>NC_090439.1:856020473-857270473 GCF_031143425.1 Pleurodeles waltl
CAGGCCCTAGGCCTCTCAAAGTTCTCCGACCACTGTGGCTGTGGAGAGTGGGGGGGCGGTAGCCCCAGGTGCTGGGCACCCTTTAACCACTCTCCCTTCCACCAGGTCAGGGATGACAGCCTGAACCTGGTCCTCCCCTCTGGGTCTCTGTACCCTCCTTCCTGGAGCGGTACCCCCAGAGTCCAACATGGTCAGGGTGCTTATAGAAGTAGCCCTGTACCATTCCTCCACCAGTGCAGGGCTGTTAACCTGCAACTGGCCCTCCAACCTGGGGTCTGTACCTTCAGGTTGGACTAGGGCCCGGGGTTAGGCTTCCCTCCCTCTGCCCTCCCTTCTGGGGTCCAGCACCCTCCAACTAGGAGTGGCTTCCTCAGAAGACAACATGGTAGGGGCACTGTTATCAGTAGCTCCTCCCTCCAGGTCCGGGGGGACACCCTGAACCTGGCCTTCCAGCCCAGGGTCTGTACCCTAAGCCTGGATCACTGCCTGGCAAACCAGGACTTTCTGGGGGGCACACCTACCCCCCACCGGGTCAGAGTTTAATCTCTGCACCTGACCATCCAACCCAGAGTCACCACCCTGAGGTTGAACAATTGCCTGGCACGCCAGGACTTCCTGGGGGGCACACCTACCCCCCACCGGGTCAGAGTTTAACTTCTGAACCGGGTTCTCCAACACAGGGTCACCACCCTTAGGTTGAACAATTGCCTGGCATGCCAGGACTTTCTGGGAGGCACACCTACCCCCCACCAGGTCAGAGTTTAACCTCTGAACCTGGCCATCCAACCCAGAGTCAACACCCTGAGGTTGGACAACTGCCTGGCACACCAGGACTTTCTTGGGGGCACACCTACCCCCCACCGGATCAGAGTTTAACCTCTGAACCTGGTTCTCCAACCCAGGGTCACCACCCTGAGGTTGGGCAAATGCCTGGCACACCAGGGCTTTCAGGGGGGCACACCTACACCCCACCAGGTCAGAGTTGAACCTCTGAACCTGGCCATCCAACACAGACTCACCACCCTGAGGTTGAACCATTGCCTGGCATACCAGGACTTTCTGGGGGGCACACCTACCCCCCACCAGGTCAGAGTTTAACCTCTGAACCTGGTTCTCCAACCCAGAGTCACCACCCTGAGGTTGAATCTTTGCCTGGCATGCCAGGACTTCCTGGGGGGCAATCTCACTCCCCACAAGGGACACACCATCCCCAAGGGCCACACAAGAGTCTGGTTGGCGCAGGTCTCTTGACCTCTGCCCATCCGGCAGAGTCTGGGTCTCCCCCAAACCAGAAACGGTTTCACCTGGGTCATTCCTGGGGGGCTCTGCTCTCAGAGCTGACCCCTGACTTTCCAGGTCCTCCACTGGGGTCTGCAACCCCCTCTCAACCCTATGTCTGGACTTCTGCACCCCCTCACTAGGAGTGGTACTGCCAGACACCAGAACTGTTGGGATGCTGGCTACAGTCACCCCCCCAAGTTCTTCTGGCACTGCGGGGCTTCCCTCAAAAGGTGGCCCTACGGTACAGGCTAGGCTTCCCTCCTGGTGTTCCCTCATGGAACCCTCTAGGACCTGGGACCTACCTGGGACACTACAATCCTCTCCCACCTCACTTGGTTGGGAACCACCTAGACCACCTTCTTCAGGAGCACCCCCAAATGCCTCTTCAGACTCTCTGGTACTCACCCAGAAGTCTGCCTCCATTGTAAGTTCCCTGGGGTCAGAGAACTCACACTCCACCTGGTATTGGCATAGCTCTGGAAAATAAGGACCAGACATATGCTCTCCAGCAATTACATCACTCTGCCCTTCACATGTATTAACCACAGTACCCTTCACCCAACCATCCAGTGACTCAACCTTGAAAAAGCACTCTACATCACCCTTCTGAGACTGGTGAGACAGTATCTGACTGTCCCTGACACTCAACCCACACTCTTCTGGGATGTCTCTACACTCTATATCCAGGACGTCCACCAGGGGGGGAACCCTTTTCTCTGTCACTCTCTGCTAGAGCCAGTAAAGTGTCCCTCCCCCCAGTAGGAATATGACTCCCTGTGCCAGTTCCCCAATCCTTCTCAGGGACCCTGTGCATAACGGGAACTACCTCATACCCTTGAACCACCTGGGGTGTGTCAACTCCCTTCTTCAAGTTGGGCACCACATCTCTGGGCTTGTGCCCTTCTTCAGCAGTACTGGATGCAAGATTTTTGCTGCCACCATCTGAACTGCACTCAGCCCTTCCGGCCTCCAGTTTCAGCTCCTCACAGCTCAGCTCTTGAGCTGCAATGCTTTCTTTTTCCAGGGCTAAGAGTCTTTTTGCCTCAACCCTTTCAAGATACTCCTCTAACTGTTGCTCCTGCCGCCTTTGACCTCGGAGCCATCCATCTCTCTCTGGGTCTCTTTCCTCATCTGAGTAGTCTTCCTCCTCACATGAGCAGTCTTCCTCCTCATGTGAGCAGTCCTCCTCCTCATCTGAGGGGTACTTAGTCATTTGGTTTCTTGCTGCCTCTCTCTCTGCCCATCTTTCTTCCCCCCAGACTATGTAGTTATGTAGCATTTCCATCTTAGTGGATCTCCTTGCTACAGGAAGGCCCCATTTTCTGCAAAGCTTCCTTAGGTCAGCCTTAGTAAGGTGGTCAGTACGTACAAAGAATGAGTAGGTACACAATCCCATTCTGATAAGATCTTACCGGCAAAAAACAAAATCCAAAGTCCAAAATATCAATAGTATATCCAGGAGGACATCAGAGAACCAAAAGCAAAAAGATGAAAAATCAAGTTGACCTTCAACTGTGGGTAGGTAGTGAAATACTTAGGTACTGTATGTCACTGCACAAACACAAGTCCTATCCTCACCGCTGATCACCAATGTTAGAAATGGGGTTTTTGGTTGGCAGTCAGGTTACCCTCTGTCCAAGCAAGAACCCTCACTCTAGTCAGGGTAAGTGACACACAATCCAAAATTAGCCTGTGCCCACCCTCTGGTAGCTTGGCACGAGCAGTCAGGCTTAACTTAGAAGGCAATGTGTAAAGCATTTGTGCAATAAATCATACAATACCATAATATAGCACCACAAAAATACACCACACAGTGTTTAGAAAAATATATAATATTTATCTGGGTATTTGCAGGTCAAAACGATTAAAGATGCAATATGAATTTGTACAGATATCACTGAAAAGTGATATAAATTGTCTTAAGTCTTTAAAAAGCAAACAAAGTCTCTTTCAAGCACAAAGTACCTGGTTTCTGGTGGAAAATCTCTGCAAAGGGCCGCAGAAGAAGAGATACGTGGTAAATTGGTGTGTGCGTCGATTTCTCCCCAGCACACACGGACTTGCGTCGTTATTTTTCACACGGGGAAGTCGTGCATCGTTTTTCAGCGTGCGGACAGTCTCTTTCTGTGGATCGCGGGGATTACCAGATGTCCCGGGTCTGTGCGTGGATTCTCCTGCTTGTTTTCCGGCTGTGCGTCGTTCCGCGGGGCTGAGCGTCGAAATTTCACTCTCACGGCAGGCGTCACGTCGATTTCTCCTTGGAAGTCGGACGGCGTTGTCCTTGCGAGGCCGTGCGTCAAAGTTTCGGTCCCGAAGGCGTCGCGTCGATCAGCGTCGGTGTGTGGCATTTTTCTTGCCGCGGAACAAGCTGTGCGTCGAACATTTCGGCGCACAAAGCGTCCAAGTGAAAAAGAGAAGTCTTTTTGGTCCTGAGACTTCAGGGAACAGGAGGCAAGCTCTATCCAAGTCCTTGGAGAGCACTTTTACAGCCAGACAAGAGTTCAGCAAGGCAGCAGGCCAACAGCAAGGCAGCAGTCCTTCGTAGAAAAGCAGACAGGTGAGTCCTTTAAGCAGCCAGGCAGTTCAGCAAGGCAGCAGGCCAACAGCAAGGCAGCAGTCCTTTGTAGAAAAGCAGACAGGTGAGTCCTTTGAGCAGCCAGGCAGTTCTTCGTGGCAGGATGTAGTTTCTGGTTCAGGTTTCTTCTCCAGCAAGTGTCTGATGAGGTAGGGCAGAGGCCCTGTTTTATACTAAGTTGTGCCTTTGAAGTGGGGGTGACTTCAAAGAGTGTCTAAGAAATGCACCAAGCCCCCTTTCAGTTCAATCCTGTCTGCCAGAGTCCCAGTAGGGGGTGTGGCAGTCCTTTGTGTGAGGGCAGGCCCTCCACCCTCCCATCCCAGGAAGACCCATTCAAAATGCAGATGTATGCAAGTGAGGCTGAGTACCCTGTGTTTGGGGTGTGTCTGAGTGAATGCACAAGGAGCTGTCAACTAAACCTAGCCAGACGTGGATTGAAGGGCACAACAAGATATTAGTGCAAAGAAATGCTCAGTTTCTAAAAGTGGCATTTCTAGAATAGTAATATTAAATCCGACTTCACCAGTCAGCAGGATTTTATATTACCATTCTGGCCATACTAAATATGACCTTCCTGCTCCTTTCAGATCAGCAGCTGCCACTTCAACAGTGTATGAGGGCAGCCCCAATGTTAGCCTATGAAGGGAGCAGGCCTCACAGTAGTGTAAAAACGAATTTAGGAGTTTTACACTTCCAGAACATATAACTACACAGGTACATGTCCTGCCTTTTACCCACACAGCACCCTGCTCTAGGGGTTACCTAGGGCACACATTAGGGGTGACTTATATGTAGAAAAAGGGGAGTTCTAAGCTGGGCAAGTACTTTTAAACGCCAAGTCGAAGTGGCAGTGAAACTGCACACACAGGCCTTGCAATGGCAGGCCTGAGACAAGGTTAAGGGGCTACTGAAGTGGGTGGCACAACCAGTGCTGCAGGCCAACTAGTAGCATTTAATCTACAGGCCCTAGGCACATTCAGTGCACTCTACTAGGGACTTATAAGTAAATTAAATAGCCAATCATGGATAAACCAATCAATACAGTAGTACAATTTACACAGAGAGCATATGCACTTTAGCACTGGTTAGCAGTGGTAAAGTGCCCAGAGGTCAAAAGCCAACAACAACAGGTCAGAAAAATTAGGAGGAAGGAGGCAAAAAGTTTGGAGATGACCCCGTCAAAAAGCCAGGTCCAACACTCAGTCACACCTGCACACATCTGCATACTGAATGGGTCTTCCTGGGCTGGAAGGGTGGAGGGCCTGACACATTTCAAAGGACAGTGGCCTTCCCTCACACAATGGACTGCCAAACCCCCTACTGGGACGCTGGCAGACAGGATTGTACTTAAAGGGGATCTTGTGCACTTCCAAGCCACTCTGAAGTCTCCCCCACTTCAAAGGCACATTAGGTATGTAAACTGGGTCCCTGACCCTTCCAACTCAGATACTTCTTGACAAGATACCTCCCGGGAAAGAAGCTCTGAACCAGAACCTGCAGCCTGCTAAGAGAAGCTGCCTGACTGCCCGAAGGAGTCACCTGACTGCTTTGCTGTAAAGGACTGCTACCTTGCTGTTCCCCTGCTACCTTGCTGCCCTCCGGCTTTGCTGAGAAGTGCCTCCTGTTTCCTGAAGTCTGAGGGCCAAAAAGACTTCATCTCTGCAAAGAACTCCTTGTGCGATAAAAATCGATGCACAGCCTCCCGGAATCAACGCACAGGCTACCCTGCTGTGAGAAAATCACTGCATTGCCGAACTGGAACAACGCAGTCTGGCTCCCTGAGTGGAGATCGATGCAGCGCCAGTGTTGCGACCGAAACTTTGATACACAGTCCATTGGATCGACGCATCACCAAACCAGAATGACGCAGCCCGACTTTCTGTGAGAGGAATCGATGCAACACCTGCCGTGCAACAGAAATTTCCCTCCATCGCCCACCGGATGGATGCAGCTCCTGTGACTTCGGCCTGCATGCCCAGGATTTCTCCGCATTGTTCCCGGGGCATCCAAATACCCGCAACCCGAAGAGGATCCAAGCCTGTGCACCAGAAATGGACGCAAAGCCCTTGCTGTGTGGAAAAACATTGACGCATCGTCTATGTGCGCCTGGAGAAACCAACACACACCTTCCCGTTTTCCACGCATCTCCTCCTCTGCGGTCCCACGCATATAATTTAGACACAAACCAGGTGCTTTGCACTCACAAGAGACCATTGTTATTTTTAAGAACTAAAGGCTCTATTTATCATTACAAAAGTGGTATTTCAACTTGTATTTATCAAATCTTGATCGTTTTGACCTTAATCTACTCTGATAAGTATTTTTCTAAACTTGTGTGGTGTATTTTTGTGGTGTTTGCACTGTGTTATTGCATGATTTATTGCACAAATACTTTACACATTGCCTTCTAAGTTAAGCCTGACTGCTGATGCCAAGCTACCAGAGTGTGGGCACAGGATAATTTGGATTGTGTGTGACTTACCCTCACTAGAGTGAGGGTCCTTGCTTGGACAGGGGGTAACCTGACTGCCAACCAAAGACCCCATTTCTAACAATTACTGTGTTGTGCTGACATCTACGACATGGATTGTACCATGCTGAAATAACACTTTTGCATTCAAGGACATTTCTAAAATGTCATTACTGGAGGTGGCATCTGTGTAAATCAGCTGGCATGTGTAAAACAATGAAAATTACATAAGGCCTAGTCAGTCTATCAGTCTAATTTTACTTTTTTAGGTTGCCCATTTGTAGACAAAGACATAAAACTCACTAACTAGATATAATTACATATTCTCTGCATCCTTCTCAGGTCCAATGCTCTGGTCCAGTCGAATAGCGACAGTCACCCAAGACACCTCCATTTCAGCAAGAACACCAGTCCTGTAAATCTGGATTATCTTGAGCACTCTAGTCCATCTGGTCAGTCTGCCCAGGCAGCTCCAGTGGTCCATGCTCGGCCCACACCTACACCTCCCATCCCAGCTGTAACAACACCGCAGCCAATGGATTGCTCCACTTCCTGTGTCCAAAGAAACATGACACCAATTTTGTGCCTCCCAGTCCTGGCTGCTGTTGAGAATACAGCAACAACGCTTCTAGTTCTTCCAGGAAACCAGTGGGATATGGCACACTACTTCCAGGGCACAGGGTAGTTGGGCTAGGGATCATGGGAGGGAATCTGTGGGTCAGCCACTTGAGGCCACTGGAGTCTTTGTCCGCCAGACCACCATTGACAAAGTCTTGGGAGCAGTCCAGCATTCCCAAGATGTGATGGGCAGGTAGTAACTGAGCTCAGGGAAATCAAGGAGGTGCAGAGGGAGCTCATGTTGGAAATACGTAATCATAATGCAGATATGAGCTGCCTGACTTGGGTGCAGTTTGACATATGCCATCTAGTGGACAGGGTTTTACCTATTCTAGCTGCTCCTGTCTGTGTACCCTTTACATCTGGCAACATGACACCACTGCCAGCCACAGACAGGGAGGCCCTACCACACGAGGAGCCTGCTCCTATCAGCCCAGTCCCTGAACCTGTTCTCCCCACCCCATCCCAGAAGGGACAGTCATCCGGACCACCAGGAGAGGATGGCAAGACTGCCACCACCACCTCCAACAGACGCAATTCCTAATTTCCTCCAGTGTGTCTAGCCTTCACTCTGTGGACTATTTCTGAGACACATTTACCTTTTCTGAGGACTGTTGTATTTTGTACATTGGACTTCAAACTGTTTTGGGCTCTACATCATACTTTCATCCACCATGATAGATGTATTTCTTTATTTTCCACTCACTTTTTTGATTGACATTTCTGTTTTTTTTGTTTTATGCTAATAAATGGTATGGACACAGACTACAAGATTAGTGTTGCATTATTTTGTGGCCTCTTATTTTTCATGCTGGTCTTCCACCATCAAGTAGTTATGTCTGTTGAATATGTATTTGCCAAAGAGGTAAAGTGTTATTCAGTTTATTCAAAGGAAACAAACACAAATCATTATGTATTTGGAACAGACATATGTTGGTGACAAGCCCTTGATGAAAATTAATCTGTGATTCAATAATCAGGCCTAACACCAATTGCCTGTGCCAATCGAGGTTATATGCTCCACAACCTTGACACCATGGAGGAAAGCAAATATGTGAGGGTACCGGATTAAATGGGCAAACTGTCACTGATGCATGACCTCAGTTGGAGCCATACTTTCTGCTCTCACAATAGGAATCTTAGATCAATAATACCAATAGTCTACATCATGGCAGTAACAACATTTGAGGCCATTTAAAAAGTACAGGACACTGTGGCAGTATCTGGTGCAATGACACACTAACCATTCAGTGGTGTGCTACAAAAAGTCCTATCAACTATGAGGAGACACATCAACAGCTACCTCCACTGTCCGCAAATTGAAGATTATGCCAATGTGAAGGAAGAACACTTTTCTAGGGCTAGAATACACCTGTGGCTTGAGCAAGTGAAGTGAGACATATTGCCTTGATGGCGCCATCCCACTGAAAACAGGTCTGATACAATCTTCTGAACTTCCATACTGTCAGAGTGCATGTTGCCTCTGCACGAGATTTGTCCATCCCAAGTGGGTATCTGTCCAAGCATTAACACATGTTCACTTTGTACATTCCAACAGCAACATATCACTGCAGATGTTACAACTTTGAATTGTCCAAATGAAGATGACATGTTGAAGGACCCTGAAACAGAATAACAAAGTAAAATTAATGATTTCACATATTCAACCTGACTCTAATGACAAGTTATGAGGACACACATACTTAGCACAGGCACAGCTAATCTCTGCCAATGACCACAATGACCACAGTACTTAATGTAGGGAAACCCTGATCCACTAACATCTTTGCCTTGGACTTTCCTGCACTGTCCATTCATAACAGATTACCATAGGATACTTATATGTTACCTATGTCACAAGTTGTAGTGACATTAGAGGTTACAATTTGTAATGGTAACCACACGCAGGTGAAGAAGTAGTCAATCACACCTTGACTCATGTCAACTCCTTTTTCTTCACCACCGTCATCTTCATTGGACATTTCAACATCCTCACTCAGGGGCTCATCACAATCTCCCTCCTCTGCAATTGCAGGGATGTTCCTCTGCAGGGCGATGTTATGGAGAATGCAGCCGGCAACCATCATTTTTGGCACACTTTATCAGGTGATTAGAGGAAGGATCTGCCGGTCTTGTCCAGGTACCTAAACCTGGCCTTTAGGAGTCCACTGGCCTCCGTATTCTTCCATGGGCCTTATTGGACCACACTTCCCCTGACATTGGTGGATTCCTCAGTGGTGCCAATAACCAGGGTCGGTTAGGATATGCTGAGTCTCCTACACGGAAGCAACACATCAACAGTTTATTCACATATCAAGCCATTGTCCCGCCCTAAACTAGGATTCAGGCAAAAGATCCTCAAGTCATATTGTACTTACCAACAAGCCAGGCACTCTCCGGTCCAAGTTGTGACATCAGCATGGGTATGTTGCTGTTCCGTAGTATGAATGAGTTATGTGTTGACCCAGGAAAGCAGGCTCACACACCTGAGAAGTATAAGTCTGGTAAGCAGACAATTTGCACATTTATGGAATGGAGGTTCTTCCAATTGCAGTAGACCTGTTACCTTGCATTTGGTGGCACCAAGGCAATATTTGTCTCATCTATTGCTTCAAAACACACGTGGTAGTCCACACAAAGCATACAAATATTCCTTCATGGTGGCCAAATCCAATGGACTTGGGAACTGGATGTAACTGTTGATGTGTTTAAGAAGAAAAGCAAGGATGTTCTGTAGCACACCACTGAAAGTTGGCTCGGACATGCCCCCAGATACTGCCACAGTGAATAGAAAGGTGCCAGTGGGAACAAAATGCAGTACTGCCACGGGTTTCACTATCGGTGTCATGGCTGTAGGATTCATATTGTGAGGCAGGAGATCAGGCTCCAGCTGCTGACACAAATCCAGGATTGTTTGCCTATTTAGACGATATTGCTTGCCGACATCCCTTTCCTCTTTGGTGGCTAGGTCGGGTAAAGGGCCAAACACCTGAGGTTGTTGCTTCTTACCCATGGCTGGGTTCAGACGTCTCTATGTATGCAAAAGAAAATATCAGATGAAATCATCACACCATACTTTTATTGTCAACAACCTTCTGACTTCTTGGTAACAGTGGAAAAGTCATTGGGTAATACATGTACAGACATTCACATCAAATCTTCGGACCTCAACATTTATTTTCAAATCCTATTATTAATTTATTTCATTATGTGCAAATAATATATTTGTAATGTATTATTTGCACATAGCTTTTATTTGTAATTGTTTTTCAAAAATACCATCAACTAAGGTAGTACTTTGCCCCCAGTACTATCTGTGTCAAACACAGTCACGGTTCATATTTTATTGTGTCAAATATTGCCAAGAAAAGTGACATTTATATCTAACATTTAGAAATCAACTAGTCTCTATTTTGATTGCCGGTGACCCACTAAAAAAGAGAAAAATGCACAGCTACACACATACTAAAATAGCGGCTGCCTGACCTTTCGATCAGGACATTAACTACCCGACAGCTGTCGGCGGAAGTTGACCACGTATTAGGTGGTAACCTCCATGACGAGCCCTGCCATAGTCTAAGGTGTGACAGCTAAACACAAAAGCCAATGGCTGTGTCAGTCTCTGTCAAGGTCGCGTTCGCAGTGTACTTGTATGCCGCATTGTGAATAAAACACTCTCTTTCCTCCTAACGCTACAGCCAACAAGACCTCCTCGATTTTGTTCTGCTTTTACTGACCTCTGGGAGTCAGGATTCCGGGCAAAGCACGAGACAGGGCCCCTGCCTTCAGCAAGGAGGACCAGGAGCACCTTGCCAGGGAGGGTCTGTCCCTGTACAGCCAGAACTATGGGACCCCAGAGGAACAGGTACATGTCTGATTCGGGAATGTCTGACTGAGTAATCTCTTCCTTTCTGATTCCTTTTGGCATGGGGGTAGTGCTGTGATTGGAGTTGAAAGAATGATGTAGCTGGGACAGATTGTTTTTGCCACAATCTGAAACAGCTGTACATTGCAATGTTAAGTCACCTGAAAGTAGAAGCTGTAATGTGTGCCCATGTAACACACAAATCCTAGTTCATCCCACAAACTGTAGGACACTGACTACCAGTGGCTGGTAGACAGTGTACCAGTAGTATGACTGACAATATACAGTAAATGTTGGAATGATATTGATGTTGAGGGGAAAGATGTAGAGGGTCTGGAGTTGTCTGATGCTGTATTGTCATGTGGGATTCCAGCACATATTATGTATTAGGTTGCTCTGTGTGGTTTAAACATGTCATGGAGCCACATACAGGTAAAGTTAGTTTATGTGCATCAAGTTCAGGTGACACTGGCTCACAATTATCCACCCCAGCCTGTCCCCTTCCAACACACACTTGTTCTACCATCCTACAAATCCCTGCTTTAATTGACACATAGCAGGCCTTCTATCTTGCCTTCAATCACTGTATGTGATGCAGACCATGGGTTTTGACTCTTGGGAGTTTAGGCATGAAGCCAGTGTAGCTGTGCATGGAATTATGTGCAAAGTTTTACAGGTGGGTTGGACCTTAATAGCTCACAATGATTGTGTGTTGTCAGGGGTGGCTCTCACAACAGGATAGCTTGCATAGCTTTAGTCAAGATTATGTGGTAAGCCTGATTAGGTAACACGAGAAGTTAGTAAGTATTGATGGTGCTCATGACATCACTGCAAATCAGTATTTCTACTATTTGTAATATTTTGTGAGAAAAACATTTAGTTACTGTTTGGTGAATGTGCGTGTGAATATCCAAAATGTAATGTCACAGCAGTACTGCCAAACAGAAACACTAAATTGTTTCTTGTTCTTTTATGACGTCCAATGCCTGTCAGAAGTGAGAGATTTGGAAGGCCATCACAAAAGAAGGTGTGGACCCTGGGGGCCACAAGCGGCGCAGTCTGCACTGTAGAAAGAGGTGGGAGTACCTGCACCGGGCGTCACGGAAGTCAGCTGAGAGCCAAGTTGGGCAGTCCTCCCAGCGATCCAGGGAGGTGCACCGCACTAATGGCCTGCATACTTGTAGTGGCTTACTCAGAGCTTGATGGGCAGTTGAGGGCCCAAAAGCAGCAACAAGGAGGTAAGTCATTGTCTGTAGGTATTGTTGTTTTTTGACTTCTTTACTTTCCAGCTATGTTCTATACCATCAACATTGGGGCTGACACACATCCAAAGCCTATGATAATTTCTGGAGATGTAAGGTGATCAGACATTGTCTGATGCTGTGTGTGGTGTATTGCTTCGTGCTGAAGGATGCCACTAGATTCCTCCTCACAAGGCAATTACTGTTGTGGGCAGACACATGGCTGCATGCAAAGGGATTTCCAGAATTTTCACAATGACATGAGGGACAGGTTCACATAACATGCCCATGTCAAGATTGGGTCAGGTGTGAAGGTACGTCACAAATGTGTGTAGTGATTGTGGTCCCATTTACTGGTAACTGAGGCAGACTGCACAATTATAATGCAGCTGACATATCAGAGTGGACATTGGTAAGTTGGTGAATTGACAATATGAGAATGTGCATCTGCACCAAAAATATTGGAAGTCTCTGTACAGTGGCATCATTCCTTACCTGACACATGTTTGAAAGCTGTTTGTCCAGCAAACTTTTATGTTATTGTGGACAGTCGCAAGTAAACCTGAGTACTTAGGGCCAGATGTAGAAAGGGTTTTACGCGTCGCAAACAGCGAAAATCGCAGTTTGCGACTCGCAAAACCCACATCGTGATGTCCATTCCCATTTTGCGAGTCGGTAACCTGGTTACCGACGCGCAAAACGGGACTGCGAGTCACAAATAGGAAGGGGTGTTCCCCTACCTATTTGCGAGTTGCAGCGCGATGCAGCGCGATGCAGGATTGCTTTGTGACCGCGAACGCGGTCGCAAAGCAATCGCAGTTACCACCAGTGTCACACTGGTGGTAACCCATTCGCAAAAGGGAAGGGGTCCCCATGGGACCCCTTACCCTTTGTGAATGGCCTTGAAAACATTTTTTCAGAGCAGGCAGTGGTCCTATGGACCACTGCCTGCTCTGAAAAAAAGAAACTGACACGTTTCTTTTTTTTCATTTTGTAATGCATCTCGTTTTCCTTTAAGGAAAACGGGCTGCATTACAAAAAAAAAAAAAACTTCTTTTTTAAAAGCAGTCACAGACATGGTGGTCTGCTGTCTCCAGCAGGCCACCATCCCTTTGAGTGCTGCGAGTCGCAAGGGGGACGCAAATTGAGACCCACCTCATTAATATATATGAGGTGGGCCTTTGCGACCCCCTTGCGACTCGCAGATGGTGTCAGGGACCCCATACTGCATCTTGCATTGCGACTCGCAATTTGCGAGTCGCAATGCAGGAGTTTCCTACATCTGGCCCTTAGTCCTTCATAAATGTGTATGTAAGCCATTCTGTGATTACAAGCCCAAATTTGTCTGCCAAACTGTATTGACTGCCACAGACAGGAATGGGTCCGCATTGATGAGAGAGTTCCTTGTCCCACAGATAACATTTTTGTGGTCCTTAGTTTTGCCCATAGGAGAAATTGATGAGAGAGAACAATGTGATACTGAAAGGGACATTTGCATATGAAAGGTCACATCACATAGATGTTGTGGTGTCCCATCTTGAGCAGCCAATTTCCATCTCGACACCTTGCCTTCTGGGAGAAGTGAATCAATTTTGGCTCTGTACTGCAGTGGTTCAGAGGTGTCTCCAGGCCTATGTGATCACTCATGCTTTTGGAACCCTTTGTCACGGAGTGAACTACAGGTGTGTAAGTTACAAAGCCATACATGATATTGGAGCTGGGATGGAGGATTATTGAACCTAGTGCAAATGTTGTGTTATCTACATTGATGCCCAATTATATTCTCACAGATACTCTAAACCTGTTGTATCTGTGTTTTCAGCATCAACTGGGCAAGGTGAAGGTGACAACAGCCACATCAGCAGGGATGAAGCTGGCCACTGGGGATTGGGTGTGGACACCACTGACACTGATGGACCCAGTGGCTTTGAAGGTGAGGGGACTGGCCAGGAGGCCACGAGTGGTTCAACATCTTCATCTGAGGCCTTCAATGAAGAGCAGTCCTTGGGGGAGTGGACCCTGGAGCGACTGTGACACCTGCATCTTCATCCGCTCCCCCATTCCACTCTCCACCCTCTCTCTTGCTTCCTCCCAATTTGCCGTAGCCGCCCCGTAAAAGGGACAGCATCACCTTTTTGCAGGCACCTCTGCCCCTCTGTCCCAGGCTGTGCTCAGTCAGGAGGCTGTAGGCCTTTTATGGATGATCTCAGTAGGCCAGACCTTACTTCTGAATGCCATCCAGGGGCTGGCTGGCCAGAACACCCAGTTGCTGGCTTACTTGGATGGTATTAATGCTGCACTGTCTGGCCTACAGTGGTCATTTCAGGGTCTTGCCTCCTCATTGGCCCCAGCCTACCACCCACCCTGACCCAGTGCCCTACTCCCACCCCTTTCCCTTCCCCATCCCAAATCCCTCAACCCAGCCCTATCCAAAGCACATGCAAACATGTGCATGCACCCACAACAACAACCACAAGCACCACATCTTAACCCAGACACAGCAAAAACACAAGCACAGGCACATACATGCAGACACCACACACACCACAAAAACAAGCATACCCACAGGCATCACAACCACTACGACACATCCACACACCCCCACCACTAGCACACCCACAGACACAACACCCACCACTACACCAACACCCACACACCTCAAGCACACCCCAATCAGTGCACCCACCACCACACCTTCTTGTACCAGCATACCCACAGACACCACACTAACACATACCATATCCACTACACACACATCCATACACACACACATCCTGGACCCAAACGTCCAGACTCACCCACCTCAGAGACAACCAGTGAGACACCAATCTAAAGATACAGCATATACAACAGACCCCTAAGCACCCACACCTTTAACACACACATGCACATCAGACACAGCCACTCCCTCTAGCTGCGAGTCCCAACCCCCAACTCCCTTAAGACCACCCTACCTCACTTCATTAGTAGTGGGTGCACATTTCTGAGCCTGACTTTAGCTAATGTAGGTGTGTAAGTGGATTTGCCTTACTGTCATTGTGCCTGATTTTTTTCCTTGCCTCGCCCACATTTGATGAGATATGACAGATTTCTGAGTTTATATTCATTCCTTGGGCCACATTTACACCTTCATACTACGTTTTCAAGTGCATAATATTCAACATATGAAAAATACTATAATGCCTGCTTATGTCAGGTGCTACTGTTCATGCTTTTCAGAATGATTTTTGATGATAGTCAATTCATGTATGTTAGGAGCATTACTTTTTGCAAATGGCTTTGTGAATTGGGTGGGAGTCTAGAAGAAAGAGGTTACTGGCAAAGAAGCATGGACGTCAACTGGGGGTTGCCAAGGGTCGCAACTGCGACCTCTAGGGCACCTATTGCGACCCCTGCCACTGACACCTTAAACATTGATTTCTCTTCTAACCATGTGCTTTTGTAGAGGCGTAGCCCCGAAGGGCAGTGCAATGAAGTCAGCGAGCACGAAGCCTTCTGTAGCTGGTGCCCTATTCCTAGAGAGATGAACATTGAGCATGGCTTGTTGGTGACGCGTGTCCCAGCGTGGCTGAGCATTGTCTCTTTACCCATCGCTGGAGATCCAGCGGTGCTGCTAATGCACAGGACGGTAGGATGGGGCCTGGGACAGGGATTAGGCAACGAAGCAAGTACTTCATTTACAACATCAGGAGAAAGCTTGTAGGCTTCGCACTGTAGGCTCCTTCGTTTTTCTATAAATTTTCCTTCATGAAGAATAATGGTTGTTTTAAGAACCAAAAGCTTTTTCTCTTTATGATGTAATTAAAAGAGAGTATCCATTCGTATGACACAACTAACTTTTCATTCTCTGCATATCTTAAGCAAAGAACTAGTTCCATTCTCTCATCAGCAAAAAGTAGACCTGTTTTCATTTTATGATGAACTAAATGGAGAACAGATCACATTCCCTGTAACACACACATACATGAAGAACTCAAGATGACATAAAGAAATGTCTCTGTTTGCTGAAGGGCATACGAGACACTGAAATGTTTCAATCACGCATGTTTCATGTTTCAGCCCAACCACAATTTAGCACAATTTCCTGCATCACACAGGAGCAGGACAAGGCGCAATCACAGAATGTGTTTCAAGTGGACCCCACAGTCTGCCCTGACACAACTATATAATTAAATATGTTATTTAAAAATAGATATGAAGCAGAACTCTCAAATTTGTGATACCTTCATAGCTATTCGGTGAATATAAAAGCCACCTCAAGATACAGAGTAGTTTGGTCACTTTCATTTTAGAAGCCTCTAGCCAGTAATTAGAGTTACATGAAATGACAAAAAATCAATAAGTGAAGGTGCATGTGGAAGGAAAATGATTGCCTTTCATAGTCTTCACTATTCACCTTCCAAAATATCAGTCAGGTATTATTGTTTTAATAAAAACCATGACAGAATGCATAGCTGCCAATTTCTGATGTAGCTTGTGTGTGACATTTCAATTGATTTATTCTGCTTATGTGCACAATTCTACTGCCTAATTTGTTAAGCTTTCAGTGATTCTGTCTCACCATTAAAAACAAACACTGACATTCAGGATAAATACCAGAAATTATGGATCCTATTATGCACTAGGAAACGTCCTTCAAACAGGTACCACATCCATCAAGTGTTAATGTAAGGGCACTACCCTGTTTCCCCTTTATTGCATAATAACACTTGAAACAACTGTGGTATCATGATATTTAACAGGCAGTTTGATCCTATATCAGAGTGTGAAGCTATTTTCTTAAACAAAGGACATCCACATTTATTTGCATAGTACTGTACTACAAATGTTACATAGTATTTAACTACGCCTACATTGGGTGCTGCAGTGCTCTTCTACAATGGGATGCACAGTACACTTTGTAGGGTGTGCTATTTTAAGGATATTGGGCCTGATTACAACTTTGGCGGAGGGTGTTAATCCATCCCAAATGTGACGGATACACCACCCGCCGTATTACGAGTCCATTATATCCTATGGAACTCGTATTACGGTGGGCAGGATATCCGTCACATTTGGGACGGTTTAACACCCTCCGCCAAAGTTGTAATAAGGCCCATTGTCTTTGTTTTGATCCTGTGTGAAAAGTGTTCCATGTCTTGCATGAAGACCATTGTGTTATAGGATGAAGCCCTTAACAGTGTGATGAAATAGGAAGAGCAAGCAACAGATGTGCAGTTTATGTCTTTCAGTAAACTGGCAGGTTTGAGCAGCTTTTTAGGCCTCTTTATGCCTTTCTCATTTTCATAGTTCACTTAGCTGTTCCTGCACGGAGTTGTCCATTCTCGGATATTTTGTTTAAAGTTTATTGTTCTGAGCAGGTGTAAGTTGGAGAAAGACACGGATCAGAAATCTGCTGGGATGGCCTTTGTTAATATTATCCCCTATCTGATTACCATTGTCAGATGTCAAAAGGTGGTTTTAGTATGTATCTAGTTGGAACCTGCAGTGGATGACTAAATTAAAGTCCTCCATTGGCCAGCAGCATGTTGCAGATCACTTTAGCTGTTCCATGTCTGTTCAGATCATCATGGGTGGTTTATTGCTGTGGACTGCTACAGTACCGGGTGATGGACTTGATTCACACAGTTGTGTATTATACAAGAGTGTCAAGTGTTACAAGAAGTATTATGCAGTCTGTATGAAATACAATTGACTGCCAATCCACTGAGTGTTATGGTATTAGTGTGTGTTATATATTGTATTTTAATTGTATTTATAGAGTCCTTAGTACCTCTGAAGTAGTATTGTAGCACTTTACGTCTTGCAGCCCGCTGCTCTGGAACCCAGGGTTAGTAGGATTTCTTTGCCTATTCTAGGTTATTGGGATTAGTCTTGCACTCTTACGAAACTTGTGCTGTGCATTTACTCCAGTTTCTATGTAGTAAATTAAATTAATAGGAGTTATGTGTGATCTTTAGTGGAAGATGGGAGATCTGAGAATTCATGCGTTGGCTGGCGGTGTTAGTAGATGTGCTACAGGAAATTAGGTATTGTTTGTTTGCAACGGTGTGACTCTCAAAGGAGGGGTTGTGATCTTTGAAATGAGTTGGGGAAATGTTGTACAGATACATGAATAGAAATAATAGCAAACATGCATGTGACTAAGAGTAGGCTATGCTTAGAGAAAGATGGCATGCAGGGTATGGAAAAGAAGGAGAGACTTATTTGAAAGAAGAAGGAGAATCGACTATTGAAGCCTTCATGCAGGGTTTTTAGGAATATTGTGAAGGCTTCTTGAGATTGCATTCACAGGTGTATAATGAATCAACATTATTTGCATGTGTTGCATTATCGTTATAGGCTGTGAGAACACCAGTATGCACACTCACCACTATCACTTATGGGTAAATAGCTTTAAAATAAATGTTGTTTCATTTGATCATAAATCATATGGAAGGAAAACACAAACAGGATGTTGTACTTTAAATGTTTGTGCTTGAGATACTCTTCCTATTTCCTTCTGGTGATCAAGGTTGGATGAAGGATAATGGATTTTGTTGTAGTGAAATTATGTAAATTAATGCTTCATGGGGCAGGTAGCAGTGGGGTATTCTCTAGTCTGACGCACCCACAACATAGGCACAATGAAGTGTGAGCTCGTTCATCTGACTGTCATTCGGCCCTCCTGTAGCAGCAATGAGAGACACAAAAGGAACAGCCCTGCCTAGAAGCTTTCTTACCTGAACAGTAGAAACTGTAGTTTTCCTCACCCCACTCGTACTTACCATCTAACAATCTGCAGTACGCATGAAAAACAAGTAATCAGCATTCCCTTCTTAAAAGGGGACCCATGCCCACACTCTCTCACCTCACTGTTTGATCTCCACCATTAAACCATAGGAATGCAGGCAATCTACCTTTACCGTATGAGGAGGGAATTGCATTTGTTTGTTTTAAGTTCAGAAGCAAAGCAACAAGGTGCACCATTTAGATAATATTTTACACCATGAAAACATAGAGGTGAAGGCTTCAAACTAAGAGCTTGATCAACCATTCAGAATCACAAGATGCAAGCACATACTTTCAATAAACTTATAGAATGCTAAAAGCCAAACAGTATGATAGACATGCATTGGGATGTTCCATATTTATTGCAGTAATGCAGTGACAGACATGCCTTATGTTAGACTGTTCATCCTTGATGTGATTTCCCCTAACTTTTTGCCTATGTTTCCCAGATGGTTGATGTGTGCTGGACTCTGTTTTTGCTGCTTTTGTTACTCTGGGCACTTTACCACTGCTAACCAGTGCTAAAGTGCAAGTGCTCCTGTATAAAAAGTGTATGTAATTGACTTTCCATGATTGGCATATTTGATTTACTGGTAAGTCCCTAGTACAGTGCAATAGAGGTGCCCAGGGCCTGTAAATCATATGCCACTAGTGGGCCTGCAGCACTGATTGTGCCACCCACATTAGAAACCCTGTAAACATGGCTCAGACCTGCCACTGCAGTGTCTGTGTGCAGATTGTAATTGCCAATTCGACTTGGCAAGTGTACCCACTTGCCACGCCTAAAACCTCCCTTTTCTTACATGTAACACACACCTAAGGGAGCCCCTAGGTAGCCCCATAGGCAGGGTGCAGTGTATGCTTAAGGTAGGACATATACTAATGTGTTTTATGTCTTGTCAGTGAAATACTGCCAAATTTGTTTTTCACTGTTACAAGGCCTAGCTCTCTCATAGGTTAACAAGGGGGCTCCCTTTAAAAATGATTAAAGCGTGGATTCCCTTTGGGAGCAGATAGATGTGCAGTTTTGGGTCTCTGAGCTCATAATTAAAAAATACATCTTTTAGTAAAGTTGGTTTTGAGATTGTGTGCTTGAAAATGCCACTTTTAGAAAGTAAGCATTTTCTTGCGTGAATCATTTTGTGACTCTACCTGTTTGTGGATTCAGTGACACAAAGGGAGCTGGGGTGTAGCCTGCATATCCTGATGAGCCATCTGTGCTAGGAGGGAGGGAAGGAGTGGTCACTTAAACCTGAAAAGGCTGTGCCTGCCCTCATACAATGCAGTCTCCAACCCCCTGGTGTGTGTCTGGGGCCTGGACTGGGCAAGGCAGGATTTCACAAACAAGAGAGACTTTCCTTTGAAGGAAGCCTACTTCAAAGGCCAAAATGTGTATAAGAAGAGAACCTAAAACAACAGACTTTAGATCACTTCTGGACATCAAGAGGAACCTCTGCCTGGAGAAGAGCTGAAGAGCTGAGGAGAAGTGCTGCCCTGCCGTTGACTGTGCTTTGTAGAACTATCCTGCAGTTGCTGCTTCTGCCTGTGCAAGGGGACAAAGACTGGATTTTGTTGTGCCTTCCTGCTTGTGAAGAAATTTCCAAGGGCTTGTCCTTAGCTTGCCTCCTGTTGATGTCTCAGGGCCATCAAAGACTTCTCCTGCCAGCACCTGGACTCTCTGCTGAGAGTCCTGCCCTGCCAAGTGGTGCCCTATCCAGTTCCTGGGGCCTTGGAAGGTGAAGCTGGCAGGCCAAGACTGAAAATCCACGCACAGACCGCCGTGCAGGGAAAATATCAACGCACCTTCCGAGACGCGGCTGAAAAATGATGCGCTGCCGTCTTTGTGGCAGAAATCGACACTCCACCAGCATCACGGCTGGAAAATCTACACACGCAGCTGGAGAAATGACATGCAACATCTGCTGACGGAGGCTAACGTCGCAACCCACATTGTGCGGTCTTGCTGATACCGTGTGGCAGGATTTTCGACGCAAACATTGTTGGGTGATGAAAAACAACGCAATGCCTGCCTGTACCCTTGTGCTGCCTGGATTGACGCATCGCTCTCCTGCAGAGAGGAAAACCGATGCACGCTGACCCGACTGGAGTAGGAGAAATGACTCACGGTCTTGCTTGCGTGTGAGAAATCGACGCAGCGATAACCTTTTTCAACACACACTCGCCCGTGCGTGTTATTTTGATGCTACCCAGGTACTTTTCAACACTAACAGTGTTTTTGCTGTTTACTGAAGGATTGAAGACTCTTTTGCTTTTAAAATTAATAACTTGACTTGTGTATGGTGGATGTTTGTCGTTTTGGTCTTGTTTTGTTTAGATAAATATTTCCTATTTTTCTAAACCTGTGTTGTGTCATTTTGTGGTGTTTTCACTAAGTTACTGTGTGTATTGGTACAAATACTTTACACCTAGACTCTGAAAATAAGCCTGCCTGCTTGTGCCAATCTACCAAGGGGGTGAGCCGGGGTTAACTAAGGGTGATTTTCCTCTACCCTGACTAGAGTGAGGGTCCTTGCCTGGACAGGGGGAAAGCTGACTGACAACCAAAGACCCCATTTTTAATACCTTGGGATTCTCTTTATTCTAATAGTGATGCAGTGTGATAGGAATGCCTGGGGATGCTGTTTATTTCATTGAACTGCCAGAAGTGTTCTTGTTTCCATGTTGTAATACAGTGAGAGATATGTGTGTGGTGTTCTTTATTAACGGAGTGAAACAACTAGAAAAATTATGCTTGTGGTTGTTCTTTATTGCATTCAGTGTTAGTGAGTTTTTAAAGGTACAAGTATGGTGTGAAACAGTGAGGTAGGTTCCACCTATGCCCGACAGAGCTCAATACAACATTTCATAATCATACTCTGCATTGTCCATTACAAAAAGGTGTAGAAGAGACCCAAACAGTGCTTAATTTG
Source organism: Pleurodeles waltl (assembly GCF_031143425.1). Classification (NCBI taxonomy): domain Eukaryota; kingdom Metazoa; phylum Chordata; class Amphibia; order Caudata; family Salamandridae; genus Pleurodeles; species Pleurodeles waltl. The sequence goes on from NC_090439.1 coordinate 856,042,225, forward strand.
TAAATAAAAACGTGCTGGTGCTCAAAGCTCCCCTCTTAAACACGCGGCTGCTGCAATTAAATGTGCAAGCACGGAATACTGAGACAGCGTTATCCTGATGCAATCTCGGGCTTCATTAATCCATTTATAGCCACTCCCTGCCACTTCAGCTCACTCATGCAGCTTCCTGCTTTTCCCCTTTCTGACGCTTTTTCATTTTTCTCTTCCTCCATCTTTCCCATATGTGTTTTTTGCTTGCAGTAAATGCTTGAGGCAGAAAAAAATAAGTGCTGGCCCTAAAAAATAAGTGCTGGTGCTCTGCACTGGAAATAACAAGCACAAATTAAGCACTGGAACCTACAGTCTTTCCATCAAACACTCTCCAACATGACATTCAATTGATTTTAGTCCTCACCATTTTATGCATTTTATAGGTATTTTATATATGTTAACAAAGGACGTTGTAGGTCCTCCAGGCCTTGGAATCAGTGCCCTGCCTTATATTTTACATACTCTTTTTGTTGTGTATGGGGCTCTGTTGCTAGCCAGCCAGTTGTGGTTGCACTACAGAGGCACCAAATCAAAAATCCATATAAGCATAAATACTTTGCTGTAGATTATAACCTATGTTTGGGTGTTACCTCCTCTTCATAGCCAGCCCAGACCACTACTGCACTTCCCCACTTTCCCCATCAAGGAAAACGGGCTGCATTACAAAAAAAAACCTGCTTTATTAAAAAGCAGTCACAGACATGGTGGTTTGCTGTTCGCAGCAGGCCACCCTCCCTGTGAGGGCCGCCACTCCAACGGGGTCACAAATTGCGACCCACCTCATTAATATTAATGAGGTGGGCCTTTGCGACCCCCCCTTGTGAGTCGCAGATGGTGTCAGGGACACCATCCTACATTCCAATTTGCGACTCGCAAATTGCGAGTCGCTCTGACTCACAATTTGCAAATCGCAAATTGGAATCTACCTACATCTAGCCCTTAATTTCTAAACCAAATTGCAAAGTGGACTTGTGCTAACTTTTCTAGGCTCATCAACCATCCCATTATATAACTTATTTGATATTGATAATAGCTGATTTCAACGTTGCCAGCATATTTTCCAATGCTGTATGCTATTTAATAGGTTATCAAACAATGCTGCATTTTCACAGACCTGTATCTAAAGATACTACTTGAAGAAGAAAACGTATGTAGCAGCATTTCCAATAGGTTCTAAATAAACTATGCTTTTTTATAGAGTATTTTCTTTGTAGCTATAGAATTTCCAGCCTTTCTGTCTGAAGTAGCTAACAAAAGGTCAGATGCATCAACTTGTTTGATGGTACCATGCAAACAGCCATGCAATTGCAGTTCCTGTGTCGTCAAAGGTCTTGTGATGTAATTTTTCTGTGACATCATTATGGAGAGAGGGGGTCAAAGGGTGTGTGATGTCACTTCCGCTACCCTTGGCGTTTTAAAAAGCGGGATAAGAAAAACACCCAGACACTCGCTTATTTCTTGTGGAATATGGGGAGGACTTCTCTGTGTGAAATATATTTTCCAGGTGGAGAAAAAAGTTTGAAATTCTACATTGCTCTGCTGACAGTAATCTGGAGTGATAAGAGCGCAACCGGCGTATGCAGATTTTCAGTTTTTGTAGATTTTCATGGGTACTCCAGGAGATTCTTGTTTATCTCCTATGACAAAGTTAAACTCGTTGAAGACCTGATGAAGCACTAACAATGCATAGATGCCTGATGTGGTTCGCAAATGCCCATTTGGGGCCATTTCACAAAGGTTGTCTTGAGTATGTCAAATAGTGCTCTCGTATTCTTACATGCCTTTGGGAATTGGCCTCAAAACATCCAAAACAGTAATATTAAGGAGATTTAAGAAGATTTTTATTTAAAGTCACTACAAATAGGAAGGACTGTGTTCTTGGTATACTTAAAAAGGGAGCTGAACACTTTGAAGCCAAATCACGACAGCATTTATACGTGTATGAATTAGGCCTCCTTTGTGAATCCGCCGCTATAAACAGATTCATATTTCAATGGCAGGTTTAAAAATGTAGATTTATAGATGTATCTGTTCATCATCCTATTGTTGGTTACCGTATTTTTTTAAATATTTCTTCCAAGAACAATTCATGCACAGGGAAGGAACAACCATTTGCATTTTAGGGATAGGAAGGCACCAAAATGAATGGAAATTAACAGAGAACTAGTAGAACCAATATTTAAATTTGCTCCTTCTTTTGAACTCCTTTTATGTTGACGTTCTGAGTTATTTTGAAATATATATATATATTTTTAGTTGACCAGAAAAATATATTATTATAAGTGAACACCTAGTTGTCTGACAATGTCAGTTCTTGGCCCTGCCTGGAGCTGTTGCTTTAGCCATAGATTGTTTTTCTCTGTACAGGAGTCAATGTTGTCAGTGATAATTTCCTAATTATTGTCAGGGAACCCCTAAATTAGAGGTGAATTGTTACGCCATGTGTGTAAAACGCGGTAGCCTCCCCTTACCAAGTAACCTTGTAACTTTCATTAATGCTTCCCATTTCTTAAGAGGTTGTTAGCATAATCCAGCAAACGTAGCTCAGTTCACTGAGGTTTCAAGTGACGGTACTGTATCGGGGATCATGTTGAATCCTAACAGTTCACGATTCAACGTTTGTCAAATGTGTCCTTTCTTGAACAACAAAGAAGCATGGTTGCCAAGTGACATGCATACATTAATTGCTCATGGAAACATTTGAACTCAATAAAGAGGCATTGTTGTCTGCCTAAGTTACACCCAAGGGAAGACTATGAGAAGGAGAACATTTTTGAAATACCATGTTCAGTCCATGAGTTTCACACATGGTATTCATGGATGTGCATTAGTAAGATATGTCAATTACAATTTGAATACAATTCATAAATGAAACTGATAGTTTTTAATGACTAACATTTATGGGTTTGTAGGGCATGCCTGTCAGCGTGAATTATGCTAATGAATGTACAGTAACACCCATAGCTAACAGCTATTACAGCTCTAACAACTACCAAATGGGACTTCAGTTGTTCATCCGGAAACCTGGGATGACATTCTAACCACAGAAGGGATTTAACAGTGCCAGCAACAGGAAAGGTAACCATGGCTCTTGTTCCTGGACTCCTCTGTGCCACATCTGTGATTTCCAAGTAAGGCCAGTCATTTCGTGTGCAAATACTACCTCTTTTAAAGAGCACAAGTACATCGGAAAGAGAAAAGAGTGGCTCATTTCTAGAACAATATTTGTAAATGTATAACTCATATTTACTAGGGTCTATCTCAGACATAGGCCCAAACTGGACCGTAAGCATCACTCATGAGAACCAGAACACAGCTATTCAGCTATGCACTAACACTTAGCAATTTAAATCACTAGTAGGTCGTTTGGCTATTAATGGAAACAGGTAATTTCTATGAAAATAGCATCAGTATGCCACATACTACAGTTATGAAGAAAATGACTACTGTCTTTAGTACAAAGTAGTCATCAACCCAGAAGGTGCGAGTAGGCTCATGGTGGCATCTACAGGCATTGCCGACTGCGTGATCTCATTCACAGAGGGGCCAAGAGTAATTCAGGGAATCCTTGGGATCTACAAGGACTATGCACTGTTTTCGTTAGGCTTACAGTGCATTTTGCTCTTTTTATTAGACTAGCATTTTCTCCACAGAGGAACCCCTCTTTCTCGTGATAGAACACTGCCCCCTACCTTTCTAATTAAATATGAGGTGTTCCGTTTCCTTTTCCTAATCTGAAGCACGCATCTACTATTTGCTGGAGTACTTTTCAGTGTAGTTGCATGGTGTTAATCGCAATGAAAAATGTTTGTGACTACCTACAAAATTCCGACCTCGTTGCAGTTCACATGATTTTCCATAGAACCCTCTCTTGCCCTCTTCACAATAGAACACCCACACCATATCCTTACCCACTCCTCACATTGGCTTTATTGTTTACTCGTGAGAACATGTCCTCCAAATAGGTAGAGTCTTCCCTGGTCAGTTAAATAATGAACACATCTCTTTTTAAAGCCATGGAAATTTTTGCATGTACAATTTCCATCTCACTCACAAATAAATTAAACTTGAAGACGATTTATATCAAACATAGATTTTGATATTTTTTATTGTTCACTAACAAGCATTGTGGATAGTTCCAGGACGGTGTAGCAGCCTCTACATTTTACTGGGTGGGCTGCTGGTATAAAATATAACAGTAACAGATGTAGAAAGACCATGAATGTACTAAAGAAAAGAATCAAAGTGCAATTACAGTAAACCTAAATAGGAGCATAGCACATTTGAATAAAGGAATGTTAAGCAGCTGACAGAAAAGCATATTAGTGTATTTGTGTACTCACATAATAACTCTAGCAGGGTGAGCCAGTGCATAAATCGGTTAAAACGTTTAACAGGTCCATCAGTAACTAGACGGAAGAGTTGACACCTCTGAACTGAGGCAAACAGTTCCGGTCTCCACATAACTAGCGTAACCCAAAACTTCAAATATTACATTCTAACCTTTGAAGACCAGAAAAAAGTGGCAAAAGTCAAAGGACCCCACTCAGTAGTTGTAGCTCAGAAATATATTTAACATTTATAATAAATAACTCATTGTAGCCAAAAAGGATTGTTTGTTAATTCCTGGAGGTGAATCTTCACTAAATAATTCTTTATTTAATATATAAAGAGAAGCTGAAGATCCTGAAAAAAGAGGCAAGCAATGTATGATTCTAAGAATGATTCAGATCCACTTTATGAAAAAAATAATCTACTTGGAGAAATTACCTACCAACAGAATCAGGATTACTAACATTTGTGCAAGTAGATCAGACTTACTATGGTGGTCAATTTGAGAGCACAGTCGATCTTCCATAATGACTAATAGTGGTAACATTTGGAACCGGACAGGAGTGCGGGTATTTTGATGGTGGCAGGCCCAGGAAAGAGGCTGAATTGAATTATACCATCAGACATATTTGTTTAAAGGATGTGAGAACCTCACTCACAGTGTAGTATCCTTGATCCTCGAGTCTGTTCGTCACCTGACTGTAATTTTTTGGTTAAATTACAAACAGAAAAGGAAAATGGCAATTTTTACCCTTTTTCTTGGGTCAATATGATTCAGTCTTTAAACAAAAACCACATTTGGGGTGTGTGACTTTCTTCAAGACCAGGGTCCCCAAGACACCACCAAATGCTCCCTATTTATGTGAAGTTTCAACCTATCATGTGATAGTTAGGGGACATGCAAATAAATAAAACAATGTTTAAAATGTGTTTCTAAATGATCAGTTCTTGAGCCATCAATATCGATAAAATGTCTACATAGAAAAGAAATTAAAATGGTAAAAAACATATAAAACATCTGCTTTGCAAATGTAAGGAGGGTTTTGCGTCCATCAATTTGTCGATGGTGTTATTAAATTAAACTCCAATTGAGTCTTCATCTGTGTCCCTATTTCTGTTATAGTTAGCTTGGTTGGGTTTATTACGATCTGTCTATAAAAGTATGCTACTGTTACACCAAAGGTGTTATTTCAAGGACTTTGCAGGTAAATACATTTACTGAAAAAATTAAATGTTAAAATTACGTTAAAGTTAGTTGTGGTAATACTATCTTACTTTGCCTAAAAAAATTGAAATGCACAAAAAACACAAAGGTTAAAGTGCTGTAATAGGTGAAAATGACAGTCAAAATGATTAAACTAATAAAAAAAACTTAAATTCAACAGATATTGTATTTACAATAACTATAACTAGCGCTCCGGCCATGCACAGTGTTGTCATGGGTGTCAATTCAATTTGCATCAGTAATACTATCAATGATGTGACAGAAAATGTCTAAGGTTTTGTGATATGTGAAGCCATAAGGAGTGCATGATGAAGGCCTCCATCCAGCCCCCTAGAGGCCAGCCAACCGTCCGCTCTGGAGTTGAGTTGGCCGGTGGGCCTGGGCTATGGGCAGGCCTAGCACCAACCCCCTGCAGCCAGCCAGACCATGCCTCTCATGGCCTTTGGATGTGCCGGTATGGGATTGACTGGAAGGTCTGGCCTGTTTCCAGGCCCTGCACCAACCCCTTTGGCCATGGGTGTCATGGAACAGCCCGCAGGCATGGGCCTGGGTCAAGCCATGCATCCAGGCCCCTCCCCATGGGCACCCAACTCCCCATGCTATGAACGGCCTCTGACTGGTTACTGCAACTTACTGCAGACACTCAGGCCCTACTCCCCTTTTTTAAAAACATTTTTGATCTGAAGAAACTCTTGCAGGAGGCAGGGCAGCCCCTGCTCTCCCATGGCACTCCAGCTGCTGTCTTGGGGCCAGCTCTGGCTCTCAGAGGACACCTGCAGGATCACAGAAACCTCCACAATTGTTTTTTAAGTGTGCCCGCGGGTCGCAACCCTGCTTCCTTATACTTTATTTCTTCTAATTTTCAGGATACAGCGACTGAGTCTCTGTGTCCAGAAACGGTAGCTGCAACATTTTGCTTCATGTTGCAGCCAGTCGATCTAAGGTCGAGCTCTGTGCTTTAGTTCATAGGAGCCTTCCTCTCTCATGGGAGCGAGGCGGCCAACAGGAAAAAAGACAACTTCAGGATACTATGGAGGGGTTGGAAGATAATCAATCAAGCACCAAGAGGAAGATGGACAAGAGGTTGAGGAGGAAGAAACAGATGAGGAAAAAACACATCAGAGTAAAAAAAGAAACTCCTAAAGTGATGCATGCCCTAGTGGGAAGAGACAAGATGGGCAAATCTGCGAAACAATAACGGATGGTGAGATTAATAGGACTATTATCAATCTCTCCTCTAGAGTTTTAACCAATTATGAGAAATCATTTCTCAGCTAGTTGTTTATCCTGATGTCCTATGACAGACTTTGATAATGTGGGGGTCACTTATTGACCTTTTCAAACTGATTAGGGAACTAAAGCTGAAAAAATGGCAGTATTTGTTAAAAAAGTCCTGATGATAGAAGCAGAAGTCCACACAGCACATGCGGGACCATCAATTTGAACATAGAGGATGTGGACATGCTTATTACATTACACAAGTTAGATACTAATAAGATGGAAACAATTAACCAAACCTACTGAATCATTGGGTATTACACAAATATTATCACCCCCCCTAGCAATTTCTATCCTATATTTACCTGTTTACCGCAAATGGCATACGATGCAATTGATACTTTTCATGACAGGGCCATAACAGACCTTAAGATATTAAGAAAGGACAATAAATACAAGAATGGCAATGTAACTTAGGAACGAAGAAAAGCAATATATATGTTGTCTAAAGATGATAATATAATTAATCACCATATCGCCATGCTGATAAGAGTAGTAACAAAGGGCCTCATACCGACCCTGGCGGTCATGGACCGCCAGGGCCGGGGACGGAGGAAGCACCGCCAACAGGCTGGCAGTGCTTCTGGGGCAATTCTGACCGCAGCGATAAAGGCCCGGTCAGAAAAGGGGAACCAGCGGTTTCCCGCCGGTTTTCCCCTGCCCCAGGGAATCCTCCACGGCGGCGCTGCAAGCAGCGCCGCCATGGGGATTCCGACCCCCTTCCCGCCAGCCTGTTCCTGGCGGTTTAAACCGCCAGGAAGAGGCTGGCGGGAATGGGTGTCGTGGGGCCCCTGGGGGCCCCTGCAGTGCCCATGCCACTGGCATGGGCACTGCAGGGGCCCCCTAACAGGGCCCCAGCAAGATTTTCAGACACTGAAAATCGCGACGGGTGCCACTGCACCCGTCGCACACCAGCAACTCCGCCGGCTCCATTCGGAGCCGGCTTCATCGTTGCTGGGGCTTTCCCGCTGGGCGGGCGGCCTTTTGGCGGTCGCCCGCCCGCCCAGCGGAAAAGTCAGAATGACCGCCGCGGTGATTTGACCGCAGTGCGGTCTTCTGGCGGTCTCCGCCCGGCGGGCGGCGCCCGCCGCCCGCCGGGGTCGGAATGACCCCCATAGTGTTGTTACCTAGGGAGACGTTCATCAAGGAAGCTGAAAAATAACTCAACAATAGGGACTGACTTGAAATTGTTAGCAGAGAAACCTATACCAGTTAGTATCACAAACAACTGGGACAAATTGGTGGACTGGAAAGACAAACGTCTATTGGAATTTGAAGAGTACTGCTTTTTACATACTTAATTCCCCTGTCTACAAGTTCTGTAACTGCTACTCAAGACCAACAAACATACTACTAACCCTCCTGGCAGACCTATTGTTTCCTCTTGTGGTAGTGCATTGGAGAATAGCTCAAAGTACATTGACTTTTATTTGCGTGATTTTGTTACTAGCTTACCATCCTATGTCCAAGATACAAAGTCTTCCTCAGGAGAATCGAAGGTCTTGAGTGGTCCAATGATTGTTTGCTTATGACCATTGATGTATGTTCTCTCTACACTAGTATTGGGCATAATGATGGAATTGCAGCCTGCAGACACTTTCTGAGGGCACGTCCACTGTATTACTTGTCACACTCGGAAATGATATGGGAAATGATAAGATACTGTCTCACTAATAACATTTTTATGTTCAATTGGACACTTTATAGACAGAAGATTTGGACTGCAATGGTAAGATGCTTCCCCCACTGTTTTGAGAACATCTTTCTTGGCTGGTGGGAGGAGCATGTTTCCATCTCAGATGACACTGCTCAACTCATGGAACAAGCCATTTTATGGCTGAGGTAGATTGATGATCTTTTCTTGGAGAGGCACTGCAAAATCTGCTAACGAATTTGTACAGCAGCTGAAAATAAACAACCTAAATCTTGACTTCACTTGCAATATTAGCAATGATAACATTAACTATTTAGATGTTAGCATCAAGGTTGTGGGCAATACTCTGGTAACCAATTTACACAGAAAACTGACTGCAGGCAACACAGTACTACATGCACTTAGTGGTCACCCTCACACGATCAAATGGAGTATCCTTGTAGGAAAGTGGAGTATTATTCAGTGATGCTGGTTATGCTTCACTCTTTAATGCCCTCACAATACCCCAAAGAATCAAGCAAGAAGAGGAAGAGGGACTAGAGGTTGAAGAGGAAGAAACAAAGGAATAAAAAAACACTGCAGAGGCAAAAAAGAAAATCCTGAAGTGTTGCATGCCCTAGTGGGAAAAGTCCTTTGGATTCACAGTAATAAATCCTTAGCTCAGTCCTCGTAATATGGCAAAGAGCAGTTAGGCTTGACTAGAGGAACATGTGTAAAGCATTTCAGAGTACCAACATGGACGATAAGTAATTGACACGACTCAAAAGAAATCCAACACCATTTTAGAAAAATAAAGAAGATTTGTATATAATTTGAGACACCGAAACAAAGAAAATTAGATACGTATAACTGGAGTTATGGATTTTAGAGTAAAAATAAAATAAGTAAATTTACAAGCTGTCAAAATTTACCATTGTGGTCAATGGGTAAAATCACTACTGACACAGTCACTTACATGGTGAGTTCAGAGGAACCCAATCCTTTTTAAGAATGTGTGGGTCAGACCAATTTTACCTGGCTCATGGGGCCCGGTTCCAGAGGTGTCCTGGATGTTTGCTACTGAATGTGGGAGCCGCGGGTACTGAAAGATGGCACTTGCAGGTTGAGTTGGTGGGAGCCCAATGGGAGTTATGCTTCTGTGGGTCCCTGGACCAGGATTCACCAGGCAGAACAACACCACCTAGCTTGGGTAACTCAGGTGCAGAGGTGTGCTTGGCTATTCTTGGTGCTGAACGGGAGCCATGTTGCTGGTTTTACCACTGAGACAGTGCGGGCGAGGAAACGGGTGCAAAGGCTCAACAATGGAGCCTTAGGTGACTTCGGCTGAAGCTGTTGTGGTGTGCCATCGTGTTGCAGCATTGAGTAAAGGTGTGAATGAATGGAGTGGCTACCAACAAACCTTGGTAGTGGTAAGGTGGAGGAGAAACTATCTTCTCTTCCGGAGGTCCAGTGAAAAACAGTAAGAGGCTGTAATTTGGTGGGGAGCTGGACTACACTTCTCACAATGCACTGAACCACCTGTCTTTGGGAGATCCCTTGGAAGGCCTGATGGCCAGTGCATCTTCTGATGCGGTGAGTACTTTTTACCTGTGGTGGGCAGGGGACTAGTGCCACTAATTCAAGGGAGTCTGGTCTTACCTTTGGTTCACAAAGGGTTCCCTCTTGCTTGGAGAAGCAGTCTTCAGTCCAAGGCGAGCCACAGTCGAGTAGTTCCAGGAAGGTTAGCACAGGTTCAAAGTATCATGCCTTTTGTTTGCGCAGGTTCCTCTTCTCATTGATGCAGGCCTTTTCTTATCATTTCTTTGCAGGTTGTTGCAGATCTGAGTTTCTGGTGCCAGTGGAGCCCCTTAAAACCTATATTTAGAGGTATCATGGGTGTGGGAGCAAGTAGCCAATGGGAAACTAACCTCAGAGAGTAATCACGTCTGAGGTGAACACATCCAGTGGGTTGTGGCACCTTTGCTGCTCAGAACACTCTATTTTGCCACTTTTTAAGATGACAAAAGTCTTCCTCAGCTTTACAGACAAGGTTGCCCACCCTAGAGGTGTGGCTAGCTTTCTGGGGGTGTACGCTTTCTGCCTAACTCATTTTCCCACCTGCCCAATTGCAAATGTGCCTGGGCCAAGAGGACGGCTTTGTCCTCCTCTGGGGGACAGCTACTTGCATATCAGAGGCAGTGTGCCCTTTGAAGCTCACCGCCTTCCGGAGAGGGAGGGAGGTGTAACCTCCTTCCCATCCAGGCCATTATCCTGAATCATGAGAGTGTTCACACTACTACCCAGTGGACCAGAATCCTGTCTTGGCAGCACCAGCTGTGGGCTACCAGCCAAAGCACAGGAAAACTAGGGTAATTCGGTGGGCAATCTCTAGGGTTGCTTTCTGGGTCCATGCCACCTCGCTCTCAATATGAGATTCGTGTCAGTGGTGTGAAGGCATGTTGACTGATACCAAACATGACCCATTTCGTGGTACTATCACAGAGCTGGTGACCTCACTTTGCCCCGGTGCCAGTCCATGTTATCCTATGGACCGCAGTGCACTTATAACAGCTTTTAATGGAAAATGCCACCATAGGGGCATATAAGCTTGCACTTATTATAATACAATGCAAACTGCCTCCTGAGCTCAGGAGGCCTTCTTTAGTGGTGGCTGGCATAGCAGTGCTTGGGCAGTGCCACACATGGTGTGGGCACAGTCAACTTCGAACAGTTTAAACTGCTCCTGCAGTCTGCAATTGAAGGCCCGCAGCTGGTAGTTTACTTGGGTCACTCAGGGTGGCACAAACAGTGCTTCAGGCCCTGGTGACCCATTTAACACCCGTGGCCTGGGTATCACTGGTACCACATACTGAGACTTATAAGGGGGTTAAAGTACTTGCCATTTGGGGATACCAATTCTTGTTTACCAATTTAGGGATAGAGCACTGGTACTGGGGCCTGGTTAGCAGGCTTCAGTGCACTTTCAAAGTAAAAACTAAGAGCATTCAGAACAAACAGCGTGGGCATGAACATCCAAAAATGGCACTCTCCTACAATCCCCTATGGGAAACTTCTCAGAGCTAAAAGCAACGGTAGTATGGAAGAACTATAACTACTGGAGCAGGCTAGTATGGTCATGAGATTCAAACAATGATGGTACAATGGGAGGGTTTTGAACAAAGCTATAGAACAGGTCAAAACCATCAGTAGAAATTAAATTTTGCTTAGACATAAAGGCAACAAAGAAGTTGACAGTGCCCAGCCTACTCGCATGATCACTACCTACAGCACTAAATCTAAGGAAGTTAGGAGAATACTGTAATCCAATTTGGACATACCGAAGTATGATTCCCAGCTTCGATAATATCCTGGATGAAAAACCCACCATCACGTACAGGAAAGGGCGTTCACTTTGAGATCAGTAGTTTTCCATGATATAACCACAAAAAAAGACACCTAAACCCAAGAACTGAAAGGGTTTTTCCTGTGTGGCAAGTGTAAAGCTTGCTACTATATTGCTGTGAAAAGGAGAATACTTGAGCATATGCAGGCTACTGTTATCAGTGATTCGCATTACCTCATGATTAGGCACTTTAAGGATTCACATTTCAGAGAACGACTGAGCTTATATACCATGCTATTGAGCATGTACCAAACAACATTAGACGGGGTGACAGAACTACCCCCTTAAGAAGAAATGAGTCCAGAAATATTATAGATCTGGAAACTAAGTACCCTGGGAGTTCGGACACAGAAGAACTCAAATTACATCTTGGAAATAAGTGAGGGCCTGATTTACATCTTGGCAGTATTACTGCCAATCTGCCGGGCTGGTGGACCCGAAAACATCGTAAAGTCAACAATGTTCTGCACGCCATATTTAGATGTATTGCGGCTGAGCCACAGATCTCCACAACAGAGTACTCTTTCTAGCCATCAGGCTGGCATGTTCTCGTCGACCATATTTAGATGTTACAGTCCTGCAGCTGGTGTACTAGGGGTGGTGTTCTGAAGGAGTGAGCCCGTCGCTGGAACTAATGGACATCGTACAGTGACAGTGGCAAGGAACAGAGGTAAGTCTCACACACACACACAGACACACACACACACTGTACCTTAGTCATATGCTCCACCTGCACTACACAACACACTACATACACACAATAATCCATTGCCATTCCAGCATGTACATGCCGAAAACACACATTGCCATCCATGACACAACGCACACATTATTGACACTGCACTCACACAAGATACAACCACAACAACTACACACTCATCCACACACACAAACATACACAAGCACAACTACACAAATCACGACAATGACCACCACACAACACTCACCTTAATGTTGCACACAGCAACACAACACACATCCAAACATACACAACATTAAACCCACAAACAGGTGGCGCACATACATATAAAAACACATCACCCACTCCAGCTCCTTCATCCTGAGCCAGCCAATCAAATCACACACACAGACCTATTGACTCACATACACAACTGGAAGCACATCATCACAGATACAGGTCACCTTGCAATGTGCACACATGGACATAGCCAACGGGTGTGAATGTAACATCACTGTGGTGCCAGTATTCATTTGGCAATGAATAATGACACCAAAATGACAGTTGTGTATGTGTACAATATGTCATGTAGCAGTGTTTCCCCATCCATGTCCCACACAAATGTGCTTCCAACATATACATAGCACCATAATCCAAAAAATTACTGTTATATATATATATGACTGCAGTGGTCCCGCGTTCATATGTAGTGACCACACAACCTACACAGCCAATGCGGGTTCCCTACCTTCAAGTCCAGCGAAGGGTGTGGGGCGGTTGTTTTATCTTCATGGTCTAGTAGCAGCAGCGACAGAAGGACATGTCCAGTTGTGTCCAGTCTAAAACAGAAGTGGAATGGGGAAAAAAGGTAGATTTGTACCCCATTCCCCCTCCAATCCGCCAACTCAGGTGTGGAAGTCGAACTACCACAGTTGGCTTAGCAGTAAGGCCATATCCAAATATGCTCGGTGGTAAAGGTGGTTGGATTCCTGCCATCAGCCCCAATTTCCAATGCTGCCGTCAAGGCGGCTGGAGATTCTTAGCGGAATTGGTGGGACTCAGACACTCTTTCGCCTATGGGACCGGCAACATCTAATTCGGGCGAGTGGACCGCCAAGGCAGTGGATGGGTTTTCTGTCGAAAAATCTGTGCTGGGGCTGTTACCGCCAAGATCTAAATCAGGCCCTGGGTCTGTTATGTTTACCTTGGAAATAACTGAATTTGTTATTGTAGGAGGCTGGCCTGGCTTATAGTGGGTACCTGATAGTACTTACACCTTGTGCCAGGTCCAGTTATCCCTTATTAGTAGATTAGTAGTGTTCTAGCAGCTTAGGCTGATAGAGGTAGCTATAGCAGAGCAGCTTAGACTGAACTAGGAGACATGCAAAGCTCCTACTATACCACTTATATCATATAGCACTATATCATAAGAACCACAATACTCCGTTACTAAAAAATAAAGGTACTTTATTTTAGTGACAATATGCCAAAAATATCTCAGAGGATATACTCCCTTAGGAGGTAAGTAAAATACACAAAATAGTCACACAAACCAAAAACAGGTAAGTAAACAGTTAGAAAAGTAGTGCAAACACTGTAGCATACAATAGGATGCAATATGCCTAGGGGCAACACAAACCATATACTAAGGAAGTGGAATGCAAACCACTTAGGGACCCCGGGCCTAGTGTAGTGTGTAGAGGGTCGCTGGGAGTTTAAGAAAACACTAAGGGTGTCCAAGATACCCCACCCCAAGACCCTGAAAAGTAGGAGTAAAGTGACCTGACTTCCCCAGAAACACACTAAAGTCGTGATAGGAGATTCTGCAAAGACCACAACTGACTGCAAAGCACTGAAGACGGATCCCTGGACCTGAGGACCTGTAAAGGAAGAGGACCAAGTCCAAGAGTCACGAAAGTGTCCGGGGGGGCAGGAGCCCCCTAAACCCCGGATGAAGGTGCAAAATGGCTGCCTCTGGGTGAAAGAAGGTGAAGATTTTGCAACAACAGAAGATGCCAGGAACTTCTCCTTTGCACAGAAGATGTCCCACAGAGTGCTGGAGGATGCAGAGTTGTTTCCTTGGAGAAAGACCGCAAACAAACCTTGCTAGCTGCAAATGTCATGGTTGAAGAAAAAGGGTGCTGCCCAGGCCCAGGAAGGACCAGAAGGTTGCCACTTGGAAGAGGAGACAGAGGAGACCCTTAGCAACACAGAGAGCCCATGCACAAGAAGGCAGCACCCGCAGAAGTACTTGAACATGGGTTCAAGAAGACTGAGCACAGCGGTCATCTCAACACTACAAAAGAGGGTCCCACGAAGCCGGTGGTCAACTCAGCAAATTGAGCAATGCAGGACGGAGTGCTGGGGACCTGGGCTGTGCTGTGCACTAAGGATTCCTTGCAAAAGTGCACAGAAGCCCTAGCAGCTGCAGTTCATGCAGTACACAGGATTACTGTCTGGAGAGGGGAGGCAAGGACTTACCTCCTCCACATTTGGACAGATGGACCACTGGACTGTCGGGGTCACTTGGATCCACAACGTGTGTTCCAGGGGCCATGCTCGTCACTATGAGAGGGGACCCAGAGGACCTGTGAAGCTGAAGCTTGGTGCCTGCTTTAGCAGGGGGAAGACTCCATCAACCCACGGGAGATTTCTTCTTGGCTTCTAGTGCAGGGTGAAGGCAGACAGCCCGCAGAGCATGCACCACGAGGAAACAGTCGAGAAAGCCGGCAGGATTAGGCGCTACAATGTCGCTGGTAGTCTTCTTGCTACTTTGTTGCAGTTTTGCAGGTGTCCTGGAGCAGTCAGCGGTCGATCCTTGGCAGAAGCTGAAGAGGGAGATGCAGAGGAACTCTGGTGAATTATTGCAAGTCGTTATCTGAAGAAAAGCCCACAGGGAGACCCTAAATAGGCCTCAGAGGAGGATTGGCCACCTAGTGAGGTAAGCACCTATCAGGAGGGGTCTCTGACGTCAACTGCTGGCACTGGCCACTCAGAGGCCTCCATTGTGCCAGCACTCCTCTGGATTCAAGATGGCAGAGGTCTGGCACACACCGGAGGAGCTCTGGGCACCACCCCTGGGGTGGTGATGGACAGGGGAGTGGTCACTTCCCTTTCCTTTGTCCAGTTTCACGCTAGAGCAGGGACTGGGGATTCCCTGAACCGGTGGAGACTGGCTTATGCAAGGGGGGTACCATCTGTGCCATTCAAAGCATTTCCAGAGGCTGGGGGAGGCTACTCCTCCCAGCCCTTAACACCTATTTCCAAAGGGAGAGGGTGTAACACCCTCTCTCAGAGGACAATTTTTTGTTCTGCCTTCCTGGGACTGCCCAGACCCCAGTAGGGCAGAAGCCTGTATGTGGGTTGGCAGCAGCTGTAGCTGCAGTGAAAACCCCAGAGAGCTGGTTTGGCAGTACCCAGGGTCCATGGTGGAGCCCCCGGGATTCATGGGATTGGCACCCCAATACCAGATTTGGCATGGGGGTACAATTCCATGATCTTAGACATGTTACATGGCCATATTCGGAGTTACCATTGTGAAGCTACATATAGGTATTGACCTATATGTAGTGCACGTGTGTCATGGTTTCCCCGCACTCACAAAGTCTGGGGAAATTGCCCTGAACTATGTGGTGGACCTTGGCTAGTGCCACGGTGCCCTCACACTTAGGAACTTTGCACCTAACCTTCCCCAAGTGAGGGTTAGTCATATAGGTGACTTATAAGTTACTTAAGTGCAGTGTAAAATGGCTGCGAAATAATGTGGACATTATTTCACTCAGGCTACAGTGGCAGTCCTGTGTAAGAATTGTCTGAGTTCCCTATGGGTGGCAAAAGATATGCTGCAGCCCATAGGGATCTCCTGGAACCCCAATACCCTGGGTACCTAGGTACCACATACTAGGGAATTATAAGGGTGTTCCAGTGTGCCAATTAGAATTGGTAAAAATGGTCACTAGCCTATAGTGACAATTTTAAAGGCAGAGAGAGCATAAGCACTGATGTTCTGATTAGCAGAGCCTCAGTGACACAGTTAGTCACTACACAGGGACACACATTCAGTCCACAAACTACGAGCACTGGGGTCCTGGCTAGCAGGATTCCAGTGAGACAGGCAAAAACAAACTCACATATAAGTAAAAATGGGGGTAAAATGCCAGGCAAGATGGTACTTTCCTACATTTGTGTTCATCAAAGTAGTTCATATAAGGTATCTTTGCCTAGGTTATGACTCTGTCATTTGAAATTTCAGCTCTTAACTTTCTATTCCTTTTCTTCCAATCACAACAGAGATATGCTTACATGCAGTATTGATCATTTGGGTGTTTCCTACATTGTAGCTAGAGTCTACATGCCTATGATTATCTCCAACGTGGTTTTTATATCCTTAATCTTTTAATTTTATGTTTCCTTTTACACAGGAAGAGAAGGAATGGAATCTCATATGAGATGTGGCAATGGTCCAAATGGACCAGTTTCCTCGTACCCTTTACTTCAGCTCTGCACAGCTTGTGGTGGACACTATTTCAGATAAGATTTTTGTGACTTGATTTTTTTCACTTGGTTTATTATTGTTATGCTGTTATCCTTCACAGTTGTGCCTGAACGTATTCATACAGTAAGATGTTCTATACTATGATACATTGTCTGACTGTTCCAGTCATGGTTTGTGCTGTACGCAAAGTGCTTATTCCATTCCTTATCTTTGTGATCCATTGTGATGCTCTTACCAGTTTTTCCAAGGAATCTATACTGTGACTCATGTAGACTTAAGAAGGTTGATCTCTATGGTTTGAGACCCAAGTATTCCAGTATGGAAATATGTCATATTTTAGAGTATCACAGAGATGGCCTTTTTTCAAATTATTCTCAAACGTTTATAAAGCGGTAACTGTGATAACTTCAATTCCAATCTGTTAGACTTTTCATCCTTGGCATGGTCTCCCTTAACTTTTTGCCTCTGTTTCCCAGGTCGTTGGTGTGTGCTGGACTCTGATTTTGCTGTTTTTGTTACTCTGGGCACTTTACCACTGCTAACCAGTTCTAAAGTGCAAGTGCTCCTTTACAAAATGTGTATATAATTGGCTTATCCATGATTGGCATATTTGATTTACTAGTAAGCTCTAATTAAGTGCACTAGAGGTGCACAGGGCCTATAAATCAAATGATATTAGTGGGCCTGCAGCACTGGTTGTGCCACCCACATAAGTAGCTCTTTAATCATGTCTCAGACCTGCCACTGCAGTGTCTGTGTGTGCAGTTTTAACTGTAAATTCAACTTGGCAAGTGTACTCACTTGCCAGGCCTAAACCTTCCCTTTTCTTATATGTCAGACACCCCTAAGTTAGGCCCTAGGTAGCCCCAAGGGCAGGGTGCAGTGTATGGTTAAGGTAGGACATATAGTAATGTGTTTTATATGTCCTGACAGTGAAATATTGCTAAATTCATTTTTCACTGTTGCAAGACCTGTCCCTCGCATAGGTTAACATGGGGGCTACCTTTAAATCTGATTAAAGTGTAGATTCCCTTTAGGAGTGGATGGACATGTGGAGTTTGGGGTCTCTGAGCTCACAATTTAAAAATACATCCTTTGGGAAAGTTGATTTTAAGATTCTGTGTTTGAAAATGCCACTTTTAGAAAGTGAGCATTTTCTTGCTTCTACCATTTCTGTGACTCTGCCTGTTTGTGGATTCCCTGTCTGGGTCAGTTTGAAAGTTGGGCTGGTTGCACCTCACACTAGACAGTGACACAGAGGGATCTGGGGTGTAGCTTGCATATCCTGATGAGCCATCTGTGATAGGAGGGAGGGGAGGGGTGGTCAATCACAGCTGAAAGGGCTCTGCCTGCCCTCACACAATGCAGTCTCCAACCCCCTGGGGAGTGTCTGGGGCCTGGCCCGGGCAAGGCAGGATTTCATATTCAAGACAGACTTTGCTTTGAAGTAGGCCTACTTCAAAGGAGAAATTGGGTATAAGAAGGGCACCCAAAACCGCAGACTTTAGAACACTTCTGGAAACCAAGAGGAACCTCTGCCTGGAGAAGAGCTGAAGAGCTGAGGAAGAAGAGCTGCCCTGTCTGTGACTGTGCTTTGTGGAGCTATCCTGCAGTTACTGCTTCTGCCAGAGTAAGAGGGCAAAGACTAGACTTTGTGTGCCTTCCATCTTGTGAAGATCTCCAAGGGCTTGATTTAGAACTTGCCTTCTGTTGTTGAAGTCTCAGGGACAGCAAAGACCTCTCTCTGCCAGCACCTGTAGTCTCTGGAGAGACTCCTACTCTGCCCTGTGGTGCCCATCCAGTTCCTGGGACCCTGAAAGGAGAAGCTGGCAGCCTAAGTGGAAGAAAGGCACGCACAGAACGCCGTGTGGGGAAAAGATCGACGCAACTCTGATCTGCGGCTGAAAAATTGACACACCGCCGGCTTCGCGGATGAAAATCGACGTTCGCCTGCAACGCGCCTGAAGAATCGATGCACGGAGCTGGAGAAGCGACGCACAGCATCGCTGACGGAGGCTGGTGAGATCGCATCCTGCGTTGCGTGGTTTTCGGGTCATCGTGCAGCTGGATTTCCTACGCAAGTACCGCTGGGCATGTAAAAACAACGCAAGGCCCGCCCGGCCCCGAGAGTGCTGACCGGAACGACACATCGCTTTCCTGCAGAGAGAAGAAATGATGCGCCCTGGCCCGACGAAAGGAGAAACGAGGCAAGGTCTCGCTCGTGAGTGAAATCGATGCATCACAAGCCCTTTTTGACACACATTCGCCTGTGCAGGGTTATTTTTGACGCACTCAAGGTACATTTTCACGCTAACAGTGCTAGTGTGTGTTTAAAAACTACGTGAAGACTCTTTTTGCTTTTTAATTGATAACTTGACTTGTTTCTTGTGGATTTTCATTGTTTTGGTCTTGTTTTGTTTAGATAAATATTCTCTATTTTTCTAAACCTGTTGTGTCATTTCGTAGTGTTTTCATTAAGTTAATGTGTGTGTTGGTACATATACTTTACACCTAGCACTCTGAGGTTAAGCCTACTGCTTGTGCCAAGCTACTGAGGGGGTAAGCAGGGGTTAGCTGAGGGTGATTCTCTTTTACCCTGACAGGGGGTAACCTGACTGCCAACCAAAGACCCCATTTCTAACATTGGTGATCAGCAGTTGGATTGGACTTGTATTTGTACTTGACATACAGTAATTAAGTGTACACAACTGTTTTGAGAGCAGATCACTACGTGACCACATATTACTTGTTTGGTGATCTTTGATTTTTCTCTTTTGCTTGGATTTTTCCCTACATTCATTTTTGTGGTAATCTTTGATTGACTTCTGAACTTCATTTGGGAACTTGTTCTCTGCCTTTTGGAACTTTGCACTTTTGTTGACTTTTCATTGTGTCCCAATCTGGAGATGCATTGGTTTGAGCTGCTTTTGACCTTGAGAAATTGGATAGCTATACCAAGGCTCAGTTAAAGCAGTTATGTAAAAGTTTTGACTATCCCATTAAGAGCTCATCTAAGAGGGAGGAGCTTCAAAAGGCGCGGAGGGCCTAGGTGACAGTAAAGAGTACTGAAGGGCACACAGAGGATGAGGAGGATGAGGAGGAGGAAGGGCATTCCATACACAATGGTATTGTGGGTGGGCCTGTTATACCCAGGGAGAGGATCTCCAGGGCAGGTAGCAGTGTCTCATTTAAGGGTCTGACCCCTGAAGAATTGCAGGATAGGCAGGCAGAGAGGGAGTACCAGAGGGAGTTGGAGAAAATGAGGATGGCCATTGAAGAGAAAAAGTTGTTTTTGGCTCATGAGCTCAGCTTGAGGGAGCTGGATCAGAGGAGACGGTCTAGTAGGGATGGTGGCAGCCACATCACAGTGCAGCCTGAAAGGAGGGTGCACATTCCTAAAGAACTTGTAAAGGATTATAAAAGGGAGGACGACATATACTTGTGGTTTAAGGGGTATGAGTCTGCTCTCCATATGAATCTGGTCCCTGAAGCTTATTGAGGGGCGGGTCTGTAGGAGCACTTTGAGGTAGAGGGGAGGGATACACTGACAGCCTTAGGGGATACTCAGAATCTCAGCTACTCTAGCATGAAGGATGCCCTACTCACAAGGTATGGTCTCACCCCTGAGTAGTACAAGGATAAGTTTAGGTCCTACAAGAAGAAGGAATCCCAAACATGGTTTGAATGTGTTGATTCTTATTGCAGGTCACTGGATGGTTGGGTGAAGGGCAGTAAGGTAACTACATATGAGGGGCTTCACAATCTGTTTGCTTGGGAGCACTTGTACAGTTTATGTTTTCCAGAGCTGTGCCAGCACCTGATTGACAGCAAGCTGACTGATTCCAGGAAGTTTGCGCAGGAAGCGGATCGCTGGGAGAGCACCAGGGTCCAAAAGAGGTAAGGGGGAGACCATGCCAAGGGTGGGCAGGGTCCCTCTCAGAAGAAAGGGGGGTAAGGGCAAACAGGGAGAGTTCTCTAAAGGGCCCCAATCTGATTCCCAGGCTAAGGATTCCCAACCCCCCAGTGAGAAGAAGCCATGGTTCTCCAAAGGGAAGCCAGTGGCAGGTGGTCCCCCACATAAATGCTACGCATGTGACCAGGTGGGTCATGTGAGGGGGGACCCAAAATGCCCCAAAAGTACACCGGCACCCACTGGTGCACCATCCCAGGGTTTGGCCAGTGTAGCGCTTGGGGAGGAGTTGGTTCCAGGTGGGTGGGAGCCAGCTGAGATGACCCTTGTCACACTAGGGGACAGTGAGATGGTCCAGAGAACCCTCGTGCCTGAGAACACTAAGACGTACAGGCAGTGAGTGACCATCAATGGACAGAGGGTGGAGGCTCTAAGAGACACAGGAGCCAGTGTGACTACAGCGAGGAGTCACCTGGTGTCTGAAGAGCAGATAGATCCCCAGGTACTTCACCAAGTAGTTGAAGTGGACAACTCAGAGTGCCTGTGCAGAGTGGCGCAGGTTCCCTTTGAATGGGTGGGGGGCTCAGGTTCCTTGAAGGTAGCTGTGAGTCCAACCATGCCTGTTGATTGTTTGCTAGGCAATGACCTGGAGGATTCCCCTTGGAAGGAGGTGGAACACAGGTCTCATTTGAAGATGTTGGGTCTGCCTGGGTGGGTATGTGCATCCACCCAGTCAATGGTAGCCCATCAGGGTGATCAGGAGCCCCTGGAGCCTGTAACAGTGGCCCAGGGGACCGCCAATAAGAGGAAGGGCAGGGGGTGCGGGAAACCGGCCCCAGAAGTTCCCACGGTCCGGGAGGAGGCAGAGCCTGAGGGTGATGCCCCGGAGCCTACAGGGGAACAGGTGGCTGAACTGGGGGAGGTCCCTGAGCTGTCACAGTGGCAGCAGGAAGGGGGACCCACCAGGGAGGCATTCTGTGAAGCATAGAAAATTTGCCCTACTCTTGAGGGACTGCGGCAGCAGGCTGCAGCCCAGGCGGCTGGTGAGGAGCCCAGCACTCACCTGATCTATTGGGAGGATGGCATCCTGTATAGTGAGCCTAAGGGTCTTGAGCCTGGGTCAGCACCTATGCTTGTGGTACCCAGTGCTTCAGGGCCTTCCTACAGGTGTTGGCTCATGATGTACCTTTGGCAGGATATCTGGGGCAGGACAAGACCTATAAGAGGCTTGTGTCCCACTTCTATTGGCCCCAGATGCACAAGCATTCTGCTATACACTGTAAGTCTTGCCCAACTTGTCAGGCAAGTGGCAAGAGTGGGGGGAATGTAAGGCTCCCCTCAACCTTTACCTGTGGTTAGTACTCCCCTTGAGAGGGTAGGTATTGACATTGTGGGGCCTCTGGACCCCAAGACAGCCTTGGGCAACAGGTTCATCCTGGTCTTGGTGGACCATGCCACCCGGTACCCAGAAGCCATTCCTCTGAGGTCAGTCACTTCCCCTGTGGTGGGTTGTGCACTGATGGGGTTTTTTACCCACATGGGGTTCCCCAAGCCAGTGGTATCTGATAGTGGTACCAATTTCAAATCTACGTATATGAAGTTGCTGTGGAAAGTGTGTGTGGGGTAACCTACAAGTTCACCGCACCTTACCACCCCCAAAGTAATGGTCTGGTTGAGAGATTCAACCACACCTTAAAAGGCATGATCATGGGCCTGTCAGAGCCCTTGAGGCGAAAGTGGGACGTCCTCTTGCCATGCCTTCTGTTCGCCTACAGGGAGGTGCCTCAAAAGGGACTTGGGTTTAGTCCCTTTGAGCTGATTTATGGCCACCCTGTGAGGGGACCTTTGAATCTGGTAAAGGAAGCTTTGGAAAAAGCTCCTAGTAAATCACCCCAGGATGTATTCAGCTACATGCTGGCCTTGAGAAACCAGACTGCCCGCTTCAGGAGTCTCGCTCAGGAGAACCTGGAAGCAAGCCAGGAGGATATGAAACGATGGTATGGCTGGAATGCCACTCTGGTCGAGTTTCAACCTGGTCAGAAAGTGTCGGTGATGGCGCCAGTGGAGCCTAGGGTGCTCCAGGATAAGTGGACTGGGCCATTTGAGGTGGTGGAACGCAAGAGTGAAGTCACCTACCTGGTGGACTTGCGGTCTCCAAGGAACCCTTTAAGGGTCCTGCATGTCAACCGCCTCAAACCTCACTTTGAGCCGACTGAACTGTCCATGCTCCTTGTGACAGATGATGGGGTGGAGGAGGAGATTGAGCCTCTTCCTGACCTCCTGTCTGCAGGAGAAAAAGATAGGTCGGTGGAGGGAGAGATCCTCTCCCCCTCGCTGACTGACGAGCAGCAAGGTGACTGTCACCACGTGTTGGGACAGTTTGCCTCACTGTTTTCCCTGATCTCAGGAGTCACACACTTGTGCACACATGATGTGGACACTGGGGACAGTACACCTATTAAACAAAAAGTTCACAGGGTGACTGACAGGGTCAGGGCTTGCATTAAGGATGACGTATCCAAAATGCTTACCTTAGGGGTTATTGAGCACTCCAGGAGTCCTTGGACCATTCCAGTGGTGTTGGTCCCAAAGGCTGCTGCACCTGGTGCCACTCCAGAACTCAGGTTCTGTGAGGACCACCGTAGACTCAATGCGGTCAGCAAGACTGACGCACACCCCATCCCCTGAGCTGATGAGCTCATTGACCGGTTAGGAGCTGCCAAGTACCTCAGTACGTTTGACTTAAAATCTGGGTACTGGCAGATTGCTTTAACTGAGGGGGCCAAGGAGAGGTCAGCATTCTGTACCCCAGATGGACACTTTCAGTTTAAAGTGATGCCATTTGGAATGAAGAATGCCCCTGCTACCTTTCAGAGGTTGGTCAACCAGGTGTTGGCTGGACTGGATGAGTTCAGTGCCGCCTACCTGGATGACATTGATGTGTTTAGTTCCACATGGGAGGAACACCTGCAACACCTCTGTAGAGTGTTAGAGGCCCTGTAAAAGGCAGGCCTCACCATTAAGGCGAGCAAGTGCCAAATAGGGCAGGGCTCTGTGGTGTACTTAGGATACCAGGTGGGGAGTGGCCAGGTGGCACCCCTGTAGCCTAAGATTGACACAGTTCTGGCTTGGGAGCCTCCCAAGACCCAGACTGAAGTGAGAACCTTCTTATGTCTCACAGGATACTACAGGAGGTTTGTCAAGGGTTATGGTACCATTGTTACCCCCCTGACTGACTTGACTTCGAAGAAGCAACCCAGGAAAGTGATCTGGACAGAGGCTTGCCAGAACGCTTTTGATGCCCTGAAGGCTGCCATCTGCACAGCACCTGTGCTGAAGGCACCTGACTACTCCAAGGAGTTTGTGGTGCAAACAGACGCCTCAGAGCATGGTATTGGAGCAGTACTCTCACAGCTTAATGAAGAGGGCCTAGATCAACCTGTAGCCTTCATTAGCAGGAGGTTACTTCCCAGGGAACGTAGGTGGAGTGGCATAGAACACGAAGCGTCTGCTGTGGTCTGGGCACTGAAGAAGCTAAGACCCTACTTGTTTGGGACTCACTTCCGAGTTCAGACCGACCACAGGCCCCTCAGATGGTTAATGCAGATAAGGGGTGAGAATCCAAAACTGTTGAGGTGGTCCATTTCCCTACAGGGGATGGACTTTATGGTGGAACACCGTCCTGGTACAGAACACGCCAATGCTGATGGTCTATCCAGGTTCTTCTGCCTTAGTGATGAGAACTCCCATGAGGTTGGGTAGTTGCGCCCTACTTTCAGCTGGGGGGGCACGTGTTAGACTTTTCATCCTTGGCGTGGTCTCCCTTTGTCAGAGTCACCAGATCCTCGGGGTCTGTGCACGTTCCCAACACTTCCACCACAAGACAGCTCCAATACTCTGATTAGATTTATCACAGAGTCTAAGAGAGTCCAAGTGGGGAAAAGGGGATTAGGACGGGAACAGCTGGGAAGGAGACCTGTAGGAAGCAAAAGGTTAAAACACAACATCAAAATTACATCTCATGAATTCAGTACCATGCTACAACTCTAAGCTTCGTCTTTTCCGAAAAAGATGAACAACCCTAGAATAGTCCTAAAACTGACTAGGCTTTAGATGACCGCATACCTGAGGAGGAAACAGGAAAAGTTAAATAGGACTTTCAGATTCGAGTACTTTCTTTAGCATGAGAATCAGGAAACACTCTGGGCAATTTCTAAACAACCATATGAATCTCCTTTTAAGAATACATATCAGGAACACACAGCATTACATCTAGAACTCTGGTATTGTTGTGTTCATCTCAGAAAAAAACATTGGGAAGTGAATTGCGCACATTGCAGATTTTTATATGAGTATTAAACACCATAAAGGATTGTGCACCATGAAATCACACAACGTAGATTCAAGGAATTAATCACGCAACGTGTCAACTTGAAATGCTACCAAGAAAATGTCTTAGAATATTAGCGCACAGTAATTTACATTATTTATACACGAGGAAAGAATTGCGCGTCTTGCCGATTCAAATGCCACCATACAAATGCCAAGAAATGGTAGCGCACAATGAATAACATGAAAAGCACTCAGGGAAAGAATTGCACGTCTTGTCGATTCAAATGCCACCATGCAAATGCCAAGAAATGGTAGCGCACAATGAATAATATGAAAAAACACTCAAGGAAAGAATCGCGCGTGTTGCCGATTCGAATGCCACCATGTAAATGCCAGAAAATGGTAGCGCACAATGAACAGCATGAATTACACACGAGAAGTGAATCGCGCGTTTCGCCGATTTGAATGCCACCATGTAAATGTCAAGAAAAAGTAACGCACAATGAACAACAAAGTTAAATGCTCATGAAACGAGTTGCACTTCTTGCCAACTCGTAAAACATCATGTAAATGTCAAGAAATATCAGCGCGCAATGAACAACCATGTAATAACGAAGTCAAATCTTTATGGAATAAATTGCGCATCCTCCCTATTTGCAAACCACCATACAAATGTCAAAAAATGGCAGCACACAAGTAATCTGTTATTCATTTAAGAATTAAAATCAAGAATATGAAAATTCTCAATTACGGTGTTGGGAAATGTCCAAACACCGTCTTACCGCCTGGAAACAGTGATCACCAATGAGAGATGAGTGCAGAAGACTGGAAAATCCAAATAGGCCGTCGGGACAGGAGTTCAGGAAGAAGCTGCTGCTCTGCACCGGGACCTCTGAATAGTGAGCACTGGAAGTTGGTCTGACTCTCTTTTATAGAGTCTTGGCCCAGCCTAGAACCACGCCCAGGCATGTTGCAGGGAATGTCTCTAGAAGGACCTGGAAAGGGACCACACCCTAACACACTCTGAATGTCTGCAGCAATACATTGCAAATGTACAGTATTTATAAGTACCTTAAAAATGAATCTTTTGGATGGAATTCTGCAATGCAAAAGGTTAAACAATAACATATCATCACAATGCATAAATTACATTATCTTGCGAGTGTTGGGTTTTTGCATTCCAGATGCCCGTAGAGCGCGAACTGTCCTGGTGTTGACAGTACTCCCCTCTCCCAGGCGCGCTCTAGGGCCTGGTTTATCTGGATTGAGACGATGAAAGCATCTCACAAGTACTGGAGCATGAACATCAGATGCGGAAACCCATGAATTACTTTCAGGGCCATAACCTTTCCATGAGAGTAAGTCCCATAGGTTACGCCCTCTCAGTTTAGAGTCGAACACGTTTTTGACTTCATATTCTTCTTCCCCCTGTACTAGAACAGGAGCTGGATGAGGGTGGACCTTTTGGACTGCCTTTTTTAAGAGGGAAGTATGGAACACTGGATGAATCCGTGATGATTTTGGCAATTGTAGTTTATAGGTCACAGGATTGATTTGCTGAAGAACAGTGTAAGGACCTATAAATTTGGGGTTGAACATGTGCTTCTTCTTAAAGTCTATATGTTTTGTGGAAAGCCACACTTTGTCACCAGGTTGATACTGCGGTCCCTCACAGTGTTTCTTGTCATAATGCTTTTTGTATTTTTTTGGGGCTTTTTCTAAATGTTGTTGAATCGATTTCTGAGTTTGATGCAAATGTTGAATGATTTCTGACACAGCTGGAGTGAGAGAACTTTCTTGAGGAATTGTGATGGGCAAGGTGTCAGGATGATAGCCAAACAAACCAAAGAAGGGTGTAACGCCAGTAGAAGTGTGGAAGGAGTTGTTGTAGGCTAACTCAGCTAACCAGAGCATTGATGTTCATGAATTAAGTGCTTTTTCAGCGTAAGCACGTAGGTATTGCTTCAAAGTCTGATTTAGTCTCTCCGTTTGACCATCTGTTTGAGGATGGTGGCTAGTAGATAGGGTAGATGTCACTTGGAGTGTTTTACACCATGTCTTCCAGAAGTTGGAGGCAAATTGGGATCCCCGATCGGAGAGGATCACTTTTGGCAGTCCATGATAACGAACCACTCTATTCAGTAAGATAGTTGCCAGTTCACTAGAGGTGGGTAATTTCTTACAGGCAATGAAATGTCCATATTTCGTGAGACTATCTACTACCACCAGAATTACTGAATGCTGTTGAACCACTGGCAGACCTGTAATAAAGTATAAAGAGATGTGTTCCCACGGACGACTTGGGGTTGGGAGTGGGTGTAACAACCCTTTTGGTTTTGAATGACTTGTTTTAGTGCGAGCACAGACTTCGCAGTTGTTTACCATTGCGTGTGTTGCCGATTCGAATGCCACCATGTAAATGCCAGAAAATGGTAGCGCACAATGAACAGCATGAATTACACACGAGAAGTGAATCGCGCGTTTCGCCGATTTGAATGCCACCATGTAAATGTCAAGAAAAGGTAGCGCACAATGAACAACAAAGTTAAATGCTCATGAAACGAGTTGCACGTCTTGCCAACTCATAAAACATCATGTAAATGTCAAGAAATATCAGCGCGCAATGAACAGCCATGTAATAACGAAGTCAAATCTTTATCCCTCCCTATTTGCAAACCACCATACAAATGTCAAAAAATGGCAGCGCACAAGTAATCTGTTATTCATTTAAGAATTAAAATCAAGAATATGAAAATTCTCAATTACGGTGTTGGGAAATGTCCAAACACCGTCTTACCGCCTGGAAACAGTAATCACCAATGAGAGATGAGTGCAGAAGACTGGAAAATCCAAAGAGGCCGCCGGGACAGGAGTTCAGGAAGAAGCTGCTGCTCTGCACCGGGACCTCTGAATAGTGAGCACTGGAAGTTGGGCTGACTCTCTTTTTTAGAGTCTTGGCCCAGCCTAGAACCACGCCCAGGCATGTTGCAGGGAAAGTCTCTAGAAGGACCTGGAAAGGGACCACACCCTAACACACTCTGAATGTCTGCAGCAATACATTGCAAATGTACAGTATTTATAAGCACCTTAAAAATGAATCTTTTGGATGGAATTCTGCAATGCAAAAGGTTAAACAATAACATATCATCACAATGCATAAATTACATTATCTTGCAAGTGTTGGGTTTTTGCATTCTAGATGCCCGTAGAGCGCGCACTGTCCTGGTGTTGACACCCTTAACTTTTTGCCTCTGTTTCCCAGGTTGTTGATGTGTGCTGGACTCTGATTTTGCTGTTTTTGTTACTCAGCATTTTACCCCTGCTAACCATTGCTAAAGTGCAAGTGCTCCTTTACAAAATGTGTATGTAATTGGCTTATCCATGAATGGCATATTTGATTTGCTAGTAAGTGCACTAGAGTTGCCCAGGGCTTATAAAACAAATGCTACTAGTGGGCCTCCAGCACTGGTTGTGCCACCCACATAAGTAGCTCTGTAATCATGTCTCAGACCTGCCACTGAAGGGACTGTGTGTGCAGTTTTAACTGTAAATTCGACTTGGCAAGTGTACCCACTTGCCAGGCCTATACCTTCCCTTTTCTTACATGTCAGACACCCCTAAGGTAGGCCCTAGGTAGCCCCAAGGGCAGGGTGCAGTGTATGGTTAAGGTAGGACATATAGGCCCTCAGTACAACCCTGGTGTTTAATGCCGCCTACTGCCGTGCTGACATACCGTGAGCGTGGCGTTAATCCGCCACGGGTATTATGACTCACACATAGAATTCCGCTACTGTACAGACATCCACACAAGTCCACCACATCAAAGGTCAGTGATAAACACTTCAAAATACACACACCTGACACACACACACACCCACACATCCAAACCACTATAAAACACACACCCACAATACCCACAACCCCTTACGGTGAAAAAAAAGAGACCAAGCACAGAGAGACAAGCAAGGAACACCCAGTCAATCAAGGGCACAGACCACCATCACCCATACACCATTCACGCACATCACAGCATACACCACAACACATCACCCCACACATCCTCACACATATCACTCACACCACATCCATGGCACCACAAAGACACCCCAGGTTTTCAGAGGAGGAGCTAAGGGTAATGGTGGAGGAAATCATCTGGGTGGAGCCACAGCTTTTCGGATCACAGGTGCAACAGACGTCCATTGCAAGGAAGATGGAGCTATGGCGGAGGATTGTGGACAGGGTCAATGCCATGGGACAGCACCCAAAAACAAAGGATGACAACAGGAAGAGGTGGAATGACCTACGGGGGAAGGTGCGTTCCGTGGTATCAAGACACCAGATTGCTGTACAGAGGACTGGCGGTGGACCCTCACCTCCTCTCCCACAACTAACAATATGGGAGGAGCAAGTGTACCCACTTGCCAGGCCTATTCCTTCCCTTTTCTTACATGTCAGACACCCCTAAGGTAGGCCCTAGGTAGCCCCCAGGGCAGGGTGCAGTGTATGGTTAAGGTAGGACATATAGGCCCTCAGTACCACCCTGGCGTTTAATGCCACCTACTGCCGTGCTGACGGCCGCCAACATACCGTGAGCGTGGCGGTAATCCGCCACGGGTATTATGACTCACACATAGAATTCCGCTACTATACAGACACACACACACGTCAGCCACACCAAAGTTCAGTGATAAACTGACGATAGCAAAACCCACACTGTTACGTCAACAGGAATACGCCCACAGTATCACGACCCACGAATCACTGCGGCGGTCTTTCAAATACGGTAAACCATTGGCGGTACACACCGCTGTGCTCAAAATACACACACACTAACAAAACACCACCACATTGGACACTTCAAAATACACACGCCTGACACACATACACACACCCACACACCCAAACCACTATAAAACACACCCACAATACCCACAACCCCTTATGGCGGAAAAAAGAGACCAAGCACAGAGAGACAAGCAAGGAACACCCACTCAATCAGAGGCACAGACCACCATCACCCATACACCATTCACGCACATCACAGCATACACCACAACACATCACCCCATACATCCTCACACATATCACTCACACCACATCCATGGCACCCCAAAGACACCCCAGGTTTTCAGAGGAGGAGCTAAGGGTAATGGTGGAGGAAACCATCCGGGTAGAGCCACAGCTTTTCGGATCACAGGTGCAACAGACGTCCATTGCAAGGAAGATGGAGCCATGGCGGAGGATTGTGGACAGGGTCAACGCCATGGGACAGCACCCAAGAACAAAGGATGACAACAGGAAGAGGTGGAATGACCTACGAGGGAAGGTGCGTTCCGTGGTATCAAGACACCAGATTGCTGTACAGAGGACTGGCGGTGGACCCTCACCTCCTCCCCCACAACTAACAACATGGGAGGAGCAAGTCTTGGCGATCATGCATCCTGAGGGCCTCGCAGGAGTAGCAGGAGGACTGGACTCTGGTAAGTCAAATATTTACTACTATATCCCCCACCCTACCTGCATGCCATCACAATCTCTTACCCCTACCCTCACCTCCATCACTCCACCAACTCACATATACCCCACTATCACAACCCACCCATCCCAATACCAAGCCCTGCATGTAACACCAGTGCATGGACACCCATCACAGACCTGCATGGACACCCATCACCACAGCATGCCCAGTAGAGAGACTCACCCAGCCCACAAAATCACCACTCTCACAAGGTCAAGCCGACAGGGAAATCACAATCAGAGATGGAAACACACCCATTCACAATATGGCCCACGCAGATACATTAACAATGCATTTGCATCCCAACAGGACCCCTACTCAATGTCACCCCTCCCCCCCTTAAGAGGCCCACAGTGACGACAGCAGCTCTGCACGCCTGGATCACGATGACCAACCTGGCCCATCAGGGGCCTCTGGACAGTCGGTTCCCCTGCCACAGTCCCAAACCACCACATAGCCTCCCCCCTCAGGAAACACCAGCACAGCACCCACCCCGGGGGCCCATGCCACTGTCCCCACGACACATCAATCAGCAGTGTGTCCACCACTACAGGGACCCCAGGCAACCCCACAAACACAGGACGATCAGGGACCTGGGGTCAGTGGCAGTGACAGCTGGGGCTGGCCTCCCAACGTGGAAAGGGTGCCTGTCGCACCATGACCCCCCTAATGTTCCGCATCCTGGCGGTGGACTATCCGGAGTTGGATGGGCTCTTGAGGGCATCACAGCAGCCACAAGGGGGTGAGTACAGATTCAGAGTCATGACTTTGCATGCGTTAAGGTGTTACCTGGGTGGGGGATATGGGCTATGGGTGCCCCTAGGCCAGGGCGAACATGGCAGAGTAGGTCCCTTGTTGGGCAGGCTCTGGAGCACTCCTGCCCCAATAGTGTAAGTGGCCATCTACTACTGGACAGGGTCCTGTGGGTTTCTGGTGTGCATATGCTGGTGTTAGGCATTGTACCCCATGGGTTGGTGACTAGCTGTGTAACTGGTAGTGCATGGCCTAGTGCAGAGGGCAGCTCCCTGTGTGTAGTGTATGCCAACGGTGGTGTTGTTGCTGGCATTGACCAAGTGTATCCTCTGTCTCTCCCCCCCTTTTTGTTTTGGCACCCTGTCCTTGTGTGCATTAGCATCATCTGGCGGAGGAGCAGAGGCACTGGTGACGGAGAGAGCTGCATCCCACATGGGCCTGGAGGCCGAATCCACCGAGGGTGAAGGCACCAGTGGGACGGAGGGTGAGGGGAGCACCCTGACGGGGACAGGAGGGGAGACCACAGACAGCGACTCCTCCTCCGATGGAAGCTCCCTGGCGGTGGTGGACACCTCTGTGCCCATCCCAACAACAGGTACAGCTGCCACCCCTCCTACCAGCACCGCCCCCCCAGCAGCCCCTCAGTGTGTGTCCCGTGCCCGCTCACCCGGGAGGGTGGGCATCTCCTTCGCCCCAGGCACCTCAGGCCCTGCCCCACTCAGCCCTGCTGCCCTCAGTGAGGAGGATATTGACCTTCTGAGATCCCTCTCTGTTGGACAGTCAACCATTCTGAATGCCACCCAGGGTGTTGAGAAGCATTTGCAACAAACAAATGCATCCCTGGAGGGCATTCACTCTGGTGTGGCAGCCCAACAGTGAGCATTTCAGGCTCTGGCCTCAGCACTGATGGCAGCCATTGTCCCTGTGTCTAGCCTCCCCCCTCCAACTTCCTCTACCCAATCCCCTCAACCTCAGCCTATCACAAGCACACCTTCAGACCAGCATTTATCCAAATTAACACACAAAAGTGGCTCAGGCAAACATACCTCACACCTGCATGCACTACATCCTCATCCACTACCTCCATCACCAGCTCGCCCATCACAACACACCCCTCACTGGCAGTCACTACCCCCACAACCATGCACACGTCTCCTGAGTCCTCTCCCAGTGTGTCTGTAACCCCTCCTCCCAAAGTACACAAACGCAAGCACCCACCCACCCAACAGGCATCCACCTCACAACAGCATCCAACCCATGCACC
Source organism: Pleurodeles waltl (assembly GCF_031143425.1). Taxonomy (NCBI): domain Eukaryota; kingdom Metazoa; phylum Chordata; class Amphibia; order Caudata; family Salamandridae; genus Pleurodeles; species Pleurodeles waltl. The sequence goes on from NC_090439.1 coordinate 856,075,077, forward strand.
TTCACCCAAACCCAGCAGACAGACACCTCCTACAACCTCTTCCTCTTCCTCCACTCCCAAACCCTCTCCATCTTCCCATCCCAGTGTGTCTAAAAAACTTTTCCTGGCTAACGTTGACCTCTTCCCTAACTCTCCCCCCCATCCTTCCCCTTGGGCCAGTGTGTCCAGATCCCAGGCCAGCACCTCAGCCACTAAGTTGGCGTCCGCTGTGGTCACTGCAACTCCCAGAGGCTCAAAGGGGGCACCCATCAGGCCAGGTAGTGTGCAACCGACCCCTGCAAAGGACCAACCCATTCCGCCACCTGCCAAGGTGAAGAAGGGGTCAGCATGCAGCATGGCCAAGGAGCATGACCCACCCAGCAAGCCCTCCTCCAAAACTCAAGCTGCCAGTGCCAAGGTCCCAGCAGCATCTGCCAAGGTGAGGGAGGGGCAGAAAAGCAAAGGCAAGGCACTTCAGGCCTGTGTGGCACCAGGTGAGGGCCTGGTGCCCACCACCAGAACCGACAGCCCCACCACCTGTACCGCGGCAAGCACCGCCACAAGCACCGACACATGCACCGCCACCTGCATCGCCACCGGCCCCGCCGCTGCCACAACTGTCAGCAGTAGCATCCCCAGTGGGCAGCCGTCCGAGGCTGCAGGAGACGGGCTGGTGCCTCCATCCACCACTACCTGCACCTGCACGACGGACAGCACCGCCAGCATCCCCACAGCAGGCACTGCCACCTGCACTGCCACCTGCACAGCCACCTGCCCCGTTGCTGCCACAACAACTGTCAGCAGCATTATCCCTAGTGGGCAGCCGTCCGAGGCTGCAGGAGACAGCCTGGAGCCTCCCACCACCACTGGAAGCACCCCCACCAGCACCGGCACTACCACCAGTATGCAGCCTTAGTCACCAAAACTCCATGGAGTATCATGCTACCTGTTCCCTGCAAATCTCGTGCCTCAGACACCTAGGTGAGGGAATGTGAACTGCCACATCCCAAGTGCAGCATCACTGGGCGCAAAGCCCCTTCCAAAACCAGTGGAGAAATGCATCCACTCACCCTATCCTTGACAGGATGAAGCAGACTGGGAACAAAGCCCCCTCCAGAACCAGTGGAAAAATGCATCCACTCCCCCGATCCTTGGCAGGATGAAGCAGACTGGGCACAAAGCCCCCTCCAGAACCAGTGGAGAAATGCATCCTCTCCCCCTATCCTTGGCAGGATGAAGCAGACTGGACACAGAGCCCCCTCCAGAACCAGTGGAGATGCCACCCACTTGAGAGACTGTGGCTTTGCAATCCCCAGGACCAAGCATTGGGCAACCCACCCACTTGAGAGACTTGAGAGACTGTGGCTTTGCACTCCTGAGGACCAAGCAGTGGGCAACCCACCCACTTGAGAGACTGTGGCTTTGCACTCCCCAGGACAAAGCAGTGGGAAAACCACCCACTTGAGAGACTGTGGCTTTGCACTCCCCAGGACCAAGCAGTGGGCAAACAACCCACTTGAGAGACTTGAGAGACTGTGGCTTTGCACTCCCCAGGACCAAGCAGTGGCCAAACCACCCACTTGAGAGACTTGAGAGACTGTGGCTTTGCACTCCCCAGGACCAAGCAGTGGGCAACCCACCCACTTGAGAGACTTGAGAGACTGTGGCTTTGCACTCCCCAGGACATCGCTGTGGGCATGGAGCCCCCTCAAGGAGCTGTGGCATAGTACAATCTTCCGGCTGAGGTACCCCCCTTTCCTGTCCCCCTGAGGTGCCTGTGTGTTTTCGACCTGATGCCCCTGAAGTGTTCTCTCCGTATTGAGGCAGGAATCAAGTGTGGGCTTTGCCCCTGATTTTTGGCCCAGTGGGCCACGGACATTTACAAAGGACAGTGTACGGCCTTCTGTACATATTGTAAATAATTGTATATCCTGTTTTTCGATTTGTTAAGTATATCTGCCTATTTCTGACTAAATATCACTGATTTGACTCCTTTCCTTTTGTCCTTGCGTTCTTCGAGGGGGTTACGGGGTGTAAATGTAATGCTGATGCATGTTTTTGTGTGTATGGTGTTGTGGGTGAGGGTGGGGGTGTTGCGTTTTGCGTGTGTGTGTGTGTCACTCTCTTTTTACTCCCCCCCTCCCCTGTGTGCCAGGTGCAGTACTCACCGTGGTCATCGCCGCCACCTCCTGTGATATTCCTCGTGTATGAGGAGGTAGACCAGCATGGGTAGGACATGCAGCTCGGGCTCCATGGCGTCCTGGTTCTTCGTTGAGTGTCGAGAGGTGAGTGGTTTCCCTTCTGTGTTCTGTTTCCGCCGTGCTTTTAATGGCGTTGGTACCGCCCCGGAAAATCTGGCGGATTAGCGGGTTGTGATGGGATGGGTGGTACATTGTATTCTGCCTGTCTGTTGGTGGTAACCGCCGCAGTGTTTGTTGCTACCGCTGTGGCGGTCGGTGTGTAAGTGGCTGTCTGTGTTGGCGGTTTCCGTCGTGGTCGTGATCCCATTTTTGTTACCGCCGGCCTTTTGGCAGTATTACCACTGCTTTAACACCGACCGCCACGGTTGTAATTAGGGCCATAGTAATATGTTTTATATGTTCTGATAGTGAAATATTGCTAAATTCATTTTTCACTGTTGCAAGACCTGTGCCTGGCATAGGTTAACGTGGGGACTACGTATAAATCTCATTAAAGTGTAGATTCCCTTTGGGAGCGGATGGACATGTGGAGTTTGGGGTCTCAGAGTTCACAATTAAAAAATACATCTGTTGGTAAAGTTGATTTTAAGATTGTGTGTTTGAAAATGCCACTTTTAGAAAGTGAGCATTTTCTTGCTTATACCATTTCTGTGACTCTGCCTGTTTGTGGATTCCCTGTCTGGGTCAGTTTTACAGTTGGGCTGGTTGCACTTCACACTAGACAGTAACACAAAGGGAGCTAGGGTGTAGCTTGCATATCCTGATGAGCCATCTGTGCTAGGAGGAAGGGGAGGAGTGGTCACCTGAAAGGGCTCTGCCTGCCCTCACACAATGCAGTCTCTCAACCCCTGGTGAGTTTCTGGGGCCTGGCCTGGGCAAGGAAGGATTTCACATTCAAGAGAGACTTTGCTTTGAAGTAGGCCTACTTCAAAGGAGAAATTGGGTATAAGAGGGGCACCCAAAACCACAGAATTTAGAACACTTCTGGAAACCAAGAGGAACCTCTGCCTGGAGAAGAGCTGAGGAAGAAAAGCTGCCCTGCCTGTGACTGTGGTTTGTGGAACTATCCTGCATTTGCTGCTTCTGCCAGAGTAAGAGGGCAAAGACTGGACTTTGTGTGCCTTCCATCTTGTGAAGATCTCCAAGGGCTTGATTTAGAGCTTGCCTCCTGTTGTTAGAAGTCTCAGGGACAGCAAAGACTTCTCTCTGCCAGCACCTGGAGTCTCTGGAGAGATTCCTACTCTGCCCTGTGGTGCCCATCCAGTTCCTGGGACCCTGAAAGGAGAAGCTGGCAGCCTAAGAGGAAGAAATGCACGCACAGAATGCCGTGCGGGGAAAAGATTGATGCGACTCCGATCTGCTGCTGAAAAATCGATACATCGCCGGCTTTGCGGCTGAAAATTAATGCTCGCCTGCAACGCGACCGAAGAATCGACGCACGGAGCTGGAGAAACGATGCGCGGCATCGCTAACAGAGGCTAGTGAGATCGCAACCCGCGCTGTGTGGTTTTCAGATCATCATGCGGCTGGGGTTCCGATGCAAGTACCGTTGGGCGTGTAAAAACAACGCAAGACCTGCCCAGACCCGAGAGTGCTGACCGGATCGACACATCGCTCTCCTGCAGAGAGAAGAATCGACGCACCCCGCCCGACGAAAGGAGAAACGACACAAGGTCTCGCTCGTGAGTGAAATCGACACATCGCAAGCCCTTTTTGATGGAAAACTTGCCCATGCTGGGTTATTTTTGACGCACCCAGGGTACATTTTCACCCTAACAGTGTTAGTGTGTGTTTAAAAACTACATGAAGACTATTTTTGCTTTTTAATTGATAACTTGACTTGTGTCTTGTGGATTTTTGTCGTTTTGGTCTTATTTTGTTTAGATAAATATTGTCTATGTTTCTAAACCTGTGTTGTGTCATTTTGTAGTGTTTTCATTAAGTTGCTGTGTGTGTCGGTACAAATACTTTACAACTAGCACTCTGAAGTTAAGCCTACTGCTCGTGACAAGCTTCCAAAGGGGTAAGCAGGGGTTAGCTGATGGTGATTCTCTTTTACCCTGACTAGAGTGAGGGTCCTTGCTTGGACAGGGAGGGGGTAACCTGACTGCCAACCAAAGACCCCATTTCTAACACAATCTATATACATGTGTAACAAGACCTCTACTCAGATTGAAATTTCAATTTTATTTTGGATTGTTGTGATTTTGACAACATTTTTACAGTGATATAATCACTGTTTGCCACTACGGTTATAGTTATTTTGTTTGTCAAAATTGCATTACTTAATTTACTTAATTTGCATTATATCATGCATTGGGAAAACCATTTACATTTTCCACATTTGTTTTAAACAATGGCTGCTTTTAGAACAATAACATACATTTTCCATAACGGGAAGTTAAATAATTTTAAGACTGATGACATAATATATATAAGCTGGTACTATGTACAATATGTGACTACGTTATCTGGTTTGTTTAATTACCTCAAAAAGTTACTCTGCATAAAAAACGTATGAAAATTCATGTGACTTTCTGTTACATTTGTCAAATTGAGATTGTTTTATTGCACATTTTATTATCTGGACAATAGCTTTCGATTTGTATGTCATGATGAACAACATACTATAAAATGGTGCTGTTTTGTATTTGTCTTTTCTCATAAAACTAAGGCCCTCATTACAACCCTGGCAGTCGGTGATAAAGCGGCGGTAATACCGCCAACAGGCCAGCGGTAACCAAAATGGAATTATGACCATGGCGGTAACCACCCACACAGACAGCCACTTTAACACACCGACCGCACGTAGCAACAAGCACCGTGACGGTAACCGCCAACAGCCAGGCGGAAGACAATGTTCCGTCCACAGTAATATGACACATCTATCCGCCACCTTTTCTGGGGCGGTACCAACGACATTAAAAGCACAGCGGAAACAGTACACACCAGGCAAAGGACTCACATCTGGAGACTCAAGGAAGAACCACGACGCCATGGAGCCCGAGTTGCACATCTTCCCCATGCTTGTATACCTCTTCATGCATTATGAACATCAATGCTCGTGAAGACGACCACGGTGAGTGCTTCCGCCTAGCACACAAGGGAGGGGGGAGGAAAAAGAGAGTGACACACACACGCAACACGCAACACCTCTAACAGCATACACACAAACAGATGCAATAACATCACATATCTACCCCCTCCCCGTCAGGAATAATGCAAGGACAAAAGGAATTGATTAAAGTAAGTGTAATAAGATAAATAAGTAGAAATACGTGCTTAAAAATCGAAACAGTATATACATATGTACAAATGGAGGGACACTGCCCAGTCCTCAATGTCCGTGGGCCACAGGGCCACATCACATAGGCCAAAGCCCCACTTCACTCCTGCAACAACATGGAGAGAACACTGCAGGGGCATCAGGTAGAAAATACACAGGCACCTCAGGGGGATGGGGAATGGGGGGCACAACACCACTGTTCCTGGAGGGAGCAACATGCCCTGTGCGATGTCCTGGGGAGTGCAAGGCCATAGTCTCTCAAGTGGGTGGTTTGCTCACTGCTTGGTCCTGGGGAGTGCAAAGCAACAGTCTCCCTAGTGGGTGGGTTGCCTACTGCTTGGTCCTGGGGAGTGCAAAGCCACAGTCTCCCAAGTGGGTGGGTTGCCCACTGCTTGGTCCTGGGGAGTGCAAAGCCACAGTCTCTCTAGTGGGTGGGTTGCCCACTGCTTGGTCCAGGATAGTGCAAAGCCACAGTCTCTCAAGTGGGTGGGTTGCCCACGGCTTGGTCCTAGGGAGTGCAAAGCCACAGTCTCTCAATTGGGTGGGTTGCCCACTGCTTGGTCCTGGGGAGTGCCTGGCAAGGAGGGGGTTAGTGGATGGCTTCTTCCACTGGTTCTGGAGGGGGCATTGTGCCCAGTGTGCTTCATCCTGACAAGAAGGGGGTGAGTGGATGGCTTCTTACACTGGTTCTGGATGGAGCATTGTGCCCAGTGTGCTTCCTCCTGGCAAGGAGGGGGTGAGTGGATGGCTTCTTCCACTGGTTCTGGCCTTGTGCTATGTGGTGCAGCACTTGGGGAGTGCAAGGTCACAGTTGCTCACATGGGTGTCACACCTACAGGATTTGCAGGGTCCAGGACACACTACAGCCCATGGACGCAGTACTACACACTGCCCGTCGGCGGTGACGGCTGCTCAGTAGTGGCAGTGGTGGTGCGGGTGTCAGAGATGCCAGTGGTGGGGGAGGCTCAGACGGCTGCCCACTGGTGCTGCTGCTGCTGGTGGCAGTGCAGGCAGTGCGGGAAGAGGTAGAAGGTTTGGGAGTGGAGGAAGAGGGAGTGGTTGTAGAAAGTGTCTGTCTGCTGTGTTTGGGTGCAGGTGCATGGGCTGGATGCTGTTGTGAGGTGGATGGCTGTTGGGTGTCGGAGTGCTTGCATTTGTGTACTTTGGGAGGAGGGGGCACAGACACAGTGGGAGAGGACACAGGGGACGTGTGCATGGATGTGGGGGTGGTGACTGCCAGTGAGGGGTGTGTAGTGATAGGCGTGATGGAGGTAGTGGATGAGGATGTACTTCATGCAGGTGTGAGTGGAGACGCTACTGGGAGGGTGGTGGATAAGGAGGAGGAAGCGGCCACAGTGGAGGCAGTGGATGTTGATATGTCTGCATCTGGATGGTGTTTGTGTGAGTGCCTGTGGGATGATGTGTGGTGCTTGTGTTTGCCTGAGCCACTCCTGTGTGTTGTCTTGGGTGCATGCTGGTCTGAATGTGTGCTGGTTGTGGTTGAGGGGAATGGGACAGGGTAGAGGAAGTTGGAGGGGGGAGGCTAGAGACAGGAACAATGGCTGCCATCAGGGAGGAGGCCAGAGCCTGGGTTGATTTCTGTTGGGCCGCCATGCCAGAGTGAATGCCCTCCAGGAATGCATTAGTTTATTGCAAATGGGCTGCCAGCCCCTGGACGGCATTGACAATGGTTGACTGCCTAACAGAGATAGATCGCAGGAGGTCAATAGCCTCTTCACTGAAGGCAGCAGGGCTGACTGGGGCAGGGCCTGAGGCACCTGGGGCGAAGGAGATGCCTACCCTCCTGGGTGAGCGGGCACAGGAAACACACTGAGGAGCTGCTGGGAGGGCAGAGCTGGTACGGGGGTGGCGGCTGTACCGGTAGCTGGGGTGGGCACAGAGGTGTCTGCCACCACTAGGGAGCTTCCATCAGAGGAGGTATCACTGTCAGAACTGTCCCCTCCTGTCTCCGCCGTGGTGCTCCCCTCACCCTCCGTCCCACTGATGCCCTCACCGTCGGTGGATTTGCCCTCCTGGGCCCTGTGGGATGCAGCTCCCTCCATCACCGCTGCTTCTGCTCCTCCGCCAGATGATGCTAATGCACATAAGGACAGGGTGACAAAACAAAAAGGGGTGTAAAGAGACAAAGGATACACTTGGCCACTGGCAGCAACACCACCACCGTTGGTGTACATGACACATACACACACACAGGGAACGGCCCTACGTCACCAGGCCGTGGACAGGAATACCTAACTCCAATAGCAGCATGCCTGACACCCACAGACCCCTGCCCAGTAGTGGATGCCTACTAGCTTGGTGGGAGGTGGTGTTCATCAACCCCTGCCCAACATGGGACCTACCCTGCAATGTCTGGCCTGGCCTAGGGGCACCCACAGGCCCACAACCCCCACCCGGAGACAACCCCACCACGCGCAAGTAGTATATTGGGAAACTGTACTCACCCCCTTGTGGCTGCTGTGATGCCCTCAAGCGCCCATCTAGCTCCGCAAAGGCCACCGCAATGTATGTGGGTCATCAGGGGGGTTCAGGGGTCAATGGGCACTCCTTCCTCGTTGGGAGGCCATCCCCAGCTGGGCCTCTGTTGTCTTCTTTGCCCAGCATCTCAGGTCCTCCCACCGTTTGCGACAGTGGGTGCTCTGTCTGCCGTAGAACCCCGGGGTCCGCACGTCCTTGGCGATGGCACGCCATATACCCTTTTTCTGATGGGTGCTGACCTGCAGAAAAATACACATAGAAAAAGGAATCAGTCATACCGTCCGGCCTGTTACACTCATGGCCCACCATAGCTCTCACATCCCCTTATGCACAGACAGTGCCCACCATACAAGCAGCACGCTGCCCACTACCCTTTCACCAACCCCCTCACACGAGGCCCTCAGACACAGCATTCCATGCATTCATGCCCCTGGCATCGTGCTCACAGTGTACTCACTTGTTGGTCTGGAGCCCCATACAGCATTCGGTACTGGGGTAGGACCCCATCCACCAGTCTCTCCAACTCCGCAGCGGTGAAGGCAGGGGCCCTTTCCCTAGTCACACGAGCCATGGTAGGTTCCAGACACAGGTCACAGCAGCACTTGCAGTGTAGGTCCTCTCATGTTGAAGGTCAGGTAGCAAGTGAGTGAACTGATAGAAAATGGCGTTCACTTCCACGGCGGTGCGTACCGTCACCCCCGGCGTACATCACAGTTGGCTACTGTAACCCACAGGGCCTAATGACAACCAATGAGGAGTTGCACGGCGTTACTCGACCGCCTCCCGCAATATGGCACAACGTCAGCGGCATTACCTCATTTCCACATGTCCATCCACAGAGGACAGGTGGACACCATTTCAGGGGGTCAGGCCATGGCACCTAACTACGTCACAGTACACCTAGCACCATTTGGGCCCATCCAACAACATACTGTTACAGTCACAACATGCAATGCAGTGTACTGTTTGGAAATGTGGAATACTGACCAACTGCTCACCGTTTTGCCCCCTAGATTACAACCACTGCGGATGAATAGGAGATGGAGACATCCCCCATGCACAGGCCACTGGTGGACTTGGCAACAATGGAGGACAGGCACATTATCCTCACCTATAGACTTGACATGGCCACAATCACAGAGCTGTGTGCCCAATTGGAGCCTGACCTGATGTCTGCTACCCGTCACCCCACTGGGATCCCTCCTCTTGTGCAAGTCCTATCTGTGCTCCATTTCTTGGCAACTGGCTCCTTCCAAGTGACAGTGGGCTTGGCAGCAGGAATGTCTCAGCCAATTTTCTCAATAGTGCTGACCAGAGTGTTGTCTGCCCTGATTAAACACATGCACAGCTACATTGTTTTCCCCCAGGTGGAGGATATGGCCACAGTGAAAGCTGACTTCTATGCAATGGGACATAGCCCCAACATTATTGGAGCTATTGATGGTACACATATTGCATGTGTCCCCCCCCCGGAGAAATGAACAGGTGTTCAGAAATCGAAAGAGCTTTCACTCCATGAATGTGTAGATAGTGTGCCTGGCGGATCAGTACATGTCCTATGTCAATGCTAAGTATCCTGGGTCTGTGTATGATGCCTATATCCTGAGGAATAGCAGCTTACCATATGTGATGGCTCAACTCCAGAGGTAATGGGTGTGGCTAATAGGTGAGCCCATGGTTCCCCCCAGTAGATGTTGGTGTATGGGTATGGTGTTGGCCATAAGGGTTAGTGTTTGGCTAACAGGTATCCCTCGAGATTTGCAGGTGACTCTGGTTACCCAAGCCTCTCATGGCTATTGACCACTGTGAAGAATCCCAGGACAAGGGCAGAGGAACGTTACAATGAGGCACATGGATGAACAAGAAGAATCATAGAAAGGACATTCGGCCTCCTGAAGGCCAGGTTTCGTTGCCTCCATCTAACTGGTGGATCCCTGTACTACTCACCCAAGAAGTTCTGCCAGATCATCGTGGCATACTGCATGTTGCATAACCTTGCCTTGAGACGCCAGGTGCCTTTTCTGCAGGAGGATGAGGCTGGAGATGGGCGTGTGGCAGCAGTTGACCCTGTGGACAGTGAAGATGAGGAGGCAGAGCATGAGGGTGAGGACAACAGAACAGCTATTATACGACAGTACTTCAAGTGACACACAGGTAAGACATTGTAACTTCACTTTGCATTGACGGTTTTGTATTTGACATTGTACATGGCAGACAGATTCTCCCACTTCTATGGCCATTTACTGTACCCTTTGGCATATCTATTTTCAAATATCTGTGCCCCACTCTGGCACCTGGTGTGTTGACTGCAGCCAACTACAGGTCATTCCTATGTCTACATTATGCAGTGATTCATGGGTCATATTGCTGTAGGCGTACACATCCCTAATCCCTTTCCTCACCCAAATATTAAACTCCTCCGAAAGCGATGGTGTAGTGCTTGACTGCCCTAAAGCAGACCAAATCACTCCACTTGTGAAGAAACCAGATGAGAACCCTACAGACTTTGACAACCCCTGCCCTATCTCCATTCTCCCTTTCCTAGCCAAAGTACTAGAAAGCTGTGTGGCTCACAGGCTTAACAACCACATCAAGATAAACCCACAAGTCAGGCTTCAGACATGGCTATTGCACCAAGACTAATATGGTAAAAATAATCGATAGTGCTCTCCGCATAATGGATAATGGTGATCTATTGGACTTATCCTCATTATTTGACATAGCCAATCACTCATCTCTTCTAAGAATGCTAGAAGATTGAATGGGTATCAAGGGTACCATACTGAATTGGTTTGAATCATACCTATCCTATCGCTCATAAAAGGTCAAGTTCACAAACTCTGGCCCTCATTACGAGTGTGGCGGTCAGACCACCGCAGACAGGGCAGTCAGACCACCCTGTTCTGACCGTGGCAGTCTTGGTGGTCTCAATCCGCCAGGGCAGCATGGCAAGCAGCGCTGCCCTGGGGTCACGAGTCCCCAGTCCACCAGCCTTTGGATGGCAGTCTCACCGCCATGCAAAGGCTGGCGGAAATGGGGTGTCGAGCCCCATGGCCAGTGCAAGTGCATGGGCAGTGTAGGGGGCCCCCATGAACAGCCCTGTTGCACATTTCACTGCCTGAATTAAGGGCCGTGAAATGCGTGACGGGTGCTGTTGCACCCGACACATCACAACATTGCCGCCAGCTCGATCACGAGCCGGCGTCAATGTTGTAGTGAGTTTTCCGCTGGCCCAGCGGAAAACTCCCAATATGGCGGTCAAAAGACCTCCATTACTGGCGGTCTTTTGCCTGCTGCGGCTTTGGCGAAATGAGGCCCCAAGTCTGCAACTCAGTACCTCTGATCCAAGGTATATCACAAGGCTCAAACCACTATTCAGTATCATATGGTTTCTGGCACAAGATGATCTGACCACATCATCCCTATTCTGATCTCACTCAACTAGCTCCCCAATGAAGCAAAGTGTACCTTCAAATTGGCCTGCAGCAGCCACAGAATGCTACATGAAGGCTCACAAAGCTATATCTCACATAAGCTAACCATTTTAGGCGGCTCCTGTTTCCTCAGAAACTCCAACTCACTGTGCCTGAAAAGCCCTACCTTTAAAAAAATGAGAACTCTAAATCAATCCTTCTCAAGTGCTGCCCCCAAAATCTGGAATGTCATCCTACCTTCTATCAGGACAATCCTCTCACATACCTCCTTCAAAAAGGAACTGAAAATCCTTTTCCTACAATATCTCCCTACTCCTACAACATCTCATCTCTCTACCTATAAATTTGTTTATGACCTGCTAACTTTTAAGTGATGTCACTTAAATGGATTCTAAACCCTTATTATTGGATAAATCCCTTTGTAACTCTGCTAATGTATTGTTCTGTTGAGCTTCTGTAATTCTCTTTGATACCCCTCGGGTCTGGGTTATGCTGTATAAGGCTCCCTATGAATAAATAAAAAATAAATGTACTTGTTAGATCCTAGTAAATGACACTGCCTGTACCCTGGGCCCGCCTTTGCAACTGTAGTGCAGTTTCAAACTGCCATTTCAACTTGGCAAATTAAGCCTTTCGCCTTCCTTTTCAATACTTATAAGTCATGCCTAAGATGGACCCTAACAACCCCTGCGGGGAGTGGATGCATCATATTTAAAAGGTACGGTTTCAGATTTTTCAGGTTCTTACAGTGAAAACCTGAGTACAAGAGTACAAGGAAAAAGAAAATGAGCTACAACCAATATTCAATACTATCCAAGTAATATACAAAACAAAAAAAACAATAAGATAAATTCAAAAATGATATTTATTACATATGTATGTACATGAAAACAAGCAAAGATATCTAAATTGTACAAATATGCAGATATTGCACAGGGAAGTAAACAAATACCAGTCAAAATGATCTATAAATACATACACATATAAAAACATTTATTGACAAAAACAAAGTTCCACACAAGACAAGACAGTGAAAATAATAAAACCATAACAGTTGACAAATATACAGCTCTAAATTTAATAAATACATTTAAATACAATTGAATATGTACAAATTCTCTTTTGGAGCCGTAATAAAACTCACAGCGATATTATCCTATTATTACAATCATTGTTATGTCTCGATCTTATTTTATAATAACTCAGAAGAAAATACATTTTGACACCATGAGTTCATAAATCATCCATACAAACAGAAGTAGGAACCAAGCCTACGCGCGTTTCGGCAGTAACCCTCTGATTTATGAGGCCGCCGTCATCACGGCAGTTCCTTTTCAGTACTTAACAATATAGAATGCCGTAGATTTTATCAATTCTATTGTCCTTCCCATTGGTATACATCCTAATACAACAAATTTAAAAGGTACGGTTTCAGTTTTTTCATGTTCTGACAGTGAAAACCTCCTAAAGTAATTTTTCCCTGGTGAAAGGCCTGTCTTTCCCTTAGCCTAACACTGGGATACCTTAATACATTTAACAAGTGCTAACTTCAAATTGGGTGCAGGTAAAGATATGCTGTTTACATTAAATGAATTGCAATTTAAAATCCTATTTAATGGTGAAGCCAGGGTTTAGGTTACAGTTTTGGAAATGCCACTTTTAGAATGTTGGCATTTTCTTGTCTAAACCAACTGTGCCTTCCTGTCAGTGTCCTAGGTCACAGAGCTGTGAATGGCTCTGTTGTTTGGGCTTGTGTACTGTTTCCAGACAGTAAGACAAAGGAGGCCTAGGTGTGAGGTGAGAGGGTGTTCCTGACAGGATAGGCGGTAGGGAGCTGCACCTTGCCCTGATTACACTTCTAATGTTTCTGTCTGCAGTACACAAAAATAACCTTACTACAGGTCTTTCCTGCCTTATGACACAATAGACAGTTTGGAGCCAAGACCAGGGGAAGAGGAAGAAATGACCAGAACCAGTTTTGGGGATAGGTCAGGGAATTCCCTCACGCAAAGGTATACAAATAGAAATTTCAGAACCACTCTTCACAACACTCTGGGCCATGTGGAAGACTCAGAAGAAGGACTGCCCTGCTGTCTGAAGGACTGCCATGCTGCTAGAAGAACTGCCTTGCTGTGTGAACATGGAACATTTACCCTGCTTGCATTAATCCCTGCTACCCAGAGTGATTTGAAGGGTCAGATGGCTGACCTCCTGTGTGAGCTACAGGTACACAATAAGATTCCAGAAGTCTCCCTGAAATTGTCCAGCTGACAGACACCAACTTGACCTGCCTTAGTCTTGCTACTGGCCTCTACTGGAGTGAGTCCTGATCCCCAAAAATTGCCCCCTGGTCCTGGGCCCTTGTTAACATCAATGAGAGCTCCTCCACAAGAAAAAGTTGAAAATCCCGAATTTTGGTTTTTTTGCGTCTGCAAACGTGCTAATAATATGCCTACTGCAACAACTGCCAATAGAAGGTCCAGTGTGACCTGCTCTTCATGCCGAATGATGGCTGGCAATGATAAACCTGTTTTTTGTACTGACAGTGACTGTTAGTGATGATCAACCAATGCAAAGCTCATGCGATGATTAGCTCTTTGTGCTACAGCAACGATCATCTGCGGTGCTCAACCTTCTCTTCATGCTGAATGACTTTTCCTCGTGGCTTTCTCCAACACAATTGGAATTCCTCATGACGGACTTGAGAAATTAACTCTTCAGCTGGACCAGCCTAGTCCATGTATCCAACCTGTGTTCCATCACGGTTGGCCTGAACTTTACTCTGGTCTAGCACTACCAAAAAACCATAAGTGACGCTTTCTGCTTCTTTAACCACCTTTCAATAAAACTTTAAAATCCAATATCTCTGCTTCTACTGATTGGAATTCATTCATTTTGGTGTCATATTATTTATCACAATGTACTCTATTTATTCAAAGCTTGGATTTTTCTTGTGTTGTGTTCTCGGTTTATTGCTGTTTGTATGCTGAATGAAATAAATATTTACACCTTGCCTCTATGTAAAGCCTGATTGGTTTTGTGCCAGGCTACCAAAGAATTAAGCACAGGTTACTTTAGTGACTTTTGTGGTTCATCGTTACAAGGACTGTGGTTGTTGCCAACCAATAACCCAATTACTGACAGTAAGTATTACACTAGTTCCTCGTGCAATAATTTCATTTTGGGTGATAAGGATTATAATAAGTTTCACAAAATGTTGTAAAACGTATTATGTAATTATTGAGTTACAAGAGAGGATGCCTGGCAAGCCATTTGTCTCCTTTCACTAGGCACTTCATACCCACATTAATAGCATCACTATCAGAGATGGGCATGCCTTCACTGACGGGAGTGCTATTCATGCCTACAAAGTAACTCTTTCCTGACATCTCCATCAATTCAACTGCTCTCTGCAACAGCCCACTGTGCTGCCACCTCCTGCTACCATCATTAAACATCAAACAAGTAGGTTTCTCTTCCTTGCTTGTCTGTCTATAAGTATTATGACTAGCTTCCAATGACTTTCAGGGTTCAGAACTCATACACTCTTAAGTCTCATTAACAATATCCTCTACCAGACACCATGTGGGTCATTTAAAGTATGGCAGGTGGTTTGCAAGGCCACCAGACCAGCTGAAACCATCACTTCTGTCTTTCCAGCAGAAGATCACCCACCATACTTAGAGGCAGTGAAGCTAAGACAAAAGGCTACCATGTTTTATGTGTGTGCACTGATATGTTTTGCAAAAATAAATGACCAATGTGAGCATTCATTCTTGGAAAAAGAAAAAAACAATGACTTCAATGCAGTCTTCTTCAGATTTGCGGTACTCATTGGGTGTTTCCCTGCCAGGGACTGTCCGTGCCTCACATGGTGATATCTGGCAGGAAAATGCTGTGATAATCTGTGTAGCTAATTCACCATTTCTGCATGGTTACTCCAGATTTCAGCCCTTTTCTAGATCCTGTTTTTGCTGGCATTAGAACTCTAGCCACAGCTACCCTACAATTCAATGCAAGTGCCACACTGCATGCAGGGGCATAGCTTGGTCAGTAAGAGTGGAGGGGTGCAAGCTTCAGATTTCCAAGCAATCACACTGGCATATCATGGTAAAGTGCCCAAATATTTACTAGATAAAACATTTATTAGAAGGGTGTAGCACCCCAAACACCACCCCTCCTGAAGCTACATCCTTGTCCTCATAGCATGCGTTATACACACACACACATGCACACACCCACCCACACATATACAAGAAGCACAACCTTATATTTTGTCTGACAAAACCATTGTTAGATCTTTATCATTCAAACTTACTTGCATAACTAGGCTTCGACACATAACACAGACTTGCACCTCACTTCAAGTAGGTATTGGCATATCCCATTTTTACCTTTGGCTACTTTGTCCTCTTTCCCATGTTACTCACTGGGTGGTCTTGAAATGTACTTATTCATTTTCACAACATTACCTCCTACAGATGGGTGTTGATGGTTCCTGCAGTTGATACCACATGGGGTGTTTAACACCATTCAAACCAGTGGCAATAACAGCTGTTTCAGTACTGTGATGACAGGGGCTGTTGCAATCGTGTCATTACTTAGCGTTGACACTCAGCTGATGTCAAGGAGTCCTTTCTCAAAGTTCTCAAAACGGACCATTTTGGGTTTTTCTTTGGACGCCTGACACTTGACGTCAGTTAATCCTGAATATTTTTAAACATAATAGAAGCACCAAAAATGTTTTGTGAATCTGTGCTAAATAAGGCCCGCTACACAAACCAACAGCTCTACCTTGAAGACAGAGTCCCCATTCTGAGACAAGCACCTCCTAAAAAGAGCACCTCATATCGTCGCTCATCTTTAGAGGTGCCTACTTTAGTTCTGAAACTGTTTAAGAAATGCCTGTTCTCATCCTCCTACAAATGACACAGCCCCCCACTTATTCTAAAGATTCCAAAATACTTTATTCGATTGTTTAACACCATCATAAAAGCAAATAAATATACACATAGCACCAATCAACTTCATCTTAACAATAAATAGATAAAATATATAGCATTATGTCATGAAATTCACTAATAAAGTTTAAGATCAATAATTCATTAAAAACAATAAAACTAGGTGAGAAGCAATGTTGTCAAATATATATATATATTTTTTAAATGGAAAACTAATAACGTTACTAAAATCATTCTACATAGAAACCGCCTCAGTTTTGCCTAAAGGGGCGATCTAGCCTTTATGACTGCACACAAGAAAATAGCTAAACCATTACAAATTTGGACTGATGGAAGAGTCAGCAGATAGAGAAAAGCAGGGCGGCACTGTTTGATTTGCAGGGATTTTTAAAATGGTATAACGATCACTTTCCTTAAATCGGAATATAATGTGCAAAATAGGACTATATGCATTGTACTTTGGGGTGACACTGAGTCACAGGGACATTTCACCAGTACTGGACTCCAATCATTGGTAAGCGGAAAACTAACAAGTTGATGGAATATCTCTAATCTTAGGCGTGTGAGGACATAACGGTGCCTCGGATTCAATACATATTTCAGGTATGGTTCCATACCATCCGATTGCTGCATCAAAAAATTTCTCCTCGCACTAGGTTTCGTTGAGTCTGTAGCCCACCTCCGATCAGCCAGGTAAGTAAGACACATTTTTTCAAGGCTTTCTTAGAGAGTATATCCATCTTTTCTGGTGTAAAGTAATACTCAGGGTAGCCTAAGTCCCTGAAGAAGTTCTTTATATACTCCAGCCGTGGGATTAGCAACAAGTGACTTAGTGTTTGGGCATCCTCTATGATAGCCCTATTCAGAGTTGCAAATTCGGAGGTCCACACTTTGTACCACAGTAAGATTGGTTGCACTTTTATTAGATCTATAATGTATGTTACCCCCAAATCTGAATGGCACGCCAAGGTTGAGGTGGATTTTGGCACGCTTAAAATGGACTTTAGGAAATCATTTTCTACTATCTGCAAAGCATTACATTTCCTATGTCCCCATAGACCTGCCCCGTACAGTGCAAGAGAGACACATTTCGCCTTATAGATAGTCATCATATCTTTTGGGATAGCCCTTCCAACTTTTTTTCAATTTTTTTTTTTAATAGCCATAATGGTTTTTGCAAAGTGTAGTTTCCTGGAACTAATTGCTTGCGACCAGGTACCTTTGTTGTCAAACATAATTCCTAGCCATGAAAAGGATTCTGTGTCGACTAATTTGACGCCCTTCAATGTGACACGAGGTTTTTTCACAAATTTGATACCACAGTTCATCATGTAAGTTTTAGAATGATTGATTTTGAGGCCTAGATCTTCCATATAATTGGCAAACGTTGTCAATAAATGCTGTAAGGCTGCAGAGTGCGTGCCATAAGGACAGCATCATCAGCATACATAAGTGCTGGGATCTGTTGAGAACCAACTTGTGGAAGGTCTCTACATGCTGTGGATAAGACAACCTCTAGTTTATTGATATGTAGGGAGAACAAGAGAGGTGCTAAAACACAGCCTTGACGTACCCCTTGATTTACAGGGAAAGAGGAGGTACACTCCCCCTGAGACCCAAAGCGTACCCTTGCTTTGGCTCCGGAATATAGTTCCCTAATGAAGTGAACTATAGTGTTGTCTACCCTCATATGCAGCGAAATGGACCATAGTTTACTGTGAATTACACAGTCAAATGCTGAGGTCAGATCAACAAATACGAGATATAAATTACCTGACTTGGCCTTCGTATATTTGCCGATCAAGATAGTTCCACAGTCCCTATACTAGACCTAAAGCCATATTGTAAATCTGTTAATATGTTATTAGCCTCCATCCACTCCCGCAGCCTATTTAAAATTATACGTCCTGCAATCTTTGCAAGTGTGTCGAGGAGTGAGATCGATCTATAACATGCCGGATTTTGACGGTCACCTTTCTTAAATATTGGGACAATGATAGACTCTGCCCAGGTTGGGATAAAGGTCGTGGCGCAGCATGCTTGTAGAACCTGCGTCAATAAAGGGCCCCATAGTGAAATGTTAGACTTCTAAATATCAATTGGTACACCGTCTGGGCCTGGTGCTTTCCCACTCTTGCTAGCATTTATGGCGTCGATCACCTCGCTTAAATTAAATGGCGAAGTGATAGGCTGGGGGTCGGTTCTATAGTCGTCTATGTCTGCATTTGTCTTTTCCAAAGAATATATTTTGGAAAAATGAGCAACCCACTCAACTTCCGTGATGGCTATTTCAATACTTGGTGGCATACTATCACTCAGCAGGGGAGAGTTAACTACCTTCCAAAATGTTGGCACTATTATTTTGGAGGCTTGCGTCATGTAGAGTATTCCAAGCCTCATCTTTTAGGAATTGTTTCCTATTTTACATGGCCTTTTTGTACTCTTTTCTGAGGATAGTAATCTCAATCTTATTGGGATTTTGTCTATGTAGATTCTGTTTAAGTTTCTTATGAGCACGTGTGCATTCAGTATTGAACCAACCTTTATTTCCACATGGTCTGGATTTTCCCACACTTACTGTGAGAGACTGTTTAATTCCCATAGTAATTGCTAAGAATGCTCTAATACAGTCCTGTGGTCTAATGTTATCTAAGAGGCAGGATTCCACCTCGTTAGCGTAATCGCACAACAGCCGTTCCATGAAACCTATCGGTTCAATCTGAGACCAACGTAAAAGAAAACATTCCTTGAGCCCAGTTCAATTTTGGGTACATTGTCTGGTACTCTATTGGGTTTATTTATTTATTTATAGCTTGGGGGAGTGCGAGATGTATGGTTTGGGGATAGTGATCACTAAACGCGATATCATGGATTTTATACTCGGATGCGCCAAAAACAAAGTTATTGGATATTAGTATGAAATCTATTGTGGTGTTTGCACATCTACCATTAAAGGTTGGTTTAAGCTGTGAGCTACAATCAAGTAGACTGTTGCAAAAAGAAAGGTCAAATTTATATAATGTATCATTCAACAAATTTCCATGGTGATTGTGGGTAAAATGAAATCGATCGTCGTTTTCTCCTACGCCAAGGCGACAAGCTTTCTCAGCTAATTGGGAGCACACGAGTATTAAAATCGCCTCCCCATACTATAAAAGTCTCTTTATGTGTAGAATTGCACACGAGTTCCAGATCGTCCTGTAGTTGACTGATCGTATGTGAAATTTTTTGTGAAGGAGCATTATTATAGAAGTTGATAACAGCTAAGAACGCTCCATTTTTTTATTCACATAGCATCAATTGATAGAACGTATTTGAGATTAGGTTAATCACCTTCATTATATTTTAATTATTAGGAATATATATACACAAGCCTCCTTTCGCCCTACCCCGCATGGAAGAAATTGCTGGGGTGTGAAAAGTCCTGTATCCGTTTATATGGATAGGATCCACAGACCAAGTCTCCTGTAAACACACGCAGGAGAAGGGTCTAATGAATTCTAACCAATCCTCGTTCTCAATTTTGCTGCGCAGGCCTTCCACGTTCCAGAATAAAAAAAATTCCCCCTGCTGTAATTACGCCCAAATCCAGAGGGTCATTTTGCCCTCTTTTCCTTGTTGGAATGAGTGTTATACTCTCCGTCACTATGTGGGGAATGGGTGTTAGTGTAGCCAAGTGGGCGGAAACTCCCCCTACTAGCAATGCAGCGGTATGGTCTTGTTGTACTCTTTTTTCCTTTACCGTTGTTACGCCCCCTTTACTCCCCTCCTGGACGCCTCTGCCGTTCAAAGGGTCAAGGGCAGAATTCTTGAACATGGATCTCGTCCTGTCCTCAGCGTGGTCTGCCACCAGTCAGTCCACTTCCTCTAGAGGGAGGACTTGGAATCTGTTCTTGATGGGGACCATGCAATTTCTTTTAATACTACTTTGTTGAAATGGAGGATCTTTTCTTGGTTGATCAAGCCTCCCATTAAATTGGTAGAAATAGCCTAGGGGGAGCAAAGAAATGTCGTGATCAGAGAGCTGACGTGGGCTTAGATTTCTTAGAATGTCCTCAACTAATTTTGGGGTTTTAAACAAAAGTCCCACGCAATCACCCCTTAATGTTTTATGACTCATGCCCACCCATTTGACTCTCCTAACCATTTTTATATCTTCAAAAAGTATGTCTATCATACCAGGTTTCATGGGGGTTCCTATCCAGTTCAAGGATTTGTTTCTCAGGGCCCTCCAGGTTTCCCTGTTTTCTGTCGGTACAGTAGGGACATTAGCAAGAACTACTACATAGGGGGTTGCTGCTGGAGAAAGATGTAATATGTCACTAAGTACTGATGTTATGTCCATAGGGGGTTTCAGGGTGTTATGTGTTTCTAAGCTATTTTTGTTTGGAATTACTTGTTGAAGACTACTAATGCTGTTTAAATGTGTGCAGTATTCTAGATGTCGTTGGTTAACCAGAGGGGTGTTTGACGGGTGTTGCCACTCTTTAAGAGGGAGTAGATTCCGCTTTGAATTGGTACCACCACAAGGTTGAGGAGCTATAGGGGTTAAACCTGGAGTCCAAGCCTTCACTAAATTAAGTATTAACTCCACATTTCCCTCCACTTGAATTAGACGCTTTTTCAATGACTCAAAGGACGTCTTTACTAAATTTTCCAAGGCGGTAATGGTATCGAAGGTGTTCATTTTTGCCTTTACTGTACTTCGAGTAGTCTTTTGACAAGGTTTCATGTTAACAGAATTAATTTGACTTTGCTCCAAGACTTGGGCTCCGGTGTTGTCCTGGCTGCAGTTTTCAGATATCTCGTAACTTGGGACTCTGACCTTACGGACTACTTTTGGTTTCCTTGTACGTTTAGGTGGAGGTGGTATGACTATTAATTAGTAACTCAAAAGAGGTCTCGCCAAAGTTCAAGTCGCAAACTATGAATAGGGATAACCCGTGATAATATACGGCTATTTCCTTGCCCAGCAGAAGACAAAAGTACCTGCCTAGACTCCAGCCAAAAAACTCTCAGCACTGGTCTCGTATTACGATCCCAGTGTGCTGGTAGAAATTCGGGGGGGGGAGGGCCCAGCCCAGCCTCTTCTGGTCGATAACGGGCAAAGGACATGCCTGCCCTTGGCCCGGGCGCGCCCCGTGAGGCGGGAGCGCAGTCGGCGCTTTATGCGGGCTCCAAGAGGGCTTGGCCCCTCCCTCTCACACACGTTGCCGGGGCTCACCCCGGATTGGCAAAGTCAAAGTTCACGGCCCCCCCCATTTGTTCTTATCTATCCCAAGAAAATCAAAAGGCTCTGTGAATTGCGTACAATCTCTACTCAGTGGCAGACTTTCAGCTGTATAGTACAAACCATGTTGAAATTCTGCAGACCCTATTGTGCTCTGCGGTCCACTTTCAGCGTTGTCAAAGACAAAATGTTGTAAATGTTGTTAAATAACCAACACTTTTAGGAACGTTAAGACAGAAAAGAGTGTGTGTGTTTTTGTCTGCCCGTGTATGTACACATCCAGGGTGAAACCCGAAAGACACCTCACAATACCCGATTGAAAGCACCAGTACCCAACTATGTACTAGAGAATGCATGTACAAGGGGGATGTAACACCAGACACGCCCTAAACCCCCGAATCTACTCCCTTAACTGTATGTGCTCTGGCACTAAAATTGTATGGTAACATTGGTTTCTCCCAACTTGCCTGTCTCACTGTGCTGTAAGACTATCGTAAATGGCTCAGACCATGCATACATGGCATGGAAGTTACATGTTATATGTGGACTGTGGTGTATATTCACACCACAATCATATATGACAAAACTACCTGTTTTGTCAGAAGTATAAATATGGTCTGAGTGGACTGCAGTTCAAATGCAGAAACACATTGCAGGGAAAAGTGCCTTGACCCTATAGAGAAAGCCTAATTTTATATATTCATGTCACACCAAAAGTGTGCTTTGTAAGCCTACAGAGCAAGCTAGTAATAAAAATAGTTAAAATATAAAAATAGGGGACTCTGCATATTGTGGTTAACATGCTCTCAGATTGAAATAGAACCCAAATGCTGTTTCACTGTGTATGCTTTGCTAGATTTTTTTCCTGAACAAGCCTAGATGGGTTTAAAAGCTTTATTTCCTGTATCTATTAACAAGAAACATACTTCAAGTTGTTTCTGACATAATTTTAAAAATATGATTTAATGGTGAAATCAACTTTTTGATAACTTCAGTGGAAAAGCAACTTCATAAAAATAAATTTTAGGCTGCCTTGAACAAGAACTGGCTTAAAAGCTGTTCTATTATTCATCACACTTGCAGAGCCGCAATACACATCTTTGGCTGGGAAACTTACAAACATTGGCCCAGTCGACAATAACAGTGTTGGACTGGCCTTCCGGGGAAGCTTGAAAGGGCCAATGTATGGGCAGTTGCTTTGGTCCCATGGACTCTGATGGGACTACAAAATACAGCCAAGGCAACAATGGACAATAGCCTGTCTCTAAGACCAGGAAGAGCAGATGGGTGTTAATTGCTGGCCACCTAGCAGGGATGGGTACTACAAGAAAAATGTAGGATTGGGTGCCATAATTTCTCCAATCACTGGATAGCACATGGATAATTGTGACATCTCAACCTCCACCTCCTCAGATCATTCATTGACCTGGGAAGAATCCATCAAATAAAGAAGGCCCTGAGGGAAAAAAGTAGACTTCTGGTTCATTTTTGAAGAAGAGAACTCACTCAACGAGTCCTGACTCTTGCTGGCATCCAGGGGCTAGAACTGCTCTCCAAGGGTCAGGTGACTGACCTGCTGTTTAGATGCTTCAGGGATACAAAAAGAAGAAAGACTCTTGACTCCAAGAGGGTCCAGTTGTCAATAAAGGACTGGACCTTGCAGGATACCTCGCTGAAACACCTGGTGTCCAGAAGCCTGCCGTCAGAGTCTAGGGGATGTAGGACTGACTAGAAGGACATTTTCCTAGCAGCTGGAGCCCAGGGGCCTGATTTAGAGTTTAGTGGGCTAATCATTTTGTGTCATGGTATCTGTGGTTTCAGTGGTCATTATTTTCTCCACCCTGACTGACCTACACCCACCATATTTAGAGATCTGACTGGCCTGCGAAGATCTCTATCCCATCAGATGAGATGCCACCAAGGCAGCTCTTCTGAAACGGTGAAAGTTTGCTGAGTGGGCACCATGTTTCTTGTGGCTGCTCAGCAAACATTTTGGATTTCTCAAAAATAAACTCCCACACTGGGAGTTTACTTTTGAAAAACAAAAAACGAATGCCCCTGACACCATAGGAGTTTTCTCCTAGAGTGCGCAGGTAATTTTTCTTTTTTTCTGTTTGGGACTGCCAGGCTTCAACTGGCAGCCCTGAACAGAAAACAATACAATAGATTGTATGGTCTAGATAGGGTGGACGGTGTAAAGCAGTTACACGGACATCCTCAACTCCATCAGGCTGTTTGTGTGGGGTTTCTGCCAGCGGAGTCATCAAGGACACCACTGAAACAGAAGTATTATGGTTTGCCGGATTCTAAGTAAAGTGGGTACACTGTCTACCAAGCTCCAAATCAGGCCGTACATTGGAAGGCAAAATCTTTGAACACAATGACCCGCTTTGTGTACCCAACCTCCGTCTTCATTGCAGTTGGTTGGAAATCATCCCATGGTCCTGGTTGATCTTGAACTGTTGTTTTTCAATAGCGGGCCGCTTTTTCTAGGCCTTAAAACTTCAAAAATGTATATCTCTTATTCCCCTTACATATTTTAATGATTTTGGTGTCTTTTTGTTCAATAGATGTTTTTCTCTAGTTTGGAAATAATATTTTGTAGTTTAGGTTTCTTGTTGGTTAAAATTACTGTAATTCTTGAATGTAGCACACACTTCCTTGTGGATTGCCTGATGCTTGCACCATTGCTACCAGGGGCAGTGCACAGAGGGGGTCATTCCAACTTTGGCGGGCGGCGGAGGCCGCCCACCAAAGTTCCGCCGGCAGAAGACCGCACCGCGGTCAAAAGACCACGGCGGTCATTCTGGCTTTCCCGCTGGGCTGGCGGGCGACCGCCAAAAGGCCACCCGCCCGCCCAGCGGGAAAGCACCAGCAACGAGGATGCCGGCTCCGAATGGAGCCGGTGGAGTTGCTGGTGTGCGACGGGTGCAGTTGCACCCGTCGCGATTTTCAGTGTCTGCCAAGCAGGTAGATGGGTTAGCATTTCATCTAGCATGCTTGACATTACGTTTCAAATTCTGTCAAATACCTCTTTGGACTAAGTTGAGCTTTTCCTTACCGAGCTTGCAGGTGACCATCTGGAGGTTTAACTTCTTTTTATCTGGGAATGCCTAAAGAACTTTGTTATCTTCTACTACTGTACCTCTTTATCTGAAGCAGCACTTGCAGATGCCGATGATGGTCCAACTCCATCTGGTTGGTTCTTATCTGCCATCTTGTCTCTGAAAACAACCACTCTGTCTCTCTCTCTCTCTCTCTCTCTCTCTCTCTTTCTCTCTATCTCACACACACACACACACACACATGCACACATGTTCAGGCATGCTTTTTTCTTTTCTAAATGGTGGATTTGCCTCCTATTGCCACAGATAAGGCTCTTTTTATGAAAATATTGAGATTTGTCTTTAAAGTCTAAATTATCTACAGATGTCTATGTACTATACAGGAAGTACAGCTATTGTTTCTGGGTGCATGGCCTCTCAAGAGCGGTCACGGACTCAATAGTTGAGTTTCTTATCAATGCCTCCTAAAAAATAAGGGGCAGATGTATCAAAGAGTTTTACCCATTTTGTGTCTATGGGAAAATGTGTTCATACATATGGCCCTAAATGTGGCGCAGGGCACGTGGGTAAGTGTTAAAAACATTTTATGTGGCCCCTAAATGTTAGGGTATACCTAGGTCTTTTTTTTAGGCTGTGGACTGGACGGACACACGCAAGATGGCATTGTTAGTCTATTGTTTCAACAGTTAGGCTGTGGATTCTACATGCTTAGTTGGCACTCATAGTCCACGGCCTTGACAGCTGGACCAGGAATGTAAGCTGAGTCTGTATCCTAGTTGTCACGGTTGCAGATTAAAGTTATAATTTTAGATGTGGCAGACACATGGCTTTGAAGAATAGTTTGCAGGCCACAGCACATGGACAATATTTTTTAAACTTTTTTTTTCTTGGAGAGCCCGTTCAGTGTCCCCCAATTATCCTACTATCCATCAATCAATTATATTTCAGCTAGAAAACGCCATAAAATACAACCATTAAATTTGTAAAATACACATAAAAGAAAATCTCTCAACCAATTTATACAAGAGAGCAGCAGTAAACACATATATTTTAAAGTGCAGTTAGTGGCTTATACCAGTTTTATGTGCAGGTAAAGTGTGAATCGTGCCATATGTCACTCTTTTCACCTTGCAAGATGCATGCATATACGATATTACAGCAACATATTTTGAGTCTATTCTGTAACAGAACAGCAGTGCTATGCCACAAAACTTTCCTTTTTGCATTGGGAAAGTATTTTCCTGGTGGACAACCCCTTGCCCTACAGCCCACAAATTGTTGTTGTGTGGCTTTCATATTTCCACAGTGGAAGCAGATTTTCTCCTGCCATTGATAGGGGTGGGATGTGGTTGGGCCAGTGGCAGCTGGCGATCTTTGAAAGTGGTGGGGCACAGTACTGACCAGGAGTTCACCACATTTGTTTTAAAATTTGCCTCACTCATTTTCACTCCCTCTCACATTTAGGGGGTCATTACAACATTGGCGGTAAAAGCCACTTACCGCCGTGCAGAAGACCGCCAATACACTGCCGCGGAAATCCGCCACAGCTATTATGACCCACATCTCAGAATCCGCCGAAATTCAGACACCCACACTAGTCCGCCACACCAAAGGTCAGTGATAAACTGGCGAAAACAAATCCTCCACCGTCACGCCAACAGAAACACGCCCATGCTATCACGACCCACGAATCCACGCGGCGGTCTTTCAAGCGTGGTATTCCATTGTCGGTACACACTGCAGCGCTCAAAATACACACACATCTCCAAAACACCGCCACATTGGACAGTTCGAAATACACACACCTGATACAATTACAAACACCACTCCCACACACCCAACACTATATAAAACACACACCCACATCACCCACAAACCCCTACGACCAAAAATTATGACGAAGGCCAGAGAGACTGCACAGCATAGACAACCCCACCACACAGAGGCACACAACACCATCACCCACACAACATCCACGCACAAAACACCACACACCACTACACATCACCTCACTCATCACCACATACACCACCCCACACTTCATCCTACACCACCCCATGGCACGGCAAAGACACCCCAGGTTCTCTGAGGAGGAGCTCAGGGTCATGGTGGAGGAAATCGTCCGGGTAGAGCCACAGCTATTTGGATCACAGGTGCAGCATACCTCCATAGCTAGGAAGATGGAGCTATGGCGAAGAATAGTGGACAGGGTCAACGCAGTGGGACAACACCCAAGAAATCGGGAGGACATCAGGAAGAGGTGGAACGACCTACAGGGGAAGGTGAGTTCCGTGGTCTCAAGACACAACATCGCGATACAGCGGACTGGCGGCGGACCCCCACCTCCTCCCCCACAACTAACAACATGGGAGGAGCAGGTCTTGACCATTATGCATCCTGAGGGCCTCGGAGGAGTCGGTGGAGGAATGGACTCTGGTAAGTCAAATCTTAACTATCATATCCCCCACCCTACCTGCATGCTATCACAGACCCCCACCCTCACCCCGTCCCCTATCACTCCAACTCCTCACTAATGTACTAATAACACAAACCACCCATCCCAACGCCAAACCCTGCATGACACAACAAAGCATGGACACCCCTCACTAAAGCATGCCCACTGCACATACCCATAACACCCCCCAACCATCATCACACAAGCCCCCACACAGGAATGCTAGCACCGGGGTACACGCTCACCCACCCATTGCACACCATCACACACACACATGCAATAATCATGCTTTTACACCCCTGCAGGACCACTACCCAACGTCACCAGACAGGAGGGTCCAGACATCTCTACCCCTCCCACAGAAGAGGCCCACAGTGATGACAGCAGCTCTGGCCAACTGGATCCAGATGACCAGCCCGGACCATCGTGGGCCTCGGGACAGTCGGTTCCCCTCGCAGAGGCACAGCCCACCACAGACCTTCCACCCTCTGGAAACACCAGCACAGCACCCACCCAGCGGGCCCATACCTCCGTCCCCAGGACACGTCAATCAGCTGTGTGTCCACCACTACAGGGAACCCAGGATAACCCACCACCCCAACAACAACAGGGACCTGGGGGCAGTGGTAGTGGGCACACAATCCAGGGGACTGAGGCCCAGGAACACAGGGTAACTGGGAGGGCTGCTGTGCGACAGGGGGTGGACAGGCCAAGGGAACCCACTCTCCACGAGGCCCTCTCCTCCATCATGGGAGCATACCACCACTCCCAGGAGACAATGGCTACGGTCCTGGCCAAGTTTCAGGAGACCCAGCGCATGCAGGAGGAACAGTATTTGGGGTTCAGCGAGGAACTCAGAACCATCAGCTCCGCCCTGGGCACCATCGTAGGGGTGCTGAAGGAGATACTGAACACCAGGAGGGACATCGTGTCACTCCAAGGGGCCCCTGACACTAGCATGGACGATGAACTGCCCACCACCTCCGCCGGCGCTAGTGGACAGGAGGCACCGCCACAGGACCACCACACCAGCACCCCACCCCCTGCAGACGGAGAACCACCCCGCAAGCGGTCCCTGAGATCCAGGAACAGGACAGAGCACGATGGCAAGACCCCCGCCAAGAAATGAGACCACCCTGATTGTCATCCCACTGTCCCACTTTGTCACCCTGTCCATATTGGAACTGCCCCAGCTCCACTTCCTATGCCCATATGGGCAGTGCACCTGTGAGACTAATAGACTGGACTCTGCCATGGACATTCCTCCACCATCACCCCTCACCATTTTACCACCACCCTCCAATATTTAGCACTTCAATAAACACCCTTGAAGCACAAAACAATCTGGAGTCAGTCTGTGATCTTGAAAATGTGTATTAGCAATGACAGTGACAAAATCCGTTCTCAAATGTAATGTCAACATACCTATGTCACACATCACAAGTCCATGAAGAATGTAAGCAGATGACACACGTTGGTAACCACACCTGTGAAACCGTAATGGAAATGTACAACTCAGTTACCATATACTGCTTGAAATTGACAGACAGGATAGAGGTAGAAGTGTGAAAGTACTTGTAGTAGGCAAGAATGTGTTCTCACCTGGGTCACTGAAAATATTGCTGGATGACTGAGTCCCTGTTGTCAATGTCTTCTTCCTCTGCTTCCTTCTCATCACTGTCCACAGGCTCCACAGCTGCCACAACACCGTCATCTGGACCATCCTCCTGCAGAAAAGGCACCTGGTGTCGCAAAGCCAGATTGTGAAGCATACAGCAGGCGATGATGATCTGGCACACCTTCCTTTGTGAGTAGAATAGGGAACCACCTGTCATATGGAGGCACCTGAACCTGGCCTTCAAGAGGCCGAAGGTGCGTTCGATCACCCTCCTAGTCCGCCCATGGGCCTCATTGTAGCGTTCCTCTGCCCTGGTCCTGGGATTCCTCACTGGGGTCAGTACCCATGATAGGTTGGGGTAACCAGAGTCCCCTAATAGCCACACACGGTGCCTCTGGAGTTGACCCATCACATAAGGGATGCTGCTATTCCGCAGGATGTAGTCGTCATGCACTGATCCAGGGAACATAGCATTTACCTGGGAGATGTACTGGTCTGCCAAACATACCATCTGTACATTCATCGAATGATAACTCTTCCGGTTCCTGTACACCTGTTCACTCCTGTGGGGGGGGGACCAAAGCCACATGGGTCCCATTAATGGCACCTATGATGTTGGGGATATGTCCAAGGGCATAGAAGTCACCTTTAACAGTAGCCAAATCCTCCACCTGAGGGAAAACGATGTAGCTCCTCATGTGATTCAGCAGGGCAGACAACACTCTGGACAACACGTTGGAAAACATAGGCTGGGACATCCCTGATGCCATGGCCACTGTTGTTTGAAAAGACCCACTTGCAAGGAAATGGAGCACTGATAGCACCTGCACTTGAGGGGGGATCCCTGTGGGATGGCGGATAGCTGACATCAGGTCAGGCTCCAACTGGGTACACAGTTCCTGGATTGTGGCACGGTCAAACCTGTAGGTGATGATTAAATGTCGCTCCTCCATTGTCAACAGGTCCACCAGCGGTCGGTACACCGGAGGATTCCGCCATCTCCTCACATGTCCCAGCTGACGGTGCCTAGGAAGGACAACAGCGACCACAGTGTCAAGCAACTCAGAGGTATCTACCCACAGTCTACACAGAACACGAAACATAATCCAAAAAGTTGTCTGTATGTGTGTTGAGTCCAGGCTTAGGTATGTGCGACGCCGTTGAAAATGAAGCCATGTGGGCCCCTGAAATGGCGGCTGCCTGACCTCTAAACTGGGACAATGGGATGTGAGGTAACCGCGCTGGCGTTGTACACCGTTGCGGTAGTGACCGCCATTTTCTATCTGTTGAATCACTCGATACCTGATCTTTGACAGGAGAGGACTTACACTGCAAGTACTGCTGTGACCTCGGTCTGGAAGAGACAATGGCTCGTGCGTCTGGGGAAAGGGCCCCTGCCTTCACTGCACAGGAGTTGGAAAAGCTCGTGGACGGGGTCCTCCCCCAGTACACGCTACTCTACGGTCCTCCAGACCAACAGGTGAGTACACAGGGAGCAAGTTGTATGGGCTATGCCTGCGTGGAGAGGGCTGGTTGTAAGAAGGAAGGGGGCTGAGTTCTGCGAGCATGAAGGACTGTGAATGCATGTGCCACATGGCAAGGGTAGGGATGTGGGCCACTCACTTTGACGGTGCAGTTGGTAATAAATTCTCTTCTTCCCCTGTACATGTCATGTAGGTCAGCGCCCACCAGAAGAAGGATATTTGGCGTGCCATCGCCAAGGACGTCCGGACCCTGGGGTTCCACCAGAGACGGAGCACCCACTGCTGTAAAAGATGAGAGGACATTCGCCGCTGGAGCAAGAAGACGGCTCAGCCCGTCGCACCATGACCCACCTGATGTTCAGGATCCTGGCGGTGTCATACCCTGAGTTGGATGGGCACTTGAGGGCATCACAGCAGACACAAAGGGGTGAGTACGCTCTCATTCAGCGGACTTTGCTCGCAGTGAAGGTGTCTGGGTGGGGGGGGAGGGCTGTGGGTTTCCCTAGGCCAGGGCGAGTTCCGTAGGCTAGGCCCCTCCGTAATGCAGGCCATGTGGCACTCCACCCCACCTCTGTAGAGTGCCAAGTACAGGTATACATGCCCCTGTGTCATCTATGAGTGCTGATGTCCACCATAGCCATGTAGGCCATATCCCAGGAACTGCATCAGTAGTGCCCAACAGCGCGGCGTAGTGCAGGGGGCTGCTGTGTCTGTATTGTCCGCCAACGGTAGCGGCAAGCCATGCACTCAACCTGTCTTTCTTCTGTCGTCCCCTCCCCCCCCCTTTTTGTGCTCTCCCTGTTCTTGTGTGCATCAGCATCATCAGGCGGAGGTACAGTGGCACCGGAGCACGAGGGAGCTGCATCCCACATGGCCATGGAGAGCCACACCACGGACTCTGAATACACCAGTGGGACGGAGGGCGAGGAGAGCTTCACGGTGGTCACAGGATCAGCAACCAGCGACACGGACTCGTCCTCCGATGGGAGCTCCCTTGTGGTGGCGGCAAAATCTGTGCCCCCCACTTCTACAGGTACAGCCGCCACCCCGCCTACCAGCACCGCCCTCCCAGCAGCCCCTCAGCCTTCGCCCCGTGCCCGCTCACCCAGGAGGGTGGGCCTCACCTTCGCCCCAGGCACCTCAGCCCATGCCCCTGTCACCTCTGCTGCCCCCAGTGAGGAGGCCATTGACCTCCTCAGGTCACTCACTGTTGGGCAGGCCACCATTTTGAATGCCATCCAGGGTGTAGAAAGGGAATTGCAACACACAAATGCATTCCTGGAGGGCATTCATTCTGGTCAGGCTGCCCTTCATCGAACCCTGCAACCTCTGGCCTCAGCACTGATGGCAGCCATTGTCCCTGTCTCTAGCCTCCCCCCTCCAAATTCCTCCACCCAGACCCAATCCCCTGTACCCCAGCCTATCCCAAGCACACCATCAGACCAGCCTGCACACACCTCAACACACAAGGGAAGCTCAGGCAAACATAAGCACCACACATCCCACAGGCACTCACACAAGCATCACACACATACAGACACAGTAACATCCACTGCCTCCACTGTGTCCCCCTCCTCGTCGTCTCCCTTCTCCTTCCCAGTGTCGTCTACACTCTCACCTGCATGCACTACCACTACAGCCACTAGGTCCCGCACCAGCACACCCACCACCACACCCCGCTCACCTGCACTCATCACCCCCACTACCATTTACACGTCCCCTGTGTCCTCTCCCAGTGTGTCTGTGACGCCCCCTCCCAAAGTACACAAACACGGGCACACACCCACCCAACAGCCATCCACCTCACGACAGCCTCCAGCGCATGCACCTGCACCCAAATCAACAAAAGTTACACCTCCTACAACCACCTTCTCTTCCTCCACTCCCAGACCCCCTCCAGCTACCCGTCCCAGTGTTCATAAAAAAAATTTCCTGAGCAACCTTGACCTCTTTCCCACCCCCCCCCCCCCTCCAATTCATAGGTCCCGTACTAGCACCTCAGCCAAAATATCGCCAGTACCAGTGGTGCCTGTTAGAGGTATGTGGAGTGCACCGGGCACCAGGGCAGCCAGTGTGACATGGAGCCACAGCACAGCCAGTCCCCCCCCTGTGAAGCACCAGAAGTTGGACAGTGCCAGACGGGAGAGGGGGAAGACTCCAGCCAGCAAAGCCGCTCACAAGGGTCCCGGGGGGAGTGTCCACTCAGCTGTGACTCCTCCCAAGGTGGGGAAGGGGCAGAAGAAATCGCCAAAGTCTGGGAAGAGCAGCACGGTGGAGAAGACCGCCATCATCCCCGCTGCCCAGGAGGCCACCGCCAGCCCCATCGTCACTGGCCAGGAGGCCACCGCCAGAGTCAGTGACCAGGAGGGCAGCCCCATCGTCACTGGCCAGGAGGCCACCGCCAGAGTCAGTGCCCAGGAGGGCCCCGGCAGCCACAGCCCCGCTGGGCAATGAAGGACCGCCATGGCAAACACCGCTGAACAGGTCATAGACAGCAAAGTCAAGCACCGCTGATCAGGGCAAGCACAGCTGAACAGGGCAAGCACCGCTGAACAGGGCAAAGACCGCCATGGCAAGCACCGCTGAACAGGGCAAGCACCGCTGAACAGGGCAAAGACCGCCATGGCAAGCACCGCTGAACAGGGCAAGCAACGCTGAACAGGGCAAGCACCGCTGAACAGGGCACAGACCGCCATGGCAAGCACCGCTGAACAGGGCAAGCACCGCTGAAGAGGGCAAAAACCGCCATGGCAAGCACCGCTGAACAGGGCAAGCACCGCTGAACAGGGCAAAGACCGCCATGCAAGCACTGCTGAACAGAGATCACAGTATACAGTGGTAAAACATCAACAAGATTAAGATATTTTGTCGTTGTATGAAATGGTCAAACAGATAAGAGTTAGAGTCTTGTCTTCAGAGAAAAGTTCATTTATTCGGAACGAAGTAACGTTCAGTGAGACAGAAGCCGTTTTTCCAAAAACAGCCAAGCAGCCAACACGTGTTTCGTCACACCAGTGACTTTTTCAAGGCCGAGAGTTTGCGGAAAGAGTTTTGCGAGCAAAAAATCCACTGCGTCTTAGAAGCTTTATGAAGTCCAAATAATACTCAGTTTTCTTTAAGTAGTTTTTTCCAACGCCGAAAATAGGCGATTCAAGGGAAACGTGGGAAATGATCCATCTATGGTAAGGGACCCTGGTAAGTCCGCATGTGATTTTCAATGGTTGAGAAAGGGGCAGCCGCCCAGTCCATGTCACGTGTCATTGAATCGCCTATTTTCGGCGTCGGAAAAAACTACTTAAAGAAAACTAAGTATTATTTTGTCCTCAGCCTGGCTACAACTGTAGAGAGCCTGCACAGGCTCCCTGTCTGCCCTGGCTGGGCGCTCCCGGACAATTCTGAAGCTGCTCTGAGCAGCGTCAGGATTGGCCACAGGGCAGGCTGGGAGCCTTTACCTGCGTGCAGAGTTGACGCACCAGAGCGGAACGGTGCAGCGAGGAGCAGCGCAGAGGTAAGTTTATTTTTTATTAAAATTCCTTTACTCCCCCCCTTACCTCCACCCCCACGCGCTGCCCCGCCCCCTGTAATCCCAGCGAGAAACAAGTACTCATGTTCTCAGCTTTAAGGGGAATCCTGCTCTGGAGCACCAGTGCGAAACCCTACTATATTTACTCGGGCGAATAAAAGCATGTGTGAGTAAATCTTTTTTATGAGCGTAAAACTGAATTTTGTGAAAAGCCGAAGTGTCTTTCCACTTGTAAAAACGTCTACATACCAGTGTAAAATGAAAGTTAACACAAACAGCTAAAATAAACAGGCCCACTCTTTCTACTTTTGCACAAAAAAAGCTTTATAAACGCATGGTAATGTTAAGCATAATAATTTAAAAAGTAAAAAGCAAATGAAAATACAAAGTTTTAATTTCTTTTTAAATGCATGTCCCCAGACAGGAAAATTCTAAGACATTTAAATCAAGACTTCCACTGTTGTTTTTGCAGCAGAGGCTGCTGAACAGTCGCTGGTGAAAAGAATAAACTAATAACAACCAGTTAACATGTAATGAATCGTTTCCCATAGGCTTTCGGCACGACCTGTTTCTGCTTTACATTACTGCTGCCCCTGCTAAATAGTTCCAGATCACTTACATTTAGATAAGACATGTTCCAGAACTTTTAACATTCTTTATTTCGACATTTACAGTATTTATTAGTGCAATGAAAATAATACCCTGCCAAGCCCATCAAGTAAATGGTAGAAATCACCCTGAAGTGCTTCAGTGAAACCTTTAGTTGCTGGCAACCAAGCGACATCCAACTGTTTCAGCCCAGACATCATAAAACTCGAGTACCGTAACAGAGTGGATTTTAATACAGAGGGTCCCACCGACGTGAAATTAGCCTCACGGCGTGGCCTGTGCGCTGCTTATATCCACTACACGTTTAATATCATATAAAAGACCTGCTTGGAGAACGATGGATCTGGGACCAGTTTATACAAATCGCACATGGGAGCTTGTAGGGGTGTTGTTCATTTATTTATCTTCCCTAAATTGATCGAGAGTGGTGTTTTGGCCCGTTCGCTCTGCACTGCGAGTGATGCGTAGCTCTATTTGCAAAAGCTCATTTCAGCTGGTACATTTTTCGGACCTTATACTTTTCAAAGACGGCTGTGTTTGTAGGCCTTGGGCCCGATTCTGTAAGGTCAGCCATAAATCTGCACCGGATTTGTAAATCCTGAGAATTCGCATAGCTCCCCACGTGTACCCAAGGAAATGTGTGACAGTTGCAGGTTCCCAAGTGTAATGTTAGAATATAGGTGTGCATTCCATGTTTTTTTGCGCAAATATGCACATGTATATTGTCGCATGAGAAAAGTAGCGCCGGTTCAAAGACACTAACCAAATGTTGTTTTTAGCTCTACTTGAGAAACATTTTTGCCCGAGAAGAAACGCCTTTCTTGCAAAGGCGTTGGTTTTGGGGGGTTATCCTTCAAATTCTGGAAATGGATTTACTCCTGTCCTTGCAAAGAATAGGTCTTTAATATTTCCCAAGCTAGGAAGGGGGCTGAAAATGGTTTATTACTACATTTCATCAACATAAGCTTGCTTTTGTCTAATCTTCCGGGGCAAGTTGCCCTCGAAAGTTGAAAGCCTGATGGACAACAAAGCAAAACAAATTAAATAAAGGCTTGCACACAACCAAATGCAATTGGCACAAACACAGAAAAGTGTGCGTAACAAAATCCTAAAAAAAAAGCGGGGAACCTCAGTCAGAATATCTGTAAAAGTCCCCACCCTAGCTACGATGGTAATCACAGTGACCAATTACAGCTAGTTCGTTGCCTTAAGTAAGCCATCTAAAACCCGAACAGCTATTCCGCAATGTCGGTGACTACCTTTGTAACACTGCCAGTGATCACCAGAAACAACCAGCTGAGGAGACTGAGGGTATACAGGCAAAGCATGACATTGTTGCTTCACCCACATCCTGCTCACATGACATCTCTGCCCATGTCAATGTCCTTGCTGCCGTGTATGATCTGGCTAATGGGCCCTTCCAGAGGACCACTGTCGTGTGTAGCGTCTCAAAGCCCTGTCAATGAATAGGCCTGACCCAGGAACTGTAAGGCTACAACACCCACATACAGCATACATTACCATGCCTCATTCACAGTAGGGCAGGTGATGTGTGGCACTTTTATGCCATAGCCTACTCCGCCCGTATGCACAGTTAACAACTGCACACCACTGGCGTAACGAAACGTGAGGGGTCCCCCTGCAAAGTACATGGAAGCTCCCCCTCCGGACTCACTAGGAGCTCTCAGGCCAGGGTACTGTGCTGAGTGAGCCCCCTATAAACTGCCCCCCCGCACCGCGGGGACTATGGGGGCCTTTGTTACGCCACTGCTGCATGCATGTCGCACTGCAGTCACTTCAGTCATCTGGACACCTCTACTGCAAACAAGATCTCCGGCATTCCATCAATGTGCAAGCAGTCTGAAATGGTAAAAGTTATTTCAGACATGATTGCCAATTTACTGATCCAATCCATGCCAGCTTTTCTCAGCTTGTTGCCAGTAAGTATGAAGACGTGATTGTTTGTGCAATTGTACAAAAACATATGCCAAATGCATGTTCACTCAGACACTCGATACTGGTAAAGGCCACATATTCCTACACGTACTCACATATTCTCTCCTTACTTTGGCTGCCCTTGTGAAACGTTTGTATATGATTCACCCTTCAATGATCGTTCAGTTGACTTATGGTTACCTATCTATCTCTTCTACACACAAGTGATTCTGCATATGCTTCCTTTCCGCATTTCCTGATTCCGTTCCAATTGCCCACCACACAGCCTCAACTGAGGTATAGTAGAGCACACAGACACACACGAAATACATGACACAGCTCAGAGTGCAAGTTAACTTTTGTGAAGTTGCACTACAGATGAGTGGATCACACAGTGGGTGTCTGTCCAAAGTTGTATTTCTACAGTTAACTGTTTGTTTTATTTCACCAAGTCTTTTTTTCTCGCTTTGCACTCATGCTTTGTTTTGCTTTTGCTTGCGGGTGCTCAGAGCATGACTATTATCTTGTTCTAAAGATTGTAAATCAACATTGTTTTTTTCTTATATGTAATTTTCCTATGTGTAATTTTTGAAATTATGCTTTAACACATAATCGTGCAGAACACACCAGTCCACCCCACTACATACCAATCTGCCCCACTCCAATCCAAAACACTCACCTCAATCCTCTCAAATTCACCAGACTCCAATCCTCCTTACCCACCCCATTCCAATCCAAAACAATCTGCTCTAACCCAATCACAAAAACTTCTGCCCACTCAAGTACAGTGATCCAAAAAAATCTGCACAACTCCAAACTCACAACAATCTGCCCCACCCCAATCCAAAACAATCTGGCCCACTCCAATCCAAAACAATCTGTTATACTCCAATCAGCCCCATTCCAGTCCAATCCGCCACACTCCAATCCAATACACCTCATTCCATTCCATTCCATTCCAATCCACCCCATTCCAATCCTCCCAAACCACACCACTCCAAACTGCCCCACTTCAATCCAAACCAATCTGCCTCACTCAAATCCAGAACAATCTGCCCCACACCAATCCAAAACAAACTGCCCCACTGCAGTCCGCCCCACTCTAATCTGCCACACTCCAATTCAATTTAATCCACCTCACTCCATCCCAATCCACCACAGTTCAATTCTTCCAACCCACCGCACTCCTATCTGCCCCACTTCAATCCAACCCAGTCTGCCCCACTCCAATACAGCATTCCAAACAATCTACTCCACTTTAGACCTCACCTATCTGCCCCACCCCAATCCAAAACAGTCTGTCACACTCCAATGGAAACAACCTGCCCCACTCCAATCCAAAACAACCTGCCCCACACTAATAAACCCCACTCCAGTCAATCCGCCACACTCCAATCCAGTCCAATCCACCTCAGTCCATCCCAATCCACCACACTCCAATCCTCCTAACCCCCCCCAATCTGCCCAACATCAATACAAACCAATCTGCCCAATCTAGTACACCAATCCAAACTATACAACCTCACTCCAATGTGTCCCTCACAAATCTAAAACAATCTGCCCCACTCCAATACAAAACAATGTGCCCCATTCCAATCAAAAACAATCTGCCCCACTCTAATCAAAAACAATCTGCATC
Organism: Pleurodeles waltl; assembly: GCF_031143425.1. NCBI lineage: Eukaryota > Metazoa > Chordata > Amphibia > Caudata > Salamandridae > Pleurodeles > Pleurodeles waltl. The sequence goes on from NC_090439.1 coordinate 856,112,995, forward strand.
ATTCCAATCCAAAACAATCAGCCCCGCACCAATCTGCTCCACTCCTTTCCAATCTGCCCGACTCCAAATCAGTCCACCTCACCCCGATCCAACCAACCCTAACCCACCACCCTCCAGTCTGCCCCACTCCAATCTGATATACTCCGATCTGCCATACTCCGATCCAGAACAATCTGCCCTACTCCAATCCAAAATAATCTACTACACTCCAATCCAAAACAATCTGCCCCACTCCAATATGTCCCACTCCAATTCAAAACAGTCTGACCTACTCCAATCCATAACAGTCCACCCTACTCCAATCCAAAACATTCTGTCCCACTTCAATCCAAAACAACCTGCCCCACTCCAATCCAAAACGATTGGTCCCAAACCAATCTGCCCCACGCCAATCAAAAAGAATCTGACCACTGCTAACCAAAAAATCCGCCCCACTCCAATCCAAAACAATCTGCCCCACTCCAATCCAAAACAATAGTCCCCACTCTAATCTGCCCCACTGCAAGTGAGAACAATCTGCCCCACTCAAATCTGCCCCTCTCCAATTCACAACAACCTGCCCCACCCAATCCAAAACATTCTGCCCCACTCCAATCCAAAATATTCTGCCCCACTCCAATCCAAAATAGTCTGCCCCACTCCAATCTAAAACATTCTGGCTCACTCTAATCAGCTCCACTCCAGTCCAATCCGCCACACTCCAATCCAATCAATCCAATCCAATCCAATCCACCTCACTCCACCCCAATCCACCACACTCAAATCCTCCTAACCCACCCCAGTCCAATTTGCCCCACTTCAATACAAACCAATCTGCCCCACTCCAGTACAGCAATCCAGAACAATCTGCCCCACTCCAGTCCAAAACAGTCTGCCCCACTCCAGTCCCAAAACATCTGCCCCACTCCAATCCAAACCAATCTGCCCCACTTCAATATAAAACAATGTGCCCCACTCCAATCCAAAACAGTCTGACCCACTATAACCCAAAACAATCTGAACCACTCCAAACCAAAACAATCTGCCCAACTCCAATCCAATCCACCCCACTCCAATCTAGTCACCCCGATCTGCTCCACTCCAATATGGCCCACTCCAATCTGCCCTACTCAAATCTGACCCACTCCAATCCATAACAATCTGCCCCACTCCAATCCAAACCAATCTGCCCCACTTGAATCTGTCCCACCCCAATCCAAACCAATCTGCCCTACTCCAATCCAAAACAGTCTGTCCCACCTCAATCCAAAACAATCTGCCCCACTCCAATCAAAAACAATATGTCCCACTGCTAACCAAACAATCTGCCCCACTACAATCAAAAACAATCTGTCCCACTAAATCCAAACAAATCTGCCCCACTAACATCTGTCTGACACCAATCCACAACAATCAGACATACCCCAATCCAAAACAATCAGTCCCACTCCAATCCAAAACTATCGACCCTATTCCAATCAAAAACAATCTGCCTGACTCCAATCCAAAACAACCTGTCCCACTCCAATCTGCTCCACATCAATCCAAAACAATCTGCCCCATTCCAATAAAGAAATATCTGCCCACTCCAATAAAACAACTGCCCTACTCCATTAAAAAAACAAGATGGCCCACTCCAATCCAACACAATCTGCTCCACTCCAATCTAAAAGGATCCGCCCCACTCCAATCCAATCCACCCCACTCCAATCCAGTCCACGTCACTCCAGTCCAGTCCATATCACCCTGATCCACTCCAATCTGCCCCATTCCAATCCAGATCAATATGCCCCACTCCAATCTGTCAGACTCCAATCCCAAACAGTCTGCCCTTCTACAATCCAAAACAGTTTGCCCCACTTCAATCCAAAACAATCTGTCCCACTCCAATCCAAAACAATCTGCACCACTCCAGTCTGTCACACTACAATCCAAAACAATCTGCCCCACTCCAATCTGTCCCAGTACAATTCAAAACATTCTGCCCCACTCCAATCCAAAACAGTCTGCCCCACTCCAATCCAAAACATTCTGGCTCACTCTAATCAGCCCCACTCCAGTCCAATCCGCCACACTCCAATCCAATCAATCCAGTCCAATCCACCTCACTCCATACCAATCCACAACACTCAAATCCTCCCAACCCACCCCACCCCACCCCAATTTGCCCCACTTCAATACAAACCAATCTGCCCCCCTCCAGTACAGCAATCCAGAACAATCTGCCCCACTCCAGTCCAAAACAGTCTGCCCCACTCCAATCCAAACCAATCTGCCCCACTTCAATATAAAACAATGTGCCCCACTCCAATTCAAAACTATCTGACCCACTATAATCCAAAACAATCTGAACCACTCCAAACCAAAACAATTTGCCCAACTCCAATCCAATCCACCCCACTCCAATCTAGTCACCCCGATCTTCTCCACTCCAATCTGCCCCACTCTAATCTGCCCTACTCCAATCTGACCCACTCCAATCCATAACAATCTGCCCCACTCCGATCCAAAACAATGTGCCCCACTTCAGTATGTCCCACTCCAATCCAAACCAATCTGCCCTACTCCAATCCAAAACAGTCTGTCCCACCTCAATCCAAAACAATCTGCCCCACTCCAATCAAAAACAATCTGCCCCACTGCTAACCAAACAATCTGCCCCACTACAATCAAAAACAATCTGTCCCACTAAATCCAAAACAATCTGCCCCACTAAAATCTGTCTGACACCAATCCAAAACAATCACACTCACCCCAATCCAAAACAATCAGTCCCACTCCAATCCAAAACTATCGAACCTATTCCAATCAAAAACAATCTGCCTGACTCCAATCCAAAACAACCTGCCCCACTCCAATCTGCTCCACATCAATCCAAAACAATCTGCCCCATTCCAATAAAGAAATATCTGCCCACTCCAATAAAAAAAATCTGCCCATCTCCATTAAAAAACAAGATGGCCCACTCCAGTTCAACACAATCTGCCCCACTCCAATCCATAACAATCTGCCCCACTCCAATCCAAACCAATCTGCCCCACTTGAATCTGTCCCACCCCAATCCAAACCAATCTGCCCTACTCCAATCCAAAACAGTCTGTCCCACCTCAATCCAAAACAATCTGCCCCACTCCAATCAAAAACAATATGTCCCACTGCTAACCAAACAATCTGCCCCACTACAATAAAAAACAATCTGTCCCACTAAATCCAAACAAATCTGCCCCACTAACATCTGTCTGACACCAATCCACAACAATCAGACATACCCCAATCCAAAACAATCAGTCCCACTCCAATCCAAAACTATCGACCCTATTCCAATCAAAAACAATCTGCCTGACTCCAATCCAAAACAACCTGTCCCACTCCAATCTGCTCCACATCAATCCAAAACAATCTGCCCCATTCCAATAAAGAAATATCTGCCCACTCCAATAAAACAACTGCCCTACTCCATTAAAAAAACAAGATGGCCCACTCCAATCCAACACAATCTGCTCCACTCCAATCTAAAAGAATCCGCCCAACTCCAATCCAATCCACCCCACTCCAATCCAGTCCACGTCACTCCAGTCCAGTCCATATCACCCTGATCCACTCCAATCTGCCCCATTCCAATCCAGATCAATATGCCCCACTCCAATCTGTCAGACTCCAATCCCAAACAGTCTGCCCTTCTACAATCCAAAACAGTTTGCCCCACTTCAATCCAAAACAATCTGTCCCACTCCAATCCAAAACAATCTGCACCACTCCAGTCTGTCACACTACAATCCAAAACAATCTGCCCCACTCCAATCTGTCCCAGTACAATTCAAAACATTCTGCCCCACTCCAATCCAAAACAGTCTGCCCCACTCCAATCCAAAACATTCTGGCTCACTCTAATCAGCCCCACTCCAGTCCAATCCGCCACACTCCAATCCAATCAATCCAGTCCAATCCACCTCACTCCATACCAATCCACAACACTCAAATCCTCCCAACCCACCCCACCCCACCCCAATTTGCCCCACTTCAATACAAACCAATCTGCCCCCCTCCAGTACAGCAATCCAGAACAACCTGCCCCACTCCAGTCCAAAACAGTCTGCCCCACTCCAATCCAAACCAATCTGCCCCACTTCAATATAAAACAATGTGCCCCACTCCAATTCAAAACTATCTGACCCACTATAATCCAAAACAATCTGAACCACTCCAAACCAAAACAATTTGCCCAACTCCAATCCAATCCACCCCACTCCAATCTAGTCACCCCGATCTTCTCCACTCCAATCTGCCCCACTCTAATCTGCCCTACTCCAATCTGACCCACTCCAATCCATAACAATCTGACCCACTCCGATCCAAAACAATGTGCCCCACTTCAGTATGTCCCACTCCAATCCAAACCAATCTGCCCTACTCCAATCCAAAACAGTCTGTCCCACCTCAATCCAAAACAATCTGCCCCACTCCAATCAAAAACAATCTGCCCCACTGCTAACCAAACAATCTGCCCCACTACAATCAAAAACAATCTGTCCCACTAAATCCAAAACAATCTGCCCCACTAAAATCTGTCAGACACCAATCCAAAACAATCACACTCACCCCAATCCAAAACAATCAGTCCCACTCCAATCCAAAACTATCGAACCTATTCCAATCAAAAACAATCTGCCTGACTCCAATCCAAAACAACCTGCCCCACTCCAATCTGCTCCACATCAATCCAAAACAATCTGCCCCATTCCAATAAAGAAATATCTGCCCACTCCAATAACAAAAATCTGCCCATCTCCATTAAAAAACAAGATGGCCCACTCCAGTTCAACACAATCTGCCCCAGTCCGATCCAAAACAATCTGCCCCACTTCAATATGTCCCACTCCAATCCAAACCAATCTGCCCTACTCCAATCCAAAACAGTCTGTCCCACCTCAATCCAAAGCAATCTTCCCCACTCCAATCCAAAAGAATCCGCCCCACTCCAATCCAATCCACTCCACTCCAATCCAGTCCACTTCACTCCAGTCCAGTCCATATCACCCTCATCCACTCCAATCTGCCCCATTCCAATCCAGATCAATCTGCCCCATTCCAATCTGTCATACTTCAATCCCAAACAGTCTGCCCTACTACAATCCAAAACAGTTTGCCCCACTTCAATCCAAAACAATCTGCCCCACTCCAATCCAAAACAAGTTGCACCACTCCAGTCTGTCACACTACAATCCAAAACAATCTGCCCCACTCCAATCTGTCCCAGTACAATACAAAACAATCTGCCCCACTCCAATCCAAAACTGTTGTAAAGTGGTTACCCCCCACACTTTTTGCTGTCATATGCTGTGGTTTTTGGCCTGTTAGTGTACTGAGACCTGCTAACCAGGCCCCAGTACCAATGCTCTTTCCCATAAAAGTATATGTTGGATTTCATAGGTCAATTGGCAAGCAACTTACCACCCCTGTCTGTCCCCAGTAATTGGTACCCAGGATATCCAGGGCAAAGGTGGTAAAGAGGTACCAGGGCTGCAGCACTGATTGTGCCACCCTGAGTACCCCACGTAAAAGAGCGACTGCAGAGCTACCATGTCAGCTTGCAGCCTGCTACTCGAGTGAGACTCTGCCCACACCGGGTGCAGACAGAGTCCCTGTTACTGCCCCTGGTCAGGTCAGTCAACCATAAGGCAGGCCCCCTCTAGCCCAGGAGGCAGGGTGCACTTTTCTATGAGTAAGGGCATATGTGCAGGAGCACATATGCCCCATGTCTGGCATCTAAAACGCAATGCCGGCCCAAGTAACCAGCGGTCCATTGAATAACATGGGCTGGCATCTGACCATTACTGAGATGTCCAGCTCTGCAATGGCCTAGCCAAATCCCATAATGTTTGGTATCAAACACTGTGCTTTTTAACCCTAACCATGATGCCCATGTTTAGGATTAAAAAGCAGATGCCCAGGTGGCACCCTTAGAGGGTGTCCACCAAGTACCCAAGACCTGTACTCTTTTGGCAGGCTCTCCTGAGTGGCTGACACCACAGACAAGAGTCTGACCTCCTGCCGGTGGTGCTAGCTCCTTGGCAGAATGTAAGACAAAAGGCCTGGGCAGGAAGGAGGTCAGACCCCGTCCCTCCCAGGCTGGCTAGTGAGATTAGCATCAGAACGCAGTGCCGAGAGCTGTCCCCCCAGCGGATGACAAGGACTTTCCCACCCTACCCAACCGGGCAGGAGGGACATTAGCTATGCAGGAGGCGTGCACCTCCCTTAACTAGCCACACTTTTGAGGGTGGCCTATGAAGTTTCCACAGCGAAGGAAGGGTTCTGCCATCTTTGCAGACCCTAAGAATATTGAGTTCTGGGTAGAAAGTGACGAACTCCCCACAGGAAACTGTCACTGCAGGGGCGGACTAACTGCAGGGACAGTAGCCCCTTGGCCACTGTCCCTCACACCCTTAAACAATCCCTAAACAAGGAATTAAGGGGCTCCCCTGGAACCAGAACTTAGATCTTACCTGGACAAGAAGAAAGAAGCCCAAAGAAAAGTCTGTACCAACAACAGGAACAGGACTGCAGCCCAACCACAAAGAAGAGGACACAAAGGGGCTGATTCCTAGTTTGGCGGGCGGCGCGGGAACCGCCAGAAGACCGTACCGCGGTCAAAAGACTGCGGCTGTCATTCTGGCTTTCCCGCTGGGCGGGCGACCGACAAAAGGCCGCCCGCCCAGCGGGAAAGCCACAGCAACGATGAAGCCGGCTCCGAATGGAGCCGGCGGAGTTGCTTTTGTGCGACGGGTGCAGTTGCACCCGTCGCGATTCCCAGTGTCTGCTATGCAGACACTGGAAATCAATGTGGGGCCCTGTTAGGGGGCCCCTGCATTGCCCATGCCATTGGCATGGGCACTGCAGGGGCCCCCAGGGGCCCCACGACACCCGTTCCCGCCAGCCTGGTTCTGGCGATCAAAACCGCCAGAACCAGGCTGGCGGGAAGGGGGTCAGAATCCCCATGGCGGCGCTGCCTGCAGCGCCGCCATGGAGGATTCTGCAGCCCAGGGGGAAAACAGCAGGAAACCGCCGGTTTCCCTTTTCTGACCGCGGCTTTACCGCCGCGGTCAGAATGGGCCTGGATGCACTGCCAGCCTGTTGGTCTCGGACCACCAGGGTAGGAATGACCCCCAAAGTGACTTAAGGGGACCAGTACTAGAACCGAGTGCCCGACATGTGCTAGAGGTGAAAACTTGTTGGTCCCGACCAGAGGGACCCCCGTGGAAACCAAACCCCCAAGGAAGACTCCCCTGACTGGTGGCACCAGTCCCCTGTAAACCACAGGAGTAAAGAAGTGCTGAGATCGAAGAACTGCTGCCCAATCTAACCCAATCCACCCCATTCCAATCCACCCTCCTAAACTCCAGTCCATTCCACTCCAATCCAACTCACCTTAATTCTGCCCAGCCCAATCCAGTTCACCTTAATCCTCCCCTCTCCAAACGAATACACCCCCACCACCTTAATCCACCTCATTCTAATACAATCCACCACACTCCACACAATTTAATCCACCTCATTCCACACCAACCTAATCCACCCCACTCCAATCCACCCCACCCCACCCCAATCCATCCCACCCCACTACAATCCAATCCACCTCACTCAATCTAATTCACTTCACTCAATCCAGCTCACCCCACTCCAGTCCAACCCACACCTCATCAGTGCACTCAACCCCACTTCAATCCACCCTACCACATCCCAATCCAATCCAACCCACCCATCCTAATCCAATCCACCCCACTCAAATCCTCCACACCCAGTTTATCCCACCCCATTCCAATCCGCCCCACTCAAATCCCATCCACTCCACCCCACTCCAATCCATCCCACTCAATTCCACCCCACTCTACTCCAATCCACACCACTCTATTCCAATCCATCCTACTCCACTCTACTTCAATCTACTCCATTCTACCGTAGTCGAATCTGCACCACCCGGTTGTGTCTATCCCACTCCAATCCACTCCAATCCATCCCACTCCATTGCAATTCACCTTAACTCACCCCACTCCAGTCCAATACAGCCCACCTTAATCCACCCCACTGCTGTTCAATCCACCTCAATCCACTCAACTCCAAACCCCTTTAATCAACCCCACACCAATCCAATTCACCCACACCAATAAATTCCACCCCAAACCAATCCACAGACTCCATCCAATCCACCTGACTCAATCCAATCCACCCCACTCCAATTCAACCCAACCCACTCCTCTCCAGTCCACCCCACTCCAATCCACTCTACTCACTTTCAATTCACTCCAATCCAATCCACCCCCACTTCACCACACAACAAAAGAACCATTCCACTCCAATCTACCCCAATCCACTCCACTTCTTTCTACCCCACTCAGTTCCACCCCAATCCAGTCCACTCCAGTCCAATTAACCCCACTCCAGCCAACTTCACCCCACTCCAGTACACCCTACCTCAGTCCAATCCACCCCATCTCAGTGCAATCCACCCCATACCAATCCACCGGCTCCCCAGCCCAGCCCAACCCAACCCACCTCACCCCAATCCAATCCACCCCACTGCTATCCACTCCACCCTACTCCATTCCACCCCATCACAATTCAGTCCAGTCCACCTCACTCCAATCCACCCCATTCTAACTCAATCCAATCCACCCCACCCCAGTTCAATCCAGCCCATTCCAGTCCTTCCAGTCCACGGCACTCTAGTCTATACCACCCAACCCCACCCCACTCCAATCCACCCACTCCAGTTCAGTCCACCCCACTCCAGTCCACTCCACTCCAGTCTAATCCACCCTACTCAAAACCATTCCACCCTAGTCCCATGACTTCAGTCGACTTCACCCACCCCATTCCAGTCTAATCACCCACTCCAATCTACCTCACCCATTACAATCCACCCCACTCTATTGCAAACCACCCCACTCAAATCCACCCCACCCAGTCCATCCCACCCCATTCCAATCCACCCCACTCAAATCTCATCCACTCCACCCCACCCCACACCAATCCATCCCACTCATTTCCACCCCACTCTACTCCAATCCACACCACTCTATTCCAATCCATCCTACACATTCTACTCCAATCTACCCCACTCTACCGTAGTCGAATCTGCACCACCCCAGTTTTGTCTATCCCACTCCACTCCACTCCAATCCATCCCACTCCATTGCAATTCACCTTAACTCACCCCACTCCAGTCCAATACAACCTACCTTAATCCACCCCACTGCTGTTCAATCCACCTCAATCCACTCCACTCCAAACCACTTTAATCCACCCCACACCAATCCAATCCACCCACATCAATAAATTCCACCCCAAACCAATCCACCGACTCCATCCAATCCAATCCACCCCACTCCAATTCAATCCAACCCACTCCTCTCCAGTCCACCCCACTCCAATTCACTCTACTCCATTCCAGTCTAATCACCCACTCCAATCTACCTCACCCATTTCAATCCACCCCACTCTATTCCAATCCACCTGCTCTACTCCAATCCACCGCACTCGTTCATTCCACTCCAAGCCACTCCACCCTATCCTCCCCAACCCACGCCACTCCACACCACAACACTTTCTGCCACTGAACCACTGAACTCTCCTCTCCTCCCCTCAACTCTACAACACTCTACTCCCCCATTCCACTCTACTACACTTCACTCCCCCACTCCACTCTGCAACACTCCACACCTCTAACTTTTAGCCATGCTGAACACCAGCCACACTGATGTACAACATGGCAAAAACACATTGCCAATGCCAAAAGCTCTTGTATAGGCGAGATCTACTGGCTTTGCCAATGCTTGTTCATTATATATTCAATTGCATTCGTTTTTAAAGCATAGTAAATGATGACCTTACAATGAATCAGGATACAGCAATCTTTATTGGGGCACTTCAATGATTCCTTGACCCTCTAACAGTGCCCTCATATCTCCAAATCCCCTCTCTCACATTTGTATTATTTGTTTTATAGCGAATGTATTACCATCTTAGGGTGTTGGAGCACTTTACATCACACACACATACAGAGACAATGAATCATATGTGTGTAATCAGTGTATAGAATATCTTACATAAGACAAAGGGGACCACAAGGTGTGGGATTCACATGACATCCATACTGGTAGGCACTTTTTTAAGAGCGCATGGTCTGGGGAAGCTTAAACTCAGGATTCAGAACATAGCACAACAGTTAGGGTTCACTTTACTAATAATTTATTTCTACCTAAACAAGCCCTTTTTTTTAGCATAATTAGTAAAATCAAATACTGGGGAAAAAGCATCCTTTTCTAACCTGTATCTTGCAGTTTGCATGTAGCTCTTTGCTGGCATTTCTTAGCTCACTGTGCTTGATTATGATTGTAACTTATGGACAGCACAGTAACAAAAGGATCTCTGTGACAAAAGCAGTATCCCACCAAGAATTGCAAATAAAATAGTAATTTGTGGTCTGCATAGTACACGTTCTTTGAAGCAGGTATATTAACTCTTTGCGCTACCTAAGATAAGTCAAAAGTGCCCTTAGACAAACCCCTGATCTGCTCCAGCAGGTATATTAATCACCAGAGTTATCATGGCAATTTAATTTTTGTCTGAAAACTGTTGGATATACAAGGAACGCTGCAATGCTTTTGAAACGGCTGCACTGCTACAAACCAGCCCCCCAGTAACAAAAGCGGTCTCACCCTTCCAGCCTCCTGGGAAACTTTGGATGCCCATATGGCCAGTCTGGCCTTGGTCCGTATCAAGCATGCTGAGTCGCCAGTGCAGTACAGTCCTGTGTAAATGTTCCTGGGGAAAGCATTCATAAAAGTGTGTCCCTTTTGCCTTCTAACACATCCACTTCAAAACGTTCATGTGAAATCTTCCTATGCACCTTTATAATTTGGATTATTAGCTAGGGTAGAGAAAGGATTGAGCTTCCAAAAAGCTACATACCAGTTTCTGAAATGTAAAGAGAATATTTAAATGCTTCTTCTTGGGAGTAAAAACAATAGGCTTCTCTGAGAACAATGTGAGTAAAGTATGTAAGCTGTATCTAGCAACATTTAAGAAAAGAAATCAAACCGTAAAATTCACAGACCAAGTTAGTAAAAAAATATGACAATTGTAATGAGTAAAGTAACACTGTAACTGTAAAAATCAGTTTTGGGGGTTCAGGAGTTATGATTTTTTAAGTACATGTCAAAAGTACCCTATTTTATTTTGTTTAAATATGTATAAAAGACTTCGGGCATATTTACTTAAATGGGGGTGCAGCGCAGCAAGGTAGGGAAAGGGCAGAAATGCACTGTATTTATGAAATACGGCGCATTTCTGTCCTATCTCCCTGCGTAGGCTCATTTTTGGCTGCCCAGCGCCAAGCAAGGTACAAGGGTGCCTCCGTCGCATGCAGGATTGTTTTTGTGCAGGAATGCATGAATGCTGTAAATTACCTCTTTTGGGGTCTTAATGCTATGAGTGACCGTAACATTATTATCAGAATATCATCTGACAGAAATATTGGGGGTCATTACAACCCTGGTGGTCAAAGACCGCCAGGGTTGTTTTGGCGATGAAATCCTTGGTATTACGACCGCGGCAGAAGCGCCGCGGTCACACCGCTGGGACCGACGGTTTCCCGCCACTTTAGTCCTGGCGGTAGTAATCCTCCAGGGCAGCGCTGCCCAGGGGATTACGAGTCCCCCTCCCGCCAGCCTTTTCATGGCGGTTTGCACTGCCATGAAAAGGCTGGCGGAAAGGGGAGTTGCGGGGCCCCTGGGGGCCCCTGCATTGCCCATGCCACTGGCATGGGCAGTGCAGGGGCCCCCTGCCACGGCCCGTGCAGCTTTTCACTGTCTGCTATGCAGACAGTGAAAAGCGCGATGGGTGCAACTGCACCCATCGCACGGCCACTACACCGCCGGCTCCATTTGGAGCCGGCTCTTGTGTTGCGGCAGAGATCCCCGCTGGACCGGTGGGTGGGCGGATACCAGGTTTCCGCCCTCCGGCCCAGCGGGGATCTCCTGATGGCCGCGGCGGGAGTGCGGCCGCATTGGCGGTCGCCCGGCGGTCAGACCTTGGCAGGCGGCTTCAGCCGGCCGCCAAGGTCGTAATGACCCCCTCTGTGTCAAATATATAATTTACAAAATATCACCCCATTGTAGTTAATAACAGAAATACGCTCCCAACAGGGAAATATTTAGAAGGAAGCTCATGGTTAAGTTTTCCCACACTGCCGGATTAGTCTGTACCACAACGACACCGAAGATTCCTTTAGATTTGTTGGGAACTTCATCAATGTGGTTCCTGAAGTATGCCTTTTTGTTCTAGTAATCGTTTGCAGTAGCCTCTCTGATGCATATTGCAACAAATCTTGTTGATAATGTCTTCTGGCATCTACCTTCAAATTGGCAGCTTTACTTTTAAGTAGGTCGAATTCTTTGTTAAAACATTCATTTACTAACTCACTCATCGATGTTGTTTTTAGTTTTTTGAGAAAAGACAGTTTGTAATTGTGAAATGTGTTTTAGTTGGATTGAATTTGTTTTCAACTTGCCTAAGTGGTGAGGTTGATATGTTTAACCTAAAAGGGTTGCCCTGGTCAATTTCATGAACTCTGAGGTTCTGTGCCATATTGTGAGTGAACACTAAGGCCCTCATCCTGACCTTGGCGGGCGGCGGAGGCCGCCCGCCAAAGTCCCACCGTCAGGTTACCGTTCCGCGGTCGAAAGACCGCAGCGGTAATTCTGACATTCCCGCTGGGCTGGCGGGCGGCCGCCTTCAGGCCACCGGCCAGCCCAGCGGGAAAGAGGCTTCCACGATGAAGCCGGCTCGGAATCGAGCCGGCGGAGTGGAAGCTGTGCGACGGGTGCAGTTGCACCCGTCGCGTATTTCACTGTCTGCGCAGCAGACAGTGAAATACATTTAGGGGCCCTCTTACGGGGGCCCCTGCAGTGCCCATGCCAGTGGCATGGGCACTGCAGGGGCCCCCAGGGGCCCCGCGACCCCCCCTACCGCCATCCGGTTCCCGGCGGGCGGACCGCCGGGAACTGGATGGCGGTAGGGGGGGTCGGAATCCCCTCGGCGGCGCAGCAAGCTGCGCCGCCTTGGAGGATTCCAAGGGGCAGCGGAAAACCGGCGGGAGACCGCCGGTTTTCCTGCACTGACCGCGGCCAAAGCGCCGCGGTCAGAATGCCCTGCGGGGCACCGCCGGTCTGTCGGCGGTGCTCCCGCCGACTCTGGCCCCGGCGGTCTAAGACCGCCGGGGTTAGAATCACCCCCTAAATCTAAAGTGTGACTTGCTGTGCTGGGTGAGCCATTTTACAAGTTAGCCTAGCGATGTTTGATGTTGGGTTAGTCTGCCTACAGGCTTAAGGCAGTATATCATTGCAAAACACTGTAGATAATTAGTTTGGTATCTCACTGCAAATGAATTCTGTTGACCAGTTTCCAGAGTGCTTTTGAGCAGAGGGGCTTTACTGAAGTATACCTATGCCATTATTGGTGGTTTGTATTTTGGCGGGGTTTTGACTGAATGCTGTGATTCTGTCTGTGACCTTGCAGTAATCTCCTCGATGGAGGAGTTTGTGGTTAATCAACTGAAGAAAGACCCACCTTCATAAATGGTTACAAAATATCAGAATCACCAAATATAAAAAGGATAATACATCAAGCCAACAGTTTCAATATACAAATATATACTTGTTAAATCATTTTTTTAAATTATACAATTTATAATTTCATTCATTTAGATATTGAATTGAAATATATTATACAAAAAGTCGTATAGCTCCTGGGAAGCGGAAGAAAGGAAATAAAAAACTCACATACACACCAACTCAGTCATACAATTTAAAACTCAGAAAGGAGAAAACATGTATATAGGTGGCAATCTAGGGTGTAATAATAGGAGACTCTCTCGCGGAGAAGACAGAGAAATAGACAAACTGCTCCTCCAACATCAGCGGGGCCATCTAGTCCCCATATACTAATCCAACTTAATTACAAATCTTCAATATTCAAAACTTCAATGTTCAGAGATTGCACTGTATTGAAGAGTCCTCTATACCTGTTTTGATGCTTTTACTTCATAATAATTTCTTATTGGTTGATGAAAATACTTTCCATAGACCATAGATCGCACACGTAATGGAAAACAGTAAGAAGTCCAGTACAAAGTCTTTGTCTTTAGCAATGGTGCAGACACACGTTTCGGTGACTAGTGGCCGCAAAGGGTTGCTCACCTTCTTCAGGGCACACAACGTTCATTTATACCAAGCCACCCGTGGGAGGCTATAGTGATCATGAACTCTATTCTGCTGAAAGGGAGACTTGTAGGGCTCCAAAAACCCTCTCTCGATTATAGACTCCTTCCTCAAGTTTCGTCTCATAGCAGAAATCCAATTAGATTTCAATGAGTGGCTGCGGCGATCGCAGAGATTCTCAAATATCTGTCCTAGCAATGCTTTCAAAGATGGTATGCGCAGATCAAAGTTTGTGGTTAACCCCAGTGATGTGTTAATGATAAGGATTGATTTGGATCAATTTGGTTATTGAGAAGGCTCCTGTAGTGTCCCATGGGTTCATTGTTTTTGGATCATTGTTTTTGTTTGGTCTGGTTATTGAAACCATGGTAATTTTTTAATGGTTCTCGGGCCAATGATTTATAGACCATGTTTTGCGTTAGTTCTACTAGTCAGTGTGGAATTAAAGTGGGTGTGAATTGGTGTTGTTTCCTGGTCCTACAAACTTTGCAGGAGTAGTGTTTGCTCTCTCAAGGATGCAGAACAACTCCTTGAAAACAGGGAGGCTTCAGACATTAGCATGCATTATTATTGTGCTGATAAAGTAGGTATTTATAGTTAATTTCCTACAGGTGTTTTACATGCCCAAGACTTGGTGGTGTGGCCCACAGTGCCAGCGGTGGTGGGAAAACTCGCCAGCTGGCATGGCGGGCCACACCGCCACATAAAGAAAACCATAAGGGCTGCCATCGGCAGATCTCACTCACCACCAGGCTGCCTCCGTCAGGCAGCCTGGCGGTGGTCAGAATCATTATCCGACAGGGCAGCGATGCTGCCCCTCGGATAATGATTCATAATCCTCCAGCATTTCCCTGAAGGTGTTTGCAAAACTCATTTCAATAAGCTGGTGTGACAAATATGATACATCTGATCTTTTCTGAAAGACAATTAGTTAAAAGCCTACTACATTGAATATGGTTTGATTTGACACAAATCTACACCCGATAAGTATAAGAAAAGGCAGCATGACACAGATTATGATGTGGCCCATGAACTGAACAATGTAGACAAATGGGTTTACATGTGTGCTGAGGCTAAATTGTTGGGTGGGCAATGGGAAATAAAGTTTTCTGTATTTGACGGTAAATATAGGCACCTACCTGACTCATAAATGTCTCTTGACTGTTGTGTTTGTTGCAGTCCAGACCACTGACACACACCATTGTCAGTTGTTCAGCTGTTTGGAAACAGGCCATATTGATCGACTGGAGCTGAAAAAGGACACAGATTATTACAATGTTTTTGTTCAGTGAGCCACAGTTGTGTGTTGGGAATCACGCAGCAGCATACCTAGTGTGTTCCACACGACCAAGAGAAACCCTATAAATTCCTGTCACATCGTCCGGAGAGCATATGCCTGCCTCCTCACCCATAGCTCCACCAATCCATCATGCAAACATATGTCTTGCATTTCATATTCCCTTGTGTCACCCATTTTCTGTGCCTACTTCCATGTTTGTCTTAGAGTGGTTCGCCCCCATCATTTGCAGCAAACTCACCTGCCCTCCCACTTCCCATTAAGCTTTCAGCCTCTTGTTTGGGCCTAGCCCGTGAGATTTGAGGGCCTTTTGTGGGCTTTCCTGAATCTGCTTGGCTTACAGTCCTGCAATGATAGTGCATCCCTCTCCTGCACCCGCTCCTGCATTTTGAATTCAAGATTCCTTACCTGTTTCTTGATGGCTCCTCAGTTTGGCTCCTCCTCGGCTCAAGCAATCCAGCATCGTCTCACCTACAAACAAGCATTTGCAATGCAATGGGAATCACGTTTGCTTGAGTCAGAGCTATTAGAGTTTTAAACTCCTAACCAGACTTTTCTTGCCACGTAAATCAGTTTCACATAAGCGAGCCAATGGCCGCCATGAGGGTGAATCAGACACACAAAAAGAAGCAGAAGTTTGCTTGCAGTGAAACGTATTTGCAAAAGTGCAATTATCCATGTAACCAGCAAAAATGCAATTATCCATGTAACAGAATCGATGTCATGTAAAGCGCTCAACTACTGCCCAGCGAGATCGTGCTGCCTATGAAATAAAAAGAAAAAGTAATCCAGAAACAATACGGAAAACATCGAGCCTCGTATCTTTTCAGTAGTTGGCCGGTGCGATCGAGAAGGGCTAAACACCGGAAAAGGCATGACGTGTGCATGCCTTTCACTAATGAAATCAAGTGAATTTTAAAAGGCAAGCCCACGAACCGTCCAATCTGATGGGCGTGACATGGGCGTGGTTAAAGGCCAGTACATACATTGCACCAGGGACAGAGCGCTTTGCACGCTCAACCTTAAAAAAATTCTTTAAAGTGTTTAGTGCTGCCTGGGTGGTAAATTTTATGTGTTCTCCTAGAAGTGGGGAGTTAAGGCCTCGTAACTGTGGTGCTGCAACACTGTAGGTCTAAACTATACACATCACCGCCACAGATCACAGTGTCCTTGTACATGTGCCTTATGGGTTATCCCCTAAAAGAACGTTTCAGGGTGGTACTTTTTGGATCCAGTTCTCCAAGCAACTACCTAGGGTTCATCTAGGACAGCATTGGAGCTGATGCCCAAGAGGCTCATTGAAGGAAGGGCACCAGGAAGTGCCGAAACACTGTGGTCTTTAGTTAATACGATCTCATTGTGAGGAGAATATATGCTGTGTCTATAGCAAGCATGCATGGTCTCACTGGAAGACATTCTCTTTTTAGTATAAATGTTCTATACACTAAATA
Source organism: Pleurodeles waltl (assembly GCF_031143425.1). Classification (NCBI taxonomy): domain Eukaryota; kingdom Metazoa; phylum Chordata; class Amphibia; order Caudata; family Salamandridae; genus Pleurodeles; species Pleurodeles waltl. The sequence continues at coordinate 856,129,998 of NC_090439.1, forward strand.
GTACCCAGTATAAAGCGTATATGTGCTTGTGCTCTCTAAAATGCGTATAGCATGAGATAAGGTATAAAGGCGCTTTCATGTACAACGTTTAATGTATTTCCCACGGCAGTCTGCATTTTAGACTGGCCCATGTCAGACCCCCCACAGTGTAATTCTCTGTTTTCTGTGGACCGCAATTGATGCTTTCACGTTGACCTTCAAGCCGGAGACCTCGCTCCGGTCATCTCCCAGGGGGAGAGAAAGTGAGCCAAATCCTTCCTCTGCTGGACACCACCCTCTACACAGACCCATTGCTAATGCAACTTTACCCAGATGGGAATGGTCTTTAGTGCCAAACCCATGTGTCTGATTCTGTAGCACTATTGATTGCTTTTGATCCGAAATTTGAAAGTATGATGAGAATGTTAAAGTGTGAGTTTAAACAAAAACCGAGAGACTGAGTGGAAGAAGTTTACACCAACATGATGTGATAGGAGGAGAAAGATGGACTGAGGAGGAAGGAAAGAAATTAAGAGCAAAAGAAAGGGGGAGGATGCAATATACATGAGATGGGGAGTAGAAAGATGTTAAAAGAAGAAGAAAAGAAACAAAAATGATGGATGGAAAAAAGAGAGGAAGTAGTGGGTAAAAAAGAAGGACAGGGTTTTAAAAAGAACAAAATAAAGATACACAAATTAGAGCTATTAGCGTTGTAAACTCCTAACCGGACTTTTCTTGTAACATAAACTAAAAATGAAAAGTAAAACAGTTTCATATAAGTGATCCGACGGCCACTATGAGCACGAAGCAGACACACAAAGCGAAACAGAAGTTTGGTTGCAGTGAAACATATTGGCAAAGTGTAATTATCCTTGTAACGGCAAAAGTGTAATTATCCATGTAACCAGCAAAAATGCAATTATACATGTAACTGGCAAAAGTGCAATTATACATGTAACAGAGTCAATGTCATGCAAAGCGCTTGTCTACTGCCCAGCAAATTGGGTGCCTACGAAATAAAGAGAAAAAGTAGTCCAGAAACGATATGGAAAGCGTGGAACTTTTATGTTTTCAGTAGTTGGCTGGTGCGCTAGAGGCGGGCTAAACACAGGAAAAGGCATGACATATGCATGCCTTTCACTAATGAAATCAAGCGAATTTTAAAAGGCAAGCCCACGAACCAACCATACTGATGGACGTGGTTACTAGTCCATGGAGAGATCACAACAGGGACAGTGCACTTTGTGCGCTCAACCCTAAAATGGAAAGAAGAGGAAATCTTGTGAACATGTGTCCTGTGCTTTAACTACCTTATAGAGCAGCATCACACAACACGTAATAAGGTCAGTGCACTAAACTGAAGCCCAAATTGCAAACTGACTTTAGACTTTTAGCCAAAGCGCTCTCTACTTTGAAGGGACTTATTTTTTACACAGGAGGGATGCAAGCTTTCTCAAAAGATCCTTGAGATGTGATCACGGTCCCTTTGTTAAAAAGACAAACGTTCTCCACGGATTCTTGAGGTTTATCAGGGCTCCATCTTACACAAAGCTGTGCATGTATATCACACCAGTGAAAGATAGGTTCTTCGTGAAGTTACTTGAACACGGTTAGGGTGAGTGCAAACTATTCAGTGAATTTTACTGTTAGTGTTGTGAAGTAACTGTCACTTTGAAAATCATATGTTTAGTTGGACAATTACTCACAGATTCTCTCTCCTTGTGCATACGTGTAATGCAAGAGTCAACAATCACCCTGACCCAGGTAAGAGCCCCTGAGAAAAGCTACCCAGAACCTTCCTGGAGAGATGCTACATAGAAGCATCCAGAGGTCAGAAGCTGAATATCTCTCTCTGTCTCTTTCCCAATCAATTTTACCCTGGAGAGTCAGCTGTCAACATTCATTTTGGTAAACAAGTGTTGACAATTTTCACCCCTGCAGAACCTGGGGACTCACATGAATGGATCTTGACATTGAGAAGTAACTAAATTCTGCATAGGATGAGATTCCACTGTCTTACTTGCAAGCAGCTCCCTACATAGGAGTGATATGTGTTGACTACACAGGAGTGATATGTGCAGCATGGTTGAGGGGTGCTTACAAGTAAGATAGTATTAGAAATCAGTGTCACAGTGATGCCGTTGCTTATCTTTATTGGTCCATTAAAAATGATGTCTGAGCACAAACTCATGCACTTTAATAATAAAAAGGTGAGTCCTAGTTTGATATTTTAAAAGTTGTAGTGCTAGCCTGGGTACTTCTTGTATTTCTTTACTAAAGTTGTAGCCTTTAAGGTCAGTAAATGACTTGGCAAAGAAGTCTGCATTGAATAACTGTGGGTTACACTTTTTAGTCCTCTCCTGTTATGCGACTACCCACAAATTATTTTGCTGCTTTTGATTTTCCAGGTTGTCAATCTGCATTTAAATGTCTTTTATCTGTGGGTAAAAAGACAGATTCAATCACTGTGACACAATCTTCAACCTTACCAAACCTGGATGAAAATATTTATTGAATTAATGGTGGCAATATTGAAATGGGACATAACTTTGTTGGTCTGCAGGAAAGTAAACAGTAAGGTAATATTAGGAAAAACACCTTTAATCTGAGACAGCAACAAGATAAAAATTAGGTTATTAATCATTCAATGCAAGCCTTGGGTCTATTTGATTTGGTTCTGTCTGTGTTGAGCTTCAGGCAGTTGTCCACGGTGAGATGTTTTTCATACAGTTGTGGAATTTGGTCTTCGTAGAGGTGTGGTTTGCTGAGAGGACGAGCTGTGTATTGTCAGCATAGGAGATGATGTTAATGTTATGCGATCTGGCAATGTCTGCAAGAGGTGTCATGTAGATGTTGACAAGGGTTGGACTGAGGGTTGAGCCTTAGGGTACACTGCCAATGGTGTGCTTGGGTTTCGAGGTGTAGGGCGCAAGGCAGACTTTGTTAATGTGCCCTGTGAGAAAGCATGCCATCCATCTGAGCACATTTTATGTGATTCTGGTCTGGCATAGTCGATCGATGAGTGTGTGGTGGGAGATGTTGTTGAAGGCTGCGGAGAGGTCCAGCAGGAACAGGGAGGCTAATTCTCCTCTGTCGAGTTGGATGTGGATGTCATCTGTTGTGACAATCAGGGCTGTCTTGGTGCTGTAGTTGGCTCTGCTACCTGATTAGGAGGGGTCCAGGTGGTGGTTTATTTCCAGGTGTTTGGTGAGTTGGAGGTTTATGGCCTTCTCCAGGACTTTGGTGGGAAACAGGAGCAGAGAGATGGAATGGTAGTTCTGGAGCTCGCTGGGGTCTGCTGAAGGTTTCTTGAGGCGGGGTCTGACCTCCACGTATTTCCAGGCATCAGGAAAGGTGGCTGTGGTTAAGGAGGAGTTGAGGATGATGGTGAGCCAGTGGCTAATCATGTCTCTTTCAAGGTTGAAATGGTGGTGGGGGCATGGATCAGTAGGAGCTCCCGAGTGGATGGAGTTCATAGGAGTGACTGTGTTCGGTGTGCTGAGTTGTTCCCATGCAGTGAGCGAGTGGTAGGCGGTGGTGGTGGATGGGATGCTTAGGAGGTCAGAGGGTTGGGGATCAAAGTTTCTATAGATGGTTGCTATCTTGTTGTAGAATTGGTTGGCAAGGGCGTCCCAGATTTCATGTGAAGAAGGGATTGAGTTTTCGGTGGATCCCGGGCAGGCAAACTCTCTGACTATGGTGAAGAGTTCCTTGGTTTGGTTGGCTCTGGTCTTGATCCAGTGGGTCAGGGCCTCCTTTTTTGCAGCTCTGCGCTAGCGGTGGTTGTCGTTGAGGGCTGGTTTAAAGTGACTTGGTCAGTGTGGTTCCTGCTATAGCACCATCATATTTTCAGTTGTTTGTATCTGCACTTCAATGTGCTGAGTTCCGGAGTGTACCAGTTGGCTCGTTTGGTAGATTTGTGTGTTTTTTGGCTCACTTGGTGGGAGCGACTCCGTTGGTGGCGTTGGTGATCCAGGCACTGAAGTACTCTACTGTCTAGTCCAGGTTAGTAGTGATGGGCAGGATGATGCTGAGGGCGTCCGTCCATTGTTGCAGGGTGACCTTGGTTCATCTGTAGTAGGGGGTGCTGTGGTAGCTGGGGGCAGTGCGGGGAGGTTCGGAGTGTATGATGGACTGGTCTGACCAAGGGCGAGTTCCAAAGTGTGGTTGTATCTGATTCTGTCGCTGGCCATAAAAATGGGGTCCAGCGTGTGTCTTGCTTTGTGCATGGGGTCAGTGACCAGCTGCTTGAGGCCGATGTTGTCCAATCTTTCCAGGAGGTGGGCGGAGTTGGTGTCAGTGGAGTTGCCCAGGTGGAAGTTGAGGTCTCCCAGGAAGACATAGTGTTCCGGATACGATGGCAAGCGGAGTGATGAATTCAGAGATGGCGTCGCTAAGGCCAGTTCGTGGTCCTGCAGTCTGTATGCAAGGGTGCCTTTGTTGGTAGTTTTGTCGTCAGTGTGGAGGTGGAAGTTCATGTGTTTCATGATCAGCGTGGTTTCGTCATCGGTAATAGTACAGGTGATTGATTCCATGTGTACGATGGTGATGCCACCTCTGTGTCTGTTGGTGAGGTTGCAGTGTTTCGTCTTGTAGCAGATGGGTGTTGCAGTGCTGACGTCAGCGGCTAATGCAGGCATGAACCAGGTCTCAGAAATGAAGGTCACTTTGAGGGTGAGGGTAGGGATGGTGTTCCACACTTTGGTGGCGTGCTTGCAGGGTGATGTGGTGTTGATCAGGAGGAAGCTGATTTGTTCCAGGGGTGTGTCAGCATCCAGAGCTGGCATGGCGCTGGTTGCTGCAGTTGTGGTCAGTGCTGGGGTGGAGTTGAAACAGCAGAGAAGTCAGGTTAAGGGTCCTGCTGTGGAGCAAACAAAGCGAAGCAGCAGTTGTTGTTGTGTTGTGTCTGTAGTCCAGGGCACAAAGATCTGTGGCGGGGTATGTGTGGGAGTGCGGAGGGCCAGGATTCCAGGCACTGGGCGCGATCAAGGCATGGATGGCCTTGACTTCTCCATAAGCATTCTGGGGAGGTGCGAGGGGCTGGCCGGGAGGTGGGAGGCCTGAGTGGACTGGAGCTTACAGGAAAGTGGTGGGAGCATCAGGGGCGGGGCTTTGGCAAATGAGCAGCAGCAAACGGGAAAGAGCACCGACCCTGAGAAAGAGTAGCTCTATGAACAACTGCCTACAGTGATGGTCAGTCCAAAATAAGACACTAAAATACTTGTAATTACAGTTACACGTACAATTACATGCCATCACACACAATTGCAGCCCAAGAATAATTTAGCAATTGGAGACACTGATGTTCAAGGAAGGAGTTAACTGGGGCGGTGAGCCGAGCCAAGCTTCGGCACCTGGGGCGAACTGGTAGCTGCAGGGAGGCAAGAAGCGAAAGGCAGATGCAGTAACAGGTAGCCATCCACAACAGCAGTGGAGAGGGCAGCGGCAGGAAAGACCAGAGGTCAAGTGCTGCTCCCTCATACCTTTCCAAAATTTATAAATATAAAAAATGGGGCTTATTAGGAAAATTTAAAACGCGATGTAATGAAAACCAAGGCACATTCATTTTACTGTGTATGCTCACAAGGCTAAAACCATTCTAATAATTTCTAACTATATAGAGTTAAAACCTTAAATAGGTATCCAGGGACTGCATTTCCTAAGGATATATATGACTTATTTTAGGGGCATTGTGTTATGTTTTTTGTAAAGGACATCAAAAAGTTTTCCTCTATGATGTTTGTTGTTATCGATCCGTGTGGGAGCGGCCTGCTAGTTCCTCTCCAATAGGCCCCTTTTGGTTTGCTTTGCAACATCTGCGCACAGACAGTGCAGAAACTAATGCCAATGTGTGTCTTCGTCTAATGCTGCCACTGCAATGCTTATGTGGTGTCTACCACTCATAAGACAAACCACTGGCAACAAGGAAGAGCAATTCTGCTACCCACCTCACCAGAAGCCCTGTAGCATCTTCAGCACACGGTGGTACTTCTCATAGCTTATTTCCTCTTGGGCCACTGTAGCTGGAAGAACTGAGGGCCTGGTTTAGATGTTGGCGGTGCTACCCCCAAGCTGCGCTTGTGGCGGGCCAAAAAAGACCGTCAAGGCAACGGTGTTCTGCCTGCCGTACTTAGATGTTACAGCCCTGCAGGTGGTGTACTGGCGGTGGTTCGCTGACGGCAGAGATGACGGCGAGACTCAATGGGCTTTGTACAATGGCAACGGCTATGGAAAGGAGGTAAGTGACACACTGTATCCCTTAGCCACAGATGCACCCTGTACTACACACTACACAACACATACACACATTTACCCTTTGCCAGTCCGACACAACACAATTTGTACATACCGGAAACATACATCCATGCCACAACATACACACACCATTGAAACTGCACCCACACACCACACAACTACAACACTCACACACACCCACACCTCACCCTGCCAATTGCATCGCATACACACACATAACTTGCAGCACAACATGGCAGTTACAGGTCCCCTGGCAATATGCACACATGGACACAGTTGACAGATGTGCATGTACAGTTATGTTGGTGCCAGCATCCATTTACCAAATAATACTGGCACCATAATGACAGTTGTGTATGTGTATGATATGTGTTGTGTACCCATGTGTCCCCACCCATGTGTGACCCACTCATGTCCCTGACATATGCTTGTTACAGTGATTAAAAAAATTACTGTGACATGTATATGTCTCCAGTGGTCCCCAACACCCACGCAGTGCCCACCCAATGTACCCTGACAATGCAGTGTCCCTACCTTGTAGTCCGTCGCGGGGGTAGTTGTATTTTATCCGCGAGTTGGTGGCAGCATCGAGAGCAGGTGCTGTCCAGTCACGTCCATTTGAAGATGGGGGAGTGATAAAAAGGTTAGTTTTCACCCCCTTTTCCCCTCCAACCTGCCAACTAGGGAGTGACAGTCGGACCACCACCTTTTCCTTGGCAGTAAGACAACTATATCTGCATGTCGGGAAAGCTGGCTGCAGTCCCACCAGCATCCCCTTTTCCCTTTCCTGCCGTCAATGCAGCAGATGTTTCTTGGTGAAGATGGCAGTTCAAATGGAGTCTTTCGTCTCTGGGACTGGCAACATCTAAATACATTGGGCAGACTATTGCAGCAGCGGACGGATTTACAGTCCAAAAGTTGAGGGCAGGACCGTTACCGCCAACATCTAAATCAGACCCTGAATGTGCTGCAGAAAATGTTCCTGCATCCCCTAGCTGCTCCTCTCATCAAAGGAGGAAGATTGCTGCAGATCCAGTACAGCAGTTAGGTTCTCCTTGCACTGAAGTCCCACTAAGCCATCACCCTATGATGCTGGCTGCCCCCTGTGAAGTATTATCATAACTTGAAAGTGCAGCGTTACAGAAAAGTGAACTAAAAACTATCACTACAGACTCCTAAGCCATTGCATGGAGGAGGGGGGGTTGATTCATCTAAGCAGGATGAGGGCATAGGGCAATTGCTGGGCTCACTCCACCCTTTTCCTCATGGGTGTGCCATACACTAATATGCTACAGCAGTGTGCTCAGCTACCACAGAGGCCATTATCAACCCTCACCTTGCTGCACAGCTCTGCACATTTCATTCAGTCCTTTGATATGTTATCAGCCCAATCATGAGTGACAGCTAGACGGAAGGTGTGGATCGCCTGGTTCATAAATTGTATAGCTGCAACAAAGGAAACTGATTCTGCCATGAAAAGATCCATTGTACTGCGTATAGTAGCTGGTAAGCACATAAATTGTTTCTCATCCTTGCAAGCATTGGTGAATACGATGATTATGCAGCAGCAGTTACTTTGCTGAATCTACAATTTAGCACCCAAGCAAACCCCGCCAAAGAAAAATCTATCTTAAGGCTAGCAAATCAGGAAAACAATGACCAAATGAAAACATCAATGTTTTCTGTGCTCTGCTTTGTGGGCTGTCGAGCACATGTGAATTTTCCAATTCCGATGAAAAACTGTGAGCCCAGGAAATGCAAGGCTATGACTCCTCAGAGTTAGGGAAGGATATAATGAGCACATTGCAAATGCCCCTGGCCACCATGCTTGCCGTCAGAAGGGTGCACTAATTTGTCAGTGCCATAGCCTCACACATTGAGTCATCACTTGCAACCAAAGTTATGAAAACTAAGTCAATTGAGTCCAGTGGGGAGGCTCATGCCATCTCCAAGAAGCCCCATGATTGGAACTCTGGTAAGGTGTCCAGGCACTGCTGTAACCTGCAAAACAGGGGCAAGACTTGGTCAGCCTGTGGCAAAGCCAATCACTTTCTGAAAGTATGCTGATTTTTAAAGTCCACACCAGCAACCCATGACATTCTTCCTTAGAGTGAAGTCCAACGTGCAACACCTTGACATGAGAGACCAGAGAACACTCCCCCTTTGAAGATTCCAATGAAACATAATCCTTTGATCCTGAAAAGGTTCACTTGATAGCAGCCAATTATATCCCCTCACTCATCAGCATTATGTCCAACAAGAATCTAACAGAAACCCTGTTATGAAGAGATGGAGACAAAAATCTATGCACATCACAGCTGAACACACCAGGGTGGTGTCATGTTGAGAGGCTATTGCTCCTTCCTTCTTTGCAATCAAATCACGGGCGACAACTTCAATCATGTGCAGCAGAATCGCTCAAATTCTTTCTTTTTGCCTTTGGAAGGCAACAACAAGGTGTTGCTCTGATGTTTGAGGCGTTTGAAGACATCTTCTGAGGTATTGGTTCACTGAAAGGTAAATAAGTGCTCTCCATCACAAATGAATTCCATTTCATGTATGCATGCAAATGGAACAAGAGTTAGAGATACTGGAAGCCGCTGGCATCATTGAAAAAGCACAGAGACCTACACCATAGGTGTTACTGATTGTTATGTTCAGAAAATCCAGTCAACAGGAGGTCGTCCGCATCTATGTAGAAATTGCAATTCTAACAAGGTCATTAATTGAGAGTGTCACGTAACATACATTGTCGATTACCTAATCACTGTGATTAATGGGACAAGAGTTTTTCTAAAATAGATCTGGTCATTCATTCATTCATTAAAATCGTTATTTCTACCACAGAAACATAGTCAAAAAGGAACATGCAAATCAAACACATCCAAAAATACCATTTGGTCTCAGATAAAAAATACATAACTCATACAGTAAAACCAGAGTATTAAAACACATAAGATCAAGTATCAAAACATCATAGAGTTGTGCACTTTGATTGCAGATTTTAAAAATAAAGCCATTTTGGTACAAAGTTTTTCTGAGCTCAAGGACTGGAAATAGATTACTGCAGCTTCATAGTTATTGATCTTGTATTTCCACACAACTGGGAAAAGCAAACCCTTGACCAAATCACTGTAAAATCCACAGAAAAACAAAAAGTGCAAAATAGTTTCAGAGGTCTCATCACAGGGGCAGCAACAGACAGAGAACTCGTTAAACTGCCCAGTGGGTAACCATAGCTTCCATCTAAGGGAGCACAGTTGAAATCTTGTAAGAAGTGATCTTTACCACCCATTTTTGACCCATTCAAGATAAGGTTCCATCCCATGGCGAGCTTGAATAAACCTAATTACTCAAGCACTCATAGCTTGAGACGAGCGCCTCCCTGTCCCTATCTCGTTTCCAAAGGAATTGCATCTTTACCCACCTCACATTCTCCTTCCAAATGAAAGAAGGATCGGTGAATAGTCTGGGTCTACCAAGACTTGAAATATTTGACTGTAGGTACCAAGGGTAGGTCGCTCCCCCTGCCGCTGCAGCTCCTGCAGCTCCTCCAGGTTCCTGAGTTCCTGAGACCCACCTCACAGTAAGTACCCCCCACCTCCCAGCCCCTCGCCCTGCCCCGCGCTACTCACCCTCTATCCTGCTCCTGCTTCTTTTCTTCTTTTCTTCTTCTCTGTTCTTCCTCCTCGCTCCTCGTCTGTAATCTTCTTCTGTACTCTTCTTTCCCCGTCTTCTCTCTTCTTCTCTCTTCTTCTGTGTGCTTCTCAGCCTCTCCTGTCGCCTCTCTTCTTCCTCATCTTCTTCTGTGGTCTTCTGCCCTCTGTTCTTCGTTTTCTGTATCTTCTTCTGTGTTCTTCTGTGTTCTTCTGTGTTCTTCTGTGTTCCTCTGTGTTCCTCTGTGTTCTTCTGTGTTCTTCTGTGTTCTTCCGGTCTTCTGTTCTTCTGTTCTTCTGTTCTTCTGTTCTTCTGTTCTCCCGGTCTTCTGTCTTCTATCTTCTGCCTTCGGCTCTTCTGCCTCCTCCGTCTTCTTCTCCCCGCACCTGCCCTGCTGCTCCTGCCTCATCCCCCTCCCTCACTCGCATCCCCCTCTCTATCTCCCCTATCTAACCCGTTCACTATCTACCTCCCTCACTCCTCCAATCTACCTATCTCTCTATCTCTCTATCCCACTATCTAACTCCCTCACTCTCCACCTCCTCCTATCTTCCTATCTCTCTATCTATTTCTCTATCTATCGATTTCTCTATCTATCTATTTTCTCTATCTATTTCTCTATCTCTCCCCCCCTCCCGCCACCCCCTCTATTACCTATCTTCCTATCCTCTCACTCTACCTCTCACCCTCACCCACCTCTACAACCCCCCCTCCCCTATCTTCACAACCCTACTCCTATCTTTCTCCCTAATCTCCTAAACCTCCTAACACTCACCCCCCTCCACCCTTAAACCCCCCGCCCCCAGCTCTTCTCACTCTACCTGTCCCCCCCTCCCTCGCGCTTTTCCGCCGCGACCTCCTGCACGCACCCGCCCCCCAGCTCCCATTCGCCCCCAGCTGACCCCCCCCCCCTCCTACCTCATATGGCGGCCGCTGCGCGACAGTGGTAGCAACCCTTGACCCAAGGGTAGGTCGCTCCCCCTGCCACTGCAGCTCCTCCAGCTCCTCCAGGTTCCTGAGACCCACCTCACAGTAAGTACCCCCCACCTCCCAGCCCCTCGCCCTGCCCCGCGCTACTCACCTTCTCTCCTGCTCCTGCTTCTTTTCTTCTTTTCTTCTTCTCTGTTCTTCCTCCTCGCTCCTCGTCTGTAATCTTCTTCTGTACTCTTCTTTCCCCGTCTTCTCTCTTCTTCTCTCTTCTTCTGTGTGCTTCTCAGCCTCTCCTGTCGCCTCTCTTCTTCCTCATCTTCTTCTGTGATCTTCTGCCCTCTGTTCTTCGTTTTCTGTATCTTCTTCTGTGTTCTTCTGTGTTCTTCTGTGTTCTTCTGTGTTCCTCTGTGTTCTTCTGTGTTCTTCTGTGTTCTTCTGTGTTCTTCCGGTCTTCTGTTCGTCTGTTCTTCTGTTCTTCTGTTCTCCTGGTCTTCTGTCTTCTATCTTCTGCCTTCGGCTCTTCTGCCTCCTCCGTCTTCTTCTCCCCGCGCCTGCCCTCCTGCTCCTGCCTCATCCCCCTCCCTCACTCGCATCCCCCTCTCTATCTCCCCTATCTAACCCGTTCACTATCTACCTCCCTCACTCCTCCTATCTACCTATCTCTCTATCTCTCTATCCCACTATCTAACTCCCTCACTCTCCACCTCCTCCTATCTTCCTGTCTCTCTATCTATTTCTCTATCTCTCCCCCCTCTCCCGCCACCCCCTCTATTACCTATCTTCCTATCCTCTCACTCTACCTCTCACCCTCACCCACCTCTACAACCCCCCCTCCCCTATCTTCACAACCCTACTCCTATCTTTCTCCCTAATCTCCTAAACCTCCTAACACTCAATCCCCCTCCACCCTTAAGCTCCCCTCCCCCAGCTCTTCTCACTCTACCTGTCCCCCCCAACCTCGCGCTTTCCCGCCGCGACCTCCTGCACGCCCCCGCCCCCCAGCTCCCATTCGCCCCCAGCTGACCCCTCCCCCCCCTCCTACCTCATATGGCGGCCGCTGCGCGACAGTGGTAGCGACCCTTGACCCAAGGGTAGGTCGCTCCCCCTGCCGCTGCAGCTCCTCCAGCTCCTCCAGGTTCCTGAGTTCCTGAGACCCACTTCACAGTAAGTACCCCCCACCTCCCAGCCCCTCGCCCTGCCCCGCGCTACTCACCCTCTCTCCTGCTCCTGCTTCTTTTCTTCTTTTCTTCTTCTCTGTTCTTCCTCCTCGCTCCTCGTCTGTAATCTTCTTCTGTACTCTTCTTTCCCCGTCTTCTCTCTTCTTCTCTCTTCTTCTGTGTGCTTCTCAGCCTCTCCTGTCGCCTCTCTTCTTCCTCATCTTCTTCTGTGATCTTCTGCCCTCTGTTCTTCGTTTTCTGTATCTTCTTCTGTGTTCTTCTGTGTTCTTCTGTGTTCTTATGTGTTCCTCTGTGTTCTTCTGTGTTCTTCTGTGTTCTTCCGGTCTTCTGTTCTTCTGTTCTTCTGTTCTTCTGTTCTTCTGTTCTTCTTCTTCTCCCGGTCTTCTATCTTCTGCCTTCGGCTCTTCTGCCTCCTCCATCTTCTTCTCCCCGCGCCTGCCCTCCTGCTCCTGCCTCATCCCCCTCCCTCACTCGCATCCCCCTCTCTATCTACCCTATCTAACCCGTTCACTATCTACCTCCCTCACTCCTCCTATCTACCTATCTCTCTATCCCACTATCTAACTCCCTCACTCTCCACCTCCTCCTATCTTCCTATCTCTCTATCTATTTCTCTATCTATCTATTTCTCTATCTATCTATTTTCTCTATCTATTTCTCTATCTCTCCCCCCCTCTCCCACCACCCCCTCTATTACCTATCTTCCTATCCTCTCACTCTACCTCTCACCCTCACCCACCTCTACAACCCCCCCTCCCCTATCTTCACAACCCTACTCCTATCTTTCTCCCTAATCTCCTAAACCTCCTTACACTCACCCCCCTCCACCCTTAAACCCCCCTCCCCCAGCTCTTCTCACTCTACCAGTCCCCCCCTCCCTCGCGCTTTACCGCCGCGACCTCCTGCACGCCCCCGCCCCCCAGCTCCCATTCGCCCCCAGCTGACCCCTCCCCCCCCTCCTACCTCATATGGTGGCCGCTGCGCGACAGTGGTAGCGACCCTTGACCCAAGGGTAGGTCGCTCCCCCTGCCGCTGCAGCTCCTCCAGCTCCTCCAGGTTCCTGAGTTCCTGAGACCCACCTCACAGTAAGTACCCCCCACCTCCCAGCCCCTCGCCCTGCCCCGCGCTACTCACCCTCTCTCCTGCTCCTGCTTCTTTTCTTCTTTTCTTCTTCTCTATTCTTCCTCCTCGCTCCTCATCTGTAATCTTCTTCTGTACTCTTCTTTCCCCGTCTTCTCTCTTCTTCTCTCTTCTTTTGTGCGCTTCTCAGCCTCTCCTGTCGCCTCTCTTCTTCCTCATCTTCTTCTGTGATCTTCTGCCCTCTGTTCTTCGTTTTCTGTATCTTCTTCTGTGTTCTTCTGTGTTCTTCTGTGTTCCTCTGTGTTCTTCTGTGTTCTTCCGGTCTTCTGTTCGTCTGTTCTTCTGTTCTTCTGTTCTCCTGGTCTTCTGTCTTCTATCTTCTGCCTTCGGCTCTTCTGCCTCCTCCGTCTTCTTCTCCCCGCGCCTGCCCTCCTGCTCCTGCCTCATCCCCCTCCCTCACTCGCATCCCCCTCTCTATCTCCCCTATCTAACCCGTTCACTATCTACCTCCCTCACTCCTCCTATCTACCTATCTCTCTATCTCTCTATCCCACTATCTAACTCCCTCACTCTCCACCTCCTCCTATCTTCCTATCTCTCTATCTATTTCTCTATCTATCTATTTCTCTATCTATTTCTCTATCTCTCCCCCCTCTCCCGCCACCCCCTCTATTACCTATCTTCCTATCCTCTCACTCTACCTCTCACCCTCACCCACCTCTACAACCCCCCTCCCCTATCTTCACAACCCTACTCCTATCTTTCTCCCTAATCTCCTAAACCTCCTAACACTCACCCCCCTCCATCTTTAAACACCCCTCCCCCAGCTCTTCTCACTCTACCTGTCCCCCCTCCCTCGCGCTTTCCCGCCGCGACCTCCTGCACGCCCCCGCCCCCCAGCTCCCATTCGCCCCCAGCTGACCCCTCCCCTCCCTCCTACCTCATATGGTGGCCGCTGGCGCGCCGGAGGCGCGCCAGAGGCAAGCCCGTCTGCGCCCGTCCGTGCCTGGCCCGCGCCCAGCGCCACGACCCCTGGTCCCCAGCTCTCCCAAGCCCCGCTGATCCGCTACGACCCCACCACCCTCCACGCCCTCAACCCAGGACGCTCCAACACCTGCTTCCAAGCTCACCCCAAACGCACCCATGGACCCTTCGCCTGCAACTCCTGCAAACGCATCTTCCACCACGCAACTACCACGACCACAAGCCCACGTGCCATCAACCACCTCAAGTGCATCCTAGTCAATGCTCGCTCCGTCCACAAACACGCCGTTGAACTCTGGGACCTCCTGGACTCCACAGCACCGGACGTCGCCTTCATCACGGAGACCTGGATGAACGCCTCCTCTGCTCCAGACATCGCCACCGCCATCCCCGAAGGCTACAAGATCTCCAGGAAAGACCGCACCAACCAAGCAGGAGGAGGTATCGCCATCGTCTTCAAAGACTCCATCAGCGTCACCACCTCCACCGAAGACACCCCTCTCGCCGCTGAACACCTGCATTTTCAGATTCGCACCGACCCGAGGACCACCCTCAGAGGATCCCTCGTCTACCGTCCTCCCGGACCACGCGCCCCTTTCAGCGACGCCATCGCCGACTTCATCTCCCCGCACGCCCTCACCTCACCGGACTACATCCTCCTAGGTGACCTCAACTTCCATCTGGAACAAAACAACGACCCCAACACCACCACCCTGCTCGACAACCTCGCCAACCTCGGCCTCAAACAACTGGTGAACGCCGCCACCCACATCGCCGGACACACGCTCGACCCTATCTTCTCCACCAGCAAACACGTCTTCTTCAGCCACACCTCCGCCCTACACTGGACCGACCACAGCTGCGTCCACTTCACATTCCGACGTGAGACCCGCCACCTCCGCACTCAACCCATCCCTCGTCGACAGTGGAACAAGATCCCTGAAGAGCAACTCCTCTCCGTACTCGCCGCCAACCAACCCACCCTCACCACCAAACCCCAACGACGCAGCCCTCAACCTCACAAACTGGATCTCCAACTGCGCAGACAACCTTGCTCCCCTCAAACGCACGCATCGACAGACCAACACCAAAAAACCTCACTGGTTCTCTGACACCCTCAAAGAATCTAAGACAACTTGTCGCACCCTTGAGAAAGCCTGGCGCAAGGACCACACCGCTGACAACATGACCACCCTCAAGAATGCTACCCGCGAACACCACCACCTGATCCGCGCTGCCAAAAGGAACTTTTTCACCGACAGACTGGACAAAAACAGGCACAACAGCAGAGAACTCTTCAGCATCGTCAAGGAGTTCTCCAACCCCAGCACCAACGCCAACGCCGTCACGCCCTCACAAGACTTGTGCAACTCCCTCGCCACCTTCTTCCATCGCAAGATCAGCGACCTCCACGACAGCTTTTGACACCAGACCCAACCAAACACCACCGAACCCGCATCCCCGGCCATCACCCTCAACAACTGGACCCACATCAACACGGAAGAAACCAAATCCATCATGAACTCTATCCACTCCGGCGCCCCTTCGGACCCCTGCCCGCACTTCATCTTTAACAAAGCCGACGACATCATCGCCCCGCACCTCCAGACCGTCATCAACTCTTCTTTTTCTTCTGC
Source organism: Pleurodeles waltl (assembly GCF_031143425.1). Lineage (NCBI taxonomy): Eukaryota > Metazoa > Chordata > Amphibia > Caudata > Salamandridae > Pleurodeles > Pleurodeles waltl. The sequence continues at coordinate 856,145,698 of NC_090439.1, forward strand.
TACCTTCCCCGAATGCTGGAAACACGCCGAAGTCAACGTCCTACTAAAGAAACCTACGGCTGACCTGAGCGACCTGAAAAACTTCCGCCCCATCTCTCTTCTGCCTTTCCCAGCCAAAGTAATAGAGAAGACCGTCAACAAACAGCTGACCACCTTCCTGGAAGACAACAACCTGCTCGACCCCTCACAAACCGGATTCCGAACCAACCACAGCACTGAAACCGCCCTCATCTCAGTCACAGACGACATCAGAACCCTGATGGACAACGGTGAAACAGTCGCCCTCATTCTTCTCGACCCCTCGGCTGCCTTTGACACCGTCTGTCACCGCACCCTAATCACCCGCCTCCGCTCCACCGGGATCCAAGGCCAGGCCCTGGACTGGATCGCCTCCTTCCTCGCAAACCGTTCCCAAAGAGTTTACCTCCCTCCGTTTCGCTCAGAACCCACCGAGATCATCTGCGGCGTACCTCAAGGCTCATCACTCAGCCCGACACTCTTCAATGTCTACATGAGCCCCCTCGCCAACATCGTACGCAAGCACGACATCATCATCACCTCCTACGCCGACGACACCCAACTTATACTCTCCCTCACCAAGGACCCCGCCAGCGCCAAGACCAACCTACAAGAGGGTATGAAGGACGTCGCAGATTGGATGAGGCTCAGCCGCCTAAAGCTGAACTCTGAAAAAACGGAAGTCCTCATCCTCGGCAACACCCCGTCCACCTGGGACGACTCCTGGTGGCCCACGGCCCTCGGCACCGCACCGACCCCCACAGACCACGCCTGCAACCTCGGCTTCATCTTGGACCCTCTTCTCACCATGACCAAGCAAGTCAACGCCGTGTCCTCCGCCTGCTTCCTCACCCTCCGCATGCTCCGCAAGATCTTCCGCTGGATCCCCGCCGACACCAGAAAAACCGTGACCCACGCCCTCGTCACGAGCCGCCTGGACTACGGCAACACCCTCTACGCCGGGACCACAGCCAAACTCCAAAATCGCCTGCAACGCATTCAAAACGCCTTGGCCCGCCTCATCCTCGACGTACCCCGCAGCAGCCACATCTCCGCACACCTGAGACACCTGCATTGGCTCCCAGTCAGCAAAAGGATCACCTTCTGACTTCTCACCCACGCACACAAAGCCCTCCACGACAAGGGACCGGAATACCTCAACAGACGCCTCAGCTTCTACATCCCCACCCGCCTCCTCCGCTCCTCTGGCCTCGCACTAGCTGCTGTCCCTCGCATCCGCCGCTCCACGGCGGGTGGGAGATCTTTCTCCTTCCTGGCGGCCAAGACCTGGAACTCCCTCCCCACCAGCCTCAGGACCACCCAGGACCACTCCGCTTTCCGGAGACTCCTAAAGACCTGGCTGTTCGAGCAGCGATAACCCACCTTTTTCCCCTAGCGCCTTGAGACCCGCACGGGTGAGTAGCGCGATTTATAAATGTTAATGATTGGATTTGAAAGCCAGTGTATTGAGGGACCATTTGTGCACTCCAGACAATCAACTATAAGGTCCCTACTTAGGGAAGCCTGTGTGTTACAGCAGATTGAGCACCAGAGTAGCAGGGGGCAAGTTTTATAGAGACTTCAACATAGGCTGGGCAGAGCTCCTTATGTACCTTAAAACTACTACTACTAGGCGGGACCCATGACCCATGTTAGAGATGCCCCAGATCCCTGCTCCATAAATCATTATTGGCATACATCTTAATTTGTAAATCTTTATAAGAAGCTGAATGGGCTTATTCCCTAGACATGCGGGAACTTCAAAAATCGACCCAATGTCCTGTTCAAGCTAGAGCACCTGTTTGCCACACAATAAGACCAACTAAGGTTCTCATCAAAAGTAACACCAAGGTAGGGGAAAGAATGAACACATTCAATGCGTGTGGGGCCACAAACCATAACATATGTTTTTTGATTTGTTTGTTTCCAAGTTAAGGCTCTCCATAAAGCTAACAAATCTGTCAGTGGAAGCCTTCAGACCATTTGGGGTTCTGGCTAATAAAACGGCATTATCCGCATATAGGAGCACTGGTACCAATTTCTTTAAGACTTGAGGAACATCTGCAGCCAGTCCAATCAAAGCTGACTCCAAATTATTAATGTACAGAAGGAAAAGGATTGGGACCAAAACACTCCCTTGCCTTACCCCAAAATGGAGGCTAAATGATTCAGAACATTCACCGTTTCTCCCATATCTCATCGAGGCCCTAAGATTCAGATGAAATTATCCATGAAAGTGGACTAGACCTTTCTCAACCCCCATGGAGGCCAAGATATCCCACAATTTAGAGGTCTAGTGACACTGTCAAAAGCACTTGACAGGTCCATGATAGCTAGATGGATAGCACTGTGCTTAAGCAATCTGTATATGCAGGTTATGAGATGCAAAATAACACATTGCTCAATGGTCCCCATGCTGTGTCAAAAGCCGAACGGAGTCTCTGATAAAACACTTTTCCTCAATCCAGAGTTCGAGCCTATTCAATATGACTCATCCTATGATCTTAACTGATGACTCAATAAGTGAAAAAGGACGGAATCAGGACGGATCCCTCGTGTCCCCTTTTTTTTAAACGGGAACAATGGGAGCGGTCCTCCAGGACTCAGGGAATCCAGCTACAGAAAAAGCATTAAAAAGGTTTGTCGGCAAAGGTGCCCAGAAATTAACTATCACCCTTATACAAATCCATTGGGACCCCATCAGGGCCAAGAGTTTTATTGGCAAGGCTGCTCTGAATAGCTAAATTAACTTCCTCTAGCAAAAAGAAGGCTTTAATAGGTAAATAAGATTGGGCGGGAACCAGCCCACTGGACTTGCAGTCCTTCTAATTGTATATATGCTGCAAATGTTTAACACAGTCCTCTTGGGCAATTTTACAGTTCAATGCGGCCTGGGGATCATCTGCCAGGGAATATTTGTTGACTAAGTTCCAAACGACCTTGTAGTCTTCAGGGTGCAGCCCTGAACTGGAGAATTCCAATGTGAATTTCTCACTTCAGCTTTCCTGGCCATTAGAGCTCTGTGTAATCGGTTCTACAGCTAGCGATTTCTGGCCTGTTCTGGATTTTATTAAGGGCCAGATGTAGCTTCCTACAGGACAGCCAACAAGCTTTATGAAACCATGGAGCCACGCTAGAGTCACTTACTTAATAAGGGTTGCTTTTATGGCATGTCCCAGGATCACAAAAGAATCCACTATCGAACATTGGTCAGCAACCAGTAATAGGCAATTTAAAATGATGCTCAGCTTGTCTACAACCAGATTAGCAAACACTGTAGATATATCTACATACCTTCAGACCAATCTGCTCAATTTATCATTGTCCCTAATCATGGGGTTGAACACCAAAGTGTCCTTAATGTCCTTCTTACAGACCTTCATAATGTGGATAATGGAGAGGTAGAAAGCATTATGGTCACTAAAAGTGATGGGGATGACCCCACCATCACTGATTCTAAACATAGTCTATAGTGGAGGACTGGCCTCTACTAGTAAAGGTGACTGCCTTAGCAACATCAGAACTTAAAAAGTCAAAGGCATTACATAAATTGAAGCTGGCAATGAGAAGACATAGCACCCCTAGCATCTTGGCCATGAGCGGGGAGATGGCAGAATAGATCATGAGGATAAAATTCAGATAGGTCAGTACTGGCCCCAAACTTTGCATTAAAGTCACCAACAACTAGCAGATTGCAAGTTCTGCTGTATAAAGGGGACTGGTACTGACAGAGTTGATAAGAGAAAAAAAGAGCTGTCTAATTTCTATTTATCAGAACTGAGAAATCAGCATTAGAAAAGTTCTTAACAAATAGCCCATCCTTAGGTGTCCATTTTAAATAAAATGCCTGGATGAGTCTACTGCCAGTATCATTGCAAGTTATAGAACGGCCCAAAGTAACCTTATACCTGACTAACAAACTAGCACTAGCTTGCCCAGAGGAAGACTGTGAAACATGCTGGGAACAGCAAACATAGCCATCACATCAACCATGTCTCTTGTAGTAATACAATGTCAAAATGTTTGACCAAATTCAGCCACGTCTGGGATCCCAGGCCTACTTTGGACCCCAGTGATGTTCCAGCTAAACACACTAAAACTCTGGAAATCGCCATCTGCTTAAGTCAGGGAAATCATTCCACCAGGGCTGAACTCATCAGTTGTCAAAACCCAAGGCTTTACGCAACTAAAAATCAAATTGGGACCCACTGTACAAAGCCAATTGAAATTCTTCATGAGGGTGTCATGCTCACAAAGGTTGTCATCTGGGGTGGAGAGTGAATCCACCTCTGATAGGGAGGACAGGGGCTCAAATCGATGCAAAAACTCCTGTGTGTGTCCTCCATCTAAGTTGCACAGCAGGCCATCTTGCTGGCTGGGCCAGGTGACCGTAAAAGTAAGAGAGTGGCAAAAGTTGAATAAAACTAGACTTGAACATGCCCCTTTTAGCCGCTGGGATCAGGCCATTGACAATCTTTGGCAGTCTGAAATTAACAACTACACAGTTTCCGCAGAGACATGTGGGATTGGGACCTACCCAGCCCACTCTCCGTACCATAAAAATGTCATCTGTGGTCCAGGTCGAAGAGTTGGTCTTGGAGTTAAGCCATTTGGTAACCTTGTTTTCCAGCTCAAAGGTTGACTCAGTGGACCCCGCTGGCAAAATAGGAATATTTGCAATGACAATCATGTGTGGGTTGGCGGCTGGTGGCAAATTTAGGAGGGCTGCCCTTGCCCCTGCCCCTCCTCATGTAGGGCCTGTAACAAGTGTCAGTCTCAGTGATTGGGTTGTACCAGGTAAAAGTCAGAGTGCTGAGGTCATATTCCTGCGTATTTGAACGTCAGAGATGGTAAGCAGGGAGGAGACGTCGGGAGCAAAGGTGGCAATTCAACTGTTAGCTGTGCAATTGGGGGGGTGTCCTGTAGCAGGATCTAGTTGATCGAGAATTCCTTGATTACCCTGACCTGGGGAATCATGACCACCCATCCGTGCTCACCTTAGATCCATGATCGTTGCCAGAGAGACTTCAATGGACTGCAGCCTTAAATAATTGGGTCATGTTTGGAACACAGGATAGCAAAAAGTTCCAGTTTGAGTGAGTTGACCACAAAATCCACTAAGTTAGTGCCGGGATATAGATGATCCTCTGTTTGTGACACAGTAGTGACAAAACTCGTTGCCGTCTTGGGGGCCCGTCTCTTACATTTGTTCAAAGAGCTCGAGCTCTGGGACTGGCAAGAAGCCTATGCTATACTGCTCGAGAGACCTAGGTCCGGCTGGTCGGTCAATACGTTTGGATCTAGCTGGGCAGAAGTAATAGACAATACAGTGGGATGTGAAGAGAAATCAGCCAAAGGCAGAGGAAAGGCACTGGAGGGAAGACCTTCACCGATCAGGGAGAGACACTGCTCTGCAAGTTCAATTTCTTTATATACAACCCCCGCAGCCCGTGCCAAGAAGCCCTCCATGGCTGTAATGTGGGGTGGCAAGGGAGGACAAGTTCAGAGATGGAGGAGCCTTTCTCTTTTCCATGCTTCAGTAAAAGGGGAGAACCAATCCAAACGAGATTGGGGGACAAGGAAACAACCAACAGAGGAAATCTGGTACCTTTAGATGCTCTAGGCAAAGGAGCAAAGGCTCCTGGTGTCTGCAATCCCCCAGCGGCAGGCAGCAAGCAGCAGCAGGGAAAAAGGGGTGGCCCAACCAGGCCTCCTATGTCCAAAAACGGGCCCCATCTTGGCCTGATCTTGGCCAGGTCACGTCCTCCTTGTGTCCTGCCCCGCGGGAGGACTCCAGCACTTTCAGGCAGAACGCAATAGGTTTGGCCCCTCCTTGCCGATATGTTAGCTGGGTGACATAGTCCCACCCAGGTCCAGGGCCTCTGGTGATAATTGCGGGCGGTGCGGGCAGGTGAAACCCCCCAAGAAAAGGAACACGCACTGCGGGCAGAGTCCATCGCTTTCAAGTGCACCGCAGTGGATTTGGCCTCTCCTTGCTGCTACGTTAGCTGGAAGATGTAATTCCACCCCAGCCAGGGCCTACTGTGATAATTGCGGGTGGTGCTGGCAGGGAAAACCGCCAAGAAAAGAAAGATTTTAAGATATGATACGACAAGCTTCGTCTGCTGAAATAATGATGATACATGACAACTTTCTATTCTCACGTCATGCTTTGCCTTTACTGGACACTGAACTTCAGCATTTCAAGTGCCAATGAAGTATTCCAGAAATATATTTATTAAATGCCGTCAGGTCTCCAAAGCAGTGGCGGCTGGTGAACTTTGAAAGAGGTGGGGCATACATATGTACCTAGAATTGAAGCAAGCGAGCAAGGCTGACATTCTAAAGGAGGGTTCATGTGGTTCTGTCCTGCAAAAACAACTTGAAACAACAAGGCCAAATGCAGTATTTTACTGTATATTATATGTCAATTACCTACAATTTAAAGGTGATAAATGAAATAGTCTAGTGCTTTTTGTGGTGTGCCAGGCACATACAACTCCCTGTCAGTGTGTTGGAGCTCAACTTCCCCAAGACAACTGTGAAAAAATGGTGGCAAATAGTAGGTTTTTCATCACAATTTTCCTTAAAAACTGGGTAAAAAGAAGTAAAGAAATGGCTACTGCACATCAGAGGACTCATCATTTATCTTGCTTATTCACAATAGGCATGTGAGCTATATGTCTGAATTTCTTCTAAAAAGTGCTTATCCTGAACAACAGGAGCTAGTACTCCCAGAAGCTCACCATGACGTTAACAGCATCAAAAACACAGGCAAACACAGATAAAATCAACTGGAGGCAAGTTGACAAAGTCCCAGTACAAAATAAACAAAATACATACAAGTAAACAATACTCAGCAGTGGACAGTGGAATTCATTTTCTGTTACTGTTGGAAGACACCCAAGCTTTACAAACATCCTCAAAATAATTATCGGTGTTCAAGAGGCTGTGAATGGTGACAGAAATATTGGTCACCTACCTGCAAAAAAACTCAGACCTATAACCTTGCTTCTTCCAGCCTTTCTTGCTATTTACCCATGCCAACATTGGTGGGTGAAACATAGGTTTGTCCATAGCGTCCATATGGTTATAATGCCACTATGCAGGATTAGAAAGTGGGAGTACTGATTGAATCCTCTCCTGATTGAAACCAATCGGTTTGTGTGGGTGTTGGATTGTGAGAAGAACTGAGAGGTGATGCTAGATAGGGTCCAATACATTAGGTGGTTACTTGGCATTGCTCTTTTAAGTGACCTTGTGTGATGTAAGTGATGCTTACTAAAGCATTTTAATAACTTTGGGTCGAGTTTGCTCTGTATGAAAACTGTAGAAAAATGCACATAAAAGTTTTAAAAAAGCGTATACATAAAAAAAGACAGATACCAATTTAGTGGCTGATTGGTACATAGGATAAATCACAGCTTCTCCACTAAGCACATATTTCATTTAATCAAAACACATTTTTCTTAACTATTGCATTGCACTTTCAAATATGTGAGTTCAGAATATCAGTTTAACCCGTTTGGTGCCCTCCCTGGTGCGGGTCACAAGCAGTGGCCGACACCAGGGAGGGGCTGCAAACCGGAAGATTTCAAAAACATTTTTTTTAATGTTTTTAAATTTTTTAACTACCCAGGGAGATGCAGAAGAACTTTTGCGTCTCCCCCTGCCCCACCCATCAGCCCCTCTGTGACGTCAGCGCATCGCGAGGCACGCTGACGTCACATTTTTCCCCACCGGAGGAGCAGGTGAGCGGCCTCTCTCCACTCCGGTGGGAACAAAATGCCAAAATGGCCTCCCCAGATGCCAGGGAGCCATCGATGGAAAGGGGAGAGTCTCCCCTTTCCATCGATGCCTTCCTGGCACCGTTTCCTGGCCATGGATCGCAGTGCGGCTGTGATCCATGGCCAGGAAATGGCCCTAGGCACCATGGTTATTGTTTGTGGGGGTTGGCTCCCATGTGAGTGTGCCGCCCCTTGGGGGCACAGTTAATTAAAAATAGATGTTGGGGATCTTCTGGGGGGCGATCGCGCCCCCAGATAGTAAAATTAATGTATTTTTTTTATTTAAAAAACAAAACAAAATGGCTGGTCGGCCCTTCTTACGCGGGCCGATCCCGGGGGGCAATATTTATAATAAAAATAAAAAAAAATCCCTGGGGGGTCAATTTAGCCCCCCAGGGAATATTTAAAAAAAAAGAAAATGTTGGGGTCAGCCTTTTGGCTGACCCCCTGTGGGGGCATTTTTATGGATGAGAGCAAAGCGTTCTGTCCATGGTGTAATCTGTCTGTGGGCTTTTAACAACACCCATGTCAAGCTCATCAGTTTGGTTGGTTTGTGGGCTTGCCTTGTAGAATTAGCTTGATTTCATTAGTGAAAGGCATGCATAGGTAAATGGATAATTGCACTTTTTCCAGTTACATGGAAAATTGCACTTTTGCCAATACGTTTCACTGCAAGTGAAATTCTGTTTCATTTTTTATGTTAGCCTTGCGCTCATAGGGGCCGTTGGCTCGCTTATGTGGAACTGTTTTACTTTTCAGTTTTTGTGGCAAGAAAAGTCCGGTTAGGGGTTTACAACGCTAATAGCTTTAACTCGAGCAAACGTGAGACCCATTGTATTGCAAGTGCTTTTTTTATACATGTGTGCTTTGCCATGGGGTCACGAATGGCACCATGGAAAGCACACATGTACAAAAAAAAGAAGTGATGTAGAGAGTAAGTCAGTCTCTCTCTCTCTCTCTCTCTCGACATATATATATATATATATATATATATATATATATATGTAATGAGAGACAAATCTCTCTATAGATATGTATGTATAGCTATATGTATATATATATATATATATATATATATATATATATATTACAACCAACAGTTGCTGCTCCTGAAGTAAGAACCCGTGGGGGGTGGTGCATCTCCGCCAGCGGGGCAATCTGGCAATTCATTCCAACGTCAAGACAAACAATAAATGATGCGCTCTCAAGCTGATGCGGTCATAGCGTTTATTACTCACATAATGCGTTTTGCCTGCAAAAACTGGCTTATGAACACGTATGGCTTGTAACGCCATAAAGTAGCGCAGATGGTGTATATGCCTGCTGCATAGGACATACATGTATTTAGCGGAGTAGATTAGTAAAGCCAGGCTTTACCTGCACTTTAAAACAAATAAAATGTATGTGGAGGGGGGCTATGGAGATATGAGGGGCACTTTTGCTGTTTGGTACTGAGGGAATTAGAAGAGGAGGTCATGGAGGCAGAGCACCAAAAATTACTGTCACACTGGGTGCCACCAGCACTGAAGGGTGTGATGATGGGTATGTGGTAAGGTGAAATAATACTGTGTCTTTTTGTTTTTTTTCAGTGTCTTCAGAGAATCTGCTGAATCGGAGAAGAAGCGAAGGTAAGGTGACGACATTTACTATTGGACACATCACACACACCCACGAGCAATTTTGTGACTTTATCTGCCTTTTACTTAGGCTAGTACTTTAGAGGGACAGTTTAGCCAGTAGCAGAGATGACGTCTCATTGGATGCCTGCTGCTCAAGCCCTAACTCAGATTATGGAGGATACTTCTGAGGCAGGATCAGAGACTGGGACAGCATCTGAGGGAGAGGACAATGGGGCAAATGGGAGTGATTTTTCAGTCGGCAAAGTCGTATCCGATGACACCTCTTCCAGTGATTCTGAGGGAGACGATGACGACAGTTGTGTTGTCTCTTTGCAAGCACAGTCTGTGCAGCGGGGCAACAGAGGATTAGCCGAACCCAGAGAGCAGGTGCATACGGCTGCAAGCACAGAGAGAGTGCTCTCTTGGCAGCCCCCCAATTTAGTTCAGCCCCAAATTCCACCTTTTACTGGTGACGCTGGATGTAAAGTCGATACGGTCAATTTTTTGCCAGTCGACTACGTCCATCTATTTTTGGATGTTGACTTCCTTCAGGAAATTGTGCAGCAAACAAATTTGTGTCCAGACCAATTTCTGAGGGAGCATGGAGGCACTCTAGGGCCCCGTTCCAGGGCACGCCAGTGGACTCCCACTTCGCTGGTGGAGCTGAAGATATTTTTGGGCCTTACGCTCAAAATGGGGTTAGTGCAGAAACCCACCTTGCAGTCCTACTGGATGACTCACAGAGTTTGGGGAACACCCATCTTCACAGCATACATGAGCAGAGATTGTTTTTTGCTACTGCAGCGCATGCTGCATATCAATGACAATTCTGCTGCATTGCCCCGGGACCATCCAGACCATGACAGGTTGTTCAAAATTCGGCCTGTCGTGGAACATTTGTCTGCCAGGTTTCCAGCGATCTATACTCCTGGAAAGAATATAGCAGTCGATGAGTCCTTGATCCTGTACAAAGGAGGGCTGCTTTTCAGACAGTACATTGGGAGCAAAAGAGCTCGCTATTGCATCAAGCTGTACATGCTGTGTGAGAGCTCTTCTGGCTATGTGTACAGCTTGAGAGTGTATACAGGGAAGGACTCTATCCTAAACCCTGTTGGTTGCCCTCCCGCGTTAGGGGTCACAGGTAAGATTGTATGGGAACTTGCCCAGCCACTTCTTCACAAAGGTTATAACCTTTATATGGACAATTTCTATACAGGAGTAGAGCTCTTCAGTGAGCTCTACAAAGCTGGCACTGTGGCCTGCGGTACAGTTCGTTGTAACTGTAAAGGATTCCCGCAGGATCTTGTTTTCAAGAAGCTCCAGAAATCCCAGAGTACTGCATTGCATTCCAATGAACTGCTCGCAGTCAAGTTCTTGGATAGGCATGATGTATACTTGCTCACTACAATTGATGATGAGAGCACGTCCCTCATCACGGTTTGGGGTCAGATGACCAAAGTCCACAAGCTTATCTGTATACTTGATTACAATAAGTACATGGGCGGAGTGGACAAGAATGACCAGGTTCTTCAACCATATAATGCGTGTCGTAAAACTCGCAGTTGGTACAAGAAACTGTTTACCCACCTGATCCAGATGGCAACATACAAAGACTCATGACTTTCCTTGACTTCCAGTTGTCTGTAATTGAAAGCCTCACTGCTGTTACAGAAGCAGCACCAGCATCCTCCACCTCACATGTTCTGGAGGATGTGGCAAGGCTGCAGGAGCAACACTTTGCTGATCGCATTCCTAAAACACCCAAAAAGGATCGTCCTGTCGTCGCTGTAAAGTGTGCTCGAAGCATGGAAAGCGACAGGAGAGTCGATATTACTGTCCCCAGGGCCCATCACAACCAGGCCTCTGTGCCCCTACTTGCTTTACGTTGTATCGTACTAAAGCAAAGTTCTGGGAAATTGACTGAGGTGGAGCTGCCGTTGGGTAATCCTTTCAGTGGCATGCATGGATACCGAACATCTATGGGCCACTGGTTCGTTAGGCAAGGAGCCACAGAATTTTACTTCATCTACTTCAGGAAATCATGGACTTCCTCATGGCCTGCTTGAGACCTAAATCCACCGTCATAACGTGGTAGGTGTTCTGTTCAATTAATGTCCATTATAGTCCCCATACTGCATATACTAGTGGACAGAATATATGCCATATTGTCACGGAGTACCCTGTGTGGCAGAATGTTAAAAGCATGACTGAATTTTGCAGTGCTTGTTAGGTAACTTATGTATACTACACAAGGACCACCATGATTGCCAACGAGAACCAGAGTAAGTGTAATAAGTCAAACAAATGTCCTGTCGGACATATTCACCAACATTTCTACTTGCTTGAAATTGTGCAAACTCAATTTGTAGCTTCATTTTCAAAGCAAAAGTAGAAGTGTTGGTGAATGAGTCCCACAGGATATTTGTTTGACTTTTTACTTTAGAGAGCTTAGGATTTCTTCATCAGCATGTCAGCCTTAGTTTCAACTGTAGATATGCTCGTTCATTTTGAGGAATAGGCTTCCCAAGGCATTCCTGGACACCCCCAACCTGCATCCACAAACTAGTATAGGTTCACTTGGCAATTATACAGGATTAGTCAGGACTCTGATGAGAACAGAGACATGAATGGGTAAGGAAAGCTTATGGTAAGTGTGCCTTCACAGGGATGTTGCACAGGTAGAAGGCAGATAGTAAAGGTAGTACAGATGTACATCATCTACACACATAGATTCAAACTCATTGGTGCCATCCCAGCACTGAAGGACAATGACATGTATGGGTCAGTGATTGACCTGCTTTTCATGTTCATCCTCCATCAGAACTCAGTTTGCTGTATGATAAGTGCATTACAGTCACAGCACTGCACATAATGTTGGCTGGGACATATGCTACGTTCTCACTGACTCCCCTGTGTGCCAAACACTACTCTTTTTCATAGCCTATGACCTTCTCTTTAGGAAACATCACGAGAATTCCCCAGCATGTCTCTCTTAGTTTCAAAGTTAGATATGTTCACTCAGCTCGAGGAATCGCTTTGTACGGCATACTCGGACACCCTCAACTTGCATCCACAAACTGGAAGGAGATGGATTTAGCACAGTGAGTGCTTTAAAGGCGCATGGAAAACATGACTTCCTGAGCCTTGGGTGGCTGTCATGGGAGCCATTAGTAAAGGTTTGTTACGCATGCATTCAGTAATGTTCAGGAAGAAGGAGGCGGTTACTTAACAGGTGGTAAAATGTAGTCAAACTTATTCCGTTCTGTGGCGTGTGAATGTGATGGGCCCTTGTCTGGCAGAGGTAAGTTAATGTGAGTGCAGTGATTGGTTGGATTGGGCCCGTGGCCGGCGGTATGAAAGGGTTGTTTGTTTTGCGTGAATGGCGTTTTAATGGACCATAAAGAGGTTGGTGCCTCGACGTGGCTTAACGACCCACCTTCAGAAGGCTTGGTTTCAATATTCAGATACTTTGATAAGTATTTATGCTTTGAAACCATAATTTCTAGAGGTGCTAAAACCAACCAGTGTGAGTGGTGGGTTAACTTTAACATACCAGTACCAGGGGAGTCCAAGGGTGCAGAACTTGCGTGGCACTCACCAGTTTTCCTTCACCCAGAATCCCCTTGAAATCAAAAAATTTGCTTAAAAAACACTTTTGCCTTGCATTTCAGTGAGCAGAAGTCCAGGGATCTGCAGGCAGCCACAACATTTCTATCACTCAGCGTTCCACTAAGTCTCCAGAGAAAAACTGCCTCACTTTAGTGAGTGGGCAAGTGACCACAACAGGGAAGTACCCAAAAACGGATTGTGGAGACATCAAAATTACCTACCACAAAACAGCCTCGTTTTGTAAGACAGTCACATGAGTATTTGGTCCTGGGCTCGGCAGCCATATAGGGAAACCTACCAAACCCAGACATTTCTGAAAACTAGACACCCAAGGCAGTCCACGGAAGTGTGGAGTGTTTGGATTTCACAAAGTTTTCTTACCCAGAATACCCTGCAAAATTGAAACATTGATTAAAAACACTATTTGTCCTTGCTTTTTCATCACAGAAACTACAGGAATGTGCAGGGATCCTCAAACTTCCTACCACCCAGTGTTTCTCCACTTGCACTGATACAAACACAACCCCACTTGTGTGCCTGTGCCTAGTGCCTGCATCAGGAATAGATCACTCCAGGGTTAACAGTAGCCCTCATGCAAGGACTACCATTGACCCTTGTGTGATCCATTCCTGTCACGGGCACTAGCCTACCCACAATAGTGAGGTACTATTTGTATCGGGCCAAAATCCACAGCTAGGCACTTTGCAAAAAACAGGTCAGTTTTCTTTTGGAAAATGTGATGTGTCCATATTGTGTTTTGGGGCATTTCCTGTCGCTGGCGCTAGGCCTACCAACTTAAGTGAGGTACCATTTTCATCAGGAGACTTGGGGGTACGGTGGGTGGAAGGAAATTTGTGGGTTCTCTCAGATTCCAGAACTTTCTGTCACCGAAATGTGAGGACAAAGGTGGTCATTACAACATTGGCAGTAAAAGGCACTTACCGCCGTGCAAAAGACCGCCAATACACCGCCGCGAACGCGGAATCCCGCCACAGCTATTATGACCCACATCTCGGAATCCGCCGAAATTCAGACACCCACACAAGTCCGCCACAACAAAGGTCAGTGTTAAACTGGTGAAAACAAAACCTCCACCTCCACGCCAACAGAAACACTCCCATGCTATTACGACCCACGAATCCACGCGGCAGTCTTTCAGCCGCGGTATTCCATTGGCGGTACACACCACCGTGCTCAAAATACACACACATCTCCAAAACACCGCCAAATTGGACAATTCCAAATACACACACCTGATACACATACAAACAACACTCCCACACACCCAACACAATATAAAACACACACCCACATCACCCACAAACCCCTACGACAAAAAAATAGAGACGAAGGCCAGAGAGAGAGCACAGAATAGACAACCCCACCACACAGAGGCACACAACACCATCACCCACACAACATCCACGCACAAAACACTACACACCACTACACACCACCACACTCATCAACACATACACCACCCCACACATCATCCACACCACCCCATGTCACGCCAAAGACACCCCCGGTTTTCCGAGGAGGAGCTCAGGGTGATGGTGGAGGAAATCCTACGGGTAGAGCCACAGCTATTTGGCTCACAGGTGCAGCACTCATCCATATCCAGGAAGATGGAGCTATGGCGCAGAATCGTAGACAGGGTCAACGCTGTGGGACAGCATCCAAGAAATCGGGAGGACATCTGGAATAGGTGGAACGACCTACAGGGGAAGGTGCGTTCAGCGGTCTCCAGGCACAACATCGCGGTTCAGCGGACTGGCGGCGGACCCCCACCTCCTCCCCCACAATTAACAACATGGGAAGAGCAAGTCTTGACCATCATGCATCCAGAGGGCCTCGGAGGAGTCGGTGGAGGAATGGACACTGGTAAGTCAAATCTTAACTATCATATCCCCCACCCTACCTGCATGCTATCATACACCCCCACCCTCACACCCTCCCCTATCACTCCAACTCCTCACTAATGTACTAATAACACAAACCACACATCCCAACACCAAGCCCTCAATGACACAACTAAGCATGGTCACCCCTCACCAAAGCATGCTCACTGCACATACCCAGAACACACCCCCAACCATCATCACACAAGCCCCCCCACAGGAATACTTGCACTGGTGTAGACGGTGAGCCACCCATTGCACACCATGACACACACACATGCAATAATCATGCACTTATGCCCCTGCAGGATCACGAAGGACCATCACCACACCGGAGGGTCCAGACAACTCCACTACACCCACAGAAGAGGCCCACAGTGACGATAGCAGCTCTGCCCTACTGGATCCTGATGACCAGCCCGGACCATCGTGGGCCTCGGGACAGTCGGTTCCCCTTGCACAGGCACAGCCCAACACTGACCTTCCACCCTCTGGTAACACCAGCACAGCACCCACCCAGCGGGCCCATACCTCCCTGCCCAGGACACGTCAATCAGCGGTGTGTCCACCACTACAGGGAACCCAGGATAAACCACCACCCCAACAACAACAGGGACCTGGGGGCAGTGGTATTGAGCACACGGTCCAGGGGACGGAGGCACAGGAACACAGGGGAACTGGGAGGGCTGCTGTGCGACAGGGGGCGGACAGGCCAAGGGAACCCACTCTCCACAAGGCCCTATCCTCCATCATGGGAGCATACCACCACTCCCAGGAGACGATGGCGACGGTCCTGGCCAAGTTTCAGGACACCCAGCGCCTGCCGGAGGAACAGTATTTGGGGTTCAGGGAGGAACTCAGGACCATCAGCTCCGCCCTGGGCACCATCGTAGGGGTGCTGAAGGACATACAGCAGACCTTGAGGGACACCGTGGAACTCCAAGGGGCCCCGGACACTAGCATGGACGATGAACTGCCCACCACCTCCGCCGGCGCTAGTAGACAGGACGCCCGCCACACGACCACCACACCAGCACCCCACCCCCTGCAGACGGACAACCACCACGCAAGCGGTCCCTGAGATCCAGGAATAGGACAGAGCAAGATGGCAAGACCCCCGCCAGGAAATGAGACCACCCTGATTGTCCTCCCACTGTCCCACTTTGTTACCCTGTCCATACTTTAACTGCCCCAGCTCCACTTCCTTTGCCCATATGGCCCGCGTACCTGTGCGACCAATGGACTGGACTCTTCCATGGACATTCCTCCACCGTCCCCCATCACCATAGTACAACCCTCCCCCATTTATGAGCACTTCAATAAACACCCTTGAACCACCAAAAAATCTGGAGTCAGTCTGTGATTTGGTAATATGTATTATCAATGACAGTGTCAAAATGCGTTTCTAGTTGTAAAGCCAACATACCTATGTCACACATCACAAGTCCTTGAAGGATGCAAGCAGATAACACACGTTGGTAACCACACCTGTGAAACCGTAATGGAAAGGTACAACTCAGTTACCAAATAATGGAATGAAATTACACACAGGATAGAGGAAGACGTGTGACAGTGAATGTAATGGTAAAAATGAAAATGTTCTCACCTGTGTGTCACTGGAAATATTGCAGTATGATTGACTCCCTGTTGTCGTTGTCTTCTTCCTCAGCTTCCTCCTCATCACTGTCCAACGGCTCCACAGGCTCCACAGCTGCCACAACACCGTCATCTGGACCATCCTCCTGCAGAAAAGGCACCTGGCGTCGCAAAGCAAGATTGTGAAGCATCGAGCAGGCGATGATGATCTGGCACACCTTCTTCGGTGAGTAGAATAGGGAACCACCTGTCATATGGAGGCACCTGAACCTAGCCTTCAGGAGGCCGAAGGTGCGTTCGATCACCCTTCTAGTCCGCCCATGGGCCTCATTGTAGCATTCCTCTGCCCTGGTCCTAGGATTCCTCACTGGGGTCAGTAGCCAGGACAGGTTGGGGTAACCAGAGTCCCCTAATAGCCACACATGGTGCCTCTGGAGGTGACCCATCATATAAGGGATGCTGCTATTGCGCAGGATGTATGCGTCATGCACTGAGCCAGGGAACATAGCATTCACCTGGGAGATGTACTGGTCTGCCAAACATACCATCTGTACATTCATGGAATGATATCTCTTCTGGTTCCTGTACACCTGTTCACTCCTGTGGGGGGAGACCAGAGCTACATGGGTCCCATCAATAGCACCTATGATGTTGGGGATGTGTCCAAGGGCATAGAAGTCACCTTTTACTGTAGCCAAATCCTCCACCTCAGGGAAAATGATGTAGCTCCTCACGTGTTTCAGCAGGGCACCCAACACTCTGGACAACACGTTGGAAAACATAGGCTGGGACATCCCTGATGCCATGGCCACTGTTGTCTGAAAAGACCCACTTGCAAGGAAATGGAGCACTGACAGCACCTGAACGTCAGTGGGGATTCCAGTGGGATGGCGGATTGGTGACATCAGGTCAGGCTCCAACTGGGTACATAGTTCCTGGATAGTGGCACGGTCAAACCTGTAGGTGATGATTAAATGTCGCTCCTCCATTGTCAACAGGTACACCAGCGGTCGGTACACCGGAGGATTCCGCCATCTTCTCAATTGTCCCAGCTGACGGTGCCTAGGAAGGACAACAGCGACCACATAGTCATCAAATTTCCAGGTATGTACCCACAGATACACAGAACACGACACCAAACACAAAACCATTCCTGTATGTGTGTTGAGTGTAGGCCTAGCTATTTGTGACGCAGAAGTAAATGAAGCCATGTGGGCCCCTGAAATGGCGGCTGCCTGACCTCTAAACTGGGACAATGGTATTGTGAGGTAACTGCGCTGGCGTTGCACACCGTCGCGGTAGGCGGTGGTAGACCGCGGCGCAATGCAGCATTGGTTAACATTGGACCCTATGGGTCCCAGGAGCCAATGAACAAGTGCGCCGGCGTTGATGATACGCTCCGCCGCGGACGTCACCTCCGCGGACGTCACCGCCATTTTCTATCTATTCAATCACTCGATACCTGACCTTCGACAGGAGAGGACCTACACTGCAAGTGCTGCTGTGACCTCGGTCTGGAAGCGACGATGGCTGCTGCGTCTGGGGAAAGGGCCCCTGCCTTCACTGCTCAGGAGTTGGAGAAACTAGTAGACGGGGTCCTCCCCCAGTACCCGCTACTCTACGGTCCTCCAGACCAACAGGTAAGTACACAGGGAGCACGTTGTATGGGCTAGGCCTGGTTTGAGAGGGCTGGTTGTATGAGGGAAGGGGCAGAGTTCATGGAACATGAATGCATGTGAATGCATGTGCCACATGGCAAGGGTAGGGAGGGGGGACACTTATATCGACGGTGCAGTTGGTAATGACTTCTCTTCTCCCCTTGTGCATGTCATGTAGGTCAGCGCCCACCAGAAGAAGGACATTTGGCGTGCCATTGCCAAGGAAGCCCGGACCCTAAGGGGCCCACCAGAGACGGGGCACCCACTGCCGGAAAAGATGGGAGGACATTCGCCGCTGTAGCAAGAAGACGGCGGATGCTCAGTTGGGGATGTCCTCCCAACGTGGGAGGGGTGCCCGTCGCACCATGACCCCCCTGATGTTCCGGATCCTGGCAGTGGCCTACCCTGAGTTGGATGGGCGCTTGAGGGCATCACAGCAGACACAAGGGGGTGAGCACAACATCATTCTGGGAACTTTGCGTGCAGTTGAGGGGTCTAGGTGTGGGAGGAGGGCTGTGGGTTTCCCTAGGCAATGGCGACTTCCATAGGCTAGGCCCCTCCGTAATGCAGGCCATGTGGCACTCCACCCCACCGCAGTAGAGTGCCAAGTACAGGTATACATGCCCCTGTGGCATCCATGTGTGCAGATGTCCACCATAGGCATGTAGTCCAGATCCCAGGAATTGCATATGTAGAGGCCAGGAGCACGGCGTAGTGCAGGGGGCTGCTGTGTCTGCATTGTCCGCCAACTGTAGCGGTATGCCATGCACTCAACCTGTCTTTCTTCTGTCGTCTCCCCCCCCCCTTTTTCTGCTCTCCCTGTTCTTTTGTGCATCAGCATCATCAGGCGGAGGTACAGTGGCACCGGAGCACGAGGGAGCTGCATCCCACATGGCCATGGAGGGCCACACCACGGACTCAGAATGCACCAGTGAGACGGAGGGCGAGGAGAGCTTCACGTCAGGCACCGGATCACCAACCAGCGACACGGACTCGTCCGCCGATGGGAGCTCCCTTGGAGTGGCGGCACCATCTGTGCCCCCCACTTCTACAGGTACAGCCGCCACCTCCCCTACCAGCACCGCCCTCCCAGCAGCCCCTCAGTGTTCGCCCCGTGCCCGCTCACCCAGGAGGGTGGGCATCACCTTCGCCCTAGGCACTTCAGGCCCTGCCCCAGTCACCCCTGCTGCCCTCAGTGAGGAGGCCATTGACCTCCTCAAGTCACTCACTGTTGGGAAATCTACCATTGTGAATGCCATCCAGGGTGTAGAAAGGGAGTTGCAACACGGCAATGCATTCCTGGAGGGCATTCATTCTGGTCAGGCTGCCCTTCAGCGAACCCTGCAATCTCTGGCCTCAGCACTGATGGCAGCCATTGTCCCTGTGTCTAGCCTCCCCCCTCCAACTTCCTCCACCCAGACCCAATCCCCTGTACCCTAGCCCATCCCAAGCACACTATCAGACCAGCATGCACACACCTCAACACACACAAGTAGCTCAGGCAAACATAGGCACCACACATCCCACCCCCACCCCTCCAATTCATCAGTCCCATCGTAGCACCTCAGCCAAAAAGCCTCCAGTACCAGTGGTGCGTGTTCAAGGTGTGTGGAGTGCACCGGCCACCAGGGCAGGCAGTGTGACACGGAGCCAAGGCACTGCCAGTCCACCCCCTGTAAAGGCTCTGAAGTTGGAAAGTGGGCGACGGGACCGGCTGAAGACTCCTGGAGGCAAAACAACTCACAGGGGTCCCAGGGGGATTGCAGAGTCAGCTGTGACTCCTCAAAAGGTGGGGAAGGGCCAGAAGAAGTCTGCACAGCCTGGTGTGAGCATCACAGCGGAGAAGGGCGCCATCCTTCCCGGCGGCCGTGATGCCACCGCCAGCACCGTCGTCACTGGTCAGGAGACCACCGCCAGAGTCATTGCCCAGGAGGGCACAAGTATCGTCACTGGTCAGGAGACCACCGCCAGAGTCATTGCCCAGGAGGGCCCAAGTATCGTCACTGGACAGGAGACCACCGCCAGAGTCATTGCCCAGGAGGGCACAAGTATCGTCACTGGTCAGGAGACCACCGCCAGAGTCATTGCCCAGGAGGGCCCAAGTATCATCACTGGTCAGGAGACCACCGCCATAGGCATTGTCCAGGAGGGCCCCGGCAGCCACAGCCCCGCTGGGCAATGAGGGACCATCATGCCACACACCAATGCCCAGTCCAGAGACCGCCATGGCAAAGCACCGCTAAACATGGCAAGCACCGCTGAACAGGGCAAAGACCGCCATGGCAAGCACCGCTGAACATGGCAAACACCGCTGAACAGGGCAAGCACCGCTGAACAGGGCAAAGACCGCCATGGCAAACACCGCTGAACATGGCAAGTACCGCTGAACAGGGCAAAGACCGCCATGGGAAACACCGCTGAACATGGCAAACACCGCTGAACAGGGCATGCACTGCTGAACAGTTCAAGCACCGCTGAACAGGGCAAGCACCGCTGAACAGGGCAAAGACCGGCATGGCAAACACCGCTGAACAGGGCATGCACCGCTGAACAGTGCAAGCACCGCTGACAGGGCAAGCACCGCTGAACAGGGCAAAGACCGCCATGGCAAGCACCGCTGAACATGGCAAACACCGCTGAACAGGGCAAGCACCGCTGAACAGGGCATGCACCGCAGAAGAAGGAAAAGACCGCCACATCAAGCATCGTTATCCCATGTGTAGCTGGGACTGTGACGGGACAGGAACTGTCACGGGGAGACTAATCCAGTCTGGGCACCAGTCCCCCTCCAGAACCAGTGGAGAGATCCATCCACTACCTCTGTCCTTCACAGGATGAAACACTCTGGGCACCAGTCCCCCTCCAGAACCAGTGGAGACTGTTATGTACTTGTGAGACTGTGGCTTTGCACTCCCCAGGATGAAGCAGTGGGCAAACCACCCACTGTAGAGACTTGAGAGACTGTGGCTTTGCACTCCCCAGGATGTAACAGTGGGCAACCCACCCACTGTAGAGACTTGAGAGACTGTGGCTTTACACTCCCCAGGATACATCAATGGGCATGGAGCCCCGTCGTGGATGTGGCGTGGTGCTGTAATACGGCTGAGGTGCCCCCCCCTTCCCTTCCCCCTGAGGTGCCTGTTGTTTTCCTCTCTGATGCCCCGGCAGTGTTCTCTCCGTTTGTGGACAGGTATCTTGTGTGGGCCTCGCCCATGCATTTTTGGCCTAGTGGTGCACGGACATTGAGATGTGCATATCTGCACTACTTCTCGGACTGTATATACCTTTGTGTGAGTTTATATATATCTGTATATAACTGACACATGTATATTGATACATTACAATGTTTGAACTGATTTCGTTTGGTCTTTGCATTCTTCCGGGGGGGTTGGGGGTTGTTACTGTGATGTTTGTAATTGCATTGGTGTGTGTGTTGTAATATGCGAGGGTGGGAGTGGGGGTGGGGATGTTGCGTGTGTGTCCCCCTGACTTTTGCCTCCCCCCTCCCCTATGTTGTAGGTGCAGTACTCACCATTGTCTTCGCCGGCGCTGCTCTTCGTAGATGAGTAGGAAGAGAAGGGCAGGTAGGATTTTTAATTCCGGCTCCATGGTGTCCTCCTTCCTCGTGGGATGTGTTAAGGTGAGCGTTTTCCCATTGCAGAAACTGTTTCCGCCGTGTTTTTATCCATGGTGAATCCGCCCCGGAAAAGGTGGCGGATTGGCGGGTTGTGATACTATGGGCGGTACATTGTCTTCCGCCTGTCTGTTGGCGGTGACCGCCGCGCTGCTTGTCTGTACCGCCGTGGCGGTCGGAGTGTTAAAGTGGCTGTCTTTGTTGGCGGTTTCCGCCATGGTCATGATTCCCTTTTTTTGTCCGCCGGCCTGTTGCCGGTATTACCGCACCTTTAACACCGTCCGCCAGGGTTGTAATGACCACCAAAGTTTTTCTTTGGCCAAATTTTGAGGTTTGCAAAGGATTCTGGGTAACAGGACCTGGTGAGAGCCCCACAAGTTTGGTAGGTTTCCCTAGGTGACGGCTGAGCTAGAGGCCAAAATCCACAGCTATGCACTTTGTAAAAAACAGCTCTGATTTCTTTGGGAAAATGTGATGTGTCCACGTTGTGTTTTGGGGCATTTCCTGTCGCGGGCACTAGGCCTACCCACGCAAGCGAAGTACTATTTTATTGGGAGACTCAGGGGAATGCTGGGTACGAGGAAATGTGTGGCTCCTCTCAGATTCCAGAACTTACTGTCACCGAAATGTGAGGAAAAAGTGTTTTCTTTGCCACATTTTGAGGATTGCAAAGGATTCTGGGTAACAGAACCTAGTGAGAGCCCCACAGGTCACCCCATCTTGGATTCCCCTAGGTGTCTAGTTTTAAAAAATGCTAAGGTTTGGTAGGTTTCCATAGGTGGCGCCTGAGCTAGAGGCCAAAATCCACAGCTAGGCAGGTTTGCAAAAAACAGGTCAGTTTTCTTTCGGAAAATGTGATGTGTCCATGTTGTGTTTTGGGGCATTTCCTGTCACAGGTGCTAGGCCTACCCACACAAGTGAGGTACCATTTTTACCAGGAGACTTGGGGGAACGTTGGGTGGAAGGAAATTTGTGGCTCCTCTCAGATTCCAGAACTTTCTGTCACCGAAATGTGAGGACAAAGTGTTTCTTTGGCCAAATTTTGAGGTTTGCAAAGGATTCTGGGTAACAGTACCTGGTGAGAGCCCCACAAGTCAACCCATCTTATATTTCCCTACGTGTCTAGTTTTAAAAAATGCACAGGTTTGGTAGGTTTCCCTAAGTGGCGGCTGAGCTACAGGCCAAAATCCACAGCTAGGCACTTTGTAAAAAACAGCTCTGATTTCTTTGGGAAAATGTGATGTGTCCACGTTGTGTTTTGGGGCATTTCCTGTCGCGGGCACTAGGCCTACCCACACAAGTGAGGTACCATTTTTATCAGGAGACTTGGGGGAACGCTGGGTGGAAGGAAATTTGTGGCTCCTCTCAGAGTCCAGAACTTTCTGTCACCGGAATGTGAGGACAAAGTGTTTTATTGGCCAACTCTTGAGGTTTTCAAAGGATTCTGGGTAACAGAACCTGGTGAGCGCCCCACAAGTCACCCCGTCTTAGATTTTCCGAGGTGTCTAGTTATAAAAAATGCACAGGTTTGGTGGGTTTCCCTAGGTGCCGGCCGAGCTAGAGACCAAAATCCACAGCTAGGCACTTTGCAAAAAACAGGTTAGTTTTCTTTCGGAAAATGTGATGTCTCCACGGTGTGTTTTGGGGCATTTCCCGTTGCGGACACTAGGCCTACCCACACAAGTGAGGTACCATTTTTATCAGGAGACTTGGGGGAATGCTGGGTAGGAGGAAAGTTGTGGCTCCTCTCAGATTCCAGAACTTTCTGTCACCAAAATGTGAGGAAAACGTGTTCTTTTTGCCAAATTTTGAGATTTGCAAAGGATTCCGGGTAACAGAACCTGGTGAGAGCCCCACAAGTCCCCCCATCTTGGATTCCCCTAGGTGTCTAGTTTTCAGAAATTGCAGGTTTGGTAGGTTTCCCCAGGTGCCGGCTAAGCTATAGGCCAAAAGCTACAGCTAGGCACTTTGCAAAAAACACGTCAGATTTGAATGTAAAAATGTGATGTGTCCATGTTGCGTTTCCTGTCGCGAGC
This sequence comes from Pleurodeles waltl, assembly GCF_031143425.1. Lineage (NCBI taxonomy): Eukaryota > Metazoa > Chordata > Amphibia > Caudata > Salamandridae > Pleurodeles > Pleurodeles waltl. The sequence continues at coordinate 856,169,556 of NC_090439.1, forward strand.
ATTAGGCCTACCCATGCAAGTGAGGTACCATTTTTATTGGGAGACTTGGGGGAACACAGAATAGCAAAACAAGTGTTATTGCCCTTTGTCTTTCTCTACATTTTTTCCTTCCAAATGTAAGACAGTGTGTAAAAAAGACGTCTATTTGAGAATTGCCCTGTAATGCACATGCTAGTATGGGCACCCTGGAATTCAGAGATGTGCAAATAACCACTGCTTCTCAACACCTTATCTTGGGCCCATGTTGGAAATACAAAGGTTTTTTTGATACCTATTTTTCACTCATTACATTTCAGCAAATGAATTTCTGTATACCCTGTATAGAATGAAAACCCATTGCAAGGTGCAGCTCCTTTACTGGCTCTGGGTACCTAGGATTCTTGATGAACCTACAAGCCCTATATATCCCTGCAACCAGAAGAGTCCAGCAGACGTAATGGTATATTTGCTTTCAAAAATCTCACATTGCAGGGAAAAGTTACAGAGTAAAATGTTGAGAAAAGGGCTGTTTTTTTCACTTTAATTGCAATATTTTTTAATTTCAGCTGTTATTTTCTATAGGAAAACCTTGTAGGATCTATACAAATGACACCTTGCTGAATTCAGAATTTTGTTTATTTTTCAAAAATATTTAGCTTTCTGGGATCCAGCATTGGTTTCACACCCATTTCTGTCACTAACTGGAAGGTGGCTGAAAGCACAAAAAATAGTAAAAATAGGGTATGTCCCAGTAAAATTCCAAAATTGTGTTGAAAAATGTGTTTTTCTGATTTAAGTCTGCCTGTTCCTGAAAGCTGGGAAGATGGTGATTTTAGCACCGCAAACCCTTTGTTGATCTTATTTTCAGGGAAAAAAACTTCTTTGGCAGCCCTTTTTTCTTATTTTTAAAAAAAAACTAAATTGTTGCTGTATTTGGCTAATTTCTTGGTCTCCTCTAGGGGAACCCACAAACTTTGGATACCTTTAGAATCCCTAGGATGTTGGAAAAAAAGGACGCAAATTTGGCGTGGATAGCTTATGTGGACAAAAAGTTATGAAGACGGGGGGAAGGCCCAGCAGCTAAGATGTTAAATAAGCATTTCTCAGTGCAGCGATGTATTAATAATGCCCAAACTTCAATATGTTAAAGAAATACAATTGTTTTAATTTTGAGGGCACTTTATCATATTTATGTGATTTCTGTAGTATGATTTACAAAGCAAATATTTAAAAAATGAACAAAAATGCATTGACTGCACCTCGTTCATTTTCCTTCCATTAACAGAGGCATTACAGACTTGCAAATCCAATCACAGGCATACTCTCAGACACGCACCACGCCCGCAATAAACATACCTATATACATAGAAACACTAACATGCACACATTCAGAAACTTAAAACATTCTAGTATTTATACTTAGCTTGTCTGGCGGGCTCCGAGCTGCAGCTCCTTATTGGCTGGTCCTGAAAAATCAAGAATAATTTTTTTTCTAGCTTACGCATCAAGAATTTTCAATTCTATTAAGAACACGGAGGCGAGGATTATGCTATCTCCTTCTTTACTGACCCAAAACAGCAGCCAATCAAAATGCAGAAAAAATAGTAACTACACATCCCATGATGCTCAGTTCCAGTATCACATGGTCCAATCACCTCCCGCGCCCTCTGTCCATAAATGCTCTGACCCCAAATGTCACTTCCTCTTTCTTTATCAAAATCCGACAACTTGAACTTCTGAAACGAAACTTCTTACATAGTCGAAGATCCATCGTTCCGCAGACCCATAAATGTAACACGAAAGCGCTCAACCGGAGCCAAGTCTTTTAAACACTTCCGGACAACAGATCCGAATAACGATGTCATCAAAAGCACATCACGAATAATTCATGTATTCTTCTGATCAGAGCCTAGAATATATAAGATAACAAAAGGTAATATCATGCAGTTTAAGCATAACAATATTGCTGTAACTCAATACATATATACTCAGGGTGGGCAAATACAATATTGATATATAGCTAAGATACTATGAAAAATATTTGACTCAAAATAATACTCTTTTATTGGGGGGGATAATCCTCGCCTCCGTGTCCTTAATAGAATTGAAAATTCTTGACCCGTAAGCTATAAATGTTTTTCTTCTATTTCAGGACCGGAGGCTCCGATTATGCTCTTTTAAAGCTGACCAATAACTACAGAAGCAACATCTACCGCAGGTTTATGATAAAATTTACGAAATGTAGACTCAGAAGACCAATCAGCTGCCTTCATAATGTCCTCCAGGCGCGAACCTAATGCGTACGTCTTGGACGCCATAGCCCCTCTAACTGAATGGGCTCCAAATTGGGTGGTATCTATACCTGCTTCATTCATTAACCATTTCATCCATCGTGTGAATGTGACTGACGAGACTGGTTTGAAGGGTTTTTGTAGAGATATAAGCATTTGACCCATTAGCATCTTGTCTGAACTCGTGTGTAACCATCTCATACTTATTTAAGCATTGAACTACACAAAGTTTTGAATTATCTAGAAACATTGGATATGTTACTGACCTGCAATTAGTTTTTGTCCGTCTAGTAATTGTAAACGTAACACCTTCAGGAGTGTAAGCTCTACCAGCCAAGTCCAAGGCCTTGACATCCGACACTCTCTTACAAGAAATCATACATAGTAACATTGTCAATTTAGCTGAAATTTGCTTACGAGACAGATGTCTATTGGCTGGCCAGGAATCTAAAAAAATATCAATATAATGTTCACATCCGACAACACCGAATACCTGGTTTGAGGAGGATTAGATAAGCAGATACCTCTCTTACAGACAAGAGGATGTTCACCAACAGGTTTACCCTCAATATGAACGTGACCCGCTGAAATGGCTGATCTAAAATTATTGATGGTTCTATAAGCTAGACCTGAACCTGCCAATTCTGCAAGAAAGTTTACTATCAGCTCAACGTCCGATTCCACTGGATTAATACCGCGTCTATCACACCAACTACTCCATCTGTGCCATGCTGAGGCATATCTTTTATGAGTGCCTGACGCCCAAGCTTGCTTGATGAAAGCAGCAGCCTGTTCCGAAAGTCCTGGGGAATTCCATCTTGACCTGAAACCCTCCAAGCCATCAATGTTAACTTTTCTAAATTGATCATTGGATGTTGATGGCCCTCCGGACTCAAGAGAAGATCTGGACGAGGAGGAATGAGAAGCGGGGAAGCACAAGCTAGCTGCAGAGCAAGTGGGAACCAAGGTTGAGCTCTCCAAAATGGAGTCACCAATATGATCTCTGCTTTCTATCTCCGTATCTGAGAGAGGACTCTGGGGATCATTAGAAATGGAGGGAAGGCATACCCCCAAAACCTCAACCAATCCTGAAGGAAAGCATCTGTCGCCAGTGCCAGAGGATCCGGGCGCCAGCTGGAGAATTTCAGAATCTGTGTATTGAGGCGAGAGGCAAAGAGATCCACTTTGCATGGGCCCCACTCCCTGATTATCTGCAGGAAAATTACCAGGTCTAGTCTCCAGTTGCTGGAATCCGTTAGAAACCTGGAATTCCAGTCCGCTATCATGTTCTGATTGCCCGGGAGATATTCTGCTAGGACAGTCAGACGGTGATTTAGACAGTAATGCCAGAAATCCTTGGCAATTTCTGCCAGGGTTCTGGATTTTGTCCCCTCCTAACTTGTTGACGTATTTCACTGCTGAGATGTTGTCCATCCATAACAGGGTGCAGCAGTCTGTCTTCTGAGGGAAAAGGCTCCTTATGGCAAACGAGCCTGCTAGAAGCTCTAGACAATTGATATGCAGAGTCTGTTCCCAAGTTGACCATCGACCTCCGGTCATTAAGGAGCCGCAGCGAGCTCCCCACCCTCAACGGCTGGCGTCGGATTCAATCACTATTTCCAGAAGGGATCCGAATATTGCTCTGCCGTTCCAGGCTTCCATGTGTTGGAGCCACCAACGAATCTCTGATTTTACTTCGTTGGTCAGGGGGATCATCTCCGAATAACTCAGGCCCTGTTGTAAATGTCTGATTTTGAGTCTCTGTAAAGCCCGATAATGCAGGGAGGCTGGGAAGATTGCCTGAATCGGAGAGGCCAAAAGGCCCACTATTCTGGCAATGGTCCTCAAAGATACCATCGGATTGGATAAGGCAGATCTCAATTCTCTCTTGATACTTTGAATTTTCTGAGATGGGAGAATCAATTGAGAGCGGACTGAATCTATCTTGAACCCCAGGAATTCTATCACCTGAGTCGGTTCCAATAATGACTTCTGGACATTGATAAGGAAACCCAAATCCTGCAGAAGACTGATGGTCCAGTCCAGATGAGTAATGAGTGTTTGAGGATCCTGAGCCATCAGCGGAATGTCGTCCAGATAAATTATCAATCGAACTCCCTTGGTCCTCAGCCATTCCATCACCGGTCTTAACAGTTTTGTGAAGCACCAGGGGGCTGATGAGAGGCCAAAAGGAAGCTCATTGAATTCTAGGCAGTGTCCTCTCCAAAGGAACTGTAGGAACCTCTTGTGAGGGGAAAAAATGGGAACCGAAAGATAAGTATCCTTTAGGTCCAGGCGGACCATCCAATCTCCCTCTAACAGGATTTCTCGTAACATGTGGATCCCTTCCATCTTGAAATGTCTGTATAATATCCAGTAGTTGAAATCCTTTAGATTCAATACTAGACGATGACCCCCATCTTTTTTGTCTGCTCCAAAAATGGGGCTGAGGAATCCGGAAGGATGAGGAGACGAAAAACGTACAGCTCCTTTGTGTAACAACGCTTGAACCTCTATGTCTATAAAGGTCTGATCTGCGAGGGAAAAAGACATTTGAATTGGAGAGGCTAGTTGTGTTGGAGTACTGATAAACTCCAGATGAAACCCCAAAACTGTCTGAAGAATCCAGGGATCCCTTAAAATCTTTTTCCAGTTTTCCAGAAATAACCCCACTCTGCCCCCAAGTCGCACTTGAGAATGCGGAATAATGCTCACCTGAATAACTGGTTTCCTGGATTGCTCCTTGTTGCCCCCTGCGAGCCCCTCTGCAAACCTGGGATGACCTCTTCTGTTACGGGTGGGGTAGAAGGTAACGTCCGATTGGTCATTATACCAGCCTCCTCTCCCTCTGGGATAGTAGCTTTGAGGACTTTGGAAGGTTCCTCAGCCGGGCATACGTCCTACAAAACGTCTGGCCCTGGCAAAAAGGTTTCTTTTGAACACCTTTTTAAGGGACATCTGTGCTTTATCTAGAGATGTAAAGGAAGAGAAAAACTTGGCGAACTCCTTAATAAAGGACGAACCAAAAAAAAGACCATCTGCAGAAGGTCCTGCTTCAGAGGCGGCTCGGTCCGTTAGTTTAGGGTCAATCCTCATGAGAATGGATTTTCGCCGTTCTGAAGATATTGTGCAATTTGCGTTGCCTAGAAGACAAAGGGACCTCTGGGCCCAACCAATCAGAACCTGTGTCCACAGGATTACCTGACTCTTTGGCAGGAAATACCATATCCAGAATTTTCATCAGGGGGCCCGTGACGTCAAGTAACTTATCTTGGCATAAGCGCCAAGATCTATCCAAACCCTTCTTAGGGTCTTTGACAAACTTTTACATAAACGTGACCATCGTGGGGTCAATGTCCGGGGTGTCTGTTACTTTCTTGGCCAAATCTGGTCTAGGACATTCCGCTCTAAGGCGTGACCGAACCTCCTGATATTGTCGTGGACATACTGCGCCACTTCTGAGGATGGGACCCAATTGGATGCTCTAGGGTGTACAATCTCTGATGGGTCGAAATCCAGAACTCTAGTAGTGGATGCCTGTTTCTTAGGCTTTTTACTGGGACCCGGAGTATCCAGGTCATCAGAGTCACTGGAAGGGGAGTCATTATCAGAAGAGGACTGGGAGGAAACCACATCTTTTTTAGAACTGTAGTTGTGCTCAGAAGCACGTTTTTTACGCAATTTATTAAATGCGTCCGCATGTAAGCCACCAGCAATCTCTTCGCTTTCCTCTAAGTTCTTAGATTTAGATTTGCATTTCGATTTTTTCTCATCTAGAGGTGGTTGTTGTTCTTGAAACCAACCCTGGGATCTGGCGTAGTCAAGGAGTTCTCCTGAAAAAGGCCCTAAAGCTCTCACCGGGGCATCGTTGACAGACTGTTGGACCCTATTGTCAAGGGCTTCAACCAGGTTACCATTGAGCTTATTACCTAGCTCCTCAGGGTAGTACCCTGTTTCATTCTCACTCCAATGAGCCATCAGACTAATGGAATTTGAGTAAATAATATAAGAGTGAAAAGGGGGAGTGCAAAAACCCCTGACAGGCAATGAGAGCCCAATATAAAACATGGAGGGAGCAGCCTGTGAATGGCACTCTATGCAAAGCCTCAAATATTTTACAGCCCAAGCTCTTTGATTACAAACTGGGCGTCAGGGAGCCACTGAATAGTACACAAACTGGAGTCAGGATCTCTGCTGTCACGCGTGTCTGCTACCGAGCCGATCTGTCAAACCAAGAGATTGACGAGATCGGCTCGATTCAAGCGTGCGAAGCATGAGTAATAAAAAGTAAGGAAGGACTACACGAGCAACGTGTAGATTGCTCCCGCTCCACAGGGGCGCGTTACAAAAAACAGCACAGAACCGACAGTCATGAACGCGTAAGGCATTTAACAAAAGCAGCAAAGCGAGCAAAATCGCGTTGCTACTACGGCAACCAGAAATAACACTAGCCCATAAACAACACTCATACGATCAATAAGAGTAAATATGAAAGTCACTTATCTGCTGCGGAGCAGCAAAGAAAGAGGAAGTGACATTTGGGGTCAGAGCATTTATGGACAGAGGGCGCGGGAGGTGATTGGACCATGTGATACTGGAACTGAACATCATGGGATGTGTAGTTACTGTTTTTTCTGTATTTTGATTGGCTGCTGTTTTGGGTCAGTAAAGAAGGAGATAGCATAATCGGAGCCTCTGGTCCTGAAATAGAATTTGCGCCTCCTGCTTTGAAGGCCTGGAAGCTTACACCGTAGCTTCCACTTTTGTAATACGCTCCAGCCTCTGGCCGATCAGAAGCCAGAATGAGGTTGGAGGGGGACCCTCCTTCCCTAACCTGGCTTCTGATAAGGCATAGACAAGCCCATCCAAACTCCATTAGCTGACATGCTGCACAGCTCGAGGTTTGTGCAGCATGTCAGCTATGGAATGTGAATGTGTGAGTGTGAGGTCAGGCTATAAGAGCCAACGCCCTCACTTATGCATAACACCAAGGGGCAGGATGGAGCCCCCCTTTGGTGCTAACATGATGTTGCAGCTTTTTACATGAAAACAGTTGTTAAAGTGGTTTGTTTTCATGTGAAAACTGGAACACATGTAGCAAGCAATGAAAGGGGTGGGCTGCCACCCTGGCGCCCCCTATTAGCAAGCCACGGCTGCTCCAAGCGGTGCTCAGTGTCAGTGACGAGGTATTAGAATATGCAAATTCTACCCAAGAACGCAATGAGGGACCAAAAGTGTTACCAGAATTAGAGACATTGGGTTCTTAAAAAATAGTATTGAATGTTTTTGAATACAGTTTCCCTGAACAAGGAGTTTCCCCTAACCCAAAGAGAGTTCACATCGTTCATGTCACTTATACCCCCAACCAATGTGTCAGAAGTAAGAGCTTCCTGGAAATGGCTACCTATTGTTGGAGGTTCATACAAAACCTTACAGCCCTAACAAAACCCCTAAGAGATTTATTTGCTCAAGTTGGAAGCTCCGTGGATATAGGAAGAATTTCAAAAGAAAGCATTTGAACACACCAAAGGAGCATTATCAGCAGGCACCATGATGAAATACTTACTACGAACCCGAAAAGCAAACAGAACTGGTTGTAGAGACTAGCCCCACTGGCCTAATGGCAGTGTTCATGCAAAAACAGAACCAGGATGTGTAGGCACCTGCTGCCTATGCCAGCCAAGCCTTCATTAAGATGGAACAGAGATATTCAGAAATAGAAGGGGGGGGGCATTACAGTGCTGTGGGGCTGTCAAATCTTTCATTTGTATTTGTACAGCAAAACAGTCCATGTATGCACTAATCCTAAGACTCTCTAACCTTTGTTTCAAGTCCCCAAGGCCAATCCACCTCCACAAATTGCAAAGTGGGTGCCCCAGCTGCTAGAATACTCATTCGCAATAGACTACAGACCTGGCCATGACAAACCTGCTGAGTATCTGTCTCTTCACTAATAACGATTAAGTGGAAAAGGAACAGGCAAAAGAAACTAAAGAATAAGGGGGTCATTCTGACCCTGGCGGTCATTGACCGCCAGGGTCAACGACCGCGGGAGCACCGCCAACAGGCTGGCGGTGCTCCCAAGGGCATTCTGACCGCGGCGGTCCCGCCGCGGTCAGAAACGGAAAACCGGCGGTCTCCCGCCAGTTTTCCGCTGCCCTGAGGAATCCTCCATGGCGGCACAGCTTGCTGCGCCGCCATGGGGATTCCGACCCCCTCACCGCCATCCTGTTCCTGGCGGTCACATGGCGGTGAGGGGTGTCGTGGGACCCCTGGGGGCCCCTGCAGTGCCCATGCCAATGGCATGGGCACTGCAGGGTCCCCCGTAAGAGGGCCCCTAAATGATTTTCAGTGTCTGCCATGCAGACACTGAAAATCGCGACGGGTGCTACTGCACCCGTCGCACCCTTCCCACTCCGCCGGCTCCATTCGGAGCCGGCTTCCTTGTGGGAAGGGGTTTCCCGCTGGGCTGGCGGGCGGCCTTCTGGCAGTCGCCCGCCAGCCCAGCGGGAAACACAGAATAACCGCGGCGGTCTTCTGACGGCGCAGCGGTATTCTGGCGGCTCCCGCCGGCACCGCGGTTACCGCGGCCGGCGGGAGTCAGAATGACCCCCTAAGTTTGGCTAATAGTTGATGACTCCCGACCAAAACTGATCACTTTGGATGAAATCCGTCAAGCATCTCAAGGGGACTCGTGTTTCTAATATATCAAAGAAGCCATTAAAACCACCAGGTGGTGGCTCATCGTGGAACAGCAACCCGCGCGAACACCTGAGGCTGGCCAGAAAAAATTCAGGACATGTACCAGGTTTGCCATGAACTGTCAGTCACCGACGATGGTCTAATCCTGAGAGGGCAAAAGGCTGGTAATTCCTGAATGACTAGTTCATCACATATTGCAAACCACCTATCTGATGCACCAGGGAATCTTCACGATTAGAATGAGACAAAAGGTATGGTTCCCTGATCTGGAATACCAGGTGGAAGCAATGATTGCCAGTTGTATCCTATGCCAAGCAGTAGGGCAGTCTGATGCACCCTCCTCAATTATATCGGAAGGTATTCCACCACTCCAAGAACCAGGCTTAGTGCAGATTTCGCGACTCTGCCCGAATATTGACATCTGTTGGTAGTAATCAATTATTTCAGCAAGTACAGAGAGAGGTGGAATTGCTGTTGTCTACAGCTGCTGAAGAGGTGCTCACAACATTCAACAAGATGTTTGCTACGAATGGATTAGCACAGAAAATAGAATAGACAATGGGCTTCTTATCCAAGGTCACGATCTAGCAGACTACTTCCTGTCATTAAATATCAAATATAGAAAGATATCACGTAGAAAGCGGAGTTAGTACAGGCATAACGGAGGAAAAGGAATGAAGCGCTCAGTCACAACAAGTGTGCGAGATGAAGGCTATTGGAAGTCAGTGGGCCCATTCAAGGTCTGGTCATGGTACGGAAGGAGTAAAATTATAGTCTAGCTATAAATAAATGAGACAAGCGTGCGTGCAGAAAGTACATAAGCTATTACTCACCAGTTTCTTAGTCTGCTGCTGTCACTGCAGAGCCTATGCAAGGCATACCACGTGCAAGACACGACAATGTTATGTGGTAGATCAGAGGTTCTTTAGCTTTTGACTTCTGAAAACCTCCACTGAATCACGAGTGTAAACCGGGGACCACTCTATGATTTGCACCTCACAATACACAAAAATACAAAACTAAGATTAAATTGGAAAAAAAAACATATGGTATGAAATAGTTTATTTCATTTGCAAAGACAAATATACAAAAATGGAGATTTTAATAAGAACGTTAGAGATTTTTAAAATTTGGTTTTATTTCTAAAATATGAAGCAATATGCTAAAGTCTAGCATTTCATTTTTGCACCTGAGGCATGCTTTCTTGTTATCTGTGACTACCAGTGCTTCAATTGCCACCATTTGTCCACACTGTATTCTGATTAATGTACTCGCACTGCTCCAAAACATCAAGCTATGGATACCAATTAATTTTCAGCTTCCAATTTCACATTCCTTGACATTTGAAGAGCCTATTAAACTGTTTTATTTTACTTTTTGTTTTATCTATCTGTAAACTAAAAACGCAAAGGTTAAAGGGATGTTATAGTTAGGTTCAGATTTTACACACAAACAAAATGAAAGAAATTCAGCAGTTATTGTTATACTTGTCTCAAGAAACTATAACTCATGTTGTAGGTGACTATAACTTGCACCCCTGCCATGCACAGTTTTCTCATCAATAATTGTTTTGCAAATGATGCAGTAATATTATCAATGATGTCACTGAAGATGTCATGACTGATGTATTATGTGGGATAATTAGCAGTGCATGGTGAGGGTGCTAGTTATAGATTCCTCAGTGTAGGAGGCAGGCCTTCTATGCAATGTACAAAGCTAGGCACACTGTGAGGGGGTCCACTCAACCACACGTTGGTTTACAAAGGTAAACACTAGACCACTGAATGCTCTAATTTTTATGGTAGCTCGGGCAAGCAGTTAGGCTAATCTTGGAGAAGTGCAAAGCATTTATTGTACTCACAGTTTCAATAAATAAGACCACACACTCAAAGGAATGACTGGAGACCAATATTAAAAAATACTTCAGATTTTTATCAACATTCTAAGACCAAAATCGTCAGAATCAGGTAAGTACTTTTTAAGATGTGAATTTTGGAATTTGTATTAAAAATAGTCTTGTGCGTAATAACGCAGTACAGGAATCAATGGAGAAAATACTTTAAAAATGCATATAAAATCATGCAGTGCGTTTACCAATGTCTCCTTTCTCAGGTCTGTTGAGGTCATCGGTGGGCAGTATGGACCAATTGGAGAAGTTCAGACGGCTCCCGGTTTCAGCAGGAGCAGCTGCAGAAAGTTGTTGGAGCTGGTGCTAGGCTACTGAGGGGGACCAATTGGAAAAACACTGCACAGGTGGACTTAAAGGTAAGTCCGATGGGTCTCCTTGGAGTGTCGAGGTGCATGGGGTGAGAGACCCTTAGGGCACAGGTGGATGTTCGGAGCAGGGCACAGGTTGGCTGGCTGAGGAGCGAAACAGTGAGCCAGCAGCTGTGCCCAAAGGTGCCTTTGGAAGCAGGAGGTAGGTCTCTTTGACGGCTGCTTGCAGGTCAGTAGGGGCACTCTAGTGGGAGGTCCAAGTGGTTCCTAAAGTCCCTCAACTGGGGCTTCCTCCTGGTAATTTTTTAGTCTGGAATGGACTGTCCTTCTGGGAGTCCGATGTGAGGTGACCAGTACTTAGGGCTATTGCATGTTTTGGCAATTGGAGGGTGCATTGACCCTGAACTTGGCACACTGGCAGGGTTTGTCGTCATGTTCTGCAGGGCAATGTTTGATATGGCTTCGGCATCTGGTTCCTTGGTCAACAGCCAGTCAGTGAAGTGGCCTTCACTGGGTCTTTGGTTACTTGGGGTTGTAGAGTGCTACCTTCACTCTGGAGGGGATCTTTGGTAATTTGTGAAGAGTGGAGGTCCTCTGTGGGCTTGTAGAATCTGTCCAATATCCAGGCAACCCGTCAGCGGCGATTGTAGAGTCCTGGGTGCAGCAGGCTGGGTTTGGCACATTTTCTTGGTGCAGCAGGACTTCAGTTCTCAGGCCTTGGATGTTCTTTGTTGCTGGTCTTCTTTTGTCCTTGGAATCCGATTTCTTGGTCTAGGGATGTCCACTAAATACTGGATTCAGTGGGTGTTTTAGCGGGTACCTAGTAGTGACCAATGGGTCACCTATCTTAGGGTAGCTACACCCACTAAGTGACTACTTCCGGTGGGCAGAGGTCATTTCCCCACATCTGATTGTCTATTTTCTTTCCATGCAAGATGAAGGAAAATGAAATGGAGGGGTCACTTTGTATGCAACACATTAGGGGTGGTGCAATCTAATACTGACCACTCCCCCTGTCCTTTGTGTGGTTTCAGACTGTTGCTCCTGCCAAAAGTCGGGGCTTGCAACAGGAGCAGACAGACATCTGCTGCTGGCATCAGGCGTGGGGATCGAGTTTCAAGGGTGTTAAGCCCTTTGAAGCTTGCTAGCAGGGCAGTGAACATTCTTGAGTGAGGAGGTGTTAACATCTCCACCCAGAAAGGGCTTTGTTCTGAGTCCCAGAGAGCAGAATCTCTCACCCTAGGGGCTCAGAATTTTGTCTGGTGGTGGCAGGCTGCTTTGAACAGCCAGCAACCATGCAAGGGTTGTTAGCTTTTGCAGGGGGCACCTCTAAGGTAAACCCTGGGTACATTTTGTAATCAATCCAATACTGGTACCAGTTTGCATTCATCATTCTGTATTGTTTGATTCCAAACAACCCAGGGTTCAGGGTAGCCATCATGTAGCTGTGAAACTCATACTGACCAGTGTCCAGCACATGCATTAAAATGGCTGCCCTGTTCATTTACTATGTTGCAGGTTTGGCAAGGACACAGTAGGGGCATATTGCTCATGCATCTATGCCGACACATACCATACAGTGCACCCTGCCTTAGGGTTGGAAAGCCTGCCATAGGGGTGACTTTCCTATAGTGCATTCAGTGTATAGTGGGCAGGGCACACAGGCTGTGTGCCATGTCGAGTTTGTCTTTTAGGATTGCATCAGAACACTCAGCCTGCAATGGCAGTGCTGGGTGCTTCTGGATGCATGGCCTTAGAGGGTGGCACAGTCTGTGCTGCTGCCCTTAGGGGCCTACCCTTAGTACCCCATTCCCTGGGTACCTGAGTACCATTTACTAGGGGCTTATAGTGGTAGCTAATTGTGTTGCCAATTGTGTCACTGCATCACAACAGTTCAAGGAAAAGAGGTCTGGCCCAGGGAATCTGGTTAGCAGCAGCCCTGGGCACTAACAACTGTGAGACTACATCAAATACCAGGCAAAAAGTGGGGGCTAAGAAAAGAGTCATTTTCTCACACTGAGGGCACGAGTTATAGTTTCTTGAGATAAATATAACTATAACTGCTGAATTTCTCAGTTTTTGTGTAAAATCTGAAACTAACTATAACGTAACCTTTGTTTTTTTAGTGAATTTCTAAGTTTTTCAAATATTTTATGTCCTAACTACAATGTCCCTGTAACCTTTGGATTTTTAAGTGAATTTGTAAGGTGTTTTGAATGTATAGTAATATTTAATCACCATACGTTAATCCAAATGCCTTCATGCAATAGCGGGGGTTGGCTGCTTGCACCCGATCTCACGCCTTGCACGGCTGAAGGCCAAGCACAGTGGGGGATTGGCTGAAGAGCCTGGCCACAGGCTACCCCCCACATGCCACCAACTTCACTCTGTGGGTCTGTTAGTGGGTGTGTGAGTGGGTGTATGGGTATGTGAATGTGTATGTGTGGGTGTGTAAGGGTGTGTGTAAGTGTTTGAGTAGGTGTGTGAATGTGTGTGTTTAGTAGCTGTGTGGCTCTGTGACTGGGTGTTAGAGTGGTTGTGTGGGTCTGAGTGGGTATGTGAGTAGCTGTATGGAGTTTGCAAGTGGGTGTGTAAGTGGTTGTATGAGTGGCTGTGTGGGCCTTTGAGGCAGTTTATAGGTGGTTTTGTGGGCCTGTGGGTGGGCATTTGAGTGGCTATATTGGTGTGTGAGAGCTGTGTGGGTGTGTACGTGTGTGTGTGAGTGGCTGTGTGGGTCTGTGACTGGGTATGGTAAAGTTCAGGGCCATTCGCAAACTCAACACACAAACACACAAATATGTGTAGATTTCCTAGATTTTGCTGGTCAGGCATTGATGGGCTTGGTGAAGGGCAGCCATATTAATGATGTTGATGGGCTGTACAGCTTGTTTTTGAAGGAGCACATGCTTGATAGTTGTTTTATAGAGCTGCACCAACACCTGGTGGATAGCAAGCTGACTGAGTCCAGGAAGCTTGCTGAGAAGGCAGACACCTGGTTCAACACCAGAGTGTCTACAAAGGTATCTGGGGGGACTCCCAAAAGGGTGGCCAGGGTTCTCACCAGAGGCAGGGTTCCCACCAGAGGAAAGAGGGGGGAGATAAAAAGAAGGAGTTCTTTAAAGGCCCCCAAAACAACTCACAAAGGAAAGGGTCTGGCTCACATTCCAAATCTGGCCACCAAAAACCAAGCTTCCCTGACAAAAGTCAGCAACCCAAAACACCCAAGTGCTATGAGTGCAGCGAGTATGGATACTACAAGGGAGACCCCAAGTATACAAAAAGAGGACATCCTCCCACTGGAGGTAAGAACCCAGGGTTGGCTAGCGTAGTGGTGAGGGAGAATTTGTTCCAGTTAATGGGATGAGTTTAGTGGGGTTACCCTAGTGTTCCTGGGTGACAATGAGATGATTCCTACGAGCCATGTGCCATCAAATACTACTATGTATAGGCAATCGGTCCCTATCAATGAGGAAGGTGTTGAGGCTCTGAGGGACACAGGTGCCATTATAACTATAAACTATGGTAAGGAGTCAGCTGGTGTCCCAGAGCAGGTGATTCCAAATGCTTTCCATCAAGTAGTGGTGGCTTACAACTTGGAGGGTCACTATCCAGTGGCCATTGTTCCATTTGAGTGGGGAGGGAGCTTCAGGACTTCTGAAGATTGTGGTGAGCCCTGCCATGCCTGTGGACTGTTTGTTAGGTAATGACTTAGAGTCCTCTGCCTGGAAGGAGGTGGAGCTCATGTGGAGAGGTTTGGATTACCTGATTGGCTGCCCAGGAGGGGAGTCAAGGAAGGCTGGAGCCTATAACAATAGCCCAGTCAGCTGCTAAAAAAGGGGAAGGGGAGAGGGTGTGTTAAGCCAGCCCCTAAGTGCACTCCTAGTGAGATGTGGAAGATGTATGGAGTGACGTACAGGTTCACCACCCCTTACCACCCCCAAGCTAATGGGCTTGTTGAGAGGCTCAACAAAACCCTGAAAGGCAGGATAAGAAGTCTGCCTGAGGGCCTGAGGATAAAATAGGATATCCTCTTGCCCTACCTGTTGTTTGCTTACAGGGAAGGGAGTGGGCTTAAGCCTCTTTGAGCTTCTATACAGGCACCCTTTCAAAGGACCTCTTTGTTTGGTGAAAGAGGGGAGCAAGCTCCCAAGAAAGTCCCCCAGGTTGTAGTAAGCTACATGCTGGCCTTCCGGAGCCAAATGGCTAGGTTGTGGGAGCAAGCTTCTGTCAACTTATAAGCCAACCAGGCTGTGATGAAGGAGTGTATGACCAAAACCCTACCACTGTGGGATCCCAGCCTGGGCAAAAAGTGTAGGTGATGGAACCTGTGAAACATGAGGCCCTCCAGGATCACTGAGCAGGGCTCTATGAGGTGATTGAGAGAACAGTAAGGTCACTAATACGGTGGACCATAAGACCACCAAGAAACCCCACCAGGTGCTTCATGTCAATTGCCTCAAACCCCACTTTGAGAGGTCTGAGGTCATCATGCTGCTTGCAACTGATGGAGCAAACGAGGAAGAGAGTGAACCTCTGTCTGACCTCTTAGCCTCCAAGGAGAAAGCTGGGTCTGTGGAAGGGGTTTTCCTTCCCCACCTCGACCCCTCAACAGCAGATGGACTGTCGCCAAGTATTGGAACAGTTCTCCTCTCATTTGTCCCTTACTCCTGGGATTACCCACCTGTGCACCCATGATGTGGAAACAGGGGACAACCTCCCTGCCAAGCACAAGTGTTACAGGTTGTCGGATGACGTGAGGGCTAGCCTCAGGAGCGAAGTTGCTAAGATGCTGGATTTGGGGGTGTTGTGGGTACACTAGCACATCCAAGACCTAAATTATAGTGATATGCCAATGCTTGAACATTTATTCTTATTTGAGTATACTCATTACATCCTTGCATATCAAGTTTGCAATAACCAATGCTTGTTAAATGTCTCATTTATTATAACCAATGCTTGTTGATTATGCCCATTATATTGCACCTGCTCCAACTGTAACTGCTGAAATGTGCTCTTCTCAATGTGATCTGTATTGAACATGTGCCACATTCAGGTGGATAATTGCTCATTTCCTAAACAAGCAACCAACTGCCTTTCCACCTGCCCCAACTGTAATTGCCAAACATGTGCTCTTCACAATGTGATCTGTATTGAACATATGCCACAACCAGGAGGATAATTTCTCATTTCCTTAACAAGCAATCAATTGCCAAAAGGCACATGTGCACATTTGATCATTTAAGGCTGGTAGTGAGTCTGAGATCTTGCTTGGCTTCATACCTATTGCTCTGCTTACCTGTTTCCAGTCAAGTCAAGTTCCTTGCCTTCCAGCCTGACTCCAGTCAAGTTCCAGTTCAGTATTCTTTGTCCTCCGACCAGCTTCCAGTTGAGTTCGAGCATTTCTCGTCCTCCGGACAGCCTTCAGTCGAGTTCCAGAGATCCTTGCCCTCTGGTCGCTTCCTGAAGAGTCCCGGTTCTCCTCTTCCGTCTTATGCCTCTGATCCCATATTTTCTGTAAAATAGAGGAAATAAGAAAGGTTAAAAAACCCAGTTTGGGTTCTGTTGATATTTTTATGCAAGTAATTTAATTTCAAAATAAAGAAAGATTATTTGCTTAAATGAAACAAAACAGAGCTCTGCCTTTTAAATAATGTAAGACAATAAGAACTAGTGTGATTTACCAATTGAGTGGCAATCCAAGATACCGCTAAATAGACATTAAGGAAAGACGTATTTTCTGTAACAAGCGCTCCCCTGAGAATTAGGAGTTTGGAAATAGAACAAGTTTATCAAAACTATTATTGGCAAGAGATAATGCTAGAACATAAAGCACCCGTTTAATCAAGTTGATTATTTTTGAGTTTGGACATTGCTTCAGAGACTCTGAAAATATTGTAAAAAGAGGAAGGACTTGTGCAGCCTTATAGAAACATATGCACAATGTGTCAACAATAACTGACATTATGCAGTGTACAATAGTTTATGCAAGTTCAATGTATTAATGAAGTAATTCTTTTGCAGCCCAGAATCCTAAAAACGAAGACCCCAGTATTTTGAGAGATTAGAAGTCCTGTGATGCCCAACACGATACGCAGTCCAGAGTCCAGCAGTCCATGAAGCAAAAGCTGGTATTTTCTATTTTTCTCTTCCCAAACCCCCCTTCCCCTTGAGGACTTGCGAGATGGCAATGTACTCTTCATCGCTGTCACGTTAGTCCTCACCGGGATTGGGGAATTGTCATCGCCCCACCAGAACGCCTGGAATTCAGGTGAATGGCTCGCACAGAGCAGAAAGCTAAGCCACAACATTAAAGTTCTATTGTGGCGAGGTCATCATGGATCACAGGTCTCTAACTGATTCAGATAATTTAACTCCTACTGAGCAGTTGGCAATTCTAGTACAAATTTACAGGAACAAAAACTGAAATTACAAACAGAGAATCAAGAGCTTAGGGAGACCCTAATATGTTCCACATCCTTCACGCAATGGAGGGATCCCTCAGGACCAAGGCCCTTTATTAATCCCCCTAAATTTGGTTCTCAACTCTCCACCTCCACTCCTGCTAAACCCTCTGACCAGAATCTACATGTAACAGTGACCACTCTGACATCTGTGCTGTTGGCCAAAATTCACTGGGGGATAGTTCTCGATTTGTTGCTTTCATGAGCCAGTACCAATTGTATTTTGGTGGTGTTGCCGCCATTTGGTCTATTCCACTTATTGAAAATAATGATTCCCAACCTATATAATTTTGGAACCTTTAAGGCAGCCCTAACGCAATTGTTTGCAAAACCTGTTTTTAACCAGTCTTGTGATAACAAATTATTAAATTTATGACAAGGTCCAAGCACCTCTTCACTTACATTACTACTTTCAGGCAGTTAATTACTGAGACTAGGGCCCTCAATATGAACTCGGCGGGATTTTCCGCTGAGTTCTGGCTGGCAGTCTAAACACAGACCGCCAGCCTGTTGAGGAGGATCCCGCCAGCCCAATAAACAACATTCTGCTGGTCCTGTGGGTAAAAACAGTGTTTCCGCCAGCCGGCCCAGCGGAATGCTGGGCCTGGACTTTGCCAACGGCTCCACATGGAGCTGTTGTCAATGTAGCAGTGCGGCGTGTGCTGCAGCACCCGGCGCGCATTTTATTGCCAGGAAATTGGGCAGTGACATGCGCGACGGGGCTTTGCACGGCTGTGCCAAGTGTATGGTCAGTGCAGGGGCCCCCAATCCGCCAGCCTTTCCCTTGAGGAGGAAACCGCCAGGGAAAGGCTGGTGGAACATAGGTTTTTTATTTTGCGTGCAGCGCTGTCCTGTCGGATAAGGAACTCCGCCATCGTCAGGCTGCCTGGCGGTGATAGCCTGGCGGTGGCGGAGTTCCACCTGTGGCGGTCTCCCAATAAACATTATATGGCGGTCCGGACCGCCATGCCAGTGGCAGTCCAGACGGCCTTGTTCATAATGACCACCTAGATGGCATGAAGATCAATGTACCTCACTTCTTTTTTACAGAGGCCTGAGGGATGATTTAAAAAATAGTTTATCCCATTTCATTAAATTACCAGAAGATTGCGCTGAATTTATTAATTTAGTAGTGAGACAAGATCATCGGTTAGGAGAAAGGAAATCTGAACGTCCCAGAATAAACCCAGGGTAGTTGTTTTAAAAACAGATAAAAAAGAACAGGAACTCCAACCCATGCTAATTTGGGGAGTTAGCAGTCCTTTATCTATCGTAGAGAAGGAACTGCACCATAAGCCTATCTGTGCCTATATTGTAGTAAATCCGATCATTTCGCACAAGACTGCACAGTTAAACCCAAAAAGAAAAAAAGCTGTTGCTATTTTGAGTGTTCCCGAATTGCAGCAGGAAACTAATGCTCTTGGAGAGAACTGATATCGCCTCTCAGAGACGGTCCCTTTACCAGATCTCCCAATACTTGAAGACTGCCCTAAACCGTGTACCTAGACATGTGACCATTAGAGTAACACTTATTCTATCACCTCAGAATAGGCAAAGTCTGTCAGTGCTCATAGACTCAGGTGCTACATGTAACTTCCTTGACCTGGCCCTAGCAGCCAAGCTGGGAGTGTCACGTGTTACCAAGACAGTACTCGAAGCAGTTAAGGCAGTTGATGGCTCAGTCTTGTCCTTATTCAGTTTCACACTAATCAATTATCCATAGTATGTGACAATGGTCATACAGAAGAAACACCCTTTGATTTAATTGATACCCTCACCTATGGCGTTATTTTTGGTATTCTCTGGCTAGAACACCATAATCCTTAAATTGATAGGGTTTCTCGAACAATCGCCTTGGACTCTCCCTTCTGCATGACCACATGCTATCAAGAAACGCGCTGTCCTGTGACACTTCTACATTGTGCCGCAACCAATGACCCTTCTCCCACTAGTCTACCAGAAGGATATTGGGATTTCCAAAACATCTTTGACCCATTCATAGGAACTCAGGTGCCACCCATAGGGTTTATGATTGTCAGATAGACCTAGTTCCTGGAGCAGTCCTTCTTTGCAGTAGAATATATGCATTAACAGAACCAGAGTCTTAATATCTGTGCAAGTATTTGGATGAGTTGTTGGATTTGGGGTTTATAAGACATTCTACTTCTCCCATTTCGTCACCTCTTTGCTTAGTGGCAAAAAAATCTGGAGATTTTCGGGCTTGTATTGATTACTTAATTGTTAATAAAGCAACCATCAAAAATCGTTACCCCTTGCCTCTGATACCGGTCCGTTTGGACAAAGTCCGGGGTCCACCATTTACACTAAGCTAGACTTGCGAGGTGCATATCACCTGATCCTTGTCAAGGAAGAAGACAAATGGAAGACCGCCTTTCGGACAAAGTTTGGTTTGTTCTAATACACTGTGATGCCCTTTGGGCTTTGCAGCGCCCTGGCGGCATTCCAATACTTTATCAATGATGTATTACATGAGTTCCTAGATGTCTGCGCTGTTATCTATATAGATGACATCTTGATATTCTCTCAAAAAAAAGCAGAGACACACTCAGCACGGAAAGGCCATTCTGCAACGTCTATATGAATACTCTCTGTATGCCAAATTAGAAAAAAGTACCTTTAACACTAACTCAGTAGAATTCCTTGGATATCACTTATCACCCAGCAGTATTGCCATGGACCCCAAAAAGGTAGACACTATTCTTTCATGGCCAACCACTACACCTGTTAAGGGATGCACAAAAAATGATTGGTTTCGCCATTTTTTATAGGCGCTTCATCCCACAATTCTCACAAATAGGGGTCCATATAATAACCTTATTAGAGAGGGGACAACCATTATCTGGGCTCGAGCAGAAGAACAGGCCTTCAGAACTCTCATAAAAAGTTTCACCTCTGTTCCCATTTTATGCCACCCAGATCCTGAGCAGCCATTTTATGTTGAAGCTGATGCTTTTCAATTTGCTCTGAGAGTTGTGTTATTGCAATAAGATCCACAAACAGGGACTTTCCATCTTGTAGCTTTTTATTCCAAAAAACTCCTTCCAGCGGAACAAAATTATACCATTGCTGAAAGAGAACTATTAGCTATTAAAACAGCATTTACTGAGTGGCAACATCATTTGCTGGGAGCAGAGCACACTGTCAGTAGCTACACCGACCATAAGAATTTGCAATTCTTTAGTTCAGTTAAGGCTTCGACCCCTAGAAAAATGCGCTGGCCTTACTTCTTTAGCGATTTTGATTTTATTATCACATACTGACCAGGGCCCAAACAAATTCAGTCAGAAATCTTGTCACATGTAGGGCACACAGGGGATGCTAGTTCTTGTAACCCTACCAGTATAATACCTGCAGACAAAGTGCTAGCTCTAACCACAATAGATACCTTCATGGATAATGTCAAGACGGCATCTCATAACCTCTCCCCTGAACAGTGGCTCAGAGAACCATATAATTTGATCGAACAGAACTATTACTGACATGCAGGGAAATTGTACATTCCGAAGCAGGAATTGAAACATCAAATACTAGTCTGTCTTCATGATTATGCTCTGGTTGGACACCTAGGTATACAAAAAACTTTAGATAACTGGTCACAAAAATGTTGGTGGAAAACCATGCGCCCAGATGTTTATGACTATGTGAATTTATACCCAAACAGTGCTCGGAATAAATCCTGTAAAGCACACAGTGTTCATGGAGGAATCATTTGCATACAAATATTTCAGCTATATTAAATACTACTAATGTTGTAATTAACCATAAATCAAATTCCATAAATGAATAAATCTTCAAACAGCGTGTACTTTGTTTCTGGAAAAATTAAGATTTTTTTTTATATTCACTAATAATATATTCATCAATATAGCAAAGCAACAAAGAGAGTTCTTAGTGTTTTTATACAAATGCACTGGTGACCCCTCTAGTCCACAATCCCTTTACATCCAAGGGACAGAAGCAGAGCACCAACCCTATTGACTCTCTAACCACAAAAGGTTTGAGTCCAATATGCAGTCTTTCAAACAATCAGAAATCACTCCTAATGGACTCCAGCAGCTCATGCGATTAGTTGCGTCATGGAGAATATAAGGTCAACGTTTCGGTCTCCCAAGGCTCAAACCATCCATGAGACCATCCTCAGGACAATGTATCAACGTGGATTAAATCACAATAATTGTTGCTCTACAACACAATAAATAACCCACATTAATAAAACGCTATACAATACTAAAAGGCAGCAGAAACCAAACCATGCTGTACATGCAAGTGAATCGCCCACTTACAAGGCACTCCAAAAAACAGCCTACAAAAAAAACCTCAGTGTAAAACGTGCATTTATCACATCGTCATAACATGCAACACCAAATTTACACCAAAAATTGAAGTGTATATACATATATATATATATATATATATATACACACACATATATACATTTATATATACATTCGGACATACATAGACACATGCATAAAATAAAACAAAATAAAATCACCCACCAGTGCTCCTCAAACAACTGACAAAACCAATTCCAAAAAATAAATGCAGCAACACAGCATATTAATACTTGCTTCAACATCAACTTCCTAGAAAAGCACTGCTTAGTACTTTTTGTCATGCACATCCAACTAAACAAAAAACACACCAAGTCAAGAGTAAAGTTCTAACATCCGAATTACAGTAGCAGGACTCACACAGGACCATGCTTACAGCTAGTCAGTTACTCCAGTATAAAGAAAGGACTATGGGCCAGATGTAGCAAAAATTTGCGAGTCGCAAATGGCCCGAATCGCAATTTGCGACCCTGCAAAATCGGAAATGGGATGCAAAAAGCCCATTTCCGAATCGCAAATTACGACGCGAGCCATTACCGACTCGCAAATTCTGCGACCCCATTGTGCGACTCGCAAATAGGGAGACGCAATTTGCGAGTCGCAAACCATATGAAAAAGCCACTCGCAAATTGCGACTAGTCGCAAAAAGCCCATTTTGCACACCCATTTTACCACTAACTCAGAGCAGGTGGTAACCAGAACCAAAGTATAAAAGGAGACACAGAAGGCATCTGGGTCACTCAAGATGGCGGAGATATATGTGATAGCAAGGAGGAGGAGAGTCCACGCCGCACAGCAGAGGAGGAGGAGGAGCCAGAGACAGGAGAGGATATACAGAACCAGGCAGACACTTTTCCAACAAACAGAGGAGGAGATATATGATAAATACAGACTCAGCAGTGCAGCAATATTAGAATTAATAGATCTACTCAATCCGCAGCTGCAACGCCAGACTGTGTGCGGCAGCGCCATCCCCACACGTGCAAGTGCTATGCTCACTGCACCTCTTGGCCTCGGGTAGCTATCAGGGGGTGATTGCTGTGGCAGGTGGGGTATCCCAAAGTGCACTCTCACGGTTCTTCAGATGTTTCTTAGATGCCATGCTCACACACATGTCCAGATACATATACCTACCCAGGAATGAGGCAGAAATCAACAGCACCAAGTTGGAATTCTACAGGATTGCCAACTTCCCTCATGTAATAGGGTGTGTAGACGGGACACATATACAAATATGCCCTCCTGCAAATCTGGAATATCTGTTCCGCAACCGGAAGTGTACCAACTCACTGAACATCCAGGTGGTATTTGACGCCCATTATGTCATCACTGACATGGTAGCCAAATTTCCAGGGAGTACACTTGACTCTTACATATTCAGGCACAGTGGGATACAACAACGCCTAGAATGTAGGGAGTTTGGAGACGGATATCTATTAGGTATTGATGCAGACACCCTGAAGACATACACACAGGTCACAGTAGAAACCATCCATGCCCTGCTAACATTGTCCATTTTTGCCAAACAGGTGACGGTGCATATGCGCTACGACCACGGATACTTACCCCGTACCTAACACCCAGCAATGAGAATGAGAGGCAATATAACAGTGCACATAGGAGGACCAGAAATGTCATAGAGAGGACCTTTGGACTGTTAAAGGCAAGATGCCGATGCCTCCACAGAAGTGGAGGTGCGCTCCAGTATGCCCCAATAACAGCATTCAAGATAGTTGGCGCATGCGCTATACTACACAACATTGCCACCAGACGTGGGCTACATCTCACCCCTGAAGACCCAGATTCGGAGGATGACGAGCAAGAGCTACCACATCGCCATCATGGGGATAGAAGCATTGCAAATCAAGGCAGACAGAGACGGGACCACATTGCAAACCAATATTTTGGAAGGTACGTGGTAACTGTCACCACACACACTAATGTCACACACAAAGAGCCCAGTTGTGAAGTGGAACAAACAAGAACTTTTATTAAGTGAACCTAATTAGTGATGAACTGAACTTTTGTGAAGGGGCTGTAAATGTCCACCTGCAATGAGGACACATTCACTTCATGTGCCCTGTGTGTCCTGCAGTGCATGGGCTCAACACCTCCGCCTGGGACGCCCATCATGGCTAGTGCTCGGTGTGTCAGCAGACCCCTGACTTGCACTGCCACTCCTCAAGACTCGTGGGCCGTGGCAGATGCACTGCTGACGGTGGACCCCTCCTCACTATCCTGAGGTGTCTCTGCCGTGCCCCTAACCACCTGTCTACCCTCCAGCATGTCCACAGCATGGCTGATGCGACCCAGTCCCCGAGCCACATCCCCTGCAAAGTGGCCCAAGTCCACCTGCAAACTAACTGTACGGCGTGACAGCCCTGTGGTGTTGACTGCCAGGCGGAAGATGGATGCAGCCATGCGGTCCAACCTGTGTACGAGTTGCCGCTCACGGCGCCTTGCACTCTGTCTCTCTGAAACTAGTTCTGTTACGAGTTGACGGAGGGAGAGTGCAAGGTCACGGACATTCTCGTTCAGATGTGTGAACTGTGTGTTCACCTGTGCCAGCCCTGTGGTGAAATTATGCTCCATCCGTTGCATTGCCCCTGATATTATTCTCATCTGCCTTGTTTGCAGGCGCTGACCAGATATGAGGGCTGCCTCCGCGGCGGACATAGATGAGTCACCTACATCCTCCTTGGACACTGCTGGGACATGGAGTCTGCGTCTGCGACGCGGTGGAGCTTCAGGGTCCTGCTGTATGACACTGTGGCTGGGACCAGGTGCTGTGTTGATTTCCACAATGTCCATTGGTGCAGCTGGAGGGGACTGTGGTGGTGTGGTGCTGGGCCCTGTAGTGGCTGCTTCGGACTCCTGTGCTGCCTGTTGGCTGCTCTCTGCACCCTGGACGGACTGGCTGGTGGGGGTGTCTTGTGGGAGACCTGTGGGACATAGGGAACACACTGTCAGTATCTAACATCTGTTGTATGCCTCCTAATAAACTGTTGCCTATCAGCTGACTACTGAACTACATTGCCCATAATGCACCATTCTGGTGGTTGCAAGTCTGGAATGGAGCTAGTTTGGTTGTGCATGCTGCTGTGTACTGGGTGGGTGGGGGTATGGCAGATATGGGTGTACATGCATGTTTCATGGTACTCACTTGTTGATGTCCCTGGCGCTGACGTGTCCAGCACTCCCATTCCAGCCACTGCCTCAGGCTCAAGGGTCTGTTCCACAAGTTCCTCCATGGGTGTGGGTGGTGGGACGGTGGATGGGCCTCCTCCTGTGCCCCTCATCTCCCGGAGGCGCTCTGCCACCCTCTCCTTGGTCCTGGAGCGCAGGTCATACCATCTCTTTTTTATCTCCTCTATACTCCTGTGGCTCACCCCTATGGCGTTGACCCTCTCCTGGATGTCATTCCAGATCCTCCTTTTTTCCGTGTCTGGAACACTCAGGGCAGCCCTTCCGAAATGCTGATCATGGTGCTGGCAGCATTCCTCTGTCAGCACCTCAAGTTCCTTTTCTGAAAACTTCAGTTTTCTCTTCCTGCCAGAGTCTTCCATTCTTGCTGCTGTTCCTCCAGGTGGTTGCTCAGCAGTTAGAAAAGGGTGTGGTCCTCCCTCCTCCCAGGTGTATTTGTTAACTTCCTGGGTGTGATGTCATCAGCGAGAGCCAGGAAGTGTTTTCCAAACTGTTATGCTGCACCTGCATGCAATTTGCGGCACAGTCGCAATTTGCGACACCCACTCGCAATTTGTGTGTCCGTTTTTAGCGAGGTCGCAAAAAGCGACCTCGCAAACAGCGGACTCGCAATCTGCGGTGCGACTTCATTTGCGAGTCGCAAAATGAAGTCGCTTTTTCTTGTTGGACACCATTTTGCGAGTCGGAAATTGCGAGTCGCAACGACTCGCAATTTCCGACTCACAATTTTTTAGCTACCTACATCTGGCCCTATGTAATCTACATGAAGATAAAATAACTGTCAATCCGTTAACCAGATTACCACAAACACACTCAAGTTCAGGTCACTAAGGAACATAAATCCATTAGGCACAAATATTACTTACTTCTCCACAGGTACGTCAGCTCCCACTGGGCTCAAATCAATCATAAAGCTCAGGCACGCAAACAAAGAGTCCCTTTTAACCAAACGCTTGGAGGGTGTAGCCCTCTAGAATTCACATGACCTATCCACACATCTGCAGCGGCCTGTCCTGACACCTCGCTCCCGCTGGTCCTCTCCAACCCTTGCCAATTCCCCCTAAACCATGGCACACAGTCAGCATGGATTTAATTACAGACTTACCAGAGTCTAACAAACATACTACTGTGTTAGTTGTAGTAGACCTCTTGTCAAAAATGGCACATTTTGTGGCACTCAAGAAATTACCAACGGCTGCTGAGCTTAGTACTCTGTTCCTACACCATATAGTAAAACTCCATGGCTTGCTCACGAAAATTATCTCCGATCATGGGAGTCAATACACATCAAGATTCTGGAAGGCCTTTTGTTCTTCACTTGGCATAGAAATAGCCCTATCCACTGCTTACCACCCTCAAGTGGATGGTCAAACAGAGAAATTTGACCAGACATCAGAAAAAACACTCAGGTGCCTCCTGTTGTCACTAACAGGGACATGGGACCAAGCCCTACCATTGGCAGAATTCAAATACAATAACTCGATCCACTCAGGGTTAGGGTGCCTACCATTTTATTTTGTCACCTTGACCCATCCCCATAATCTCACAGTAACCCTTACAGACTTAACCCCTTCAATCCCCTCCGTCACTGAACAATTAAAGATTTTATAGGACATTCAATGGAAAGCGTAAAACAAGCTAGCTGAACACAAGACCCAAATGAAATTACAATCTGACAAACACAGAAGCCCTGAACCCTGAACCCATGTACCAATTTGGAGATTTAGGCCCTCATTCTGACCCTGGCGGTCGGTGATAAAGCGGCGGCCAACCCGCCAACAGGCCGGCGGTCCAAAATATGCAATTCTGACCCTGGCGGGAACCGCCAACACAGCCCGCCGCATTAACACTCCGCCCGCCACGGCGGAACAAACAAACAGCGCGGCGGTCCCCGCCAACAGCCAGGCGGCAGACAATGTACCGCCCACCCTATCACGACCCACCAATCCGCCACCTTTTCCGGGGCGGGAGCACCGCTGATAAAAACACGGCGGAAACAGACTACGAACGGGAAAACGCTCACCTCCACATACTCCACGCGAGATTCCGGCAGTATGGAACCCGAGTTGCAGGTCATCCCCGCACTCCTATACCTGCTCCTGTACCAGGAGCACGCCCGGCGGCGCGGAAGACATCGGTGAGTACTGCACCTACGACACAGGGGAGGGAAAAGATTACGGGCACACATCCACCCACCCACACCCACTACAACACACACATCAATGCATTCCCACAGATCACTGTCACAACCCACAAACCCCCCCCCTTCCGAAATAATGCAAAGACCAAAAGAAGAGATCTCAAACGGGCAGATATATTGTAAAATGGACAGCAGTAATCCAAATAAATAAATAAACTATGTACAAAATATATACAGCTACTAAATGTAGTCCAACCACTGTCCGTGGACCACAGGGGTCCTGAGCAAAGGGGCAAGGCCCAGTCCCACGACAAGAACTCCACGGAGAGAACACTGCAGGGGCATCAGAAAGAAAAAAGGACAGGCACCTCAGGGGGAAGGTAAGGGCGGGCACCTCAGGCACTTGAGTACACGACACCAGATCCACGAGGGGACTCCATGACCATTGGCCATCCTGGGGAGAGCAAAGCCACAGTCCAAACAGTCCATACAGTGGGTGGCCTGCCCACTGGGCCATCCTGGGGAGAGCAAAGCCACAGTCCAAACAGTCCATACAGTGGGTGGCCTGCCCACTGGGCCATCCTGGGGAGAGCAAAGCCACAGTCCAAACAGTCCATAACAGACTCCACTGCCACTGGAGGAGGCATGTTGGCCAGAGGACATCCTGCAGCCCTGCCCGAGACAGATCCTGCCCTGCCACGTCTGCCAAAGGGCCAGCGGTTCCTGCCTTGAAGGGCCCAGTTCAGCGGTTCTTGCCTTGAAGGGCCCAGTTCAGCGGTTCTTGCCTTGAAGGGCCCAGTTCAGCGGTTCTTGAGACGGTGGTCCCCAGCGGAGCGGTGCTGGAGACGGCGGGGCCCAGTTCAGCGGTTCTTGCCTTGAAGGGCCCAGTTCAGCGGTTCTTGCCTTGAAGGGCCCAGTTCAGCGGTTCTTGAGACGGCGGTCCCCAGCGGAGCGGTGCTGGAGACGGCGGGGCCCAGTTCAGCGGTTCTTGCCTTGAAGGGCCCAGTTCAGCGGTTCTTGCCTTGAAGGGCCCAGTTCAGCGGTTCTTGCCTTGAAGGGCCCAGTTCAGCGGTTCTTGAGACGGCGGGCCCCAGCGGAGCGGTGCTGGAGACGGCGGGGCCCAGTTCAGCGGTTCTTGCCTTGAAGGGCCCAGTTCAGCGGTTCTTGAGACGGCGGTCCCCAGCGGAGCGGTGCTGGAGACGGCGGCCATTCTATGGCCAACTGCTCATTGCCTGGTGGTGCCCTCCTGGGCAGCGGGGATGGTGCTCCTTCAATGCCCACCTGGGCTGTGGGTGGTGGGGCCCTCCTGGCCAGCTGGGCTGGGTCCTCCCTGGGCAGCGGCTATGGGGGTGGTGGGCTCTCCCGGGGCAGCTGTGCCGGTTCCTCCCGGGGCAGCGGCTATGGGGGTTGCGGGCTCCTCCTGGGCAGCTGTGACGGGTCCTCCATGGGCAGCAGGCCTGCTGCCTGACTTCTCCGCCTTGCTGCCCTTGCCCTCCTTAGTCGGGAGTCTGTGGCCCTTTCCTCCCTTTGGAGCTGTGGCTGTTGACGGTGGCTGGCTAGTGTCCTGGGGGGATATCGAATCCGGGCTCCGGCGGCGGCCCTTCCGCCTTCTGCTCCTCTTCCCAGGGGGTGGGCTGGCTGTCCCCTTGCTGCTGGGCGAAGATCCAGACCTGCGGGCTGGTGGGCTCCAATACCCCTGCACCCTTGTCAAGGGGTCTGCAGGGCTGGTGGTGGCTGAGGTGCTCATTTTACCCCGACGAGAAGGAGGGGGGGGGCTCAGGGTCAGGAAAGAAGGTAGCAGTAGAGAGATAGATTTTCTTGGGACAATGGAGAGTGGTAGGTACAGTGGGTATGGTAGTGGAGGGAGAGGATGTGGTTGTAGGCGAGACAAGTTTGCTGTCTTTGGGTGCAGGTGCAGGAGCGGGAGGCTGTTGTGAGGTGGATGGCTGTTGGGTGGGTGGGTGGCTGCGTTTGTGTGGTGTGGAAGAGGGGGTGACAGACACAGTGGGAGAGGACACAGGGGACGTGTAAATGGCAGTGGGGGTGGTGACTGCACGTGTGCGGACTGGAGTGGAGGGTATGCTGGTGATGGAAACACTGGCTGATGGTGAGGTGAATGAAGGTGTGAGTGTAGACGTCACAGGGAGGGAGGATGGAGACGAGGAGGTGGGGGTCACAGAGGTGGTAGTGACTGTTGGCATGTCTGCATCGGAATGTTGCTTGTGTGAATGTCTGCGTGATCTGTGGTGCTTATGTTTGGATGAGCTGCTCTTGGGTGTTGAGGTGTGCAGGCTGGTCTGATGGTGTGGGTGGGACAGGCAGAGGAACAGGAGACTGGGAGGAGGGAGTTAGTAGAGGGAGGCAGGAGACAGGGACAATGGCTGCCGTCAGTGCTGAGGCCAGAGCCTGGAACGATCGCTGATGGGCAGCCTGACCCGAATGAATGCCCTCCAGGTACGCATTGCTGCGATGAACCTCCCTCTCCACCCCCTGGATGGCATTCAAAAGGGTAGTCTGCCCAACAATGAGCGTTCGGAGGAGGTCAATGACCTCCTCACTGAGGGCAGCGGGGGTAACAGGGGCAGGGCCTGAGGTGCCTGGGGCGAAGGAGATGCCCGGCTTCCTGGCAGAGCGGGCACGGGGCAAACGCTGAGGGGCTGCTGGGAGGGCGGAGATGGTGCGCTGGGTGGCGGCTGTACCTGTAATGGCGGGGGGCACGGATGGTGCCACCCCCGCAAGGGAGCTCCCTTCCGAGGACGTGTCCGTGTCGCTGCAGGGTCCAGTCGTCCCCGTTGTGGAGCTCCCCTCGCCCTCCGTCTCACTGGTCCAGTCAGACTCTGTGGCATGGCCCTCCTGGGCCATGTGAGATGCAGCTCCCTCCTGCCCCGATGCCACTTCTCCTCCGCCTGATGATGCTGATGCACACAAGCACAGATAGACAAACAAAAAGGGGGGGGGAGAGAGAAATAAAGAGATTTTGAGTACATGAATCACCGGTACAGTTAGCGGACATGACAGACACAGATGCCCCCTGCACTAAGTTGCGCACTTGGGGTCCGCTACGCATTCCGTGGAACATGCCCTACACGCCTAGAGTTGACAACTGCACCCATGGATGACACGGCCCAGGGATGGCTGTACTGACACACTACTGAGGGTGGTGGCTGGGGACACAGGGGCTTACGGGGGTGCCCAGCCTACAGATATCGCCCTGGCCTAGGGGGACCCACAGCCCTCCTCCCCCACCCAGACACCTCCACTGCGCGACAACAGAGTGGATAATGCTTGTACTCACCCCCTTGTGTCTGCTGTGCTGCCCTCACGCGCCCATCCAAATCAGGGTAGGCCACCGCCAGGATCCGGAACATCAGGGGGGTCAGTTGACGGCAGGCACCCCGCCTACGTTGGGAGGCCATCCCCAGCAGAGACTCGGCGGTCTTCTTGGTCCCGCGGCGGATGTCCTCCCACCTCTTGCGGCAGTGGGTGCCCCGTCGATGGTGGACCCCCAGGGTCCGGACTTCCTTGGCGATGGCACGCCAAATCCCGATCTTCTCATGGGCGCGGACCTATGTGACACGTACAGGGAGGGAGAAATACCACGTTCAAGTTTGTCTGCATTTTCGTTGCCAGTGGCCCAACGCCCCCCATCCCCGCCAGGCCCCCCGCCAGGCCCCCCGCCAGGCCCAACATGCCCCCCATCCCCGCCAGGCCCCCCGCCAGGCCCCCGCCAGGCCCAACATGCCCCCCATCCCCGCCAGGCCCCCCGCCAGGCCCCCCGCCAGGCCCAACATGCCCCCCATCCCCGCCAGGCCCCCCGCCAGGCCCCCCGCCAGGCCCAACATGCCCCCCATCCCCGCCAGGCCCCCCGCCAGCCCCCCCGCCAGGCCCCCCGCCAGGCCCAACATGCCCCCCATCCCCGCCAGGCCCCCCGCCAGGCCCCCAAGCCAGCCAGTGGCCCCAAATCCATATTGAATTAAACTCACTTGTTGGTCTGGAGGACCGTAGAGTAGCGCATACTGGGGGAGGACCCCATCCACAAGTTTCTCCAACTCTTCTCCAGTGAAGGCAGGGGCCCTTTCCCCAGGCGCAGCAGCCATTGTCCCTTCCAGACCGAGGTCACAGCAACACTTGCAGTATAGGTCCTCTCCTGTGAAAGTTCAAGTCGCGAGTGAATAAGTAGATAGGAAATGGCGGTCTCGCCCGCGGCGGTGCGTACCGCCACCGCCGGCGCCCTTCGCCATTGGCTCCTGAAACCCATAGGCTTCAATGTTAACCAATGCGGCTTCGCGCCGCGGTCTTCGACCGCCGACAGCCGCGGTGTGCCACGCCAGCGCATTGACCTCACATCCCATTGTCACACTTCACAGGTCAGGCAGCCGCCATTTCGAGGGTCCACATGGCTCAATTTCAACTGCGTCACACAGGCCTAGGCCTTGCATAGCCACTCAGACACGCCATTCACTGCATAGAGAATCGTTTACTGTGCAAGCAGTGAGTACGTACCTGTGGGTTGCTTGACTCTGTGCTCCATGTTGTCCTTCCTAGGCACCGTCCGTAGGGTTTGGCGAGGAGACGGATGAATCCTCGCGTGTACCGACCGCTGGTGGACCTGTCGACAATGGAAGAACGCCACATTATCCTGACCTACCGGCTTGACCGTGCCACTATACATGAACTGTGTGCCCAGCTGGAGCCCGACCTGATGTCCCCCATCCGCCAACCCACAGGGATTCCCCCTCTGGTGCAGGTCCTGTCAGTACTCCATTTCTTGGCAAGTGGGTCATTTCAGACAACAGTGGGAATTGCTTCTGGGATGTCTCAGCCCATGTTTTCGAAGGTGTTATCCAGAGTGTTGTCTGCCCTGATGAAATACGTGAGGAGCTACATCATTTTCCCTGAGGTGGGCGAATTGGCTACAGTGAAGGGTGATTTCTACGCCCTTGGACATATTCCCAACGTCATTGGTGCCATTGATGGGACCCATGTGGCTTTGGTTCCCCCAAGAGACAGGGAGCAGGTGTACAGGAACAGAAAAAGTTACCATTCCATGAACATCCAGGTGGTGTGTTTGGCTGACCAGTACATCTCGCATGTAAATGCCAAATTCCCAGGGTCAGTGCATGACGCGTACATCCTGAGGAATAGCAGCATCCCTTACGTGATGGAACAGCTAGAGAGACACCGTGTATGGCTATTGGGGGACTCTGGGTACCCCAACCTGTCGTGGCTACTGACCCCAGTAAGGAATCCCCGGACCAGGGCAGAGGAACGGTACAATGAGGCCCATGGGCGTACTAGGAGGGTGATCGAACGCACCTTTGGCCTCCTAAAGGCCAGGTTTCGGTGCCTGCATATGACAGGGGGATCCCTAATGTACTCACCTAAGAAGGTGTGTCACATCATCGTGGCCTGCTGCATGCTTCACAACCTGGCTTTGCGCCGCCAGGTGCCTTTCCTGCAGGAGGATGGTCGAGACGGTGGTGTTGTGGCAGCTGTGGAACCTGTGGAGAGTGACGAGGAGGAAGACGACGGTGCTGAAACAGACAACAGGGACAGAATCATTGAACAGTACTTCCAATAGGACACAGGTAACGATTCAAACATAATTTAGTAAATGTGAACTACTCTCCTGCATCTCTGCTGCCTGTCTATTTGCCCCAGTGTATGATGACTGAGTTGTGGCTTTTCCCTCCCTATTTCAGATCTGGGGTCCCCACTACGAGTCCTGTGCTTCGTTTCCCCATGGACTACAGCTTTGTGGCAGCTGTTTGTTGACTTCACTATGTACAAGGACATATTTGCAATGTCATGTCAATTACAATATTTTGAAATCACAGCCAGACTCCAGATAGTTTTGTGCAAAATAGGTGTTTATTTCAGTGCTCAAAATGGGATGGGTGGTTTCAAGTGGGTGGGGGCTATGGTGAAGGAATGTCCATGGCAGAGTCCAGAGTAACAGTCACACAGGTGCATTGTCCATAGGCCTGTGGAGAGATGGAGCATGGGCAGTTCAAGGATGGACAGGGTGACAATGTGGGACAGTGGGCTGACATCAGGTGGTATCCTTTGCTGGCGGGGGTCTTGACATCCTACTCTGTCTTCTTGCGAGATCTCAGGGCCCTCTTGCGGGGTGGTTCTTCTCCTGCAGGAGGTGGGGGTCTGGTGGGCTGCTGTTGTGCGGGGGCCTCCTGTCCACTAGCGCCGGTGGAGGTGGTTGGCTGTTCTTGGGCCAGGCTAGTGGCAGGGGCCCTTTGTTGTTGTTGAGTGTCCGTCCTGGTGTTGATGAGGTCCTGCAGCAGCCCTACCATGGTAACCAGGGTGGAGGTGAGGGCTCTGATGTCCTCCCTGTACCCCCGATAGTGTTCCTCCTGCAGTACCTGGATCTCCTGGAACCGGGCCAGTACCGTCGCCATCGTCTCCTGGGAGCGGTTGTATGCTCCCATGATGGTGGTGAGGGCCTCGTGGAGAGTGGGTTCCCTGGTCCCGTCCCCCCCCTGTCGCACAGCTGCCCTCCGAGTTGCCCTGTTTCCCTGGGCCTCTGCCCCCTGGCCGGTGTGCCCACTACCACTGCCCCCAGGTCCCTGTTGTTGTTGGGGTGGTGGGTTATCCTGGGTGCCCTGTAGTGGTAGACACACCGCAGATTGACGCGCCCTGGAGACAGAGGCATGGGCCCGCTGGGTGGGAGCTGTGCCGGTGTTCCCAGAGGGGTTTGGGTCTGTAGTGGCCTGTGCCTGTGTGAGGGGAACCGACTGTCCAGAGGTCCCCGATGGTCCGGGCTGGTCATCAGTGTCCAGGTCGACAGAGCTGCTGTCATCGCTGACGGCTTCTTGGGTGGGGGGTGTGGAGAATTCTGGGCCCTCCGTGGCGGTGTGTTGACGGTCGGGTCCTGCAGGGGTATAGAGGTATGGTTATAGTTTCAATGTGTGGCATATGGGTGTATCTGTGGGTTCCCGTGTCCCCAAGTGCTGGCATTCGTGTGTGGGGGCTTTGGTGAGGGTGGCTTGTGGGGGGGATGTGTATATGCATTGGGCATGCTTTGGTGATGGGTGTCCATGCTTAGTGGACGCATGCAGGCCTAGGTTTTGGGATGTGTGGGTTGTGATGGTGAGACATTGGCAGGGAATAGGTGTGCTGGGGGTGGGGGTGAGGATGGTGGTGGGGGTGAGGATGGTGGTGGGGGTGAGGATGGTGGTGGGGGTGAGGGTGGGGGTGAGGGTGGGGGTGAGGATGGGGGTGGGGGTGAGGGTGGGGTTCGAGGATGGGGGTGAGGGTTGGGGTATGATTTGGCATGCAGGTGGGGGGGAAGCAGTATTGAAGCTTCAACTTACCAGTATCCATTCCTCCGCCGACTCCTGCGAGGCCGTCAGGATGCAGGATGTTCAAGACTTCCTCCTCCCATGTTGTAAATTGTGGGGGTTGAGGTGGGGGTCCTCCGCCAGTCTTCTGCATGGCGATGTTGTGCCTGGATACCATGGAACGCACCTTCCCCCGTAGGTCGTTCCATCGCTTCCTGATGTCTTCCCGATTTCTGGGGTGCTGTCCCACAGCGTTGACCCTGTCGACAATCCTCTGCCATAGCTCCGTCCTCCGGGCAATGCTGGTGTATTGGACCTGTGTGCCGAAGAGCTGGGGCTCTACACGAACGATTTCCTCCACCATGACCCTGAGTTCTTCGTCTGAGAAGCGGGGGTGTCTTTGGGGTGCCATGGAGTGGTGTGTATGATGTGTGGGGTGGAGTATGTGTAGTTAAGTGTGTTGAGTGTGGTGGTGTGTGTTGTTTTGTGTGTGGATATTGTGTGGGTGATGGTGTAGTGTGCCTCTGTGTGATGGTATTCTGTGATCGCTGATGTGTCTCTCAGTGCTTCTTTCTGAATTTTTGGTCGTAGGGGTTTGTGGGTGATGTGGGTGTGTGTTTTATATTGTATTGTGTGTGTGGGAGTGGTGTGTGTATGTGTATCAGGTGTGTGGAATTCAAATCGTCCAATGTGGCTGAGTTTTGTTCGTTTGTGTGTATTCTGACCGCGGCGGTGTGTCCCGCCAATGGAAAACCGCGTTTGAAAGACCGCCGCGTGGATTCGTGGGTCGTAATGGCAGGGGCGTATTTCTGTTGGCGTGACGGTGGAGGTTTGGTCACCTCCACTTTTCCGCCGACCGCTGGTCTGGCGGTCTGTTGTGGCTGTCGGATTTTCGGAGGTTTGGCTGCTGCGGGTCAGAATGACCGTGGCGGGTTACCGCGACCGCGGCGGAATTATGGAGGATTTCTGACCGGCGGTAGGCGCCTTTTACCGCCGAGGTCAGAATGACCACCTTAGTATGGCTCTCTACTTGTAACATTACCCTAGCAGGTTCCAGAAAATGGCAACCATGCTATCTAGGTCCATTCAAGATCACACAATTCTTAGGACCAGTTATGATGAAGCTGCAACTACCTCCTGAATATACGATACCAAGTATTTCATGTATCTCTGTTAAAACCCAAACACCCAAACACCAGACCTGACTCACCACCACCTCCAGTCATTGTCAATGGGCATCAGAAATACGAGGTACGTTGCATTTTAGAAGCTAAACAAATCTGTGGTATATTGCATTATCTGATAGACTAGAAAGAATATGATCCTTCTGAGCATTCTTGGGAATGTGCATATTTTGGTCATGCCCCTCATTTGGTGCAACAATTTAATTGTCATGGTCTGCACGTCGCTTACCACCGTTGGCTGAAGAACTTGAAGGAGGACCCGGTCTTCAACTGGTTCTAGACTGACCAAGATAGGGGCGACCCTTTCTAGTATCCACGATGCTGCTTGACTGGGAACGCCAAATCAGACCGTACCCTCCAGAAGGAGTCCCAGAGGAAAAACCCAAACATGTGGGAAAAAACTTCTACACAGGAACTCCTAAAAAAGAGGAAAAAGAAATAATGAAAAAAGGAAATCATGGAATAATCTCTTGCAAAGAGCGACAGGAACTGGAGAAAACACGGAGAAACAGGAGCGAGGATCACCACCAAATGGAAGTGTTTGCAACACAAGGAAGACAAGAACTAAATGGCTTATATACCAAGAAACAGGAAGTGACAAACAGGAAGAAAGAGCGACACCATCTTGGATTGGGAAAGGCCGAATAGAAAAGAATAGGTAAAAAGTACCAGTAGAAGAGGAAAAAGAAAAAAGCATGCTGGGAAAAAGAACACCAAGAAGAAAGACAACATGGACACCAGAATAAGGAAAGAAACAGAGTTGGAAGAAAAGAAGAAGAAAAAAGGAGGAAAAAAGAGGATATTTCCCAGAGGTAAGTAAGGGTAAATATCAGGCTGGGGCAGCGGTGAGACCTAGAGCACGAAATGCTTTTTCTGGGCCCCACCGCAAAAATAGGAACACAAAAACACGTGCTGCGGCAATGCCATTGCTCCGATACTCGGAGCTGCTGACCGACCACAGCTCGAAAAAGGGATGCCGCGGTAGAGCACCGCGTCACAATAATCAGTTAAATCCTATGAAACCACGCCCAGCATGTCAGCCTTTGAGGAGAGAACTGTTGTACACTAGCACATCTAAGAGCTCTATTACATTAGGATGCTGTTGCTTGCAACATTCAGACTTATTTGAGTATATTCATTACATCATTGAATATCAAGTTTGCAATAACCAATGCTTGTTGATTATGCACATTGTATTCCACCTGCTCCAACTGTAACTGCTAAAATGTGCTCTTCACAATGTGATTTTTATTGAACATGTGCCACAATCAGGAATATAATTGCTCATTTCCTTAACAAGCAACCAACTGCCTTTCCAAGTACTCCAACTGTAACTGCCAAAACATATGCTCTTCACAATGTGATCTGTACTGAACGTGTGCCATAATCCGAGGATAATTACTCATTTTGCTAACAAGCGATCAACTGCCAAAAAGCACATGTGCACATTTGATTATTTAAGGATGCTTGTGAGTCTGAGAACTTGCTTGGCTTTGTGCCTATTGCTCTGCTCACCTGTTTCCAGTCAAGTTCCTTGTCCTCCAGCCTGCCTTCAGTTGAGTTCCAGTGCTAGTCAAGTTTCTTGTTCTGCAGCATGCCTCCAGTCCAGTTCCAGTGTTCCTCGTTCTCTGACCAGCTTCCACTCAAGTTACAGCATTTGTTGACCTCTAGACAGCCTCCAGTTGAGTTCCAGTGATCCTCGCCCTCAGGTTGACTTCCTGTGGAGTCCTGGCTCTACTCTTCTGTCTTCTACCGACGATCCTATATTTTCTGCAAAAGAGAGAAAATAAGAAAGTGAAAATACCCAGTTTGTGTTCTTCTGAAATTTTCCAGCAAATAACTTCATTTCAAGGTAAAGAAAGATAATTCACTTACATGAAAGAAAACAGAGCTCTGTCTTTTAAATAATTTATGACAATAAAAACTAGTGTGACTTATCGTTTGAGTGGGAATCCAAGATACCACTAAACAGACATTAAAGAAAGATGTATTTCCTGTTACAAGCACTCCCTTGAGAATTAGGAGTTTAAAAATAGAGTACGGTTATCAAAACTAATATGAGCAAGAGATAATGCCAGAACACAAAGAAGCCCTTTAGCCAACTTGATTGTTTTTGAGTTTGGAGATTGCTTCAGAGATTTTGAAAATATTGTACAGAGAGGAAGAGACTTGTTCAGCCTTATAGAAACGTATGCACAATGTGTCAACAATAACTGACACTATGCAATGTACAATCGTTTATGAAAGTTCAATGTATTAATGAAGCCATTCTTTTGCAGTCCAGAATCCTTAACACCAAGAACTCAGTATTTTGAGAAATCAGAAATCCTGACACTCAAAACGACATGCAGTCCAGAGTCCAGCAGTCCGATTCTGCAGCCAACGAAGCAGAAGCAGGTATTTTCTCTTTTTTCTCTTCCCAAAACCCTCTTCCCCTTGAGGACTTGCGTCATCATCGCAGTCATATTAGTCCTCACTGGGATTGGGGAATTGTCATCGCCGATCACAACGCTGGGAAATAAGGTGAGTGGCTCCCACAGAACAGGGGGTGATAGAACCCTCCAGTAGCCCCTCATCCAGTCCTGTGGTTCTGGTACCAAAAACCGACCGCCCGGGCAGCACACCTGAACTGAGGTTCTATGTGGGTTACAGAGGGCTGAAATCTATAACCAAAACTAATACTTATCCCATTCCCCAGGCGGATGAGCTGATTAACAGGTTGGGGGCTGCCAAGTACTTAAGTACCTTTGATCTTACATCAAGGTACTGGCAGATCACCCTAACTGAAGAAGCAAAGGAGAGGTCAGCCTTCTTCACTCCAGAATGCCACTACCAGTTCAGAGTGATGCCGTTTGAGTTAAAAAAAACACTCCTGCCACCTTCCAGAGGCTGGTGAGCCTGGTACTTGCTGGGCTGTAGGCCTTCTCTGTTGCTTAATTTTATGAAATAGCTGCCTTCAGAATCGGCTGGAAGGACCACCTCTTTCACCTCCGGGAAGTGCTTCAGCCCCTGCAACAGACAGGCCTGATTATCAAGGCCAGTAAGTGCCCGATTGGGCAGTGGTCAGTGGTGTACTTCACGCACCTGGTGAGTGGGGGTAAGGTGCAGCCCCTCCAGGCCAAGATTGAGACTATCATGAATTGGAAGCCCCCCAGAACCCTGACCGAGGTGAGGGCATTCTGTGCCTCACTGGGTACCATAGGCGGTTTGTCAAGGGATCCACCATTGTGGCACCCTAGACTAAGCTGACTTCTAAGAAGCAGCTAACAAATGTGAATTGGACCAACACACATTTGACTCCCTGAAATCCTGTGCTCAAGGCCCCTGACTTCTTCAAAGAGTTCATTGTACAAACCAATGCCTCAGAGCATGGCGTACAGGCAGTATTGTCACAACTTAATGAAGAAGGCCTGGATCAATCCATAGCCTTGATCTCTAGTAAGCTACTTCTCCAGGAACAGAGGTGGAGTGCTATAGAAAGGGAAGCTTTTGCTGTGGTTTTTGCCCTGAAGAAGTTGAAGCCATACCTCTTTGGCACTCACCTCCTGATTCATACTGACCGCAGGCCCCTCAGATGGCTAATTGTTACAATGGTGGTTCCTCAGGAGCAGTACCTTCAAGAAGCCCACCTTCTGGCAGTTCCGACTCTGAGGCCTAAACAACAGAGGATTAGAGTGCCATGATGAGGCAAAGGGACTTAAGGAGGATACTGTGGGGAGGGAGACCTGGAACAGAGTGATCCAATCCATTATTACCACTGCAAGAAATGTTTAAAAGGAACAATCATACATTCCATGATTGAAGCAAGCAGAGTATTTAATGTATTATTACCTTGAAAGGAATGGCAATTACTTTGGATTACTTCACAATATTAAAGATGTGGCACATGCTCAGTTATCCTGCTTCTTGCAGTCTCTCTTAACCTCTTAAGTGCGGGCGTCGGCCACTGGCCGACGCCCACACACCCTCCCTGGTGCGGGTCACGACCAGTGGCCGACACCAGGAAGGGCATTAATAAATCCTCGGGTGCGTCGCACCCGAGGATTTATTTTTTATTTTTTTCCCCCCCGGGCAGACACGGAAGCTACTGTGTCTCCCCCCGCCCCCCACCCGCCCCTTTGTGACGTCAGCGCGCCGCGAGGCGCGCTGACGTTGCAAAGGTGTTTTCCCCATGAAAGCAGGAAGCAGCCTTGCGGCCGCTTCCTGCTTTCATGGGGAAAACGGCCTTTTACACGTTCGGGAAGGCCTCGTAAGAAAGGGGAGAGTCTCCCCTTTCTTACGAGGCCTTCCTGAAAGTGTTTTCTGGCCCCCGTCGCAGCTGTGCTGCCATCAGGGGCCAGGAAACACTTTCAGGTTTCCTGGCTCCCCCGATCGCAGCACAGCTGCGATCGGGGGGGTCAGGAAACATTTTGAAAAGGCCTCGTAAGAAAGGGGAGACTCTCCCCTTTCTTACGAGGCCTTCTGAAACTGTTTCTGGCCCCCGATCGCAGCTGTGCTGCGATCGGGGGCCAGGAAACCGTTTCAGAAGGCCTCATAAGAAAGGGGAGACTCTCCCCTTTCTTACGAGGCCTTCTGAAACTGTTTCTGGCCCCCGATCGCAGCTGTGCTGCGATCGGGGGCCAGGAAACACTTTCAGGAAGGCCTCGTAAGAAAGGGGAGACTCTCCCCTTTCTTACGAGGCCTTCCCGAACGTGTAAAAGGCCGTTTTCCCCATGAAAGCAGGAAGCGGCCGCAAGGGACACCAGGGATTTCACTTTTGGGGGGCGGCCCCCCCCGGAAAACGGGCCGCCACCCCCCGGCATAATTTTCTTTAAAAAAAAAAAAGGTAGGTGCCCCCTGGGGGTGGGGGGGGGCGCGATTGCGCCCCCCCCCCAGGTTTTTTTTTTTTTTTTCAAAAACAAAAAAAACAAAAAAAAAATGAAATGACAGGGGGTCGCCCGCAATTTTGGCCCCCAAGGAAACCATACAACAACTAAAAAAAAATATATGTATATATCTATATATATATATCTATGTAGATAGATATATCTAGGTACATGGATATATCTATAGATATATCTATGTAGATATATATTTATATATATATATATATATATATAGGTAGATCTGTATCAAAGAGATTTATAAAGCGCGCTACTCACCTGTGAGGGTCTCAAGGCGCTGGGGGGGGACGGGGGGGAGGGAAAGGGGCTAGGAGGTTCACTGTTCAAAAAGCCAGGTTTTGAGGCCCTTCCTGAAAAGAAGTAGGTTTTGGGTCTTGCGAATGTGGGTTGTGAGTGCGTTCCATGTTTTGGGTGCAATGTAGGAGAAGGATCTGCCCCCGGTGGTGGTGTGTTTGATGTGGGGGTCATAGGTGAGAGAGAGGTCAGCTGAACGGACGTTTCGTGTGGGTGTGTGGAAGGTGACTCTCGTTGAGGTAGGCAGGGCCTGTGTTGTGGAGTGATTTGTGTGTGAGGATGAGGATCTTGAAGGTGATCCTTTTGTCAATGGGGAGCTAGTGGAGGGATTTGAGGTGTGGAGAGATGTGTTTGCGTCGGTGGAGGTCGAGGATGAGTCGTGCTGCAGAGTTCTGGATGCGTGTAGTTTGCACTTGAGTTTTAGAGTGGTGCCGGCGTAGAGGGCGTTTCTGTAATCAAGCCTGCTGCTGATGAGTGCGTGAGTGACAGTTTTTCTGATCTCTGTGGGGATCCATTTGAATGTTTTTCAGTATACGGAGTTTGTTGAAGCATGAGGAGGTAAGAGCGTTGATTTGTTGGGTCATAGAGAGGGAGGAGTCTAGGATGATGCTGAGGTTGCGTGCGTAGTTGGCGGGGGTGGGTGCAGGGCCTAGCGTGGTGGGTCACCATGGGGGGTCCCAGGTTTTTTTGGTGAGGGCCAAAGAGGATTATTTCGGTTTTGCTTGAGTTGAGTTTCAGGTGGTTGGCTGTCATATATACATCACTTTTGTCAATATGTGTGTGGTTTCCCTGGGGGGAAAAGGGTCCGACTTGTCTAGTGGCAGTTTTAGTGCCATAAAGAAGCGCAGAAGGTTTATATGCCTACTGCAAAGAGCACATCTGTATTTTATGTAAATAGCTGAGTACATTAGTAAAGTCTATGGAGAGATGAAGGGCACTTTTGCTGGGTGGTAATGAGGGAATCCGAGGAGGAGGGAGTGGGAGCACCAATAATGATTGTTGGACTGGGCGCAGGAGGTGCTAAAGACTGTGACGAATGGTATGTGACAAGGTGTTTTTTGAGTGTCTTGAAAGTACGTGCTGATTGAGGGAAGAAGCGCAGGTAAGGTGGCCTCTACTGTTGCACGTATCTCACACACACCATCGATTTTGTGACTGTCTACGTAGGCTAGTGTTTTAGAGCAACAGTTTAGCCAATAGCAGAGATGGCATCTTGATGGATGACTGCTGCCTGCACTCGGGTTATAGAGGACCGCTCTGACATAGGATCAGAGACTGAAACATCAGATACTGAGACAGCATCTGAGGGATAGGACAATGGCGCAGACTCTGGGAGTGATTTTTCAGTCAGAGGAGTCCCATTCGAAAACTCCTCTTCCAGTACATTATGAGGGAGGTGATGAGGACAGTCCTGCTGTCCCTTCGCAAGCTGTTCGTGCAACTGGGTAATAGTGGGTTAGGCCAACCCAGAGAGCAGGTGAATGCGGCGGCAAGCAGAGAGAGAGTGCTCTCTTGGGAGCTCACCAATTTAGTTCAGCCCCAAATTCCACCACCCAAATCATATTGTGGAGACATCAAAATTGTCTATGGCAAAACAAACTGGTTTTGTAAGGCAGGCACTTGTGTTTTTGGTCCTGGATTCGGCGGCCATATAGAGAAACACACTAAACCCAAACATTTCTGGAAACTAGACATTCGGGGGAGTCCACAGAGGTGTGACTTGTGTGGATTCCCCAAAGTTTTCTTACCCAGAATACCCTGCAAAGCTGAAATGTTGAAAAAAAACTCTATTTTTCTCGCATTTCTGTCACACAAACTACAGGAATATGCTGGGATCCACAACATTCCTACCACCCAGTGACTCCTCACCTGTCCTGATAAAAACACTACCCCACTTGAGTGCCTACACCTAGTGCCTGTGTCAGGAATGGATCACCCCAGGGTCAACAGCTGACTCACGTAAGGACCAACATTGACCGTTGTGTGATCTATTCCTGTCGCAGGCACCAGGCCTAACCACACAAGTGAGGTATCATATTTATCGGGAGACTTGGGGGAACGCTGGGTGGAAGGAAATTTGTGGCTCCCCTCAGATTCCAGAACTTTCTGTCACCGAAATGTGTGGAAAACGTGTATTTTAGCCACATTTTGAGGTTTGCAAAGGATTCTGGGTAACAGAACCTGGTCCGAGCCCCACAAGTCACCTCATCTTGGATTCCCCTGGGTTTCTAGTTTTCAAAAATGTGCTGGTTTGCTAGGTTTCCCCAGGTGCCGGCTGAGCTAGAGGCCAAAATCCACAGGTAGGCACTGTTTTCTATGAAAAAATGTGATGTGTCCACGTTCTGTTTTGGGGCATTTCCTGTCGCGGGCGCTAGGCCTACCCACACAAGTGAGGTATCATTTTTATCGGGAGACTTAGGGGAACGCCGGGTGGAAGGTAATTTGTGGCTCCTCTCAGATTCCAGAACTTTCTGTCACCGAAATGTGAGGAAAACTTGTTTTTTTGGCCACTTTTTGAGGTTTGCAAAGGATTCTGGGTAACAGAACCTGGTCCGAGCCCCGCAAGTCACCCCTCCTTGGATTCCCCTAGGTCTCTAGTTTTTAGAAATGCACAGGTTTGGTAGGTTTCCCTATGTGCCGGCTGAGCTAGAGGCCAAAATCTACAGGTAGGCACTTCTCAAAAAACACCTCTGTTTTCTTCCAAAAAT
Organism: Pleurodeles waltl; assembly: GCF_031143425.1. Taxonomy (NCBI): domain Eukaryota; kingdom Metazoa; phylum Chordata; class Amphibia; order Caudata; family Salamandridae; genus Pleurodeles; species Pleurodeles waltl. The sequence goes on from NC_090439.1 coordinate 856,213,269, forward strand.
TTGGATGTGTCCACGTTGCGCTTTGGGGCGTTTCCTGTCGCGGGCGCTTGGCCTACCCACACAAGTGAGGTATCATTTTTATCGGGAGACTTGGGGGAACGCCGGGTGGAAGAAAATTTGTGGCTCCTCTCAGATTCCAGAACTTTCTGTCACCGAAATGTGAGGAAAACTTGTTTTTTTAGCCACTTTTTGAGGTTTGCAAAGGATTCTGGGTAACAGAACCTGGTCCGAGCCCCACGAGTCACCCCTCCTTGGATTGCCCTAGGTCTCTAGTTTTCAGAAATGCACAGGTTTGGTAGGTTTTCCTAGGTGCCGGCTGAGCTAGAAGCCAAAATCTACAGGTAGGCACTTCTCAAAAAACACCTCTGTTTTCTTCCAAAAATTTGGATGTGTCCACGTTGCGCTTTGGGGCGTTTCCTGTCGCGGGCGCTAGGCCTACCCACACAAGTGAGGTATCATTTTTATCGGGAGACTTGGGGGAACGCCGGGTGGAAGAAAATTTGTGGCTTCTCTCAGATTCCAGAACTTTCTGTCACCGAAATGTGAGGAAAACTTGTTTTTTTAGCCACTTTTTGAGGTTTGCAAAGGATTCTGGGTAACAGAACCTGGTCCGAGCCCCGCGAGTCACCCCTCCTTGGATTGCCCTAGGTCTCTAGTTTTCAGAAATGCACAGGTTTGGTAGGTTTCCCTAGGTGCCGGCTGAGCTAGAGGCCAAAATCTACAGGTAGGCACTTTTCAAAAAACACCTCTGTTTTCTTCCAAAAATTTGGATGTGTCCACGTTGCGCTTTGGGGCGTTTCCTGTCGCGGGCGCTAGGCCTACCCACACAAGTGAGGTATCATTTTTAACTGGAGACTTGGGGGAACGCCGGGTGGAAGGAAATTTGTGGCTCCTCTCAGATTCTAGAACTTTCTGTCACCGAAATGTGAGGAAAACTTGTTTTTTTAGCCACTTTTTGAGGTTTGCAAAGGATTCTGGGTAACAGAACCTGGTCCGAGCCCCGCGAGTCACCCCTCCTTGGATTGCCCTAGGTCTCTAGTTTTCAGAAATGCACAGGTTTGGTAGGTTTCCCTAGGTGCCGGCTGAGCTAGAGGCCAAAATCTACAGGTAGGCACTTCTCAAAAAACACCTCTGTTTTCTTCCAAAAATTTGGATGTGTCCACGTTGCGCTTTGGGGCGTTTCCTGTCGCGGGCGCTAGGCCTACCCACACAAGTGAGGTATCATTTTTATCGGGAGACTTGGGGGAACGCCAGGTGGAAGGAAATTTTGTGGCTCCTCTCAGATTCCAGAACTTTCTGTCACCGAAATGTGAGGAAAACTTGTTTTTTTAGCCACTTTTTGAGGTTTGCAAAGGATTCTGGGTAACAGAACCTGGTCCGAGCCCCACAAGTCACCCCTCCTTGGATTCCCCTAGGTCTCTAGTTTTCAGAAATGCACAGGTTTGGTAGGTTTCCCTATGTGCCGGCTGAGCTAGAGGCCAAAATCTACAGGTAGGCACTTTGGAAAAAACAGCTGTGTTTTCTATAAAAAAAATAGGATGTGTCCATGTTGTGTTTTGGGGCATTTCCTGTCGCGGGCACTAGGCCTACCCACACAAGTGAGGTATCATTTTTATCGGGAGACTTGGGGGAACACAGAATAGCAAAACAAGTGTTATTGCCCCTTATCTTTCTCTACATTTTTTCCTTCCAAATATAAGAGAGTGTGTAAAAAAGACGTCTATTTGAGAAATGCCCTGCAATTCACATGCTAGTATGGGCACCTCGGAATTCAGCGATGTGCAAATAACCACTGCTCCTCAAAACCTTATCTTGATCCCATTTTGGAAATGCAAAGGTTTTCTTGATACCTCTTTTTCACTCTTCATATTTCAGCAAATGAATTGCTGTATACCCAGTATAGAATGAAAACCAACTGCAGGGTGCAGCTCATTTATTGGCTCTGGGTACCTAGGGTTCTTGATGAACCTACAAGCCCTTTATATCCCCGCAACCAGAAGAGTCCAGCAGACAAAATGGTATATTGCTTTCAGAAATCTGACATCGCAGGAAAAAGTTACAGAGTAAAACATAAAGAAAAATGGCTGTTGTTTTCAGCTCAATTTCAATATTTTTTTATTTCAGCTGTTATTTTCTGTAGGAAAACCTTGTAGGATCTACACAAATGACCCCTTGCTGAATTCAGAATTTTGTCTAGTTTTCAGAAATGTTTAGCATTCCGGGATCCAGCATTGGTTTCACACCCATTCCTGTCACTAACTGGAAGGAGGCTGAAAGCACCAAATATAGTAGAAATGGGGTATGTCCCAGTAAAATGCCAAATTTGTGTTGAAAAATTTGGTTTTCTGATTCAAGTCTGCCCGTTCCTGAAAGGTGGGAAGATAGTGATTTCAGCACCAGAAACCCTTTGTTGATGGCATTTTCAGGGAAAAAACCACAAGCCTTCTTCGGCAGCCCTTTTTTCCAATTTTTTTGGAAAAAACTAAATTTTCACTGTATTTTGGCTATTTTCTTGGTCTCCTCCAGGGGAAACCACCAACTCTGGGTACCATTAGAATCTCTAGGATGTTGGAAAAAAAGGATGCAAATTTGGCATGGTTAGCTTATGTGGACAAAAAGTTATGAAGCCCTAAGTGCGAACTACCCCAAATAGCCAAAAAAGGGCTCAGCACTGGGGGGGGAAAGGCCCAGCAGCTAAGGGGTTAAAGTCGTTATCAATGATATAGCATATACACTGTAATTTTGCTCCTAGCAGTCTCTCTTATTACCTTTTGGGTAATATCATCATATCAATAATGCAGGATTATGCACTGTTATCCTGCTTCTAGCAGTCACTGTTTACCTACAATACCACTAATGATGGTGGCAACTGTCCTTTATGCACTCTCAATATTCATCAACAAGGTATAACACAGTATCTTAGCTGTCGTTGTCTTACCAACAATGATGGTGGCAACTGTTCTTTATGCCCTTCCAGTATTCATTCACAAGGTATAACACAGTATCTCAGGTGTCGTTGTCTTTGTGCCCCAAACATGAATAATCTCACTTTGCACTCATATACAAGACAAGTATCTTGCTTTCTCTGTGCTCAAGACGAGATCGTTCTGAGAGTACTGGAAGGCATTTCTGAAGCTCCCAGTTATATAACCAAACAGGCAGGTGAATTCACAGACTATAGAGCACCTCAGCGTGTGAGGTGCTCATAACTAAGGCAAATCGCCTACCTTGATTCTGGGATCGGGACCATACCTTGTTGGAACCAGAACTTGTGTGACCCAAAGGGTGAAAAAATCTATTGCAGTGTTGCTGTCCTTGCTGGGTGATGTCGGGAGCAGTTGGAGGATGCAACTGGATCTCCTTACTACCCACTGATTGCCTGAATAATCTGCATATGCCGGTGAGTGCGACCGCCTTTTAAAGAATCAACTATCAACATGGCGGCCGTAAAGTGCATCATATATGTGAAAGCACTGAAACTAAAGAAGGACAAGTCATATAAACCAAAACAAAGGAATGGTGAGCAGTACAGGTTGAAGGCGTATGTGTCCATCCTTCATCACGTTCCTGATTGACACTGTTCTTGTCCCATACTGCTACACAATGGGGGCATTTCTAAGTGTTGGCTTACACCATTCAGTTTTGGTATAGAATCCCTGGTGTTATTATTGTGTTTTTACCATATCGTCAGTACAGGCATTGCCAACTCAGTTCTGCCATAAGGTTCATACTTCACGTTTTGCAATATAGTCAGCACAGGTATTGTCACTAGGCCGGGGCGGAGTTCGCAGAGTTCTGCTACACGGATCTCCGTGAGGTGCTGAAAAACTCTGCCTCGCTATGTGGAGTTCCGTGAGCGGCGGAGTTTGGGCAAGTCACACTGTTCGCAATGATTTTCAGTGTGGGAGTTTCTCCTGCTCTGTAAAATCAGTGCAAACGGCATCATGCAGAGCACTAGAGGGGGGTAACGTCTTTCTGCTGTGCGAGTAGATTTTCAACTCCAGCGCAGTTTCCTCAATGTGATCGGCAGCATTCTCATCACATTCAGTTGCGGCCTACCACTTACGTTCAGAGATCTTGCTCACGTTCACCAACATAGTGATTTCTTTCGCTCACCAATTTAACCTTGGTGAGCAAGAGGAAAAACTCCACTCCGTGTCACTTTGCAGAGTTTTTTGGAACTCTGCACTCTCAGCCGGCAGAGCGGAATTCTTCGCCCACCACTAATTGTCACTCGATTCTGCCAGGTTTGTACCTCATACATTATCGTTATACAGCCTAAATGTACCATGTATATATGAAACAAGCAGTAAGTCCTGAGAGGGCACTATGGGCCCATGACACTATTTAACCCAAAACTGTTACAGTGGTCAATTTTCCTACAGGGTACTTCAAGGTGGAACACAGACCTGAGGTAGAACATGCCAATGTCATGGTCTATCTAGGTTTTTCTGCCTTAGTGATAATAACTCCCTAGAGGTAGGGTAGCTCACCCTACTTTAATCTAGGGAGAGACATGTGTTAGATCTGGCATACTTAGGGTGGTCTTCCCCCAGACTTTTTGCCTTTACCTCCTGTGTTGTTGCTGTATCTTTTTGTTGGCCTTAGGACTCTGGGGACTTTACCAGTGCTAACCAGTGCTAAAGTGCATGTGCTTCTCCCCTAAAACATGGTAACATTGGTGTATGCACAATTGGCATATTTAATTTACATGTAAGTTCTTTGTAAAGTGGTATACCATATACCCAGGACCTGTAAATGTAATTCTACTAGTGGGCCTGCAGCACTGATTATGCCACTCACTCAAGTAGCCCTATAAACATGTCTCAGGTCTGTCACTGCAGAGCCTGTGTGTGCAGTCTCATTGCCACCTTGAATTGGCATTTCAAACATCTTGCAAGCCTGAAACTCCCCTTTTCTTACATATAATTCAGGCCTAAAGTAGACCCTAGGTAGCCCATAGTGTCATGTAAGTAAAAGACAGGACATGTACTGTAAGGAAATGCCTCCTTGGCATGGTTGCCCCCTGACTTTTTGCCTTTGCTGATGCTATGTTTACAATTGAAAGTGTGCTGAGGCCTGCTAACCAGGCCCCAGCACCAGTGTTCTTTCCCTAACCTGTACTTTTGTATCCACAATTGGCAGACCCTGGCATCCAGATAAGTCCCTTGTAACTGGTACTTCTAGTACCAAGGGCCCTGATGCCAAGGAAGGTCTCTAAGGGCTGCAGCATGTCTTATGCCACCCTGGAGACCTCTCACTCAGCACAGACACACTGCTTGCCAGCTTGTGTGTGCTAGTGAGGACAAAACGAGTAAGTCGACATGGCACTCCCCTCAGGGTGCCATGCCAGCCTCTCACTGCCTATGCAGTATAGGTAAGACACCCCTCTAGCAGGCCTTACAGCCCTAAGGCAGGGTGCACTATACCATAGGTGAGGGTACCAGTGCATGAGCATGGTACCCCTACAGTGTCTAAACAAAACCTTAGACATTGTAAGTGCAGGGTAGCCATAAGAGTATATGGTCTGGGAGTCTGTCAAACACGAACTCCACAGCACCATAATGGCTACACTGAAAACTGGGAAGTTTGGTATCAAACTTCTCAGCACAATAAATGCACACTGATGCCAGTGTACATTTTATTGTAAAATACACCACAGAGGGCACCTTAGAGGTGCCCCCTGAAACTTAACCGACTATCTGTGTAGGCTGACTAGTTTTAGCAGCCTGCCACAAACCGAGACATGTTGCTGGCCCCATGGGGAGAGTGCCTTTGTCACTCTGAGGCCAGTAACAAAGCCTGCACTGGGTGGAGATGCTAACACCTCTCCCAGGCAGGAATTATCACACCTGGCGGTGAGCCTCAAAGGCTCACCTCCTTTGTGCCAACCCAGCAGGACACTCCAGCTAGTGGAGTTGCCCGCCCCCTCCGGCCAGGCCCCACTTTTGGCGGCAAGGCCGGAGAAAATAATGAGAATAACAAGGAGGAGTCACTGGCCAGTCAGGACAGCCCCTAAGGTGTCCTGAGCTGAGGTGACTCTAACTTTTAGAAATCCTCCATCTTGCAGATGGAGGATTCCCCCAATAGGGTTAGGATTGTGACCCCCTCCCCTTGGGAGGAGGCACAAAGAGGGTGTACCCACCCTCAGGGCTAGTAGCCATTGGCTACTAACCCCCCAGACCTAAACACGCCCTTAAATTTAGTATTTAAGGGCTACCCTGAACCCTAGAAAATTAGATTCCTGCAACTACAAGAAGAAGGACTGCCTAGCTGAAAACCCCTGCAGAGGAAGACCAGAAGACGACAACTGCCTTGGCTCCAGAAACTCACCGGCCTGTCTCCTGCCTTCCAAAGATCCTGCTCCAGCGACGCCTTCCAAAGGGACCAGCGACCTCGACATCCTCTGAGGACTGCCCCTGCTTCGAAAAGACAAGAAACTCCCGAGGACAGCGGACCTGCTCCAAGAAAAGCTGCAACTTTGTTTCCAGCAGCTTTAAAGAACCCTGCAAGCTCCCCGCAAAAGGCGTGAGACTTGCAACACTGCACCCGGCGACCCCGACTCGGCTGGGGGCGATCCAACACCTCAGGAGGGACCCCAGGACTACTCTAAGACTGTGAGTACAAAAACCTGTCCCCCCTGAGCCCCCACAGCGCCGCCTGCAGAGGGAATCCCGAGGCTTCCCCTGACCGCGACTCTTTGAATCCTAAGTCCCGACACCTGGGAGAGACCCTGCACCCGCAGCCCCCAGGACCCGAAGGACCGGACTTTCACTGGAGGAGTGACCCCCAGGAGTCCCTCTCCCTTTACCAAGTGGAGGTTTCCCCGAGGAACCCCCCCCTTGCCTGCCTGCAGCGCTGAAGAGATCCCTAGATCTCCCATTGACTTCCATTACAAACCCGACGCTTGTTTCTACACTGCACCCGGCCGCCCCCGCGCTGCTGAGGGTGAAATTCCTCTGTGGGCTTGTGTCCCCCCCGGTGCCCTACAAAACCCCCCTGGTCTGCCCTCCGAAGACGCGGGTACTTACCTGCAAGCAGACCGGAACCGGGGCACCCCCTTCTCTCCATTCTAGCCTATGTGTTTTGGGCACCACTTTGAACTCTGCACCTGACCGGCCCTGAGCTGCTGGTGTGGTGACTTTGGGGTTGCTCTGAACCCCCAACGGTGGGCTACCTTGGACCAAGAACTGAACCCTGTAAGTGTCTTACTTACCTGGTAAAACTAACAAATACTTACCTCCCCTAGGAACTGTGAAAATTGCACTAAGTGTCCACTTTTAAAACAGCTATTTGTGAATAACTTGAAAAGTATACATGCAATTTTTATGATTTGAAGTTCCTAAAGTACTTACCTGCAATACCTTTCGAATGAGCTATTACATGTAGAATTTGAACCTGTGGTTCTTAAAATAAACTAAGAAAAGATATTTTTCTATATAAAAACCTATTGGCTGGATTTGTCTCTGAGTGTGTGTACCTCATTTATTGTCTATGTGTATGTACAACAAGTGCTTAACACTACTCCTTGGATAAGCCTACTGCTCGACCACACTACCACAAAATAGAGCATTAGTATTATCTATTTTTACCACTATTTTACCTCTAAGGGGAACCCTTGGACTCTGTGCATGCTATTCCTTACTTTGAAATAGCACATACAGAGCCAACTTCCTACATGTACTTTTAAGTTTTTAATGTCCTGGTAATGAAAAACTCCCAAAGTTGTTTTTCATTACAATTAGGCCTGCTTCTCTCAAAGGCCAGCATTGGGAATTCCTTATGATACTTTTAAGGTGTAATTTCTGAACTGAGAGGCGTTGCTTCATCATGTTTAGTATCATTGGAATGGTAATGATAAATTCTCTTTACTGGTAAAGTTGGATTTATTATTACTATTTTAGAAATGCCACTTCTGGAAAGTGGGCATTTCTCTGCTCTCACTGCCTTGCGTGCCTACATCCTGTCTCCAATACACATCTGGCTTGGACTAGGTGACAGCTACACTTGTGCTTTCCCTTCAGACACCCACAACATATGATATTCAGCTGCATCTGCATTCATCTGCATACTAATGGGTCTTCCTGGGAAAGAGGTTGGGATGGGTTCCCACTTATATCTCAAAGGGTAGTGGCCAGAGCCTTCACAAAGAGGCTGATTACCCTCCCCTCCACTGATAGGCTGGAGCTGGGGCTAAGCTGAAAGGGGGACCTGTGCACTTCACAGAAACCTTTGAAGTCATCCCCCACATCAAAGGCACTTTTTAGTATAAGTACTGGGACTCTGACCCACTAATACCAGTACACTGTTGGATTCAAGGAAACCCTGCTAGAGTAAGGACTGCTGTGTGTCAGGATCACCACTCTGCCAGATTTTACTGTTCCCAGGAATTGCTGCTCTGCCTTGTGCTGCCCTGCTTCCTGCTGATTTGTGCCCTGCACCCCAAGAACTAGAAACAACCTCCAGAGTGTCTTCAAGGGCTTGGTGGCTTGCCCCTGTTGTTCCCCGTAATCTCATGGGCATCAAAGACCTTGTCACCCTGTAGGATCCCAATCCGGACTTCACGCTCCTGAGAGAACGAGTGTAGGGCTCCCCTGTGACACCTGCAAGCGTGAGCCATCTTGAGGCCATGTGTGCAGTACTGAGGTGAGACACCACTGGTGTTGCTGGGGCGGCTTCACACTGATTTCACTTTGACCAACACGCTGAGCGCACACTTGGAGGGTCCATTCCCTAAGGCTGAGGGACTGCCTGACTGGACTGACACTGATGCACTGCCTGTCCGACTGCCTCGGCGGGAGCCGTGCTTCACCGCAACTCCACTCTACAGTGTGGTGCTCAAGGTGCGAAACCCCTGACTCCCTGGACTCGAGTCTCCTGCTCCATCCGCAGACAGGAAGCTGGGTAGCAGCCCGTCTCAGCCCGGGGGGACAAAGTCACCCAGTAGAACCTTGTGTAGGAACACAGTGGCATTTCCTCCATTGCAGCACGGCCCAGACCCTCAAACCTGCTTGCATTCCTATTTTTCCTTTTGATATTTAATCATCGGGCATATTGCCTTACCCACGAGTAATGGAGAACTCACCAATAACAATTTCTTTCTGCTAAGTTGAATAGCTACAAGACAGCTCACATTCACATTACTATAAAACCGTTATTATGTGTCTCATAAGTTCTTAAAGCACTGCTTCTGCATCGATTACTTATACAATCATATCCCCCTTTTTTATACCTGTGTGGAGTCTTTTTGTGGTGTATTCTCTGTGGTTACTGTGTGTGTTGCACAAGCACTTTACACATTGCCTTCTTAGTTAAGCCTGCTTGCTCTGTGCAAGCTTCCAGAGGGTGAGCACAGTAGGATTTTGGTCCCTACCTGAACAGGGTGCATACCTCTGCCAATTGGAGACCCAATTTCTAACACTCATAGACCCCTCCGACAGTTCTAAGGAGTCAGGTCACCTCTGCTGCCGGGAACCCTTCCATCAGTTTCAAATTTTATCCCCCCCTTCCAAGTCTGAGTGGTGATACACAAAATAGTGAGCACAACTTTTCTGTCAGGTTGCAGCCAGCCAATCATGGCATTGCTGTTGCCGTGTGAATTTCCAGATCCACTGCTGTAGATCAATGGTGGATCTGTGTCTCTAGATATACATAAGTCTTTTTCCTTTAAATCCTAAACTTCCGAACAGAGTTACATCAAATTACAAAAAGAGCTCCTTATGGATTAAAATATAGCTTTCTGCCAAATTTGGTGCAATTCTGTCCAGCGGTTCAAGCTGTAGCCATGTCTAAAATCCCTATGGAAAAATGCATGGGGAAAATGCATTTTGGGAACTCTCTTTTTTCTATGCCCCCGCTTGACGATTCACCCTGAAACTTTCCAGGCAGCAGCTAAATTGACAGGTACACTAGTTTTGAAGGTTTTGTGAAGATTCGTCAAACAGTGCCAAAGTTATTAGCAAAACAAAAAACACTGATCCTATGGAAACTCAGTCTTAACTATAACTACCTACTGGTGACTCCCAAGGTTTCCGTTGATCCCAAGTTGGGAATCACTGGTGTAGATTATTCCAAAGTTTGCATGCCTACAGAGGGAAGAAGCAACCTTTTTGCTTGTCCTTCATATCAGTGATCTCTGCTGCAGAAAATGTCTTTGTCTTTGATCAAAGACGTTTAGTGCGCTACCAAAGAGAGCTTTTTTAGGTAGATTCACCACTGTTTCAGCTACCGAATTGTGGTGGTTGTGTTGGTTTATTAGATTTCCGTTATTACTTCAGACAAAGACGGTGTTGCAGTAATTTTATTTTGCATCTATTATTGCTCTAGGTATATTGGTCCTGTCTTGCTACTGCCGAAGGGACACTAACCATTCTTACTGGATGTTTCTTAGATTTAGACCATAGATTTTCGACCCAGACTGATGGTCTATTGATGCCCGAGGGTTTGTCCTTTTAACTGCCTCAAAGGGTAATTATGTACTCCACAACTTCAGTACCCGTTCCCATCATAATATCAGGGTTTATAGTGCCAAATGCTGAGGATACATCCAAGCAAGGGAGGTAGGATATCCAAGTTCTAACCTAGAACAGAAATCAGGACATATATCAGCCCTTTTATTGTACCCATAAGGGTCTGAAACCTGATTGCAACTTACTGCGGAGACCTCTCTAAATAACACATGGAATTGCATTTTTTTAATTTCACTGTTTCAGTGACACTTTTTTGAATAGGGCAGAAACCTACACTAGCTTTATGTTTCTGGCAATAGTAATAATTTAAGTTGGGCAAGGATTGCAAAAGTTGCGGATTTAACTTTAGTAAAAGGTTCAAGTACATTAAAATAAAAAGTCAGCTGGATTTACTGAAGTCTTTTCCCGACGTAATTCTTCATGAGTTGCTTATACAAACCATGAAAAAGCAAATGAGGGCTTGGAGCTCTTAAATTTGTTCTTGGACAATTTATGCATCAATTCTCTTTTATGGTGAAAGTACCTAGCTCTGCCATATCATTTAAAGTTTTAAACAGTTTCCTAGATGCATTAGCATATGAGATATACACTGATGTAGATTGCCTTCTTGATTGTTGCTAACAGCGTTTTAGTTCATTGCACAGAGCCTGTCATAGTGTACTTAAAATAACAGTGTTTTATAATCTGTTTGGTCGCATTTTAACTTAACATGGGGGGGGGGAAATATTGTTGCAGAACTAGTTATTTAAAGTCATATGTACAAAGCATTTTTCTGGTCGCATATAGGCCGATTCGCAGAATTGACTTGTTTGCGACTAGAAAAATGCTTTTTGGGATGTAGAAAGCCCAAATTGTGATTCGGTAACTTGTTACCGAATCACAGTTTGGGTTGTGCGATTCGGTATTAGGAAGGGACGTGTTCAGGGCGTCCCTTCCTTATACTGAATCTGAAAAGTATGTATGATTGTTTTGTGACCTTGAATGCAGTCGCAAAACAATCGCAGTTTGCACCAATTTCAAATTGGTGTTAACCCATTCACAAAGGGGAAGAAGTCTTGCGGTCCCCTTCCCCTTTGTGAATGTATGCAAAAACGTTTTTGTGAGAGCAGGCAGTGGTCCCACGGACTACTGCTTACTCTCAAAATATGAAACTGAAATGTTTCATTTTTTTCTTTTTAAAAGCATTCTGTTTTCCTTTAAGGAAAATGGGCTGCATTTAAAAAAAAAGATTGCTTTTTTTAAAAGCAATCACAGACATGGTGGACTGCTGGCCCCAGCAGACCTCAATCCCTGTGATTTTTGCGATTCCCAGTGTGTTGCAAATTGCGACCTGCCTCTTTAATGCCTCTTTAATGAGGTAGGTCTATTTGCGACCCACCGGGAATCGCAATTAGGAAATCACAATTCCAAATGTTCGGACATGTGGCCCTTAATTTTATTCTCTATTTTATTTCACTTGTTACATTGTTGCTCTTTGCTCCATCATCACTCTCAGGGGCCCATTAGTGATTGGAAAGAGCTTTCGTGGCGATAATTAGTACATCAACGCCTCATGGTAGCATATAAATAAGGCACTTAACTACTCCCAAAGGCCCAGTACCGAGCTCTAGTTCAAGGTGCCTCACGTTGACTATGGAAACATTGTATTAAGGTCTGGTCACATGAGGGCTGGGCATGGCCTGGTTGGGGTCTGAGTGTAGCCTGGGCATGGCCTGGTGTAAACACAGGGCACGGTAGCATGGCCTGAGCAAGGCCTTGATGAGCACATGACACTGCAGCCATCTTGTTTCCATGGGCTATAAAAGCCGTGCCGTGTACATGTGCAGGTGCTTGGCTTTCCAGTTCTTGCCTCTTGGAGGTCTTCTCCTTACCTGCTTCAAGACTTCAACAATTTAGCGATCGGTTCCAAGCTTGGCTTCCACTTAAATTGATCAGAGTCCTTGTCACGCCCTTCTCCTCAAGTAATGCCTCTCCTTGGTGCTTCTGTGCCGAACTCAACCATACAAAAAAGGAAAGGAAAGACAAAACAAGGTTCGTGACAGTGCATTGGAGGAAATACAATTCAGCATCTTCACATAAGAGAAATGAAATATTCTATTAATTGAGGAAAAAGCTAAAGACAATACCAGTGGTTTTAGGTTGTAAAGCTCCAACATGGCAAACAAGGGATTATCTCTATGTACAAAGTGTATTTTCATTTTGGAGGGGAAACAAGCAAAGGAGGAATTTGGTGGCAATATTCTTTGTGCACAGAATTGCTTAAACCTTTAATCGAGAAACAAGAGAGACTCTATTCTGAAACTGTTTGTGTGTGCGTAATGCGTCTGTATTTCAAAGGTGATTGTTAGGCCAAGATTCAACATGAACATTGATTGTACGTGTACAAATTCTTTTGTGTAGTGTAGTGAGAGAAGGTGTGTTAGAAGAAAAAACATTCAGGTGTCTGTGTTAATTATCATATTTTATGGTTAGGTGGCTGGCAAGTATGAAGGGAAATAAAAATAGGCAGGAGTCAACCTGTGGTGCACGTTTGGCCTAACATTTCCTAGAAGACTCAGAAAAAAAGCACAACAGAAGCCAGAAGTACCTTTGCAACCCCCTTCACCTGGTCTGATTCCCCTTGCGACTGTGTCTTCAGTTTGTGGGTATGTCAGGTCAAGGGAATTGTCAGATTCATGTCGCTCCTGCAAATCTTGGAGATCTTTACTCTTGGACAAGGTTTGTGCTCATAACAATTAAAATACTGGTACTGTATTTTGGGAATAGGGCCAGCTAGAAAATTAATTCTAATAGCTGCTAAATATCCAATTCATTGATGTTTCCCTTGCAGGAAGGATTTTGAAGGCTAATTTGCAGTGCCTGTCCAGTTTCTCTCAGCCAGTAATTAGCATTAAATAGGTATAAATAGATGTGAAATCCCTCCCAGGGGCAAACAATAGGCTGGCCTGAATGGCAGTGATGACTCTTCTGTACTCCACAAAATATGCAGGGTGAGTGATGTGGGCATTCTTTCTGACACAGCAGTGTCACATCCTTCTTGAGTGTCAAATCCTACTCGACAGGTCTGCTAGGTTTACATGTAACACTTGGGGCACACTTGGAATGTGAGTGAACAGGATGCCAAGACATTTCTTGTGGATTCACTGTCTGATTTTATCCTACCAGATGTCTGCTTCTGGGTGAATTGTGTGTACTCTGGGTACCTCAATCTGGATTTTAGAGTTAGATGTGGGAAGACATAAAGATTGCCCAGTATACTCTCTACAAACACCTCTAACCTTCAGAGTCCAAATTTAGTGGGACCTAAGAATTTCACCATCTTGAAAATACCCATAGTGTGTAGGGTTAGCTCTAGGAACCTTTACACCAATAGTTAGGTTGTGCCCAGGAGTCATTCACACATACTACCTAGCGCCAGGCATAAATGTGGCACCTCCATGGACCCACTTCAGAAGGATCTCTGAATCTGTGGAAAATCAGAAGCAAACTGGACCTTCTGTATGCGACCTGAGAGGAGCCCTGAACGACTGGATAAGCTGCCTCTTGCACCTAAGACAAATAAGTGGAAACCAAGGGTCTGTTGACTGACCTCTTGTGTGGCTACAGGAAGGCATCAGGCTGCAAGAGGACTTTTCCTGGCAGTACCCAGCTGACCAGTGGCAACTGGACCTGAGCTAGACCTTGCCGTTGGTCTCTGCTTGACACACTGTGAGCCTCTATGTGCCTCTACTGAGGTCGTGGGGGATTTAAAAGCTCTCTCCTGTGGTTGGTTGGGACTTAAAAGACTAAGGACACAGTTTAATTCTTGGCGGTCACGCTACTACATTGCAATGGCGATGGAGTATCTTTACCGCCAAGAATTCGGTCCGCCCAGCAAATGTAATTGCTTGCGAACCTTAGGATTATTCACAGCAGAGAATACTCCATCTCCACAACCTTGTGAAGTAAGGGCCATCTGGCTGTTGGAAGCAGACCCGTAATTCTTCCCACATAAATTCAAATGAGCAGAATAACAGGTCAGTTTTCAACCAGTCACTTCCAGGAAAACCCTGGCAGTAAGGGACAGTGAAAACTCCTAAATGCTCTCATGGTAGGGAAGCATTCCATTTTTTATTTTAAAAAAGAAAGTCCAGTTTGGGATTTTTAAAAGAAAATGTAAATAGTAACCTGTTTGGTACAGGGCTCTGCAGACCTATGGAGCCTTGCACCATATGTAATAATGCATTGACAGGAACAGCTGTGAAGACGGTTCCTGACAATGCATAGTAAATGACAGACAACTTAGCGGACCTTTATAAATTTGGCGGGCCCAAAATTAAATCAGCCCGTAAGTCAGAATGTAAAGTCTTTGACCAGGATGAACCTTGTTGGGTCAATTGCGGTCTGCCTCAAATTGCGCCTAGGTTCCTGTCTATCACTACAATAGGCTATCAATGGTGCCTTGTGTTTTTAGGTGCTATTTCTACTTAAAGCTTTAGCAATTCATATCTCTAATTCCCCTTATTATATTTTTGTCCGGTTGGTGTTATTTTGATTATTTAATCTTAGTCTATTTTTCTAATACAGGATTTGTATTGTTTTGCATTTTACATTTTTACTGTATTACTGTTTTGGTACTGCGTACATACTTTAAGCATTGCCCTAAAAGAAACCTGTCTGCTCTGTGCCATAGGTACTAGGGAGTTGAGCTTAGGTTAACTTAGTGACTTTGGGGGTTCTCCTTGACAAGAGTTGTGATTATTCTTTTAGGTGGGTAGTCAATAATTGATTTTGTTACAGGACTGCACAATTATGGATGTGTTCAGTAAATGGTAATTTTGAAGCACAACACTTGGAGAAGGTCACAAAACGTGGGTTTGCAGGTAGGGCAGAATACATGTTCCACATATATCGGCAGGAAGTAGAAACTATAGAAAAATAGGCAATGGAAGCTAAGTCATTGAACTAGCCAATTATCCCATTTGTGCAAACACTTTTGTTTTAGGAAATTCATTTCTGAGCATTCAATGTGGTGCAAGAATTTGTCTGCAGCAATCCATCTGTAGCTGCCTGACAATCTCCTGTTGTGTTGTTTTGCTTCCCATTCCGGCTAGCGTGGCACCCAAATAATTGTTCTGTGACCTTCATAGTTTCCCCCTTATCAAGTTCATTGTTGTATAACTGTGTGTTTATTTGTAAGTAAGACCATATATCATCCTTGCCTGATGATTTTATTGAAGTTCTGACAAAGCAGATGATTGGCAGCTGTGTCTGTGTGTCTCCCCCCGTCTTTCACACACATGCATGCACACACACACACACCCGCAAACATGCACACACACACACACACACTCTCTCTTCCAATGTATCCCTTCATCCTCTCAGAATGATGTATGTTTAACCCTTTGGAAGAGAGCAAGTGGGTCGATTGGAATTCCTGATGACATCGTAGTCCTTTTCTCAACTTCAACATATTGTATTTTTGGATATTGACTGATGAAACATATTTTGCTGATATTTCAGCTCTGCACATTCTTCCTTGGGTCTCACTAGAAATTTTGGGGCCATATGTACAAACACATTTTTCCATAGACATAGAATGGGTAAAAACCTTTCATATATCTGGCATTTGATCTCTAAAGAGTCTGAACATTGTTTCTCCAACTTCTCTCTAAGTGTTTTATTTCATTTTTTGTTGCTTTTCTTGCAACATTTTATTAAAGTTTTTAAAATATGAACGTATTACAGGATTACAGGCATTCCTGACAAAACCGTTCCCCCCTTCAAGCCACTGGATGGGTACATCAATTAATACCAGAGCACACTTGTAGCACCTATGTGTCTGCTGCTCTTTTTGGCAAATAATCCTAGAACAGAGTTAAATTAGCAATAACAATCGACTTTAAAACAGGATAATTTCAGTGATCTCAGGAATCTAAGCCAACCAAATACTCTCTAATAAATACTCATCCTGTGGGCGCCACATGATTTTGAAGGCGCACGCAGGGTTCTAATCTAATAAAATACTCTCAACCTCTTGGCCCTCGGAGGGAATCTTGGGAGTTGGTATAGGTACAAGTAAGTACAGTTTCTCATCAAATCATTTTGAAATAAAACATTTAGAATGTATCTTGATTCGGAGTCAATAATGAAAGTTGATTTTAGTTTAAAGATTTTCTTTTATCGTTATGTTCTCAAGTTTTATTAGTGAATTCAAAGTTACAGAACATTGCATGAAGCAAGACCCAAACCTTCCCTATTCTAATATTCTAATTTAGTGAAACATTTAGTCAAATTAATGCATACACGAAAATAAGCTTTCTATGAAGCAGTATAGTCAGAAAGTAATGTGCACTGTTGAAGAATTCTGTAACGGAAAGTGTGTACGAAGAAAACAATTTAATGAATCAAGAGCTAGAATTCATCTAAGTCTGAGAGAGAGTGTAAGTTGTTGTGAGTCTCTCGCCTCCTGTCTGCTAATGATGTCACTGCAACGCTAACTCCTCTGTTCTTTTCCTGGGACATTTTTGTAATTGCAATGAACATTTACAAACTAACAATCATGTAGCACAATCAGCTCATGACCAATCATCTGCCGCGAATGCTCATGTGAAATAGTCATTTTCAGCTCAAAATAGTAGGTAAACAGAAGCTTCACAATAAAGTTTCACAGTTTGTTTCTTAAATGACTACTCTGGTAACTTCGATGTAATTTCTCACACACTTTTACTCTTTGGAAAACAAGACAGTGGTATGATTTTTCCCTTCTCATGCATCTCCACACTAAAAGCATATTCATAAAGAAGCAAATTTGGTAATTTAGCAAGGTTGACATTCCAAACCTCGTTAGTTTTGATAGGAAAGAAGTAAACAATATAGCTTTTGTTGTTTTAGCGGGAAATGAACGTCATGCAAATGTCAAGCTAAGCTTGCAATAGAAACATTTCTATTTAGTTGAAGCATGCTGGGATTTCATAATGTTAGCAATTCAAGCAAGTCAGGCCACATACGGGCCATGCAAAATTTAGAAAGAGAAATGCACTTTTAAAATGTAGATTGTAGTTAGGCCTAGTCTTCACTCATACAGGTTATTAAATAATTTGAATCTGATTTTAAGAAATCACCACATCATTTTCGTATTTGCTTCCCATTCTATTTAATTTACAAGTCAATTTCTCCATTGCCAGCAGCGTCCCTAGTCTATTGTTCCACTCCTGCACTGTTATAGCTGCAGTTTGTTTTATTTGAAGGAGATTAATGTCTTAACTACCAGTAGTATATTGGTACTTTCCCCCATTTCACAACAGGCAAGCTCTTTATTTCAGCAGGATGCAGACCCACTACAATTTTGAAAAGTTAGGCTCTATAAGACCCATCACCCTTTTTATATGACTCAAGATTCCTTTCCAAAAAGTTTGTAAGGACATGACCAACATACATGTAAATCATCCCCTGCCATCCCACTCCCAACACAGCTTGTTGCATTACTATACTTCTGTTTCAATTTCTTGGCTTTGGAGTTATATACTAAAACGTAATTTGTTTATACTTCAATGCTCCATTTTGGACACCTTTACACATATAGGGTATATCTGACTACAGTTTCTGCCACTGATGCACAGAGATATTTGCACTTAACAGATGTTGCCAGTTTCTTATATGTGTCGATTGGACACTGGGCACTTCACTCATAATGAGACCTTTTGGTATGTTATGAGAAGCAAACAGATACTATCATTGGGTGAGGGGCCTTGATGCTTCGCTTCTGGTCTCTGGGTGCATAGCCCAGTGCTGTCACGATCTGCACGATGCTTCTCAACTTTGACTGAAGGATTTGAAAGAGCACCCGGTCTTCTGCTGGTTCTGGCTAGACGAAGATAGCGACGACCCTTTCTAGTAGCCACGATGCTGCTTGACAGGAAAACACCAAAGCAGACCATACCCTCCAGAAGGAGTCCCAGAGGGAAAAAAACAACAAATGGGAAAAACTTCAAAAACAGGAATTCCTGAAAAAGGGGAAAAAACAGGAAGGAAGAGGAAAAAACAGGAATGAAAACTGGAAAAAAGAGTACAAATTCACAACCACAGGAACAGGAACTGGAAAACAAACGACGAACAGGAGCGAAGATCACCACCAAGAGGAAGTGTTTGCAATGCAAGGCAGATCAGGACTGAGTGACTTATATACTGCAAAACAGGAAGTGACAACACAGGAAAAGGAAGCAACACCATCTTGGATTGGGAAAAGGCCCATAGAAGAGAATGGGAAAAAAGTAGCAGTATAAGAGAAAAAGGGCATGGAAACCTGCAAGAAGACAGCATGGAGACCAGAAAGAAGAAAAAGACTAGAGCACACAAAAACATAAGAAAAGAAAAAAAAGAAAAAGGAAAGGAGTCCACCACCAACAGAAAATTGAAAATATTACAAAAACAGGTAAGGACGATGCGACCGGGAGCATGAAAAATACTTCCTGGCACGTGTCGCAAGAACTGGGCAAAAACGCAGAGGACGGCGCTCCGATAATCGGAGTCGCAGTCCGACCGCGGTTGTACACAGAGATACCACAGTTAAGCGTGGCCTCACAGTAGGTCACCTCCCCGTGGCCCCAGGCTTGTCAGGGTAACAGGAATAAAAAAAGGTGAATCAATTGGGCGGCATGAACAGAGGAGGCATCCTCCCAAGAGCAGTCACTGAGGGGATAACCCTTCCAGTGGATCAAAAACTGCAGTTTGTTCCGATAATATTGAGAATCACAGATTTCCTGTACTTCATATTTAGGATGGCCGTCCACAGAAAGAGGTGGAGGTCGTTGATAATGTCGGTTGTACGGATCACAAACAAAAGTTTTTAACTGGGATACATTTAAAAACAGGATGAACTCTCCAGGTATGAGGCAACCTTAGTCGAACAGTGACAGGATTCAATACTTGCAGGCTCCAAAGGGTCCATAAAAATGAGGTTTGAATTTGTTTAGGTAAAACCGAGAGGGCAGAAATCTGGAGGAAAGCCACACCTTGTGTCCTACTTGATAAGAGGGTGCCTTCTGACGTTGGCGAGCCGCCTTTCGTTTCATTGCTTGTTTAGAGGCCAAAAGAGTGGTATGGATTAGGCCTTGGATTTGGAGGATTCGAGTACAAAAGAAGTGACTGCAGGAACAAGGGAAGTCTTACTAGGAATAGCAGACATGGCCCTAGGATGGAAGCCATAGGTGCAGTAAAAAGGTGTTGCTCCGGTTGCACAATGAACTGTATTGTTATAGGAGAATTCAGCAAGGGCAAGAAAATGTAAGTCTCAGGTATTGTTGGAGTTCCTGATTCACACATTTAGTCTAACTATTGGTTTGTGGATGAAAACCAGAGGACAAGGACATGTCAATGTTTAATAAGGCACAAAAAGTTCTCCAAAATCGTGACACATATTGTGGTCCTCTATTAGAGATGACTTCTTGCGGAAGACCATGGAGACGAAAAATGTCTTGCATGAATATGCGACTCATTTCAGGGGCTGTTGGTAATTTCTTTAGGGCTGTAAAATGCGCCATCTTGGTGAAGGAATCAACAGTTACCATGATGACATGGTTACCAGAAGAAGACGGTAGGGAACAAATGAAATCTGTGGAAAGGGTAACCCAAGGAGCTGAGGGAACGGGTAAAGGCATCAATAAACCTGTTGGTTCTGTTCTGGGCATCTTGGTCTGGGCGCATACAGGGCATGCTGAGACATAGGTTTCCGTATCGTTGTTAAGGGAAGGCCACCAAAAAGATAGTTGAAGCAGTTCCTGCGTCTTCTTGATTGCTCGATGCCCAGCCACCGGAGAATCATGACACATTTGCAATGCCTCGGTCTGTACTTTTTAGTAGGTAAGAAAAGGGTTTTTTGATTATAGAAATTGTCTTTTTCTTTTCGTAAAAGAGGTGTCACTTTATTCCACTTTATTCCACTCTTCAAGAGGAAGGAACTGGTACTCTGATTTGACACGATCCATAAAAGATTGAGTAACCCCTATGATTCTACTGGACTCAATGATGTGTGGAGAGGAGGTATTGGCAATGTTAGGGTATCGATGGGATAATGCATCTGCCAAGAGATTCTGGGACCCAAGTATATAAGTTATCACAAAATCATATTGGCTAAAAAAGAAAGCCCATTTTGCTTGCCGACTATTACGGCATTGGAAGCTTCGAAGACATTGTAAATTGCGGTGGTCAGTCCTGACTTCAAAAGGCTTTCTAGTGCCCATCAAGAAATGTCTCCATTCTTTACATGCTACTTTTAGAGCAAGTAATTCCCATTCCAGTACTTAGTAATTACGTTCTTCTTCTGACAAAATGTGAGAGAAATCTTGTTTTTGAAGTAGAACCGCTCCTATGTCTCTTTCAGACGCATCAGTCTCTACTATAAATTTGTTTGTAGTATCAGTATGTTGCAAAATGGGTGCTTGGGTGAAGGACTTCTTTAGTTCCTGAAAGGCACGCTCAGCAACGTCAGTCGAGACAAACCCATTCTTCAGATTTTCTTTTTTAATAGTCTGGGTGATGAAACTTTGTTGGTGGGCAAAATCCTGAATGAATTGTCGGTAGAAGCTCGAAAGCCCAAGAAAACTTTGAGTTTCCTTTATAGAAGAGGGAAAAGGCCAGTCAAGGATGGCTCTTACTTTGTCTGGGCCCATGGAAATTCCTCTTTGATTAATACTGAACCCCAAATACTTCACTTCGGTCTTGTGGAATTCACACTTCTCTGGTTTGCAATATAATTGGTTCTTTTTGAGTCTTTCCAAAACCTGTAGTACATGTTCAGTATGTTGCTCAGGATTACGGGAGTATATCAATATGTCATCCAGATAGGTTACTACATTGTGGTTTAACAAGTCAGAAAACACAGCATCCATGAATCGTTGGAAAACAGAAGGTGCATTAGTTAATCCAAAAGGCATAACACAATATTCATACTGTCCGAATGGAGTACAGAAGGCTGTTTTCCATTTATCTCCTTCCTTGATACGCAAAAGATGATAGGCATCTCTTAAATCCAATTTAGTGAACATCTTGGCTCCTTGTATGGCGTCCAGTATATCCCAAATTAAAGGTAAGGGATAAGGATCTTTGATTGTTATTTTATTGAGTCCTCGAAAGTCAACACATGGACACAGATATTTCGTCTTCTTAGGAACAAAGAAAAAAGGAGCCCTAGCAGGAGAGGAAGAAGTAGTAATTAACCCATTCTTTCAGTTGCCATCCAGGTATTCTTTGAGTACCTTCTTTTCTTGATCTGTCAAAAAATACATTCGACCAAATGGAACTATCTCATTCAGAACCAGAGGAATAGCACAGTCATAGATTTGATGAGGAGGTAAGATGGGATGACTAGGTTTCTGAAAGATGTCAAAATATTCCTGGTAACAATCTGGTACTCCTTGAATCATCTTTATAGCGTTATTGGAATTCTGAGAGGACTGATAGAATCTTCTGGGAGACCAAAATGAGTTGGTAGAAAAGCAATTTTGCTGACAAAACTGAGATGTTAAGGATATTGTTCTCGTTTCCCAATTGATATAGGGGTTGTGCCGGGTTAACCAAGGTATTCCTAAAATCATCGTGTGATTAGGCGAGGATAAAAGATCAAAACCAACATGTTCTTGGTGCCTTCCAAAATTCATACGAGTGTAGGAGTAGAAGCAACCACAGGCCTAGAGGTTAAAGGGGAACCATCTTCCATGTGTACTTGCTCAGGGGTTTCCTTAGGAATACGCGGAATCCCTTTATTCTTAGCCCAGGTCTCGTCTAAATAGATACCGCTAGCTCCACTGTCTACAGGAGCAAAGAGTTGTTTTTCCTGACCTTGTGAACATTGTAATGTGACCGAAAGGATAAACAAGGTGCACATACTTTCTCTGGAGGAACATATTGATGGTACCTCAGCTCCTCCCGTCTCCTTCCTCCTTACAGGGACTGGAGTTGGTGTTTACCAAAGGTCTGGAAGGACGAACAGGGCAACAACGAATTAGATGGCCAGCCTTGACACAGTAAAGGCAAAGACCCTTTCATCTTCTATCCTCCTTTTCAGACTCAGATAACTGACCATGGACGAGATCAATCTGCATGGGTTCTTCGGTAGAGGATGGAGAAGCTACAGAATGGACTTCATCAGTTCGCCGACTGATGGTACGGTTAACTCCAGGCTGATATGGTACTCGCATTCTTCTTCTTTTCATCTTACGCTCTCGTAATCAATATTCAATGTTCATGTCTTCGTCCATTAATTCCTTCAAGGAACGGGTTGGAGTAGAATGTACTAACTCATCCTTGATCTCTTCACGCAGTCCTCGGCAGAACAAAATTACAAAGGTACGTTCCACCTAGGTGGTTTCGGCTGCCAAGCGGGTTATATACTGCAAAACATCCTGATTGCCCTGCTGTATATCACATAAAGCCTCCTCTGCCGCTGCTTCTAACCCAGGCCTTTCAAACATCTGCTTGAAAAGTTTCAAGAAGGCAGGATAATTATTCAGGACGGGATCTTCCGCGGAATCCAAGGGAGTTGCCCAGGCTAGTGCAGGGCCAGACAAGGTACTGATCAGATAACCCACCTTAGCCTTATCCGAAGAAAATTGTACTGAATGGAAAGCAAAGAAGACCGTTAGGGCATCCAGGAACTCCTTTATCTTCTGAGGATCCCCAGAATATCGAGGTGTAGCAGCAGATACGGGTGGCACATCCATTGACCAGGAGGACAGAACTTGTATTAGTGCAGTATTTTCAGCCCCCAATTGCTGTAACTCTTGAGCTTGTTGTTGGATGGTCTGCAGCATGGCTTGTGCATTTTCTACTGTGTCTCCCTGTGGTCCTTCCATGGTCTCGCAACGCGGATTCTTTGGGCGTTGCAATCTGTCACGATCTGCACGATGCTTCTCACTTTTGACTGAAGGATTTGAAAGAGCACCCGGTCTTCTGCTGGTCCTGGATTGACCAAGATTGGGGCGACCTTTTCTAGTAGCCACGATGCTGCTTGACAGGAAAACGCCAAAGCAGACCGTACCCTCCAGAAGGAGTCCCAGAGGAAAAAAACCAACAAATGGGAAAAAAACTTCAAAAACTAGAACTGAAAAAGAGGAAAAAACAGGAATGAGAACTGGAAAAATGAGGAGAAATTCACAACCAGAGGAACAGGAACTGGAAAACAAACTACGAATAGGAGCGAAGATCACCACCAAGAGGAAGTGTTTGCAACGCAAAGCAGATCAGGACTGAGTGACTTATATACTGGAAAGCAGGAATTGACAACACAGGAAAAGGTAGCAACACCATCTTGGATTGGGAAAAGGCCCATAGAAGAGAATGGGAAAAAAGTAGCAGTATAAGAGAAAAAGGGCATGCTGGGAAAAAGGAACAGAAGAAGACAACATGGAAACCTGCAAGAAGACAGCATGGAGACCAGAAAGAAGAAAAAGACTTGAGCACAGAAAAACAGAAGAAAAGAAGGAAAAGAAAAAGGAAAGGAGTCCACCACCAACAGAAAATAAAAAAATATTACAAAGACAAGTAAGGACGACGTGACCGGGAGCATGAAAAATGCTTCCTGCCACACGCCGCAAGAACTGGGCAAAAACACGGAGGACGGCGCCCCGATAATCAGAGTCGCAGTCAGACCAAGGTTGCACACAGAGATGCTGCGGTTAAGCGCAGCGTCCAAGTGCCTTAATTGCACATATTGTCGAAGTTCAGTCTCATTAAATTTGAATTCTTTTTTCACATTGTTTAAAGGATTTGATCTCACCTGAGAAAAAGTCTTTACACATTCTACATCCCCCCTCTGAACAATGTACTAACTCCAACCTAGCCATTCCCAGAGTAAAGTCCAGGTTATGCAGAAGGAGTATGTAGGGAGAAGGGAAGATGTGAGATCCTGTCCTCTTGTGAGAGAGTCAAATATTTCTGAGTAGGGCATAGCAATTTTAAGTATTAAAATAACAGTGGGTCAAGCAATTTTGGGCAGCCAAAATGTATCCATCACAGCCACATCAATATGTATCCAGTGTCTTTCTATCTCAGATAGGGACAAGTCTAAAAGTACCCTGTGCTGAGTGGCTTGATAGTATCATGTTACATCCAGCATTCCCACAACCCCAGATATCCTGTTCGCCCTCTGACCGTCCTTATTACGCATGCTTTTTACTTGCCCATATGAAAGTGTCAAAGACCAACTGCAGGGTTTTCATATCTTTTTTAGGACTCTTGGTTGGGAGAGCATGGAATATGAATATGTATAAACCTCATTTGTTTGTTGCCTGTTTGGTACTTTCACAGAGGTTGGCTGGAGGACTGCCTGACCCATTCTGCCCCTTGTCCTGGACCCCCTGAAGGAGGTGGAGCTTGTGAGCAGTGCTATTTTAAGTGCTTCCTGATCCTACTGCACATTTGTTTTTTGCCTGTTTGCTGCTATCAAGGAGGGAAGACGGAGGACTGCAGGACTCATACTGCCACTTGTCTTAGACCTTCTGGAGGCAGGAGAGGTTGCCAGCAGTTCTACTCTATGCTCTGTCTGATCCCACTGTGCGGGACGAGTGCAGGAAACACCCAGAAGCATGCCAGGGTGATGACCGGGCTATTCGCAGGCTTGTCTGCAGCAGTCTGTGTCTGGCTGAGGCCAGGCTGGGCCAGCCCCCTCCCTCCCAATAGCTGTGGGTGTTTTCTAAATAATTTGGAGGTAAGGAACTTTTACTTCTTTAATGCCTTTCTGTATGAGAAAGAGATAAGCTGTGGGTACAGAGAGTCTAATTCCTGGCTCCAGCACTGGTGAATGTTCCAGTATCATACACAAGTTTATTGTTAATGCTCACAAAGCACCATTTTTAGGTCAAGCGTAGCGTTTGACGTGTTGTATACTTTTAAGTATGCTTTTATTGTGGGTTCAAATTATTTCATTAGTTGGTTCCAGTGGCCTTTAAAAATCCTTGCTTGCAAGTGGTCAGTTCTGCCTCTTTGTCTCTTTGTCCTGCCTTTTGCTCTTTGGGAGCAGCACAAACTACTGTATAATTACTCTATGTCCTGTTTATCTCTTCTGTAGGGGACTTTTTATTCTTTAGAATTTGCCTGTTGGTCTTACACTGTGGGTCCTCACCACAGGCTCCCTCTGCAAACATAAAACCAACAGGAGAGGGGGGCTTTTCCAGTCCCCCTCGTTTATCTTAGCTCTCACATTTGTAATTTCCTTTTTGTCTCTGACAGAGCCGTAAAAGACCTGCTGCTGTGCTCCGATCGGACCTGCTTCAAGGGTGTGCCCTGATGATTAGTGACTGAAAGCGCAATGTTTGTATTAGTATGTTCCCACGAGACTGTATTTAAATACAGCGAAAATGCAACTTACAATTTATGTACACAAACTAAATACACTGTAAAAAAACAAGAAACAGGCACAAAAACGTACAGAAAACACTGCAGGGGCAGCTCTGGACCCCACAAGGCTATAACTGGCATTGCCTCTTTAAGGGGTCCCTTGAAAAACGCCCTTGCGCTCTACTTCCTGTCCTCCCTTCCCTGCATCAATAATTTCTCTTTCTGTCTGTCACCTTTTGGCTTGTATTTGATTACTTTATCTTGAGCACTTGGAGGTCACTTCTGCTGTGCATTCAAAGACCGAGATCAGTGGCTTGGTTACATTTCGTTGCTGGCCTCTGGCTCATTCCGTTACAATGCGTAATCAGCAGAGGTATTTCACTTTTTTAAAAAACTTTAAACGACGAATCAGCTACGCAGACTGGTCTCTTAATTCCCCTAACCACCTCTGAACCGTATGTGCTTTAATACCTAACAAGCTCTGCCGCGGCTATCTCTTTCGAAAGGAGAACACCTCATGTTGAAAGTAAACTGAAAGGGATTGTGTAATTAATCCGTGTTGCTTTACGGCTACAAACTAAAATAAAAATAAGCATTTAAAGTCGGGGTGAAAATTGTGTGTCTTAGTGTAGAGTGATTTTTCTATTCTGCAAAGTTCTCAAGTTGCTTGTTGTGAGACATGAATGCTCATACGGTTCCAGTTTTAACATCACATGTTGATATTTTTACTCACCTAACAGTTGTGTCTCTCACCCCTGACATGGAACGTTTTAAAAGCTTTTTGAGTGATACAAGGGCTGGGTGGGTGGCATGGACGTGTCCCCTGTGTTATTACCATTACTGCAGCATTTAAGTGTGTGCCCCCTTTGGAAGGCAGCAAATCACTTTAAGCTGCTTTTACGTCACAGCACTGTTATTTGGATTGGAGCAAGCATGACTAGCCTTCTTAATCAGTACTCTTGTGAAAGGTTTATGCGGTTCCCTTTTTTGCAGTTGATGTAGGAAGAATAGGAATACATCACATACAAACAAACATAAGTTCCCAAATCCCAATACAAACATTTTAGGCTAGATAGTTGTAAACCAATGTAAGTAGTGAAAGGTTTAATACATGACATGTTAAAAAAGACAGACTGTGGGATCAATAGAAAAGGCAGGTCATATTTAGGACAAACAAACACTTATTACTTAGGAAACATATACACATGCTGCATTGTTAAGCTAGCTGTGCTGAAACACATAAGAGGCCCAAGCCACATTAGAATGAGAGTTTTTCTTTAAAGCTGCACCAACTGTTGCTTTCAAAATGTTCACTTAGCATGAACAGGGTGGAACAGAAGGGTGTATCGTTCCTTAGCACAGGGGTCCTAAAAACCACAAGTCATTCATATCGTGTTAAGGGGAACTGTGTAAAGGGTCAGATAAGTATTTGCAAGGGAGGGCTACCATGAGCAGCACGCAACATATAGGCCCTCATTCTGACCCTGGCGGTCTTTGACCGCCAGGGCGGAGGACCGCGGGAGCACCGCCGACAAGCCGGCGGTGCTTCAATGGGGATTCCGACCGCGGCGGTAAAGCCGCGGTCGGACCGGCACCACTGGCGGGGTCCCGCCAGTGTACCGCGGCCCCATTGAATCCTCCGCGGCGGCGCAGCTTGCTGCACCGCCGCGGGGATTCTGACCCCCCCTACCGCCATCCAGATCCCGGCGGTCGGACCGCCGAGATCCGGATGGCGGTAGGGGGGGTCGCGGGGCCCCTGGGGGCCCCTGCAGTGCCCATGCCACTGGCATGGGCATTGCAGGGGCCCCCGTAAGAGGGCCCCTAAATGTATTTCACTGTCTGCTGCGCAGACAGTGAAATACGCGACGGGTGCAACTGCACCCGTCGCACAGCTTCCACTCCGCCGGCTCGATTCCGAGCCGGCTTCATCGTGGAAGCCTCTTTCCCGCTGGGCTGGCTGGCGGTCTGAAGGAGACCGCCCGCCAGCCCAGCGGGAAAGTCAGAATTACCGCCGCGGTCTTTCGACCGCGGAACGGTAACCTGACGGCGGGACTTTGGCGGGCGGCCTCCGCCGCCCGCCAAGGTCAGAATGAGGGCCATAATCTCTTGTTGTGCAGAAAGATAGATATGGTGAATGACGTCAGTGTAACTTGCCCACCCATGAGGCCAACAAGTTCAAGTGCTTCTTTCCAGAGGCACCTCATTACCTTATCTGTACTGCTTGTAGTTGCTTACGTAAATGCTGAACTCTTGACCACAGTTTTTTGTGGTTTTTACAGTATAAATGCTACTGGTGTTTGAACCAGAACTTTGAACTTCAGTCATGGCCTCTATGTGAGACTGCCTGTTGTTCCCAGCTGAAAATCGATTAAACTTATATTATTGTGTCAAAATGATTTGTTTTATTTTATTAACAGATTTCCCTCTAACATATTGGCGAGCTAAGCCAGGAGCTCTACTTTGATCTCACCAACTGCTGAACTGGGGGCCCTGCCTGTCTCCACGAGGTGATTTGTGCACATTTTAAAGAGGTAAGGGAGATGCCTACATTTATGTAAAAATCTCTGATTTCGTGGGGACAGATGGGTCTCAGTGGAAGGTAGTGAGGTGGACAAAGTACGAGGTCTGTTCCTTTTATTTTATAAAGACATTTACAATTTTGACACTGTAATATATGTAATTTTTGTGTTTGCATGCAAGATTGTGTATGAATTGAGATAATATTAAGGGATCCCGGTGGTAAGTCCGGAAGATACAGGGAGCTTGACTAAGTAAGTCAAAAGTGGTCAGGAGTAGTGTTGGACGTGGGGGCTGAGCAATCAGTGTATGTTTTAAAGAACACTCATGTCAACCTAACCCAGATATTAAATCTGGAAGTCACTTTTTTGTTGAAAATAGTGAAAAGTTGTCCCCTCTATGAATCCAGAGGGAAGTGACCAGTAGTATTTTGTTTGCCCTAGTATGAAATTAAGAATTACTGTGTATGTATATTAAAATTTACTGTGTATGTTTATGCATGTATAGACAGAAATGTGGCCACATAATAATGTCAATATATAAGTTTGTTATTTAGTGTATAATTTAGGAATAAGTATCAGACCTCCTATTCTTATGAAGGTTAAGTTATAATAGTATACTCAAAAGTAAAGTAATTGACTGGATTGGGCAGGTCCCAAAAAGTCAACTAATTAATTCCACATCCCTGAATTAATTATAAATGTTTATAACAGTCAGGCTGTCGCCCTCTGCAACAGAACTGACCTTAGTAGATTAGCAATATCAATACCATAGAATCATTTTTTTTTAAGTCAGAAGTTTATGTATTTATAGTATATCACCTCTAGGCCTTAAAACAATCTACATTGACATAGAAGAAATGCCTGTTAGACAATTATAAAAAATATTCAAAGAACTAATACAAGGACATTATCCTCCAAGTTAAAAGTAGTGTAGTAGCCTCATGAACCCCATAACAAATATTAACACTACTAACTGTTATCCCCATTATGAAACTATAGAGCCTTAAGATTGGAGGCTAGATGAATTATCAAATAGTATAGACTGGGACATACATATATATATTGAAGGTATACAAATAGAAGGAGAAATATCAGCTACTATACATACAAATATATTTAACTACCTTTCATATAGATGTGAACAGGATCTTCACATAATTAGAATAAAAGAGTTTATTTTTAAATGTACAAAACCTGTTGCAGTTGTCTTTCCAAGAGTAAAGCACTCATTTGAAGGCCTCTAAAAATAAATACATTTTGTTTTAATTTTCTCATGTGTGACACTGGAGCCACATTGTGGCCAGAAAGTGAATACATTGAAGTTACTGCAATTTTTCAGTGGAACCTTGGGCAACAGTCATGTGAATTCCCTGCAATAATAACAGACTCATATTTAGCATTAGACCTCCTACTGTATGCATTTATTGGGGACCTCCCAGTGTGGAATTTAGGATATGAGTAATTAATAAACATGTATATAGATCACAATAACATTATTGTTTGTTGTGTCAGGCAAACAAACCACTTAGGCCACACATAAATGCACCTACCATATATATCTATATATAAATGAACAAAGTCTTTCAGAGATTAGGGATATATATATATATCTGATGTTCACCTTCACAGCCTAATAATAGTCTATGTGAAGTCTGGAAATACCATAGGAAGTAAATAGAAGCCCATTTAGAGTGTAAAACATATAGTACAAAAGATTAAGTTCACTAAACAGACATGGGGTCTCCTTTAGAACACATGGTTAAAGCGTTCTCTTGAGACAGGGACAGGATAGGAAAATACTGTAAGGAATGGCACAAAGCAACATTAAAACTTGCACATGCATGGCCCAAGGAGGGCACACTTGATAATACAATAATAGAACACATGGGCACCTTCCTACAGAGCAAATACAAGGGAAATAAACTAGAGAAAAGGAAGATCACACTAGACCTATGGAGGGTCTTTTGTGAAACAAATATAAATGAGTCAAATACAAAGCCTCAGACCCTCCCCTCGGCTCCTCCACCCCCCTATCAAGATGTGCAATTAAGGTTAGGCAGTGCAAAGGTACAGGGCATGTATACGTTGCAACCTGGTGCCCCACACTCTTTACCCACCTCTTCACATCCCCCTGCTGTGGGATATACAGACCCAGAGTATAGCCCACCATTAGAATCTTTTTCTAAACATAGAGAATATGTTACCCATCTCCATGTCCTCAAATGGCCAGTACACCACAGGAAATGTCAGGTGGGGACAGTACTAAATACATAGGGACACTAGATGCCACATTTACACTTCATTTGGAGGACGAGATTTCCCCCACTAGAAAAAATAAAGGTATACCTAATGAGGGATCAAGAGAGGCACAGAGAATGGATGGGGCTAGAAAAAAAGAAGGTGTTTTGAAAAAAAACGAGTACCAATATTAAAAATAAGACAAGAAGGTTAGCTTTCACACCAGAAAGTTCTCCCACAGAGTACTGGAGGTTCATGTACCCAGGAGCAGAAGAGAATAGTGTAGGCAAGTGGATCACAGAGCAGGAAGATGGACGGGTAGACAAAAGAGCGACTTGGGAAAAGGAGGAAGGGCCCCTGAGGCAGTCAAGGGCCCTCACTAGGGCACAAATGATTGAACAAGGAGGACTAGATGACACAGTCTCCACACACAGCAGCTTAGGTGAAAAAGATCTGGATTTAGAAAAATCTTACAAAGGATCAGAGGGGGCATTAGATGACATCACTGAACATGTTAAAAGAATGTCCCTTTTTGAGGACCATAACAAGGAACAGTCACAATATGCCTGTGAGGGAGAAGAAAACAATAAGACAGGACAGACTTTACAAAAGAAGCCCAGAGAATTACAGAGATTAGTATTTGATGGGGTGAATGCACGCCCATATGAGAGAAAGGGAACATTTGATAAGGCAGCAAAAATGACACTGAGGAAAGACATGGCACATGCATTCCCTGTATGCCCTGGCAATAATTTGACACCCAATTAAATAGTAGCTCAGTATGAAAATAGTTGGTGTAATGTTGTCCCTTTTACTGACAACCTAGCAGGTTGGACAGAAGGATTGGCATCACAGATGACACCATGGCCGCAAGAGGGTTCCTTTGAACCCTGAGACATGGCTAATGCAGAAATGTGCATTTTTTAGGCCACAGGGGATCCTTACTGGGATTATCCCTATTTGCAGAAAAGTTTAAGGGTGTGGCAGAGATATGCTTGTAAGTATGACTCTTGTCACCATACTGGCAATAGGACTACAGTCCTGTCACAACTGTCCTTGATATTCAAGGGCCCAGGGGCGCCTCAATATATACCATGGCCCCAGATGGACAAAGAAAATCTTAAAAAACAGTTGCCACAACTTGCTGAGGGTGCTGGGAAATGGATAGCAGCTCTGGAGAAACATACTGCAGGGATTACTCTTGCAATAGGGGACATTAAGAGTTTACTAAGTTCCCTTATAGGAGATGACACAGACACACTGTTCACAAAGGCAGGAGTAAAGGATGTGACATTGACTAACCCAAAATGTGATGGGGCACCCTTTAATAGAGTAAGGGGAATTGTTTGGAAACAACTGAGGAAAATGTATCCAGACAGGCCAGACATTAGGTCCCTTTTTGGCACAAGCAATGCAGCCAAATGAGGACCCACACCAATTCCTTAGCAGAATGAAGGAAAAATGGACACAGGAAGTGGGGGAGAGTTGGGATGTCACTGGACAGAATGCAATACTATTTTTCAATGTAGTGAAAAAGCGTCTGCCAGCTGAAGTGCAGGATAAATTAGATAATATAGTTGCCTTGGAGGCCAAACCATGGACAGAGATACAAGCACACATAATACATTTTGTAAGAAGAGACAAGAAAAAGAAAAGAGAGAGGAAGATAAAATAGAGAAAGCAGCAGCTAAATTGGTCCAGCAGAAACTAGCCAAGAAAACAGAGGAAGGAATTGCCACTGTAATGGCCAGGTGATGACAGCTGTCCTCACCCAAAAGTATCCTTTAGGCCACAAACCAATTGCATATTTTAGTGGCCTACTTGATTCTGTCATGAAACGTCTTTACCCTTGTGAACAAGCACTAGCCACAGCAGCCTTTGTAGTAGAGAAAAGTGCTCCCATTGTCATGGGTGCACCCTTGACCCTGTATGCTGAACCTGCTGTGTTTGCAATAATTCAGAAAGCTAAAACAACACTAACAACACAGAGAGTATCAGGCTATGAGATAATATTATCACTAACATCCTTGAAGGTGGTTAAATGCCACACAAATCAATCCTGCTACCTTCTTTGCACACCCCATTTCAGACACTGATGATGATGCCCATGATTGTGCCACATATACTCCAGATGCGTGTAGCCAAGCAACAGAAGACCCCATTCCAGGTAGTGTTGTATATTTTGTGGATGAAACTTCCACAATAGATCAGGACACAGGAGTAAGACATACAGGTGCTGCCGTGGTCAGAGCGATGCAGCACAACTCTTCAGACACACTGCAGATAACTGAACAGATAACTTTGCCATCTCAATATTCAGCCCAGGCTGCTGAATTAGTAGCTTTAGGGGCAGCTCTCAAACAAGGGGAAGGAGAAACAATGACAGTATACTCTGGTTCAGCCTATGTCCCTACTACAGTGCATTCCAGCATTATGCAGTGGAATAGATGGAGATTTCTCAAGTCTGATGAAAGCCCTGTCATGCACCGAACCCTTTTAGAGGACTTGATACAAGCTTTAACACTGCCACATGCAGTTGCAGTAGTGAAATGTGCAGCCCACACTAATGCTCAGAAGTTTGTGTCCCGTGGAAATGTCCTGGCTGATTGGGCAGCCAAAGATGCAGCAACACGCCCTCTTAGTGATACACATACCACAGTTTTGTTAGTTAGTGAAACATTGACATCTTCAGACCCTTTGAATGCATCCAGACATTACACAGAAACAGCTCATCTGCATATAAGAGAGATACAAGAAAATGCACCAGAACATGAGAAACAGTTGTGGGAAGCCAGAGTATGCACACAGACAGGAACAGATTTAATATACAGACAAATATCAACAGGGAAGCCTGTCATGCCCCAAGCATTGCTACTGATAGCTCTAAACCAGCTACATCTTCCTTCACATACTGCTAGACACAATATGTCCCTCCAAATACGTCAGGATTGGTTTGTCCCTTACTTACATGAGATTATTATAATGTACACACACACCTGCACAGTGTGCCAGCAGTATTCACCAAATCCCACCTCTAAGGTAATAGCTTCTACAATACCTCGCCCACAAGGTCCCTTTAAGGAACTGCACATTGACTACATTGATATGATTGACAGATGCAATCATTATTGCTATCTTATAGTTGTAGTCTGCCCATTCTCAAGGTGGATTGAAGCAGGACCTTGAGTTCACCATAATGCTAAGTCTGTTAACCCTCTTTGCTTTGAGAAATACCCCAGGATCAGAGCACTATTTGACTCCTCATCAAATAGTGACAGGTAGAACAATGAGCACATTTGTGCCACCAACCAGACATAAGTTGGAGACTGAGAGTGCACCTGAAGTTGTACAAACTGAAATGAATGAATACATGTCTGAGCTAACCAAAGTTGCAAAGTTCTTCTCTAAACAGGTTACACGTGCAGCCAAGAAGCGCGCCAACGCATCTCCTGTAAAGCATCAACAAACACCATTACCTTTGGGAACTTTAGCAATTTTGCAAGACAATGGAAGAACTGCAAATTTAATGGACCCTTCCCAGTGCCATCCATCCCTTTGGACACCGAGCAGGAAAAAGAGGGGGGAGAACAGGAGAAGCAACCGGAGTAAAACCTCCCTCTAAAGCCTCAATCTTAGACAATTCTTCTTTTAAGTTATGTATTTTATGTTTGTTTTTCCTCCTCGTTGCACTGATTTTGCTGCTTTTAGCGCCCTTGGATATTTTAATTATATCAATTATTACACGCATGCGTAGAACTGTTGATAATGATACTGACCATCACCCTCGCCATATTGCTTTGTTTGACAATGTGTGGTATCAGCACATGCACAGTATAGGCACATCCACATCCAACACCAGTTGTTATGTATGCTCTCTCATCCCCCATGCTGCTGGAGTAGATAAATTGCATCTCCCTAAAAAGGTATCCCCAAACATTACACATTGTCTCCTGCACCTATTTTTATGCAGAATGAGAGCACAGCTACAGCCAACTCACGTTAGTCCTGTTACTGCACGAGCTAAACCCCTGCTTCCTGATTGCGCAAGCAGGCCAGTTATTAGTATCACAAGATCAGTATTTGTCCATGATAAATGGTACAGAGACACAAGGTCCACTAACCTTTAATAAGATAATAGGCCAGTGTCAGGAAATATGGGATGCGAACATACAGAGATATACATGGACAGGGACTACCATACAACCTAGAATAGCAATGAAATTAACACAGTTTTCTCTTTGTTTCAGAGGGAATGGGACAATAAAGGTGGGGAGTAACCTCAACTGCAACATCACTACCTACAACGCTGATATGCAGGGCGGCACCTCCAGCCTGATGGATCACTACTGGATGTGTGGGGCCCGGCTCCACATGCAACTACCCCCGAACTGGAATGGCCCCTGCTCCCTAGTGACTTTGCACATCCCCTCCCTGGTGATACCAGGTGTGGACATCTCTCAGTTACATGACCATCCCATGAGCCATCCAACAACCTTGCTTCACCATTATCGGACAAAACGAGCTGCTGAGTTTCTTGGTACTGAAGTGTGGAAAGACGTTCCACAGGAACTTAGACTATTTAATGATGCCCAAATCTTTTTTGGTAGCATCCTACCATTTATTCAGGTGAAGGCAACTGCACGCTGGCTGCAGATCACGCACTTTGAATTGATGAAGACCATAAATGCAATTGAAGATGGGTTCAATGCTATCAAGGAAGAACTTCGAGCCCTTAGGCTGATGTTAATGCAACACAGATATGTATTTGATTTAATGATGGCCATGGAAGGAGGGGTGTGTAAGAAGATTGGATCTTTATGTGCTGGCCGATGATGCGGGCAATGGGACATTAACTCAGGCCATTCAGACATTGTATGATTTACAAAAGAAAATGATCGATGAGGGGGGTGCCCCTGATGGGTGGTTCGAGGGCTGGATCGAATGGGTGCCGTCCTGGATGTCAGGGTTGTTCAAGGCCTTGTTGCCTTTGATTGTGTTGTTGCTTTTGATGTGTCTTATTTTTCAGGTAATAATAGCATGTTGCAAAAGGATGACAGCTAAATTGGGAGGGACAGAGTAGTGGGTATGTGACGATTCCCCTAGTTTCATTAGTAGATGGGAAGGTAGGAAAAGTAGTTGAATAATCAACTAGAGGGAGGAATGATGTAGGAAGAATAGGAATACATCACATACAAACAAACATAAGTTCCCAAATCCCAATACAAACATTTTAGGCTAGATAGTTGTAAACCAATGTAAGTAGTGAAAGGTTTAATACATGACATGTTAAAAAAGACAGACTGTGGGATCAATAGAAAAGGCAGGTCATATTTAGGACAAACAAACACTTATTACTTAGGAAACATATACACATGCTGCATTGTTAAGCTAGCTGTGCTGAAACACATAAGAGGCCCAAGCCACATTAGAATGAGAGTTTTTCTTTAAAGCTGCACCAACTGTTGCTTTCAAAATGTTCACTTAGCATGAACAGGGTGGAACAGAAGGGTGTATCCTTCCTTAGCACAGGGGTCCTAAAAACCACAAGTCATTCATATCGTGTTAAGGGGAACTGTGTAAAGGGTCAGATAAGTATTTGCAAGGGAGGGCTACCATGAGCAGCACGCAACATATAATCTCTTGTTGTGCAGAAAGATAGATATGGTGAATGACGTCAGTGTAACTTGCCCACCCATGAGGCCAACAAGTTCAAGTGCTTCTTTCCAGAGGCACCTCATTACCTTATCTGTACTGCTTTTAGTTGCTTACGTAAATGCTGAACTCTTGACCACAGTTTTTTGTGGTTTTTACAGTATAAATGCTACTGGTGTTTGAACCAGAACTTTGAACTTCAGTCATGGCCTCTATGTGAGACTGCCTGTTGTTCCCAGCTGAAAATCGATTAAACTTATATTATTGTGTCAAAATGATTTGTTTTATTTTATTAACAGATTTCCCTCTAACACAGTTTTTATATAGCAAGAACTCGGCCCAAATATTTTGGAGGACTTTACGTTAGCACCACTTACACTACATTTTTTGTTTTGTTTTATTTTATGCACAGCAAGATTAAATGATTTGCTCATAGCATCTGTCTCTCAGTGCCACATTTTCCATGCACGCGTTTCATGTGCTTGATTACAACAGACGCCATTTGCAGTTATCGTAATTTACATGTTATTGCTCATTTTTCAAAATCCAATTAAACAGTGTTCCGCAAAAAAAAATACATCTCACCAGAAACACAAAACAAAAGGTATCGCCCAGAGTAGTGCCTTGGGACAGTTTAGCGTGTTTTGTGTACTGAATAAATTATGTGCGCAATGAATCATTTTGAAAACAATTTCAATGTATGCCCTTTGATAGCAATTACCTATGGCTACGTGTGTGACACTGCTTTTTACAAACATTTTATTTTAATAACCTTTCTCTTATATTCGTTCGTGTTTGTTTGAGAGAGTGAGAGAAGCAAAAATGAAAGAGAAGAAAAGAACAAAAGAGTGTGTAATTCAAAAGTGGGAAAATAGTGAAACGAAAGGAAAAAAAAGAAGCATGAGAGTAATGGTCTACCCCATATTGCCGGGCATTGCATCGCCAGGTAACATATATAGTTGGTTAATGAGAAGGGTAATTTCATTAAAATTAGGGCAGGGGTAAATTAAATTAAAAAGTAAATTAATACGTTGAGATGTGGGGTGTACCTCCCTCGCGGATAATGTAATGTCAGGCTATAAAGCGGAGGGGATGTAGTGCCATGCAGTCTACTATGTGTGGTTTTGGCTGTCATCTCTGTATCTCCCTATGGTTTGTGTTTTTGCTTCGGTCCCAGTGTAAGGCTGTGTCTAAGTGCCACAATGACTGTATACCTCTCTTTATGAGCATCTGCCTCTCTGCGCCACTCTTTCTGCATTCTCCCTCGGTGCTTCCCTTTGTGTGACCCTGTCTTTCTGTGCCATTCTGTGTATGCCAGTCTTCATGTGCATCTGTAGATGCCATTCACCCTCAATGATTCTGTATACATCTATCTGTCAGTAGCAGACTCCCAGAGTGCCTTCTTGTGTATCTGTCTGTCAGGGCACTCTTCCTACATGTCGTTCTTTGTGTGCGTCTGTCTGTCCGTGCTACGCTCCCTGTCTGGATCTGTCTCTAAGACCACTCTTCCTTTGTGTCTCTATTTGTGTGCATCTGTCTCTCAGTACTAATCTACGTGTCTCCCTTTGGGTGCATCTGTCTCTCAGTGCCAAGCTTTCTCCGTCTACTTCTGTCCATCTGTCTCTCAGTGGCATGCTCCCTGTGTCTCTCTTTGTGTGCGTCTGCCTGTCAGTGCCACGCTCCCTGTCTGCATCTGTCTCTCAGTGCCAAGCTCCCTCTGTCTCTTTTTGTGTCAGTCTTTCAGTGCCATGCTCCCTGTCTGCATCTGTTTCTCAGTGCCATACTCCCTGTCTGCTATGCTATATCTGCTCTGTGTGTGAGGGAAGCAGCACTGCTGCTGTGCCATATCTGATGTGCGTGAGGGAAGCTTGCACTGATGCTGCCTCTGCTGTATCTGCTGTATCTGATCTGTGTGTGAGTGAAGCTTACACTGCTGCCTGTGCTGTATCTTCTGTGTATGAGGGACATTTGCATTGTACCTTCTCTGTGAGGGAGCATGCACTGCTGCCTGTGTGTGAGGGGGAAGCATGCACTGCTGCTGCTTGTACTGTATCTGCTTTGTGTGAGGGAAGCTTCCATGATACATTTTCCGTGAGGGAAGCTTACATTGTATCTTTTCAGTTCCTAATTAAACTACCTACCTTTCTATCTATTCTATGCATCTCTCTTCCATATATATTCACCATGCTGCATAATTCCACTACACAAATTCACTCAGTACCAACATAATTCTACATTGCACGATTCCACAAGTAACAATTCAAATACAAACCACAAATTTCTACTCTACACCACATACATCCTCCTACACTACAAACCAAAACACATAAATAAAAGACTGTCATTTACAACGGCTATAGCTTATACTCGCACAAATGTGAGCCCTATTGCATTGCAAATGCATGTTCTACTGATGGTACGTCTCCCTGTCCTTCGACAAGCTCTGGTGAAACTTTGGCCCACACTTTTCCTTCTGAGGCAGTGCTTGATTTGCAAATAAAAAAGTGCTGGTGCCCAAAGCCCTCCTCTTAAACCTGCGGCTGCGGCAATTAAACGTGCCAACACGGAATACTGAGGCAGCGTAATCCTGAAGCCATCTCGAGCCTCTTCAATCCACTTAAAGCCACTCCCTGCCCCTTCAGCTCACTTTTGCAGCTTTCAGCTTTCTCCTATTTGTCACGCTT
Organism: Pleurodeles waltl; assembly: GCF_031143425.1. Classification (NCBI taxonomy): domain Eukaryota; kingdom Metazoa; phylum Chordata; class Amphibia; order Caudata; family Salamandridae; genus Pleurodeles; species Pleurodeles waltl. The sequence continues at coordinate 856,252,143 of NC_090439.1, forward strand.
TTTAGTTTTTTCGATTACTCCTTCTTTCCCATATGTGTCTTTTGCTCGCAGTAAATGCTTGAGGCAGAAGAATAAACAAAGGCTCTCAAAAGTAAGTGCCGGTGCTCAGCACCGGAAACAACAAGAACAAATTAAGCACTGTTCTGAGGGTGAGATCGCCCAGATGGCATGCCATATGATTACTTATCCTACTGTCGTTTCTTCCTCGGCTATGCCTCCCACCAAGCAAAAAAGAAAACCTGGCAAAACTCCATTTATGGTAACTAGACAAATTGGTACCAATATTGAGGTGAACTTACCTATTGTAGATGCAGCCGCATATTTTGACGTAGACATTGTTTGTGACAGAATATACAGAAAGTTGGAAGGTATGCTAAGGGAAGTGGTTAAGTCCATGGTTAATGTGATGAGGCAGAGCGGTGCCGTAATTCGGAGCAGGATGGACGCTTTAATTACATTTTCAGATCCATGAACATAGCTCCTTATATGTATCTGTTGTGGGAATACCTACTTAGTTGTGCACCAGAGATTTCATTAAAAACCCCCATCCATACCAGCTGGACTGTATCACATTCTTTAATATTGGCTATTATCTCCCACAGAAAACTTTCCTGACCAGAATTCGGGGCATAGATGTTAACCATGTCAAAACAGCAGCCCATGTGTTTTTCTTCCAAACATGAATACCTATCCCCCCTCCTTTCCTCCTTCATGTTTTGTACTACCTTTACCTCTTTAAGTTGAAAGTCTTTATGTAGCCCCATCATAGCTCCCCCTTTTTATCAATTTCGTAGTAGTGGAATATTGTACAGGATGGAGCTTATGATTCATATAGCGAGTTTCAGATGACTGCAGGTGAGTCTCCTGCAGGCAAACTACACCGGGGAGCATATCCCTCACCGCCCTCTAGATCTTCTGCAATTTGACTGGGAAATTTAGGCAATATATTCTATGACAGAACTTTCATCATGGCTCAGAAAGAGGAGGGTGGTCCTGTCTGAAAATGTCGTCATAACACAAACTCTTCACACCCCCATTTACTGCCCCCCCCCCAAAATTACCCATTCTATACACCCTCCCTTCATGACCCTACCCCATTCTCTCCCATCCCCAACTGAAGTATCCTTCAGGATCGTGAATAGTTACATGCTCGACACGCTGGTTAGGTGGGTGGAGATCTGATACCCCTTCTGTGCCACCCCACCACCTTCCTCTCACTCCAGTGAGTTTCCATGCGCAATCTTTTTAAAAGGGAATTTCTGATCGAATTAGCCACTTACATATTGAGACAGTTCTCAAACCACAGTGCATTCCACACAACCTAGGTCTGCATTCGATAAATCACATAGTGAAACTTAACCCAGAAAGACTTCTACCAACCCTGGGTTCCTCAATGTCAGTTTAATAAGTACACCACATGTATATTGATAGCTTTAAGTGCAATCTATTGACAGGCCAAAGGGCTTGTGTAGTCAAGTAAAAGACCTTTGTTTGTGAACTGATCTTCTCAATGTTCTTGTCCTTTACCTTGTGTTAGTGGGTTTTCATTCATGCTGCTCCTCCTGATTAGTTGGTATCTGAGGGCTCTCCTTAGCAAGTCATATTACCTTCTGAGCTTCCTCTATTGGTGTATCATATGAGCCTTGGAGTCTGTCTGGAATTATAGAGCAAATGGGAATGTCCAGCTGTAGAATATGTGTCTCCTTCTCAGTTATGTTATTACCAGCATGAATATTCTTCTTTTGTTTAAAGTACTTTGTAAGATGTCTTGAAAGACCTCTATGTCTTGATCTTGGGAAGTTAAATCACTGACCTTTATACTTCTCTCCTTATTTTATTGTTGAGTTATGATGATCAGAGTTTGGAGATTGTGGCCCTCATTACAACTTTGGCGGTAACTACCCCCTACCGTCACGGCCACGGGCACCAACATACCGCCGCCATGGCCACCAGCCGTCTACGTGTATCATGACCGCCGACGGTATACCTCAAGAATGGTGAGGGAACAATGCTGACGGCCATGGCGGCGGACGACGGTAAGGCGGCATGACCGCCGACGGTATACCTCAAGAATGGTGAGGGAACAATGCTGACGGCCATGGCGGCGGACGACGGTAAGGCGGCACTGCTGAAAGCAGCACCGCCACGTCAGCAAAACACTGCTGACCGTATCATGACCAATAATACGGCCTGGCGGTGTTTTGCTGACAGACACAGCTGCTGACAGCAGCGCCGCAGACCGTCTCCAGCCTGAGGACCCCCTGCAGCAGGTAAGTCGGGTTCTCCGACAGGAGAGGGGGTGGGGGGGTGTTGTGTATGTGGGGGGTGTGTGTGTGGATGTTTTGGAATGCGTGCATGTGGGTGTGAGTCGTGTTGAATGCGTGCATGAATGAGTGATTGTGAGTGTTGTGTGTTGTGAATGCATGTGTGTGAAAAGGTATGTTGGTGTGTGTTACGGTGTGTGGGTATGTATGTGTGCATGCATGGGTAGTGGTGGATATACGTTTGTGCATGTGTGTAAATGGGTGCGCACGTGGGTGTGTATTTGTGCGGGGGCAGGAAAGGGAGGGTGGGTGAGAACTCTGGGGAGGTGGGGTGGGGGAGACCCCTATCAGTGCCAGGGAAGGCATTCCCTGGCACTGATAGTGCCTACTGCCATGGTTTTCGTGGCAGTAAGTTTGGCACGAAAACCATGGTGGTAGGCCAGGTCATAATCCCAGGGGTGGGATTGTGACGACCGCCGGGCTGGAGACCAAAGTCTCCAGCCCAGCAGCCGTTACCACCCTGGTGGTCGGTGTGTTAAAGTGTCGGTCTTTGATGGCGGTTACTGCCAGGGACAAAATTCCATTTTTTTTTACTGCTGGCCTCTTGTCGGTATTAACACCGCTTTAACACCGACTGCCAGGGTTGTAATGAGGGCCTATATCTCTATGGTTGGCACTTCTCTCTGGGTAGCCTCCCTCTGAACACGGATGATGGGAACAATAAAAGACTGGCCTTCCTTTAGCATAAGTCAATACAGGCTCTGGCAGAAGTGGATAATGTCTATCTGCCCTTCATTTTTCCGAACATTATAGGTTTGTATATTGTCTCTTCTTGATCAGTTTTCTAGCTCCATGCATTTATAGAGTCTTAGGGCCTCATTACGACCCTGGTGGCCAGCGGTAAGCTGGCGGTAACACCGCCAACAGGCTGGCGGTGTTCGGCCAACTATTATGACCGTGGCGCAATAGCCACGGCCATACCGCCGGCCCCTCCAACATACCGCCAGCACCGCTGCCCTGGGGATTATGAGTCCCCAACCGCCAGCCTGCCACAGCAGTAAACACCGCCATGGAAAGGTTGGCGGTAAGGGGAACTTGGGGTGCCCCTGGGGGCCCCAGCACTGCCGATGCACTTAGCAAGGGCAGTGCAGGGGCCCCCAGGCACTGCCCCATTGCGCATTTCACTGCCCCAGTTTCGGGCAGTGAAATGCGTGAAAGGAGCTACTGCACCCGCTGCACATCAACATTGCTTCTAGCTCTATTACGAGCCGGCTGCAACGTTGATGTGACTTTTCTGCTGGGCCAGCGGAAAAACCATAATAGGGAGCCAGATATACCGCCAGCACTGGCGGTATACTGGCGCCCGCAGCTTCGGCGGTCTTGAGGAAAGACCGCCGTAGTTGTAATGAGGGCCTCAATGTCTTCCTTTAACTTAGCTTGGGTTTCCTGTGGTTCCCCAGATCCTGGTTCATAGCCACAATATAATGTTCATTGGTGTGGACCCATGTCCCAGTAACTGCAACTCTTTGGTCATGTTAGAGAGAGTGGAGTGTCTTTAGCGCCTGCATGTGGGTAGTGACCGTGGGGCCTGATTTCTCAATATTTCAACAATGCAGCACAGCAAGGCAACTTGCTGCACTGTGTTGCTTGAAAGGGAGAGGGCAGGAATGCTCCATGTTTACCAATATCTGACACATTCCTGCTCTTTGCCGTTGCTGACTAACAATCTGGCAGGCAGGCAGCACACTTAGAAAGATGAAACAACTAGTAGAAATAAAGACATTTCTTCTTGTTGCATTCCCCTGGGAAGACATAGCATTTTGATGAATTCCTATGTTGACCATCCTTGATAAATATGGGAATGCACTAAAATCCATGGGTGGATGCTTGAGAACACCCACTCTCCACCCTTGAAACGCCTGCCTACGGCAAAGAAATGCATGGCAGAGGCTTGCGCTGCCTTGCTTTACTCGAGGTTTACCAAGCAATGCAGGGCCACTAAAGGTAGTCTTACCTTGCTTGGTAAATCTGACTTAAGTATTGCTTTGCCCTTGCAACACAATGTGTGATGCAAGGGCAACACAATACAACGATAAACATGGCCCAACATTCATAATTATGTTGTCTAAATCTCCCAGACAGCTCTGAAAGTCCTCTTTTGTCACCATGGGGACAGATTTACCATTCTTGGTTGCCATGTCTGCTGTTTGAAGCATCTGAGCTTTTGGGGTTGGAGGCTCACCTACTTGTTCACTCATTCTCTTATAAAAGTCTTTAATACCCTTCACAGCCTTTTTGGGGGCCTGGTCAATTATTGTCTCAGTCTGCTCTTTATATACAGTTTGTCCCCAGTCGTCACTGACACTACCTCTGCTGGGTCACAGATTCATCAATGAATAAGATACTGTGGCATATTCCTATCATAGCTTTAGGAGTGGCCTTCAGAGCCTGGCAAGGAGCGAATGAGTGTCATCAGCTTGGCTTATTATCATCTGGTTGGAAGGACACCCCAAAATAGTTCCTCAACCTCCTTTGTTATGATGGCGAGAAGGTGGGAGTTGCTTACTACTAGCCCCTCTTTTAAATTATTTGGGTTAGAAGTGCTGCCTAACACTGAAGATTAAAGATGTATCAGGAGTTTCATGCCCATGGAAGAAGAAACGCTCAGTTGTGATGCATACTGCAAGGCTGACTCTCATGCTGCCTCTTGATGGGCCTTGTTTTCAAAATCCATGGACTGTTTTTTCTGTTGATATATTTTCTGTGATCTTGAGGGCCCTCAACATTACCAAAGATTGTATCACTTTGTTAAATGTGATAACATCTCCTGCAGTTGAAGGTTGATGGGCTCACTTCAGGCTGTTAAAATCAAGTTATTTCTAAAGTTGGCCATAGTAAAAAGTTAAATTCTTAAGCAGTCAATACTTTGCAAACTGTAATCACATGATCTAACCAATTTACACTTCCAAAAATAACATTGAGATTATCGTTTTTTGATCCAGAATGCAATCTCTGATTTTTTTCCCCTTGGTGTTGGTGGGCTCAAATGAGAATGGCTGAAACCCTGGTCGCCCAAAATTATTAATTGTGTGTTCATGAACAACATGGTGAAATGACCTAGAACTAAAGGTTGCAGTACTGGTAGAGTCCTTTCAAATGGATTCAATGATCCTGGTACATTTTTGTTGGACTACATGTTACAGAAACAACCAAGATTTCCTTATTAATGCCTTTGAATTTAACTGTGATTTACAAAGGGTCTCCCTGACATCAGGGCAGAGGAAAGAGTCAAACCAGGACACTGAATAGAAGGTCCAAAGCAATGGTAGGAAATGGATGATGCTCGTGACAGAACATAAGGAAATTAATGTATATGTTTAGCTTGTAGCTTTAGGGTGTCATTCAGTCACTGAAGAGCTCAGATAGCCCATATTGCATTTGTAAGACTTTAAAAAAACACAGCGAATAGTGTCCTTCTGATCACAGTGCTAAACATCTTACTTTATGAATTGGAAAGAGAAGTGAAGAAAATTACCCGTAAAAGTTTTTTATAATCACATTTTATTTGTCTTCAATTTAAAGTAGGAAGAACACTCGGTCTATATAACGCATCTGCCCTTTCCACACATATCCCTTGAAACCGCAGAGGACTTACAGCAGTTGTCCCATCACCCATCGCCAATATCAGCAGTAAGGGCCTGATTTAGAGATTGGCGGAGGGATTTACTCCGTAACAATTGTGATGGATATCCTGTCTGCCATATTTCAATTCTCTTACAGCTTATGGAACCTGTAATATCCTGGATGGGATTTCTGTCATGTTTGTGAAGAAGTAACCTCACCGCCAAACTGTAAATCATGGCCATCGCCTAGAGTAAGTCTACCTATCTACCCCATATTCTAGAGTGTTTGTGTGTGCAGCCCCTTGCTAGGTTGATGGGCTTTTCTAACATGGGGCATGAGTCCATTGCTGTCTGGCACTCTGTTAGTGTAGGGAATTGTTTTGGTTCCAATGCAAGCCAAAGTTTCTTGGGGCATGCAGTGTGCTATTCTAGCCATTTATTTTAAGGGGAAAATACCCAAGGCCATCAGTGGTTGGTATAGTGAGTCAGACTCTGGATTTAGACACTGACATGTTTTTTCACAAGGATCCCAAAAATAGCACCGATGAACTTGAAGGGAGTGGTAGGATGAGGTTTTAGATTTAATGAATGGGTCCAAGAGTTAACATTACGCAAGAAATAGAAGAAGGTAGAGTAACTCAGTAGCTGCAATCCCAGAATGAATCTGGGGCTGGCCACAAGACTTAGATTTACTTTGAGATTTTCTTTTTTTTTTTTAAATAAAACTCATACAAATCAAACTAAGCTGGATGAGCTAGTCTCTTCGTAACCATTCACATAGATAATAAGTTTCATATTTGGGCCATTCTTTGTGGAAAAGATTAATACAATAAGACAGCAATAAATAAGGCACAGTTCATTATCAAAAGGGGTTTCAACAGAAAGAGTTTCCAAGCACATTTCTTTTCAAATCCAGAAACCACTAGAAAGTGGACAATATTTCAAACAGTAACCTCATGCACTCAGAATAACCATGGAGGCCAAGGACAATTTTTCAGATACAACATGAACCTCTTTGCTAAGGAACTTGTTTCTTCAATATCCAGTAAAATAATGGATTGACTCTTACTCTGTCTGGATTAGTGAAAGGGTTTGCCAAAACATTAATTAGATGTCCCCATGGATTGCTATCGTTTGGTCTTTTTTCAACAGTGATTCCCTCCTCTAGATTCGTATTCTATGAAGGACCTTTCAATGACTGATGAAGAAATAAAACAATATGGTTAAAAGGGGACATTCAACATGACAACTAAACAGACGATATATTTCTGGTGAAAAAAAGCAGAAGGGTTTCAGACCCATCATGAATGTAAAGCAAGTTTGCTGTTTCATTCATTACAGGCTCTTCAAGATAGTAGGGGTTAATCTTGTGATAAATACTTTGATTTCAGAGGGTACTTTGTTTGTACTTAATTTTAAGGACACATACTTGGCAGTTCCTCTCTTTCGCCTTCATGAGTCTTTTTTTCAAAAGTGGGGTCAGATTTCGCGATTCTCTATTCTTCGTTATCGAATTTCTTCAGTGTGCTGATAAGTTACCAAGGTTCTCAAATGTCATATCACTCAGAACACAAGTACATTTTTGCTCATTTGCTGAACGAAATGCTTTTGATTTTCTCATGTTTTAGGACTAATTGTTATGCATTTTCAATATGAAATTTCTCTTATTCCATTCCTAGGTTTCGACTCAAAAATGGGAGCTAGCCTGCTTCTTTCGAAGCCACACATTTTCACAATGTATTCCAGGAATTTTATTCTATCCCGTCTGCAACCAAGGAAAAGAGTGATTGAGAGAAAAAAATTCTTCAGTGGTACACCGTTGCCACTCATATACCTAAGAGATTTGGTTAGGATTGCAGAACTTTCTCCATTACATGCATTTCATTTAGTCAGAGTTTCTACATCACAATCATCTTCAGAGATTAGAAATGTGGCATCTTCACCAAGGTCTTTCGTATGCAGACTCAATTGCTTTGACAGCCAGCTACAAACATGAACTTCAGTTATGGCTTCTGAATTTATCAGCCTGAAATGGAAGTTAGATTTTCAAGAAAGACACATACTTACTAAAAGCTTAGGATGTAAATTAACTAGGTTTGGATGTTTCATGTCAATGGAGAGGGCAGTGGAAGGAAGAAGTAGAACGGCCTCTTTCATGCAAGATTCGCAAAGAAATAGTTCCAAGTTGCTATTTCGATCAGGAGTTTTCACAGAATGCAAGGTGAAATTTTGTATTCTTCTAAAGATAGACAGTGTTCTGCCGAATATCATAAACCCCAACATAAAAGATTAAAAACACTTGCAATTCCATCATAATATTTTGGCTGAATTTTGCTTAGAAAAGAGCATTATAGTTCAAGGAAAGTGTATTGAAGGACAGAGATAGGAAATGGAACTCCGGGCATCTAAAGGACAGCTGTGATTGGATAACCCTCTCTAATGTTTTCTGGGCACTTAAGGATCACTTGCCCCTTCTGGTGGGAAATCTCTTTTCCTCTAGATACTTTACTCAACTCTTATATCGGCTTCTCTGTGAGTCGAAATACTCTATAAATGGTGACGTGATTGGAATGAAATAAAGGGTTATGCCTTTTTCCCATTCCCGTTGATTTCTCAGTTCCTCCATTACAGCCACAGAAGATAAGTGTATGTTCTGATCCCTATAATTCTTCTGAAAATAAAAGTATTCTTTTAACTTAGCTGCCCATTGTAAATCGGACAGGGCATTTAATGTTAACAGATTAACTGTTTCTTTGGGTCCTGTCAGATTGCATGGTGGGTCCTGTCAGATTGCATGGTGGTGTGAAAGGAGAGATTTGGGGCCAGATGTAGCAAAGTTTTGCGAGTCGCAAATGGGCCGATTCGCTATTTGCGACAGTGCAAAATCGGAAATGGGATGCAAAAAGCCCATTTCCGACTTACAAAAAGCGATGGGACCCGTTTGCGAGTCGCATCAGTTGCGACCCCATTTTGCGACCCGCAAATAGCAAGTCGCAATTTGCGAGTCACAAACCTTATGCAATTGCAACTCGCAAATTGCGACTAGTCGCAAAAAGCCCATTTTGCACGTCCATTTACCACTAACTCAGAGCAGGTGGTAACCATTACCAAAGTATAAAAGGAGACCCAGAAGGCACCTGGGTTACTCAAGATGGCGGAGATATACCTGATAGAGTGAGAAGGAGAGTCCACGCAGCCCAGCAGAGGAGGAGGAGGGGCCACTGACAGGAGAAGATATATAGAACAAGGCAGACTCTTTTTCAGCAAACTGAGGAAGAGATATACGATAAATACCGCCTTAGCAGCGCAGCCATCCTAGAATTAATTGATTTACTGAAACCACAGCTAGAACACCAGACTCTGCGTGGCTGCGCCATCCCTACGCATGTGCAAGTGCTATGCTCACTGCACCTCTTGGCCACAGGGAGCTATCAGGGGGTCATTGCTGTGGCAGGTGGGGTATCCCAAAGTGCAGTGTCCAGGTTCCTCAGGGCCTTCCTAGATGCCTTAGTCACGCACATGTCTCACTTCATATACCTACCAAGGAATGAGGCAGAAATGAACAGCACCAAGCTGGACTTTTACCGCATTGACGACGTTCCCCATGTGTGTAGATGGGACACACATTCAAATATGCCCCCCTGCAAATCTGGAACACCTTTTCCGCAACAGAAAGTGTACCCACTCACTCAATATTCAGGTTGTGTGTGATGCCCATTATGTCATCACGGACATTGTAGCTAAGTTTCCAGGCAGTACCATGACTCATACATGTTTAGGCATAGTGGGATACATCAACGCCTGGAACGTGGGGAATTCGGAGACGGTTACCTCCTAGGTAGAGCTACAGACACTTTGCAGACATACACACAGGTCACTGTGCACAACAATCAGGACTTCCTAACAGTGTACTTTTTGTGCCCAACAGGTGACAGTGCATATGCTCTAAGGCCATGGATCATGACTCCGTTTTTAACACCCAGCAATGAATGTGAGAGGCAATACAACAATGCACATAAGAGGACCAGGAACCTGATAGAGCGCACCTTCGGACTCCTGAAAGCAAGATTCAGATGCCTCCACCGCAGTGGAGGTGCCCTCCAATATACCCCCATTACCGCATTCAAAATTGTGGTCGCATGCGCCATCCTCCACAACATAGCCACCCGACGTGGGCTACCTCTCACCCCTGCAGACCCAGATCCTGATGATGAAGAGCAAGAACAACCACATCGCCATCATGGGGATAGGAGTATAGCTAATCAAGGCAGACTGAGACGGGAACACATCGCAACACAATTTCCATTTGTTAAGTGGAACAAAAATAACTATTTTATTAGTGCAGAAATGAAACTATTTACAAGTACTGAATGTCCATGGGCATGAAAATGCAAACCAGGCATGTGGCACATTGACGTCATGTGCCACTTCTAATGGTCCAGGGTGATCTCTATGACCTTCTGCCCCTCCTGCCAGCCTGGCTGGTCCCTGGTGCTTCCGTGGTGCTCTGCCTGCTACTCCTGAGCACCCTGCTGTCAGTGACAGAGACACTGCTCACTGTCGAGCCCTCCTCACTGTCCTGGGGTGTTTCCCCTGTGCCCCTAGACATATTCTGTGTCTCCATCAAGTCAATGATGTGGGTCAGACGTCCCAGGCCCCTAGCCACATCCCCAGCGAAATGGCCCATTTCCACCTGCAGCCCAACTGTCCTCCTCGACAGGCCTGTGGTGTTCATGGCGAGCCTGCCGATGGATGTGGCCATCCTGTCCAGTCTGTGCAGGAGCTGACGGTCCCTGCGCCGCCCACCCTCGGCCTGGGCCAGTAGTCCTCCCGCCAGTTCCCTCATGGCAAGGGCAAGGTCCCCAGTGTTAGTGCAGATCATGTCCATCCTTGAGTTCAGGTGCTGCATGCTGGCATGGTTATTGCGCACGAAGCGGTGCAGCACACCACTAATCCTCCCTAAAATTCGATTTTGTAGGCGCTGACCATGCAGCAGATGTGCCTCACTGGTGCTGGGAGGAAGTTGCCCGGATGCAGACTGCAGCCCTGATGTCCTGGACCTGCAACGCCTGCGCAGCGGTGGCTGCACTGTGATTTCCCCTGTCTCATCCCTGCCTGTTGCTGGGGCAGCCTCTTGTGATACTGTTGCAGCAGGTGTGGCTACTGCAGGGATGCTGCTGACTGTGCACGTGGGGGTGCTGGCGGGTCCTGAGGTGTCCTCATGGGGCTGGCTGATTGGAGTAGTGGTGGTGTCTTGTTGGAGACCTGTGGGACATGGGAGCAGACTGTCAGTGTCTACTATCTGTTGCACACTTCATAATAAACATTTGCCTATGAACTGTCTACTTGACTACATTTCCCATAATGCATCATTCTGGCATTTGCTACCCTGAAATGGAGCTATCTTGGTTGTGCATGCCCCTGTGTACATGGTGGGTGGGGGTATGGCATTGATAGGGGTACAGGCATGTCACATGGTACTAACCGGTTGATGTGCTGGGCTCTGAGGTGTCCAGGTCCCCAAATCCAGACACTGCCTCCTGCTCCAAGGTTTCCTCCACCCTTTCTTCCAGGGGTGTGGGTGGTGGCACAGACGATGGTCCCCCTCCTGTGCCTCTCATCTCCCGGAGCCTTTCAGCCACCCTCTCCTTGGTCCGGGAGCAGAGGTCATACCACCTTTTCTTTATGTCATCTATGGTCCTATGGCTCACCCCCAGGGAATTGATCTTGCCCTGTATGTCCTGCCACAGCTGTTTCTTGGTGGCTTCAGGAACATTGAGGGCTGATTTTCCAAACAAGTCATCATAGTGCTGACAGCATTCGTCTGTCAGCACCTCCAGCTCCCTCTCAGAGAATTTCAGCTTCCTCTTCCTTGGTGTTCCCTCCATGGCAGCTGCTGTTTGTCCTGTGTGTAGTTCAGCAGTTATAAAAGGGTGTGGTCCTCCCTCCTCCCAGGTGTATTAGTAAACTTCCTGGCTGTGATGTCATCATCATGTGCCAGGAAGTGTTTCCAGAGTGTTCTGGAGTGGTTTCTGGAGTGTTCTGCTGCACCTGTAATCAATTTACAAGTTAATCGCAATTTGCGACATCCACTCGCTAATTGCGAGTTTGTTTTTTGCACACTCGCAAAAAGCGACCTCGCAATCGGCGGACTCGCACACTGCGTTGCGAGTCCGGGTGCGAGACGCTATTTCGGCACGTTTTTTTTTTTTGCATTCCAATTTGCGACTCGCATTTTGCGAGTCGCATCAACTCGCAAAATCTGAGTCGCAAATTTTTAGTTTGCTACATCTGGCCCTAAATGAATAAAATTAGTTATGACAGAATTGTTTATCCTGCTTTCCTTTGCCAACATATTCACGTTTGTGGGATGTTTATGTGGTCCAATTAATTCCCATCTGGGGAGAGAATTATTATCTAGGTTCACAGCTCTTGCATCAAATTTGACTACATTGCTATTTCTAATGTTTTTATGACCATGATATGAATGTAAATTACTAATGTTTCTTTCTAGATAGATGGGTAAGTTATAAATATACCTAAGTATAATTCAAATGCTATTTTTAACGTAGCATTTTCTGACAATGGATTGTACGAAGGTTTACTGCAGTTAACATTGCCACTGAGAATACCCCTCTAACATTGACCCTGAGAGTACACCTCTACTTCTCAACTATGAAGGTGCCACACACCCATTTTGCTCGGCCACAGTGATGGTAGTATGGCATGCCCCAGTAACACCACAGCAACACCCACAGTGCACAGATACTTTTGGTAGACTGGGGGTGCAAAATGAGAATGATAGCGGTATGTGTCATGTTCATATTGGACAGTTTGGGAAGAGGTCATGGACAAATCATGCCCCATAAACTGGCACATTACACGCAGCATCATAATATTGCTAAGTATGGTTGTATGGATGTTGGTTCCACGTATGACCTAAGATGGAAGTGTCTTGGTGTTGTGTCTGAAAATCAGCAGCTTGTAATAAAATAGCTTTCCTGGTGTGTGTAATGGAGTGCAAAAGAAAGAAAAGTAGCTATGTATACACTTGTGCTAGGATCCTTATATGGGAGGTTGGTTCAGCTTTCTTGGGCGCAATGTTTGGTTCTGCTTTCTTGGGTGGGTATGGTCTTGAGTCATCTTTTGGGAAAAGCTGTGTCTTACAGTCCTAATGAATTATGGTTGGATGCTTTTGCCTTTGTGGAGAGAGAGTTATCTAGTTTTGCTGCCTCTTCGGAGAAGAGATACTTTCTTCTAGGTTAGGATGATTAACACAGATGCCACTCTAGTGTACAGGGCTGTCTCTTATGCGAGTATCTTTGAAGGTTTACTTGAACAAAGAATGGTCTTGAACTTTAAATGCCATGTCGCCATGTCATGTGGGCAGGGCTGGGGTGATGTGGCCACATAGGTGTAGGTGTATTGGTTGTTTGGCTGCTCTTTTGTGGACTCTTTGAAATCTTTGGAGTAAACAGAGTGGTGCTCCAAGGCAGAGTACATCTGCTTGGTTCAGGGTGAACATGACATGGAAAATAGTAACCTAGAGCTTTTTTGACAAACCTAGGTATGAGAACAGGAATTAAAGGATTTGCATGGCAAATTAGTTACTACTTGATCATTCCCAGATTTCTTACATCAATGTTGCCAGGTTGCCATGAGCCAGTAGCTCTTTCATTTTCCTCAGATAAGAATCTTGGTTTTCGATTAATTGAGTTTTAGGTGGTTCCTCTAGCATACACTGGTCAATGTCTAGCAGGCAGTGGTCTAGGCCAAAAGCATCTGTCAGTAGGGTTTCCACTGGCAAGATGATCTGTGTGCTGAAAGAGTACTCACAATATGTCATAATGAAGCACTTGATGAGGTTTGGTAGTAAACTGAAGAAGGCATTGAAGAGCAGTGGAGACATGATTGAGGGCCTGATTTGGATCTTTGCAGGACTGCCGCTCTCCCGCTGAGGTGGCGGACCAGTATACTCCGTCAAGCCGACGAAGCTCCGACCGCCGTATTTAAATGTATTTCGGCTAACCCGCCGACCTCCTTGACAGAGTGCTCTTCCTAGCCATCAGGCTGGCAGGCTCCCACAACTATATTTAGATGTTACAGTTCTGTAAGTGGTGTGCTGGCAGAGGATTGCTGATGGAGGTAGTTCCTCTCAGGGGCCAATGTACATTGTACAGTGGCAGTGGCTATGGAAAAGAGGCAAGTAACACACACCCAATGTACTTTAGCCATGTGCCCACATGCATAACACACCACACAACACACTGCATTCACAATAAGGTCCTTTGCCATTTCACCACAACATTTACATGCATGAAACACACAATACCATACATCCTGCACACAACATACACACACTATTGATACTACACCCACATACAGCACAACTACCAACACAATGACACAATCATGTACACAAACACACTCATACTAAAGCCCACCTACACACCTTACAACAACCACACAACTCTCATCTGAGTGTTGCACACAGCAGCACAACACAGCCACATATACACAACAAACATCAGACCCACATGCAAGTGGCACACATACAGACACAAACACATCACCCACTCCAGCTCCCTCCACCTCAACCAGCTACTTCACTCACACCCCTCCCAAGTGAAAACGTTGAGGTGCCAGATATGTGCCCAATAGACGACAATTCATTAGGAGGACACTCCTGGATTACAGACAGGAGACAAATTAAGGGCTTCACAGGCAGGAGGAATTGTAACATCCAAAAATGTTCTCTGTCAGATATGAGTTACATTGCCAGGAAAAAATAGATGAGAGTAGGAGTACATGTCTAAAGACCTGAGTCCAACTTTTACACAGCGTGTCCCACATTGTCTGTTGCAGTACAAGTCATTACATTATTGGAATGGAATTGTTATACCAGTGTGACAAGTACTGCCTCACATTCACAGCTGTAAGCACTATATTTCACTTGCATGTTCTTATTGCAAAGTGCACACATGGACACAGTTTACAATTGTGATGTACTATTCATGTTGGTGCAATCATTCATGTGATTGTGAATACTTTCATCAAAAAAGAAATTGGTTATGTCATCATTTATTTTTAAACACAGTTGTGTCTCCAAAATTGTGTGACACAAATGCTTTACAGACATATGAATGTCACAAGTTGTTAAAAGATAAAAAAATACTGTGACATGTATAGTACTGCACTAGTTTTGAGATAAAGTTAAGTGGCCAAATAACATTCACTAGTTATGTATTATGGTTACTTTCGAATCTGGCGACAACGGGGTTGTGTTTCCTCCATGGTGCAGTGGCAGCAGCAATGGCAGGTCTTGTCCAGTCAGGTCCAGTCGAAAACAGAAGTGAAAATGGTAAAAAAGGTAGGTTTTTACCTCATTTCCCTTCCAATCCACCAGCTCAGGTGTGGAGGTAACACTGCCAGTTTCCTTGGTGGGAAAAGTGGCTGTAGTCCCACCGTCTGCCACTATATCCAATAGCGCCATTGATGCAGATGGGACATTCTGGCGGAGTTGGTGGGACTCGGGCAGTATATAGTCTGAAGAACCACCAAGATCTAAATACGGGGGACAGACTGCCAAGGTGGCGGGTAGGAAATCTGATGGAAAAGCAACAGCTGGACCAATTCCGCCAATATCTAAATCAGGCCCTGAGCCTTGAGGTTGCCCTAATTGGTACAGAAAAGATGTGGGGCCAAAATATGTCCTTGAAGATGAGCATGTTTTAAACACCTTTACTATCCTATTTGGAGGAGGTGGTAAACTGTAGCAAGACTATTGTGTGTCTTTAAGCATGCTGCAGTTGTGAAAGAGCAAATACACATTAACACCATAATACATTGACACACCACAATACCAGTAATACAAACAGCACAACAACGTTATAGTACAATAACACACCACAATACCAGTAATACAGGAGGTACACCAGCTAACACAGCAACAAATACACAACACAATTACACAAAATTCAACAAAAGAACAACACAATGCAAAACAAAAACATAAGTTATAACTCAACAACAATAAAATAAAATTGCGAAACTAGATCTATTAATAGTAAGCCTAATCTGCTGGATCAAGATTCTACTCCTTGATGATTGGCTCGAGATGTGAGGTGTTGAGGTATCAGCGATGCTTCTTACTGGAATGATGGCTTCTGTGGTGAGCATGATGTTCTTGAAGACTTGATTAGGATACAATAGTCCATTGAGCTGTCCCTTTAACTGTTAGGTAAGGAGTTGCTCACAGGAGGACAGAATCTGTTATGTGGGTGTGCCAAGTTGCAAAAGCACACTATTGCAACGCTGTGTATTTTATTTTAAAATTATAGGCAGCAACATAGTGTTTTAAAAGAAACAAAGAGTTGTTTTGAGCAATGGGAGGACTAGTACCATTTGATTGTTTTCTACCCCTTCCAAGGCTGTTAGCTGGCCTGCTGCTAAACCTACCAAACTCCAACTTCCCAAAGTCCACTGTTGCCCAATCTCCACGGTTTGCCCACCTGTCTACAGTATGTTCCTAGCTTCACCAAACCCTGACCATTCATTCAGGTCAGTAGAAACCTATCTGACACTCCTCACTATGGACTAGATGTAAGTACAACTGGTCGCGGTTTGCAACCAGTGTGGTGATTTGTGAAGTGACCTACATACCGATAGGATGTTTTGCAAATTACCAATTGGTAGAGAGTCATATTAATGAAGTTTGTTGAAATTTGTGTCCCACTTGGATTCACTGCCTTCACAGGATGGTGGCCTGCTGGGATCAGTAGACAACCATGTCTGTGATTACTTTGAAATAAAGTGATCATTTTTTTGAAAAATGCAGACCATTTTCTTCAAAGGAAAACGGGGAGCGTTTAAAAATGAAAATATTAAATGTTTCATTTTTATTTTTTAAGAGTAGGCAGTGGTCTGTGGAACCATTGTGTGCTCTTAAAAAATATTTTTTTAAACATTCTCAAAGGGAAAGGGGTCCAAAAAGGGACCCCATTCCCATTTGCGAATGGGTTACCACCAACTTTGAGTTTGAGGTAAATAATGAATGTTTTGTGACTGCATTTTGGTTGCAAAACAGTAATACATACCACTACGGTTTTGTATTTGGAAGGGATACCCTAAACACGCCCTTTCAAAGTACTGCATCGTTATTAGGTTGCAAACCCAAATTGTGACTTTGTAATGTCTTACTGATTGCAAGTTGGATTTGATGAATTAGAAAACACATTTTTGCCTTCGTAAATCTCCCAATTCTGCGAATTGGGCCATGTGTGACTGCAAAAAGCTTTGTACATCCAGTTTTCTGTCTTGGTTGACCTCCTTAGGATCTGCTGGTATCAAGTGGGAGAGGGCAGACTTTTCAGCATAATTCCTTTTCTAGAAAGTACCACACAGGGTTATTCTACCTCAGGAAATGATGAATACTGGCTGGGGCAAGTGAGCTGGTGAAAATGAGGCTACCACATATAGCAAAAAATGTCCCACTTAATCTAACTGGGAAGTTTTAATTCTGATGTAGTTGAAATTTGGGTGATACTTTTGACGTCATGATGTTGATCAATATGTGACCACATTGACATTTTATTGTGTTGATTATAACAAGCTAACTGTAAAGTGGTGCATTGAAAGTCTATGTTGATGTGCATTCACTGTAGACTAATACTTGATGTACGTAGTACTGTTACTTCAACAAGAGTATTCTCATTGATATTGATTTCATATGTTTTATTATGCTTTTAGAGACCAGTTTTCATTAAAACGATAATGACATTCTTGATATAAATGTTTTAAATGTCATATGCTAATGTTGAGAAAATTTAGTTTCCCATCATACTTACTCTTATGTATTAACAAGTCATTTTCTCTTGTAATATGAAATTGAACAGGATTTATCAAATGATCAATTCACAATGATAAAATTATATGTGTTTTGCTTAATATGAATAATGTGTGCCATTTGCTTTAGTTTCGCCATATTGATTTGTTTGGCCTCAGTCTTGCTGAATGTGAGAAAACTGTATTTCTTTTTTGCTAACGTGTCATTTCCTTTCAGTTGTCATTCCCATAGAATGTTAGTTTGGAAATAGATATGCTATTGTTTTAGAGAGCCTGAGAAAGTAACCTTGAGGATGCTACACACAGAAAAGAGAGAATGTGAAGATTAGCTCAATTTACAATTTGTTGCAAAGTCGTACTCGAGAGCAAAGATGGATACCTTCCCATGACAGT
The DNA here is from genome assembly GCF_031143425.1 of Pleurodeles waltl. NCBI lineage: Eukaryota > Metazoa > Chordata > Amphibia > Caudata > Salamandridae > Pleurodeles > Pleurodeles waltl. Next base: position 856,270,267 of record NC_090439.1, read on the forward strand.
CTTTGAAACTTGTCCTGATGGTGCAGATGCCTGTCATATGATGTGCTATGACAGGACAATGAAATCTTTTGATCCATATGGCGTTACCATGGACAGATTATCTTTCATTTTGGACTTTAATTTAGCATTTCCAGTTAGCTTCAGGAGGGGAGATTCCCTTGGACTTTGAGAGGCCCTCGCTGCCTTTACCCCTCATTCTACCCCAACGCTTGCTGAGAGACTTAGGTTTTCCCCTGCCCATAAGAAGACTCTTGTCCGAGCTTCTGAATTGCTGACAACTTCCATTTTTATCCAACCTTGGTTAGTTTTTTTTTGTCCTTTTTTTCATCTTTTTTCCCCATGTGTTTGTCCCTTTTTTCTTTTTATCTTTTTTGTAGTCCAGCACTTATAAAGTAATGACTTCTTGTTACTCTTAGGGATTTCTTTTGCTTAGCTAGCTAACTTAGATGATCCTTAGATCGCCTTCATGCCCAGGAGAGGCTGGACAACACTTGTTCTCCTTTTTATGTCCTGTGTTGCTCCTCTTGAGTGTTTAGTCATTTTAGTGTCAGTTCATCAAACTTTTTCCACTGTTTGGGCCTAACTATGGTGATTCTGTATCTTCACCGTCTGGTTCTGAGAACTGTTTATATTAACTTGAGCATAAATATGTAATAAAACCCTTTAACTTCATTTTCAACTTGAATTTTCCTTGTGTGGACAAATTGGTCATGCTGTAACTTAATGTGAATTGATTGGTGATGGTTGATCTTTTTTACGACCTCTTAAGGGTGAAAAGATCTATTGGCTTTGTTTAGAGCATACCTGAAATGCTCCAGCAATATCACCCACCCTGTTTGCAGAGGTTGTTAAATCTGTGGATTTGAGCTGGTGGCCTTCTTCTTTCAGAGATTTAGGTAGTTTTCAGTGATGTTTTTGGTAGTGTCAAAGAAGGTATCTTTGAATGCTCCATTGTTCAAAGGAGGTCTTTTTGTCAGTAGGAAGGAACATGAAATGGTAGGAATTGGAAAGCAGCGGATGGAAAGTGATTCACATTTAGTAGTGACAAACCATTGAAACCTTGTGGTCTATAGGTTATCATTGAAAACCACTGCAGTCCTTCTCAACTTTGTAGTGTCAGTTTCTGGTGGCAATTCCATACCCGATTGATGACCTTTTGAAATATTGGGGCTACATCATTTCTAGCCAGTTGTCTGCAATGAACAGAATGTCTGAGTTTGAATCGTATGTAAGCTTGTAGATGTTTGGCAGGTTGTTCTTCACTGAACAGGTAATATTTATGAGAGGGTTGTGGGGGGCCAAAGGGAAGGAAAACAAATGGCTTGTAGGGTGAGAGGAGTGTAGGGGTGAAAGTGTAGGAAATGGATGAGAAATGTGTGATATGGATTGTAGAGCTCAGCTTTAGATTCCAAAAGTTAGACTAAAGACAGAAGGGCTAGGGAGAAAGAGGATATAGTTTAATAGTATTGCTTAATGAGAGGTAATGACAAGAGTAATAGGACACGATCTTTAATTTTTTAGATCAGGGTTGAAGGGATGTGATGCATGAGAGTAGAGTCAGCAGGGGAGGGGTTGGTAAAGTCTGGGGCATGCTACATTAGTCAATAGAAGTAAAGCACATAAGTGCACAAGTGGAGTCAGTGTGTGTGAATAGTTGTAGGAGTGGATAGAGATGAAGTTACCGGGGTGGAGGAGATGGGGAAATACATGTTTGAGGAGAAGGGTTGGATTGATTGGAGGGAAAAAGATTATGGAGAGGAGTGTGTACTAGGGAAGATGGCATGTCCGTTGAGGTGTTGAGGTAGATGGAGATGGAGGAAAGATGCATATAGGGAGAAGGGGAAAGCTTGGTTAGTGAATGGTGAATAAGAGAGAAATAGGAGGTACAGGGATGAGGAAGGTGGGAAAGACAAATGTGATGGGTGGATGAGTAAGGGACATTTTTAAAGGAAGAGGAGAGGCAAGTGGGAGACAGAATGGTTAAGAGGAGTGGTGAGAAGGGGATATATCATTAGTAGGGGTGGGAGCTGGGAAGTTGTGCTGATAGGGAAACATGTGCTCAGGAATGGAAAGGTCTCTCAAGTAAATGAAATCATACGCAGGCACACTGTGATGAAATGCACAGCTTTACTCTGGTGTGAGACATCGTGCCACCATTGGTATACCTATGGGGAAGTAGGCTAATACTGCTATTTCTCAAAGAAGCCAGTGAAGGGTTTTTGGAGAGGCTAAATAGAAATCTTTGGGGTTAACCTAGGATCAGACTGCATGCATCCAAATGGAAGGTGCAACATCCCAGAAACTTCATGTGATTTAGCAATTGGAAGAATCTATGCTATCTACCTAATATCAAGTCTCATAGTCGAAGACCAAGGTTTCCTAAAACCTCCAGTACCAGTAATTAAAAGCCTGTAGGATATCCAGGTTCTCAACCACTAGATACAAAGTGATCCACGGAGGTGCTCAAAGACCTTTGGATTGTGGAGGGAGTCATGCAAAAAAATGATAGAAAACATAGAATAGAATGGGGTTTGTGGTGTAGGTTTAACTCCTTGGAAAGAGCAGGTTTCCAAAGCAACCAGATAACTATGAATCTATATTTCCACCTAAGAGTAGCATGTGGCAACACACTAGAAGTTACTGTGTCCCAAAAACCACCAGATAATTTAAGAGCTATGTAAGGGCATATGTGTGCTAGGGATCACATAGGTACATGCTTATAGAAGACTTAGCTAATCACCATATCATCTACAGGGTTCACTTAGATAAGTGAAGGTACAGTCCATTGGAACATGAAGCATCCAAGCACCAGAAGCTAATTTAAGAATGTTTGATGTCCATCTAGGTGCAGCTCAAGGGGCAACCCAATGGAAAGCTCTACTTCCCAAAAAACAGCAGATAATTTAGGAATCTGTGGTATTCACCTATGAATGAAAAAGGTGCTCCCAAGTAGAAGATGCAGCTTTCCAAAACCAACCAGATGGTATACATCTATGCCATCCAGCAAGAGTGGCAAGGCATTAGTCTACTGGAAGACAGAGATTCCCTGGACCATTAGTTAATGAAGAGCTTATGAAGACTAGATTCCCCAAACCACCAACTTATTTAAGAATCTATGTAATTCACATAGGACTAGTGAAGGGCAACCCACTGGAAAAGACATCATGCTCAGATAAAAAGAGAAAGGTATGTGAAATCTTGCAAGGCACCTTCTGTGTAGTAGGATGTATGTTTATGTCAATGGCACACTCACTCTTTGTCATGTTTTTCATGGCCCTTTCCTTAGCTTATGACCGTCATCTTGGAACAGTTAGGCTGTGCCACATGCAGGGGTGCATGATATGGATCACATGCTGCTTCGTGTGGGTGAGTCAGAGTAATGATCCAGGTCCTCCACAAAGCATTGTAACTGCCTGTGTCCCGGTGTATGTCTCCTTATAATGGCTCTTTTCCGGTTGCTGTTTCCTCTTTCTCTCCCCTCCCAATGGCATTCAATGTAATAGTAAACTCCTGTAACGTTATCTGCTTATCTGCTGTACCGAAGGTGTAGACTGAAGAGTTCACAAAAGTGGTTCAGGAGAGGACACAAAACCTGCATCTTCCTCTGTGAACATACCCTTCATCTTCATTGATATTGACTTCATCTTGTGTTTTTGCTTCAGGAATAGAGTTCTATATGGCAAAAAAGGGGGGGCTTTTTAAATAAAGTCCTTATTTGACTGGGTGTCTGATTGCTTCCTGGTGAGTGATTGATCTCAGTTGTGACTGATTTCTTATTCACTCTTTTTGTAATAATAATCCATATATGTTTAAATGAAGTGGTGTTACAATCATTATGGGATGGAAGAGAGAGAGAGACAGAAAGTAAGAGATTGAGAGACAGTCAGAGAAATTAAGAGAAAGAGAAATAGATTGACAGAGAGAACTTGAGATAGAGGGAGAGAGTTTATAGGCTTTGATGAATGATATAAGTAGAATGGGATTCTTTTAGGACAAATTGAAGAGAAAAGTGTATCTGTCAATAAAAACAAGTGATGTCTCCTTTCAGTATGAATCTTAAACATTTGAAGTTGAAAATAAATCCCCGAAGAGACCTGACCACTGGAATCCTTGGACTGGAACCCTCAACTTTCAGTGTGAGACCTTAACCATTAGGCCATATGTAACTCCTTTGTATGCTCTGTACAGATAAAACTATGACATTCACCCCACCCACTTTGAGAGGACAAAGACATGAATGTTGCATTACTAGGACGGCTTAATAGTCAAAACACCAGCAAATAAACAGATCCTCTGCCGTAAGATACTAGGATTTGAACCTTCAACCTACTCTGTGACAGTCCAAGAGGTTTACTATTAGGTCAGAAGAGACTCCGTTTTGTTTTTTATCAAAACATAACTACTAATCGAACCACACATCCTGCTAGCCTGACTCTTTGTAGTAATTGAATGGAGAGACCTTTACAATAACAATCCCCCTCTCTCTCTTCCATTCCATTATAGGATGGAAGAGAGAGAGAGAGAGAGACAGACAGATAGACAGACAGAAAGTAAGAGATTGAAAGACAGAGAGAAGTTAAGAGAAAGAGATTGACCGAGAGAACATGAGAGAGAGAGAGAGAGAGAGAGAGAGAGGGAGAGAAAGGAGAGGGAGAGAGATTTTTAGGCTTTGATGAATGGCATAAGTAGAATGAGATTTTTAGGACAAATTGAAAAGAAATGTGTATTTGTCAATAAAGACACGTGAGATCACATTTCAGTATGAACCTTAGACATTTGAATTTGAAAAAAAGTCACATCAGGGAAATGACCACAGACACACCTAGACTAAAACCCTCAATATTCTATGTGAGGGTTTGGGACTTTAACCATTAGGGCATAGGTGTGTCCAGACATAACTATGGCATTTACCTCACACTCTTCGAGAGGAAAGAGACATGAATCTTCTATTACTAGGAAGGTTTAACAGTGAAAACACTAGTAAATAAACTGAGCCACTCTCATGAGATAATAGGATTTGCACCTTCAACCTGCTGAGTGACAGTCCAAGAGCTTTACCAGTAGGTCAGAAGAGACACTGTTCTGATTTGCATCAAAACATAACTGTTAGAAATGGGGTCTTTGGTTGGCAGTCAGGTTACCCCCTGTCCAAAGAAGGATCCTCACTCTAGTCAGGGTAGGTCACACACAATCCAAATTATCATGTGCACACCCTCTGGTAGCGTGGTACTGAGCAGTCAGGCTTAACTTAGAAGGCAATGTGTAAAGTATTTGTGCAATGATTCATACAATAACACAGTATAACACCACACAAATACACCACACAGTGTTTAGAAAAATATATAATAATTATCTGGTTAAATGCAGGTCAAAATGATCAAGATTTGATAAGTACACATTGAAATATTAATTTAGAGAATGATAAAAAGAGTTTTTAGTCTTCAAAAAGCAACAAGTGTCTCTTGCAAGCGCAAAGTACCTGGTTTACGCCCAAATTATCCGCAAGAGCCCGCAGAGGAGGAAATGAGAGGTAAACGGGGAGGTGTGCGTCCGTTTCTCTGGGCGCACACAGGTGATGCATCGATATTTTTCCACGCAGAGAGGGCCTTGCGTCAATTTCCGTCGCAACGACTTGGATCCTCTTCGGGTTGCGGGGTATTTGGGCGCCCCGGGGACGATGCAGAGAAATCGTGGGCATGCAGGACAAACTCACAGGAGCTGCGTCGATCCGGTGGGGGGTGCGGGGAAATTTCTGTTGCACAGCAGGTGCTGCATTGATTCTTCTCACAGGAAGTCGGGCTGAGTCGTTCCGGCTTTGCCGCACAAGGAGTTCTTTGCTGGATGAAGTCTTTTTGGCCCTTAGACTTCAAGGAACAGGAGGCAAGCTCTATCCAAGCCCTTGGAGAGCACTTCCCAGCAAAGCCAGGGGGCAGCAAGGCAGCAGGGCAACAGCAGGGCAGCAGTCCTTTGCAGAAAAGCAGTCAGGTGAGTCCTTTGGGCAACCAGGCAGTTCCTCTTGGAAGGCTGCAGGTTCTGGTTCAGAGTTTCTTCACCAGTGGTATCTAGTTCAGAAGTGTCTTGGTTGGTAGGGTCAGAGGCCCTGCTTGAATACCCAAATGTGCCTTTGAAGTGGGGGAGACTTAAAAGAGTTGCTTAAAAGTGCACCGGGTCCCATTTAATCCATTTCTGCCAGGGCCCCAGTAGGGGATTTGGGAGTCCATTGTGTGAGGGCAGGTCATTGTCCTGTCAAATGTAAGTGTCAGGCCCTCCACCCTCCCAGCCCAGGAAGACCCATTCAGTATGCAGATGTGTGCAGGTGTGACTGAGCATCCTGTATTTGGGGTTGTCCGAGAGAAAATGCACAAGGGAGCTGTCAAGTAATCTAGCCAGACGTGGATTGTAAGGCACAGAAGGATTTAAGTGCAGAGAAATGCTCACTTTCTAAAAGTGGCATTTCTAAATTAGTAATATTAAATCCAACTTCACCAGTCAGCAGGATTTTGTATTATCATTCTGGCCATACAAAATATGACCTTGGCACTCCTTTCAGATCAGAATCTACCACTCAAACAGTATATGAGGGTAGCCCTAATGTTAGTCTATGAAAGGAGCAGGCCTCACAGCAGTGCAAAAAAGGAATTTAGGACTTCTACACTACCAGGACATATAAACTACACAGGTATATGTCCTGCCTTTTATCTACATAGCATCCTGCCCTATGGGTTACCTTAGGGGTGACTTATATGTAGAAAAAGGGGAGTTTAAGGCTTGGCAATTACTTTTAAATGCCAAGTCGAATTGTAGTGGCAGGCCTGAGGCATGGTTAAGGGGCCACTTATGTGGGTGGTACAATCTGTGCTGCAGGTCCAATAGTAGCATTTAATCTACAGGCCCTGGGCATATGTAGTACACTTTACTGGGGACTTACAAGTAGATTAAATAAGCCAGTTGGGTAGGAACCAATGTCACCATGTTTTCAGGGAGAGAGCATAGGCACTTTAGCACTGGTTAGCAGTGATAAAGTGTGCAGAGTCCTAAAACCAGCAAAAACAGTGTCCAAAAAGTGGAGGGAGGCAGACAAAAAGTTAGGGGTGACCACCCTACGACTATCAGGTCTAACAATAACTATACGATTCAAATCACACATCTTGGTAATCTGACTCTTTGAAGTCATTGAATGAAATAATCTTTGCAATAACAATCTCTCTCTCTCTTTTAGAGAGAGAGAGAGAAAGTAAGAGATTGAGAGACAGAGAAATTATGAGAAAGAGATTGGCAGAGAGAACTTGAGAAAGAGAGAGAGAGGGGAGAGGACTTTAGGCTTTGATGAATGATATACGTAGAATGAGATATTTTAGGATATGTTGAAAAGACAAGTGTATTTGTCAATAAACAAAAGTGAGATCGCCTTTCAGTATGAATCTTAAAGTCATTCCTGATTAACATATAACTGTAGGTAGGACTTCATGGGCCTATATATTAACAATAACACTTCAGTAGGTTTTATTGATCAGGGTAAGATCAATGGAGATTTATACCTCTGCGAGGGCATAATGCTGTGTGTGCATACATCTGTGCATTGATTTCCTTTTGGGAGCAGGGTTGCCACAGTTCAATGTAGAGTATAGTGTTATCCTGCCCTGCTGAAGGCTACTTTTCTGTCATTTCGTAATAATCAAAAGTGGCAAGGCAGTAACACTCCCCTGATCCTTTATTGGTACCCTGAGCCATAGTACTTATTTCGGTACGCTGACTCTGCTAAAAACACTACACTGGTTGTTCCCAACCTTTTGACTTCTGTGGTCCCCCACTTTATCAATACTGGAACCCAGGGACCCCAACTGGATAATTATTGGTATCCGGGGAGCCCCACAGAGTAATTACTGAAAGCTGGGGACCTAACCTGTCATTATTATTTAATTTTCAAAGCAGTCGAGGACCCCCTAAGGGGGCTTCACGGGCCCCCAGGGGTCCCCGAACCACAGGTTGGGAATCACTGCACTACACATTCCAAGACAGGCAGATGCTGCAGGTGACCGAAAGGTGCAGGGCTTATATGCGCAGGCACCATTGTCTCTTTCTGCTGCCATCAGCTAAACAAAGTGCTGCTTCTATTGCAACGGCCAGATAGTATGGACAGTTTGCTACTGTACACAATACTTTCATTAAATAGCATTTAATAAACTTGAACTTGAGGTACCAATCTCACCGACATCTTCCCATTCAAGCTGATAGTTATGTTGTAGTTTGCCACAGCTGACAGCATGAGATTCTGCTAATTAATAGAACAATTGCAATCATTTCCAAGTGGGATTAATTCTGCTAAAGAGTTGCAATCATTTTAGACATTCTCCCGAGGTACACAAATCCTCCACGATAATTTAATTGTGAGGATTTAAATCTCTGTTTACAGTGCATGCTTCTTCTTAGCTCATGTCTGGCTAGCCAGAGTAAATAAATGACTGGTAGTTGGACAGATTCTTAAGAAAAAATGTTGGTTGCTGTTGACTTTTAATAAGGTTATTTTCTGCCACGAAGAAAGTCTCCCAACCTTCAGAAAGACGGAAAACCCTTTTCATGGCCGGCAAACTATGAGTTGCTATGGTCCATCAGTTGTTAGCACTGAACCTGGACAATTCTCATAACTCTTGCAGCATTGCTCTTCTCACGTTCCAAGCAGTACATCTTGTGGACAGTTATCTGTGCCTGCTGCCAGACAGTCAAGCACAGCTTGTGCACCCTGGGGACAATGTGTGCGAGCGCAAGGCTGTCCAGACTCACAAAACCGTGCCTTCATATGTCCACTAATGTTCAGATTATATATCAGTGTTGTTTTTATAGACAATTGTGTTTTGCTGCAAAAAGTGATGTAGAATGTGGCAAAACTCTAGCACTGACAAGGTTAAAAATGTGGCTCCTTTATAGATGAAAAAAAGCTTTTTCATTGATAGGCCAGATTGTACAGTTGTGTGGTTCATTGGTGAGTGCAAGAACTCATCAAAGGTTGAATGAGTAGATCGATCAGTATGTGGACAGATGGATTGATTGAGTGTATGGGTGGATAGGTGCATGCAAATTTTCTGCATGAATGGATGAATGTGGCGAGTGCGTGGCCTGATGAATGAATTAATACATGGGTGGATACATGGGTAAGTTAATGAGTAGGTACATGGATAGAATGATGAAACAGACTAAGAAATGTTTACATATGTTAGCACGTCAGAGCCTTAATAAGTAGACTAACAAGGAGACGCGTTTAGGTCGACAAACCTTTGAACCACGTTTGGGGACTTCCCAGCATGAAATATTTTCTTGGCACCACCAATCAATGAATCAATAAACAATCAATAATAACAATCGCTAATCAATAAACATTTAATTAAACGTAATCATTGAACTCACCATAACTCCTCAGTTCACGAATAACCACACCAGTTTAGTCAAAAGTTAAGATTTTTATTTCCCTATTGGTTACAATCTAACATCATGTCTGTTAATCTTATTAAGCATAAACTCATCAGAACACTACTAATTAGCAATCAGAGCACAACTTAATCAATGAATCGGCTATATTCATTCAATATTTATGCACATCATTAATATGAAGCAACTTAGAAGAGTCTCATTAGTACATTTGGTTCAACAAAGCAGGAACTCAGTCATTTGTCTATTTGCATAGGATAATTGTGAACGCCTTAACTAACCACGAATTAGCATTAGCATGTTGGGCCTCATGCAAAACATTTTAGTAAACACAAATTTGGAAAACATCTAAACTAAGGCCTCTATCAAAATAGCAGTTGGTACCCAGAAAGAAAAGGCAAACAGACAATCACAAATTTTGCATAGGATAGTTACCAATCCAATAGATCAGCAAACAGCGTCAGTCTTCATCCTCAGGACATCAGTCGATTCACCATCAGCAAAGATAGGACGGGGTAAAATCTCAAGATAGCATAGTTCAGAAAATGAATTTCTTCCCTCAGATGGAGGAGAAGTTAATATCTGACAAGAATGGGGTAGAGGATGGTTTGAAGTGACAGGACAATTTAACTCTAAAGTATGGGTTTTAAGTGTCCGGTAAAATGGCAAGTGACAAGTCTTATGGCAAAGGGAAAGGCAAATGTCTCCATCAAAGTAGAAAAGAAAAGTGGCCCCTGTTACACCGTTAAATTAAAACATAGGGCCTGATTACAAATTTGGCGGAGGGGGTTAATCCGTCCCAAATGTGACGGATATCCCACCCACCGTATTACAAGTCTAATTGTTCCCTAATTCCTCCTTGGATAAAATTTGGTGCACTGTTATCTCTGTCTGGCGACCCTGCTTCTGGCAGGCAGGTTGCTCCCTACACCGCTGCCCCTGCTGCCTCCACTCAGGTGCCATTCTTCTTTTTTTTCAACGCAGTCTCCTCTTCCTGTTACAACACCCTCTGCATGCTTTGCAAGATCTTCAAGTAGGTCCCGTCAAAACCAGAAAGACAGTCACCCACGCCCTAGTTAGCAGCCGACTGGACTTCAGCAACGCACTCTATGCAGGAACCACGGCCAAACTACAAACGAAATTGCAATGTGTCCAAAACGCCTCCCCCGACTCATCCTTGACGTCCCACGCTGCAACCACATCTCTGCCCACCTCAGAGAACTACACTGGCTTCCCGTATAGAAGAGGATTACCTTCAAACTATTCACCCACCCACACAAAGCCCTCCACAACACAGGTCGGGCCTACCTCAACGACAGACTCACCTTCCACACCCTTGTCCACCAGCTCCACTCTGCCAGCCTCGCCCTTGCCTCCGTCCCCTGCATTCACCACACTACCACCGGAGGAAGATCCGTCTCTAACCTCGCCGCCAAGACCTGGAACTCCCTACCGCTCCAACTACGCCAGACCCAAGACCTCCTGACCTTCAGAAAACACCTCAAGACATGGCTATTCGACCAGTAGCTCCCACCCCCCCATCGTCTTGAGACCCTGATGGGTGAGTAGCGCGCTTTATAAATTAATTGATTGATTGATTGATTGTCCAATAATTCAGTAAGCACCCTATCAGAATTTTCTGCAAACCACAGTTCTCCTGTCGCGGATTGGTCCATGTTATTGACGTCTTCACGGTTGGAATGTCAGGGAGAAAATGTTACACTTTTACGCTGCAGTCAGTGTCTTCATTGTCTTCTCCTAGTACGGTTGACCTTGTACCTGTTATGAGTTACACTGTTGCTACACATATATAGCCCCTGGAAAAATACAGCTTTGTGTCCTTCAGGAAAACAGCGCATTTACACATTAGAAAAATACAATTCAATATGAGGCCAGGCAGCTAGGCCCAAAACGCTCTCTAGGCCAAGGCCCTCTAATTTTAATAAAGCAAAACTCTTAACATATAACTCTAATTATGATATACTAATACAAATTCAAAACATTATTGCACAATAAATTCAGAATTAATAAGCTTTTCATTAGTCTTCGCATACATTGATAGCCACTCCCCGTGGGCACATTTCAAATGCGTGCATTATTTTCTATGTTAACACATTTTCTATGCAGCTTCATCACACAATATACTTGCAAGATTACTTAATTTACATTAACTTTAAAAGACATACTCCAACAATCCCTCCTCTGAGGACACCTTGTCATCACACAAAACCTTCCCCATGAATTTTACATCAATCAGAATTTAGTAATTTCAATCTCTTCACTTATTGGCTTTTCCCTTGATTTTTTCCCTAAATAATCTTTCCCTTTCTTTTTCTTCCCTCCTCCTATTATTTTTCGCCTTATTCAATTTGATCTTTTTGCTGATTTTACATGCCACCCATAATCCAGATAGGCAAGCTATAACAATCAATATCCCCTGTATTATTTTAGACAATGTCCCATGCCAAATGTTGCTAAGCCTATTCCCCACTGAAGCAAAACCTCTTCCAACCTTTTCCCAAACACAGGTTCTTTCAAATCCTTCAAGTCTGTACTATCCCTAGTCAAGTTAGTAAGCATACTTCTAATCTCATTACTATTATCTGGTATATAGGTGCAACAATGACGCTCATTAAGCATCCTACAAACTCCGCCATTTTTCGCTAAAAGAATGTCTAAAACAAGCCTGTTTTGAAGAGTCATAGCCCTCTCTGCAGCAAGTTCAGTATCCATCAGGAGTATAGCCCCTGAAAAATTTGTCAGCATGTTATCCACAATCGTAGACAAATTTTGAATCTTTATAGAATTCAAGATAATAGTAGACAACTTTCGAATCTTTATAGAATTCAAGATAACCCCACTGAAAGAATTATCGCCCCAAATATGTCTCCCACTATACCAGCAGCAGTTTCTCTCTTCTGTCTAGTATGATGCAAGTCAGACAACTTCAGAAACCCTTTCAAATCATCAAGTTGATAAATCTTTGGGAAAACTATCCCCAAGTAACATGTCCCATACATCCCTTTGGGAGATGGTAATAAGCATTAAGTCCACAGATGTAATAGATCCCTGGGATCGCTGGATCCTGCCCATTTAACATGAACGTCCATTTACTCTGAAACAAAAACACATGCTTACATTCACTCATTCCCACAAACATATAGTCATAATATGATTTCAGCCTAGATATATAAAGCTTCCCTACGTGTAATGCATCTAAAGCTAGCTTCCCTTGTTCTCTAATTGCACCATAACTTTAACTACTAGCAAAAGCTCGTTGCTGCAATCCTTTTTCCAATTTACCCTTTAATGCCCTCCTTCTATCCTCCATGTGATCGAAAAGGCTTTTCTCTACAGGTGTAAGCAAGCATGTCAGATTATTGGCATGTGTATAAGACATACTAATTGTCAATGTCGGCTCAAAGAATCCTTTAACTAACTTTATACTGTAGTATCTAGCTACACTACTTAAATCCTCTATTATAGGTACATAAGAAAACACCAAATCATGAATAGAATAGAAGTATTGGATCTCCACCTGATTATAAAATCCTGTTAGTAGCAGACTACAGCTTATCCCATAGGTTAACGGTAAGCTATGATAGGTAACCCCCTCTTGTACAGAAAGAGGAATCTGTGTGCACACAAAGCAATCCTTTGCTTCCATTGTCTCGACATACTCTCTCAGCAAGCGATAGAAAATGTTAGTGGAAAGTTCCCCTTTTGCATTCGTTCCCTCATGCAAATATCTCTCGTCCAGCTCAAACCTCTCCCAAGCTGTTAGTGCAGTGGTAGTCTCAGGAATTGTAGCATTGTTAGTCCCACTCTTATCCATTAGTGTCATACCCACTATCACAGCCACAATCAATGTCATACACACAATACCCAAACCAACACTTAAGTATTTACAACGCCTACTCCCTTCATTCTCCTGCCTAATGTTAGCCATGATCTGTAAAGAATCAGAAAGTGGAGGATGGTTAATTCAAACAACTACAACAGAGGATGGTTAATAATTCTCTCCTGCAGTAAAAGTCAGAACAAGCAAATCTTCTTTCAGTGATTATTTACAGCTTTCAGTCTTTCTCCCAGGATCCTTTGTCAATTCCGGTTAGCAGCTTGTCTAAATCAGTTTTCAAAGTCAATTCAGGTTTTCAAAGTCTCATCCAGTAATGTCTCACTCTCTTTATCAAGTTTGATCTTAGCTCAAGTCTTTACACCCTTTCAGATCCTTCAGCCAGACTCAGGTGCCAAAATATTGACCTGGGATCTCTCGATCAAAACAGAACGCCAGGAACTCCTGTTGCCATTCAGCTGTCGTTGCATATGCCCATTCAGGACCTGCGTACCTCCTATTCGCTACTCTCTTTCTTTTCAACTTGTGATCACCTTGCAACTCTCCTTCACTTAGATCTTCTCGCCTTGTTGTGTCAATTTCTTCTTCTATAGCATCTTCGACAACCAATTTCCCCTTTTTCACTTGCAACTCTGGCCACTTGTCTCCTTTCAGTATCTCTCTGGTCTTTGATCCTTCTTGTGGCAACCCTTCTTTCTCTCTTGTGTTTTCGTTTGATGGACCTGCAATCTGCTCAGGAGGAGTTTGGACACCCTGGCTCTCTCCCCCCTCAACTCCTTCGCCTTCTGGGTCTGTCAAGTGCTCTGGCTCATTCTCATAATCGTCTGCTTCTGAGAGAACCTCTCTTTGACTAGGTTCCCCTGTTGCCTCAGTTGAGATAGGTTCACCGTCACCTCTCTGGATCTCTTCTTCTTCGTCTCTTGCTGGGGTGACCAAGCCGTCCTCAATGGGCTCTGCTTCTGTCTCAGTTCCCCTTCGATTACTCTCCGGCCCTGAGACTTCCTTTTCTGTTGTTGGTACTTTCAACAACTCAACTTCCTCATCAGTTGGACACGTCATCTTTTTCGTGTGACTGGCATGGATCGAGTTCGGAACTCCTGCTCATTTCACATCAGTGGTAGTCGTTAGTATCACTTGGTAGGGTCTTTTCCAACACGGCTCCAAGCACGTCTTCCTTACGTGTTTCTTGATGGCAACCCAGTCACCAGCTTTCAGGTTGTGTCCTGGATCATGAATCAGTGGCAGGGTGGTAGCTTCCACCTGGTGAGAAAAACAGTGGACCACATCAGCCAGACCCTTGCAGTAGTCCAACACCAAATCATCTGTGATATTCACAAAAGCATTTGCAGGTACTGCGGGCAGTCTCATAGCTCGACCCATGAGAATCTCATGCGGAGACAGTCCAGTCTTCTTGTTAGGGGTATTTCTCATTGACATTAACTCTAAAGGCAATGCGTTGGGCCATTTCAAATTTGTGGCTGCGCACATTTTCGCCATTCTTGATTTCAGGGTACCATTCATCTGTTCCACTAGTCCTGATGCCTCAGGGCGGTAGCTACAATGCAACTTCTGCTCAATGTTCAGTGCTGCACACAGTAACCTAACCACCTCATTGTTGAAGTGACTTCCCCTATCTGATTCTAAAGAGATCAGAAAACCGAAACGCGGTATCAATTCCCTAAGCAGCAGCTTCGCTACTGTGAGGCTGTCATTCCTGCATGTAGGATAAGCTTCAATCCAGTGACTAAAGATACACACAATCACCAACACATCTCAAACCTCCACACACAGGCATCTCAATGAAATCCAATTGCATTCTGCTAAATGGACCTCCAGCTCTCCCAATGTGGCTCAAATTCACCACTGTCCCTTTCCCCGGAGTTCATCTGTTGACAGATGATACAACGATGGCATATCACCTCTGCAGCTTGTTTAAATTTTGGATTAAACCAGTCAATCTTGAACAACCTGATCATGGCATCCCTCCCAATGTTTGCTTGGCCATGGTAAAACCTTGCAAATTGTGACAAGAGACTGTTCGGCAAGACCATTTTCCCCTCGTCTGAAACCCACAAATCATCTGGTCTTTGTATGCATTGCATCCTAACCCAAGAACGCTTCTCATCTTTGCTGGTACGACCCTGCAACAATCTCAGCTCTTCTAACATGTCAGTCACCCTCAATGCTGTACATGTCCCATTTTATTTTTCAGGCAACAATTCCCATTGATCCTTAAACGATATACAGTTCAATGTGCAAAACCTTGCGACTTGATCCACATATTCATTTCCCATTGAAACAAAGTCTTGTGACTTCAGGTGTGCACTGCATTTCACCACGGAAATTTCATGAGGTAACTGAATCGCATGCAACAACTCCTTAATTCTTTCACCATTTTTCACTGGTGAACCAGAGGAGGTCAAATAACCCCTCTGCGACCATAGTTGGCCAAAATCATGGACAATTCCAAATCCATACCTGCTATTAGTATAGATAGTCACTCTCATCTGAGCAGAGACATGACAAGCTCTGGTAAGAGCCACCAGTTCAGCTACCTGAGCGGAATACACTCCTTGAAGCCAGGACGTTTCCAGGATACTAGAAATCATGCATTCAGCATATACGGCTCTCAGCACTCCTACTGAGTCTCTCAAACATGAGCCATTGACAAAGATAATTTGGTCAATTTCCTCCAATTGGGTATCTTTAATTTCAGGTCTTGGTTTGGTGCACATTTCTGTTACCTCAAGACAATCATGTTGTACATCTTCCACATTTTCAACCTCTATATTCTCACTTGGAAGAAAAGTTGCCAGGTTCAACACTGTACATCTTTTTAACGTTACATTTGGTGACCCCAATATAATCGCTTCATATTTCGTCAACCTTGCATTTGTCTTGTGCTGCATTTTCGTTTGTGTTAGGAGGATCTCAACTGAGTGAGGGACCATGACTGTTAAAAGATGTCCCATCACTGTGCCTTCACATTGTGTGAAGCTTTGTCCAACTGCTGCTACTGCACGCGGACAACCCAGTAAGGCTGCTGCAACTGGGTCCAAAGTAGCTGAAAAATATGCTACTGGTCGGTTCACACCTCCATGGACCTTTGTCAAGACAGACAAAGAACATGCATCACGTTCATGACAAAACAGAACAAAGGACTTCATGTAATCAGGCATACCTAAAGCTAGAGCCCTACACATGCTCTCCCTTAACTCAGTGAATGCCCTCATTTCCATCTCTCCCAAAACCATGGTATCCTGGTTTTCCTTGACCGTCAGCCTCTGCAATGGGTTAGAAATGACTGAAAAATTTGGGATCCACTGACGACAGTAACCCACCATTCCTAGAAACATCCTAACATCTCTCCGTGTCGTTGGGGGATTCATCTGTAACACTGCCGTTATTCTCTCTATGGACAATTTCCTAGACCCCTTCTCGATCTGATGACCCAAATACTTCACCTCTTTCTGACAATATTGCAATTTCTTTGGGGACACCTTGTGCCCATTCTTTCCCAAGTGATTTAGCAAAGCAATCGAATCATACTTGCACTCATCCCTTGTTTTAGATGCGATCAATAAATCATCAGTGTATTGCACTAGAGTCGATTGGAAAGGCAGCTCCAATGACTCCAAATTCTTCTTCAATATTTGATTAAATATGGAAGGTGATTCCAAAAATCCTTGAGGAATTCGACACCAACATTTGTCCAAAAATTTAAAACTGAAGAGAAATTGGCTGTCCTCATGAAGAGGCACACAAAAGAACGCTTGGGACAGATCAATTACTGTGAACCATTCTGCATCGCATGGGATCTGAAACATAATCACAGCGGGATTTGGCACTACTGGGCAACACTTCACCACTATGTCATTGATCTTCCTCAAATCTTGGACAATCCGAACCTTCCCACAAGGCTTTCTCAGTCCTATTATTGGTGAATTGCACGGGCTACTCAACACCTCTTTCAGAACTCCCTTTTTCACAAAATCTGCAATGATTTGCGCAACCTTTATAAGGACATCTTGCGCCATGTGATACTGTGGTATCTGGGGGAACGCAGCGTTAGGCTTCACACTGACTTTTACTGGTTCTACTCCTTTTATCAACCCTACTTCTTTCCCTGTCAGGTCCCACACCCTTTCTTGAACTGTTCCCTGTAAGTCTGCCGGGAGATCAGCTACTGTGAACATCGGGAAGAAGTTAATCAGAGGATATTCCTCATCCGTTGTCTCAGTTTCAAGATCTGAGCCCTGTTCCTCCCCTTCACCATCACTGTTTGTCTGTACCTCAATTCCCTCATTAGAACAGGTGATTGGACACCTCATCTTGCACAATAAGTCTCTTCCTAGTAAGGATACGGGACTTGAATCACAAACCACAAATCTGTGCAATCCTTGGAAAGTGCCAAGCTCAACTTGAACCAGATCTGTGATCGGGTTAGTCAGGAGTTGGTTTGCTACTCCCACTACCTTAACTGTCCATCCTAAAAGGGTCAATTTCGGAACCTCTGCGCTTCTGACTGTAGAGCGTGTAGCTCCTGTCTCAACCAAGAAAGAAACCTTGTGACCCTTTACCTTCCCCTGAACATAGGGTCCTCTCTGATCTACCTCTAGGGACGCTGCAAGCCTACACTCTTCACTGTCTGAACTCTCATCCAACC
The DNA here is from genome assembly GCF_031143425.1 of Pleurodeles waltl. Taxonomy (NCBI): domain Eukaryota; kingdom Metazoa; phylum Chordata; class Amphibia; order Caudata; family Salamandridae; genus Pleurodeles; species Pleurodeles waltl. Next base: position 856,288,212 of record NC_090439.1, read on the forward strand.
ATTCATTGTTTATTCCATTCTCACCACGCAATGGGTACTGTTGCACTGTGTTATTCTGACTCATTCTTTGACCTGTGACCTGTTGAGGAAGCATCACCTGTTGCTGTTCCATTGGCTCTAAGGGCACTTGCATTTGCTGTCTAGGTACCATGGGGACTTGCTGTTGCGCTTGTTGTAACTCTATTGGCTGTATACATGGCATTTGCACCTGCTACATGGATTCAAAATCCTGCATCTGATTCACGTTTTTCCAAAAATGTGGATTTGGACCCCTCAGTCTTGGTCCTTTCACATTTTGGAATGCACTGACATCATTTCTTTGTTGATTAACACCATCCTGCACCATCATTGGGCACTTCCGCTTCCAGTGTCCAACGACCCCGCAAGCATGACAAGGTAATATCCTTTTCATTCCTTGTGCATCGTTTTGAACTACTACAGTGTTCAAATCTGGACTGCGGTTCACAAAACCTCCTCGACCTCTACCTCGCACCTGCGCTTGAAACATCCCATTTCCCTGCGGCTGCTGCACCACCTGCTGTAGACAACTTCCTTTTATCCCTGTCTGTGCTGCTTTAATTTGCATCACCATCGCTTTCTCCTTCAACTTTCTCTGCTTCAACTCAATCTCATCGCAGCAGTACTTTGCATACTGCAACACCCCGTCAATCTTCTTTGCCTGTCAACAAATCAAGTGACTCTTAATCATCTGGCCAATTTCAGGTCTCATCCCTTCCACAAACCTGAACACAAAGTGATTCATGTCCTTCGCCTCAATAACCTCTGTACCGCTGTAATGTTTAAACGCCTTCAACAACCTCTCATAATAGGCATGTATTGACTCCTTAACTTCCTGAGCCGCTCGATCAATCCTTTGCCAATCAATATTCTTTGGCGAAACTCTCATTTTCAGAAACTCAATCACCTTATAATAATAATTCATCACATCAGGAGACGTTGCCCCTCTGTTTCTGTCCCTTGCCGGTTCCTCAGTCGGTCAATCTACGCTCCTTTTGCACTCAATCCACAAATCAGCTGGAACTATGATCTCAAAAAGAGTATTCAGGTCTTCCCAAAGACATTTTGCAAGTTTCACAAACCTGTCCGTCTGCTGATACCACTCTATTGGCTTCTCCCTCAGCCGGGGGAAGTCATTCGTAAAAGACAGAATATCCCCTCTAGTCCAAGGTACATGGACGAGAACCCCTCCGGAAGTCTCTCTCATTGGTAACATCTTTACCGTACCTGCATCCGCTAATGCTTTAGCTGACTACTCTATGCAATCACTCTTCCTCTTGTCTCTTTTCCTCACCCATCTGCCTTCCTACTTCTCTAAGGCTCCCCAAACTTGTGTACTCTGCAGTATCTCCTTGAGGTGTGCCTTCATTCCAGTAGACCTCATGTGTTCAAAATCCTTGGGCTCACAATCTAACCTGTAACTCCTCTTCAAATGTTTGGCATTTTCTAAATCTACACCATATTTGTCTGCCAAATTTGCCATCCTCTGGTGCACCATACTCACTTCTCTTGTTATCTTTGGACACAAATACCTAATTTCTGCTTCCGTGTATGACTCTAACCTGTTCACACCCATGCTCCCTTCAACAAGTTCGTTGGCTTCTATACCCAACCTCACAAGTTTTAGGTATTCTTCTCCTTCCGCCCTCCCTGCGGCTACAGGAACAGTCTGTGGAGTATTAAGCTTGTCTAACCAATTGGTCAGCTGTTGTGCTGTTAAACCCTGTAATGAGATATTCCCAGCCTACACTAAAGGTGTCTGTGGTACATTTGCACTCGGGATTTGCGGTATCTGCAGTCTCAAACCTGTCTGTCTCATGGCCTCTGGAGGAGCCCCAATCGGACTGAAATCTAACAAAGACCTAGCCCCTCATTCTAACTTCGGCGGGCGGCGGGTGCCGCCCGTCGGGCGGGAACCGCCACTTGGCCGCTCCGCAGTCAAAAGACCGCGGGGGCCATTTCGACTTTCCCGCTGGGCCGGCGGGCGACCGCCAAAAGGGCACCCGCCGGCCCAGCGGGAAAGGCCCTGCAACATAGAAGCCGGCTCCGAATGGAGCCGGCGGTGTTGCAGGGGTGCGACGGGTGCAGTTGCACCCGTTGCGATTTTCAAAAGCAGACAGTGAAAATCCTGCTGGGGCCCTGTTAGTGGCATGGGCAGTGCAGGGGCCCCCAGGGGCCCCACGACACCCGTTCCCGCCATCCTGTTTCTGGCGGTGAAAACCGCCAGAAACAGGCTGGCGAGAAGGGGGTCAGAATCCCCATGGCGGCGCTGCAAGCAGCGCCGCCATGGAGGATTCCCCCAGCTGGGGGAAATCCGGCTGAAAACCGCCTGGCCCGGCTGGGCGACACCAGCCTGTTGGCGGTGCTTCAGCCGGCCTCCACCCTGGCGGTCATAGACCGCCAGGGTCAGAATGAGGCCCCTAGACCCTTCAAATGTCGGCTCCACTGGAGTCGTTCCTTGGGAGCTTCCTACGAACCCTCCTTTTGTCATATTTTGTGTCATTACTCCTTGATCACATACACTGGGCCTCTCCTGTGCATACAATGGCACTGGTGGACCAACCGTAATAGGCAAAGATATGGCAGCTGGTGTCTGTCTGTTCCCCAAAGCCTGTGGATGATTAACTTCCATATTCTGGCTCATCACTGGCGTCATGTCTGACTGCGGTCCTGCGGTCCTGCGACCGAAGTATATCTCAGAATCATTTGTGGCTGCACCTGGGGCAGCAAAGGTGGAGTTGGCTCCGTCTTTATCAACTTTGGTCTTCCATATGTTGGCTCTGTCGGCACCATCAGATTAGTGGTAGTCTCTAAAATGGGTACATCAGGGTAAAGTCTCGGAACCTGTGGCGGTTGTAGCTGAGGTTGCATAACCTGGGCAGCGGACACGCCAAAACTACTCTGCATCAGAACTTGTGTTGAGGCAGGACTAACCTGTGCCGGATTTATTGTCACCTTCTCTTGTGTCGAACCTGCAGGACAGGCACTGACACTCCGTCTATTTTCTTCTATCGCATATGGCGATGGTTGATCATTCAGTAACTGATTAAGGAACTCATCATCATCATCTGAGTCATCTGCCTCTGACCAGGGCTTCCTGACCTCTTTGTCTTGTCTTTGTCAGTCTTCCAAGTAACTTTCCTCCCTTTGTCTTCACCTCCTTGAGCTATCGCTGGAAACAGCCTAACTCCATCTATTGTTTCTCTCCTCCAAACTCTGTGCACTTTCCCACCTAGCCTCCGCTAGTGTCTTTTCTGCTTTCCTCATTCTCCTCTCAAATTTCTGTTGCTGTTGCCATATTGCCATTAGTTCCCAGATTGCTAGCGCCTCAAACTGTGCTGGTCTCTGAGGTGGCTTCAGGTCATTTAGCACCCTCCACAAATTTTCTAAAACCCTCAAATTGAATGTTTCGTTTTCAGGTTACGCTAAGCACCCCTCTTTCTCCATGGCTTTGCATCATTGCTTTAGCCAAATACATGGCGTGACACCCTTTTCCTCCATTACAACATAAGCCGGTGTACCCTCTGGCGGTGTAACCTCCCCTACACTTGCGGTGATAAATACGTCTCCCCTCAAAGCGCTCTTTAACGCCTTGAAAAATGTCATCTTTATGTGTTCTATTGTGTTTACAATCAAATCAGGAAGTTACTTTAATTCCCAGATCTCTCTTCGCCTACCTTCTCAACCAATTGCCTCTCACGGACGGCTGCCAATCTGTGCGCGACCCTTCTCACTAACCAACCTATCCCAGTGCGGCTCAAAATGACATCACACTCACAAGTCTTGCGGCTTGTCTTCCCACTCTTGATTTATACAAACTAATGCAATATATTGCGAGCACCAACCAAAATAAACTCAAAATTTGCCGGTTTACTACAGGAAAGGGTAACACAATCGCTCCAGAACTTTACAGAGATTTCGCCTAGCCTCGGCCGCTACTTTCTCCTTCTCAGATCCCGCACTCGCAAACAAAATTTGACCCGCAAATTCTACTCTTGACTTGTCAATGGATTATTGTTCTAGTGCACTTTAGAGCTCACCAAGGGCCAGATGTAGCAATATTGCAAATTACGAGTTGCAATTTGCGAGTCCTTCCGACTCGCAAATTGCAACTCGCAATTTGCAATGCAGAACGGTGTCTCAGACACCGTCTGCGAGTCGCTATGGGGTCGCAAAGACCCACCTCATTAATATTAATGAGGTGGGTCGCAAATTGCGGCCCCATAGCAACTATGGGCACTTGCAAACATGGAGGCCTGCTGTAGTCAGCAGACCTCCATGTTCGTGACTGCTTATAAATAAAGCAGTTTTTTTTTTTTAAGTGTAGCCCGTTTTCCTTAAAGGAAAACGCGCTACACTTAAAAAAAAATCCGAAACCTTAGTATTTTTCCCTTGGACCACTACCTGCCCTGAAAAAATAATTTGTGGTCCATTCACAAAGGGGAAGGGGTCCCATGCGAGTGGGTTACTATCCACTTCAAGTGGATGGTAACTGCGACACCATTTGCGACCGCATATGCGGTCGCAAATGGTATTGCATACCACTGCGAATCGCAAATAGGAAGGGAACACCCTTTCCTATTTGCGATTCTGAAATGCATTTTGCGAGTCGGTCCCGACTCGCAAAATGCATTTCTGCATTGGAAACACGCATTTGCGAGTCGCAAACGGCAAATTTTGCCGTTTGCGAGTCGCAAAGTGTTTCCTGCATCTGGCCCCAAATCTCCATCGAAGTTTTCATTCACTCACTTTGACTCAAACTCGACTTGTTGACTTCACTATCGACCTATTAAACTGCACAAATTACAACATAAAGCAAGTGTCTCATACACTTATATACTCCGGAGTCTTAGACCACGCAGGGTCCGTACATCATCAACAACCAGGTGGACAATTTTTGAGCACAAAGTGCCACCCTCACATGAAGTTCACTGACTTCCCTATTCTCATACTGCGGAGTACGCCCACTACTACTAAAACATCATCATCTGGCCTAAAACTCTCACAAACATCCCAATTCACCTGCGATATACATAAGCTGTGCAAGCGCAAAACCCTACTTCATTCACACTGTCACTAGAACTCCGAGAACATACTCAAACTCCCTTCAGCAAGCTCAGAGATTCCGGGAAAGTCATTTGGGACTTAGGGACACATCATCTCTCCAATTTGCATCTTTGAAGAAAAAAAAACCCACAAAACCCAATTTATTCGGTACACCTTGGCTACCACCAAACCCTCCATACCAGGACCTCAAAGGACCAATCCCATCAATCTCTACCAAACTGTTAATCCTTCGTACCAGGGCCGTACTGCTACAAAACTGTTAATTCTTGCATCCCGTGATCCTTCGTACTGGGGCCCCAAAGGGCCAAACCATCACCTCTGCTACCAAAAACTGTTAGCGTGTCAGAGCCTTAATAAGTAAACTTACAAGGAGGCGTGTTTAGGTCGACAAACGTTTTGACCACGTTTGGGGACGTCCCAGCATGAAATATTTTCTTGGCACCACCAATCAATTAATCATTAAACAATCAATAATAACAATCGCTAATCATAAACATTTAATAAAACTTAATAATTGAACTCACCTTAACTCCTCAGTTCACGAATAACCACACCAGTTTAGTCAAAAGTTAAGATTTTTATTTCCCTATTGGTTACAATCTAACATCATGTCTGTTAATCTTATTAACCATAAATATTATCGGAACACTACCAATGAGCAATCAGAGCACAACTTAATCAATGCATTGGCTATATTCATTCAATATTTATGCACATCATTAATATGAAGCAACTTAGCAGAGTCTCATTAGTACATTTGATTCAACAAAGCAAGAACTCAGTCATTTGTCTATTTGCATAGGATAATTGTGAACGCCTTAACTAACCACAAATTAGCATTAGCATGTTGGGCCTCATGCAAAACATTTTAGTAAACACATATTTGGAAAACATCGAAACTAAGGCCTCTATCAAAATAGCAGTTGGTACCTAGAAAGAAAAGGCAAACAGACAATCACAAATTTTGCATAGGAAAGTTACCAATCCAACAGATCAGCAAACAGCGTCAGTCTTCATCCTCAGGACATCAGTCGATTCACCATCAGCAAAGATGGGACGGGGTAAAATCTCAAGATAGCATAGTTCAGAAAACGAATTTCTTCCCTCAGATGGAGGAGAAGTTAATATCTGACAAGAATGGGGTAGAGGATGGTTTGAAGTGACAGGACAATTTAACTCTAAAGTATGGGTTTTAAGTGTCCGGAAAAATGGCAAGTGACATAAGTCTTATGGCAAAGGAAAAGGTAAATGTCCCCATCAAAGTAGAAAAGAAAAGTTGCCCATGTTTCCCTTGGGTTACACCGTTAAATCAAAACCGTCTAATTGTTCCCTAATTCCTCATTGGATAAAATTTGGTGCATCGTTATCTCTGTCCAATAATTCAGTAAGCACCCTACTAGAATTTTCCACAAACCACAGTTCTCATGTCGCGGATTGGTCTATGTTATTGACGTCTTCACGGTTGGAATGTCAGGGAGAAAATGTTACACTTTTACGCTCCAGTCAATGTCTTCATTGTCTTCTCCTAGCACGGTTAACCTTGCACCTGTTATGAATTACACTGTTGCATCCAGCAAGAACGTCGCCTTGAGCAAATCGGTTCTCATGAGAAAGAATTTACTACAGCTACACGCATATAGGCCCAGGAAAAATACAGCTTCATGTCCTTCAGGAAAACAGCGCATTTACACATTAGAAAAATACAATTCAATATGAGGCCAGGCAGCTAGGCCCACAACCCTCGCTAAGCTAAGACCCTCTAATTTTAATAAAGCAAAACTCTTAACATATAACTCTAATTATGATCTGCTAATACAAATTCAAAACAATTATTGCACAATAAATTCATAATTATTAAGCTTTTCACTAGTCTTTGCATACATTGGTAGCCACTCCCCGTGGGCACATTTCAAATGCGTGCATTATTTTCTATGTTAACACATTTTCTATGCAGCTTCATCACACAATATACTTGCAAGATTACGTAATTAACATTCATTTTAAAAGACACACTCCAACAATAGCCTGTTCGGATGATTTGCCATAAAAAAGAAGCTGCAAGGACCCCACCATATGCCGAAAATTGCCAACATGATACTCAATGTGGGTGTAACATATGGATGCCATGCGGTGGCCCTGGCATGAATACCAGGGTTATACCAGGGGTGGGTACCCCAGGCCAAAAATTATCATAAAATGCCACAAATTACCATTTTATTCTGGGGGTTGCATTATACTGGAAGCGGGTTCTGGCATTTCATTGGTGTCCACGATATGCAAAGAACAGAACTATAATTTTGTGACCTGTAATATGCTAGGAGTGGATACCATCATCCTATGGCTGTCCACAATATGAATACCTTAACTATGCCAAAGCGTCAAACACGTTCATGCTCACGATGCTTTCAACATGCCAACAGTTACCATCATTATGAAAAAAATATATATTCCAGGGGTTGGTTCTGCTGAAGCAGGTGTCTTTAGAAATTATTAATGCGTGTTTAAGTATTTTAAGTAATTGAATAATGTAAAAAGTGAAATAACATAGAAAATAATGCACATGTTTGAGAATGTGACCTCGAAGAATGGCCACCAGTGTTCATGAAATGTACTAATTAATGATTAATACTGATGAAATATTAAAAATGTACTAGATTAATGTAGTAATATCTCATATTAGGGTTAGGAAATATGCTTTAGTTTATTACTTGTAGGCCTTAATTTAGCGAGTGTCTTGGCCTAGTTTTGCCAGACCTCATGCAGAAGCTGTATGTCTTAGGGGGTTATTCTAACTTTGGAGGAGTGTTAATCCGTCCCAAAAGTGACGGTAAAGTGACGGATATACCACCAGCCGTATTACGAGTTCCATAGGATATAATGGACTCGTAATACGGCTGGTGGTAAATCCGTCACTTTTCCGTCACTTTTGGGACGGATTAACACCTCCTCCAAAGTTAGAATAACCCCCTTAGTGTTTAATAAAATGCTGACAGAGTGAACTAATCTTTGAAAAGTCCATTGTCTAATTAAAAGTGCTTAACCAAAGCTTTCTGTGGGAACTGACGGACAGGGGATTATGTCCCCAGTAATGTAATGACTTGTGTGTAATGTGTGTGAGACGTACTTTCCCAGGACATGAACAATGAAGACACTGACTTGAGATGAAGATGCAACAAATTTGTTACCTGACGAGCCGGATGATGAGGACATTGTTAAGTGGACCAATCAACTTCATGAGAAGAGTGAAATATTTGAATTCATAGATTTGGTATTGAAAAATGATTGCGTAGGCTATTAATGGTGTTAAGTGGACCAATCAACTTCATGAGAAGAGTGAAATATTTGAATTCATAGATTTGGTATTGAAAAATGATTGGGTAGGGTATAAACGTACGATGAACTGACCAATAGGGAATTAATGGATAGTTTAGGGGACTTTGATATAACAACGCAACAGGGGAGAATTATTTAGATGGGACCAGATTTTGAGACTATGAGACCAGAGATCGAGAGTGAATTTGGGAGAAGAAGAGATTCGATATTCTGTCATTGGGCTCATACTCTCTGACTGAGAGCCTTATGCTTTCCTGATCATTTGATGACCTGAGGACGAAGACTGATTCTGCTTGCTGACCCATTCCGTGGATAGGTAGATATGACAATGTGATTGAATTGCATTTTTATGGCTTTTCTTTCTCGGTATCAACTGTGCTCTTCTTGATAGTTTCCCTAGCTAGATGTTTCCTAAATATGTGTTCTAAATTGTTTCGCATGAATCCCAACATGCTGATGCTAATCTGGGTTAGATGAGGGTATTCATATGACGACTGACGAATTACAAGGACTAGTGTTTTGATGAATTATCTTGCTGAATTCTATGCATCACATATCCTTGTTGCAGCTGACTCTGCTTTTGATTTGTACCGTTGCCTTAGAATATGTTGTGATTCCAGCTTTGATTAGATTGCGTTTCTTCCACCACTTTGGTCAACCAGTATTGTTCTTATATGAGGTTCATTTGATTTTGAGATTAATCTACATGACTTTAGCATTGTTAATATAAGGGAAATAACATTACTAAATCTTACTAAAGGTGTGGTTATTCATGGCTGAAAGGTCCTGGTGTGTGATAATTATTGACTCCATTGATTTATTGATTTTGACTAATGATTACTGATTATTGATTATTGTTCAGTGTATTGGAGCTATGGTGAGAACATCTTAAACGAGTCAAAAGGTTAATCGATCTATTCGCGTCCCCTTGTAAGTTTACTTATTAAGGTCAGACGCGCTAACAGTTCCATCACATCTGAGATAAGGAAACGGTGGGGGAACGTAACAGGGTAGGGTATTTGCCTGGTGTCATGCCTGAGATATAGAGTTTAGATGAACAGGTGGTACGTGAGTACTATGATGTTGGGGGATGCAGACACCAGTCACACTCTCTCCCACTATCTTTCGCACTAACACAAATACAGGTGCAGGCAGAGTCCCCGTTACTGCCCATGGACATGTCAGTCACTACTAAAGCAGGCCCCCTCTAGCCCAGGGGGCAGAGTGCTCTGTTCCATGAGTGAGAACATATGTGCAGGAGTACATATGCCCCTGTGCTGGCATCTAAAACGTGACGCCGGCCCGAGTAACCAGCAGTCCATTGGATAACATGGGCTGGCATCTGACAAATGCTCAGATGTCCATCTCTGCAATGGCCCAGCCGAATCCTGTTGTATTTGGTATCCAACACTGTGCTTATTAACCCTGAACATGATGCCCCTGTTTCGGGTAAAAAAGCAGATGCCCAGGTGGCACCCTTAGAGGGTGCCACCAAGAAACCAAGTCCTGAACGGTTTTGGCAGGATCGCTCGAGCCGCTGCCACCACAAACAACTGTCAGACCTCCTGCCAGTGGTGCTACAGCCTTGTCAGGATGTAAGACAAAGGGCCTGAGCAGGAAGGAGGTCACACCTCCTCCTACCCAGGCTGGCTAGAGACAAAAGCATCAGCATCATGGCAGTGAGCCTCAAAGGCTTCACCCGTCTTTGATGTGGAAGTAGCTGTTACCCTAGTGTACGACAAAGCCCTTCCTGCCGTGCCCAACCAGGCAGGTGCGACATTAGTTATGCAGGAGGCATGCACCCCCAAAAAAGGACTAGCCACACCCCAAGGGTAGGCTAGGAGGTCTACACAGCTAATGGAGGGTTCGGCCATCTTGACAGACCCTAATAATAGTGGGTTCTGGGTAGACAGTGATGTACCCACAGGAATTCTTCACTGCAAGGGCCGACTAGCTGCAGGGACTAGTAGCCCTTTGGCCACTGTCCCTCACACCCTTAAACACCCCTAAACCAGGCTTTAAGAGACTCCCCTGGCCCCGGAAGTTAGATCTTACCTGTAAAAGAAGAAAGAAGCACAAAGAAACATCTGCACCAACAACAGGACCTGGACTCCAGCCCCAGCGCCAAGAAGAGGACACAGAGGGCCTCATTCTGAGGCTGGCGGGCATCGCCAAATGGCCGCTCCGCGGTCGAAAGACCGCGGAGGCCATTCTGGTTTTCCCGCTGGGCTGGCGGGCGACCGCCAGAAGGCCGCCCGCCAGCCCAGCGGGAAACTCCTTCCCACGAGGAAGCCGGCTCTGAATGGAGCCGGCGGAGTGGGAAGGTGCGACGGGTGCAGTTGCACCCGTCGCGGATTTCAGTGTCTGCACAGCAGACACTGAATTCCTTTGTGGGGCCCTCTTATGGGGGCCCCTGCACTGCACTGCAGTGCAGTGCCCCACGACACCCCATACCGCCATCCTGTTCCTGGCGGGCGAACCGCCAGGAACAGGATGGCGGTATGGGGTGTCGGAATCCCCATGGCGGCACAGCAAGCTGCGCCACCATGGAGGATTCCGTCGGGCAGCAGAAAACCGGCGGGAGACCGCCGGTTTTCCTCTTCTGACCGCGGCCAAACCGCGGCGGTCAGAATGCCTGTTAGCGGTGCTCCCGCCGACCCCGGCCCTTGCGGTCCTTGACCGCCGGGGTCGGAATGACCCCCAGAGTGACCTAAGGAGACCAGTACTGGAACTGCATGCCAGACGTGTGCCTGAGGTGAAGACTCATTGGTCCCAGCAAGAGGGACCCCAGTGAATACCAAAGCTCCAAGGAAGACTCTGCTGACTGGTGGCACCTGTCCCCTGTAAACTAAAGGAGTAGAGGTAGGCTGCGATTGAAGAACTGCGACCTGGCAGGCTCTGTGTCTCTGAGCCTAAAGAAACTTGGTGCCCCGCATCTTAAGAGTTGGAGTGAGGCCTGTACCAAGTTTCAAGCCTCTACTACCCGCTAAACGACCTCCAACTGCCAGAAAGCCCATGGACTATCCTTGCAGCTACCAAGGCTTGTCCGCTGCCTGCCTGGAAACCGATGGACACACACTGTTCACAGACTCCAGAGCCCCCGCCTAGCATAGGGACTGAAGCTGTCTGCGACCCCCCACCTGTGGGTTTGCAGCCTGAAGAAAGTGACTTTGACTGGAGCATCAAAACAGCTTTGACAAGACCAGCCTGGTGTTTTGACAGCTAGGAGCTCTCTCTGCACCTGGAGCCACCAAAAGACCTCTACATCCGAAGGGTAGAGTGTGAGTCCACCCCCAAGTCCAGTTTTGCAACAGAGTGCAAAACACAACAGCCACTGCGGACCGCTCACACCAAGGACAGACAAGTCACCTCTGCAACCGGACTCCCTGGGCAAGGTTACAAAAGTCTGAGTGTTGAATCTTGGTCTAGGTCCCTGCAGAACCTTAAGTTCCAGTGGGTTCATCGGAACTCACGCTGTGAGTGCCCAAGCGCACACTGCTATTTTCCCCATTGACTACATTGGAAGCCCTTTAAACCTACAAAGTACTGCATTTTCTAAAAACTTAAAAATTCACTTTTCCAGTTGTACAAAAGCTACAAATTTAATTTTGGTGTCTAAATTAAGATTCATATCTAATCTGTTTTTCTAAATTGGTGTTGGATTTCTGTTGAATTGTGTCATTTACTTATCATCTATGTTAGTAATGTGAAATTCTTTATACTTGTTCCTCTAAGTAGCCTGACTGCTCTTTGCCACACTGCCAGGACTGAGCTAGGGTTTGCTGACCGTGAATCTGAGGTCTACTACTGGGTATTTTGTTGGTATTCCGTGTAAGACTACTTGATCATACCATATAATGCTTTCACCTTGCTACACACATACAGACGCACACATGCATGCACTCACACCTGCACTTCACACCTGCATACACACACATTCACACACACCACACACTAGGCCCAGGTAGTTATCATGGAAGTAGTGATTATTTATCTACCTTCTCTGTTCTTGTTTCCCGTTTGGCTACAGCTCGCACATCTGCCCCACATATGTACCATATCTTTCTTGTTTCTGCTAACTTGTGGTGTTTTCCTACAGAATGTTCAGTTGCTGGACACCAGCTCATGGGTAGTCAAGAAGCTTGGGAGGCAGTGATAAAGAAGGCTGCATACTCATTCTTGAACAGTGAAATTCAAGCAGTAGTATTGGCAAATTTCCAATCAGGTGGTGAATCAAGATGAAAGGGTTGAGATGCTTAAGTACACGTATTCACTACGGTCATGCACTGTTACTTGTATGCTGATAATACTATGACCAATAGCCTAATCTAGCCGAGTGGCTCACAAAATCTTGCACAGACCTAGTACATCTTCTGAGGAGTTGAAGGTTTGTCTTATGTCATTTCATCATCACCTGACTTCACTTTTATGACTTCGATAGTCGTGAGGGTGTCGCTGAGAAAACAAGAGGTCATCCTCCACAGGGTGGCCTCTGCTGTGGCCACCTGCACTGAAAGCGATCTGAATCCACCTGCATCACATAATGTGCACAGTGTAACTGAGTTCATCCACATGTCCTCAAGAGATACCCTCATTGAGTAGCCAAAGCCACTTTGTTGTTGATATTCTCAAATCACCAGAAACAAAGAGCCATTTTAGGTTAATCTCCACCCCTGGACAAAACACAGTGAGCATTCCATTTTTGGCCATAGCATTTTAGAGGGTATTGCGGCTGAGGGAGGAAGAAATCATCTTCCAGGTTGAGTCCTCTAGAAGTGCCTGACTTTGCTGAGATCCACCAAATCCTCCACTGCCTGTGGCCACTTATGATGTGAATCACAGAGTCAATGACTGTGAGTCTTACTGAGTGTGCTCCAAAGAGCCAAGCACCATGAGACTGTAAATGACAATGGCCGTCAACATTTGCCAACACAGGAAAACAAGAGTAGTAGGCGCTCCCTCTGGCTATAACCACCAAAGACCCATCTAGCTTCGGCCAAAGTAGTCTACCAGTACTGGGGTACACAGTGTAAGTTACCATAGTAAGTAGCCCTACTGACCATAAATGAATCTGTGTCAAAAAAAAGGGCACACAAGCCACTGTTAATGCATCACCACACATTTCTTTATAACTTTTTCATCCTTTATAGTTTGTCTTACTAGATGTTTCATTTAGGGTTTGGCAGATCACTCGCCTCTAACTAGCAAGGCTCCTACCCTGCTAAATGTGTGGTCCCCATCCTTCATTTAGAGATGGGGAAACTGTCAGGTTTTTGATGAGGAGCCTGCCCTAGCTCCCACACTGAAAACCTCTTTCATGTGGCCCATCACAACATAGTTGCTGGGATCATGCATGGTGATGGAGCGCTTGCAAGACTTAGTGTAGGGGTTCTACCACTGATTTTTATTGTGTGGGATAGAGAGGCACCCCTGTTTTTTTTTTTTTTTTTTTCCTGAATAACAACATATAATGCTGATGAAGCTGGATTGACATGGTAGGCAGCCAGCAATTAATTTCTGATAAAACTGCTTCTACTCTGTCGGCGGTAAAACACTTTCATAAGAAACCATTGGTCTTATTTACAAGCTCCTAGTGCCACTTTTCACCGCCTTGGCGTATTTTTTTTAATTCTCAGGCGGCATTAAGGAGGCCGCTCTTCTGCGCCGTATTTACAAAGTGATGCAATGTTTGCATTGTCCTGCTTTGTAAACCCTTGCGCCAAATAATGCCTGCTCCAGGCATACTTTATGTAAGAGGGGGGCGTTCCCACGCAGGGAGGCCCGAAAAAAATGGCACAGTGAAATTTACAACATTTCACTGCGCCATTTTTTCCATCAATTTTAATGCCTGCTCAGAGCAGGCCTCAAAATGACGCACCCATTTTAATCAATGGGCTTTACTGCACTAGTGTCAAACATGTTGATGTTAGTGCAGCAATGTGCCACAATAGCACAAAATAATTTGATGCTATTGTCCTAACGACCATCATAGTGCACCGTATTGTAAATACAGTGCTATCATGGTGTGGTTAGGTGGGGCAAGGGAGACACAAGAAAAGTGGTGCATCGGGACCGATGCGTCACTTTCTTGTAAATATGCCCCCAGGTGTTGAACAGGGTCTCAGAAAACTGCCTACTTGGGCCACTTTAAACGACTCCCTTTTACATGAGCTTGAAATTAAAATTGTAATAGCTACACCTGATAGTGAATACAAATATTTACTTCTGGCATCAAAATGGCATTCAATTATTGAGTCTTTGTGTGAATCTGCTGTGCTCTTTTCATGTAAAATCATTGGGAACTTATGCAAAATGTATACATTGTTTTAAAAGGAATTGTACTAAGTCTGGATCACTGCATTCCAATTCATTTGTATTTGACCGAAAAGAGGAACAACATTTGAAAATAATATTAATTAATTCAAGTCTTCTACCATCAGTTCATGTTTATATGTCTTCAAGAACTGAGGGTATTAAAGGGATCAGCTTCGTCTTTGATACTAAACCTTCATCATCATCCAACTTCTTCATTTGCATATTTGAGGTATACGTAAAAGCAAGGTAGAAACACAATTAATTACAATACATACATAATTCGTTAAAATTCAGTAAAACAATCTGCATAATAGATCCCCAAAAAATCAGTGTTATGCACACTGGGAAAGAAGTTAATAAAGCATACTATTCCTATAATGGGCGGCTAGCTTCAAAAAGGATCCGACCCGATAACAAACCTCCTTGCTACTCAACAATTGCAAATATCTAAGGACCACACTACAATGACCAAAACAACATTTCCTAAGAAATAGTAATACATTGCAAATGGTAAATATCCAAAAATCAATCAAAGTTTGCTGTGAGGCACCTTCGCAAGGACAAGCACGCCACAGGAATTCATTCGTTTAACCCAGGGGAAAACGGAGCAGGTGGTGAACTGTACCTGCCCTAAAACGTAGCAACCTTTCCGATCTCCGGGGGCGCCGCCTCCACTATAGAGGAGGAGCGCCCCCCCACCCCCTCCAGCAGCAGCAGGAACTGCAAACCTTTAAAAATAAAACGATAATAAACAGTGTTTATCATCGTTTTATTTTTAAAGGGGTAGGGCCAATGGGGGGACAAGCATTGAGGGGAGTGCACAGAGCACTCCCCTCAGTGTGCATGTATGTGTGGCCGGCTATCTCGGGCTGGCCAAATACAGATGCGCACAAGGGCTCTCTCCAACCCGGCACTGTGTTGTCGAGCTGGAGAGAGCAGGCAGAGACTTCCACTCTGCCTCAGAGTTCCCAGCCAGGGCACTCCAGCCAATCATGATGCTGCTCTGAGCAGCGTCATAATTGGCACAGGGCAGGCTGGGAGCCTGTGTCTGGAGTGCGGCGGCAGTGCAGTGGCGCAGCGGCGACCTCAAGGTAAGTTTAATTTTTTTTTATATATATATTTTTTATTTCGTGTTTTGGTCCCCCGCCCCGCTACTTTGCCCAGTCGCCAGCCGCAAATGCCCATCTCCCCATTTTTCCAAGTTACACTGGACTCTATACCCATGGTTTACTTCAGTTAAAAAGGTGGATACAGTAACTTTGCAACATTCAGCCCCCCCTTTAAGAAACATTTATTTTTTTCAAAAAAAGCAATTTTATACCCCGTTTACCTGCATTGCTAATCCGTGTCAGACAGTGAAATTACTCTGGGTGTCCAAGATTTTTTTTAAATGAGTCGACATAAGCTATTTTCGGTGTGCACCGACTGCTGCATTGCTGGAGGCAATTTTTAATAACTTCTCTATTCAGACCAGCCTCAGGATTGGCCCAAACTGATAACCATAATATAATAGGGGTCGGTTTGATGTGGGCCTCCAAATAGGGTGATGCTAATTCACTGTGGTAAATAAAATTTGAGCTTGCAGGTGGGTGATTGAAGAGTCGCCAACATATGCAATTCTCATCAACGTGTAATGAGGGGGCGTAAATATTAGAGTAACCCAAAATTCCTGTGCCAAAGCAGGCAATAGGGATGCACTGAGAATTATAAATGGAGATAAGAGGGGTCAGAGTCTTACAGCCTACTGCCTAAAGGAAAGGTATGTACACTAGTTAAACCCCATGTTCAAGACTGAATACCTCCGTAAGTGCGCCATCCGGGCCAAACTGCATCCTCACCGCCAAATTCCCATGTAAGGAATACGAGAAGTGTACCAAAGCAACATACAAACCTAAATCCAACAACAGCCTCCATAATTTACTACATTTCACACTGTTTAATGCTGTTGATACATCCATAAATGCTAGGTACAGTGGGCAGCGTAACTGTACATTTCCCCACAGTTAATGGAGATTAGGGCACTGCTCCTCTGTACCCACCCACTCTCTAAAACCATATTGGCAAGGATGCAGCATATTAAGCTCTTATGCCCAATCATGTATCCTATTAACAATGACACCAAAATGACCCTACTGATGATCTTCAGCGAAGTATCCAACAGGGAAATAGAGTGATAGCACTTTGGGTCTGACCTGTTGCACTTCTTAAATATTGGCACTATTGTTGAGAGGGATCTGAACCTTAAAAGATTGTTGAGAGACGTGTTATTAAATACATTGGTAAGAAGTGGGGTCCAAAGCTCAATATTATATTTACCTAAATCTATAGGTCCCAGAGTTTTAGAGCTAGGGTTCTGGGAAATTACATATGTGACTTCTTCGATGGAAATTGTTATGTTAGGATAATGGCCAAACAAATTCCTGATATTATTATTGGGCTGTAAGTTATGCACAGGTGTACGATATATGCATGTAAAATGCTTGACCCAAACACTAGAGTTAATGTTGCTACAGAGCTTAATATCAGGGGCTCCTCTTGACTTAAATTGAATAAGTAGTGTCAAGAACGCCGTTTGATCTTTTTGGCTTGCGGCAGTAGTGAGGCTCCCCCAGCCCTTGTTGTTAAACTTGTTGCTCCTTCTTTTAATTTTACACTGGAGACTAGCACACGCTACTTTGTGTGGAATTCTAGGGTTAGCATGGAGTTCTTTTCTCAGCGGTCTCTTGGCAAGTGAACACTGGGATTCATACCACCTTGGACGGGACCCTCCCAACTCCTCCACACAGGATTGAGGAGAAATTATCTAATAGACCGACATAGCTCCTCAAAGTGGCACTTTGTACTGAAACCCTCAAACATCTCAGACAGCAATTAAGAAAAACATTGGTATTCTGTTTTAGCAGTTTAGCCCACCTCTTGCTGGGGTTGTGCATGAGTCAGGACAATCTCAGGCTCTTATTCCAGAACGATGGGTAAGCCAAGGCTTTCAATGGTGCCTCTAATCGCAATAAAGGAAAAGGTAGTGTCAATATCAAACAGTTATGATCACTATATATAGTTTGTCTAATTTCACCCCCAGTATCATAGCGCAAAATGCCTCTGGAAAACAAAAACTTAATCAATCATTGTTGCATAATCCCTCCCTCGATAGGATGGGGTTATCCTGTCACCATTGCCCAAAAAATCCATCAAATGCACCAGATCAAGCTTACCAAGATGCCTTCCAAGCTCCTTATCCCTCCTTTTTTTGTACTGTGTCCCAATTGTGAAAAGGAGCATTCACCTACTTAAAAGTATTAAGATCACATTTTGTATAAAAATCACCACAAATGACTTCATTAAACACATGGGTGCTATACTGAGTTTCCAGATTTGCTAGACAGTTAAACAGGTGCACAAAAGTACGATTTTCTCTATTACGAAAATCATTATTATACAAATTTATCAGATAAAAATGAAAATGATTCCTCCTCTCCCCCTTTTGATGGAAAGCTCGATGGGTGATGGGTATATCCTCCACTTCCAGTTTGAATGAGGTGCTAACCCAGATGGTAAGACCACCTTTGGCTTGACCCATATTGGATTGAACAGCTGGAACAAAATAACAGGAGCCACTGAACCAGTATCCCAAGTTTCCTGAAAAAGACTGATATCATACTTTTCAATGAAAAATATCTACTCAGGGCTTTGTAATGTGGACCAAATCCCTGAAACATTCCAGCTGATTAAGGACAAAGAGGTTTGAATAGCATAGGTTAGGTTAGAACTGCAGGCTCCGGAGGATCGGAGAGGGATGAAAGAGAGCGAGTGCTAGTATTAGATGAAAGTCAACCAAAAGCCTTAAGATCCATTAATACACCATGTGAGATGACAGGAGTATCACAGAGCTGGTTAGAGTTTCTCCAGCTGCACGCACGATTGCCAGAACATTGATGGCACTAGAGGGCCTTGAGGTTTATAAAAGTAGCCTAAAGGCAAGGTGTTGTGTTGGGATTTACTGCATCATGGCAATTGCCATGACACTAGAATAGTGGGAGAAAGAGGGATCTATGTTCTGAGGGGAGAGAGACGGAGGTGGTTGACAGAGAAGGATGAGAAATGACCTGTTCTTAATGTAGTTGGCAAGTTAATAAAGGAAAGATGATTGTGTTTGGCTGCAACTTATTCTGAGGAAGAACCAACTCAACAAGACGTGATGACGAGGGTCATGTAGAACCCAATATTTCAGTTGAACTGTAAAGAGACAAGAAGGATTGTAACCTCGCCGGAAATTTACTGGGGAAAGAACGGATATATACACACACCGTGTACACAGTAGGTGGAGCTACCGCATTGTCTGGAAGAAAAGTTATTGGATGTGTGAAGTACTTACTGTTGTGTGTTCTGGTTGATTCGTTAAGCACGTGAGGCTGCGTTTACTGCGTGCGGCTCCACGAGTGTCTGCAATTGTGTTGCTACGAAGAAGATGTAGAAGCGGCATGACACACTGATGTATGCGTCATATCAGTGTTCGGTTCAGAGGTTGTCAAGGCAACACTGTTGTGTGCTCCGTACCGGAGTTTTTATCCAGTAAATTGCCAAGACAGTGTTGTTTTCGAGGACACGAACTATCAAGGATTACTTTTTAATAAAATGTCAATTTAAAAGGGAAAGTAGAATTTTGGGGAACAGTTGTTTATACTTGCATTACATTTTAAGTGCTGGAACAGGTCATACTCCTATCGTTGCTCTTACACAAGTACCTGAGTGTTTCTATCGTTACAATGGCACAACAGAACTTTAGTATAAGTCCTCCACAAGCGTTTTGGGTCTCAGGAACAGAACCTTCAATGAAATGGACAGAATGGAAGCATGATTTTATAAATTATATTGAAGCTATTAATGAAGAAGGAAAAATGCTTGCGGAACAGAAAAAAAGTATTCTATTGCATTCTTTGGGTCCTGTTGGTTTAAAGACATATAGTAGAAAGCAGAAGAATTTACCAAGTGGAGACGGGAATGTTTTCTCTGCAGCTTTACAGGATCACGACAAGTATTTTGCGCCAAAAGTGTGTATTGGCATTACAAGATTTACATTTTTTCAATGTAAACAGCATAATGGGGAAGATGTGGATGATTATGTAGAGGAATTCAAGAATTAGCCATTGATTGTAAATTTGGCATACTACATGATAATCTCATCAGAGATCAATTGGTCATGCATGCTCAAAATCAGTCTATGCAGGAATGATTATGGATAAAGGCGACGCCCCGCTAGAGGATGTTCTAACTATTATACGTAAAGCTGAGATTTCGGGAAGATGTGCGACAGAATTGAAACCACCAGATAAAGAGGAGGGTGGTGTTTACAAAGTAAACAACTGGAAGCCAAAGACAACACCTATATCTAACTACAAAGCAGGATATCAAGATAAAAGGTGTTATCGTTGCGGTAGTAAAGAGCATTTGGCATTTTCAAAATCTTGACCTGCTGCGAAACAAAAGTGTAATAACTGCGGCATGTTTGGTCATTTTGGAAAAGTGTGCAAAAGAAGATGGGTAGTGTTTAAGGTGTGTATGAGGATAAGGACGGCAGGAATAGCGATTCAGAATATGATAGTGAAAATACTACTGTAGTTAAGAACTTACAGGACAAAGTCGTCTTAAATATTAATGAGAGTAACATGCTAAAAAAAAACAGCAAGCGAAATGAAGATTGGTGTAGCATACATCAAGATTCATGCAGATTCATGGTCACCATTTACCATAATTAACAAAGATGTATAGAAGAGTAAATTTGTACCTAAGATGGTAGAGTATTTGTTACCTCCTGACATTGAATCGGAGAGTTATATGGGTGAAAAAATCAACATCTTTGGTTACAGGTGGCTGGTTTTTCAATTCAAAGGCATGAGTACTAGAAGCAAACTGTACGTGGCAGAAAAAGGACTTTCAGTTTTGGGGTTGGCGAGATCAAGTGAAGTTACACATGATATTAGATCCTAACAGCAAGGATGAAGTACTCTTAGCGGATAGTGGAAGTGGAACTAGAAAGGACATTTCCTAAAGTTTTTTTGCAAACAGCTTGGAAAACTAAAGGGGTTTGAGCATGAAATTGTACTGCAAAAAATGCTCAACCTCAAGTGCATAAATTAAGACTTGTACTTATAATGGTAAGAGAAGAGGTGTTGAATGAATTGGAGAAATTGGTGCAAATGGTTGTTATTGAGCATATTGAGAGTTCGGAATGGATCTCACAAGTAGTTGTGGCATGACCCTGCAATGGGCAAATCCGTCGTTGTGTGGATTTGCGTCATCTTAACAACAACATTGTCATAGACCAATTTCCTTTGATGAAAATAACTGAAATGGTGTCAAGTTTTAGTGGTGCTACTTGGTTTTCTAGTATTGATATATCTGCGGAATATCACCAAATTCTCCTGTCACCATAATCAAGGAAATGAACAGCTTTTATCACCCATGTGGGTTGTTTTCAATTTAAAAGAATGTCTTTCGATTTGGCATCAGCCGCAGCTGTTTTCCAGCGTTCGATGCATTAACTGTTTGGGAAAGAAAAGGGTGTGATGTTTTTCCAAGATGACATTCTCGTATTTGGAAACAATAGAAGTTGTCATGATGAAAGGGTGCAACATGTGTTAAGTGTTTTGGAAAACAAGGGATTGACTGTTGAAATGAGCAAATGCAAGTTTGCAGAAAGGAGTGTAACATATTTGGGACATGTTATCAGTGGTGAGGGGGTAAGGCCTAAACCATCCTTAGTGAGAGCAATCAGGGAGACGTCACCACCATCTAGTAAGGATGATGTGAGATCATTCTTAGGCATGGCAGAATTTTGTGCAAAGTTCATTCCAAATTTTGCAAACATTGCATACAATATAAGACAACTCCTTAAAAAAATGCAAAATTTGAATGGCACTCAAAGTGTGATATGGAATTTAGGAATATCAAAAAGGGTTTGTGTAAGGTTCCTAATTTGAGCAGTTTTGATCCTCAACTTCAGTGCTACTTAACTACAGATGCAAGTGATAAAGGCCTAGGTGTGGTGTTATCAGAAAGGGATGATAGTGGCAAAGAGAACATTACTCTATTTGCATCCATATCCTTGACATCAACAGAAGAAAAATACCCTATTATTGAAAGGGAGGCACTCGCGTGTGCATGGGTGTTTGGAGCATTTTCGTTCCTTTGTGTGGAGAAGGAATGTTATCATCCAGTGCGATCATAAACCATTGATGAAACTTTTATCTTCTGAGGGCAGTGTTGTGGCGTCAGCTAGAATTGCAAGGATTTCTATGAGGATGAGAGAGTATATTTACAAGATGGTGTATGTACCAGGAAAGAAGAATGTGATGGCTGATTTTTTATCTTAATACCGTGTCCTCTAGAAGAGTGTGTGGAGGATCCCTGGGATGAATTTAAAGTAGCATTTGTTTTTGATTCATGCAAACCGGCTTTAAGTAAGGACAGGTGGGAAATGGAACAAAAAGAAGATGTGGAATTACAGAATGTACTAAAATATATGTTGGAAGGGTGGCCCAAGAAGAATGTATTGTCAGAAGGGTGTAAGCATTTTTGGGAGATTAGGTCAGAGTTATCTATAGAGAATGATTTGGTTTTGAGGGGCAATAGGTTTTTCCTCCCAAAAACCTACATGAAAGCATCATAGAATTGTGCCATGAAGGTCATTTTGGGATAATGCGAACTAAAACAATTGTCAAGGAATATTTTTGGTGGCCAGGAGTTGACAGGGCTGTGGAGAGATTTGTGCATAATTATCATGTGTGTTCATCAGTCAATAAGACTTTACATACTTTGAGACCACCTACAGATCAGAAATTAGTTCCAGTAGCACCTTGGGAATGTGTGGCCGTAGACTTAATGGGACATATTGGTGAATAGAAGGAGCATTTGGTGGTCATCTTGAATCGTTTTTCATCTGGGTAGTTAAGAAGGCTGATACTGCAGCTGTATTGGAATGTTTGGATCAAGCATTTTGTTCTGAAGGAATTCCGGCTTTGCTTTTAAGTGACAATGGAGTACAGTTTGTTTCAAACAGTGCTAAAGTATATTTTGAAAGAGTTGGTTTATTGCACAAGACCACTTCATTGTACAATCCTAGTTGTGATGGTTGTGTTGAAAGATTTGACAGGGTGTTAAAGGGAGTTATTCAAGCGGCCATGAAGAAACAGTACGGTTTGCATACTGCAGTGTGCAACGCTGTTTGGGCATATAGAGTGACAGAGAATGAGGCTACTGGTATTAGCCCATTTGTTGCCATGAGAGGTAAGAAACCTAGATGCAAATTTAATCCTGCATGGTTTTACAAATGTGGAATGGATTTTTGGTCTTTGAGTAGTGTACGTAAAAGAATGGAAAGAACACAAGATAGAAAAACATCATATTTTGATAAGGCACATAGGGGGTTATTCCAACTTTGGAGGAGGTGGTAATCCGTCCCAAATGTGACGGATTTACCACCAGCCGTATTACGAGTTCCATAGGATATAATGGACTCGTAATACGGCTGGTGGTATATCCGTCACTTTACCGTCACTTTTGGGACGGATTACCACTTCCTCCAAAGTTGGAATAACCCCCCATAGTGTGAAACCAACTCAGATTAAGGCCAGCGACTGGGTAAGGGTTAAAGAGCCCTTCAAGGTAGTGAAAGGAGAAAGCCAGTATTTTGAGCCAGAACTAGTAAAAGATGTATTACATAATGGAGTGAAGTTGCAAAGTGGGAAAGTATGGAATTTGAAATGAATTGCTTTGTGTCCAGAAGAGCATGGGGACGGGGAATCTGGATGATAAGGTGAGAGATCCCTTTGGAATGGATGATGATAAGACAAATGGCCCATGCACACCAACTCTTGGAGACAGTAGTTGTGGTACGTCTGGGGGTTCCTATAATAAAGTAACTGGAGAAGCAGGAGGGGTTGATGAAGTGGAAGGACTAGATGATGCAGGGGAACAAGTTCAGGGGGAACAAAAGTCACAACAAGAATCGCAAGAGTTGGAACAGAACCAGATTTTGGACACTAATAAGAGAAAAATAAAATTTCAGGTGTGGTTAAAGGAATTTGTATTAGATTAAGTGTATAAGTGTTCAGTTTTTATCCCATGTTTTTTTCTCACTATTTGTATTCCTTTTTATTTCTTTTCATCATTTATTTATTTATTTTTGCTTTTCTATTATTAAAGAAGGGTTGATGTGTTGTGTTCGTATACACTGCATCATGGCAATTGCCATGACACTAGAATGGTGGGAGAAAGAGGGTTTTGTGTTCTGTGGGGAGAAAGACGGAGGTGGTTGACGGAGAAGGATGGGAAATTACCTGATCTTAATGTAGTTGGCAAGTTAATAAAGGAAAGAAATGTGTTATGGTGTTTGGCTGCAACTTATTCTGAGGAAGAACCAACTCAACACTAGGTGATAATACTGCAGTCGGAGTGAACGCAGCTTCTAGGAAATGACTTGGACAAATAGCACTACCATAATTGATAATGATGCAGTCTTCTTGAATATCTTTCTGTTAATGACCAATCCAGCCAAACTCTTCTAACTAAAAGGATTTTTGTACAGTTAGGCATCTGAAAACCCCCATGCTTACACAACCAGTTTAAGACCTTGCTGCAGAGGTTACCTTTGGATTCTTGAACATCCCTGGGCAGACAGGGAACACCCACTAGGACTAAAACAGAAGGGCTGGCTGCCACGGAGAGAACCATAAGTCCCCTGCAATGCACCAAAATGCCAGGAAGAAGTGACATCACGTGCCTTTGACCTCCACTTTCACTCACAGATACTTTAATACAAATTCATACTTACACAAACTCTCCCTCACATAAACACACTCTCACCCACAAGCACACACACAGCATACATTCAATAGCATTTTTACTTACCTCAGCTGCCAAGGAAGGGCATATTCATATTTTTATTACACTAATAGTGAATGATATATTATGATTTGTTAGTGCGCCTGACTTTAATAAGTAAACTTACAAGGGGACGCAAATAGGTCGATGAACCTTTTGACTTGCAATTAAGAAGTTCTTCCCATAGCTCCAGTAGATAATCAATAATCAATACATGATAATCAACAATCATTAGTAATCAATAAAATCAATAATCAAAGGGGTCAGTACTTGTCACACACCATGACCTCTCAGTCATTAATAACCACACCTTTAGTAACATTTTAGAATGTTTATTTCCATATATTAACAATGCTAAATGGCAGAATAATCTGTCTTCTCTTAGAATGACGGAATGAATTGTCTGAATCTTCTCCCTCTGCAGCGTTGATATATCAAGTCACCTAAACTATCCCCTAATTCCCTATTGGTCAGTTAATCGTATGTTCACACTCTGTCCAATAAAACTACTATACCAAATCTATGAATTCTAATATTTCTCCGTTCTCATATTGTTGATTGGTTCGTCTTGCGATGCCCCCATCATCCGGCTTGTCAGGTAACAATATTGTTGCATATTCCACTCTAGTCATTATCTTCATTGTTCTTGTCCTGGGAAAGTCAGTCTCACACACGTTACACATAAAATGTTGCATTAGCAAGAACATCATCTCCTAGCATTCAGTTCCCACGAAAAGCTTCTGTTATGAGCACATTTAAACAATACAATAGACATTTCACAGTTTAATTCACTTGGTCAGCATTTTTACTAAATGCTAAGAAATACAGCTTTTACAAGAGGCCTGGCAAAATAGGCAAAGACACTCGCTAAGTTAAGGCCTACAATTAATAAAGCTAAAAAATACTTCATAACTCTCAATATGACATATTACTGCATTAGTCTAACACATATTCGATATTTCATAAGTATTAATCATTGATTAGTTCATTTCGTTAACATTGGTGGCCATTCTATGTGATCACATTTTCAAATGTGTGCATTCTTTTCTTCGTTATTACATTTTTTACATAAACTTATTATTCAAAATACATAAACACTCATTAATAATTTTTATTAGAACACCTGTGCTAGCATATTCTCTATTAGTGTTATAAAAAAAAACTTACAAAAAGCCAGAGCTGAGCCCTGACTGACATCCATAAGGATGAGCTGCCTCTGTGTTCCTGGCACTGAATTTGCCACCTCTGAAGTGCTTACTGTGGGATCACTGCCTGCTCTTAAAAATGTGTTTCGAATGGGTTAGCACCAACTTGAAATTGGTGTTAACTGTGATTATTTTGCGACTGCATTCACGGTTACAGAACAATCATACATGCCTGTTGGGCCATTTGCGATCGGAAAAATGTTTGATACATCTAGTCCTAAATCTTCTTTCCCATGAGAACTGCTTGCTAGAAAATGTTGTACTAGATATCGATACTTTATAAAATTTAGTGTATGTAAAGGCTACTTTCCCAGGAACCAACAATGGATGCAATGACTGGAATACAAAATGATGCAATATTGTTATCTGACAAGTCAGACGATAGGAACAGGAAAAGAGGAGCCAATCATCGACATGTGAAAGACAGTTTAGCTGTATCTTAGATTTAAAGTTCTAGTTTCATTGAACTAAATGTAAACTTACAATTCTTTGGCCAATAGCAATGTGGGAAGATGTCTTAGGAGATCTAACTTAGCCAGACTGTACTGAGAGGAGAGATCCACTTCTTTCCTAACCATCCGAGAGGAAATGTGCTCACGTTTTCCAAAACATTTACTGAGAAGTGTCATTCCAATTATTTCCATTCCTGAGACATTTCTATCTTGAACTTTATTGCTATGTTCCAATGCTGACGCTGACCAAACTGTTGTCCAATTGATGAAGACAATTGCAGCTTGCTGAACTATACTGAGGCAAGGTATAAGACTATGGCGGTCATGATGAACACAGCGGTAAACACCGTCGACCGCCGTGGCGGTGCTGAACAGAAGGCCACCGTTGGCGGTGAATGGAAACCCGCCATATAATGAACTAAAATCCCAACCCCTCCAGAAATCATCAGACCACTAGTCACAGCCATGACCTTGTCGGTGGAAATGCTGGACCTCCCCACCCCGCCACCACCGAGCACACCCACATCCTGCCCTCCAAATAATGATGCACAAATCACCTTGACGGACAGTGGAGGTCGGACGAACATTGGCGGTGCTGACCGCCACGGGCGGCAAGTGGATTTAACAGCAAGAAGTGCACACATTGGATAAGCTTGAAATCCACACACCTGACACACATCCATAACCCCATAAAACACTCATAGACACACCCCACAATCCTTTGCAATGAAGCCAGGCCAAAGAAGACGGAGAGCACCAGAAGGAGACACCGAATGCCACAATACACAAGACACACCGACCTACAGAAAAGCACCCTCACTGCGTACCCAGCCCCGACACCATTCAACACACTCACCATGTCACCCCCAAACATCCACGCTTCACAGAAAGGGAGCTAAGGACCATGGTGGACGAGATACTGAAGGTGGAGCCAGAAAATTCGGGCCCAGGTGCAGCACACACCCATCACAAGGAAGATGGAGCTGTGGCAGACCATTGTCAACAAGGTCAATGCAGTGGGACACCATCCACGGCCCAAAGACGACATCCAGAAGAGATGGAATGACCTGCAGGGGAAGGTAAGGGGCATGGCATCAAGGCACCACATTGCAGTCCAGAAGTCTGGGGGAGGACCGCCACCAACTCCACCCAAATACACCGATTGGGTGGAAAAGGTACTGGCCATCCTGCACCCTGAGGGACTCACTGGACTCACTGGAAGAATGGATTTGGGTAAGTCGTCTACATTTACTCCATATACACCATACCTGTAATGCATGCACCGCCCCACCCCATCCACACCCACCAGGACCAATACCCCACCCAGGCAACAGCCACTGAATCCACCCCCCTTGCATGACCACAAACCCGCTAACAGGCCCACATCCCTCCCCCTGTGCACAGCCACCTACCCCCGCAAGGATCCACAATGGAACTACACCCCCCCATGCAACCCCACACCCTAAGCAAAATGCAGTGTAAACCTCACAAAGGCACCCTGGATGGCCACTAAAAGTTACACCAGCACAAAATAGCCCAGTCCTGTACACCCCAACCGTTCATGCATTTGTAACAGACATGTCTATGTCCCCCAACAGGCACCACCGACCATGCCACCCTCACGGTCGGGACAAGGAGTGCCAGTGCCCCCCATGGAGACAGAGGCACCTAACAGGACACTGGTGAAAGAGGCACTGATGAGCAGGCATGCCCTTCACAGAGTCCTGGACTGTCACCATGCAGCAGCCCCACCCAGGATACCACTGACACCCCTACCACCCAGTCAAGAACAGCAGCCCAGGGCAACCGTCCCCACACCAGTGTATCTAGGCCACAGACTGGTGGAACACAGGTATAGAGGCTACAGTCTCCCACTTCCAACATGCAAGAAGGCGAGGGCCCCAGTATAAGAGGTACTGCCAGACCTGTGCAGGGGACACAGGCACAGGGGGCTAGGGCAAGTGCTAGGGCCTCAGTGGGCCAGGGGGGAGGCCACAGGATGGATGCAGCGGCCCAGGATGTGATATCTGAGGTATTGGGCGAGGACCAGCATACCCAGGACAGGTTGGCACAGATAGTATCCACCCTGGAGCACAGTCAGAGGATGCAGCAGGAACACCACAACAGGCCATGGAGCAGTGGAAACAGCACAACACCACAATGGCCGGCATAGCAGAAGCAATGCTTCAGCTCATACAAACCCAATCTGAGACCCACACAGGACAGGAGGACCCCACTACAGCACCGGACACAGACCTGACAATTACACCATCATCAGAAACATCCCAGGAACTACCCTCACAGGAAACCCAAGGGCCAACCATGTCATCCCCTCAAGGTCAACAGCAGGCGCCCAAACGTACCCTCAAGCCAAGATATGGCACTGGAACCCCAGCAAAGAACAAGGCCCCCTTCAAGAAGTAGCTCAGCAACAATCTGCACAACAACCATCCAACTCAGTCAACCACCACACAGTGCTAAGAAGCTATATGAACTAATGTAAGAATTGATGGACCCATCAATACTACCAACAAGGCTGCCACCATGTTGGCATTGAGGACAACCACCCATGACCACTTGCCATCACTGTAAATTGCACTATTCACTCCCTGCCACCAATAAAACACATATCACACCTGTAACACTGTCCCCTGTCATAAAATGTGAACAAAATGAAGTATGGATGCAACTGGCTGATAACCACTTTATTGTCAATTCGTTGCATGAAAGGACTCCTGTGGCCCCAAATTAAATGCACTAAATTGTAATCTGTACCATGCAGACCTGGACCCAGTTTCACATATAAGAATCAAACCCCCCCTATATGACAAAGCACACTGACAGTATGTGTCTCAAACCCCAAAGCCAGCCCTTAGTCCTGGAATTTACATCTTCCCCTTCCTCATCATCACCATCACTCTCCTCACCTCTCTGAGGTAGCTGGTCAGGACATACAGCACCCTCCACCTCCAAGGGGGGATTGAATTTCTCACTGCCACGTTGTGCAGCATGCAGCAGCCACCACTATTCTACACACCTTTTCAGGCCAATAGGCCAGGGAACCCCCAGAGATATGTAGACAACGAAATCTAGCCTTCAGGAGATCTATTGTTCGCTCTATCACCCTCCTTGTATGTCCATGAGCCTCATTGTAATTCCTCTCTGCATCTGTCACAGGATTCCTCACTGGTGTCAGGAGCCAACGCAGGTTTGGATAGCCAGAATCACCTAGAAAAAGGTGCAATACAGAGTAGTCATTGTCAAGCCTCTTAGTCAGACAGTCTGGCTGCCTGCTATGTGTCAGTTAGTGACAGAAACACTTACCTATGATCCACCCTCTGTCCTTCTGGAGTTGTTCCATCTTCTGTGGCACACTACTGTTCCTCAGCACAAAGGAATCATGGACTGAACCTGGGAACATGGCATTCACTTGTGAGATGTACTGGTCTGCAGGACATACCAATTGGATGTTGATGGAATTAAAGTTCTTTCTGTTTCTGTACATCTGTTCACTGACTCTTGGGGGTATGATCGGTATGTGGGTGCCATCGATGGCACCTATCACATGGGGTATGTTGGCAAAGGCATAGAAGTCAGACTTGATGGCAGGGAGGTCAGTACTTTGGGGAAATCTCACATAGGACTGCAGGTGTGGTACAAATGCATTTAGAAATCTTGTCAGTACCATACTGAGCATTGGCTTTGAAAATCCAGCACCCATGCCCACTGTCACTTGAAATGAGCCCGTGGCCAGGAAATGGGGTGCAGAGAGCACCTGCACTTCAGTAGGGATGGCATGCTGATTATGATTTCCCGGAGTTAGTGCAGGACTCAAGTAATGCACAAAGTTCCAGAATTGTTGCGCGGATGAGTCTGTAATTGATTATGATCTGACGCTTCACCATGGTCCTCATATCCACAAGTGGGCTGTACAACGATGGTGCCCTTCCTGGCCACAAGGGTCGGTAACAATGAGGGATTTCAAAAAAGTGTGAGGAACACACATACATAGGCACACACTGTCATCAATTGTGCACTGCCATTGTAGTGACTCAACAGTAACACGTTCTTGACAGATCTACATCTACACCTCAATGAGGGAACAGTGTTTTTCATGTGTGTTATTTTTTTAAATGGTCACATGCATAGGTGCATCATATGGAAAATAGGGCCTGCATTGTGCACAATTATTTTTTATAGATGCGTAGTTAATGCCAAAATGTCTGCCCACTGTAATCCAGGCCTGTCGTTGTGGAAGTGACCTCATACCTCTAGCGGTTCACGTAACAGCGTAAGGCTATGTTTACCGTCGTTCGCACCGTCATTGGTTAACATGGATGCCAATGGGGAATCCTGGCGTATCATGATCGCCGGCGGCGGTGACGTGCACACCGCCGCGGTACGTATGTGAATTCGTCATCTATACTTCACTTGACTCCCTGATCTCGTGCGAACAGTTACTCCACTGTGTGTACTGCTGTGTCCTGCCTCTGGTCATGGATGTGGCTCGTGTTGCAGGGGAAAGGCCCCGGCCTTCACCCAGGAGGAACTGGAGAGGCTAGTGGACGGGGTCCTGCCCCTGTACGCCAAGCTCTACGGACAGCCAGAGGTACAGGTGAGTCGGGATTTGGGGTGCACTGTTTGGGTGTAATGGATGGTGTTGTAAGAACATATGTGTGCACCTCAGAGCCTGCATGGGCCATGGTGCATGGCATGCTGTGTGCGTATGTCCTGTAAGTGTGCCAATACTGCCTGTCCCATAGTGGACGAATAGCCAGCTGTACCTATCTTGCACATGCCTGACCTCTGTGTTCCATTTCTGTGTCACCCTTTTAGGTCAGCGCCCACCAGAAGAGAGCACTTTGGCATGCCATCGCCAAGGAGGGGAGGACCCTGGGGGTCTACAACTGGCAGAGGACCCACTGCAGGAAGAGGGGGGAGGACCTGCAGCACTGGGCGCGTAAAATCTCTGAGGCCCAGCTTGGGAAGTCCTCCCAACGTGGAAGGGGTGCCCATCCGGCACTGACCCCCTCATACAACGTATCCTGGCAGTGGTGTACCCAGACCTTGTTGGGTGCTTGAAGCCTGCACAGCAGTCACAAGGGGGTGAGTACTCATGTCACAATTTTAAGTCTGGATGGATGTCTGTGTGTGCATTAGGGTTCATGCTGCTTAGAGGCAGGGACTCTGACTGTTGTCCATCTACATGATGGTCCCTGTAGGGTGTAGGGGTGTCTTTGTCAGGTCTCCCACATGTGGGGTCCTTAGGTAGTTCAGGGGATGGGTGTAGAGCAGGGTTCTGGTCAGTAGTCAGGGGCATGGCCATGGGCATAGTGAACGGTGCTGCCTGTTGGGGGTGTCTTCTGGGTGGGTGCATGTCTGGCCACTATGTACCTCCATTCAGCTATTTACAAGTGTCTCTCCTGTTTTGTCTCCCCATCCCTGTTCTCTTGTGTTGTTTTTGTACAGCAGCAACATCTGGTGAGGGAGCTGAGGCACCGGCAAGTGGGGAACCAGCGGCCCACGGATCCTTGGAGGCAGAGTCATCTGATGCCAAGGGGACCAGTGGGTGGGAGGGCGAGGGGAGCACCACGGGGAGGCAACTACCACTGGAAAGAGTGGCTCCGATACCTCTTCCAATGGGGGTTCCCTGGTGATTGTGGACCCTAGTGGCCACACCACTACAGTGACATCTTCCGCCACCCCCATTCCATCACCGCCCTCCCTTCTGCTCCCCACTGAGTTGCCCGTGCCCGCTCACCCAGAAAGGTGGGCGTCTCCTTCGCCCCAGGCACCTCCTCCCCTGCACCAGTCAGCCCTGCTGCCCTCACAGAGGAGGCTATTGACCTCCTGAGAACCATCTCTGTAGGGCAGACAACCATCGTCAATGCCATCCAGGGGTTAGTATCAGAGGTGCAGCAGACAAATGCCTATCTGGATGGTATTCCTGGTGCCGTGTCTGCCCTACAGAGATCATTTCAGGCTCTGGCCTCTTCTTGGACGGCAGCCAGTTTCCCTGGCCATTCTGTCACCCATCCAACCTCCTCTACCCCTTCCAGCGCCCCACTCCCTTCACCCGTCCAAAGCACACAATCTAACACGTAGTCAAGCACCTCAACA
Organism: Pleurodeles waltl; assembly: GCF_031143425.1. Classification (NCBI taxonomy): domain Eukaryota; kingdom Metazoa; phylum Chordata; class Amphibia; order Caudata; family Salamandridae; genus Pleurodeles; species Pleurodeles waltl. The sequence continues at coordinate 856,320,601 of NC_090439.1, forward strand.
CAGAAGAAGCACACTTCAAAACACAAGCACCACACCTCCCACCACAAGCATTCACACAGCCAACATACACATGCACACACAACAACATACACTTCCCCAGTGTGCCCACCGCTCCCGCCTCCCTGTCTGTCCCCTCTACATGCACACCCTCATGCACTGCACCTTCACTCACTGTTACTGCTCCTCTTACTGCACTCACCACAATAGCAGACATCCATACATGCACCCCAGACACCACACCTGCACTCACCACAACTACTGTAGTTGACACATGCAGCACACTCACCAGACTTACAGACACCCACACAACATACATGCACACTGGCAGCCTGTCTTCTCCCACTGTGTCCATCCCCTCCTCCAAAAACACACAAATGTACCAAGACACCCACCCATCACACATCCACCTCACCTCAGCATAGTGTCCAGTCACCTGCACCCACTACATGCACCCCTACACCACATACGTCCACACCCTCTGCCTCCACTCCCACGCTCTTATCCAGGACCACCCCAATCGCTCCAAAGAAACTTTGCCTCTCCTGTGCTGACCTCTTCCAACCCACTGACCCACCCCTCTTGTCCCTCGGTGTACACACCTCCTTGCCCTTTCCACTCCTTCCACTTCACAGCCCACCCCTGTCCGCCCCTCACATTCCTGTGCCCTTTCCCTAGAGAAGAAGAAGCCCCATGCAGAGCCAAGCCCATCTGGCTCCACCCGCACGAAACACCCCCCACCTTCAAAGGACAAACCCACACCACCTCCACCTTCAAAGCGCAAGTCCAAGCCCCACCCCCGTTGCAAGTCCCCACCCCCACCACCCTCTGCCCCCGTTCCGTGAGGTGCCTGGATACCCCTTTGTTGCCCCATTAGGCGGAGTACTGTGCACTTTTGGGAGTCAGGTTGGGGCCGTTGTGGCCCATGGCACTTCTTGTGCTACGGACTGGCCATTGGCCTTGGTGGAAGTAGTTTGCTCTGTGAGCTGTACTAAATATTTCTGGTTGGCCTGTGTTTTGGTGCCACACTGTTGAACCCTGGTCTTTCGTTTCATTGTTTGTGGGTGTGGGGCATTTGTATGTACTATGGTCAAGTTGGATTTGCCTTGTGTCGGGTAAGTGCCTCTTGCTGTGGGGTGTATGGGTTTTGCTGCTGGGAAGGGCTGGGGGCGTTTCAGGGTGGGTGGATATGTAACTGTGCCCTTTCCTCCCTTGTTTCGTAGGTTGCGGTACTTACCATCATCGTCGCCGGTCTCGGTCGTGGAGGTATATGGCAAGGAGCAGGGCTGGCATGATCTGCAGCTCTCTATCCATGTCTGATTCGGTGCGTTGTGTGGATATCCGGTGCGTGTTTCATTGGATTTGGTTCATTTCCGCCAGGACTTGCGTGGCGGTGGTTCCCGCCCCGGAACTGGTGGCGGAATAGTGGTTCATTATTTGATGGGCAGGTTGGGCCTTTCTGTCGGTCTGTGGGCGGACTCTGCCGTCATCGTCGGCACTCCTCTACTAGCGGTGGGTGGTTTTCTGGATACCTGTGTTTCGATTAGTTTATTATTTGGCGGTCCGGACTGCTCCTCTGTTGGCGGTTTTTACCGCCACCGCTGGCAGCGCGGTTGGGGCCGCCATGTTCATAATGAGGGCCTATGTTACTGATTGCCATGTCTATTTAGGTACCAACAGCTGATTTGTTAGAGCCAGGGCTAGATGTCTTTCCAAATTTGTGTTGACTAAAATTGTTTTACATGACGTCCAAACATACTATTCTAACCAGAAGGTTAGTTAGGAGACTCACTAGGGATATTTGCTAAATATTAACAACAGTTGGTGTCTTTCCTTTGCTGAATCTACATGTATGCTGTTTCTATTGTGCATTTATTCTTGCTACGGATTTGTACTGTGACTCTAGAATGTGTAATGATCCACACATTGATTAAATTAAGATTCTTTAGAATATTTGGTCAACCGATGTGGTTTCTGTATGTTTACCATTTGATTTTGAGACTCAGTTACGTGATATTAGCATTGTTACTATAGGGAAATAAACATTCTAATTTTACATAAAGGTGTGGTTATTCATGGCAAAGCGGGCATGGTGTGTGGAAATTACTGACCCCCAAGATTATTGATCAGCATTGATTGAGAATTGTTATTGATTGAGATTGTAATCAAGTCCTGTGATGGGAATTACTCTAAGCACATTCAAAGGGTCCATCGAACCTGTAACGCATCCCCTTATAAATTAATTGAAGAAAAGCCATATAAGGTCAAACGCACTAACAGAAGCCAGGGGTCGCAAAGGCAGTACCAAGGATAGCAAAGGGCAAGCAAGGGGTCACAACTGCGACCACTGGTAACCTCCTAAATGACGTCCATGCCTACTTGCTAAATCCTCAGAAGCACTGTCCTGTCTAGAGCTGTGGCTAGTGCTGGTTGAGGAGAATGTACACCAGATGTTTGCCATTTGTTCCACCGCCTGTACCTCATCAAAAAATGCCAGGGAGCTGCAAGTCATTTGCAGCCCAGGATGCCTCGAGATGTACCGACTCAAGGGCAAACAGTTGTCACTATTATTTCCTCTTAGCTTGGGTCCCCTGTGGATCGTAGTTTGCTTGAGAGAGATAGGAGAATACCTACCTTGTGTCAATGGAGAGAGTGAGTGGGTGACTGTGCCCAAATTATGTAGTTAGTTTCTGCCTTGTGGGGGAATTATGCTTCAAAATTATTGTTTGTTTTCTGACCTGCTCTCTGGTGAATGCGTTCCTTTATTTGTTGTAGTTTCAACTTACAGATGTATTTAAACATATTGCAGCAATTTTCTAACAAGGGTGCTCTGTCAATCCCTTCCAAGTTAGAGGGTATATCGTTATTTTGGTTCCCTCAAGGCTACAATGGGGGCCTACAGTCATGCCAGCACTTGGAAGTAATAGCTCATTGTGAGTTAATTTAACATCAGTGGGACCGTCTTAAGAATATTAGCAGGAATACTGTTCATACCCATTAGGAACCCACTCCATCTTTTCCTCCAAATCCCATACTAGTTCCTTGCTGAGGAGCCCACAGTCAGTATCTCAAATGAAGGTCTCTGCTCAGTTAATGCAATTTCAGTCGAGATCACTCCTACTGCTCTCGCCAACATTTTGTTCATTCTGGTGTCCTTAAATGGTGTACTTTGTAGTGAGCCACCTGGGCTGTCCCGAAGCGACCCATTGCCCCAAATATGCACCTTGCACATCCATGGAAGGCTTGGTCAGAGGCTATATAATGAATGGGTCGTAGACCGCAAGTGGTATTACACCTGTACCCTTTCCCCGTGCCACAGTGTTGTCTTTGGGGCTATCACCACTTGGCATGGTTAGCCACACAAGGCCAACTCACATTCACCACATGGGCAACAAAGATATCACCCCATGTGTTCTGCTGTTCTGAGTGAGTTCTGTCCCCTGCCTTCACGTGGCCACCTCTTGGACCTGTTTGAGCCACACCCCAGAATGTCTGGTGCTCACTGCCATTCAGAGCACCGGAGCGACTCCTTTGCCCAACAGAGTTGCCTGCTGTCTTGACTCATCGCCATGGCAGGTGTGGCATCGCCCCATGTCACCCAGGCCATGCAGTTTCACCCTGCTACTGCGCATGACCGCCCCCCTGCATGGAGCTGTCCTATGGCACCATACTCAGCGTGACTGGGAGCATCAGGCCTGCTGCCTCAAAGTCCAACTAGCAAACAATGATCACGTGTACCTGACAGAGATGCAGTCACAAGCTTTTCCAGCACTGAGGCCTGAGTATCGGCCACCATTCCAGAGTGGGGAAGAAAGTGTAAAGGGCGCAGGCCGGTATAATTTCACAGCCTGCCGCCCGCGTGTCTCTGACGCCCCAATAAACACACACACGCTCGCTCTAAAGTTTGAGCGCAGAAGACCTCGTGGGCCCGCCTCCGTTTATTGATAAGCCCCTTACTCCAGACACTGTACTTCGTCATGGAGTGGAGCAGTGTGCAGAAGTAGCGCCCGGGAGGCTCCTTACATCCCGCCCCCGGTTTTAGTACGTCACAACCACCACCAGAACAAAATACAAATCACCCAAAACCGAGTAGAGAAGACAGAGACAGAGAGAGAGAGATGGAGAGAGGGAGATGGAGACGGATAGAGAGAGAGAAAAAGAGAGAGAGAGATAGAGGGAGAGAGAGTAAAGAGAGAGATATATATACGTCATCAACAGTCCTCTTCAGCACAGGAAGTCCTTCAGCCGCTGGCTGGGATTGGGGTTTGGCCGCAAGTGGTACCTGATCTGTCCATCTCGGGCCTCAGACCTCCCTGCAGGCTGCTCGTCAGGGGAACCGACTCTTACCGGGACATCGTGGCCCAACGCCTCAGTTCTTCGTGACTCTTCTGTCGACTGACCTGACTGCGAACCATCCCCGGTTTCAAACTCTCCACATTCTTCCTCCTCTACGCCTCCTGTGCCAACACCCCGTTCCAAGGGCACCACCTTCAGGATCCATGATAAGTTGCTTGTCACCTGCCGTCCTCCTCTCGCGGTGGTCACCATGGTCCCTACGATGCTCTCCACTCTCCAAACATCGGGCTCGAACGGGGTGCGAAACTTCCATCTGGGGTGGCGGTCCTTCAGAATGACCGTATCTCCGACTTGCTGGTCGGGACGCCCTTCTGTTAGCGCTGCCTTAGCGTTAGTCATTTCTCTTTCTCCTGCGTCCTGGATATGTCCAAAGCAGCAGGATGCCAGCCTCCACCCGCTGGTACACAGTCTCTGGGTGGCGAGCTGAAAAGCAAAGTGGTCGGGGCACACCCCGTGGTGCTGTGGGGGGTTTGACGGTAGGCCCTCAGGAAGGTGTGGAGGCAAAGTTCGGGGCTCTCTTGCTGACTCACACCTATTTGCAGGGCGCGATTCAATGTTCTCATGAAACGCTCAACGTCTCCATTCGCCTGGGGCCATTGTGGGGTGATCCTTCTATGCGTTATGGCCAGTGAGCGCAAGTAATCATGGAACTCCTGACCATGAAAGGGGGTCCATTGTCAGTTCGTATCTCATCTGGTAAACCCAACAAAGCGAACGTCTTCTCCAGAACAGTGCGGACGTGTTCGAACGCCGTCGACACCACCAACTCTACCACGGGGAACCGGGTACACGTGTCGACCATCACAGCCGTCAGACGCAAATCGGGGAAACTGCCAAAATCTAGGCTGATTCTGGACCAGGGACGAGTGCTGGGTGGCTCCGTCACGACATGGGCAGGGACATTTTCCTGAGCGGTGATGGCACATGGATGACACTTGCCTATCACATCGTCCACCACGGTGTCCATTCCTTGGAACCACACCTTACTTCGCAGGCGCACCTTCGTCTTAGCGGTTCTTTGATGGCCTTGGTGTGCCAGATCCACCACTGGACTTTGTAGGCTGCGGGGTATCACCAACCGTTGCCCTCTTAGGAGAAGACCCTCTGGACTCACTGAGAGCTCCAGCCTCACTTTCCACAGTTGTTGCATCGCTCTCCTCATATCTGTGTCAGACACCGATTGTTTGTCCAGGAAACGTTTCCAGGAGCAAGTGTGTAGGGCCTCCTTCGCCCGGCTTATGAGGGCGTCTCCTGCTGAGGCGTCGGCAATTTCGCCCACCGTGAAAGCCGTAGGGCAGGCCATGTCCACTATCATACTTACTAAACTCTCTACCCGCTCGCCCTCTTCATCTGATTGTTCCTCCGAGTACGGTGGCAAAGGATGTCGCAACAGATAGTCTGCGGGATTTTCAACTCCAGGGTGGTAGAACACTTGGAACTGATACGACTGCAGAAGAACAGCCCACCTCTCGATGCGTGGAGGAGCAAGCCTGGCGGAGCCTGCGAAGAGGCATACCAACGGCTTGTTGTGACAACTCTGAACTCGTTTCTGCAGAGATATAAGTGGAAATGCTGACAGGCCCACCTAATGGCTAACGCCTCTCTCTCGATTTGGGCGTACCGAGCTTCCGTGTTCGAGAGGGCTCGGCTGGCGTAAGTGACCAGCGTCCACTGCTGGTGCCTCTGTTCCTGCAGCAGCACTACTCCTAGCCCAATGGGGCTGGCATCTACTACCACTTCAGTTCTCCTCTGTGGGTGAAAATAAGCCATCACTGCCGTGTCTAGTAGGGCTGCTTTCACGGCCCGGAAAGCTTTGTCCTGTTCCGGACCCCACTCCCATGGAATGTTGGTCTTCGTGAGTCGCCGGAGGGGATCGGAGAGCATCGCAAGATTGGGGATAAACCTCTCGCAGCAGGTCGCCATCCCGAGGAAGCTCCTGACCTCTGTGGCATTGCGGGGTATTGACACTCCTCTTATGGCTTCCACCTTCTTGGGGTCGACTCTCACCCCCTCCCTCGAGAAAATGTAGCCCAAAAAATCAACGGAGTTGAGGTAGAAGACAATTTTTTTTCTATTCAGCGTTAGCCCCGCCTCTGACAGTCGTCGGAGAGTGTCTTGCAGGTGGTTATGATGGTCTTCCAGAGAGCTGGAGAAAATCAAAAGGTCATCGCTTAAATTGATAACGCCTGTCAAGCAGGACAGAGTCTCTCGGATGGCTTTCTGGAAAATCTCGGCCGCTGATGATACTCCAAAGCTTAAACGTCTGTACCGGTGGAGCCCCACGTGTGTTGAAAAAGTGGTAATATTGCAGCTCTCCAGGGTTATCTCTACTTGGTGGTATCCTGAGTTCAAATCTAGCTTGGAGAACCATTGTGCTCCGTTCAAGTCCGCTATGATGTGGTCCATAGAGGGTGTGATTTGGCACTCCCGTTTGATGGCACTGTTGGGGAGGCACACGTCCACACAGAGACAAATGGCTCCGGGCTGTTTGGGTTTTGGGGCAATGACAGAGGTGAAACCCATGGCGTGGGCCCTCTCACTTTCTCTATTACCCCTAGCTCTTCAAGGGTCCTCAGTTCTTGTTGCACCTGAGGCCTCAGGTGAAACGGCACCCTCCGATGTCTCAAGGCTGTGGGGTGAACAGCCGGGTCCACATGTAAGTGAAACTGCTTGCCTTTCAGCTTCCCCAGTCCATCGAAGAGGTCTGGGAATTCTTGTACCACTGCTTCTGCATGTGAATCATGCACCTGGCAGGCGAAGAACACCATCTCCAGATCTTCTGCTGTGTGACACCCTAGGAGTGTGCCCTTTTCCCTTCCGCCACGTGGGATTTTGCTCGCGTGGCATGTCCGTTGCTGCTGACCGTGACTTCTGTTGCTCCTCTGAGTGGAAGCGGCTCCACGCCACCGTACATGTATATCTTACTGCGGCACGGTTTAAGCTCTGGTGGAGGAGATAGTCTGTTGTATTGCTCGACATCCATGACATTGACCGATGCTCCTGTGTCAATGAGTGCTGATATCGGTGTGTCGTTGACTGTTATGGTGCACGTGGGAGGAGGCCGCCGCCTCTGATCCCGTCTGTCAGCAAAAGAGACCACAAATATTTCCTCTTCGTCCTCATCGACATACTGGGTGGTGTCCGGGCGTCAGTCCGCCGCTACCGCGGTTGCCGCCAGTTCGTCATCTAGCGCCAACTGCTTTATCATGTCCCTTCGCGCGGGAGTGGTTCCAGTACGAGGTTGCCCACCTCGGCAGACCTTGGCGAAGTGGTTGGGTTTGCCGCATCTGGAGCAGTTCTTGCCTTTTGCCGGGCACGCACCTGGCGTGCGGTGTTCACTGCCACAATTGCAGCACCCCTTTTCCTCCATCCGGGCCTGCTGAGTCCGACGGGGCGAGCTTTGGCGACGGGAGACGGCGGCCACCTGGTTTTCTTTTACGGGGTTCAGTTTGGCTGAGCGTGGAGCGATGGATGACCGTGCCAGGGCGGCAGTCATGTCTTCGGCGCGGCTGCTGGATAGTTCATGCGATCGCGCTGGGATGAGGATGTCATCCAGCTAGATATCTGGCTGTCGTAGGATCAGCTTTCTCAGCGCTGAGGAGCGACATCCCTGGATTATCTGCGCCCGGATTTCTTTGTGTTGATTGATGCCTGTGCAGGTGCTTGCCAGCTTGCGCAGACGCGCATAGAACATGTCTACCGACTCAGTGACGGTCTGCTGGGCTTGCCGCAACTTGAATTTTTTGTAATCAGGGTTGAGCTGCGGGTCAAAGTACTTGTTGAGTGCTTCTACTGCTGTGTCAAAGTCGTCGTCATCCCCAGTGTCCGGCAACGTTTCGAACAGATCATAGAGCTCATCTCCCCTGAAATGCAGCATCAGAGACCGTTGCACCGCACCATCAGTCTCACGCGTGGCTCGGAAGTAGTGTCGTAGCCTTCCAAGCCAATGGCGCCATCGGGCGTGGCTGTGGCTGGGTCCGTCAGCTGGCTGAATGGTGGCAGTGCTGTGAAAGATGAGTGGGATCCATGCTGGTGAACTGGGCGGTGGGCGTTGGCATCTGGCGGGGAGCTCATTACCACGATTGGGAATTAGCCGCTGTTCCTTTCGTGCGCCTGGTGTGGATGAGGAGTGGAGAGACGAGAGTAAGGATAACTCCTTCCCACGTCCTGAGGGATGAAGCTTCTTGGGCAGCATAGACGCCCCACCTCGAGTCCACTGAGTGGGGGTGGCAGCCTTGATGTCTTGCTCCAGCGCAGTCTGCCTCCGACAGCAGGACAGCCTCTGGTCAAACACCTCTGCAGGGCTGGCAGTGGGAGGGGCAGGTACTGGTCCTCGCACTCCAGCACACGGTGACAGGCAGAATGAGAGGAGGGTGGCACAGACTCACACTTTGCTGTGCCGTGGAGATGAGTGTCCTCCGGTCTCTTCTAGGGAGAAGCAGCCAGGACACCCAGAAGAATGCGCCAAACACGCGCGTTGTGGAGGGCCTCGAGATCTCCTGAGGCCCGCCGGCCTGGTTCCTGCACTGGGCCCCGAGGGCACTGGGGCCGTGAAGCAGGAGAAAGAAAAAGTTCTGCTCCGGTGGAGCAGGCGCAGGCGAGTGCAGCGCGTGGGCACCACCTCGTCACCAAATGTAAAGGGCGCAGGCTGGTATAATTTCACAGCCTGCCACCCACGTCTCTGTGGTGCGCAATAAACACACACACGCTCGCTCTAAAGTTCGAGCGCAGAAGACCTCGCAGGCCTCGCCTCTGTTTATTGTTAAGCCCCTTACTCCGGACACCGTACTTCGTCATGGAGTGGGGCAGCGCGCAGAAGTAGCACCCGGGAGGCTCCTTACAGAAAGCACAAAATAAGGAACAAAAAGAAGAGGGCAGGACATAAGAGGAGCATACGGAGGAAACATGGAACTAAATCAAGCTTAAGCACTGAACTAAAAGTCCAATTGCACCAGGTCAAACAACAAGTGTGTGAACAGCAGATGCACGTCTAACACCCAGGCTAGTGCCTATTTCAGAGGAACTGAGAGAGTACCATACTCCTGTCAACCTACACATTCCTGCCCAGGGTGTGAGGAAATCCCTCACAGGCCATCCGCTTACCATGGCTGATGATGCAAACTCAAAACCCCCACAGGGATAACAGCTTAGAAAAATCCACCACCTACACATGCCAGTGGATATCCTCCAACCCTTCAGCGAGCTCTCTGACCCTATGACTGCATCGCCGCCTTGGAGAATATGAGAGGAGAGGTTCAAAAACTACTTTGTTGCCATCCGAGAGAATGATGGGGCTGTCAAACACTCCCTGTTACTCCATTACAAGCAACATAGGCACTAATGTAATGGTAACATTGCAGGTAGGATATCCGCCTCACTAATGAAGGAGTTTCCCCTCTGCCAAACCTAAAACCAGGCCATTCCTCAAGTGGTTAATGAGGCTAGCACTCCTGTGGTGCAGGTGCAAAAGTGTTGTTCATGCTCAAATTTGTAATAATCATGAAGTGTTAGAACAACTCTGCTAATAAAAATGCTCTGAGACATCAATAGTATCCCTTGGCCATTACTTGAGGATGACGTTTGTAGTAGACTTCCAGGTCATGGGCAGGTGTATGAATAGACTGTCGTCACAAAGTTGTGCTAAGCCTTTACACAGGCTTTGAGGATAGGTTCATATAATACAGAAAATGATAGCAGTTTGAGGTTTGCTCAACAGAGTACAGAAAGAAGATAGCAGATATTTGCCAGGGGTGGGTGTAACTCTCATAATTCCATGTATTATAATCAAGCAGAAGTACCTAAAAACTATGCAAGATTATGCGGAATTACGTGAGAGCAGTAATTTTGCATTTAGCACTATTTTCTTAGTTAAAATTGAATTTTTACATCAAAAATAGATGCAAGAATGCATTTTGCACTAAGATATATTGCTAAATGCAACAGAACACTATTAGAGGAGCGCAGCCAGTCAAAGTTGCTAAATGAACACTTGGGGTAGGAATTTGCCTGAAATTGCTCCTGGCGTTAAATGGTCGTGTATTAGTGCAAAATGCACCCTCCCATCCAGTAATAACAACTATGAAAATGAGGATAATTTGATGAATTATATGTACTTTACAGTGACATACTGGTACCTAGGGTGGTTGTAATTGACTGTATAGTAAGATATTTAGATAGAGATAACAGCATGAATGAGGCTGCTTTCTGAAATGTGAGCATGAGCACTTGATGAAGCAGAAAAAGAAAGACTAACAAACATTTATATATCATGTAACAAAATCGTATAAGACAATGTGATTTTAGCAAAGAAAAATAATGTATGTAGAAAATGTGCCCACGAAGTAGGTCGCCATTAGTATAAACAAGCTTGATTAATCATGAAAACCGACAAATGTATGATTATGTCATAATTGAAGCTATATTCTATGATTTTCTCATTAAAACTGTTATATGTTTAGCTTAAATTTAGCAGAGGCTTTGGCCTAGTTGCCTGGTCTCAATTTTAATTGCGTAGTTTTCACTTATATTAACAAAGACGTGTTTTGAATCTTTAGAAGCTGTATTTTTCCAGTAGAATGACTAATACACTTATCTCAAAGTTGCCTGCTAGGCAACTTTCATCCCCTTTGAAGCTCAAGGTCAGTTTCTGCAGGTGCAGACAATGAAGACACTGATGCAGAATTAATTGGCAACTTTGTTGCTACTTATGTTCCAAAACTCCAAGGACACCTTATGCGTAGATGAGTTTTAAGAGAAAATACACCATTCATTGGTCAAAGAGAAATCACCCCATGGACCCTCCAATGGAAGAACCTGAAGAATTTGGAATTTTTCTTACTTAATCTCATCGGACAAAGAGAAGCCAGCCATTTTCTTTGATGCCATTTTGAAGCCAGATTTGAGAAGCCATTTTGATGACACTCTGATGCTTTTTCTCTATCCCAGAGAGAGACTTTAAAGAATTCTCACCCTAGAGACTTTAACTTTAACTTTACCTTGCCTTGCCCATACAATAACTTTTGCCACCCCTATTTTCCTTGCTGCTGCAAGGAAAACTTGACTTAAACTTTGCCCCTTTGAAGTCTGCCCCATGCTGATCGAACCGGTACCTGAAGGACGAAGACTTACCTTGAAAGCTGATTGTATTTGGTAATTATGAAAGGATAAATGTATTATTCATGATATTTTCCTTCTTAGGTACCAACTGCTTATTTTGACAGAGCCTAAGCTAGAAGTTTTCTAAATTCATATTGATTAAATTCATTTTTGCATGAAGCCCCACATGCCAATGCTAATCAGAGGTTAGTTGAGGTATTCATTTGATGCACCATGCTGAATTGAAATCTTGTTATGCTGACCGATGTATGCAATTTCAGTTATTTTTATTAGTGATTTGCATTGCTATAGCCGAGTGCATTATAATCCAAGTTTTGCGTAGATTACGTTTCTTCCGTCGTTATGGACAGCCAGTAATGTTCGTATATGTGTATCATTTGACTTTGAGACTTACTTATATTGTGTTAGCTTTGTTAATATAGGGAAATAAACTCATTAACTTTTAATAAACAGGTGTGGGTATTCATGACTGAAAGGTCATGGTGTGTCTAATTACTGATTTTCTGTTTAACTGATTTGTGGATTGATTACTAATTGAGTATTGGTTATTGATTATAAATGATTATTGATTATTGATTTGAGGGATACGACAATTCTTTGGATGAGGAGAACTCAACCCGGTCAAAAGGTTCACCGACCTCCGGCGTGTCCAAGCATAAGTAATTTATAAGGACTGGACGTGCTATCACACTTTAGTTGTTTTTAAATGGAAAGTAGTGATGGACTAATGTAGTGATGTCACTTTAAAAGGACTGTTTATGCATGTGGACTCTATGGTCCAGTCGAAGGCAAAACACCAAAACGCATTGGACGTCTGTTCTTTCTGTTTTGCACTGTTTTCTTGGCGAACTAAAATACAACTTTTGGAGGTATCCTTTGGACATTATTTGCAGCACCTACTCTGTACAGAGTATGCACCTGGAAGCGAGGTGAAATGGCATCTGAGCAGTGAGGATTTTACCATGGAGGGTGTTGTAACACCAGCACCTTTGTCCTGAATGCAGCTGCCCATAGAAGGCATAAACAGTAAGCGGGGTGTTAGAGGGTGATCCCGATAACAGGGGAGTGGACTGAGCGCCACATCTCAGCACCTCGTGGGTGGCATAGGGAGTAGGGCTCACCCCTGCTCGAGTGAGGAGTATTTTGAAGAACTAGTGTGCTCTGAAGTACAAACAATCTGGGTCATATTTCCGGTGACTCTGTTGTCTCAAAATATGGACACCTGAGGTGACAATACTTGTGAATTTCTTCCAGGCAAAGAATATATTGAACACAACACAGATGTAGCAAATTAATCCCCATATTTCATTTGTCAGACATTATTGACTAAATTTCGCAAGCAAAGAGCCTCATTATGAGTTTGGCCGTCAGATGAGCTGACCGCAAAACTCACAGGGAAGATGCCACCGTCATACTGGTGGCCTCCCCCCGCAAGCGTATTATAGAGTTCCAGCTGGACTGACAGGTTGGAACATTGTATTAGGCGTTCCCACCAAGCTGAACAGTGCTACTATATTAGTCTTGGCTCCCTTAAGGGAGCTGAGGCCAAAACAGACAGTGCATATCCAGATGGTGCTGGGCAGGTGGGCCTCAGCACTGGCTTTCCACCAGCCTTTCCTTGGCGGGGTGACCGCCATGGAAAGGTTGGTGGAAAGCTGAGTTTAAATCAGCACAGACGCACTGAGTTCAGCACTGCTGTTCCTGAGTACAACTCAGACTGCTATGAGCCCATTGGGAACAATGTTTCTGGCAGGGTTAGCGGTCCCCTGGCAGGTCTGCCCACCAGGTTTGTGATGTTGTAGTCAGACCACCTGGAGTGTGGCAGTCTGACCATCACCGCAAGTGTGGCAGTCCTTAGATCGTCAAACTCGTAATGATGACCAAAGTATTGACCTTACTTTGCATCCTCTGTTTTGTATGGAGTAAACTGCCATTGATGGAGTAAGAAAAATGTGGCAGAGGGGGAGGACGGATGATAGACATTTGTCCATCAAACCTTCGTACTCAAAGTAGTCTCTTATCTGCCTATGGAACTGGAAGACCATGCAGGAGACCCTCAGACGAATCTCACTATTTACTATAATCAGCTTGGTTCTGTGTTAGATTGGATTGCCCCTCCTATTAAAATGAAAAACAAAAGCTTGCTTGTATATCATAGTTGGCGCACAAAGAAATTAGCAGACCAGCATTACGACTTGTGTATAATGGAACGGCATATGATGGAATGGCAAATATCAAATTATATTTACAAATGCACCATAAATGAGACTAAAGCATGTTTTTATGCTGTGTACATTTTTTCAGTCCCAAACATGTCAACAGCAATCTTATCCTCTATTGGAGAATTAAGAGACCCACCATTATGACTAAATGCTGATGCGTCTGCTGCTACGCATTCTAATGGATGACCACTTTGTTAAGAAATCTGTACTTTCATTGAGTGCATGCCATCATATGAGTCTTTCTGGCAGAGTCTTCAACTATCTAAGGATAACAGTAATTTCTCTACTTAATCATGAGGGGGTATCCAATTTATTCAAATTTGCATCTGTTAAAGACGCAGATCTCATAAGATAAAATCTGGTGAGATTTGTGTGGTGGAAAAATGCAAAATACCGAGTTTTGTAGCCCAGAATGAGGAAAAAGATATGAGGTATTACTGTGTTAGCCCCTATTCCAATTTTATAATGGGAAGGTAGGAAATATATATATATGTTTTACAAAAAAAACTAAGGTTAAAGTAATATTATAGTTAGGTGAATTTTTCCGTTAATGTTTTGAACTAAGAAAACACAGATATTCAACAGTTATAGTTAGTAGCACTAAGTATAACTTGCGCCCGCCATTCACTGCTTAGGACCTCACATATGACATCACTCATGACATGTCCTATGATCACTGTTGACATCTTCTAAACTTCATTTTTCAGTGCATTGCTGTATAAATTGCTATGGATTTACTTGTACTATAGTTCACATTCAAAAATAACCACAGATATTTGGCAAACCCTCTTTGAGTATGGTGTTCAATCTATATACAACTGTTCAGAGAAAGCCAAAATAGTGAATGCCAATTTCAAAGCAAATGCACTACTATGGATAGCTTTTATCTGTATGAAACCCTTGACACACATTGAACCTACATTAAGAAATTAAGTTGATGTCAGTGGAGAACTGAGTAGTGTTTACTCTATGGAGAGAATTCTTGCATTACCACATTGTTTAGAAACAGTGAAACTCTCATGAGAAATACACCACAGAGTACTGAAAAGAATCTACTAAGAACAATGTACATTCTATTCAACAGTTATCCAAAAACACTGTTTGCTAAGAATAAGCAAGTTCGGAAGGTGCTAAAGATCATACTAACTGCAGCAATCATACTTTGATGACAACTTTACAGATAGCCCTTTTTCTGATCAAAGAAGCACATACCTGGCGCACATACTCTTGCGCGTTATGTATAAATTATCATGATCACACAATTCTCTCTAATAACTCAAGGCTGCTTACAAATGTTAGTAAATACTACGTAGAATCTTTCTCCTGTTGGAAACGTTTTCTTCACAACCAAAAAGCTGCATGGAGCTGTGAGAAAGTCATAATTTTTGCTCTGATCACCCCACTTTTTTGACTGATACTTACGGTTACTGACTCTGACTGTGCCCTGGCCTCTGCTAAGCTAACCAGGCCCATAGCTAGTGCTTTGTTTAAAAGGTATATGGTAATTAGACATTATAATTGGCTCTGATAACCTACCTGTAAGTCCCTGGTATATGGCAGGACATGTAGGTTTAGGGACCCCAGTGGAGTTAAGGCATTTATGGGTGCACTGGTATGGTCTCTGCTGTCATTGTAAAGGCAGCCCTGCCTTGCGGGACACTTTTAAAATACAATTAAACCCAAGTTCAACCTTGGAATTAAAAGTATTTCCAAAGCC
Organism: Pleurodeles waltl; assembly: GCF_031143425.1. NCBI lineage: Eukaryota > Metazoa > Chordata > Amphibia > Caudata > Salamandridae > Pleurodeles > Pleurodeles waltl. The sequence goes on from NC_090439.1 coordinate 856,336,009, forward strand.
TCAAAGGGCCATATGTATGAACATATTTTCCCATAGACACAAAATGGGTAAAACTCTTTGATACATCTGGCCCAAAGTACCTTATTTTTACATATGTCACCCGTAAGGTCTGCCCTAGGTGTCCCAAGGATAGGGCGCCTTCTAATTATACGTACATACATTATAAAGGATGTTTGATAAGCCCGACTGAGGGAAAAACTGTCAATTTCATTTTCCCAAATGCAGTACATTAGCTACATAGGCTAACATGGTTCAGCTTTATTTAAAACCAATAAACTCTATCTTTTGCAAGGGGTGAGCTAAAAATATAATTCAAGATGTCAAAATATTAGTTAAAAGGAATCCAGCAACTTGCCAATGTTGGATGTAGCATACCTATTACAGGCAAATAGATTCAGGACTCTTTCCTAAAGATACCTAAAGTTAGACCTGTAGCAGACTCTCCTCATTGGTCAGCCTTTGACAGGCTGACAGGCTGCTTTGATGAGGTGTGAAATGGTCTGGGCTGAGACAAAGGAAGGTGGGAGGAGAACTGCAGCAGCAGATGCCAGAGAAGGGATGGGGCAGGGTGGCCAAACTGGTCTTCAAAGGGGGAAAAGACAGTTGGAACAGAAACCAGGCCTCCCCCATTTCCTGTGCCACCACCCAGATGGGAACCCCTGTAATTAGATACGGAGAGGGACTGAAAGGGGAGTGTAGCGAAATATAGCCACACCTCCATCTTGAATTTTTGAGAATCAGTGCTTTCTAGGACAAAAATATGCCACACTTCACAGGAAGTTGTACTCACAGAGGATGGCATCTGTACCCCATTGGTCAGGGGTGCCCTCCTGCTTGCTAGCACAGAAACCTGGATAAAACGTACAAGAGCTGCCTGGCAACTTAGATCCCTGCTGGAAAAAATCAGAAGAAGGATTGCCCTGCAGAACCCATAGCCTGCACCAAGAAGGACTGCTTCTGTTGCTGTACACTTTGGTCTTCACCACAAAAATGACTTTTCCATGCTTTTAAAGATCCAGGAGTGGGATCCCTGTAACCAACAGGTACAAAGGAGCTTCCAAGAGTCCACTGCATCAACTCCTGCAAGAAGAGCCCAGATGACCAGCATCCAGTGGACTTTTAAGGATTTGACCAGGTGCATTGTGGTCATTGTAATCCCAACTCCCAAGGAGCAACTCAGACCTTCTGGAACCTTGGATGGTGGTTGTAGACACTTCACGACCTCACAAGCACCTTCTGAAAGACTATCCAGAAGTTTGGAATTATTTGGAGAAACTTTGTCAGAAACCATCATAAGCCGGCCAACCGGTCGGTGGCGGAGCTAACTGCCAAAGATGGCAGCAGCATAACAGAGTAGCTCCGGACCGGCCCATAAACTATCCTGTAGATTCCGGTGCAGCACCCAGAGAACGGAGGTGCCCAAAAACGGAGGGTGACAGCCCTCCAGTGGGGCAGACTGCCACAACGAAAACGGAGAGGCCGCACAAAATGGCGTGCGGGGGTCAGCCCTGGAAGACGAGATGCGATCGCCGAATACAGCTGACGATTCTACTGGCCGTGATGGCATGCTGAGACCCGGGGCGCTAGAGGGAGCGGACAGCGCTGGAGCTCTGGGCCCTTCCGATGTTGCAGTTGGAGGCAAATGGGCACAGAGGACAGTGGGAAGGGCCCGCAGAGTGGCAAACCTTTTGCCCCTTCCCGCCTTGCCTAATGGAGCAGTTGGGCTGAGATGACCCTGCGCAGCAGTGGAGAACCATTAGTGAGCGGGAGGCGAGACGGGCCGGGAGTGGGGGCATGGCTGGAGGTGTCCTAGGAGTGGCCCTACAGGCGAGGGTGCTCGATGGCGGGCCCCACTAACAGACCCAGACTGGGGGAGAGCACCGGGGGTGCTGCTAGGTGTGCAGACTGCGCTTGGACGGAGTGGCATGTGCATGGCGTTACTAGGGGCCGACACACGTGCCCACTGTCTGGAACCTTAGCGAACAGGTGTATCAGTGACACGCATTAAAGGGTCTGCGAACATCGATACTTCACGGTGGAGTGTGGCTGCACATTGCCACTCCGGCTGGTGCCTTCGAGTCCCCTCGCCCACATGGTGATCAACACAGAGAACTGTGGGGCCAACCTGCTGTGTTCATACTTGACGAGGACCTCAGATTCAAAGCGGCTGTCAGCCAAGTCGTCAGCGGACATAGCAGAGAACAGTACCCCCCTGATGGACACTGGAACCTGGGAGAAGTGACGAAAACCTGGTAAGCGAGAGCTCGCCGGCTGCTGAGACTCTGGGAGCCTAGTAATAGCGCCAAGCACCTGTTGTGGGATTGCCTGGGGAGGGGTGGCTCAGAGTCCCGGTGGTCTTATGCTGTGGGGGATCCCCTGTGGTACCGGAAACTCCTGGCGGAGGAGAGGGGGCCAACATGGGTGGCAAGAGGCCCGCTTCTCCCCCCCGATTGAGAATATAGGGATCAGAGCCTGACTACTGCAACCGATCAATCCTAATGGGGAAGCAACGCCCTAAACTGCAGGAAGCACGAGCGACTAGCCCAGATATGGAGCAAAGGGCTAAGAAAATGATACAGCAGAAGCCACCCCAGCTGCCCCAAAAGCAAGTCACCCTACAAATGATTTTGGAGGCTATTGAGGACTCTAAGAACATCCTCCAGCAAGAAATAGGGAAGGTGTCGACCGAGTTAGGCCTTCTGAGAACTTACTACCGGAAGCTGGTGGAAAGAGTGAACAATGCAGAGGAAGAACTGAATGAAATTGGCACATCACATTGGGCACCACAAGCCCAACTTGTCCACCTCACAGACAGAGTGCAGAGACTGGAACACAGGGCTGAAGATGCGTAGGGCCACAGTCGGCACAATAACATCCATATTGTAGGACTACCGGAAGGAATGGAGGGCAGTAATATGGTGTCAGGGAGACCGGATCCTCGGGGCTTGCGCCTGTTCCCAATATGTCCACCTCCTGGCAGCTCCAAACTCTATTAGCTATTATAGCACAGAGTTAAACAATGGCCAAGTGGGGGATGGGGTTTTAGGTTGGGAACAGCGGGGAAGGAGACCTGTGGGAGCAAGAGTTAAGAACACAATAGCAGAATTATGCACATTGACTTTCATAAACTTTGCTTCTAATATTTATATACTGATAACATGAATGATCAAGAACTTCTCCATAACATGACCTATTAGCTCTGGGTACCTGGAAAATAAAGAAAGATTATGCAAACTTTCATATGAGCGCTTTTTAGAATAACATCTTATGCTCTGAACATTGAATAACACTGTTGAATCTGGGTTTTAAGAATACTATGAACATTGAATAACACTCTGTTGAATCTGGGTTTTAAGAATACTATGAACATTGAATAACACTGTGTTGAATCTGGATTTCAAGAATACTATGAACATTGAATAACACTCTGATGAATTTGGGTTTCAAATATACTCTGAACATTGATGAACACTCTGTTTGATCTTGGTTTAAAAAATACTCTGAAGATGGAATAACACTCTGGGGGTCATTCCGACCCTGGCGGCCGGGGACCGCGGAAGCACCGCCAACAGGCTGGCGGTGCTTCCTGGGCCATTCTGACCGCGGCGGTAAAGCCGCGGTCAGAAAAGGGGAACCGGCGGTTTCCGGCCTGTTTTCCCCTGGCCCAGGGAATCCTCCATGGCGGTGCTGCTTGCAGCGCCGCCATGGGGATTCCGACCCCCTTCCCGCCATCCCGCAGGAACAGGATGGCGGGAACGGGTGTCCTGGGGCCCCTGGGGGCCCCTGCACTGCCCATCCCACTGGCATGGGCCCCCTAACAGGGCCCCATAATGATTTTCAGTGTCTGCTCTGCAGACACTGAAAATCGCGATGGGTGCCACTGCACCCGTCGCACCCCAGTAACTCCGCCGGCTCCATTTGGAGCTGGCTTCATCGTTGCTGGGTCTTTCCCGCTGGGCCGGCGGGCGGCCTTTTGGCGGTCGCCCGCCAGCCCAGCGGGAAAGCCAGAATGGCCGCCGCGGTCTTTTGACCGCGGTGCGGTCATTCAGCGGTGACCGCATGGCGGGCGGCGACCGCCGCCCGCCGCGGTCAGAATGACCGCCTCTGTCTTAAATTTCAGGATTCAATTGACTAGAAATTATTAATCACTTTAATACAAAACTGTGCCTCAAGATTTCAATGCCTAGAAATGATCACACACGCTGCCGATCTAATCTACAAAGGTTAATGGCCAAGAAGAATCGCGCACACTGTTGCCGATTCAACCATCGATGTTTTAATGCCAGGGAATGATAGCACACACTGCCGATCTGAACTGCAAGAGTTAAATGCCAGGAATGAATCGCGCACACTGCTGCCAATTCGAACATCAAGATTTCAATGCGAAGATTACGATCGCGCTTTCTGCCGATCTGAACTGCAAGAGTTAAATGCCAGGAATGAATTGCGCACACTGTCGATCTGAACTGCAAGATTTAAATGCCAGAAATGAATCGTGCACACTGCTGCCGATTCAAACATCAAAGTTTAAATGCCATGATTATGATTGCGCTTTCTGCCGATCTGAAATGCAAGAGTTAAATGCCAGGAATAAAACGTGCACACTGCTGCCGATTCGAACATCAAAGTTTACATGCCAAAATTATGATCGCGCGTTCTGCCGATCTGAACTGCATGAGTTAAATGCCAGAAAGGAATCGCACACGCGATCAAACCAAAAGGCCCAAAACTCGAATATGCTTGATAACGGAGTCGGGGGCCTAACCCGACCTCCGTCTTACCGCCCTGCTGGAGGATCACCAAGATATGAAGACAGGGCCTGGAAAAGGGTAGGTAGGCCTTTGGCACAGGAGCTCAGGAAAATGCTGCAGCTCTGCACCGGGACATCTGAATAGTGAGTACATGGAGCTGGGCTGGGTCCCTTAAACAGACTCAAGTCCCGCCCACGTGCCACACCCAGTCTGACTGCAGGAAGGGATTCTAGAAGGGCTCAGAATAAGGACCACACCCTGCAGTCCTGTAGCAAAGCCTTGAAAATGAGCAATACATTTCAAACAGTATTAAAGACTTTTCAGGATAAATCTATGCAATGCAAAAGGTTAACCTACTAAATCAGCACACAATGCATGAATTATTACATTACATAAGGACTGGCTTTTTGCATTACGTCGCCCGTAGAGCGCTCACTGTCCTGATGTTGACATATGGTGACCTACCTGGAACGCTGGATGAAAGAGCTTATGGGCACCCAACAACTCACACGGATCTTCGCCCTGGAGAGGGAACATAGGGTCCCAGCTAGGGCCCGCGCCGGGAAGACCCCGCCAGGCCTGTTGTGGCCAAGCTGCTGCATTATAAGGATCGGAACCTGCTACTTTAAAGAGCACGCGAAACAGGCCCCTTCGAAGTGGAGAACAGCAGGGTCAATATGTATCTAAACTATACAGCAGCGGTACAGGCCAAAAGGGCGTCCTACACTGAAGTGAAGAAGGTCCTAAGGACTGAAGGAATTTGGTATGCGCTGTTATTTCCCCCAAAACTGAAGATAATATGGGACGGCCACACCCATTTCTGCCTGAGCCCAGAGGAAGCATGGTCCTGGCTTGAATTGTACAGAACCGGAAGGAAGGACCAGAACTCTCACAGGCCTCCCACGATTAGAAGCCGGAGAAAGAGACGCTGCTCTGGGGATTGGCTTCGCAGAGACAGAGTGCTTCAAGGAAAACAAGCAGCGATTAGGGCAGCCGCGTCCCTGACAGAGTCGCACACATCTGAAAAGGACAAAGCCAGCCACACGGTGACCGCACACCATATGGACAATCTCAAGAAGTATGGGCGAGTTACTAGGTTAACTGGTTATGATGGTCTGTTTACTCCTATTTAATTCTTGGCTTATACGGTAAGGAAGGACAGGTGTACCGGCTTGCAGTTCTATCCAGGGTGTGTACTAACTGCCTGTCTTGCAAATATGCCACTGAGAACCTGAGAAATCTTAGACTTTGCCACTACAATTTTGTATTCTAGGAAGTGAATGTGACATAGGTCATCCTGTGATGGTTGTTTTATAAAATATGTAATGGATACCTACAGACTGGATAGCAAAGTGAATAAGAACTCTGAGTATTCTCTGAGTATTAAGTTATGGCATTGTGAACAAACAATATATATTACTTGAAATGCAATAAACATAATTGTTAAAAAGAAAAGCAGACCAACCCGTCATCGAGGGTCAAGCTGGTGATATTGAACTGCGACCAGGTCTGAATTTTGAGTTTGCCCCCTTAAGCGCCAGAGCTTTTCGTCATCTATGAGACTTCTATGAGTTGACTGAGGCTTGGTGAGAAGCCTTGCTCGATTTCAGGGAAAAAAGAACCAAAAAAGAGGCCCAGTCCAAAGGCAACATTTTGGCCAAGGCCTACCCCTCAACTTCGACTGTGACCAGATGGTCACGGTTGGTGCTTTTTGCTTTAAAGCTCTAGAAACTAGTTTTTTATTTAATATTTAAAAATTCAGATTTCTGGTTCCCTACATTGGATTTTTGTCGTTTTGGTGTTATTGTAAAGATAAAAATACTTATTTTTCATGTAAATTGGTGTTGGATTTTTATTGTGTGTTTAGCTGTGCGTATTTACAGTTTTGTTTATGTTAAATGCCGCACACACCTGTCTCCTAAATTAAGCCTAACTGCTCGTGGGCCAAGCTACCAAGTATTCATTTATTGTGACCTTGACTGGACCTTATTTGTGAATGTGGCCTTATTACTCAGTGCAGATACCTACCTGCCCTTATTAATAAACCACTTTCCAACAGGAGCATAAGCAGTAAAAATCAACGGTTACTCTCACACAGAGTTACTCCTGGATGAAACATTTGTTGAGTGTTCATTACCTCTACACAGCTATGCTGCGTTAGAAGCACACATGTTTTCTAAACACTTACACCGATTAGCTACACCCAAGCTGTACAGAATTACACAGAATTAATATGGTAGTTACTTGCCACTATGTAAACTGTAAAACAAACTAGGGCATGCATTGGATGATGTCATTAGTTTTGTCATCAGTGATGTCATCAATTATACCATTTGAGATGCAATGAATGATAACATAGGATGTCATAGAACATGTCATAAGTGATGTCATATGTGAGGTCAAAAGCAGTGCATGGCGGGACGCAAGTTATAATTAGTGCTACTGACTATTACTGCTTCAACTGTATTTTTAGGTCAAAACATTAGCATTGTTACTGAGAAATTCATTTTGCTATAATTTTATTTTAACCTTTGTTTTTTTAGTGAATTTCTACGTTCTTTTTTAATTGAAAACTCACATTTTTGTTACACCTAACTATAACTTTTTAAACCTCTGTTTTTTTCAGTGAATTTCTAGGTTTTAAAAAATAAAATATGAGAATGTTCAACTTCTTAGGTTTTGTAATTCACATACCCAGAAATATTCCCAGCATAGTTTTCATGTATCTTTACATAAAGTTCACATTTATATTTCAAAAATACTCTAATCTGTTTCTCCTTTACTGTAAAGTGTGTGTTTTCATTATGTACATCTATTTTTAAAGTGTATGATTGCTCTTATGGGAGGCTCATGAGATCTCAGAGTTATACATTTTGTTCTAATCTGTTGCACAGTGTTCTTTTCACCTGAACAAATATTCCTCAATGCTAATGTTTAATAATAAAGTTAGTACAATATGTATATTGTATTATTTTGTTTACAAACTTACAGCTCTTGTGAGATGATCATGCAAGCCAAACACACACACTATGAGGAGGCTGTATATCTGGTCCAGGTCTCACGATCCACTCACGAGATAGTACATGTGGCATTAAGTTCTTAATGGTGTATTTTTGTCATTTTGAAGAAAATAAGTCATGAGAAGTGTTGTTTAAAGTAGAATAACAGTTGATGTATTGTTGCATTTTAGATATGAAGAAAGTACTCTGTTTTTACGATCTTGCGGGTCTCTCACGAGACACCCGCAAAATGCCCAAGAGGGAAAAGACATCCCAAGGAAGGATTGTGATTGGTTCATATGGATTTCTTTATTTAACAAAGAAAGATTCCTTCCTTGTTCCATCATTTTCCTATTGGGCTTTTCTGTGATTACACCTTTTTGGCTAGTTCTCTGAATTCGCTGATTTTCTGTAATCAGAATGTCATCATCTGATTAAGATGAGAAATCTACTCCTGTTTCTGCAAGTCAGCCACCTCAGCCACCCTAGGAGTCCTTGGTCTGACAATTTTTCAGATGAGGCCTGTTGGGAAGAAATATGCAATTATTAACATATGCAAAAAAGAATTCAGCAGGGGCAGCCAACAATTAGCAATATTTCATGAGTACCACCTGGATGTGGTGACATTTGAGAGCTATGCACCCTGAACGCCTTGCTTGGGTTGAGTTAGCCCGTGCTGCAGAGCTTGCTAACTCCTCAGGGGTGTCCAGATCTTTTCTACCTCGTAACAGTGTGCCTGCCAAGGTACTCACCGCTCAAGCATATAACCCTGCATAGCTGAACAAAGTAGTTTTTTGCTGCTTATGCAAGAGGTTATTTGTTCTTCTGAGACAAGCAGGGCTGCACAGGACAGGCTTGTAAATGCCTACCTAGGCAGTAGTTTTTTAAAAAAAATGTATCTACATTTTTCACCTCTTTATTTTGAAAGAGTTTGTTTTTCACTCCCAGTGTCTTGTTTTTGTTCTGTCCCTTTTCAAGAAGAAAATGCAAAAACAAGTTTAAAAAAATACAATTGTTCAAAATGTTACTTGAAAAAGCTCTTTTCAGAGGTACCCTATACTTTCATTATGTATGTGGTTCGTACTATGTACTCGCAAGACACTTGCTAGAGCAATGATGCTCAGACAAATAGCATGGGTGAATCTCACGCGGCTCATGCGAGAGTCAGGTGCACAGTCCTCTGCATCCAATGCAAGGGGGCAGGGTATGCCGGTTTGGGTTCGCGAGCGTCTTGAGAGACCATACTGTTATAATGGAATCTGTATTTTCACTGAACATATCCCTTTGTAATAGGTATTGTTTATATGCACTAGATTTTTGCTACTTTTTTGAAATATACAATATGATCCTACAGGACTCTGTCTCAAGATCGTAAAAATACTTTACAGGAAGAACTTACATTTTCCTTCTGTACAATATTTACCTCTTACATTCCCCACTACTAAACTATGGAGATAGACTGGCCTCTCTACTGAGTCCTTGCATTAAGATAACCAATATATAGAGTAAGGTGTAAAGGGACACTACCACTCTTTTCACATCTTTCCCCAGGCTCAGTAGTATGCGTAGTAGGATGGGGAAGGTATTCATCTCACATGTAAGACCTCACTATTCCATTGCAAGTATAACAAGTACTGGCATCTCCACTGAGTCTTGGGAAATACCCATATTCACTAGTGTGCAGTTCAGTGTTATGAACAAACGGTATCTGTCCTCATACCTTTCCTTAGCACAACAGCGATTTGTAGTGCCTGGTAAGGGAGTCATCTCTCTGTTACCTCTGTTAACACATCTTACCAGGGTAAGAGGTGTCTCTAGTAGGGTTTGAGAGAAATATATCTCTCTACTCACACCACTTCTCATGCTGACAAATATGTATAATAGGCTGTGGGAAGAAACTACCCTGTTTCCTGATGTATGATAACTCTGCCTTGTATAGAGTGAGGGGAGACTGGCCTCTCTCCTATGACTTGTCTCTTGGATAATACGTGTGCCAATTAGAGAGTGAAGAGTGGTTTACCTTCCTGATCATAGTTCTCCCCCATATGACAGATGTACAAGTAAAGTATGGAGTTCAAATTACTTTTATGCTCAAAAGTCTGTCTTGCACAACTATAAACACTATGATATAAAAACTCAGCGCCCTCTCAGGTGAGACATCTCCCTAAAGAAACAGATTTGCAAAGTAAGCTGTGTTTGAAACTGTTCGCTCTGCATATACTCCTCTTCATACTGATGAACGTACAGGGAAACTGCCTTTTTTACGTGGCTGGAGCAATGCGTAGCGAAGCCACGCAAGCATTACCATGCTTGCCTGAACCACGCATGTGCCTGAACCACGCAAATGCATGGTTAAGGCACCATGCATATGCGTGGTTCAGGCACATAGCAGGAAAAGCCGGGAGAGGAATGCAGCAGCTGGGTTAGTGGGGCTGGGGCAGGTGGGTGGATTTTTAAGGACAGGGTGAGGTAGGTTTTAGAGTTCAGGACAGGGGTGAGGGTGTTGGGTCATTTTTTAACAGGGTGGGGTAAGTTTTAGGGTTCAGGGCAGGGGTTCGGGTTAGCTTTTAGGATAGGGCATGGTAGTTTTTAGGACAGGGTGGGATAGGTTTTATGATTTAGGGTGGGGGCAGGGTCTGGGTAGTTTTTAGGACAGGGCAGTGTAGGTGTAAGGGATTAGGGTGGGGTGGTGAGTCAGGATAATTTTTAGAACAGGGTAGGTTTTAGGGTTTAAGGTGGTGGGGTCGGGCTAGTTTTTAGGATAGGGTGGGGTAGGTTTTAGGATTTTAGGGCTGGGGTGGGGGGTCAGGGTTGTTTTTAGGTCAGGATGGGGTAGTTTTTAGGACATGATAGGTTTTAGAGTTTAGGGCAGGGGGTCTGAGTAGTTTTGAGGACAGAGTGGGGTAAGTTTTAGGGTTCAGGGTTGGGGTGGGGGTAGTTTTTAGGACAGGGTGGTGACATTTTTAGGTCAGGGTAGGTTTTAGGGCTTAGGATGGGGTTGGGGTTGAGGTAGTTTTTAGGACAGGGTAGATTTTAGTATTAAGGGGCGGGGTATCGGGGTAGCTTTTAGGACATGGTGGGGTAGTTTTTGGGACAGGGTAGGTTTTAGGGTCCAGGATGGACTGTAAGGGTAGTTTTTAGAACAGGACTGGGTAGGTTTTAGGGTTCAGGGTGGAGGGTTGGGGTAGCTTTTAGGACAGAGTGGGTAGTTTTCAGGACAGAGTCTGGTAGGTGTTAGGTTTAGGGCGGGGGTCAGGGTAGTTTTTAGAACAGGGCAGGGTGGGTTGTAGGTTTTAGGCTGGGGTGAGGGGTCAGGGTAGTTATTTGCACAGGGTGTGGTAGTTTTTAGGAGAGGGTAGGCTTTAGGGTTTAGGGCGGGGGCGGGGTAGTTTTTAGGACAGAGTGAGGTAGTTTTTAGGATAGGATGGGGAGGTTTTAGGGTTTAGGGTAGGGCAGATTGTTGGCGTAGTTTTTAGGATAGAGTGGGGTTGTTTTTAGGACAGGGTAGGTTCTAGCCTAGTGGGGCACGGGGGTCGGTGTCATTTTTAGGGCAGGGTGGAGTAGTTTTTAGGAAGGGTTCGGTTTTAGGGTTTAGGGCAGGGGTGGGGGTATCAGGGTAGTTTTTAGGACAGGGTGGGGTAGTCTTTAGGACAGGTAGGTAATAGTGTTTAGGGCGGTGTTGGGGTAGTTTTTAGGACAGGGTGGGATAGTTTTTAGGACAGGTTAGGTTTTAGGGTGGGGTTGGGGTAGTTTTTAGGACAGGGCAGGGTAGGATCTAGGGTTAAAATGGGGGTGGGAGGTCTGGGTAGTTTTTAGTGCAGGGTGGGGTAGTTTTTAGGACAGGATAGGTTTCAGGGTTTAGGGCTGGGGCAAGTGGATCAGGGGGGTAGTTTCACAGAATCACGCATGGCGTCTCCACATATCCCTTTACTAAGCATGTTTTTACAATGAAATTTGTTGTAAAGGCATACGTGGTAAAGACGCGGTTGTGGTTTTGACCGTGTTGTTAAGCTCTACGAGGTTCTGTCATACAACCGAACGTACATAGTAGAGCATAAAATAGAGTATTCTCTCTCCCTAAATCTGTCTCTTGAACAACTGGTGTCCAGATTTGTTTGTGGAGAAATACTCCTCCCAGTGGAAACACCTACATGTAATACACTGTGCATAGCTGATGAGAGCACTGTGGATTAGAGTATAAAGATGCACTGCCCTCTGTGCCAATGTCTCTCTTCCATCAGAATTCCCTATAGTCACTGTTGCATGACAAGTAACCATAGCAGCGAAGCAAAATAACTGTCTTCTTCGTTACCAATTCTCTGTAGAGTAAAAGCTTACCATAGTACCATATAAATGCAGGTACATGAGGCAGCATATTTACAGTCTCTGACGATGGAACTGCCAATTTTACTCAATATTGCAATACTAAAACTGAAATTTATAATAAATATTAAGCAAAAAAATCAAAAGTACCTTTAAACTGTATTACAACAAAACAAAACAATTTAACAACAATACAAAATTACAGCTACATTAACAAACTATATCAACAAATATATATCAAACAAAACAACCAACTTTACTAATTAATAATGTCTTAATCGCATTATAATGTGCAGCTTGGTGTAGTTGAACTACCTCAGTAATCCCTGCCTGGGGAAGAGTCTTTAGTATACCAGTGTAATGCTATGTGTATTTGACCACCGACTCTATCTTGTCCACTGACTACATTTTGTGCTTAGCTTCAGGTGCTGTCACAGTGGCGGTGCAGGGTTTTTCCACACAGAGCTTGTTTTCCACACAGAACGTGTTTGGGCTTTTCTCACCAGCACAGGGTAACACCGTGCTGGAACAAACCCTGGGGGATGTGGAAGGTACACATGATAAGAGAGTCTCAGGCTGGGAATGTTTTCATCAAGGAAAAGTACAGCTCTGTCTCTGGAATTCGCACTGGGGTAGGGCCCGTTCCTTTGCGTGTTTTCGACGCAGACCGAGTACAGCCAGTGCTTGAATTTCATAACCAAATGGAGGGGGGAATTACTAGAATCTTCCTCTTGAACTGGTTTAAGGTATATAAGGTGGGGAAACTTGGCACTGAGGAAGGAGCTCACCTGAAAGTGGACGCACTGTTCAGGGAAAAATCCCATTGTGGGGACGACCTCCTGTCTCAGCCTTTAAGGGTTCCTCAGCTTGATGCTGGCAAGGATGATGGATTCAACCCCTAGGTTGATTCCTTTTTTTAATATATATATATATATATATATATATACAAAATATATATATTATATATATAAATATTCACTGCATATACTCATTGCTGACGTTCTGCACATTTTCTGCTTGTCATTGTTTAACTGCTGTCAGTATTTTGGCATACGTGTTTCACTGCATTCAAGTTAAATACTTATGTTCATATTTTCGTGTGCTTTATTTGATACCTGGGAAGTGCCTTAATAAATTCATTACTCAGGCTAAGAGTGCTACATTTTTGGGCTTCATTTCCTGTTAGTTTAAAGTAGAGCAACACAGAAGGTTAGGCCAGCTTTTTTCTCATGCGCTTAGTTTTTTAGGAGTTCAAAAAGACTAACTATGTCACAGCTGGCTTGTGTTGCTGAACTGCAGAGCTCTTTATGTGCTTCCACATATTTTCAACATGGTTAGACTCTGCCTGCTCAGGTACTCACTACTGATCAAGACAGTAATCCTGCTATTCTTAACAAGACTCTGAGACAAGTTTCTAGTTTCCTCCTTAGAAATGATAAAATAACAAAAAGGCTAAAAAGGCTAAAAATAAAATACTGATCAATAATTGATAGCAGTGATACATCACTATATTGTCTAAGCTTTAGTACACTTTAGTAACTTGTTATTCATTTCTCCTAAAAATGCCACATTTTCCACCAGTCTATTTTCATTTTTTTGCAATTAAATTATAACATGCCATTAGCTCTGCTTTTGTAACAGTTTCTAAAGTAACAGAAACATCTTGACACACCTTTGCTAACATCACAGTGTTTCACTCTAGAAATAGCCTCATAAACATTTCATATGGCTAAAATATATCTACAATGAGGTTCAGAAGAACGGAAGAGGTTGTATTATTATATGATTTGTTTTATAATTTAAGAAGCAGTCCTTCCTTTACTTACAACTTCATAGTATTTACAAACCTCATGTGGTAACACAATCTGCAAACCTTGCTCATATTTCTGCACATTGTAATGTGTACCTTTCAAAAGCTAATCTAACATATCTAGACCTCCCCAAATAGCTGCTCACTCTGTACACATGATATAAAATAAGGCTGCCAAAAGCCAAACCACCTAAGTGGTTCAGAACCAATGTGCACTGCTAAAAGTGAAAATTCACAAACCTTAATCACAAATCACCTCAATTTAATTTATTTACCACTCAGTTTACATTAAGTCAATTTGAATTTGCCCTCTAGGCAAATCATGACATATTCATGATATACACAATATGTTACTGTATACAATCGATGTAATAGATACAAAATTCTTTCACTTCAGTGGTTGAAGATACACCTAATGCATTTTGTTTAGCATTAAGTTATCAATAGGTTTACTAAAAAGTTTATGAACTTATTATTAAATACCTAAACTTGAAGTTCTTTCTTAAATGCATATGAAGACACCTGTCTTTTTCAGTGCCATATAAATTCACTTCTGCTGAGCACAACTCAAACAGCCTTCCTTCTCCTCCAAAGCACCAAGGACAAACTGAGTTATCTCTGGTTCTGCACCAAGCACATTATAACATTTCTTTAACCATGTAATAAAAATAGTAACTATTGGTTGAGCCTTGGCCCTTTTTTACTTCTCTTGATACGATCTTGTGAGACTCTTGCAGGATCGTAAACACCTCATGGCAGGACTAATATTTTTCCATGTGGTCTTGCAAGTGTCTTGCAAGATCATAACTTTTTTTTAAAAGAAGAATGAACTGTCTAATCATCGCAGTACTTATCTCTTACACACTTACTCTCAAAACAAATGACCACAATATGCATTCCTACTAATGGAGTGTAATCAGAATTCATCTACCCCTTTTTACTATTCACAATCCCATGAGAGGCCTGCGAGATCATAAAAATTAGTTAAAAACAATGCACATTTATTTTTATCACTGTAGCTATCCCTTATACACCTCCTCTCTAAATCTAGAGGGACAGCATGCCTTTCTGTGCCCCCTTATATAGCTTTTTTACTTCATTTCCACAACACCTTCAATGACTCACAGTAAACAGTAATGGCCGCCATTTAATTTCTAAAATTACATCAGCCAGCCAATCAGAGTGCATGCGAGACTCGCGGGAGCCTCTCACTACTATGAGAGCGTGAAGGCTCATAGGAATAACTGGCCTCTCGACCAATCACAGGCCTCCTTTTTTAAATTTGTGCTCTTGCAGAAGGATCGTGGGACTCTTAGGATCGTCCAAGTATACAATTATTTTTTTACCCTTAATTTCTCAAATACTACTGAACAGATTTACATTGTGTGTGTGTGTGTAAATACCAGTTTTAGAGTGTTGGTGGTATTGTAGGTTGTTCAGTATAAAGGAGCAGCTCTCCACCTAAAACATAGGAACTACCCACAGTTCTTTATATCCTTGTTTGTATCATTGTGGCACTCAAAGCCTGAGGAGATATTGCTTTGACTTATACTGGGTGCTCTCTTGTGTCTGGAAAAAACGATGGGCCTGATTCCGACCGCTGAGACTGCCAATGCGGCGGTGGTGAGGTGGCTGTCAACCCGGTGGCCTCACCACCATCGTATTACAATGTTTCCATCCGTCTGACTGGTGGAAACAGTTGCATTACAATGTTTCCACTGGTCAGCCTGGTGGAAACAGTACAACAGTATTGGCCAAGGCCAGTGCCGTTGCACACAGCTCCTTCAGAATGCGCACTCTCTGCATAGCAGACAGTGCGCATTCTGAGAGTGCTGGCAGGGGGGCCCCTGCACTGCCCACAACATGGTCATGGGCAGTGCAGGGGCCCCCCCTGAGGCCCCAGCACTGCCTTTTCACCAGCCTTTTTTTGGCGGGACACCTATCAGCACAGAGGTGCCGAACTCTGCACCACCGTGGCTGACCACGACTTCGACCACTGCCAAACCATCAGGATCCATGATCCCGGCAGAGACGGCAGTCTCCGGATGGTCGGACCGCCAGGATTGTAATCCAGCGGTTGGACTGCAGGATTGTGGCAGTCCGACTTCCACCCTGAGGTTGGCGGGCTGTGGACCACCAAACTCGTAATCAGGCCCTATGTCTCTTTGATGAGTTTTAAAAAGAGCTAAGTCTCTCTGATGAGCTCTAATATGAGCAAAATATGTGTCAGGGACTGTTTTTATTCATTCCACGTGGGCTTGCATGGTATTTCATCGGTTTAAAGCTGTTATACTGGTCCTAGAGTGGTAAGAAGCTTTTTTCTTGGTTCAGCTTGCCGTATATTGCACTAGCTAATCCTGTGCTTAAAAACCTTACTGTAACAATAGCAAAGGACCTTGTCAAGTGTCACTTCTCTAGCTAGGTGTGATGGCACAATGCTAACTGTATGCCTCAAAACCCATTTTTGCTTACCATCTTTCTATATCGCATTGATAACTGATCACATGGTGTTTAAATTCCTAAAATAAATAAAAAAATGTAGAACAAAAAAAGAAAAACACATTTTTGGTGAGCACATTTAGAGTGTCAGTGGTGTTGGGTGCGTTTTCACACACACACTATATTGGATAGTTTTGAGGTGATCTGTCAAGTGGGAGCTAGGAGAAAGGGGGGCCCAAAACACAATTTTCATATGCATTTTCCTTAGGGAGCAGAACAGAATTACACCAAATTTGGCAGAATGCTAGATCTTTACTCGTAAAGCATGCTTTTTGTTATCTGACATAAATCTGTTCAGCCGTTTTAGAGGAATTGAGGTAAAAGTGATAGAGATTTCTAGAAGCGAGGGACTCCTGAGGGAGGACCAAGGGAGTCCTGCCGGAAAAATGGCAAATGAAGCATTCTTACTGGCTAGACCTGTGGGACTGGGATCAGTCCTTCAGGAAGGAAGGCTTTGATTGGGTGGCCTCAACATGAAGAGAAATGATGTAGCTGTCATTACAGGACTCAGGGACTCGATTTCCGAGTCCTAAGTTTACAATAGAAATAAGGTCTATAGGGGAGGAATACCCTTTCCCCCTTGCCCTTGTAGGGGGCAGGGGTAGAGGGACCTTCCCTGGGGAAGAATTTAAAAAAAAGACCTTTTGATATTGTCACAATCCCATAGGACTTCCTCTGCCTTCAGTGGTACTTTGTTCTCCTTTACTTGTTCCCCCTTTCTCCCTCCCACATTGTTTCTTGCCCTGTCCCCCATCTCCCTCCTGCATTGTAGCTTCTCCAGTCTGACCCGCCCATTCCTTGTTGTTGC
The DNA here is from genome assembly GCF_031143425.1 of Pleurodeles waltl. Taxonomy (NCBI): domain Eukaryota; kingdom Metazoa; phylum Chordata; class Amphibia; order Caudata; family Salamandridae; genus Pleurodeles; species Pleurodeles waltl. The sequence continues at coordinate 856,353,199 of NC_090439.1, forward strand.
CCTCTTCTGTCCAATGGGTTTAAGTATGCTACAAAAATGCACTGCCTTTTTAGTGCTTTCTCCATGCAGTGTAACGCAGTGAGCTTCAGCTCGAAGGTGAGTTAATTAAACAAGTGAGTTTCGAGCCATGCCACGATCCTTCCAATTTTTGACAACTTCACACTGCCTTACATAAATTGTAACCCTCACACCCGTTTATGGATGGAGGTTATCTTTTTTGGTTACTATTGCTTAATTTTTATTTTGCTCTACACCATCTGGCTCACATTTCCTGCCCCCATTAAAAAAAAAAATAATTGGTGCACACCTGTATTTTAACTTCCTGTTGGTTTGCGTTAGCTGACAAGGAGTCATTGTCATTTGTTCCTGAAAATGTTTTTTTTTTTTTTTTTTTTTTAGGGGCGGTGCAGAGATTGCTCCCATACTATGAAAACAGACCACTGCCCTCTTGGTCACCATTGGCTGAGTTATGGTACTTTTGTATTCTAACTTTCAGGCGTGCTGCCAGCAGCTGTGCTGCTGTAGCCTGGCTAAAATGCACTGACACAGCCAAAAGCTCTTGCAATGGCGAGACCTATTGGCTTTTTCAATCTCTGTTTTAAAAATGCGAAAGACATTGCTTTTTAGATAGTCTGTGATCATGCGGTGCGTGCTGTTAAATAAGTGTCTGGATTCCTACGAAAGCCGTAGATCTGTCTACTGATGTATAGGTATAGGCATCGGACAGCTTAAATCGATCTGTAAAATATCACATGTATTAAAGCACAAAACTAGCTTTGATTTTGACGTGTTTAAGTTATGTTTCTGAAATTACGAGCTCCATACTGGTGTTGCCATTTTCACTTTTTTTCAGATATCCTACATTATTTATTTAATCAGAAGAAGCAAGAGAGCAAAGATGTAATCAAAGGTCGTGGGAAGGGTTAGGGTGGGACTGTGTGTTAAAAAAAAAGAGAAATGCCCCATACGCTATATGAAAAGAAGTGAATTGGCCCTAAAAAGACGCGGGGTCGAAGTCTGAGATCCTTTATAACGCTACATAACTTTGAGCTGTAACCCAAGGTCTAGGATAGTAAGTGCTTTCGAGACTTTTGTACAAAGCAAATATTATTTCCAGATGTTGTTATTGGTGTGTTTGAAAAGGTTGCTGTGACATTACTCTTTTATGGCAAAGAAGAATGCAGCTTAATATAGGCCTTTTCCCTTTTAAAACACTAGCGTAAGTAGATTTTGCAGAAGACCTCAGAGGGAGTCGTCAACGACGGTACTGATGAGGTATGTTTATCACCATAGCTACATGCTATCATCACAGATGTGTAGTTTGCTAAATGCAGAGATGCTCGGGAATTTGGGGCACCGAAACCTAGCATAACTAATCACAGGAAATGATATTTCTACAAATATTCTTTATTAGCAAAATAGCGTTTATTTTCGCGTTTTGCAAGAGACGCACCTGATGATTAAAACAATACAATAGTGATTGTCTTCATGGCTCTGTGAGACCAAAATGTGAGTTTTGAGTTTCCAGAGCCCATGGATGAACAGTGCGTTTGAAATTGAAGCGTACCTTGACCTCATTTATGATGAGATTGGTGATCACCAGTATACAAGTGTCACGACTAAGAAATAATGTTAATTTTAAAAAGATTTGTAGAGCGCTCGAACACCCTAAGGTGTCACTGCGGTGACTTTCTCCTCTGCTTCACGTGGGGACCCTTGGGAGCGGTGTCTGATTAATAGTGGCGACTCAGCAGTCACCATTCAGATCAAGAGGCTTAAGTGTCTCCAGACTTTGTCCCGAGGAAGCCCCCATTTTGGTGAACAAATCTCACGCTTTAGTGATAGGGTCGAAAGGCTGAAGCATACGTGTCTGCATCATTTACTTCATAAGTGTCTGCATCATTTACTTCAGCTGGCAGCAAATGTGAAGGTCATCTGAAGCCTTCCTAGCCAAAAACTCAATAACTTTCAAGAACAAACTTGAGAAACTGTTGGTTATTTGATCAAAATTGTACATATTATTGCTTGTGCACTCACTGTGAGCGCGAGCACTATTGCACTGCAAACGATTCCTTGCCATATAATACTTTATTGAAAGATCGGAGTGAAAGTAACTACTGGGAAACCATATACTGTATTTTATTTGAATTGAATTATCTATGCATGCGTTTGATTCATTTGTGATAAAGATTGGTGTTTTCATAGGGAGGCTTGATGTGAACTAACTCTTTGTCAAAGGATAAGATACAGAAAGTATTTTCGACAGAACCACTACTTGATTGATATATTATCTTGCCCTAGGGTCTGATGAACATAGGACTATCCCGTACAACTACACCAGCGAACGAGGTTAAGCAGAAACAAGTTGAATGGATGAGAACGGGAAATAAGGGGAGAGTTTTGGATGAAAAGACATCACATCGCACTAAGGACTGAGCCGGCACACCCGTTGTGGAAGAATGGTTGACTCTTGGAATGCATGCATTAGACAGTTTCACATGCTGAGCTTGAGGGGCAGATTTATGCGCCGCTTTTCTTGTGTCCCCATTGCCCTCCCTAACAACACCATGGTTGTGCTGTATTTACAATACGGAGCACCATAGCAGTCGTTACCACAACAACGTCAACATTTTTGATGCTGTTGTGGTGCTTTGCAGTACTAGCTTCAAAAATGTTGACGCTAGTGAAGCAAAGCAGATGGAGGCCCAAAGATTATTATGGGTGCGTCACTTTGCGCCTGCCCGAGCAGGCATTAAAAATGACAGAAAAAATGGTGCAGTGAAATCTTGTAAATTTCACTGCGCCATTTTTTCCGGGCCTTCCTGCTTGGGAACGCTCCCTTGCATACATTATGCCTGACGCAGGCATAATGTGGCAGAAGGGGTTGCAAAGTACTTTGTAAATATGGTATGGGAATGGCCACCTTAACGCCGCTTTAGTGCCATAAAAATGATGCTAAGGAGGCACTAGGGGCTTGTAACTCTGCCCCCAAGTGTTAAAGATACAAACCCCCAAGTGGTAAAGATACAAACAAACAAAGGGGAATATTTATACTTTTTGATGCAAAACTGCACTAAGGCAGTTTTGCATCAAAAAGTTTAGCACCAGCTCTCACCATTCCTGAGTGCCAGCCGGGTGCCATATTTATGGAATGGCGCAAGCCGGTGCAAAGGGTGGGCTTGCGTTAAAAAAAAAAAACGTTAGCCAGGTAGGGGTGGCGGTATGGGAGAAGGGGGTTTTGCACCCAAAAATGACATTAGGCTGGTTAGAGGCAACAAAAATGCCTCTAACCAGCCTTGCGTCATTTTCTGATGCAAAACCATCCATACTACATGACTCCTGTCTTAGAAAAGACAGGAGTCATGTCCACCACCCCACTGGCCAGAACATCGGACCAGTGTCCCCTGGGTGTGGCCATTGCACCCTGTGCCATGTAGGGGCCCCACGTTGGGCCCCCAATGGCACTTTAATTAAAAAAAAATACTTACCCTACTTACCTAGGATGAGGTCCAAATCCTCCGGTGTCCCTCTGATGTGGGTGGGGGTGTTCCTGGGGCCTGAGGAGGGCACCTGTGGACCCATTCATGGTGTTTAACCATGGAAATGGGTGCAAAGGTCCCCCAACACCTGGTCTGACCCAGGCGTTAAATAATGGTGCAAAGCAAACTTTGCACCATTATTTAGCCCCTCGTTCCACACGTGCGTCATTTTAGCACAGGGGAATAAATATGGGGCTATGGGGTTAGCACCATTTTTTAGATGAGAACACCTACCTTGCATCTCATTGGCGCAAGTTAGGTTCATGCATCTGAAAAATAGTGCAAACTAACGTATCTAACGTCAAAATATCAATATGGAGTTAGTGTTGTGCCAAGTTTGCGTAAAAAAAATAAAGCAAATTCGACGCAAATGGAGTATAACTATGCCCTAAATTCCCCATACATAACTACCCATTACTAGACTTTGGTAATGATTTTGTAATTCTCTTTATTAGAATTTGATGCAGAACATGCTACACTCCCACAGTCACATTTGCCACAATGGTTGTCTCTCTCTGCTGTTTGAACAGCCGTTTTATTTCCATATTGCGCTTTGATGATATATTTTAGATCTCTTCTGCCCAGAATCTTCCATGCTCATATAGACGTCCTTAAAACAGGCAAAAAATAGTGGCAAATATTGCATCTATTTAAATATAATTATATCTATCTCAATATACCAAATAAAGTAAACTTACTTTAATGTGCTTGATAGTTTTCTAAAACTTCTATTATATCACTGCCTCCAAAATGCTGTATTTACTTTGACCACAAGTCATGGGAGCTACAACCAGAGTACGCCATAGACTTCAACCTTTGTTTTCACAAAAAAACTATTTGAAAGAAAATAAAGTTAGATAAGCAAGATAAATATTGAGGTCAGAATGACCAGAACAAAGGACATGGTCACAAATGGCTTATTTAAAATAGGGAAGCATAGGTTGTTGTAAACAAAACTGGATAGACATTCGTGAACCGCACTCTCACAGGCAGCATCTGCTATTACTATTGAAGTAATTAAGAATGTGTTTTACATTAGCTTTAACTTACATAATGCTGAAGACAGGTAATCAATGCGTTATTTCAAATGAACGATTTTTACTCCAGTGTGAGGTGGCTCGATTTTCCCATGAGAGTAGTCTTTCTAATCAACCAATGGGTATGGAAAGTTCAATGCTTTGATCTCTGCTAGGTCAGCTCAAGAACTCCATAAACTTGATACAACATATAATTCTTCACTTGATCTAACTGCAGGTTTACTTTGAGATGGCAATTAACAAAAGACTTTGTTGTGTAGCCATTTTAGTTATAGCTCCACACACGTTATTTTAGCAGACTAGGCCTGCCGCTGTGCACTTTAACCTAGATATATTTTATTCAGCTTTGTTTATTATTTAACAATAGTCACATTTGCGGTATTGTTTTATTTCTCTCTATCTAGCTGTTCTTTGCTTAGGCCAGCACTTTGTTCTTAAACAAGCACTCTGTGCTTCTCTCAAGCCTGCAGTAAGATAGGTTGCCGGTAAATGTGGTAAACGTTTTGTCTCTGGTATTCATAGAAACACACACATCATTACATAGGGACATGTTCTCAGAACATTAGTTGTTTTATTATAAAAACACTTCCCTGTCCCATACACGTTAGAGGGAGATTCCAGCCAAAGGACCACAACTGTATGCTGATTGCTGAACGCTTTGCTACAGCTGCTTATGCAGACTTAAGGCCTTTGCTCAGGTATGAGGGATGATGTTTTCCCAGGGGAACCTGAAGGGCAGAACTAGAGCTTAAAAAGAGAGAAGAAAGAAGAAAGAAAGCCAGGTCCCTGGAAAATTAATTATTTTGGAACAAGAGCCCTCACTCACCAAAGGTGACATGCTTCATCCTCGGGCTTTGCTCCACGTCAGGCCGGCGCTGCAATGCCTGACGGGCCCCTCAAGGGGGGCTCTTTGCCGGAGATCTTTTGAGATATATGCCCGGTTTAGAAAGAATAGGGTATAGGATTGGAAAAATTCTATTTAAAAATAACTAGAGGTTAGGCACATTTTATTAAATAATCCAACCACTGTCATGATTAAAACCAAAGAGCGGGGAGAGAAAAGAACAAGGTCTACGCTCCCCAAAATATTATTCACTTCCTCACTCAATTTGAGGTTAGGAATTGTACGCACAGGATCCCCTGTACGATTCACCAGAAGGTCAACATGTTTCTCGCTATTGATGTCCTATGGATCTAACGCGATTCTTCAGGACCTAAACTACCTAATCCTATGTGTAAATATAACCTATAATAAGGAATATTAGTACAATGCAGGGACCCTCCTCATACTAGTGGATGGGCCGCATCAGGTAAAGCATTCCAGGAACACCGAGACGGGGCAGGTGATGCCGCAAACTTCGGACAGGTCCCAACTCAGTAGGACCTCCGTTACTTGGTGCTTTACCTGATGCGGCCCATCCACTAGTATGAGGAGGGTCCCTGCATTGTACTAATATTCCTTATTATAGGTTATATTTACACATAGGATTAGGTAGTTTAGGTCCTGAAGAATCGCGTTAGATCCATAGGACATCAATAGCGAGAAACATGTTGACCTTCTGGTGAATCGTACAGGGGATCCTGTGCGTACAATTCCTAACCTCAAATTGAGTGAGGAAGTGAATAATATTTTGGGGAGCGTAGACCTTGTTCTTTTCTCTCCCCGCTCTTTGGTTTTAATCATGACAGTGGTTGGATTATTTAATAAAATTTGCCTAACCTCTAGTTATTTTTAAATAGAATTTTTCCAATCCTATACCCTATTCTTTCTAAACCGGGCATATATCTCAAAAGATCTCCGGCAAAGAGCCCCCCTTGAGGGGCCCGTCAGGCATTGCAGCGCCGGCCTGACGTGGAGCAAAGCCCGAGGATGAAGCATGTCACCTTTGGTGAGTGAGGGCTCTTGTTCCAAAATAATTAATTTTCCAGGGACCTGGCTTTCTTTCTTCTTTCTTCTCTCTTTTTTACGATCTTTTCCTTAGATCAGGACCCAATGTGGTTTTCCTGATTATACTTACGGTGTGGAACTGTGTATACCTTGTTTTTGTACATGTATTGGGAGCTCTATACACAGGACCAGGATTTTTCTATCCAAATCTCCCTTTTTCCAAACCCCTCTTTTAGTTGGTTTTTGATGACAGAACTAGAGCTTAACCTGCTGTGCTCCAATATAGCCTAGGTAGGAATTAGTCTATTGACTCTAGTGATAATATGGTAGCATTATTTCTATGCTTTACTCTCATCTTCACAATTTTAAACTTGTCAAGCTTTATCGTCCTGGTTATTGCAGTACATGCTTTATTGTCTAAGATGCAGTTGCTTCATTAAAACCTTATTGAAACATATACTGCCTCTGCTTGGCATTGTAAATGTGAGACTAATGTAACTGAAAGAAACGGATGAGACCTTAGTAACCACAATTTCCTTGAGGAGTCAATTGTGTCATGAGCTCGGCTATCCAATCATCCCTGCTCTTAGGTAGAGATGAGGCACTGCTAGTTAGCTGGAGCAAAACCCTGATTAGGGCGACAGGTGTCACCTTTAGTGGGTTAAGACTCAGTCTCCCACACCGCAGGCGATTCTGCCACTCACATCCAGTAGGCTCATTAGGATAATGAGAGCCTACGTGACATGGCGCTGCCAATTTTTGGTCAGGCTCTAATTTTTGGGTCTCCTGAGTAGCTCTGTCTCACTACATACAAAAACACCTCAGTACTATAAGGAACACCTATTTGACACTAGAGGTTGTTCAAGCTTGAACTCTAAAGTGATAATCCCCATTTGGTGTGCTTATTTCTGAACAAACTTACCATTCATTATGGCGAATCCATAACAGGTAGCAATTGCAGTCAAAATGAGACCACCCCTTACTGCACATTTCATGGCACATGGCCTAACGGCCCAGGAGAGTCCAGTCACATTTGTTGTTGACGCGTACGCAGCTTATAGAACAGAACATTTTTATTCTTGGGTCACATTATCAGCAGTTGATGGGAACACAAATACATTTCATCACTATACACCTGCAAACATACCTGCACAATACAGAGCATATGCATATTTAGAAATACCTCTATCTTTCAAGAACATCATAATTGGCTTGATGGCGCCTACCCCACACAAGTTTACACGTTAGGTTAGGTCCTCTACGTAATGAAGGTCTTACCTGGCCTTTATTGGCCACTTGTACACCTCACCCTGTTGCAGCGAACCTAACAGTAGCTGAAGTCCGTCGCTTATATGCTGATCTGACGGCAATATACAGACGATTAGTACCAGCACAACCACATGAAGTAACGCCAGTCATTAACCCTGCAACTGTACATTCCATCATGGGTAAAGTACCAGCCAAACGAGAAGAAATTCCGTTTTGGTTATCTCAAAAAATAAACACACTAGAAGCAGTATTTCCCCATACAGGACCTCAGGATAAACACAGAATACTAACTATGTGCTTGCCATTTGGGATGGTTCCCAAAGTAGATAACTGTAATACATGGGGCACGGTATTTGCCACGCTCTATACAACTGCACACAGTACACTGACACTTGCCAATTTACCGAAAGTGTTGAAACAAATTTAAGATAAATAGGGGGCTGCCCCGGACCTGGACTTGGGGATGCAATTAATGGGCAACATTGCCACAGTATCCTCAATTATGTTAAGTAGCCTTAAAGGTGAAGCGGTTGCATTAGTGGTGCGCATGTGGCTCCTGGACGTTCCTCCACAGGGTCAAGAACGCGAGCTGCCAAAGATTGTCGGGGAGACCTACTCTAGCATTGGTCGAGATAGTCTGGGGGCCAGACCAACAAAACCACAATTTCAAAGTAAATCTAGTAAAGGTTTTAGCGAGCAAGCTCCTGAGGGTACTAATAAACGCTGGGATAAAAAACAACAAACTCCTAAAAAACGAAAGGGGAGAATCTCTGCAAACGGAGACCCCACAAAATAGATATAATCTCAGAAATAGAGATGATAATATAATAACGCCTGACAGATATCAATATACTGATACACACCAATCTTGTTCCTTTCAGGACTCATTGGAAAAATGCAGTGGGAGAGGTGGGTGGGCGGTCAGAGCGAAGAACTGAGTACGGGAAACCGAGACAGGAATCACAACACTCAACAGAAGTTTCTGTTAAAAAAGAAGAGAAACTTTCCCAACAAAAACCACAATTCAAAAAGAAAAAGATGGCAGCAGTTGCAATTCGACATGCCACTTAAGAATAGGGCTTTCTTGAAGAACAATGAGTGGGCACTAGTGCCACTAGACAGCGCGGCAAAGATCACAATAGTTTGCCGGAATCTTCTAGAGCATCTGGAGGTGAAAGCAACTGATGACTTCCTACAATTAGAAACTGTAGACATGCGTGTCTCCATGCCTGATAGGGTGTACAAAGGAGCGTTACAGCTCGAAGGAGACATTGAGGGCACAACAACGCAATCTTTTGAGACTGCATTGTAAACATACATGATATTTTGCTGGTCGAAAAGGATTGGCCACCTGAATTTGTCCATACTTGCCCATATGGGGAAGATGTTATCAAACCTTCTTTCTCACCCCTTGTTCCAGAGGAGCTTGCAGAATCCTCTGCCATCGATTGGGCATTGGCGCAGGCACCCACGTTATATCGCAACCACGTAAAATGGGACAAAGTTTCCCCTACCACATAATTCCTATTAAAAATCAACTCCAGCCTCAACCCCAATATCCAATAAACATGATGCTAAAGCACCCGTGAGGGAAATCCTCACACTATTAGAGTACCAGGGCGTAATTGAACCCTGTGTCTCACCTATGAATAATCCCTTATTCCCAGTAGCTAAACCAGACCATTCATACAGAATAGTCTTAGACTACAGACACTTAAACAGTCATACACACACATATGCTATACAAAACTCACATAGCACAGCACAGCACTCATGAACAACATAGTGCGTAACAAATACACAAAAACACTGGACATTTCCAATGGTTTCTTCTGTCAAAATATAGCGCCTGAGAGTAGAGAGGTAACAAATTTCAGCGCACTAGGCTCCCAGGAAAAATTCTGTTGTTTACCCCGGGATTACAAGAACAGTCAGGACTGTTCGCAGCTCGTGTGACTTCAATATTGCACGACATAGACCCTGAAACATTGTCCTATGAAGATGATATCTGTCTCACGGATGATGAACTAGTGCAGCATTTAAAACGGGTAGCCTGCATTGTTGTAGGATTTGCAGAGTTCGGCTACAAATTCAATTTAAAAAAAACTAAAATAGCCTTACTTAGCATCCTGTTTCTGGAATATGAGCTATCAAGTGAAGGAAAGAGCCTGGCACCACAATTCTTGGAAAAATGGGCACAGTTACAACCTCCAAATACCATTAAAAAACTGTATCCTAAATTTTGACAGAACTTACATTCCTGATTATGCATCATGCATAAAACCTTCATATGACTTAATACGTCCTGACTTTTCAAGTAAATTTTGGACAGTCGAACATAGACGCATACTCAAAGCTTTGCAAACAACATTTACACACAAGGGACAACAAAGCACACTTGGGGGTCATTATGAACACGGCGGGAAACCCCACTGTGTTCATGATGACGGTCTTTTCATTGATCGCCAGCCCCCTTGAGACCCCGCCGGCTGTATAATGGACATTCTGCTGGGCCAGCGGGCGGAAACAGTGTTTCCACCAGCCCACCCAGCAGAATGCAGGGCTGGGACATTGCCAACGGCTCCACATGGAGCCGTCGTCAATGCCGCTCTGTGGTGGGTGCAGCAGCACCCGTCGCGCAGATCACTGCCTGTAAATTGGGCAGTGACCTGCGTGACAGGGCACTGCACTGGGGCCCCTTCACTGCCCATGCCAAGTGCGTGGGCAGTGCAGTGGCCCCCAAGGGGACCCCTTCTGCCAGCCTTTCTGTGGTGGGGGAACCCGTCAGGGAAAGGTTGGAGGAACAAGGGTTCTTTATCTGCAGGGCAGTGCTGCTTGCAGCACTTCCCTGTCGAATAAAGTATTCCTCCATCGTCAGGCTGCCTGTCGGCAGTCCCTGTGTTCATAATATGGCAGTTCAGACTGCCATGCCGGTGGCGGTATTTTCCGCCACCGCCGGCATGGCAGTCTGAACTACCATGTTCGTAATGAGGGCCTTGGTCATAAGAGTAATTGCTGGTGCCATTGGTTTCACCTATGTAACCTTCAATGAGAGAGAAACAGTCCCAATAGCATACAAATCACATCTGTACTCAGCAGCAGAACAACGCTTTGCTCCCATTGAGAACATTCTCACTTCTGTTCAGATGGCTGTCATTAAAGAAAGACCACTAGCCCAAGGCAAACGCATTATTGTAGCTTCTCCAATCCCAGCCCTTGAGGCTGTTACCAAAGACAGCGTTCCTAACGCTAAAGCATTACATCCACGTTGGACTCCATGGGCAACGTCTTTGACAGCCACTGATGTAGACTTCATTTTTGACCCAAGAATTTTTGCAATATGAACTAGCATACCCAGTTCCAGCAAACACACTGCCTATTGATCAGTATCAAAGAGTCATGTACACCAATGGCTCAGAGCAACCTGCAATTGGCACGAAACATCAATACTCCCCTGCTTGCGAGGTCGTAAGCGGCTATTTGAAGGATAATACATTTTGTCTCCAGCATACGTTCACGCAAACCCTAGGGGATTGCACAGCACAACTAGCAGAGCTAAAGGCTGTGGTGATGGCACTGGAACATACAGATCCTACACAGTTAACACTGATTTTGATTTGTACTACTGTGTCCAGTACTTCTATGAATATCTGCATTACTTGAGCCAGAATGGGTTCAGAGATTCTAAAGGCAACACCATTAAACACAGACTTCTGAGGAAGAAAGTAGCGGATCTGAAGGAAACGCTAGCAAATGTCCATGTTGTACATACACATGGACACCAGCACATTGAAATACACGTTGCTTGAAATACACTGGCTGAGGAAGCCGCAAAGTCAGCAATAGCTACAGCCACTGTTGCTGCAGTAACCCGCTCAGGAGCGAAACTGGACGATGACATATGGGCTGCCATGAAAGTTACGGCTGAAGGTATGCCCTATCTAAAAGCATTTCCTGCTAAATATTCCTACCGAATGGGAGGCTGCCTAGACGCTGAGGTCAAAATAGCAGGCATAGGGGTTTGAGTAATTCCCAACAAAGACATTAGATCAGAGTTGATTAAAGCAGCGCATCAGGGGGTAGCATCTGCCCACGCTGGTGTGGCGGCTACAATATAATTGTTGAAAGCACGTTATTGGTGGCCAGGTCTATACAAACAGTCCTTTGCTGTGACATCTGCCAACAAATTAAGCTTTCAACTGCTAAAAGCCAACCGCAGACACCCCTTCTAATTTTCAACAAACCATTACAATGTGTGTACTTGGACCATTGTCCCCTAACACCAGATAGTGCATACAAATACATTTTAGTCGCTGTTGATTCCTGCTCCATATTTCTATGGGTGTGGCCACAATGCACGGCTGATGCTCGGACTGTTATTAAAGATTTATGAGTCTTTATCGGTACATATGCACTTGTGGCTTTCCACTCGGGCCAGGGCCCTGCTTTCGTCTCAGGGGCTTCCAGGGATGCCATGGCTTCATTAGGGTCCAACTCCATTACTCGTCTCCATTTCCGAGGGGAAATAGTGTTGTGGAGTGACTAAACCGTGATTTAAAGCAGTCCTTAACAGCCAGAGTCTTAGGTCCGGGTCATAGTTGGCTTAACCACCTGTATGGAGTCCAGAGAGCACTTAACAACCTGCTTAGAAGGTCCCTGGTGGGTCATACTTCATATGAGTGCCTGTTCGGAACTCAAATGTATGTTCCAGATCTTTATGGTCCTGGCGTGGAGGCAGCAGAAACACCCTTTGATATAAATGAACGTGTCACTATCTTACAGGAATTACAACAGTTACGTGATGACAACGCTTCTGCCAGTGCTGCCTCCAGAGAAATTAAGGATGTACCAGTAACACCTACCAGCTGGATTCCTAAAGTTGGGGATCTGGTACGTGAAAAGGTTACTGTGGAAAAGGAATTTGGTCCTTCTTGTTGTGTACCGGTCCCAGTCTTGGACTGTCACTCTACCACTGTTGGCTGGTGCTAAAGAAAACCGCTTTGTATCTATCGACAATGTAAATTTACTCCATGTGGCCGATCCTGCACAGGAGACCAAGAAGAACAGCCAGAAGTTCCCAAATCCCTCTCACTACTGGTCAAGAAGTCCCTCTACAAGTTGTGAGCAGCAACACTGACACCTCTCCGAGCTTGGGGAGGGTGGAAAACGATCTTGCATTGGTTCCACTGACATCTGTTTCAACAAACAATACTGAAATAATTGATTGATTTGACCCAACTTCAATACAGACGGATGGCGTCATTTATTCTGAACCACCCTGGGAAACACCCACTGGTTCTCCACCTACAAACACGGCTCCAGCTTTTGCACAAACTGCTTCTGGATACTTTGCCGACATCAACAACACCGTTTCAGACTCATTTGCCTCTTCTATATCTGAATTGTCAAAGCACGTAAGGGTTAAACAGGCTTAAAGCATTTTACTTTATTCTTCCATGGAACAATCTGTGGCTTTCTTTGACTATACTGGCCTTCCTACTTTGGATTTGTTTTGTTATAACATTCTTTTTATTAATACCTGGTCATTTTCTTCCTGAAAGATCAACAGTTGAACTGGTGGATGAGGTCCTAAAACCAAATCTTTCTTCTCATAAGGTCTGCAGAGACTTGTCTTTTGTGAACATTTCCGCTATTCCAATTCCTGATCATATTAGTAACATTTGATATATACAGCCCGACAGAGGTCATTCAAATACCATATGTGTTTAAACTTTCAATGACCGATGTAATAATACCCGGAGTTGTTTCTGATGACTGGGATGTAAAACAGTTGATTCTATGATGACTGAATTGCAGTATTATACTGTATTTGAAAGTGAAGATGTTTATCAGTCTAAAGAGAATTATGGTGATATGTTTTGCTATAATTAATATTGACTCCATTTCATTCACAGAGCAAGTACCCCAAAGACTATTTTTAATTACACACAATGGGAAAAATTTCCGACTCCACCACAGGGGAGTTCTAAAACATATTCTGAAAAGTTTACATATTTTTCTGGGCACAATGTTAAAGATGCTGAGCCATATTATTTTAAATTGCCATTGATGGAAAATGTAAGCATATTATTGACAGATATAAAATGTATTTATTCATATTCCTTTGTTTCCCGGTTGGCTATAGAAGGCTATGAATATTGGCTGAAGTCGATTGACTTAAAAAGTGTGTGGGGAACACGAAATTGGCAAATAAGGGGGTAGGAAGCTTTGTTTAGAGCATGCCTGATACCTGTTCAAATGATATTTTAAAATGAAACTGTACAACAAACAAGTTGTTTAGGCTTAGCAAAGATTAATGAAGTGAATGTGCCCAGAATGTCTGCCCCTGCAAAATTTCATAAATGGCAAAAAAATATAAATGCGACTGAAGATCAGCTCGATGAATGAGTCCAGAATGGCACATTTAATGCTTCACTGTCACATACTGGCAGGTGGTTATTGTGGCCAATAGCTACCAATGGGTGTCATAAACGTTTTATAAACTCCACAGGTTTAGAACTAATAGGCCGGACCCTCGCTATGCATCATCTGAACATGTGGGTATAGTAACAACATACAATGTTGGAAAACTATGCCAGCAATGATTGAAGAGTTCCTCACTGGATGCTGTTAGAGAACACCTCAGTCTCCAGTCTAAAAACACTGATTTACAGGACTTCCTGTTAGGCCCCAGAAAACAACGCAGAAGGCACTTCTTATATGAAGTACATAATGAAATTTGGAAGCTTTCCCAACAAGAAGCTGCGGCCCGTTGCGGCAAATAGCCAGGAAAATTTACAGAAGGCATTAGCTGTTGTAGATAATGGGATTAATACCCTGTCTGTCTGAATTTACACCCTAAATAACATCATCTCTTCTGCTATAGACATAATACAAACTAATATGTCTTCTTGACACCTTGGACAGAGTCAACTAAGGTCCATAATGCAGTTGGGTTGGACACTCCAAAAATTGAAGTCAGGTCACTTTCCCTGGCAACACGTTAGAGCAAGGGACATATTTTCAATATTTAACTTAATGCGCCAACAACAACTAATGGCTAAGAAAGAAGTGACTTATGTCATGTTAAACATCGAAAAGTTAGAAAAGTTGCCTTTTACTGTGGCTGAAATACCATCTGCTGAATGGTTAATACGCGGGGTCATTAATCTGCCTATTTTAATACTCCAATTCACATCCTGTTGAAAACACATTTCCAGTAGGCAGATATGAAAGGCTGGGAGATAGTTACATCCATGAGGTGTGGGAGGTGCCCTTCTCGTACAAATGTCTCAGTGGCATGAAAGAGGTCTTTCTTAGCGGTAGTGAATGTGAGACTTCTGTCAGCCATTCGATGGTTTGTAAACAGCTGTCCTTGCACGTGGCGTGTAACGCTTCAACAGTGAACTTGGCTTGTTATATTAAGGGAGTTCCAGTCCCCTTGATTAGACCTGCGTTCCAGGAGTTTTCAAATTGGCAGCTATGTTCTCCTCAATAGTGAAGACTGTTGTGGGATGCGAGCCGCAATAGTTTAGGTTGTTTCGGTCTCTAAGATTGTTACATGCTGTGGGAATGTACTTTTTCCTCCCACTAGACAAAAATAGGTAGCTGACATCTGGCCCCATATTGCTACTTCAAATGTGAATTTTGACAAGTTGAGCAGACTCAAGGCATTTGTGTTCCAAAAACATGTGGTGCTCACATCTGCACTCGAGACCTGCGCACTTCAGGTGGCAAGGTCATCAGCGGAGATACAGTCCCTTTTAAGTGCAAACTTTCCGAGACACTTTGGTGAACTCATGGGACAAATATTTAATGCGTCCAGTACTACTAGAATCGCAATTTCTTTCAAGAATGTTGTTTCTTGTTTCATTCACACCTTCTCCTCTATATTCGGTTTAATACCATCAGCCATCCACTCAATATCCTCCAGTATTTTCAGGGAATTTCCAATAACTCTGGCTATAATAGGTGACATTTTGCTATTGCTACTTTTTGTGTGCAATGGCTGTCCCGTCGCAACAAGAAGGAATGAAAGCACTCCCACCAGCGCAGTTATGTCGTGAACGCATGATGCAGTACTTTGGAGCAACACTCCTGGAGGAATTTCTAGTGTGACTGGTCTCTGTAATTCAGACCGGTTTTACATTGTGTGCAGCCGTGTTTCGGTGCCTCTGGTGCTCATTCGAACATGCACTGAGAGTTTGTCTTTCTATCCAGCACTTGCTTTCATTGGAAGCTGATCTGTTGATGTTCTCGCCGAGGGTTCATTACCGGACATGGGCGCTGAGGGTGCATTTGCTACGGGAAGCTGCTTATGAGTTGCCCTTCCTGGAGGATGCAGCTCTGAACTCCTTACTTGGCACACCACAGAAGGCTGCTGCCTTGGCTGAAGCTCAGGCTATGGAACACAAATGCTCCTTGGTCCTTCTTGGCAATGCATTTCCACCTTTAACATCTGCAGAAGTGGAAGATTTCCTGCCTTCAGTTGTCCCGGATTCTATTTGCAACTTCCTAAATGACTGTGACTCTTGAAATTTGGCCTTTTTTACGCCACAATTAACATTTTTAAATTGTCCTTTTATACATGCTCAAGTGTCCTTTTTAACGTGTCATTATTGACATTTTTATATATATATATATTAGGTCGGGTTTTAGTCGCTTTTATACATAATTAAGCTTTGAACCACCTTCAACTGGCAAGGGGAGGGTGATGTGTAGCCATTCTAGTTATAGCTCCACGCAGGTTATTTTGGCACACTAGGCCTGCTGCTGTGCACTTTAACCTAGATATATTTTATTCAGCTTTGTTTATTATTTTAACAAAAGCCACATTTGTGGTCCTGTTTTATTTATCTCTATCCAGCTGTTCTTTACTTAGGCCAGCACTGTGTTCTTAAACAAGCACTCTATGCTTCTCTCAAGGTCACAGTAAGATAGGTTGCTGATTACTGAATGCTTCGCTACAGCTGCTTATGCAGACGTCAGGCCTTTGCTCAGGTACAGGGGATGATGTCTTCCCAGGGGAACCCAAAGGGCAGAACTAGAGCTTAACATGTTGTGCTCTCATATAGCCTATAGATAATATGGTAGCATTATTTTTATGTTTTACTCTCCTCGTCACAAATTTAATCTTGTCAAGCTTTATCATCCTGGTTATTGCAATACATGCTTTATTGTCTAAGATGCAGTCGCTTCATTAAAACCTTATTGAAACATATACTGCATCTGCTTGTCATTGTATAAGTGAGACTAATGTAACAGAGAGAAACGGATGAGACCTTAGAAACCACGATTTCCTTGACGAGTCAATTGTCTCATGCGGTCGGCTGCCCAGTCATCCCTGCATCCTTTGTCCTAGCATTCCTCACTGGGGTCAGTAGCCATGAGAGGTTGGGGTAACCAGAGTCACCTTCAAATATCGAGGGATACCTGTTAGCCAGACACTCACCCTTAGGGCCAATTCCACACCCATATACCAACATCAACTGGGTGGGGACTAGGGCTCACCTATTAGCCACACCCTGTGCCTCTGGAGTTGAGCCATCACATATGGGATGCTGCTATTCCTCAGGATAAAGGCATCATGCACAGACCCAGGATACTTTCCATTCACATGGGATATGTACTGGCCACAAGGCACACTATCTGCACATTCATGGAGTGAAAGCTCTTTCGATTTCTGAACACATGTTCCTTTCTCCAGGGGGGGACAAAGGCAATATGTGTACCATCAATTGGTCCAGTGTTGTTGGGGATATGTCCCATTGCATAGAAATCACCCTTCACTGTGGCCAAATCCTCCACCTGGGGAAAATGATGTAGCTGCGCATGTGTTTCATCAGGGCAGACAACACTTTGGTGAGCACTATTGAGAACATTGGCTGTGACATCCCAGCTGCCATGGCCACTGTCACTTGGAAGGAGCCACTTGCCAAGAAATGTAGCACTGATAGGACTTGCACAAGAGGGGGTATCCCAGTGGGCTGACAGATAGCTGAGATCAGGTCTGGCTCCAATTGGGCATACAGCTTTTGGATTGTGGCCCTATGAAGTCTGTAGGGGAGGATAATGTGCCTGTCCTCCATTGTTGCCAAGTCCACCAGGGGCCTGTACATGGGGGGATGTCTCCATCTCCTAATCATCATTTTTCCGGAAAGCTGGAAACACGCAGAAGTCAACACCTTGCTCAAAAAACCCAAAGCCGACCCGAAGACCTAAAAAACTACCGCCCTCTCTCCCTACTCCTCTTCCCAGCGAAGGTCATAGAGAAGATAGTCAACAACCAACTTTCCCACTTCTTGGAGTACAACAGCCTACTCGACGTCTCCCAGTCTAGATTCCGCAAAAAACACAGCACTGAGACCGCCCTCATCGCCTGCACAGACGACATCAGGACCAGGCTTGACAAAGGTGAAACCGTTGCCCTCATCCTTCTTGACTTTCCGCAGCATTCGACACCGCATGCCACAAAACCCTTCGCACACGCCTATTTGATGCCAGAATTAGCCACAGGCTACCAAGACCATATGCGGAGTCCCCCAGGGAGCCTCACTCAGCCCCACCCTCCTCAATATCTACATGGCTTCGCTCACCAGCATTGTCTAACCCCACGGACTCAACATCATATCCTACACGGACGACACCCAGCTCATCCTCTCCCTCACAAGGAACCCCACAACAGCCAAGATCAACCTCCACACCGGACTTCTCGCCATCGCTAACTGGATGACAGCAAGCCACCTCAAGCTGAACTCAGAAAAAAATGAAATCATCATCTTAGGGCCCAACAAATCAGCATGGGAGGACTCCTGGTGGCCGGCCACCCTGGGGCTGCCCCACCACCCACGCACGCAATCTCGGCTTCATACTAGACTCTTCTCTCACCATGACCCAGCAAGTCAACGCCATATCATCCCCTTGCTTCAACACCCTCTGATTGCTCTGCAAGACCTTTAGGTGGATTCTCATCGAAACCAGAAGAACGGTCACCCACGCCCTCTTCAGCAGCAGACTGGACTACGGCAACGCTCTATACGTGGGAACCACGGCCAAACTCCAGCGCATCCAGAACGCCTCAGCACGTCTCATCCTCAACCTCCCTCGCCACGAACATATCTCAGTCCACCTCAAAGACCTCCACTGGCTCCCCGTCAACAAAAGGATCATCTTCAAAATCCTTATCCACGCTCACAAAGCCCTCCATGACACCGGACCGACCTACCTCAATGAACGACTTAACTTCCACATCCCGACACTCCAGCTACGCTCCGCCGACCTCGCCCTCGCAACAGTCCCTCGCATTCACTGCACCACTTCCGGCAGCAGGTCCTTCTCCCACCTCGCCGCCGAAACCAGGAACTCCCTCCCCACCAACCTACGCAAGACCCAGGACCTCCTGTCCTTCAGAAAGCACCTCAAAACCTAGCTCTTCCAGCAGTAGCATCCGCCCCACCCCCAGCACCTTGAGACCCTACCGGGTGAGTACCATGCTCAACAAATTGATTGATTGATCCTCAGCGTTTGTAATCTGGAGGGCAAAACAGTGAACAGCTGGTCATTTTCAAACATATCTTCAGAGTGAAATGCATTGCATGTTGTGACAGAAACAGTATGTTTATGTGTAGTCCCTAAATGTTGTTATGTTTGCTGCGGCGCAGTTCTGTGCCATGGCCTGCCCCCCCCATGAAATGGCAGATGCCTGTCCTGTGTTGAGGGACAGGTGGAAATGAGGTAATTCCGCTGACGTTGTGCGCCGTTGTGGGAGGCGGCCGAGAACTGCCGTGCAACTCCTCATTGGTTAGCATTGGGCCATATGGGGTACAGTAGCCAATGGTGATATACGCCGGCGGTGACGGTATGCACCGGCGCCGACGTGACCGCCATTTTCTATCTGTTCACTCACTTGCTACCTGACCTTTAACAGGAGAGGACCTACACTACAAGTGCTGCTGTGACCTGTGTCTGGAAGCGGCCATGGCTCGAGTCTCTGGGGAAAAGGCCCCAGCCTTCACTTCAGAGGAGTTGGAGAGACTGGTAAATGGGGTCCTACCCCAGTACCGATTGCTTTATGGGCCTCCAGACCAACAGGCGAGTACACTGTGTGCACGATCCACAATGCATGGGGCATGAATGCATGGAGTGCTGTGTGTGAAGGCCTCGTGCAAGGGGGGGCTGGTTGAGGGGGTCCTGGGCAGAGTGCTGCATGTACGGTGGTCAATGTATGTGCGTAAGGGGATGGGAGGGATGTGGTGGGCCATGGGTGTAACAGGCCGGATGGTATGATTGATACCTTTTTTTCTCTGTTTATTTGTCTGCAGGTCAGCGCTCATCAGAAATAGGGTTTATGGCGTGCCATCTCCAAGGATCTGCGGACCCTGGGGGTAGACAACAGGCAGAGCACCCACTGACACAAACGGTGGGAGGACCTGAAATGCTGGGCAAGGAAGACAGCGAAGGCCCAGCTGGGGATGGCCTCCCAACGAGGAAGGGGTGCCCGTCGAACCTGGACCCCCCTGATGTTCCGCATACTGGCAGTGGCCTATCCGGAGTTGGATGGGTGCTTCAGGGCATCACAGCGGCCACAAGGGGGTGAGTACAGGTTCAAAATCTGCAAATTGCACATGGTGGGGTGTTATCTGGGTGGGGGATGTGGGCCTGTGGGTGCCCCTAGGCCAGGTCGAACATTGCAGGGTAGGTCTCATGTTAGGCAGGGTCTGTTGCACTCCACCCCCAAACATGCTAGTGGGCATCTACTACTGGGCAGGGTTCTGTGGGTCTCAGGTATGCTGCTATTGGCGTTAGGCATTATTCTCCATGGCCTGGTGACTAGCATTGTGACTGGTAGTGCATCGCCTAGTGCATAGGGCTGTTCCCTGTGGTGTTGTTGCTGGCATTGACCAATTGTATCCTCTGTCTCTTCCCCCCATTTTTGTTTTGTCACCTTGTCCTTCTGTGCATTAACATCATCTGGCGGAGGAGCAGAGGCACCGGCGACAGAGGGAGCTGCATCCCACAGGGCCCATGAGGCCGAATCCACTGACGGTGAGGGCACCAGTGGGACTGAGGGCGAGGAGAGCACCACGGCAGAGTCTGGAGTGGACAGTTCTGACAGTGATACCTTCTCCGATAGAAGCTCCCTGCTGGTGGCAGACACCTCTGTGCCCACTCCAACTACAGGTACAGCCGCCACCCCCGTACCAGCACAGCCCTCCAAGCAGCCACTCAGCGTGTTTTCCATGCCCGCTCACCCAGGAGGGTGGACATCTCCTTCGTCCCAGGCACCTCAGGCCCTGCCCCAGTCAGCCCTGCTGCCCTGAGTGAGGAGTCTATTGACCTCCTGCCATCCATCTCTGTTGGGCAGTCAACCATAGTGAATGCCATCCAGGGGCTGGCAGGGCATTTGCAGCAAACAAATGCATTCCTGGAGGGCATTCACTTTGGTGTGGCGGCCCAACAAAGATCAATCCAAGCTCTGGCCTCCTACCTGATGGCAGCCATTGTCCCTGTCTCTAGCCTCCCCCCTCCAACTTCCTCTACCCAGTCCCATCCCCCTTAACCCCAGCCTATCCCAAGCACACCATCAGACCAGCATGCACCCAAGACAACACACAGGAGTGGCTCACGCAAACACAAGCACCACACGTCATCACACAGGCACTCACACAAACACAATCCAGAATCAGACATGCCAACACCCACTGCCTCCACTGTGGCCCCCTCTTCCTCCTCATCCACCTTCCTCCCAGTTGCATCTCCACTCACACCTGCATGCACTACATCCTCATCCACTACCTCCATCCCCATCACGCCGATCACTGCACACCCCTCACTGGCAGTCACCACCTCCACATCCATGCACATGTCCCCTGTGTCTTCTCCCACTGTGTCTGTGCCCCCTCCTCCCAAGGTACATAAATTCAAGCACTCAGACAACCAACAGCCATCCACCTCACAACAGCATCCAGCCCATGCACCTGCACCCAAACACAGCAGACAGACACCTCCAACCACCACTCCCTCTTCCTCCACTCCCAAACCTCCACCCTCTTCCTGCCCCAGTGTTCCTAAAAAGCTTTTCCTCTCCACCTTTGACCTCTTCCCTGCACCTCTCCCCCTGTCCATCACTTCGGGCCAGGGTGGGCAGAACCCAGGCCAGCACCTCAGCCACCCAGTCCTTGGCCACTGTAGTTTCTGCAGCTTCTGCAGGTGTGAGCGGCTCCAAGGACACACCCATCAGCACTGGCAGTGTGCCTGCACCAGCTGCCAAGAGCAAGGCCAAGGAACAACCACCAGCTTCCAAGGGCAAGAAGGGACCACCAGCTGCCAAGACGAAGGATGCACCACCAGCTGCTAAGGCCAAGGAAGCTCCACCTGCTGCCAAGGGCACGAAGGCACCACCAGCTGCCAAGGGCAAGGATACACCACCAGCTGCCAAGGATGCACTATCAGCTGCCAAAGGCAAGGATGTACCACCAGCTGCCAAGGGCAAAAAGGCACCACTAGCTGCCAAGGGCAAAGGGCCTGCCCCTGCAGGCAGGAGGGACAGGAGGCCTGGTGCAGTGACAGGTTCTGAGCCCCCACCACCAACCATGCCGCTTCAGCCATCCGAGGCTGCAGAGGAAGGGCTGGAGTCTTCCCCACCACTGGCAGCACCGCCACCAGCACCGCCACCAGCACCACCAGCAGCACCGCCAGCAGCACTGCCACCGGCACCGCCAGCAGCACCGCCAGCAGCACTGCCACCGGCACCGCCACCAGCACCACTGGCAGCAGCCCCTGCGGGCAGCCATCTGAGGTTGCAGGGGATGGGCTGGAGCCTCCCCCCACCACTGGCAGCACCGCCACCAACACCAGCACTGCCACTATGGTACAACCGTCGCTGGCGGCAGATGGACTGTAGTCCTGCCTCCATGGATTGTCATGCATCCTGCCCACTGAAAATCTTGTGGATCTGACACCCAGGTGAGAGACTGTTGCCTTGCACTCCCCATGTGCTGCATCACAGGGCACAAGGCCCATCCAGAACCAGTGGAAGAAGCCATCCACTCACTGCATCCTTGCCAGGATGAAGCACACTGGGCACAAAGCCCCCTCCAGAACCAGTGGAAGAAGGCATCCACTCACCGCATCCTTACCAGGATGAAGCACACTGTGCACAAGGCCCCCTCCAGAACCAGTGGAAGAAGGCATCCACTCACTGCATCCTTGCCAGGATGAAGCACACTGGGCACAAGGCCCCCTTCAGAACCAGTGGAGGAAGGCATCCACTCACCGCATCCTTGCCAGGATGAAGCACACTGGGCACAAAGCCCTCTCCAGAACCAGTTGAAGAAGTCGCCCACTTGAGAGACTGTGGCCTTGCACTCCCCAGGACCAAGCAGTGGGCAAACCACCCACTTGAGAGACTGTGGCCTTGCACTCCCCAGGACCAAGCAGTGGGCAAACCACCCACTTGAGAGACTGTGGCCTTGCACTCCCCAGGACAAAGCAGTGGGCAAACCACCCATTTGAGAGACTGTGGCTTTGCACTCCCCAGGTCATCGCAGAGGGCATGTAGCCACCCCAGGAGCAGTGGTGTTGTACCATCTTCCAGCTGAGGTGCCCCACCTCCCTCTTCCCCCTGAGGTGCCTGTGTATTTTTGACATGATGCCCCAGCAGTGTTCTCTACGTATTGAGGCAGGAGTCAAGTGGGGCCTTGGCCTAAGTGATATGGCCCTATGGCCCACAGACTTTATGGACTGGGCAGTGTCCCTTCATTTGTATATCTGTAAATACTGTTTTGTTTTTTGAGGACATATTTCTAGTATTTTATATTCTTACACTCACTTTCTTAAAATCATTTTGTCCTTGCATTATTGCTGAGGGGTGGGAGGTGAATATGTAATTTTGTTGCATGTTGTTGTGTGTATGTTGTGGGGGGTAGGGGTGTTGCGTGTGTGTGTCACTCTCTTTTTCCTCCACCCCGTGTGGTAGGTGGAAGTACTCACTGTGGTCATCGTCGCCGGCATTGGTATTCCTGGTGTAGGAGGAGGTAGACCAGCATGATGAACACCTGCAGTTCGGGCTCCATGGCGTCGTGGTTCTTCCGTGAGTCTCCAGAGGTGAGTCGTATCCCTTCTGTGTAGTGTTTCCGCCGTGCTTTTGATGGCATTGGTACCGCCCCATAAAAGGTGGCGGATAGGCCTGTTGTAATACTGTGGGCGGTACATTGTCTTCCGTCTGGCTGTTGGCGGTTACCGCCGTGGTGCTTGTTGATACCGCCGTGGCAATCAGTGTGTTAAAGTGGCTGTCTGTGTTGGCTGTTTCCACGTGGTCATAATTAAAAAAATGTACCGCCGGCCTTTTGGCGGTATTACCACCGCTTTATCACCGACCGCCAGGGTTGTAATAAGGGCCATGGTCTATTGCCAGGACCCAAATATGATTTAGGGTCTAGGTCTTTCAATCAATCAATCAATCAATCAGGATTTATGAAGTGCGGCGAATCACCCGATAGAGTATCCAGGTGCTTGCGGGTCCCGGAGGCTTATTTGAACAGCCATGTCTTGAGGGCGATTTGGAGTTCCCAAAGTGAGGTGATGGTCCATAGGTGCGTGAGGAGGCTGTTCCAAATTTTTGCTTCAATGTGAGAGAAAGAGCATCCTCCACTTCTGCTTCGGTAGATGTGGGAGTATGGGCAAGTGAAAGAGATACAGAGTGTAGTTTTCTCAACAGTTGGTGGAAGTTCAGGTGGTGGCTAATGTATGCAGGTCCTTGGTTGTGTGGAGCCTTGTGTGCGTGGGTCAGCAGCTTGAATTGGTATCTCTTCTGAAGGCGGAGCCAGTGGAGCTGCCTTAGGTGGGGTATGATGGGTGTTTGTCGGGGAAGGCCGAGAATGACTCTGTCTGTGGTGTTCTGTATGGTCTGAAGTCTCTGTTGGAGGCATGCAGTGATTCCTATGTAGAGGGACTTTCTCTTGTCTGTAGCTTTCGTCTGCTCTTTTAGTAAGCTTTACCTCTCCCCTTATTTGTCTTGTGGAACTGTAAGACTAAGAGAACAGATTTGTGGTACTGTGAAGATTGAAGATTGCAAGCCCAAGTAAGCTATTATTCACCACACGTTTGTTAACAAGGCTTTCTTGCTGAAACAGTCAAAACAAGAAAGTGCCCATGGTCATGCCCCCCCATGTCGTGTTTTCATTCATTTATCCAGTATAACAGCTGTTTCCCTGACAATGCAGCATGACAGGAAAGTAATGAGATGCCTTGGCATTTGCCAAACAAAACCATATGTTCTTCATTGAACATTCCACCCCTTCATTGCACTTCAATGTCTTATCATAGCTCTGTCCCTCCAGTACAGGAAAAATGTTTTTGGTGGGCTTGACTACCTGGCTTTTCTAACATGTCAACCAACAAACCTCCCAAAGTGATAGTTTCAATAGAAGATATTGCTAACCGAACTGTAGTAGGGTATTGCTGACTGTAATATGTTCAAAATAATAATAATTATTTAGGAGGCCAATCTGGTATCTCAAATGAGTAATTATCCTTCCAGCTGCAGAGACCACCAGTGCCTGAGCCAGCGGCAGCGCCAGTGAGATGGAGGAGGCTCAGGAGGTTAGAGGTGGAGAAGTCCCAGCGGTGGCAGGAGCAGTTGGTGGTAAGTCACATTGCTTATTGACAAATGAAGTATACTGTATTTGTTAAGCGAGGCAAATATCACACCCATCATCATCACCTTCCTGCCCATTGCATTTCACCACCTGTGATCTAACTGCATCATGGTTCAACTTGGTGGTGCAGTGTCAGCTGTACAATGTACCTCTGCTTCAGTTAATGTGGCATTACACATTTTTTCACCACCTACTAGTACTTCACTCCATTATTCTTTACTATGTCCTCTCCCAGACTACCAAAAAATGGACAAATCCATTCTTGGCATGTGCCACATTTTTCTGGCCAAGTGATTTATGTGTATGTATGTAATGGAGGATTTATGTCTGTTCGAATGTTTCCCTTTTGTCATTCATCAACTACAGTGACTGACTAAGCAAAAGCTTAGCACATGATGATCAGTGACACTACATTATTCTATGAAACCTTTACCTAGCTTAATCTCTCTAATTTACCTTGCAAAGGAGTAACTTTCCTTACTGACAATTGAAGGTGTTTGTTGAAATTAATTTGTGGTGAAGGGCGAGGCCAGGGAGTAAAGTGAGACTAAGTACCTGATTTAGAGTTTGACTGATGGGATACTCTGTGACCAACGTGCCAAGTAAAATATATATCCTGTTCCCTTCCCTGTACTGTTGTGCATCATTTTCCACTGTCTAGTTACGGCAAACAGGATATCTGTTTTATACGTGACATGTGTGACGTAGTATTAATATTATTCATCTGCCTGTTTGGACTCAGGGTTGGATTGAAAGGCAGTCAGAGAAGAACAGGGCCATTGGAGTTAAAGCAACTGAACACGTTGTCCATTACAGCTGGCCTAACAACACGCTGCAAACTACAGAGAGTAGCAGACCGTACGCTAGCAGGGTTCCATTAATTTTGTACAACAGAAATACTATTAATTGTGCTGCATATCTGCCTTACCCATTAATGAGAGGGAATTTTTATTTTTACACACAAAGGGTCACCTTAGTTTTTACTATGAAATACTTTAAATGAAAAAACACTTTTATTCTGGTGGTATTCTGGCTATGTTCCTTACACTCAGTGCTTTTTTTATGTGATGCATGTGTGGGGATAACTTGGCCCTGTGACTAATCACATCAAACATTCAAATGGATATAAGGGACCAGCAATGTTCTGCTACTGTGCCACCTTATAAAGAAGTGTTTGCACTGAGCATTACAATTTGTGTTTTTTTCTTTCTTGATATAGCTTCTCCTTCTGGTCCACCATCATCGCAGGCAATAGCTACCCGGCTGCAGTGGCACCAGATGGTGGTCATCCAGGCTGAATATCACTGGCTGGTAGCTTTGGAGGAGGAGGACGCGGAGGCACATGCCACTGCCCCCATTTCCTCCGGCTAGCCGCCAGTGCCTCCATCCCAGCTTTACTATCGCAAATGCCAGCTGTAGATGAGATCCACCATTGCCGCCTCACCATCCACAGACCACCTTCTCCGCCCCATCACTTGGGAGCTGGTGCTGCATCACCAAGAGGTGGCACTCCTTCATGCCGAGGTAAGATACCTTCTAAAGCTGTTTTTCTAATATACCTTGCTTGATGGGAGGGACTTTTGTTGAGGGTGCAGATGGTGGGAATTGGGAAGGGCAGTTGGGGCAAGGACTTTGGACTAGTTACTTTGGAAATTGGGGTGATTTATTTTGTTCTTTGGGGAGAGGTGTTGGCTTGCTGTGGGTGGAGAGGGTGGGTTTTATTTGTAAAAAAAATGAATGAGTAGTTTCTTCCTATAACAGCAATCGTCTTTTTGTCTTTGCACTACTTTTAGCCCAACATTGTTTTTTTCAATTAACAACAGGCTGGCATCTGAACAGTCAAATTCTGTACATCAGGACCACTGGATTTATGTGATTGTGTGGCTGCTGTATTTTTTGCATAAATATAGATTTTCCACATTTGCCACATATTAGACCTCGCATCCTTGCCATAGTCTCCCCTGTCTTTTTGGATCTGCTTCCTATGTTTTAACAGTGTGCTGGACTTTGCTTTTGCTAACCAGTGCTAAAAGCGCAAGTGCTCTCTGTATAAACTGTAACTCTAATTGACTTTTCCATGATTGGCATATTTGATTTACTAGTAAGTCCCTATTAAAGTGTACTAGAAGTGCCCAGGGCCTGTACATCAAATACTACTAACAGGCCTACAGCACTGATTGAGCCACCCACACGAGCAGCCCTGTAAATATGGCTCAGACCTGCCACTGCAGTGTCTGTGTATGCACTTTTAAACTGCCAATTCGACCTGGCAAGTGCACTCACATGCCAGGCCCAAACATTCCCTTTTTGTACAAGATAGCCCCATGGGCAGGGTGCAGTGTATGTTAAAGGTAGGACATGTACTGATGTGTTTTACATGTCCTGACAGTGAAAAACTGGCAAATTCGTTTTGCACTGTCCAAAGGCCTATCCCTCCCAGAGGTTAACATGGGGACTGCCTTTAACCCATTCGCTGCCAGGCCTTTTCCAATCCTGTGGCGAGCCTTTTTTTTTGGCTATTTGGGGCAGCTTGCACTTAGGCCCTCATAACGTTTTGTCCAAATAAGCTATCCACACCAAATTGGCATTCTTCTTTTCCAACATCCTAGGGATTCTAGGGGTACCCAGAGTTTGTGGGTTCCCCTGAAGGAGAAAAATAAATTAGCCAAAATTTAGCAAAGAAATGGGGAAAAAAGGGGCTGCAGAAGAAGGCTTGTGGTTTTTTCCCTGAAAATGGCATCAACAAAGGGGTTGCGGTGCTAATATCACCATCTTCCCAGCTTTTAGAAACAGGCATACATGAATCAGAAAACCACATTTTTCAACACAATTTTGGCATTTTACTGGGACATACCCCATTGTTACTATTTTTTGTGCTTTCAGCCTTCTTCCAGTTAGTGACAGAAATGGGTGTCAGAAAGCTAAGCATTTCTAAAAAGTAGACACAATTCAGAATACAACAAGGGGTAATTTGTGTATATCCTACAAGGGTTTCCTACAGAAAAAAGCATCTCAAATAAAAAAATATTGAAATTGATGTGAAAAAAACTGCAATTTTTCTCCACGTTTTACTCTAAGTTTTTCCGACAATGCCAGATTTTTAAAATCAATGTACTGTTACGTCTGTTGGACTCCTCTAGTTGCGGGGATATATGGGGCTTGTAGGTTCATCATGAGCACTAGGTACCCAGAGCTAGTAAATGAGCTGCACCTTGCAATGGGTTTTCATTCTGTACCGGGTATACAGCAACTCATTTGCTGAAATATAAAGAGTGAAAAATAGGTATCAAGAAAACCTTTGTATTTCCAAAATGGGCATGAGATAAGTCATTGAGAAGCAGTGGTTATTTGCACATCTCTGAATTACGGGGTGCCATTACTAGCATGTGAATTACAGGACATTTCTCCAATAGACGTCTTTTTCACACAATGTGTTACATTTGGAAGGAAAAAATGTAGAAAAAGACAAAGGGCAATAACACTTGGTTTGCTATTCTGTGTTTCCCCAAGTCTCCCGATAAAAATGGTACCTCACTTGCGTGGGTAGGCCTAATGCTCGCGACAGAAAACGCAACATCGACACATCACATTGTTACATTGAAATCTGACGTGTTTTTTGCAAAGTGCCTAGCTGTAGACTTTGGCCTCTAGCTCAGCCGGCTCCCAGGGAAACCTACCAAACCTGTGCATTTCTGCAAACTAGACACCTAGGGGAATCCAAGATGGGGTGACTTGTGGTTCTCTCACCAGGTTCTGTTACCCAAAAAAACACTTTTCCTTACATTTCAGTGACAGAAGGTTCTAGAATCTGAGATGAGCCACAAATTACCTTCCACCCAGTGTTCCTACAAGTCTCCAGATATAAATAGTACCTCGCTTGTGTGGGTAGGCCTAGCGCCCGCGACGGAAAATGCCCCAAAACACAAGTTGGACACATCACATTTTGCCAAAGAAAACAGAGCTTTTTTTGCAAAGTACCTAGCTGTGGATTTTGGCCTCTAGCTCAGCCGGCACCCAGAGAAACCTACCAAACCTGCACTTTTCTTAAAACTAGACACCTAGGGGAATCCAGGAAGGGGTGACTTGTGGAGCTCTCACCAGGTTCTGTTACTCAGAATCCTTTGCAAACTTCAACAGTGGGCAAAAAAACACTTTTTCCTTATATTTCAGTGACAGAAAGTTCTGGAATCTGAGAGAAGCCACAAATTTTCTTCCATCCAACGTTCCCTTGAGTCTCCCGATAAAAATGGTACCTCACTTGTGTGGGTAGGCCTAGCGCCCGTGACAGGAAATGCCCCAAAACACAATGTGGACACATCACATTTTCCCAAACAAAACAGACCTGTTTTTTGCAAAGTGCCTAGCTGTGGATTTTGGCCTCTAGCTCCGCCGGCATCTAGGGAAACCTACCAAACCTGCACATTTATGAAAACTAGACAGTGAGGGGAATCCAAGATGGGGTGACTTGTGGAGCTCTTACCAGGTTCTGTTACCCAGAAACCTTTGCAAACCTCAAAATTTGGCCCAAAAAAACAGTTTCCTCACATTTCGGTGACAGAAAGTTCTGGTATCTGAGAGGAGCCACAAATTGCCTTCCACCCAACGCTCCCACAAGTCTCCCGATACAAATGGTACCTCACTTGTGTGGGTAGGCCTACTGCCTGTGAAAGGAAATGCCCCAAAACACTATCTGGACACATCAAAATTATCAAATACAAAATTACCTGTTTTTGAAGGGGCGGCACCTGCGTTTTTGGTCCTGGGCTCAGCAGCCATATAGGGAAACCTACCAAACCCAGACATTTCTTAAAACTAGACAACCAAAGGAGTCCAGGGAGGTGTGACTTGCGTGGACCCCCAATGTTTTCTTACCCAGAATCCTCAGCAAACCTCAAATTTAGCTAAAAAATCACATTTTCCCACATTTTTGTGTAGGATCACCGCACAGGGATGAATTTCCTACCACCCAACGTTCCCCTCAGTCTCCCGGTAAAAATGATACCTCACTTGTGTAGGAGGGCCAAGTGTCTGTGACAGGGAAGAGCCAAAAACATATTGAAATTGAGGGGGAACCAAAGCTGGTCCAAAAGGGCAGTTTGAAAAAAAACATTTTAGGCTGACAAGTGCAGCAGAATTTTTATCGGTATAGATGAGACAGTGCTGGGTGGTAGGAATTTTGTGAATTCCTACAGATTCCGGAAGGTTACATCACAAAAATGTGGGAAAAGTGTGTGATTTCCTGCAAAGTTGGAGGTTTGCAGGGCATTGTGGGTAAGGAAATGGTACAGGATGCATGTGAAGCTCACCACCCTGGAATCACCCATATGTTTAGTTTTCAGATGTTTCTAGATCTTGTGGATTTTGATACATGGCAGTGTCCCAAAGTCCATAAAGTGCAGCCCTCAGCATTCCAAGTGGGACAATTTTGAGAGTTAGCCAAGCTCTCATGGCCCAAATGTAAAACCAAAACCCAAAATAATCAAATGTCCTCTTGCTTGCCGTGGGATATAATGTTTTAGTGTGCGGGGTAGAGCTGAAAGACTGTTACCCCATTCATTTGGGGTTGGGGCATAACCAGGCCCCACTATTTTTTTGTTTTTTAATTCCCTGTCATCTAGTAGACTTTCTGCCCCCCCTGGAGTGTGGATCGGTGGTAATTGCCCCATCTGCCAACTGGTGGGCAGAACAACTTTGGCCCCATTTATTTGGGGTGGGAGTATGGCCATACCCCCAACCTCTTATTTTGAAAAAAAAAAAACTCCCCTGGTCTCTGGTGAGCTTTCTGCCCCCCTTGGGGGCAGATGGGCCTCCAAAAATAGGCCAATCTCCCCAGGGCAGATATGGCCAACAGTAATTTGCCCCTCTGGGGAGCTACCCTTGCCCAAGGGGCTACCCCCCAAACAAAACACAGACATACACACACAGCAATCTCTGGTGTCTAAGTGATTTCTAACCCCCCCCCGGGGCCAGATTGGCCTAATAAAAATAGGCCAATCTGCCCCCAAAGGGGGCAGAAATGACCTAAAATAAATTTTCCCACCAGGGGAATGACCCTTGCCTAAGGTATTGCTCCCCCTGTTTGAAATTGGCACAAAAAAAATAAAAATCCCTGGTGTCTAGTGATTTTTGCTTCCCTTGGGGGAAGATTGGCCTAACAAAAAAATTTGGCCCTGCCCCCAGGGGGGCCAAAAAGCCCTAAATACAATTTGCCCCCCGGGGGAGCGACCCTTGCCTAAGGGTCGCTCCCCTGCCGTGAAATTGACCTTAAAAAAACCCTCCCTGGTGTCTAGTGGTTTCTGCCCCCTGGGGGGCAGATTGGCCTAATAAAAATAGGCTGATCTGCCCCCAAGGGGGGCAGAAATGGCCTAAATATAATTTGCCCCCTAGGGGAGCAACCCTTGCCTAAGGGGTCTCTCCCCCCTCTAAAAAATTGAAAAAAACAACAACAACAAAAAGATCCCTGGCGCCTAGAAGTTTCTGCCCCCGGGGGCAGATTGGCCTAATAGCAGTAGGCCGATCTTCCCCTGGGGGGGGCAGGAAAGGCCTTGAAAATAATTGCCCCCCTGGAGAGCGACCCTTGCCCAAGGGGTCGCTCCCCTTATGCCAGATTCCTTTTTGAAAATGATCCCCGGTGTCTAGTGGGCATTTCAGCAGCCAGATCGCTTCACGATCTGGCTGCTGAAATTCTCTAAGAGACTTCAAAGGGAAGGAAATTCCTTTCCTTCCCTTTGAAGCCTCTCGAGCCCCCATCACATGATCGGAAGAGAAATGCAAAGCATTTCTCTTCCAATCACGCTGGGAGCGCTCCCTCCGACCTCCGGTGCCGGGACGTAATGGTTACGTCCTCGGCACAGGAGCACTGTGCCGCGGCACGTATCCATTAAGTCCCCGGCACAGAACCGGTTAAACATCTTTCAGTACAGTTTTCCGTGGGGAGCAGATAGAGATACAGAGTTTGGGGTCTATGAACTCTCAATTTACAAATACACCTTTTGGTAAAGTTTTTTTTAGATTGTCAGTTTAAAAATTCCACTTTTAGAAAGTGCACATTTTTTTGCTTAAACCATTCTGTGCCTCTGCCTGCTTGTATATTCCACGTCTGGGTCAGACTGACAGTTGGGCTGTTGCGAATTCCCTCTAGACAGTGACACAAAGGGAGCTGGGGTGTAGCCTGCATATCCTGATGAGTCTCCTGGTCTAGAGTGTGGAGGGAGGAGCTGACACTTACACCTGAAAGGGCTGTGCCTGTCCTCACACAATGTAACCTCTAACTCCCCGGTATGTGTCTGGGGCCAGGCCTGGGCAAGGCAGGATCTTGTGAACAACAGAGACTTTCGTTTGAAGTTTGCTTACTTAAAGGCAGGAAGGGGTATAAGTAGTGGGCCCAAAACACCAGACTTGTAGAACACTTCTGAATCAAGAGGAACCTCTGCCAAGGAGAAGAGCTGAAGAGGTGGAGGAGGAGTACTGCCCCTTTGCTGTGTGTGCATTGCTGGGTTGTCCTGCAGTTGCTGCTTCTGCCTTAGACAGGGCTAAGACTGGACTTTGTTGTGTATCCTGCTTGAGATGATTCTCCAAGGGCTTGGACTGACCTTGCCTCCTGTTAAGAAGTCTCAGTGACAGCACAGACTTCACCTACCAGCCTCTGGGTTCACTTGCTGTGGACTCTAAATTGCCAGGTTGTGCCTATTCAAGTTTCTGGGCCCTTGAGAGTGAAAGCTGGTGAAAAACCAGGAAAACCAAGTGCATCGACTTCAGACAGCAGCTGGGCTGACGCCACTGCCAGATCCCACGACGCCATCTGCAAGTGAAGTTGTGGACCCTGCAGGCCCGACGCCATCGCAGGCTCACTGAAGTCCATGAGTTTTGAAGTGCCGTGTCACTGACGTCTGTGACACCTGACTCTAATGCAGTGCCTGCAGCCTTGTGGCGTGACTGTGACCACGACCCCGTGAGGTAGCCGCGCCACATTGTGATCGCCGGATATCTGCCCCATCAGAAGTGCAAGGATCCGATGCTTCGCATCAATGCTGCCTCATCTCCACTGCTCTGCAGTAAGGACCCAACGCCTTGCACCGATGCCTCCACTCCTTTGCCCCACAGCACCGGAAGTGACGCTGCACTGGATCCTGCGACGCCTCGATCTCTCACCGGCTTGTTTCCTCATTTTCACAAAGTACTGTACCTGAGGGTCCATGCAACTCTGTGACCGGCGCCATTGGCGTTGGATTGTTAGGAACGACTCCGTCACAATGCCGTAATATCACCAAATTGCAGCATTTGCGTTTCTAAGCGCTACATTGATGTTTAATCTTTAAAAATTCATAACTTTGCTTGTGTATGTTAGATTTTTGTCATTTTGGTCTTCTTTTACTGAGATAAAAATTGGCTATTTTTCAAACCTGGTGTTGAGTCCTTTTGTTGTGTTCTCACTGTGTTACTGTGTGTGATTGTACAAACACTTTACACATTGTCTCTGAGATAAGCCTGACTGCTTGTGCCAAGCTACCAAGGGGGTGAGCAGGGGTTATCCTATGTGTGTATCTCCCTTACCCTGACTACAGTGAGGATCCCTGCTTGGACAGAGTGCAAACTGACTGCCAACCAAAGACCCCATTTCTAACACCGCATAATCCATCATCTGGCACAAAATCTACAGATTTTAGCAAAACAAAATTGTTTGTAGTTCACATGGTTCAAAAGTTACTTAAACAAGACAAAACGTGTTGCAGCGCAGTGGAAGGCCCTTTGGAAAGCTGGATTGGTTACTTTTCTGTTACTTTTTGCTATTTCTGGGATTTGAGCTGGTCCTAATGAGGTGCAACCAATGCCCAGAGAGTTTTGCCAAGTTTAAAAATGATGAAATAATGAATTCATACTATTACAAAATGTGGTACATTATGCCTTTTTTGCCTCATAATTTACTCAAAGCTGCTGCAAATTTCCGTTGGCCCTGCAGCACATCGACTTTTCTCCATAGACTTTCCATAGCTGATTCTGAAGTCCCTTGCCATATATTTTTTATTTGCTAAGTTACTTTATTTATTTATACCCAAACAATACTCCACTATCAGAGTGTAAAAAACACAGACTTGATCTGTTGCACAGCTTGAGGATGTTAACTTTTGCCACTTTTGCAGCATTAAAGTCACTTATCAAAGTGCATACCAGTTAGTTATACTTTTGTTCTGTCACCCTCTGTAACTATATTAACCACTAGGTGGGTATGCCTATGGCTATTGAATACAAAATATTACAAATCTTAATCTTCAGTAGAAGGTATTAACTAAACTAGTTCACTTCACTTCTTTGTTTTCTTCCTTGAATAAATAAAGTGAGGGCTGCTACCTCTAGCGATGGCTGCTACCTCTCGCAATGTTTCAAAACCTTACTGCAGGGTTTCCTAAGATGCCTTCTTAATAGTTGTGGTAGTAGTAGCAGGCTAGTGCACTAACAGGGAGGACATCACAAGTGAGATTCCACTCCCACCTAAGTGAACTCCAACTGTAGGATTGTTCTGAAGGATTATCCATCATAAGCAACTAGACTGAAAGAAAACACAGAGTAAGTGAGTTATTTATAGCATTACTTATAAAAGACTGAGACCAGAGTATCACCATGACACAAAGTCAGGAGGAGTGGGCTCAGGAGAAAGTTAAGCGTTTAAGTAACACAAGGCCTGAATGATAATATTGATGAGTTATGTTATATATGCATCCCTTTTATTTGTGGGTGAGTAAGTGGAGTTGCCGTGGGCTATTGCTCAGGTAAGAGAAGATCCCACATTAAGTTGCTGTCACTTTCACCACACCCACCCCACCAAGTCTGTGATCCATTTATGGTGTAAATTCATTAATCACACCTCAATATATCACCTAGACTTGGGAAGGAAGGATAGGGGTTTGATGAATGGCTAGGAACGGGTAGTTGGAGAAAGATGTGACAAAGACAAACACTAAACAACAACTATATTCATCAGGTCAGTGAGCAATACATCATCATCATCTAATTTATTTTAGAAGGAAATGGAGGAATGACGGTTCAAATAAAAGTTATTTCTTTTCTAAATGTTGTTTCATGTAAGTTTGAAAAATCCAAAGTTATGGAGGCTTGAACCCCCACAGGTCTAAAAATTATGATTGTTAAAAGAAAAATGATACTCTATATAAATGCCAAATTGGGCGGTGCATCTGCATTCTTCTCGGAATGTCTTGGGTACCTGGCTGAACCGGTCCTGAAAGGTAAGCAGGAATGGCATGGAGCTTTCGCCTTTTTGTGCAGTAGAAGAGAAAGCCTGTGGATTGTAAAACAGTACCGCTAATGTGGAGTTAAGAAGAAGGACAAAGAAGGTACGTTTTATGAGGAGTTGACCAAGAGGTAAGCAAGAGCATAGGCTGCTTCATTCATTCCTGATGGCTCATGCTATTAACTGAGAAGTGAGAGCAATTTTACAATCAACCCCAGATGAGTAGCCACATGTAGCTGGTTTATCAATCTTACAACTGTCATAACAATTATCTGAGTGTATCAATAATGCGATGATGTGACATCATGTCTGTCTCCGGTTACAGCCTCCCAACCACAAACACATAATAGAGGAGGTTGACATTTGAGCCAGCACACTGCTCAGCATTTCCAAAATCAAGGCACCTCTCTCCAGTCCAAAGGGATGAGTAGCCCTCTTAGAGTTATCATCATGTTGGTTTCCCTTTGAAGTAGATAGCTTTCTTTTTCTGACTGTTGAGGTAGTTCGGCCTTGATTCTGGACGTCAAGTAATGCATCTGTCTGACTCCCAACCCAAAAGAGACTGAGAGAGGTAGACTCATAGTGCACTGTTGATGAACAAGAAGAGCAAAAGAATTTGATTTTTTTTTGTAGATTTGTATTTGATAACTAAACTAACAGGTCTGGTCTCTGAAGAACCAGACAAAAGTACATCAAGAAGTGGACCAGTAAATCTAGCTAAGTGTAAAAGAGCCAATCACCTTCAGGCAAAATCACCCATCAGCCCCTAAACATTGCAAGTCATTGAAATCAAGTTTAAAAATTAGTTCAACACCCTCACTGTCTGCCGCCACATGAGTCGTCATCACTCACTCAATAATATATCACTCATTGGTGCAATAGTTACACGTTCCAGTCCATGCACAGTAGTACACATTTGTTATATTGTATCTCCTCCTTTCCCATGGAAACAAAACTTTAGCAGTCTTGTAAATGAATGATCGCTACTGGAGCAGCCCTACTAGGGAATGAAAAAAGGTAGGATAGGCATGGGACAGAGGCAGACATTGGCCCTCATTATGATCTCAGTGTGCCGATATCCGAGCTGGCGGTCAATAGATGACGGACAGCGCAACTACCCTCTGCCGGCAGTAAAATGTTTTCCCCACTGGGCCGGCGGGCGAAAACTGTTGCCACCCGCCGGCCCTGCAGGGAAAAGGGCCGTAACATTGACAGCGGCTCCAAATGGAGCTGCCGCCAATGTTGGTATGCGGCAGGTGCATCAGCACTCGTCGTGCAGATCACTGCCCGTAAGTCGGGCAGTGACCTGCGCGATGGGGCACTGCACGGGGGCCCCTGAGCACCCCTTCCAACAGGCTTTCCCTGGCGTGGGAACCCTCCAGGGAAAGGCTGGTGGCAAAAGGGATCATTATCCAAGGGGCAGCGCTGCTTGCAGCGCTTCCCTGTCGGAAAATGATTCCCTCCACCGTTAGACTGCCTGTCGGCGGCAGCCTGGCAGTTGAGGAGGGCCGCCATAGGCGGCCCTCACTGTGTCCCTAATATGGCGGTGCAGACCGCCATGCTGGTGGCGGTCTTTGCCCCCGCCGCCGGCATGGCGGTCTGAACCGCCGGGGTTTATAATGACCCCCATTATCTTCACTGTCCTTGAAAAGAATGGAGAGGCTTCTTCAAAGCATACTGGTCCAACTCCAATCCAGCCATACAAATGAATAAATGTTTGGGCTACATAAGTCAGACACAAAATATATAATGTTCCTGTAGCAATAACCATTTTTTTGGCAAAACAGTTTTTGATGATAATCTGAAAGTTCTCTGGTATGCGTACTTAGTCAGGAAAGTAGAGTTTGTCCTTAAACTCAGGGGGTTTGCCTAGAAGGTGGGCAGCTAATGCACTTGAGTCTGACAAATCACCCTTATCCTCTTCCTTTGGTGTTTCAGGAACAATTTAATCATGTTATATGAAGTGTTTGTTAAAACTAATAATTCAGTGAAACATTACCTTATGAAAAAGGAATGAAAGTGGCCAGCATTTATTTGTACTGTGTGTCAAGAATTGTGCCACAAATGTACTCTTTGGAGGACACAGTCCCCCTTTGCAGCCTTGGATTAGCAGCCAAGCGAAGGATTAAGTTCCCAACCAACTCATGCGCTTCTCTGTTTACCTTCACACTGGAGAATCTTTGCAACACCTTTTTTAACTGTTCCTTTGGCAGATGCAACGGCTGCATAGCTTGGCTCATAGTACTTTCCTCCATGCTGACTTCCCATGTGAAAACCTCAAAAGGAAGTAGCATTTGAGTCAGGCATTTGACTAGGCTCCATTTGTTGATCTCCATGGTCATGCTTTTCCCTGTTGCATCCCTTCCTCTTTGAAGGATGGTCTGTACTTCTCAAACAGACATTGCAGCATTTAGTAGGTAGAGTTCCACCATGTTGCAATCTCAGGTATGAAGGCTTTAAGTGGTACTCTTTTACCATGCTGAATGATACTCAACTGCTTATGGGCTTTGAAAGAACAATTGAAATGAGTGCATACTCTTCTGCAGGTGGCCAGTATGTTGCTATGTTTCCTTTTTGAGAAAGTCCTGCACAATCAGGTTGATGTAATGTGCCAAACAGAGGACACTGAAATATCCACCATCTGCCATGACCTTGATTATATAACTGCCAGTATCAGTGACAAAAAATCAAATTCTGAGATCTCTGGGTCACAGCCATTCAAACACCTTGCTGTTAAAGTCTTCCAAGATGATTGCAGCTGTATGGGATTTCTTCATGGTGAACATCATTACTGCTGCATGCCACTGAACGCCCCTAAAAGTTTCTTGACCGCTGAAACCTGCAGATAGCTGTTGCCTAACTCCCACAAAAGAGTTCCATTGTGCAGTGATACACATGTAATCAGTTGCTTGACAACTGGTCCACATGTCTGTCATCAGCTGGCTAGTGTGAATAGCATTCTGCTGTAAAGCCGGTCCATACAATTGCAGCAGATCAAGCACTGGAACAGCAACTCTGGCAAAACAGGTCCGGCTGTGTAACCTTCCATTTTGGACAGACCATCATAAATTCAAACAATCCCACTCCTTCCACAAAAAGAAAAGGGAGGTAGTCCAGCGCTAACATTTTAACCTTTGGGTGGTTGAACTCATAGGGCTCCTCCTGTCTAAACATGCCTATAGTAGTAGCTTGGATGGTTTACTTTTGTAGTGCCACTGATGCAGCAAAGTTATGGAGAGAACCACGAGGTGGTAGACTCAATCTGCTTCTTGGGGTAGTTACTGTATGCGCTGTGTCTTCACCTGAGTCTTGTACCATTTTGAAGTTTTTGATGTTGGTGATGATGCTGGTGCACTACTGGGGGCAGGGCTTCCTTGTGTAAAGCTGTCACCCTCTTCTTTCTCATCACTTCTCACAGTGATCTGGGAAGATTCCCCTCTCTAATCACCACTACCAGCTGTAGCAATTTTTTATGTGCTCCTCCCACTGGATTGGGTGATGATTTTTCATATGGGTCATTTGGCCTCCAGTACCATAGTGTGAACCAGGCTCACTGCCACAAACACCAGTGTGGCAAATGGAGCTGATTGCAATATTATCCTCCTCCTTGCTAATTGTAACAAAGTCCCAAACTGGGGAGGAGAACTGTTTATTGTGTCACTGGTGCCACTGCCAATGCCCGAAGAACTGGAGGTTGGTGGGTGTATCAACGAGTGCCTCTCCACAGTGTGTACTTCAACTGAGGTATTGGTGGATGCAGGTCTCAGTGGGGGCCTTACAAATATGAAAGTTAGAGGTCATATTGGTGGAACCAGTGCCACATCGCTCTGAGCAGGCTGACTAGGAGGGATAACGTTGGTGTCCTCTGAGCCATCTTCCATGTCAATGACTGGCTCATCCCCCTCATCCCCTTCTATATATTTCTAAGGCTTTCAGGAACTTTCCTTTTCCCTTGTCTCTCATGGCGGGTCTTGGACTCAGCCGGGGTCTAATCCATGTCCATGTCATCTGAGTGGAGGCTTGGGGAAAATGGTGTAGTACCCTTTCTTTTTCTTGCTGGAGTTTGGGAAACCAATGGTTCAAGTAAAGGTACATCTTGCTCAGCAGAAAGCTCAACCTTCTTTTCTGCTCCTACTTCAGCTAGAACTATTGCTGGCTGCAGCTCCTGTTGTCCACTTTGCTCTCTTTCTTGCATGGGTACTAGTTTGTGGTTAAGACAACTCCAATTCAGACTCATTGCTTGTTGCCATGAATGCAGTGGCTGCCTCCCTGAGATACATGGGCTTCGGTTGGGGTGGTGCTGTCATTGATGTAGGAGTGGTGCTCCCAGCTTGCTGCCCGGGGAACTATGTGGCAGACACACAATGCTACCTGAAAAAGAAGGAGGAAGGCAAGCTATTTGAGGCAATCTGTCTCTTCTTCTCATCCTCACTTTCTTGGCAGCACCTTTCTTTGGGGCCATCTTCAAGCTCTGTCAGGCGGGACTTAGCTGCACAAGTGGAAGCAGAGGAGTCACGTATTGTTGTCACGTCTCTTTGTGCCGACCTTCTGTCTGGCAGTACTGTGGGTAATGTCTCTTGTGCGCCTAAAAGCAAAAAACAAAAAAAACATTTAGTGAAACATGGCATTTTTGCAGTTTGAATTATTCATATTACAGACAATATAATTTAGTGAGGTTATTCCAAATAATTACCATTAATAGTGCATCGATTCCAATCCACACCATAACATATTATTTCAATCAACAACATATGGAAATGTTTGCTTTATGTACATCTAAGGGGCGTGTCACTATGGCAGACAGGGTGGTGCAGGGAAAATTGAATGCTCTTTTAAAAATGAATGCTGGTGTATGCTTGCGGCAGGCGGGGCGAGGAAAATTGAATAATTCTTAAAAAATGAATGCTGGTTTGTGCCAATGGCAGGCAGAGAGTGCAGGTAAAAATTGAAAAATCATTAAAAAAATGTATGCTGGTGTGTGCCTGTGGTAGACAGGGGGTGCAGGGGGAAATTGAATAATCCTTCAGAAATGAATACTGATGCATGTCTATGGCCTAAGAAAAGGCCTATGGCAGGCGTGGAGATAAAATGTGGAAAAAAAAATGTTGGTGTACCACTCAGGACTATAAGAAATCCATTGAGAGGCAAGAAGGTGCAGGGAAAATGGAAAAAAATGCATTTAATATTCTAAACACTGTTCATACATATACTACCATGAGTCTCAAACACAGAGAAAAAAGTAAAAAAATTGACAAATACTGGCATAGTTCTCTTCTATCAATGTCCCTAGAAAATGGATTTGAAAACTGGAAAAAAGGGATTAACACACTAGGTGGCTGGCTCAAAATGACCAAGGTCCACATGGTCAAACAACAGCAAGCAAGAAGGCATAGAGAGCAAAGAACACATGCAGGCCTAAGGCAAAGCACAATGACTGGCTACACAAAATGGTTGCCGCCACATAGTCAAACAACAAGAGGAAGCAAGGAGGCATGTAGAACAAAGAACAAATGCAGGCCTATGGCAAAAGAACAATAACTATCTACACAAAATGGCTGCCGGCCACATGGTCAACCAGCAACAGCAAACAAGGTGGCATGGAGAACAAAATACACATGCAGGCCTATTGCAAAAGTACACTGACTGCCTACATAAAATGGCCACTGACCACATGGTCAAACACCAACAGCAAGCAAGGAGGCATATAGAATAAAAAACACATGTAGGCCTACAGCAAAAGCACACTGACTGGCGAGACAAAATGGCAACCGGCCACATGTTCAAATAACAGTAACTATTAAGGAGCCATGAACAACAAAGAACACATGCAGGCCTATGTCAAAAGCACACTGGCTGGCTATACCAAATGGCCAGCGACCATATGTTCAAACAACAACAAGCATGGAGGCATGGATAATGAAGAACACATGCAGGCCTTTGGACACTGACTACACAAAATGGCCGCTGGCCACATGGCATGGAGAACAAAGAAAATATGGTGGTCTATGGCTAACATACACACACACTACCCAGACAAAGGATGCATGGTAAACAATAAAGAAAACACTGCCATTAATTCAGCAATGGTGAAAAAGAACAACAGACATCCTTCCAAGGCATGATATTATTACCCCACCAAAATACACTATCTGTGGAAAAAAAGTGAAATACAAAATAACATATTTTTTATTTAATCCAGTGCTATCCCTAGCGTAAATCATAAAAGTTTTAAAACAACATATACCACAGAAACAGTTGCTTCATATAACCAATGACTAGTACTGGCTTGATGGCCCCTGGGCAGACTAGGCCACGTGGTAAAATAAATGAATAGTGCAAAATTAACAAACGTGAAAAAAAATTATTTAACTGTGGAACCTTCTTCCTTTATAAAAGCTAAAAAATACATGCAAAAAACTACTAGGCCACTACCACAACTCCAGGACACCCACTAAAACCACAATCAAATTTAAAAATTGAATAAAAGTACAAATAAAAATACTGGTGCATGTCCTCTATCAAACAGTATCCTTATCCAAAATGTTTTGAATTTACTTGTTGTGGTGTCACAAATACAAAGGGCCTCATTATGAATTTTGCGGTCCGCCGACTTCCATGGAGGCGGTCTGACTGCTTCCAGGTTGGCGGCCTGACTGCCAGATTA
This sequence comes from Pleurodeles waltl, assembly GCF_031143425.1. Lineage (NCBI taxonomy): Eukaryota > Metazoa > Chordata > Amphibia > Caudata > Salamandridae > Pleurodeles > Pleurodeles waltl. Next base: position 856,395,499 of record NC_090439.1, read on the forward strand.
CAAGTCATGAGGGCCTATGGAACAAAGACCACTGCAGTCCCGTTGGCACTGCCAGGCAGCACAGATCGTCATGAGGCAGCACAAAAAGGCCGGCGGAGCCTGTGTTTCTGCTGGACACATTATAAGGTTGCACACTGCCAATGTGACCGTGCAATCCAACCACCACATCCCAGCAGGCATAAATGGACAGTGTAAAGGGAGACACTCACCTGCAGGCAGCCTCACGCGTCCGGTGCCGCCATGGAGCACATCACATATGTCCTGCCACTGCTCCTGCTCATCAAAGGTGCACAAAATCCATGCTGCTATGGGTGCAACCGACCATAAGTACACACACCTACCTGTGTCATTATTCCCTACAGCAGATCATTGTGCCATCGCCCACATCATATTGGGTCACACTACAAGCACCAAATCTACATCTCATTGTGTCCCGGGTCAGAATTATGCATAATGAAGGACAAATTTACAGTCACAATAGGCCCCCTTTTGGCAGGTCACTCTCACTGCACCGCAACACTATACAATAACACATGTCTGCCCAGCTCAGGCACAGGGACAGTGAAGGGTACACAACATTGTCTCACACAACACCAACAACACATCAACATCACAAATACAAATACACCTCACACACTCACATTCCTCACATGCCGAGGACTGTTGTCACATTCAACACACATATGTTTGGATGTGGCATGGAACACATACAACACTCCCAGTAAACACCCCTGCAATTGACACACACATCACTAGGTCTGGGCTGAGTGAACGGAGTCCGGCTTCATGGAGTTCCGCAGAGTTGAAAAAAAACTCAGTGGATTTCCGCAAAGCAGATGTTCCGTGCCACCGCGAAGTCCTCCTGAATGTGCCTGTCTCTGAGACGCTAAGCAGGGTCGGGCCTGGTCAACCAGGCCCAACCCTGATTAGCGATTCTGCAATCGGGTGCATTCAGGTGGGACATAGGCATTGAAAGCTGCAGTTTCAAACCTTTTGTGCAACGGCCTGAGGCCTGAACGTCAGTTTTCTTTCACTACCTATGGCTCTGGCCTGAATTCAGGTCAGGGCTGTAGGCAGCAAAGGCCGCCAGACTTATTGTGCACTGGCCTGCCCCGTGTGCATTGCACACAGGACAGGCCGGTGCACAAGAGGCCTGAAATGGCAGCTTTCACTGCCTATGGCCCTGGCCTGAATTCAGGCAAGGGCCGTAGGCAGCGAAAGCTGCTATATCAGTCTTTGTGCACCAGTGTGCACAAACAACGTCAACCAAAGAGACACAAGCCCATATTTATACTTTTTAGTGCCGCATTTGTGTCGTTTTTTGACGCATAATCAGCGCAAACTTACAAAATACAATTATATTTTGTACGTTTGCGCCGATTTTACATAAAAAACGGTGCAAATGCGGCGCTAAAAAAGCATAAATATGGGCCATAGTCTTCCCTGGGTTTTCACGGGGGGTCCTCCTCTACTCATTGCCTGATGGCGATTACAAGTCCTCCTCTTCAGCGGCTGCCTCCCTCCTCTTCTCTGGTGCGCACTGTAGCACAGTAATGGTGAGCTGCACAGCGCAAGTGCAGACTGTTTGGGCTTGCACTGTGCAGCCCATACTGGGCTGCAGAACACACCAGGTAAGCTGGACTAACTCCGCACTCCAAGCAGAGCGCAGAGTTACAAAAACTCATTTAGCTGAGCCAGCAAAGCAGAGCTCCATGCATGCCCCTACACATCACACACATTACACCACAATGGAAGGACAATGGCATGCACAATAGTCAGAGAGACAAATATACAAAGACCGCTATGCATGCAATACCTGGACAATAGGGATGGGGCCATCAGGAGCACTCAGGGAAGGAGGCTGCAATGGGACACATATTGCCTTGCAACTGCTCATAAAACAACATTTGCACAGCAACTGTCCCTTCTGGTATCACTGGAACAAACAATATTAGACCCAAATGACATGCCTATCTGCACAATGTGGAGGTGCAAGTCAACAAAGCACATACAACTCTAACTGCATGGGACATACCTCTACAGGAGATAGCTGCAAGGTACACACAGCTACATGGACACATTCAGTAAATTGCTAACAAAGTTAGCACAACTGAACACACTCTGTGTCTGCACAAACGAAACTCAAGCTGACACACATCAGATGAATACATAATCCATATCAGGGGGTGGGCCTAACACCATATATGCTCATATTGAACAACACATTATGAAATATTTACTATACCAAACAGAACACGATGCTTTGACACCATCATTGCATTTACACCCACATATACATATACACAAAATATACCCTTATCTTGGGGGACACAAGCACTGCCCACAAAGTCAGATACTGCAAACAACAGCAAATAGATCAGCAAGCAGGCTTAAATACACACCGTAGGCAGACAACACAAGTCACTCAGGGACAACATAAAGGGAGAAAAACAATTGCAGGATAAGTGTGGACCCAAAAAAAGACAACTGCTTGGGTTTATTGCAAAAGCAAATTCAATTGGTCCAAGGCCATTGGCCAGTCCATATATAAGTCCATTATAGCACAGTATTGTGCCAACACTTGACTCCTACCTGTCAGGGAACCTCCACAGGAAGGGGCATCAAGTGGGCAGGCAGGCTCCTCAGGGGTCATTCTACGGGAGAGTTGTACATGCGTTTGAGGGTTTGGGAGGGATGGTCAGCTTTTTGGTAGGGGAGGGCTTCTTCTTGGGGAGGAGAGGTATGGGTGCTTGCAGGGGGGCAGGGAAGGACATGAAGGTGGAAGGGAGGGGTTGTGAAGTGGGTGGGGGCCTCAGGTTTGGGACTTGGGGTGGAGGAACCAGAGGAAAAGTCAAACAAAAAAACATTCTTAGGGACACAGGGATGTTCAGCACAAGGAGGTTGTGATTTGGAGGTTGAGGGAGTAGTTGTCTGCAGTGTTGGTGTGGATGTCAAGGGTGCGTGCTTCTAGGAGGTATGCTTGTGTTTGGTTGGTGTATGTTAGGTGGGTGAGTAAGTGCATTTGTGTGTCTTGAAGGTCTGGGAGGTGAGATGCTGGGGGATGGAGTTGTGGATGTGTGTGTGTCTGTTGGGGTGGTGACTGCATGTATGCTGGATGTGGTGGATGTCTGTGTGCCTGTTGTTGTGGTGTCTGTGGGTATGGTGATTGTGGTTGATATCTGGGAGTCTGTTGGGATGGCGTCTGTGGGTATGATGTGTGTGGTGGGTGTGTCACTGACTGTTGGTGTGATGCCTGTGGGTATGCTTGCTGTGGTATGCGTAATACTAGGGGTGTCTGGGCAAGTGGTAACTGTAGATGTGTCTGTGGGTGGATGTTGTTTGCTTGGGTGCAGGTGTGTTTTGTGGTGCTTGTGTTTGTGTGTGCTGCTCCAGTGTGTTGATGTGGATGCGAACGGGTCTGTCTGTGTGCTTTGGTTAGGTAGGGGAAGGGGGATTTAGATTGGGAATAGCGAGGTGGAGGGGGGACAGATGATGGGGGATGACTGTCTGCCATCAGTTAGGAGGCCAGAGCCTGAAAAGATCTGTGTAGGCCAGCTTTGCACCCTGAATGCCTTCCAGGAATGCATTTGTTTGTTGTAATTGTGTTGCCAATTCCTGGATGTGATTCACAATGGCTGTCTTCCCCACAGAGATACTTCTTAGGAGGTCAATAGCATCCTTACTGAGGGGCAGCAGGGGAAAGAGGGCCTGGGACGGAGCTGCCAGTGGCAAAGGAGATGCCCACCCCCCTGGGTGAGTGGGCACAGCCAACTGGGTGGGGAGCAACAAGGAAGGCGGTGATAGAACAGGAGTGGCAGACAAAGATGGTGCAGTGGGTTCCCCAATTGGTCCACCACCACTAGGGAGTGGTCACTGGAGGAAGAATCCAATGATGATGAGGATGTACCAGTCCCCCTGTGGCAATCCCCTCACCTCAAGGCCACTGGGTCCCTCTGTGTCGGTGATGTCTTGAGCCAAGTTCCCATGGCCAGATGCGTCTCCAGCTGTCTGTACCCCGTCTCCTTCATTTGCCAGTGCTGATGCTGCAAATACAGAGACATAGGGTCATCACATGTCCATGATCACACTTGAACAACAGCTCTGATTAGCAAACATTACCACGATAATAAGTAGGCCCCAGCAAAAAAGACTTCACCTAAGTGGCCCATACATGTGCCATAACATCTGCATGCATGCCAACTGAACTGTTAACAGTTGCCAACAGGAAATTCAGCATCTCAGACAACTACAATCGCATAGCTGACGTTGTGCAATCACAATAACCATTGAACAAGCGGGAAACCCCATCACCCTCAAAGCTGTGCACTGTGGAGCATACCTCAGTTAAATGTGGGCATACAATAGTAGGCCTATACCAAATGCAATTCCGTAGATTCTACACAAGGTCATGCACACATCTATTTGTCACATACATAATAACCCAACAGTAAGAAATTATGCTCCAAAATCCTTCCATGTTGATGACAAAAGTACAATATTCTGGAGAAGGTGACATGGAAATACGCATGTCACACTGGAAGCAGTCTCACTATGCACACTTCACCAAGTGACATATGTCCCAATAGAGTAATGAAGGTATTATTAATGTTGCTCAGATAGGTCACACATGTGGCATGGTACCAGGCACTATCTACATCATGTGCAATATGTAAGGGAAAGATATTCCCAAAATACACAACACAATGAGCCAGCAACCCCCAACAAAATAACCACTAATGTCTGCCCCCCCTTACAATGACACTCGGAGTGCCTGAGTAGACACCATTAGTCCCTTGAATGTTGGAGAGGCCCAGAGATTTACAAGTATTTGTTGAAGGCCATTAACATGTTGCCCAATTGGAAACCACATCACTGTCTCCATTATGGTCAGGCAGACCCAAATGTCTGTCTGTGGATGCATGTTTGTACCCAAACAAAAGTGATTCCATCATAACTGCAAATCACTCCATGATGCTGATCAACAGTCAGGTCACAGACCTCCCCCATTATACATGTGCAGTACACGTTTCCACATGATGAACATGGAGTTTCACATTGTGGCTCTAAACTCTAGGGCTACCTGTCATTTCCCTCATTGCTACTGCAGTAGTGCATGCCAAATGACATGCCATGGTGGGTGAGGGTATCTGTCAGCCAATGAGCAGTGTTGACACACTCCTGTATATGGCACAACATGAAATGTACCCCCCATTGTAAATACTCTATTCCGCACACCGTTTGCCATGCACATATATGTGGCAACAGCTATCTGCAGGTTTCAGCGGTCAAGAAACTTTGAGGGGCGTTCAGTGGCATGCAGCAGTAATGATGTTCACCATAAAGAAATCCCATACAGCTGCAATCATCTTGGAAGACTTTAACATGCAGGCCTATTGCAAAAGTACACTGACTGCCTACATAAAATGGCCACTGACCACATGGTCAAACACCAACAGCAAGCAAGGAGGCATATAGAATAAAGAACACATTTAGGCCTACAGCAAAAGCACACTGACTGGCGAGACAAAATGGCAACCGGCCACATGTTCAAACAACAGTAACTATTCAGGAGCCATGAACAACAAAGAACTCATGCAGGCCTATGTCAAAAGCACACTGGCTGGCTATACCAAATGGCCAGCGACCATATGTTCAAACAACAACAAGCATGGAGGCATGGATAATGAAGAACACATGCAGGCATTTGGACACTGACTACACAAAATGGCCGCTGGCCACATGACATGGAGAACAAAGAAAATATGGTGGCCTATGGCTAACATACACACACACTACCCAGACAAAGGATGCATGGTAAACAATAAAGAAAACACTGCCATTAATTCAGCAATGGTGAAAAAGAACAACAGACATCCTTCCAAGGCATGATATTATTACCCCACCAAAATACACTATCTGCAGAAAAAAAGTGAAATACAAAACAGCATATTTTTTATTTGATCCAGTGCTATCCCTAGCGTAAATCATAAAAGTTTTAAAACAACATATACCACAGAAACAGTTGCTTCATATAACCAATGACTAGTACTGGCTTGATGGCCCCTGGGCAGACTAGGCCACGTGGTAAAATAAATGAATAGTGCAAAATTAACAAACGTGAAAAAAATGTATTTAACTGTGGAACCTTCTTCCTTTATAAAAGCTAAAAAATACATGCAAAAAACTACTAGGCCTCTACCACAACTCCAGGCCACCCACTAAAACCACAATCAAATTTAAAAATTGAATAAAAGTACAAATAAAAATACTGGTGCATGTCCTCTATCAAACAGTATCCTTATCCAATTTTTTTTTAATTTACTTGTTGTGGTGTCACAAATACAAAGGGCCTCATTATGAATTTTGCGATCCGCCGACTTCCATGGAGGCGGTCTGACTGCTTCCAGGTTGGCGGCCTGACTGCCAGATTACAAGTCATGAGGGCCTATGGAACAAAGACCACTGCAGTCCCGTTGGCACTGCCAGGCAGCACAGATCGTCATGAGGCAGCACAAACAGGCCGGCGGAGCCTGTGTTTCTGCTGGACACATTATGAGGTTGCACACTGCCAATGTGACCGTGCAATCCAACCACCACATCCCAGCAGGCATAAATGGACAGTGTAAAGGGAGACACTCACCTGCAGGCAGCCTCACGCGTCCGGTGCCGCCATGGAGCACATCACATATGTCCTGCCACTGCTCCTGCTCATCAAAGGTGCACAAAATCCATGCTGCTATGGGTGCAACCGACCATAAGTACACACACCTACCTGTGTCATTATTCCCTACAGCAGATCATTGTGCCATCGCCCACATCATATTGGGTCACACTACAAGCACCAAATCTACATCTCATTGTGTCCCGGGTCAGAATTATGCATAATGAAGAACAAATTTACATTCACAATAGGCCCCCTTTTGGCAGGTCACTCACACTGCACCGCAACACTATACAATAACACATGTCTGCCCAGCTCAGGCACAGGGACAGTGAAGGGTACACAACATTGTCTCACACAACACCAACAACACATCAACATCACAAATACAAATACACCTCACACACTCACATTCCTCACATGCCGAGGACTGTTGTCACATTCAACACACATATGTTTGGATGTGGCATGGAACACATACAACACTCCCAGTAAACACCCCTGCAATTGACACACACATCACTAGGCCTGGGCTGAGTGAACGGAGTCCGGCTTCATGGAGTTCTGCAGAGTTGAAAAAAAACTCAGTGGAATTCCGCAAAGCAGATGTTCCGTGCCACCGCGAAGTCCTCCTGAATGTGCCTGTCTCTGAGACGCTAAGCAGGGTCGGGCCTGGTCAACCAGGCCCAACCCTGATTAGCGATTCTGCGATCGGGTGCATTCAGGTGGGACATAGGCATTGAAAGCTGCAGTTTCAAACCTTTTGTGCAACGGCCTGAGGCCTGAACGTCAGTTTTCTTTCACTACCTATGGCTCTGGCCTGAATTCAGGTCAGGGCTGTAGGCAGCAAAGGCCGCCAGACTTATTGTGCACTGGCCTGCCCCGTGTGCATTGCACACAGGACAGGCCGGTGCACAAGAGGCCTGAAATGGCAGCTTTCACTGCCTATGGCCCTGGCCTGAATTCAGGCCAGGGCTGTAGGCAGCGAAAGCTGCTATATCAGTCTTTGTGCACCAGTGTGCACAAACAACGTCAACCAAAGAGACACAAGCCCATATTTATACTTTTTAGTGCCGCATTTGTGTCGTTTTTTGACGCATAATCGGCGCAAACTTACAAAATACAATTATATTTTGTACGTTTGCGCCGATTTTACATAAAAAACTACGCAAATGCGGCGCTAAAAAAGCATAAATATGGGCCATAGTCTTTCCTGGGTTTTCACGGGGGGTCCTCCTCTACTCATTGCCTGATGGCGATTACAAGTCCTCCTCTTCAGCGGCTGCCTCCCTCCTCTTCTCTGGTGCGCACTGTAGCACAGTAATGGTGAGCTGCACAGCGCAAGTGCAGACTGTTTGGGCTTGCACTGTGCAGCCCATACTGGGCTGCAGAACACACCAGGTAAGCTGGACTAACTCCGCACTCCAAGCAGAGCGCAGAGTTACAAAAACTCATTTAGCTGAGCCAGCAAAGCAGAGCTCCATGCATGCCCCTACACATCACACACATTACACCACAATGGAAGGACAATGGCATGCACAATAGTCAGAGAGACAAATATACAAAGACCACTATGCATGCAATACCTGGACAATAGGGATGGGGCCATCAGGAGCACTCAGGGAAGGAGGCTGCAATGGGACACATATTGCCTTGCAACTGCTCATAAAACAACATTTGCACAGCAACTGTCCCTTCTGGTATCACTGGAACAAACAATATTAGACCCAAATGACATGCCTATCTGCACAATGTGGAGGTGCAAGTCAACAAAGCACATACAACTCTAACTGCATGGGACATACCTCTACAGGAGATAGCTGCAAGGTACACACAGCTACATGGACACATTCAGTAAATTGCTAACAAAGTTAGCACAACTGAACACACTCTGTGTCTGCACAAACGAAACTCAAGCTGACACACATCAGATGAATACATAATCCATATCAGGGGGTGGGCCTAACACCATATATGCTCATATTGAACAACACATTATGAAATATTTACTATACCAAACAGAACCCGATGCTTTGACACCATCATTGCATTTACACCCACATATACATACACACAAAATATACCCTTATCTTGGGGGACACAAGCACTGCCCACAAAGTCAGATACTGCAAACAACAGCAAATAGATCAGCAAGCAGGCTTAAATACACACCGTAGGCAGACAACACAAGTCACTCAGGGACAACATAAAGGGAGAAAAACAATTGCAGGATAAGTGTGGACCCAAAAAAAGACAACTGCTTGGGTTTATTGCAAAAGCAAATTCAATTGGTCCAAGGCCATTGGCCAGTCCATATATAAGTCCATTATAGCACAGTATTGTGCCAACACTTGACTCCTACCTGTCAGGGAACCTCCACAGGAAGGGGCATCAAGTGGGCAGGCAGGCTCCTCAGGGGTCATTCTACGGGATAGTTGTACTTGCGTTTGGGGGTTTGGGAGGGATGGTCAGCTTTTTGGTAGGGGAGGGCTTCTTCTTGGGGAGGAGAGGTATGGGTGCTTGCAGGGGGGCAGGGAAGGACATGAAGGTGGAAGGGAGGGGTTGTGAAGTGGGTGGGGGCCTCAGGTTTGGGACTTGGGGTGGAGGAACCAGAGGAAAAGTCAAACAAAAAAACATTCTTAGGGACACAGGGATGTTCAGCACAAGGAGGTTGTGATTTGGAGGTTGAGGGAGTAGTTGTCTGCAGTGTTGGTGTGGATGTCAAGGGTGCGTGCTTCTAGGAGGTATGCTTGTGTTTGGTTGGTGTATGTTAGGTGGGTGAGTAAGTGCATTTGTGTGTCTTGAAGGTCTGGGAGGTGAGATGCTGGGGGATGGAGTTGTGGATGTGTGTGTGTCTGTTGGGGTGGTGACTGCATGTATGCTGGATGTGGTGGATGTCTGTGTGCCTGTTGTTGTGGTGTCTGTGGGTATGGTGATTGTGGTTGATATCTGGGAGTCTGTTGGGATGGCGTCTGTGGGTATGATGTGTGTGGTGGGTGTGTCACTGACTGTTGGTGTGATGCCTGTGGGTATGCTTGCTGTGGTATGCGTAATACTAGGGGTGTCTGGGCAAGTGGTAACTGTAGATGTGTCTGTGGGTGGATGTTGTTTGCTTGGGTGCAGGTGTGTTTTGTGGTGCTTGTGTTTGTGTGTGCTGCTCCAGTGTGTTGATGTGGATGCGAACGGGTCTGTCTGTGTGCTTTGGTTAGGTAGGGGAAGGGGGATTTAGATTGGGAATAGCGAGGTGGAGGGGGGACAGATGATGGGGGATGACTGTCTGCCATCAGTTAGGAGGCCAGAGCCTGAAAAGATCTGTGTAGGCCAGCTTTGCACCCTGAATGCCTTCCAGGAATGCATTTGTTTGTTGTAATTGTGTTGCCAATTCCTGGATGTGATTCACAATGGCTGTCTTCCCCACAGAGATACTTCTTAGGAGGTCAATAGCATCCTTACTGAGGGGCAGCAGGGGAAAGAGGGCCTGGGACGGAGCTGCCAGTGGCAAAGGAGATGCCCACCCCCCTGGGTGAGTGGGCACAGCCAACTGGGTGGGGAGCAACAAGGAAGGCGGTGATAGAACAGGAGTGGCAGACAAAGATGGTACAGTGGGTTCCCCAATTGGTCCACCACCACTAGGGAGTGGTCACTGGAGGAAGAATCCAATGATGATGAGGATGTACCAGTCCCCCTGTGGCAATCCCCTCACCTCAAGGCCACTGGGTCCCTCTGTGTCGGTGATGTCTTGAGCCAAGTTCCCATGGCCAGATGCTTCTCCACTTGTCTGTACCCCGTCTCCTTCATTTGCCAGTGCTGATGCTGCAAATACAGAGACATAGGGTCATCACATGTCCATGATCACACTTGAACAACAGCTCTGATTAGCAAACATTACCACGATAATAAGTAGGCCCCAGCCAAAAAGACTTCACCTAAGTGGCCCATACATGTGCCATAACATCTGCATGCATGCCAACTGAACTGTTAACAGTTGCCAACAGGAAATTCAGCATCTCAGACAACTACAATCGCATAGCTGACGTTGTGCAATCACAATAACCATTGAACAAGCGGGAAACCCCATCACCCTCAAAGCTGTGAACTGTGGAGCATACCTCAGTTAAATGTGGGCATACAATAGTAGGCCTATACCAAATGCAATTCCGTAGATTCTACACAAGGTCATGCACACATCTATTTGTCACATACATAATAACCCAACAGTAAGAAATTATGCTCCAAAATCCTTCCATGTTGATGACAAAAGTACAATATTCTGGAGAAGGTGACATGGAAATACGCATGTCACACTGGAAGCAGTCTCACTATGCACACTTCACCAAGTGACATATGTCCCAATAGAGTAATGAAGGTATTATTAATGTTGCTCAGATAGGTCACACATGTGGCATGGTACCAGGCACTATCTACATCATGTGCAATATGTCAGGGAAAGATATTCCCAAAATACACAACACAATGAGCCAGCAACCCCCAACAAAATAACCACTAATGTCTGCCCCCCTTACAATGACACTCGGAGTGCCTGAGTAGACACCATTAGTCCCTTGAATGTTGGAGAGGCCCAGAGATTTACAAGTATTTGTTGAAGGCCATTAACATGTTGCCCAATTGGAAACCACATCACTGTCTCCATTATGGTCAGGCAGACCCAAATGTCTGTCTGTGGATGCATGTTTGTACCCAAACAAAAGTGATTCCATCATAACTGCAAATCACTCCATGATGCTGATCAACAGTCGGGTCACAGACCTCCCCCATTATACATGTGCAGTACACGTTTCCACATGATGAACATGGAGTTTCACATTGTGGCTCTAAACTCTAGGGCTACCTGTCATTTCCCTCATTGCTACTGCAGTAGTGCATGCCAAATGACATGCCATGGTGGGTGAGGGTATCTGTCAGCCAATGAGCAGTGTTGACACACTCCTGTATATGGCACAACATGAAATGTACCCCCCATTGTAAATACTCTATTCCGCACACCGTTTGCCATGCACATATATGTGGCAACAGCTATCTGCAGGTTTCAGCGGTCAAGAAACTTTGAGGGGCGTTCAGTGGCATGCAGCAGTAATGATGTTCACCATAAAGAAATCCCATACAGCTGCAATCATCTTGGAAGACTTTAACATGCAGGCCTATTGCAAAAGTACACTGACTGCCTACATAAAATGGCCACTGACCACATGGTCAAACACCAACAGCAAGCAAGGAGGCATATAGAATAAAGAACACATTTAGGCCTACAGCAAAAGCACACTGACTGGCGAGACAAAATGGCAACCGGCCACATGTTCAAACAACAGTAACTATTAAGGAGCCATGAACAACCAAGAACTCATGCAGGCCTATGTCAAAAGCACACTGGCTGGCTATACCAAATGGCCAGCGACCATATGTTCAAACAACAACAAGCATGGAGGCATGGATAATGAAGAACACATGCAGGCATTTGGACACTGACTACACAAAATGGTCGCTGGCCACATGACATGGAGAACAAAGAAAATATGGTGGCCTATGGCTAACATACACACACACTACCCAGACAAAGGATGCATGGTAAACAATAAAGAAAACACTGCCATTAATTCAGCAATGGTGAAAAAGAACAACAGACATCCTTCCAAGGCATGATATTATTACCCCACCAAAATACACTATCTGCAGAAAAAAAGTGAAATACAAAACAGCATATTTTTTATTTAATCCAGTGCTATCCCTAGCGTAAATCATAAAAGTTTTAAAACAACATATACCACAGAAACAGTTGCTTCATATAACCAATGACTAGTACTGGCTTGATGGCCCCTGGGCAGACTAGGCCACGTGGTAAAATAAATGAATAGTGCAAAATTAACAAACGTGAAAAAAATGTATTTAACTGTGGAACCTTCTTCCTTTAAAAAAGCTAAAAAATACATGCAAAAAAACTACTAGGCCTCTACCACAACTCCAGGCCACCCACTAAAACCACAATCAAATTTAAAAATTGAATAAAAGTACAAATAAAAATACTGGTGCATGTCCTCTATCAAACAGTATCCTTATCCAATTTTTTTAGAATTTACTTGTTGTGGTGTCACAAATACAAAGGGCCTCATTATGAATTTTGCGATCCGCCGACTTCCATGGAGGCGGTCTGACTGCTTCCAGGTTGGCGGCCTGACTGCCAGATTACAAGTCATGAGGGCCTATGGAACAAAGACCACTGCAGTCCCGTTGGCACTGCCAGGCAGCACAGATCGTCATGAGGCAGCACAAACAGGCCGGCGGAGCCTGTGTTTCTGCTGGACACATTATGAGGTTGCACACTGCCAATGTGACCGTGCAATCCAACCACCACATCCCAGCAGGCATAAATGGACAGTGTAAAGGGAGACACTCACCTGCAGGCAGCGTCACGCGTCCGGTGCCGCCATGGAGCACATTACATATGTCCTGCCACTGCTCCTGCTCATCAAAGGTGCACAAAATCCATGCTGCTATGGGTGCAACCGACCATAAGTACACACACCTACCTGTGTCATTATTCCCTACAGCAGATTATTGTGCCATCACCCACATCATATTGGGTCACACTACAAGCACCAAATCCACATCTCATTGTGTCCCGGGTCAGAATTATGCATAATGAAGGACAAATTTACAGTCACAATAGGCCCCCTTTTGGCAGGTCACTCACACTGCACCGCAACACTATACAATAACACATGTCTGCCCAGCTCAGGCACAGGGACAGTGAAGGGTACACAACATTGTCTCACACAACACCAACAACACATCAACATCACAAATACAAATACACCTCACACACTCACATTCCTCACATGCCAAGGACTGTTGTCACATTCAACACACATATGTTTGGATGTGGCATGGAACACATACAACACTCCCAGTAAACACCCCTGCAATTGACACACACATCACTAGGCCTGGGCTGAGTGAACGGAGTCCGGCTTCATGGAGTTCCGCGGAGTTGAAAAAAAACTCAGTGGAATTCCGCAAAGCAGATGTTCCGTGCCACCGCGGAGTCCTCCTGAATGTGCCTGTCTCTGAGACGCTAAGCAGGGTCGGGCCTGGTCAACCAGGCCCAACCCTGATTAGCGATTCTGCGATCGGGTGCATTCAGGAGGGACATAGGCATTGAAAGCTGAAGTTTCAAACCTTTTGTGCAACGGCGTGAGGCCTGAACGTCAGTTTTCTTTCACTACCTATGGCTCTGGCCTGAATTCAGGTCAGGGCTGTAGGCAGCAAAGGCCGCCAGACTTATTGTGCACTGGCCTGCCCCGTGTGCATTGCACACAGGACAGGCCGGTGCACAAGAGGCCTGAAATGGCAACTTTCACTGCCTATGGCCCTGGCCTGAATTCAGGCCAGGGCTGTAGGCAGCGAAAGCTGCTATATCAGTCTTTGTGCACCAGTGTGCACAAACAACGTCAACCAAAGTGACACAAGCCCATATTTATACTTTTTAGTGCCGCATTTGTGTCGTTTTTTGACGCACAATCAGCGCAAACTTACAAAATACAATTATATTTTGTACGTTTGCGCCGATTTTACATAAAAAACGATGCAAATGCGGCGCTAAAAAAGCATAAATATGGGCCATAGTCTTCCCTGGGTTTTCACGGGGGGTCCTCCTCTACTCATTGCCTGATGGCGATTACAAGTCCTCCTCTTCAGCGGCTGCCTCCCTCCTCTTCTCTGGTGCGCACTGTAGCACAGTTATGGTGAGCTGTACAGCGCAAGTGCAGACTGTTTGGGCTTGCACTGTGCAGCCCATACTGGGCTGCAGAACACACCAGGTAAGCTGGACTAACTCCGCACTCCAAGCAGAGCGCAGAGTTACAAAAACTCATTTAGCTGAGCCAGCAAAGCAGAGATCCATGCATGCCCCTACACATCACACACATTACACCACAATGGAAGGACAATGGCATGCACAATAGTCAGAGAGACAAATATACAAAGACCACTATGCATGCAATACCTGGACAATAGGGATGGGGCCATCAGGAGCACTCAGGGAAGGAGACTGCAATGGGACACATATTGCCTTGCAACTGCTCATAAAACAACATTTGCACAGCAACTGTCCCTTCTGGTATCACTGGAACAAACAATATTAGACCCAAATGACATGCCTATCTGCACAATGTGGAGGTGCAAGTCAACAAAGCACATACAACTCTAACTGCATGGGACATACCTCTACAGGAGATAGCTGCAAGGTACACACAGCTACATGGACACATTCAGTAAATTGCTAACAAAGTTAGCACAACTGAACACACTATGTGTCTGCACAAACGAAACTCAAGCTGACACACATCAGATGAATACATAATCCATATCAGGGGGTGGGCCTAACACCATATATGCTCATATTGAACAACACATTATGAAATATTTACTATACCAAACAGAACACGATGCTTTGACACCATCATTGCATTTACACCCACATATACATACACACAAAATATACCCTTATCTTGGGGGACACAAGCACTGCCCACAAAGTCAGATACTGCAAACAACAGCAAATAGATCAGCAAGCAGGCTTAAATACACACCGTAGGCAGACAACACAAGTCACTCAGGGACAACATAAAGGGAGAAAAACAATTGCAGGATAAGTGTGGACCCAAAAAAAGACAACTGCTTGCGTTTATTGCAAAAGCAAATTCAATTGGTCCAAGGCCATTGGCCAGTCCATATATAAGTCCATTATAGCACAGTATTGTGCCAACACTTGACTCCTACCTGTCAGGGAACCTCCACAGGAAGGGGCATCAAGTGGGCAGGCAGGCTCCTCAGGGGTCATTCTACGGGAGAGTTGTACTTGCGTTTGGGGGTTTGGGAGGGATGGTCAGCTTTTTGGTAGGGGAGGGCTTCTTCTTGGGGAGGAGAGGTATGGGTGCTTGCAGGGGGGCAGGGAAGGACATGAAGGTGGAAGGGAGGGGTTGTGAAGTGGGTGGGGGCCTCAGGTTTGGGACTTGGGGTGGAGGAACCAGAGGAAAAGTCAAACAAAAAAACATTCTTAGGGACACAGGGATGTTCAGCACAAGGAGGTTGTGATTTGGAGGTTGAGGGAGTAGTTGTCTGCAGTGTTGGTGTGGATGTCAAGGGTGCGTGCTTCTAGGAGGTATGCTTGTGTTTGGTTGGTGTATGTTAGGTGGGTGAGTAAGTGTATTTGTGTGTCTTGAAGGTCTGGGAGGTGAGATGCTGGGGGATGGAGTTGTGGATGTGTGTGTGTCTGTTGGGGTGGTGACTGCATGTATGCTGGATGTGGTGGATGTCTGTGTGCCTGTTGTTGTGGTGTCTGTGGGTATGGTGATTGTGGTTGATATCTGGGAGTCTGTTGGGATGGCGTCTGTGGGTATGATGTGTGTGGTGGGTGTGTCACTGACTGTTGGTGTGATGCCTGTGGGTATGCTTGCTGTGGTATGCGTAATACTAGGGGTGTCTGGGCAAGTGGTAACTGTAGATGTGTCTGTGGGTGGATGTTGTTTGCTTGGGTGCAGGTGTGTTTTGTGGTGCTTGTGTTTGTGTGTGCTGCTCCAGTGTGTTGATGTGGATGCGAACGGGTCTGTCTGTGTGCTTTGGTTAGGTAGGGGAAGGGGGATTTAGATTGGGAATAGCGAGGTGGAGGGGGGACAGATGATGGGGGATGACTGTCTGCCATCAGCTAGGAGGTCAGAGCCTGAAAAGATCTGTGTAGGCCAGCTTTGCACCCTGAATGCCTTCCAGGAATGCATTTGTTTGTTGTAATTGTGTTGCCAATTCCTGGATGTGATTCACAATGGCTGTCTTCCCCACAGAGATACTTCTTAGGAGGTCAATAGCATCCTTACTGAGGGGCAGCAGGGGAAAGAGGGCCTGGGACGGAGCTGCCAGTGGCAAAGGAGACGCCCACCCCCCTGGGTGAGTAGGCACAGCCAACTGGGTGGGGAGCAACAAGGAAGGCGGTGATAGAACAGGAGTGGCAGACAAAGATGGTACAGTGGGTTCCCCAATTGGTCCGCCACCACTAGGGAGTGGTCACTGGAGGAAGAATCCAATGATGATGAGGATGTACCAGTCCCCCCTGTGGCAATCCCCTCACCTCAAGGCCACTGGGTCCCTCTGTGTCGGTGATGTCTTGAGCCAAGTTCCCATGGCCAGATGCTTCTCCACTTGGCTGTACCCCGTCTCCTTCATTTGCCAGTGCTGATGTTGCAAATACTGAGACAGGGTCATCACATGTCCATGATCACACTTGAACAACAGCTCTGATTAGCAATCATTACCACGATAATAAGTAGGCCCCAGCAAAAAAGACTTCACCTAAGTGGCCCATACATGTGCCATAACATCTGCATGCATGCCAACTGAACTGTTAACAGTTGTCAACAGGAAATTCAGCATCTCCGACAACCACAATCGCATAGCTGATGTTGTGCAATCACAATAACCATTGAACAAGCGGGAAACCCCATCACCCTCAAAGCTGTGCACCGTGGAGCATACCTCAGTTAAATGTGGGCATACAATAGTAGGCCTATACCAAATGCAATTCCATAGATTCTACACAAGGTCATGCACACATCTATTTGTCACATACATAATAACCCAACAGTAAGAAATTATGCTCCAAAATCCTTCCATGTTGATGACAAAAGTACAATATTCTGGAGAAGGTGACATGGAAATACGCATGTCACACTGGAAGCAGTCTCACTATGCACACTTCACCAAGTGACATATGTCCCAATAGAGTAATGAAGGTATTATTAATGTTGCTCAGATAGCTCACGCATGTGGCATGGTACCAGGCACTATCTACATCATGTGCAATATGTCAGGGAACGATATTCCCAAAATACACAACACAATGAGCCAGCAAGCCCCAACAAAATAACCACTAATGTCTGCCCCCCATTACAATGACACTCTGAGTGCCTGAGTAGACACCATTAGTCCCTTGAATGTTGGAGAGGCCCAGAGATTTACAAGTACAGTATTTTTTGAAGGCCATTAACATGTTGCCCAATTGGAAACCACATCACTGTCTCCATTATGGTCAGGCAGACCCAAATGTCTGTCTGTGGATGCATGTTTGTACCCAAACAGAAGTGATTCCAACATAACTGCAAATCACTCCATGATGCTGATCAACAGTCAGGTCACAGACCTCCCCCATTATACATGTGCAGTACACGTTTCCACATGATGAACATGGAGTTTCACATTGTGGCTCTAAACTCTAGGGCTACCTGTCATTTCCCTCATTGCTACTGCAGTAGTGCATGCCAAATGACATGCCATGGTGGGTGAGGGTATCTGTCAGCCAATGAGCAGTGTTGACACACTCCTGTATATGGCACAACATGAAATGTACCCCCCATTGTAAATACTCTATTCCGCACACCGTTTGCCATGCACATATATGTGAGAGAATACAGACATCATCTCATCAACATAGGTAGACCATGCATGAAACAGCAGTTTACAAATGTTTTTCAAAAGAGAATGGGATACAGGCTGACATTTAGGGACAAAGAATGTTGGCAACAGTGATGGCACATAAATCATGTCAATGGACATTCCCCACTTACCAAAGGAAGGTATTGACCTAAAGCTGCATCCAAAGAACAATGTAAGCTCTGTCACTTGCATGTTGTACATCTTCACATTACAGACTTCAGTGAGACACCAGCACCCATCATACGCTGAACATAACTGGCCTTTGGGTGACAGATCCCTATATACAAATTCACCCAGACACATGGCTGAGGACCGTGATCCATCACCTACTTAACTTTGGCCTATAACATTTAGGAGTAGTGGTCATCGTGGTCTGTTGCATACAAATTACACACACTACAACAACAAACAGTAGTTGTTTGAACAATGTACATAGCCATGTGTCATCCCTGCAGTGCAAGTGGTTTGTGAATTCTATCCAGTTGTGTCCTGGGTTCCAGAACCCAATATGCAAGGCACATCAGTATGCACCACATGACATGTCTACACAAACAGTCACTCATCCACTGTGTTACACATGGCCCATCCCTAATTGTCAAGGGGGGCTGTCAGAACCTAACTCTTTCACTTGGCAATGTGACAGGCAAGAATATGCTGTCAGGGAGACCAGATCCTTGGGGCCTGCGCACGTTCCCAACATGTCCACAAATAGACAGCTCCAAAGCTCTGATAGAAATATCACAGAGCCTGAGAGAGTCTAAGTGGGGGAAAAGGGGATTAGGAAGGGAACAGCTGGGAAGGAGACCTGTAGGAAGCAAAAGGTTAAACAACACAATATCAAGATACAATCACATTGACTTTCAATAGACTATGGTTCTAAGAGTTCTCATACTGTAACCATGGATAACCTAAGAAGTGACTTTAACTAGACCTCAAGAAATCTAGGTGCCTGGAAAAAAAATCAAGAATGGATTAATACAATGTTTCGTAGGAGCTTTTCATGAAATATCACATACTGTCTAGAAATGCAAGAACCTTCTAGAATAATGTTTCAGAATTAACATTACATTTTTACATGAGAACAAAAGGCTATCTGAAACATTCCCCGAAAAACAATAGGAATTGTGCTACAGACTTAATATGCACAAAGAATGTCACATTTTGAATTTAGCATCTTCACAGAAAATCCCAAAAGCTCGGGATAAATGTGTGCACCTCATCAAACACAACACACAAAAGTTTTAATTGGCATGAAATGATCGTGCACACCGTTGCCGATCTGAACGTCAAGTTTTACATGCTGGAAATTAATTGCGCACACTGCCGATTCGAACATGACTATGCAAATGCCATGAAATGATCGTGCACACTGTTGCCGATCTGAGCATCACGTTTTACATGCTGGAAATGAATCGCGCACACTACCGATTCAAACAAGAATATGCAAATGCCATGAAATAATCACGCAAGCTGTTGCCGATCTGAACATCAATTTTACATGCGGAAATGAATCGCGCACACTGCCGATTCAAACAAGAATATGCAAATGTCATGAAATGATAGTGCAAGCTGTTGCCGATCTGAACATCAAGTTTTACATGCGGGAAATGAATCGCGCACACTGCCGATTTGAACAAGAATATGCAAATGCCATGAAATGATTGCGGAAGCTGTTGCCGATCCGAACATCAAGTTTTACATGCAGGAAATGAATCGCGCACACTGCCGATTCGAACAAAAATATGCAAATGTCATGAAATGATCGCGCAAGCTGTTGCCAATCCGAACATCAAGTTTTACGTGCGGGAAATGAATTGCGCACACTGCCGATTCGAACAAGAATATGCAAATGCCATGAAATGATTGCGGAAGCTGTTGCCGATCTGAACATCAAGTTTTACATGCGGGAAATGAATTGCGCACACTGCCGATTCGAACAAGAATATGCAAATGCCATGAAATGATCGCGGAAGCTGTTGCCGATCTGAACATCAAGTTTTACATGCGGGAAATGAATCGCGCACACTGCAGATTCGAACAAGAATATGCAAATGCCATGAAATGATTGCGCAAGCTGTTGCCGATCCGAACATCAAGTTTTACATGCAGGAAATGAATCGCGCACACTGCCGATTCGATCAAGAATATGCTAATGCCATGAAATGATCGCGCAAGCTGTTGCCGATCTGAGCATCAAGATTTACATGCGGGAAATGAATCGCGCACACTGCAGAGTCGAACAGGAATATGCAAATACCATAACATGATCGCGCAAGCTGTTGCCGATCTGCGTATCAAGTTTTACATGCGGGAAATGAATCGCGCACACTGCCGAGTCAAACAAGAATATGCAAATGCCATGAAATGATTGCGCAAGCTGTTGCCGATCTGAACATCAAGTTTAACATGCGGGAAATGAATCGCTCACACTGCAGATTCGAACAAGAATATGCTAATGCCATGAAATGATTGCGCAAGCTGCTGCCGATCTGTATGGCAAGGTTTATGTGAGAGCACTGAATTGCGCACTCTGAAAGTTTCACAAGTAGGCCCAAAACTCAAGAGTCTTTGAGAACGTGGTCGGGGGCCCAGCCCGACCTCCGCCTTACCGCCGTGCTCAAGGATCACCAATATAATGCGGGGCAGGCCAGGAACATCAAGGTAGGCCTCCGGAAGAGGCGCTCAGGAAGTTGCTGCTGCTCTGCACCGGTACCTCTGAATAGTGAGCACGTGGAGCTGGGCTGGCTCCCTTATATGGAGTCTGGCCCAGCCCACAAACCACACCCAGTCATGCTGCAGGGAAAGCTTCTAGAAGGTCCTAGAAAGGGACCACACCCTAACACACTCAGCAAGCCTGCAGCAATATCTTGCAAATGAACAGTTATTGCAAACATCATTAATAGTGTTTTTCAAGGTTAAAATATGCAATGCAAAAGGTTAACATACTGCATATAAACACAATGCATGAATTATGCTCTTGCATAAAGGCTGGGTTTTTGCATTTTGGTCACCCATAGAGTGCGCACTGTCCTGATGTTGACATATGCCCTGTACTCACCTGCTTGTGGCTGCTGTGCAGCCCTCAAATGCCCATCAAGCTCTGGATAGGCCACCCCCTGGATGCGGGCCATTAGAGGGGTCATGGTCTGATGGGTACCCCGTCCACACTGGGAGGACATCGACAGCTGGACTGCTGCGATCTTCCGTGCCCAGCACCTCAGGTCCTCCCACCTTTTCCCTACATCTTTGAGCTTGGTCCAGATACATGTTGTGGACATATGTTAAAAACCATAGGGATCACATGTGACACTTGTGTTCTTTGCAGCTGTGATGTGTCCTAGTTGCCATGTCTATCACTTCTGAAATACCTTGTCACATATATCATTGACATGGATCATGTATGTTGCTGTGCAGACAATGACTAATGTTAGAAATCGTGTCTTGCCATAAATATGTCTCCAGGGAGAGCTAGGATGTGACAACCTCCTGTCTACCGTCCATTGCCACACCTTCAGACCATGGAATCCCGCCACATAATCCCTCTTTACCATCTGCATAGACAAACAATAGTGGACTTATGTCATCAGTTGGAGCCAGATCTGATGCCAGTTATTAGTTATCCAACCAGCATTGTACAAGTCATGTCAGTATTGCACTTCCCAGCCATAGGGTCCTTCCAACATACAGTGGCCCTGTAGGCTGGCATGTCCCAACCTATGTTCAGTTTAATGTTAAAGGATGTCCTCTCAGCAATTTTGAAACACCTGGACAGCTACATCCAGTTTCCCCGACATCAGGATTTAGCCCACATGAAGGCTGACTCTTATGGTTTTGCATGCCTTCCCCATGGGGTGGAGGCCATTGGTGGCACACATGTTTGCTTTGTCCCACCGCATGCCAAGGAACAAGTACACCGCAACAGAAAGAAATTCCATTCCATCAACGTGCAAGTTGTCTGTTTGGCACATCTCAACATTTCACAGGTCTGTGCCTGTTATCTGGGTTCAGCTCATGAATTCTTCATAATACAGATCAGCACCATAACCCAGTGATGTCCCAACTGTACCCAGAGAGGGCATGGCTGGTTGGTAAGTCACATCTGTCCTGTTTGTGTGTGTGCAATGTCAGGTCCTTCAATCATGAAGCGAGGGACTCATTGTTGCACATATGTCCCATTCCTTAACAGGAGAATCTGCACATGCAAACCGTCTTTGGTTGTTGATGTCAGTAAGGAATCTAACTATGCCAGAGGAAGTCAGTTTCAGTGAGGCCCATGGAGGAATAAGGCAGGTAGTGAAGTGGGCTTTTGGGCTCCTGAAGGTCAGATTTAGGTGTCTGGATTGGACAGGTAGAGCCCTCCTCTACTCACCCAGGAAAGTGTGTCAGATCACTGTAGCATTCTGCATGCTCCACAACATCGCCTTGTGGAGGAATATCCCATACATCCCAGAGGAAGGGGAGCCTACAGTGCCACTGGGTAAGGCTCATGAAATGCCAAGTGAAGATGACAGTGATGAAGAGGAGGAGCTGACTTGTAGGAAGATCTCATTAATAGCTACTTTTCATGAGGGAAAGTATGTCATGTGATATAATGACTGCGACTGTACGAAGAACTGTAGTTGTGAGAATGTGTGGAGTTGAGTGTTTTGGAAACAACTAGGGAGCTGATATTCTGCAATATTCAGCTAAATGATGCTTGAAGAGTTAGTTTTTGACACATCACCACCTTGATGTAGCTACTTTGTTTGTGTCAGTCTCATTGCAATGAAATTTCCTTTCCAGATGTTTGCTATGTGAGTTGTGTAATAGGTATGTTTTCAAGCCTATACTCCTTGTTTTGTCTTTGTACAGGTTCTTTCACCATGACATCCTCATGTTGACATTTCAGAGTTAGACATTGGCAGGTATATGATGCAGTTCTGACATGTGAAGTGTACATGGATTGTTCCAGGTAGTGTAGGTCACAGATTTGGGGAGTATGACACCTTTACCAAGGCACCTCGAAGAATGTTTGGGTCGAAGGTCAGAAGTGCACATTGGACTTGTTTATTGAGCTGTGTTAGGCCGATTGCATCATGTGTGTGATCATGTGGTCATGAAATATGTTGTCATCAATTGCAAGCAAGGCATTAATCCTTCACATTGGCTAAATACTATTCCTGTATGACCTGTATGTTCCTGTAGATGTATTTCATCATTGCAGACCACAGTGCCTGTGCCACAACACTGACATATGTTTGTGCCATACCACCAGATGCGTGGTCATTGGATTATGATGGGCCTGTGATCAGGGACTGTTGTGCTGATCTCTGTTTGTACCTTTGTTTGTGTTATATTGGATTTCTTTGGTGTGGTATATGATAAGGCTCGAGTTCATGACACCATTCACTTTTCTGTTTGCCTATTTCACAGGACAGTGTCTGACAAGGCCCTTCCTTTCGTGGTCTGGGGGGCTGTACCTTGGTATGTGTACTTTGACACATTATGAGTTAACCATTCTTGGCTATTACAGTCCAGACATTTCAACAGCCTATGTGCTGTACACTGGAATAAAATGTTTGGTGTGACCAGACACCTGCAGCAATGTGTTTGTGTGTGTTGGTAGTAATCCTTAGCAGGACACTGTACCTATAACATCTCCCTCCCTTCATTAGTATCTTGTGTCTTCCTCATTTGCTTCACATGCTCTAAATAACAAAATGTGGAACAGAAGGAAACAGACAATGAGGTTGTGATAGGTGGATTTATTAACAAATTGTACATAAAATAAAATTGGGTAATGATGGAAAAGAAAAGGGAAGAGTTCAGTCATAGTGGATGAAATCTTTAGAGTAGATGCCACACCATTGGGAGTCCAAAGTCCAGTGTACTCCTCCCATTGGAAATGGAAGCTCATTGAAAAACTGTCAAGAGAGTGAATATGTGGCACACAAAGGAGATCATTTTGGAAAATGTCTCTTGCTGGCAGTGGTGGGTGTCTTGCCATCTGCACCTCTTGGAGTCTATGCTGGATGTCACCCACTTGCGTGATGGGAGATCTGCTGCTACAGAGGGAGGGGTGTCTGGGGTGAGTTCTTCCTCTGACAGGGCCTCCCTTCCAGTGGCTGGCACTGATGAAGAGCATGGTGTAGATGCACCAAAGGAAGGGGTAGTGTGTTGTTGTCAATCCCTGATTAGCGTGGTGTTAAAGTCCCTCAGCACCCCTGTTAGGGAGGCCACGCTGGTATTGTGAGCCTCCCACTGTTCATGCATATCCCTATGGACGTCCCTCTGCATCTGCTTGATTTCCTGGAGTTCTGTAAGTACCTGGCTCCCCATGCCTTGAAACTCCTGATAGACCTCCAAGCCGTGGTTGACGGTGCCCTGGCCAGGAGCATCCACAGTGGCCTTACCCCGCTGGCCGACAGCATCCCTCCCACATTGTAAGCGGTGTTGTGCTGCGACTCAGGAACCTGGACTGGGGGGCACAAGATGGTAGCCACTGTCCTTAGGACACAGGTTGTGGAGCGAAGGACTGCCTGTGATGTGGAGGAAACCGGGCTGGAGGTGGCATGGGGGCCACAGTGAGACTCACTGTTGGTGTCTGACCAGGTTGTCCAGATGGGCCAGAACATTCCACCACATCCAGACGTCCAGGAGTATCATCGTCACTGAGGGCTTCATCCAGAGGGATAGTGGCAGTCTCTTCTGGGGCTCTGTGTGGCCAGTGGCAGCTCGACCTGTTGATGTGAAAGATACAGTGTTACTGGTTGTATTTTGCCATCTACTTCCAAAAGTTTACAGAGACATTTCACAACGACCTTGGGCATAGTTAATTTGCAGGTTATCCTGTTGTGACAGGTACCCATGCTATTGGTTGTACTGACCTGACATTTGTGAAGCATGCCAATTCCATTTAAGTCAAGCAGCTGCAGAAATGTGCAGGTCATTAGCCTTTGGGAGGATGGCCTGAGAATGCCATCTTGCCCCCAGTGCAGGCAAAACAGTGTCTAGGCAAGATATGTCTTTGACCATTTTGAGCCTAGTTAATTGTTATGCAGGCAGACCCAGTACGTTGTTGTATATCTGATCGGAGTCATCATGTGGTCAGTGCATTGTGAATGTCTGCTGCCAGTACCATTCTTGTTATGCATCTTGAAGCCTTTTGGATCATTGTTTTGCACACTGGGTAAGGTGTCCTTCCTGTCCTCAATAAGGCCTTACAACCCTAAGGCAGGGTGCACTATATTGCAGGTGAGGGCATATGTGCATGAGCACTATGCCCCTACAGTGTCTAAGCAAAACGTTAGACATTGTAAGTGCAGGGTAGCCATAAAGAGTGTATGGTCTGGGAGTTTGTCAAACACGAACTCCACAGTTCCTTAATGGCTACACTGAAATCTGGGAAGTTTGGTATCAAACTTCTCAGCACAATGAATGCACACTGATGCCAGTTTGGGATTTGTTGTAAAATGCACACAGAGGGCATCTTAGAGATGGCCCCTGAATACCAGTTTGACTTCTAGTGCTAGGCTGACCAGTTTCTGCCAGCGTGCTACAACCAGAGTTTCACATGGGGTAATTCCCTTTGTCACTCTGCGGCCAGGAACAAAGCCTGTACTGGGTGGAGGGGCTTCTCATCTCCCCCTGCAGGAACTGTAACACCTGGTGGTGAGTCTCAAAGGTTCATGCCTTTTGTTACAGCACCCCAGGGCATCCCAGCTAGTGGAGAGGCCTGCCCCTGCGGCCACTGCCCCCACTTTTGGCGGCAAGGCAGGAGAGGATAGTGAGAAAAACAAGGAGGAGTCAGCCACCAGTCAGGACAACCCCTAAGGTATCCTGAGCTGAGGTGACCCCTGCCTTTAGAAATTCTCCATCTTGAGTTTGGAGGATTCCCCCATTAGGATTAGGGATGTGCCCCCCTCCCCTCAGGGAGGAGGCACAAGAGGGTGTAGCCACCCTCCAGGACAGTAGCCATTGGCTACTGCCCTCCTGACCTAAACACACCCATAAATTTAGTATTTATGGGCGACCCAGAACCCAGGAAATCAGATTCCTGCAACCTACACAAAGAAAAAGGACTGCTGACCTCAAAGCCCTGCAGAGACAACGAAGACGACAACTGACATGGCCCCAGCCCTACCGGCCTGTCTCCAGACTCAAAGAACCTGCACAGTGACACATCCGACAGTGTGAGACTTCACACTCTGCATCCGACGCCCCTGGCTCGAGCTCCAGAGAACCAACACCTCAGAGAGAACTCCCAGGCAACTGCGACTACGTGAGTAACCTGAGACGACCCCCCTGCACCACAACAGCGACGCCTGCAGAGAGGATCCAGAGGCTCCCCCTGACTGCGGCTGCCTGGTAACAAAGAACCCGACACCTGGACCAAGCACTGAACCCGCAGCCCCCAGGACCGAAAGGAAACAACCTCCAGTGCAGGAGTGACCAGCAGGCGACCCTCTTCCTAGCCCAGTCAGTGGCTGGCCCGAGAAGCCCCCCTGTGCCCTGCCTGCATCGCCTAAGTGACCCCCGGGTCCCTCCATTGCTTCCTAAAGCAAACCCGACGCCTACTTTGCACACTGCACCCGGCCGCCTCTGTGTCGTTGAGGGTGTGTTTTGTGTGCCTGTTTGTGTCCTCCCAGTGCTCTACAAAACCCCCCTGGTCTGCTCCCCAAGGAAGCGGGTACTTACCTGCCAGCAGACCGGAACCGGAGCTCTCCTGTTCTCCATAGGCACCTATGTGTTTTGGGCCCTCCTTTGACCTCTGCACCTGTGTTGCTGGTGTGGTGACTTTGGGGTTGCCTTGAACCCCCAACGGTGGGCTGCCTATGCCCAGGAGACTAACTGAAACGTAACCATACCTACCTCCCCTTCCCCAGGAACTGTTGATTTTTGCACTGTGTCCACTTTTAAAATAGCGTTTTGCCATTTTAACCTCTACTGTGTGTACTACTGCTTTAATTCAAAGTTCCCTACTTAACTGTGTGGAGTACCTGGCATTTTATGTATTTACTCCAAATCTTGAATCTTGTGGTTCTAAAATAAATTAAGAAAATATGTTTTTCTATATAAAAACTATTGGCCTGGAGTTAAGTCTTAGAGTGTGTGTTCCTCATTTATGGCCTGTGTGTGTACAACAAATGCTTAACACTACCCTCTGATAAGCCTACTGCTCGACCACACTTCCACAAAATAGAACATTAGAATTATCTACTTTTGCCACTATCAACCTCTAAGGGGAACCCTTGGACTCTGTGCACAATATCTCTCACTTTGAGATAGTATATACAGAGCCAACTTCCCACAGAAAGTGAACATTGTTTTTGTGTTTGTAATTAGGGACACAGTCCCTATTGGGTTTTGTACTCTGGTTGCTCCCTCTACTCCCCCCCACCATACATATATTATGCTCCCAGATGAGTAAACTTTATTTGAGAGTTCAGACAAAGTAGTATTTTGGCATGTGAACACTGGGCTTGTGTTTGGAGTGGGAGAGAAAGAGCCTTCAGGCCTTAGCAGTCATGTCACTCTCTCTACTTCATACATTTGATTAGTGTCATCCCCATAGGTGAATATACTTAATTTGTGAATTCATAGAGATGGGTATTTAGAGAAGTGAACACAGGACTGGTGTTTTGAGTTAGTGAAACTCCTGCCTGGGAGTGGCAGCAAGATCACTCCCTCTACTACACACACTATACAAATGGTCTCCTCCCAGATGATTACACTTCAATTGAGAGTTACCAAACCCGGGTATTTGGACAAGTGGACACTGATCTGGTGGTTGGAGTGATAGTGACAGAGCCTCCTGTGAGTTGCTGTCATGTCACTCTCACTACTTGAAAATACCTGACAAATGTTATCCCCCCAGGTGATTAAATTTCATTTGGGAATTGACAACCAGTGGTCTTGTCTTTGGAGAAGAGAACACTGGGCTGGTGTGTTGAGTTGGAGAAACAGGGCCTGCTGGAAGTTGTGGTCAGCTCACTCTCACTGTTTCCCAATACTTGACAAAGGTTATCCCCCCTAGATGAGTAAACTTCATCTGGGATTGACAAACAGTGGTCTTTGGACAGGTGACCACTGGGCTGGTGTGTAGAGTTACTGAATCAGTGCCTCCTGGGAGTAGCAGTCAGGTAACTCTCTCTAGTATACACCCTATACAAATGTTATCCTCCCAGAGAGTACACTTCAATTGAGAGTTAAGACATAGGGGTCCATGGACAAGAGAGCACTGTGCTGGTAATTGTAATTACAGATACAGGGCCTGCTGTGAGATGCAGTCAGGTCACTCTCTCTACTTCCCAACACTTGGCAAGTGGTATTCTCCCAGACGAGTAAACCTTATTTGTGAGTTAACAAATATGGTAATATGGGCAAGTGAACGCTGGACTGGTGGTTGGAATTACAGAAACAGGGCCTGCTGGGAGTTGCAGTCATGTCACGCTCTCCAGTACACACACTATATAAATGATATTCTCCCAAGTGAGTACACTTCATGTGTGAGCGACCACAAACGGGTCTTTGGAGAAATGGACATTGGGCTGGCTGAGCGGAGTAACAGTAACAGTGCCTCCTAGCCTTGGCAATCATGTCAGACCCTCTACTACACACACTATACAAATGTTCTCTCCCAAATTCAGTATACCTCATTTGTTAGTTGACATACAGAGTTATATGGGCAAGTGACCACTGTGCTGGTGTTTGGAGTTACAGATACAGGGCCTGTTGGGAATGCTACCCAGGTCACTCTCTAGTACACACACTATACAAATGTTATCCTCCACACACTATACAAATGTTATCCTACCAGGTGAGTACGCTTCAATTAGGAGTTAACAAACAAGAGTATTTGGAGAAGGAAACAATGGGCTGGTGGTTTGAGTAACAATAACAGTGCCTGCTGGGAGTTGTAGTTATGTTAGTCCACGTATTACACACACTTGACAAATGTTATCGTACGAGGTGAGTACACTTCAATTGGGAGTTAACAAACAAGGGTATTTGGAGAAGTAAACACTGGTCTGGTGCTTGGAGTTGTAGAGCAGTGCTTGATGGGAGTTGTAGCCATGTAACTCTCTGTAGTACACACACTATACACAAATGTTCTCCCCCAGGTGAGAACACTTTCATTGTGAGATGCAAAACTGGGGTCTTTGGACTGGTGGACCCTGGGCTGGTGAGTGGAGTGACAGTAAAGGGGACAAAAGGTGAACAGTGAGCATACTTGACATTGCATTTAGTGACAGTTTTATTGTTGTGACTTACCAGACCCCCCCAGGTATTCCTGCTAAGCCCTCTGGAAGCAGAATGGCCATTAACTTCTCCTTCCAGGGAAAAATATGTAATGGGGCACTGGGAAGGCCATTGTCATTCTTCTTGGCCTGCAGCTGGTGCCTGGAGAGCAGGGCATGGACCTTGCCCCTGAGGTCATTCCAGCACTTCCTGATGTTCTCCTTTATGCACATGGTAGTACCTACAGCATTCACTCTGTTGACTATCCTTTCTCACTTTTCTATTTTCCTACTGAGGAGAGTGTGCTGGATTTGTGCTCCACACAATTGTGACTCTTCTCTATGATTTCATCCACCATGACTCTCAACTCATCCTCAGAAAAATGTGGATTTTTAGAACGTGACATGGAATTTGAGAAAAAAAAGAGACAGTGACTTACTAAAGAGGGGAAGTGCAAAAGGGTATTACTGGACAAAGGTGTGTGCTGGGTGCGAAAAGAGATGGTGAGAAAAAAGTGGTGCCTAGTATCTGTGCTGCTGTGTTGAATAATTAGCTCTGGCTTCTGTGTTTTGTGTTGGTGATGCAGGGGACTGTGGTGTGTGAAGGGGTGTGTTTTATAGTGTCCTTTACAGGTGTGTCCTGTGTGGTAATGCATGTCAGCTGTGTTCTTTTCAAATCCATCCAATGTGGTGTTGCATATTACTTTGGTGACCCTGAACAGCTGTGGTACGGACCGCCATTGGCTGAGTGCCATGGGTGTCTGCCACTGCGACTTTGTGCTTGTTATATGGTCAATGGTTAGTCGCTGTGCTGTCGGGCCGGAGGTCGGAGTGCTGATTTCTGGGCCTTGGGCCTCCGCACTGCTGCTGGTCTGCCTTTTTTGGTTGGGGGTCAGCAGTCCTGCCTGTATAACTTGTAATAGGGCGGTCTGAGGGGCCCCCAACATGACAATCTTTTTAGGATTGCTAACATGGTGGTCTGGCCGTCCTGCTGCCAAACTCGTAATGAGGCCAAAATCCTTCAAATCCAATAATATATAAACAGCAGGAATTACAGACAAGATTGTTATCCTTTCACCTTGAAATCCAAATGAAAAGTGACTAGGAGATGGACAAAGCACTGGGAGGATCATTCTGGGCATGAAGAGTATTTTGGAGTCTCTGGGGCACTTCCTTCCTGTTGAAAAAAACAAAGTAAAATAAAAAAAATACTTTTTGCCCTAAAACACAATCTGAGCTGTCCGTTCAAGTAGAATATGAACTCCCCAAAAATTTTTTGAGTTGATATTGCTGCTTCTCAAGTAGAAAATCTACTCAAGAAGCAACCACATGCCTCTCGCAATCCCCGGCGTCACAAAATCACGGTGGAAGGCTCTGTGGAGGCCGAAAATCACGCTAGCGAGCTTCAAATCCCAGTTGCACTTGTGAGTGTGGGTTTACCAATCCTCGCATGCGTGAACAGGAATATAATTCTGCCACACACCAGATGGCAGAATTTGACAGAAGCTCCGCATTACATGGTTATTGGCTATGACAACAAAAATCAGCACTAGTGATTCAGACATCATTGCAGTTGGGCACTCAGGGCAGCGGTGCACACCCATTATCATGAAGATGACTTCCGTCCTAACAGAATCCATGGCTCCATGTTATCCTCACCATAGTTCCCTTTGTTAATTTTAGAACAGATTCTGCTGCGTTTCCTCCAAGTCTTAGGTTGTCACCAGTTCCAGCAACCCTGTAAATCAACACAAAGCAGAGTATGTTGTTTCTGAGGATGATGCAGGTGGCAATTTTGAAATGTAGCATAGATGCAGGTAAAAGGCGAGCTGCAGTGACCCCTAGATGTTGACTCACACCAGTAGATGAATGCTCTGGTGCTGGTGGTTGCCATCACGCCAATGGGATACTGCTGATGCAACCTTTGCATTCTGCATTGGTTGACGAAGAGGGTACTTTTAAAGCTCTTCTTTGCCTTTTATTTTCATTTACAGACTCTTTATTCAATATGATCCTTCTGTTTTTATGGATGTCCTGCTCTGGAAAGGGAATAAAAAGAGACTGCGCAGGGTTGTAATGTAAATCCAGAATTGTGGCACAGTTGTATTCTTCAGAACTCTTTGGGCAGACTGTGACTTATTTCTAGATGCAGGAATAAACTGATGACAAAATCAACAGCCTCACAATCCTTTTTACCTCCAAATCTTTGCTCCAGCTCATGCAACATAGCATTTGGCATTTAAAACAGCGAGATGGCATTGCTCAGGTTAGCACCGTATCTGTGACTGATTGTCCTATAAAATCAAAGGGTGATAACATATTAATGGTGTCTACTAGCCCTAATTGTTGAACTGTCAACAGCATACATTACTGTGGACGATACATTCATTTCTTCGCATGACAAAGTCATTCAGTGCTTTGTAATGTTGAAACAGACATTGATGCATGTAGAGCGGTCAGGACCTCCTGTATTGAGTGAATGTATAGGAGGCCATCTGCTTGCTGAAGCACCATCAGCTGGTTCCAGGTGGTAATGAAAGTGCTAAAATCAGTACAAAATCCTGTGACAGATGACCAGTAGATTAAACAACCAAAGACGGTGTCACTCTTATGTGGGATTCACAGTATATTCACTGCCCGGTCTTCCTCTGTGAAGAGGGTACCTTGATTGCATTAGCAAAAAACATGAAGGGATTAAACCCCTCACCACACTTGGTGGCATATTTCATCATAGTGGCTGTTCTTTGCCAGCAACTCTTGTGACTGGGTGGGCTCATCCAGAGCACTTAATTTGAGCAGTTGTACATTTATATGTCCTAGAAGAATCACTGTAGCTACAATTGCATTATGTGATGGATTGTTGAGTGGTTTATTGTTTTCTCTTCCTCACTTATGCAAGGTTAAAAGTGGATAAAGATGGGGCTGTGGGTGAATTAGGGCACCTTCTTCATCACTCAACTTTGAACCTAATATCAACATGCACATCCAACGTGGCTATCTTTGACTACATTTGTAATAGTTTAACAAACCCATTTAAAGATTGGCACTGTAGATACACTTGACTTTGTGATGGCTATCTTTGAAAGTGTTTGTGAAAATTATACAAACTCATTTGTGATCATGCATGCAATGTGTGGGATCTAGCATGCTGTAATTCTGACATATGTAGCACAAAAAATGGAAAACAAAGACGTTTTAGAAGAAGATTGGAATGAGACGACAGGTGGAGAAGGTTGGGGTAGCAATTAAGTAGCAATGATGGTGAGTAGCTATTAAAAACAATAATGGCATGGGGAGGGACAGTGGATGTCACAGGTGAGTTTCTGCAACATGGACAGCAAGGGGGCAAGGGGACAAGGGCAAAGTGAAGGAGGAAGCATCACATGGGGTAGTGAGAAAGAAAATACATGCACTCTGATGAGGTTTGAAAATTAAAAGAAAAAAAGTAGTTGCCACAATGGAAGCAAATTTAGGAGTAGAACGATAGAAATCAACCAGAAAGAACACAGTGAGACCGAAATGCTCCTGGATGGGACAGGGACAAGAACAGGGAGAAAAGCCATTGAAGCAAGAGGAGGCCGCTAAGATAGACAACAAAACCATTCAAACGTGAGGTACAGGCTGACCCAAAGCCCACTCTATGCATATTGGAAACAGTAAATCTGACTAACAGATAGCTGTGTACAGCTGATATTAAAAATTGCAACCTGGGATAATAAACCCTTTATGGATTCCAGGCAAGGATGCAGATTTTGGTGGCGGAAGATGATATCTGAAAGTGGTGGGGCATATCAGTTGTGGATGAGTGTTATGTCGCTGGCTAAGCAAGTAAGCCTGACCAATTTAGGGGGGCAGGAGGGGTGCTCAGTGGGTTCTCCTCCAAGAAAAGTTTGAGAATAAGAGTGATAAATGGTGCATTTTAAAGCAAATTTGAGAAAGCAAGAAGGTTTATACAATAAAGCATATTGAACAATGCTTCCCTCCCTGTTCTATATACGCCCACCTATGTTTTTAGTATCGGACTGGAGGTGCTGGCATTATTTGTTGAGGTTTCTGTTGCAGTATCCACTGGGGACTGACAAAGTTCTGCCAAAGTTATTCAGGAAAATGCTGAATATCAGTTCACCCTCAACTTTGATATCTTAGCGTGGAGCAGGTCACACTACTGATCTCCATCACATCTATTCGATTTCCTCCTTTTTTCCATCTCTTATATAGATTTCATCCATCTCACAGGTCATACAGAGCAGAAACTGCCCATGCCATAACTACAACACCTGCTGCATCGACCACTCTGTGATATCCTGCTATTTCATTCATCACATTTCTCAATAGCCCTGACACATTCAGAACAAACCTTTATACTTAGTCAATCCATTAAAGAAGAAACAATTTTGTGGAGCATCCTAAGACATCCTCCGAAATCCTTTTAAAAAACTTTGCTAATTATTGAAAACTAGATTGAAAAGAAAAGAAAAAAATCGCTTATAGGGTTGCCCAAATCACTGGGGTGGGATTGTAAAAAAATCTAAATATTATTGTAAAAGAAATTGACAATGTGTTGAAAAACTCTGAAAAGTAAGTTGTCCAGCCCTTTCTATACATACTAATAACAGCATTCAAGAAACAGATAATATAATCCAGTAGCAAATAGTGACTACAGGAGAGAAGAAACATTCAAATAGCACCCAGCATGTCTGTACTAAGCAGAAAAAATATTTTCATGATAAAGATACTTAGCTCTGTCTCTGTGACTCGCACCTGCGCGGTAAACAGAGGTATTTCGTACGGAAAAACATAAAACAATGTAAAAAAAACATTTTTTTTTCTTGGAAAAACAGTTTTATTAGGAGGGTTAAACTCCAATCTATTCAGGGGAACCACCATCTCACTAACATCCTTAAGTGAAAGAGTGCTCACAGCCCATTAGCATTCATGCTGCTTGCAGAAGGAAACCTTACCATGATGCTACTAAAAATGGGATCTATAGTGATCTATGGGATTAGACCACGAGTCTCGACTCAAAGGATAGAACAGTAGTGCTAATACCTTCTGGGCAGACCAAATAAATATATTGTACAGAACTGAGCCACGAGATGGAATCCAGATGAAGGCACACTTTCATAACGTCAGCAAGACATTGTAAATATATGTAAACACAAAAGACTTTTGCAGATATCCTGGTTGTATGCACCAAACGGAAAACAATAACCGATAGTGACAACGGACATTCTCTGGCTAAGGCCCACTAGAAGAGCCAGGACATCGTACAGGCTCAATATTAAACAAACACATGAAAGGTGAAGGCCAAGACTCAGGGCCTGAGTTTTGCTGACAAAAAGCATCACATCGGAAGGCATTACTTGTCAGTGTTGGTTTCTAGCTTTCACTTTCACCGGCATTTTATATTTGCATCTAGCAGCTTTGAACTTTAATTTGCTAACACACACACACTTATATCCTAATTAAATCGCAAGGCCTGGTCATACTGCCATCTTTATTGGAGTTTAGTTGCCCAGGACCAGCAGACTTCATGATTCATTTTGGGATATAAGTGTGTGCATTGATAGATTAACATCCAAGGTTTCTTGATTAAAATATATAATAAATACCAGGGGAAGTGGAAGCTAGAACCACCCCTGTGAGCAGTGGAGGAGGTGTCCTCACTCCAAGCCTACCTAGAGGAAAGGTGAAGAAAGATGTGAAATCATACGCTTTGCATAACGGTCTACTCAGTCTGAGCATTAAAAAAATAAAGCTGGTCTGCTCAGAGTCTGAGCAGTGAGCAGACCAGCTTTATTTTTTAATGTATATTATTTGCTTCCTTTCCGAAGTGACAGCATTGAGACATACACACGGACATTTGGAATCAGTGGAGGATTATTTGGGGAAAAATTGATTTTCCTGTTGACCTTCACTGAAGAGGGGAGCAACTTTAGGTTAGAGACAGCTATAATAAAGCAGTTTTAGACTTATATAACTGGGAGCCTCCCACCTCAAACAGATGTTGACATGTATGCTGAGGCCCGGTGCTGCATTGCAATTTGCTGTGCATACTATTGTAAACAAGTATGTGCAATGCAATTGGTAATGCATTTGCAAGAGTTAGAGGTATTGGCATTATGTATGACAATGTATTTATTTGAATTCATTCGGTCTAAAAGTCTAGACCATTTGAGGTAATAACAACAATCATACATGACAAAAAAGAATGTGATAAAAACATGGTGACAATATAAGACAAGTAATCGTCAGAGCATTATAACAATAAAAACAGCAGGGCAAAGCAATTAATCATAAATATAAATACAATAAATAGAACATAAATAGATATAGTAAAAAAGAGAAAAAAGATAAAAGCTAGAATATAAAGCTTTTGTCTAGAAGGCCAGTGTACACAACCAGAAGGCAAAAAACAAAAATAGAATTCCCATTTGAGTAAAAGAAACGATATCAGAATACCAATCAAAGATCAACAAAAAAAGCTATAAGGAAAAGCTCTATAAGCTAATGCAGTCTCTGATAAACATATAAAAGGCAACAAATTCCTAATGGAGATTCCTGCTAAAAATAATACAAAGAAGATAAAAAGAACAGATTAAAATCCTTCTAAACATGAATATAAAGGTAACTCAGGAGCCTTTGGGTATAATGAAGTTGCGACGGATGTACCAAGCCTCCGATAAATATTTGGTGACTGGAATAGCTACCATAGGAGAGGAATCATGCGTGCAGATTCTAGTGGCAGTCACTCTGTACTGAAGTGACATATTTTTGCAAAGGGGAATAATCCACCTCTTTCTGGGTATCTTGTACAAAGGGCAGAAAAATAATACGTGCTCTGTTGTTTCTTTACAGTGTTGGCAGAAAATACACCTATCATTTGAAATGATATTAGATGACCAGTGGGCCGTGAAACCATTGGTAGGCAATGTGCCATATCTTAACTGCAGGTATAGGGCACGGGCATACGGAGGGATAGGGAGGTTAAGGAAATTCTCAGCCCAGGGTTCGTGCTTAATTTGTAGAAAATCCATTGTTAGCCTGCCCACCCCCTTTTGATGCAAAGAATCTTCGTTAACTTTCTCCCAATATCTGCTTGTAACAAATCTCCTAGCCTTGTCAGGAATTTGATCCGGGTACTTCCAATAATGGGGAAGACCCAATTTGTCCCAGGCAATTTTCATCTCTTTCAGCCAAGGGATTTTCTCCAATGCCTTGGGGACAGCTATCAACTCTCTTATAGCCAGCCTATATGGTTCAAGTTCAGCAGATTTCCATAAGCGAATCCAATAGGAAAGGGGTCTTAGGGCCGCTATGGTTTTGATACTATTTATACCAAGGTCAAGCCTTAAAGGGGTCATTGGTGTACCCATACCCAGCCTGGACACCTGCCTAAGGAAAATATTTTCCTTGGTTTGCAAAATGTCCAGGTTTTTATAGGACCCCCAAAGTTCCGCTCCATATAAGGCCGCTGCTCTAATTTGAACATTATAAATCTCCGCAAGAATGTTCAGAGGGGGGCTCGGAGCCTTTCTAGATCTACGGACAATGTCTTTCATCTATACTTTGGGTTGGAGTGGAGTGGATGTATATGGTTTGGAGTGGAATTATGTGGGTTGAATAGGAATTGTTAGTTGTGGAATTGTGTGGGGTGGAATTGTGTGGGGTTGATGTGAGTGGAGGAATTATATGGCATGGTGTGCAGTGGAATTACGTGGATAGCAATTATGTGGTTTTGAGTGTAGTGGAATTATGTGGAGTGGGACTGTGTGTCATGGAGTGTAAAGATGTGAAATGGTATTTTGTGTTGTGTAGTGGTATGTTTTGGAGTTTAATTATGTAGTGTGTTCTTTAATTTTGTGGCATGATGTGGCATTCTGTGGTGTCGATTGGAAACATTTTGTGCATTTTGTAGCAGGCTATCTTATACTGTGTGTAATGCAAGTTTAAAATAATGATTTACATATTCACAGTGCTTTCTGTCACAGGTTCTGACCTTGTAGCACTGAAAATACATGTCACATTTCTCCACTGCAGCAACCAAGTCTTAACTCTGTGGTTCTCTGGTTAGGCATCGGCCTCTGCAGTGCATTAACTAATAGAAGTTTCATAATGTACTATAATGCATTTCCCAATTAGTAACAACTTTTGAAATGTATTTTTCATTTAATGTGCATGCTATTTTATATGTAGCTACATACCAATGAAAGACCGCAAAAAAACCTGAATTTATTTCAGTTTAGCCATAACTATGACCCTACCACCACAATCACCGACCCACCCCCACTGCATGCAGCATCAAAGTTCCCATACAAAATGTATTTTACTGCAGCAATAAAAATGTGCATAGTGCATTTCTTATATCATACATTTATTAATCGAGTCACGTTTCAAGTGGCGGGCTTTTACATATCAACCTAATGTATTCTGGAAATTGGTGACTGGCATACTTTTTGATATGTGATGATGAATTTTAATAGGTGACTTGGACTTTTTGTCATTTCATTACACTTTGGAGTGTGCTCTCCTGTAATTGGATCATTGCATTCTAGGAGCTGTAGTTCAATTGATCCATAGGACTTGGGGAATATAGCGACCCAAAGCTGTTTGCCTTTTTCTGAGCGTTAGATAGAATTGAGCGTGAGAGATCTCCTGCTGAGTAGAATCCCTTCTCCCTGGTCTTTGTTGCTGGGTGTTAAGTAAAATAATAAATTACAAATATCTCCGTACACACGGGAAAGCCTTGCTAAACAAATGTAGCAAGTGTATGAAAAACTGAACTTTCTGAAGACCTGGGCACTCTGCAACACAACGTGAAATACACTAAAGAGAAAGGATACAAGTAATAGGTCACTACTGCAGGGGATGGAGCAAGACACAAGAAGAAGGGACATACAGCACAAAGAAACCACACAGAAGCAAGCTTTGGAGAACATCGCTTTCATTAACAAATCAACA
This sequence comes from Pleurodeles waltl, assembly GCF_031143425.1. Classification (NCBI taxonomy): domain Eukaryota; kingdom Metazoa; phylum Chordata; class Amphibia; order Caudata; family Salamandridae; genus Pleurodeles; species Pleurodeles waltl. The sequence goes on from NC_090439.1 coordinate 856,433,836, forward strand.
GTGCTAGGCGGGCCAAAAGCCCACAGACAGAAGACAGCACTTCTCAAAGAGATAGCACATGCGCTGCCTAGGCGAGAACTAAAAAACATATAAATAAACCAATATCAGAATTATTCAGGATGGCTTTATACGAAGACTCTGCTCCAAGAAGTAAGAAAAAGTAACAATCGCATAGAGAAATCGCTCAGACTGGAGCACTTAGCCCCGCTGTTAATCTGAATAGTGCGCCATTCTCAATTGATTCAGGAGCACGTCTATCAAACACCTATGGGCTGATCCTAGATTACTAGTTAAAGAAGCTCTGCAGCCGCAAAGGCGTCCTACTGGCATAGTGACGAAAAAAGAAGATGGTTTGGTAATAAGTCAATTTAATGACGTATTTCAGGATCACAAAAATATTGGTTGTTTATTGAAATTATTAGTATGTACTTTACTATGTGTTTCATTTTTGTATAGAAAGCGTGAACCACCCCCACAGGGCTGGTGCCTTGCTTGTGGCTGCTGATGGCCGGGGGCTGGATAAAAGCAGAACTCCTGAAAAGGAGCCTCAATTCCCAGCCCAAATGCACGTGCTCCTTTAGATATGGAAGGCAGCAGAGGGAAACTCACTACTCGTCTCTCACAGTCTTGTGCGAAATGCCGTAACTGGGGCTCGGCATGAAGGGAAGACAGCAAGGGGCAGATGGAAATGGCCAATCACTGCATAACCTAAAAAAAAGCTAGTACAGTGATTGGCCATTGTCTGTCAACCTCCCACCCCCACACTGCTTCATGAATGACAAGACTGGAGATATCGACTCACATCTCCTCCTCTTGCTCTGAGCCAGTCCAAATGACAAATTCCTCTACAGTATCAGAGCAGCACCAGGATTGACTGGAGCAAGCAAATTTGCACTCCTTAGAAGACCGGGGACCTGTGGTCCCATGGGCTCACTACAATTGTGCAGATAGGAAGTGCGCATGTCGGGCTGGACACACGCTGCCAAATACCGTGGACACTCCAGGGTGCCTTAATGACCACCTTGCTGGGCTGCGGAAGGTGAGAAAATGAAGGCCGACTTGTGGCATAGCCGACCTGCAGGATGTTGCTGGCGTCGGCAACGAGTCAAGGGTGACCCAGAGAGTCATGCTGTGCCCCACCAGTGAGGACTGAGAGCTGCGGCTGCACATCTGAAATCAGCGTGGCTATGAGCACCATCACCCTGAGGATTGGGGCACAGATGAGTCGAGACCAGATTGGAGCTGTGCGCCCCCACTGTGAAGCTGGGGTGCATGGCCTTGCTCTGCCGCAGCCTACCAGTGCCTGGAGGCTTCTGGCTTGCAGGGAAATTGTGGGTCTTGCTCCTGCCTGTACAGAGCCTCCGTGCCGGTGCAACTGCTGTGGTCTGCCCCCTACCTACTGCCTTTTGGAGGCCCCCCCCAGAGGCAGAGGGGACTCTCAGGGTGAAAAGCCCACAGAGAGAGGCCTGTTTCAGAGACTGCAGGTTCCTGCACCACCGGGTAGTTATAGTGCACACCGAGTTCGGCCAGAGTGAATCTAAGGTACTCGCTCCCCCCTCTCCTGCAATAAACGCTGCCCTGGGACATTACTCAAAGAGAGTGTATTGTGCAGGGGACACCCCACCAAACACCGCTCCCTTTTCTACCACTCACATCTGCATGGAACTGTGCTGCTACCCTTAACTGTTTCTAAGCTGGGGGGCCACCTCAAATCTTGGACACCCAAGTCAGCCTGCTGTCCCGGTGCCTTGGGAATGCAGCAGGAGTCAGGCAAAATAAGTCATTTACTCTGAATGCCCAAAAGGAGTGAGCGGCCTGCATTAAACTCCTCACCCGCCTGTGGTAGCATCGTCACAGAGGAATGTTGATAGTTCCACTGCTATTCCTTAAAGGGCCCCCCTGACCTGCCGTTGTGGCTATTGCCACACTCAGCCTTCCAGCTTCAGTCACCTGTGTCTTTGTTATAGTGCCTCCATGGTGGATATGGGACACAGTGAAACGCCTGGGCCCAACAGTACACACTTTTTCTGGGTCTGGAGCCACTTGGGTGGCATCTGCGATACCATTGGCACAGGATTCCCTGTATGCTGGTCCTGGTGGTACCCCCACTCCCGGAAAGGTGTTCTCTGGGTGAGGTGCCCTTGAGCCCAGTAGCCTCTATGGCAGATGACAGCAGGACATGGCTTTGGCCTGCATCAAGAAAAAACGTACTTTGAAGGACATGCTATCCAAACCTATCAGGAGTAAATCAGGGTAGGGGCCCACCCTCCCCAACTAAGACAGGCGAACAGATGGAGAGGGAGTTGAGGGCTTTGTCACCCGCACATTCCTGGAAGCCGTTTACGCTTCCCTTTGAGAAGACTTGCAGATGGTGAAGAGGGACCTTTCACATGATTTGAAAGAAGTCTGTCGCAAAGTAGCAGAGACGGGAGAAAGGGTCTCCACCCTGGAAGACCACAAAAGCACTCAAGATGAGGAAATTGAACAGCTCCAACATGAAGTTATGCAACTCCGCGAACAGCAACTTGACATACAGGCTCACGCGCAGGATCTAGAGAACAGGTCACAACCAAACATTATATGAATACAGGGGTCCCCAACTAACATGGAAGGGTAAGACATTGTGGCATACTTCAAGACCCTGTTTCTCCAGATCATGGAGACACCTCCAGAGCAGGACATCTGTCTGGACAGGGTCAGTAGAGTTGGACTTCCAAGGGTGTAGAACTCCTGCCAGCTGACATTTTGCCTGCCGCCAATTCTATGAGAATCTCTACTCCCAAAAAACTCCCACAGTGGAGGCTTCTGAGACATACCTGAGAGACGCCCACACCACACGATTAACAGCAGTACAGGCAAAGGGACTTGACTGCCCAATCTGAATTGAAGAGGTTATATCTGCTATTGCATGATTGAAGCCTATTAAATCACCGGATCCAGATGGGTTTCTGTGTCTCCTTCACAAAACGTTCTGCCTGCTCCTGGTGCCCATCCTGACTCACCTCTTCCCACAATAACTGGGCCAAGCACGGTTCTGCCTTCCATGCTGGAGGTGTCAATAATCGTTCTTCCCAAATCAGGGAAAGATCCCCAACAATTCGGGTTCTACAGGCCAGTATTGCTGCTAAACGTTAATGTTAAGCACCTCGCTAGTATACTGGCCTCCTGGCTGAACCCACTCATGCCGGGGCTGATTGACCCAGACCAAGATGGTTTTGTCCCGTACATACAATGCAGTGACAACACGAAGCACATTTTACATCTGATTGCCAAAGCTACATGCTCCAACCGGAAATTATGCTCCTGGCCACAGACGTGGAGAAAGCATTTGATAGGATGCACTGGCTATATCTGAAGTCAACCCTGGCCCACTATGGCTTCTTTCCCCGTTTCTAATCTTGGTTCCTCAGTAACTATAGCAAACCCATAGTGACCGTGCAAGTCAATGCCCAGACTTTGGCCCTCATTATGAACTTGGCGGTAATCACCGGTAGACTGCACACCGCCGAATAATGATGCCAAAAAGTCAAACCTCAAAAAATCCTGCAACCTCCACCCACCGCCAGGGCCTACAACGGTTGAAAGGCAGTACACCCCACCCCTCCACCGCCATGCGGACAAATCCTCCACCAACCAAATAATGAAGCACAAATCAGCGTGACAGATAGTGAATGCTGAATGACCGTTGGCAGCACGGACCCTTTTTGGCCAGCAATGAGACCCACCAACAACAAAAGCACACACTGGCAACTTTGAAACCCACACACCTGACACACATCCAGAACACTATAAAACACTCACACACATACCCCACAATCCTTTGCATCACCAATAGCGCGACAGAGATTGACAACACAACATGCATACACTGAACACAACATCACACAAGTCTCACACACAAATTCACCACCAAAACACATACAAACCCCAAACACCTTTACAAGCCACACACACAACCATATGACAGCACCTCACCAATACACCCACAACACACCACCCACAACACACACCATGGCACCCCCTAAGCACCTCCGCTTCACAGATAGGGAGCTAAGGACCATAGTGGACAAAATACTCATGGTCGAGCCACAACTATTCGGGGCACAGGTGCAGCAGACACACGTGGCAAGGAAAACGGAGCTATGGCAGAGGATCGTCAACAAGGTCAACACAGTGGGAAACCATCCACGCACAAGGGATGACATTCGGAAGAGATGGAATGACCTGCGCAAGAAGGTTCAGTCAATGGCATTGAGGCACAAAATTGCCGTACAGAAGACTGGTAGCGGTCCCCGACCTACCCCCTTAATACACAGGTCTTCGCTATCCTGCACCCGGAGGGTCTCACTGGACTCACAAGAGGACTGGATTCAGGTAAGTCAACTACAATCCCTTAACAGTCACTACACCTATAATGCATGTATCACCCCACCCCTCTCACTGCCACCAGGACCCTATCCCCTACCCAGCCCACAACACCCACATCCAACTCCCCTGCATGCCCACTATCCCACAAACAGACCTCCATCCTGCCCCCTGTGCACAATCACCTACCCCTGCATGTATTCCCAGTGGCACTACAGCACCCACAATGCACCTCCACCCCCCACATAAAATGCAAAGAAATGTACACGAAGGGACCTTGCATGCCATGACAGGGGAATATAACCATCAAATAGGGCAGAGCAATGCAGCAATTGCCGAAAAAGAAACTGACACCCACATGTCCACCCCCCCCCCCACAGGCACCACCACCCATGCCACCCGGACGGAAGTGCCAAGGAGTGCCAGTGCCCCACCTGAAGACACAGGCCCCACTCAGGAGAGTGCAGAGGGATGTCTGGAAATAGAGGAACTCCCTGGCCCATCACACAATCCTGGACTCTCACCCTCCAGCAGCCCCACCCAGGATACCACTGACAGCCCTACCACCCAGCCACCATCATCGGCCCTGACCAAACGATCACACACCAGTGTCTCCCGGTCACGGAATGGCGGCCCACATGTACAGAGGCCAGAGTCTCCACCTACCAACAGGCAGGATGGTGAAGGACCAACTGCAAGTGGGACTGCAGACCTGTTCAGGGGACACAGGCACAGGGGGCTAGGGCCAGTGGGAGGGCATCAGTGGCCCAGGTGGATGGCCAAAGGATGGATGCAGCAGCCCAGGAGGTGATATCTGAGGTCCTGGGAGCATACCACCATAACCAGGACAGGATGGGCCAGATCCTGGCCACCTTGGAGCAGACTCAGAGGGTGCAGGTAGCACACCACCAGGAGGCCATATAGCAATGGAAACAGCTCAATGCCACCATGGCCTCCATTGCAGGGGTGCTGCAGCACCAGTACCACAGCCAGCCTGAGTCCTCCACCCACCTGCAAGCCCCAACCACTAGCCAGGACACTGCCCTGCCCTCTACATCTGCAGCAGCTACTGGACTGGTGGCACTGGCAGAGGACACACAGGAAACCAGCACCCCTACCTCTGAAGCCCAGCTCCAGCTACGCAAACACGCCCTTAGACCCAGACATGCCACTGAAACAGCAGCCAAGATCAAGCACAGCGCTAGAAAGTGACTCTGCCCTGAACTGTCTCCCTTGTGTACCACTGTGCTACCTTGTTGACATGCCACTTACATCACACCATCTTCCAATGGCAACATGGACCAAAACCCAGTGCTACCAACAGCTGAGCATAAGTACCTGAGTATGCATGTGCACCATGTGCCCCCTCGCTTTCACTGTCCCACGACTTATGTATATTTTGCCATTCAATAAATACACCATGCTTAGTATGTCCCTCGTCATTATGAGATATGAATTGTGAGTGTGTATGCATTAGCCAGTCAATTTCATAATCATACCTTTATTGCAGGAGGGGATTCAACGGACTGTAGTGTCTGAAGTATGTCACACTGTACATAATATTGGGTTTCCTGGCACATGCCACTTCACTCATCTGTTAGCATTATTACTGACTCTAGACACCACATTACCAATTACATGAGTCAGACTGAAACTATGCAGCAAATACATCAGCATCATTGAACAGTACCTTAGAGTCACTGGAAGTATAGACGGATTAGCTGGGTGCTGGAGTTGAGATCTTCCCCCTCTTCTTCCTCACCATCACTCTCATCTCCTATCTGAGGTTGCTGGGCTGGTTGGACAACACCCTCCTCTTCCAGAAGGGAGGTAGCTTTTCTCACAGCCACGTTGTGCAGCATGCATCAGGCCACCACTATCTTACACACCTTGTCAGGGACATAGCACAGGGATCCCCCAGAGAGATGGAGGCAACAAAATCTAGTCTTCAGGAGACCTATTGTGCGCTCAATCACCATCCTAGGTTGTCCATGGGCCTCATTATAATTCCTCTGTGCATCTGTCCTGTGATTCCTCACAGGTGTCAGGAGCCATTGCAAGTTGGGGTAGCCAGAATCACCTGCAAAAGTGGGCAAAACAGAACCTTAACAAACTGACTTTACTTGCGTATAACCTGGCTGTCAGCTATGTACAGATCCAGTGTCATACACACTCACCTATGAGCCATCCACTGTCACCTTGTAGATGTTCCATTGTGTGTGGTACTCTGCTGTTACTCAGGACAAAGGAATCATGGACTGAGCCTGGGAACCTGGTATTGACATGATATGTACTGGTCAGCAGTACACACCAATTGTACATTCATGGAGTGATAGTTCTTCATATTCTTGTACACCTGTTCATTCACTCTTGGGGGTATGAGAGCTATCTGAGTTCCATCAATGACACCTATCACATGGGGGATATTAGCAAAGGCATAAAATCCAGATTTGAAGGAGGGAAGTTCAGCCCTTTGGGGAAACTGGACATATGTTTGCAAGTGTTGAATGAATGCATCCAGGAATTTTGACAGGATGAGGCTGAACATTGGCTGTGAGACCCCTGCACCCATGCCCACTGTCACTTGAAATAACCCCCGTAGCTAAAAAATGGAGTACAGATAGCACTTGCACAGTTGTAGGGATGGCATGCTTATTTCAATTTGCTGGTTTCAGTACAGGATCCATGAATGCACAGAGGTCATGGATAGTAGCTCTATTGAGTCTGTAGGTGATAATGATGTGACGTTCCTTCATAGTTTCCAGATCAACCAGGGGTCTGTATACAGATGGGGCCCTCCCTCGCCACATGGGTCTGTACCTATGGGGGAGGAAAGAACACAATCCGAGTGTCAACTTACACTTGCATCCCATGATGTCACTGTATTTTTGTAAGTGCGACACGTAGGTAACACACACAAAGGCAAAGTATGAAGTACACCGTCAGGCAAATGTGTGCTGAGTTAACTCTGTCATAATGGCATCCCAGTGTGGACACACTTCCAAAGATGGGCACATGTGAGGATCATGGACTCATGTCAGCAAGCGACTAAGGGCGGAGAGTGTGAGGCACTGGATGAGGGCCCTGGACAAGCTATGGTGATGTAGTGGTAGCAAAATGGCAGCCTCCTGCCATCCAGTTATGATGGAGTGGGAGTGACTTCATTCTGCTGGCATTAGTCGGCATGGCCCTGCACCCGATCATTGGATTACATGGTTGTCAATAAAGAACCTGGGCCAATCATGATCGCTGCCGGCAGTGACGGAGCACACCGCCGCATTAGCTACGCCATTTTGTCAGACCCTTGACTCCTGATTCACGTGCAGAGTAGTACTCTACTGCATGTGCTGCTGTGTCCTGACTCTGGTCCCTGAGATGGCACGGGTTACAGGGGAACAGGCTTCGGCCTTTACCGCGGAGGAGCTGGAGAAGCTGGTGGAAGGGGTCCCACCCCTGTATGCAAAGTTGTATGGGCGACCAGAGGAGCAGGTGAGTTGGCATCTGTCATCCATAGATGTGTGTGATTGTGGCAGATGCCTGTATGCATGTGGGTTCGATGTGTAACCGCCCAGCCATATACTGTCTGGCATGTACTGTATGTGAGTTGAAAACATGCCTTTCAACAATGGCCGTTCCATAGGGAGCGACATGTCATCTGTATTCGGTGCACACATACTGACGTCTGTTTTTTGCTCTGTGTGCCCCATGCAGGTCAGCACCCATCAAAAGAAAGGCCTGTGGCAAGCCATCGCCAAGGAAGTGCAGACCCTGGGGGTCTACAACCGACAGAACACCCACTGCAGGAAGCGCTGGGAGGACCTGAGGCGCTGGGCCAGGCAGACCGGAGAAGCCCAGCTGGGGGACCCTGACCCCCCTAATGGCCAGCATTCTGGCGATGGCCTAACTGGATTTGGATGAGCGCTTGAAGGAAGCACAGCAGCCACAAGGGGGTGAGTACCAACACTGTTGTGATACTGCTTTTATGGATGAATGTTGGTGCTGTGGTATGTATGCATTCTAGTGCCAGGCACTTGGATAGGTATGTTCCTGCAGTCCTGCCTCCTCAAAGTCCCAGGGATGGTGTGAGGGCTAGTTTGGGTAGTCTCTATATGCCCATGGGGGGTCCCCTTTCTCTAGTATGCTTTGTGGCCTCATGGACTTGTAAGTGCATTGGCTGGGCTTGGTCTCTCAGGGGTGTACTTCACACAGTGTATCAGGTCCGTGTTTAATGTGGGTTATGTGGTGTATTCTTGGGTAAAGGCCACTAGTCCGGGGCACAATCATGATGTATGTTCAACGTGCTGCGTGTACGTGTGTGACCTGCATGGGAGTGTGTGTGAGCCAGAGATGTACATATATTCTGGTTTTGACAAAGTTCCCCCTTGTTTGGTCCCTCCACCCCTGTGCTCTTGTGTCCTTTGTGTACATCAGCATCATCTGGCGAGGGAGCAGTGGCAGTGGCGAGTGGGGATGCAGTAGCCCATGGTTCCAAGGAGGCAGAGTCTATGGATGCCAAGGGGACAAGTGGGTTGGAGGGCAAAGGAAGTACCGCCGGGGAGGCAACTACCATTGGAGGTAGTGACTCTGATACCTCCTCCGATGGGAGCTCGCTGGTGGTGGCGGACCCTACTGGGTACACCCATTCTATACCATCTTCCGCCACCCCCCATGCCATCACCGCCCTCCGAGTTGCTCCCCACCCAGTTGCCTGTGCCCGCTCACCCAGGAGGGTGGGCTTCTCTTTTGCCCCAGGCACCTCATCCCCTGCCCAGTCAGCCCTGCTGCCCTCACGGAGGAGGCTATTGACCTCCTGAGGACCATCTCTGTAGGACAGCCAACCATCATCAATGCCATCCAGAGGCTGGCATCCCAGATGGAGCAATGCAATGCATACCTGGAAGGCATTCACTGTGCTATGTCTGGCCTACAGAGATCTTTTCAGGCTCTGGCCTCTCTTTGACAGCAGCCAGAGTCCCTGGTCTTTCCGTCCCCCCTCCCACCACCTCTACCCCTTCCAGCACCCCAATCCCTTCACCCATCCCAAGCACACGTACAGTCATCCATGCACACAGATCAACACACAAGAAGCACACAGACAAACACAAGCACCACACTTCCCACCACAGGCAGGCACACACCCAACATACCAAAGCACACACAACATCAACATCCACTTTCTCCAGTGTGTCAACCTACTCCGCCTCCCTGTCTGTCACCTCACCATGCACACCCACACGCACTGCACCCTCAGTCATTGCTGCTGCCCCCATTCATGCAGTCACCACAACATCAGACATCCAGACATGCACCCCAGACACCACACCTGCACTCACCACTACTACATTTACAGACACTTGCAGCACACACACTAGACCTGCAGACACCCAGACAACACCCATGTACACTGGCAGCCTGTCTTCTCCCACTGTGTCCACCCCCCTCCTCCCAAAACACTCAAACATTCGCGCACATCCACACCACACACATTCACCACACATTAGCATACTTTACAGGCACCTGCATCCACGTCCGGCACATCTACACCTGGTACAAGCACTCCCTCAACCTCCACTCCCAGACCTGCCTCCAAATCCCCTCCAACTGCCCCTAAGAAGCTTTTCCTCTCCCGTGTTGACCTGTTTGAACCCAATGGCCCACCCCATTGTGTCCCTAAACATGCCCATCTCCTTGCCCAGTCCACTCCTTCCACGTCCAAATCCGCCCCAGTCGGCCCTTCCCATTCCTGTGCCCCTTCCCCAGGGAGGAAAAAGCCCTGTGTTGCCCCAGGTCCTTCTGCAAATCCTGGTCCAAGCCCACTCCCACTCCTTCCAAGGGCAAGCCCAAACCCCCTCCACCTCCCAAAACTAAGCCCAAGCCCCCCCCCTTCCAGACGGAAATCCCCACCACCTCAGCCCCTGTTCCCTGAGGTGCCTGGCTTCCCCATTGATGCCCCTTTCAAGTGGAGTACCCTTTGCACATGTGGGAGTCAAGTTCGGCCTGTTATGGCCTTTTTTGGCCCTTCAGGCTATTTGTAATGGAGTGGCCAATGGCCTTATTTGGACATGACGTACTGTCTTTGTAAATAAAGTTTCAGTGCTCAGTAGTGCTGTTGGCACAATATGGTGATGTTGAACAGCGTTTCACTATGGAGGGGTGATGTGCACATGTGTATACTTTGGTGCAGGTCTTTGTTGGCTTGCGTCTGGTGGGTAAATTTTGTTATGGTATATTTGACTTGGGATGTGGGAGGGGTTGGGAGTGCGTTGCAGGGTGGGTGTGTAACTATGCCCTTTCTTCCCATGTGTACTAGGCTGCGGTACTTACCGTCGTCTTCTTTGTCGGCGGTCACGGTCCTGGAGGAATTTGGCAAGGAGCAGCACTGGCATTATTTCCAAATCTCTCTCCATGTCTGCGTTGGCGTGTTCTGTGTGCTTCCGGTGAGTGTGTCATTTTATATTGTTCATTTCCGCCATGGTTTGCCTGGCGGTGGTTCCCGCCCCGGAACTAATGGCGGTCTTGTGTTTCATTATTTGGTGGGTGGGTAGGACTTTTCCGCCGGTCTGTGGGTGGCCTCCTCTGTCCTCGTCGGGACTACAAAGATGGCGGCGTGTGGATGGACCGCTACTTGTTTTCCATTTGCTTCAATATTTGGTGGTACGGTCCACCAACCTGTTGCCGGTAGTTACTGCCACCGCCGGCAGGGCAGTGTTTACCGCCATGGTCATAATGACCACGTTTGTTCCCATTCCCTATCCGTCGAGGGATCAGACAGGTGTGTCAACTTTCACCCTTGCTGTTTGCTCTATATATGGAGCCCTACGCTCAACGAGTACAGGATAATCCAACCATCACAGGTGTCACCTTCGGCAGGGAGACACATACTTTGGCCCTATATGCTGATGATGTTATTGTTGCCCTGGACAACCGGAGGAGGCTCTACCAGCCATCCTAAAGGAGACAGAGACCTTCTGTAACATTTTGGGCTTTCAGATGATTATCCAGAAGTCTCAGGCTGCAACCTCTTGGTACCTCTGGAGGAGATATCCCTCCTCGCATGTCACTATCTGATTCAATGGCAGTCCATATATTTCCCATTTCTGGGAATTCGACTTGCCCCAGCAATACGGGCGAGACACCATCCCTAAATTATCAGACACTTTGCCAGCCAGTCAAACATGACCTGGCACAGAGGAAACTCTATCCTGTCTCATGGCTAACCCGGATAGCAGCACTAAAGATACTGTTCTTCTTTCAGACCTTGCCAAACGAGCCCCCGTGGGTATGCTCCAGTCACTAAAGGGCGAATTTAATTGCTTTGTGTAGACGGGGGGTAGCCCTGGATGAGTCAGGCATTAAGCTTCTGGTCCCCAGCACAAGGGGGACTGGGAAACCCAAACCTTTCTGATACTTCCAAGCTGCCCCCCTCTTCTACGTTGTAACATGGTCCAGAGGCGAATCTGAAAAGAGGTGGGTATTTATGGACTGAACAGTTGCAGGTACCTCCTTATGGAAGGTGCCATTCCAACCGATCTCACAGAGACCGTGGGGCTTGTACTCCTCACTAGTCACAAGCACAATACTGAAAGAGTGGGACCAGGTGGCAAAATCGAAAGCTCTCACCACACTTCCCTCCGCGCTCACTTCGAAAGCTAGCAATGCAGCTTTCGTGCCTGACTTGAACCAGAATGCATTTGGAGATTGGGTAAGTGCACGTTGTCGCTCAATCAGATATTTCACCCCTGCCCACTCTCATTTGAGCGACTTTGGGTGAACTATGCACTCCCGGAAAAGGAGATAATGCGGTTATATAGATCCGGCACAAGTTGTTGCACCTGTTATGCGACAGAGACCCCCTACAGGCTTTGAAAAATGGCTTCTAACAAAAAATACATGCAAAGGTCTTATTACGTACCTGTATGACATTTTACTCAACACTCCCATACTACCTACGACTCCGGGGCAAAAATACCAGGAAACAGAACTCAGGAGGGCACTTTCGACGAAGGAATGGGAAGTGATAAATTACAGGGCGCACCACACAGCATGGAACACGGCTAGCATAGAGACGGACACAAAAAAATACAACATATTGGTATCTCACCCCAGTATGACTGCATGGAGGTAACTCTACCCGCAGCTCAGACTGCCGAAGGCTCTGCAGATACTCTGGGACACTGATGCACCTGTTCTGGGAATACCCAAGGCTTGCAAGATTCTGGGAGGGGGTCCTGGACAACACTGGCGTGCACCTAGACACACAACTTCCCCGATTCCCTACCTACGTCCTCCTGGGACTTCTCAATGCCTTTGCCTATCAACTCAAATGCAGGAGGGGACAACAGATTGGCATGACACTAGGCGCGGCCATCCAAAATATTATTGCCTACTGGGGTACTGATACTCTCCCTACCCATTTCCGGGTCTGTGGCATTTGCTGGCCATGGAGAAGCTCACTCTGGTGCGAAGAGCACAGGGAGATTTCTTCAGTGAACTTTGGCGTCCGTACCTGACTCTCCTTTCCAAGGAGATCCAGGAGCTGACCTGCCCTAAATATTTATGGCTATTGAGGCTGACTGAGGACCCGAAACAGACACCGCCGTAGAGCACAAGGGAAACTATAAGGGCTCTATACCTACAAATCTTGTGTACTGTTCATGACTGCTGGTTTTATGTGCTCCGGGGGCAAAATAGGGGGGAGTTACTTGTTATATCTCTTGAGCAGTTCGCAAGGTATTGGTTTACCTCCTTGTTAGGATGTGTATCTGCCAATCAATTATAATTGCATCTATGGATATGCTGATAATAATAATAAAAAGAACCATAAAAGTGACACTTTATACGCAAAGGAAGACGTCTAAAAGGGCACCAGACTAAAGGTCTTACTAGAGCTAGTGTTATGTTTTACTTTTAATACCCATGTGGTGGGACTTGAATGAGAGATTGAGGCAAAAATTTAGGCCTCAGCCTTTAGTGGCTGCTCAAAAACGAGATCAGACAAAGCAAAAGTCTGGTGTGGAGAGACCGATGAGGCTACAAAAATGAAAAGGAAAATAATATGCAAAAGGGACACTGGGCGGTGCCAAGAAGAGAGAACAAGAACTCAGTAGAAACAACGGGGCAAGAGAGAGACCTGAGGAACTCAGACATGATGATACAAACCAGTTGTATCAATGTATCTGTCTTAACCAATGAAGAAGTGCAAGTCTGTATTTTCTATTTCATCCTCTCTCACCCAGGACCACTTTTTTTCTTTTTAGCCTGGTAGGGCTCACGAATGGAGACAATAGGTTGTGTTTCTGCATTCAGTACTGCACGCCAGAATGTGTGCTTGAAGCTTTGTGAGTGCATGGATAGCTTTTAGAGTATAAGTATCCTTTTACCAACCTCAACATTTCCATATAGTGCAAAGAAGGCCCACTGGATGGTAGTTCTCACTGTGTTGGCAGAAAGAATAAGAATAAGCATTTCTTCCACATTTAATTTCAGGCTTGTGCACTTTTGTGCGTCTGTTAATTTATTTCATTTAGGGGACATTACAGCTTGCTTAGTAAAATGGCCTTATTTACCACATGCAGGTATTTCAGAAACCCTGGGGTTATGATTCCAGGGACAGCTGAGTATGGGGGTTGAACTTGATGTCTCCGAATTCACTGAGGACAAGTTAAGTGCTGCCTCTTTCACATCACTGCTTCTTCACTTCTCTCCGTGCCATGCTTGTTTTAGCATAGCTATTTCCTTTGAATTAATGCAATTTTTTTAGTGGTTTCTGCATAACTACCTACTGCTCTAACCACATAATCCATTATCTGCTGCATGTTTATATAATTTTAAGAAAAAAAAAGATTGAAGCTCAGACAGATCAAAAGTTACTAAAAAGAAGCGCTGCATGTGCTGCTGCACAGTGGCAGACTTTTTGCAGAAGTCAAATGGTCTCTTTTCAGTTGCTGATTGCTGTATTTGGATGCCAGATGGGCACTAATGAGTGTACATAATGTAACAATGTGGTAAAATGAAAAAAATGGGAAATACCATTGCCACGGCATGTGCCACACTATGCCACAAAACTTACCCTTGGTTGTCGCACATGTACCTGATCTGTTTCAGGAAGTTTTCTGAGAGGAAGACCAGAACGCCGACCTGGCACATGGGAGCAGCATGTGTGCAGTGGCGAGCATGTGTGACAATTTTATGTACGAGGATATAGAACTGTGCATGCATTTAAATGGAATAAGATGTCAGTGGCAATGTATTCTCGTGAGAAGTCACTCTCTGGCATAGAATAATTTAACTTTAGATATACTGTCATGTGCATTTTACTCAATACCTTACATTGCTTTAGAGTACTTTTCAATGCTGCTATACTGGATTTTAAAGATGAGTTAGGTTGAATTGAGTAATGTTATGTTTATGCTGACTATGCTTGCGCTGCTGGAATGAATTTTTAATGCTGTATTAAATTGAGAAATGTTATACCCTTACTGACGTTTTTTAAAGTTGTTGAGTCGTGGCATATATGTTACGTATGGGAGGTGCGCCCTAATGCTGTTTTAACATGAAATTATGCTCATCATATTTTGTGTGTGTCTATTGGGCTGAAGTTTTAAAGCCATGCTTGATTTTAGAGATGTATAATTTGAGGTTGGATGGTAGAGCCAGGTGCAGAGTGATACTTAATGTTGTGATATTAGTATCTGTGTCCGTATGTGGGATCTTGTTTTTCACCATTCTTCCTAAGGGGTTAAGGATGTGGGGGCAGTGTGTTAAGCCCAATGTTGAGGGGAGTACACCCTAGTGATGTGTCAATCCTTCCTATGGCGTTAATGATGTGGGGGATGTGTGTTAAGCCCAATGTTAAGGTGAGTACATCCCAGTGATTTGAGTCAATCCTTCCTACAGGGTTAAGGATATGGGGGCAGTGTTTTAGGCCCAGTGTTAAGGGAGTAAGTGGTTACATTCCAATGCAGTAGAGGGAAGGTGAAACCCTGGTCCTGTTTGAGCATAGGGCGATGGGAGTATGTGGTTGCACCCCAATGCAGTAGAGGGTATGTGAAACACTGGTTCTGTTTAGGTGTATGGTGATGGGAGTTTGTGGTTACACCCCAATGCAGTAGAGGGGGAAGAACCTCTAGTCCTGTTGAGTGTTGAGTTGTGGAAGGCAACGGGCTGGTCCGGTTTGAGTGTGCTTGATGTGGAGGGGAACAAGTAGTTAGTGTTCTCGGGTGGGTGAGTAGGGAAGTTTTGAGTTATTTGTAAACTCGTATTGTGAATTTGTGGAATGTAATGATTAACTTTGTTTTAGCATTTTACATCCCATTGGAATATCGAAGTTAAGCAGAGAGTGTTTGTTAACCTGTTCTATTTATTTTGATGGGGTGGTACTCATAATTTTGAAGGACGATTGTTGGGGGTGTTTTGTCTTTTTCTGTTCTGTTGAATATTTCATTGTTTTCATAAGGGGGAGATGCATTGTGGCCTCTGACTTTGTGGAATGTATTGATTAACTGTGTTTTAGTATCTTACATCCCATTGGAATGTTGAAGTTAAGCAGAGAGGTTTTTTTTTAACCTGTTCTGTTTATTTTGATGGGGTGGTACTCATAATTTTGAAGATTCTTCGTGCAGGAAGCAGCAAAATCTGTATGTTATTCCCCATTATTGGGTGAAAACTCGTAATTGGGTGGTATTTATTAAACTCGATAAATTCAGACTCAGTGGACTCAGATTTTATTATATGTGATAAATATCACTCCAATTACCAACCATCTTGTACTGAGGGACTCAAGGTCTGATTTAGATCTTGGCAGTGTTGCCCCCAAGCCGCGTTGGCAGTGGGTCTGAGAAAACCGTCAAGTCAACAGTATTCTGCCCACCTTATTTAGATGTATTGAGGCTGAGCTGAATACTGCAACAGCAGAGCACCCTTCGTAGCCATTAAGCAGGCAGGTTAGATGTTGAAGTTTTACAGGCAGTGTCCAGCCGGCACTTTGCTGACAGAAGGAGGACATCGCTGGACATAATGGACATTGAACATTGACAGTGGCCGTAGAATACAGGTAAGGCACCCACACCCACTATACTCTTCACATAAGTGTCCCACGACATCACACACTACACAACACACACACACCATTATCCATTGCCATTTCACCACAGCACAACACCTACATGCCACCAACACATACACGTAATACATCACAAAACATACACACACTAGTGACACTGCACACACACATGACACAACGACAACACCTGTACACTCTTCTACATAAACACACACACTAGCACTACTACACACATCACAACAGTGACTGCAACACAACAAAATGCACCTGAATTCTGCCTGTAGCAACATAACACACAACACAACATACACACAACAACATCCACGCCATGTACAAGTGACACGCATACTGACACAACCACATCACCCACTACACCTCCCTCCACCACAAAACCGCCAAACGCATTGCATATACACATACTGACTCGCAGACAGAACTCAAAGCAAAACATGACAGGGACAGGTCCCCTGCAATGTGCACACACTGGCACAGTTGATAAGTGTGATACCATCATTGTGGGGCCAATATTCATTTGACAATGAATAATGACGCCATAATGACAGTTGTGTATGTATGCAATATGTGTTGTGTACCAGTGTGTCCCCGTCTAAGTGTGAACCACTGGTGTCCCCGACATTTGCATGTCTCAGTATTTAAAAAAAATGTCTGTGACATGTATATGTCTGCAGCGGTCCAGTGCCTATGTGCAGTGACACACCACAACGTTCCCTACCTTCTTGTCCACCAACTAGGGGGCCTAAGTTACCGTCTGCTAACAAACGGCATATGTTTTTCATAATTCTTTAGAAGTATGATAATACGTGATAGGACAATGCAGCTCATCAGGTACTTAGTGCATTATATCTGTCTGACATTTTACCTTCTCTTAATCCCTTCGCTGCCAGGCTTTTACCCCCTCAGGTGCCAGGCCTTTTTTTGGCTAATTGGGACAGTTCGCGCTTACGCCCTGTTAGAAATTGGGTTTTTGGTTGGCAGTCGGGTTACCCTCTGTCCAAGCAAGAACCCTCACTCTAGTCAGGGTAAATCACACACAATCCAAATTATCCTGTGCCCACCCTCTGGTAGCTTGGCACGAGCAGTCAGGCTTAACTTAGAAGGCAATGTGTAAAGTATTTGTGCAATAAATCATACAATAACACAATATAGCACCACAAAAATACACCACACAGTGTTTAGAAAAATATATAATATTTATCTGGGTATTTGCAGGTCAAAACAATCAAAGATGCAATATGAATTTGTAAAGATATCACTAAAAAGTGATATGAAGTGTCTGAAGTCTTTAAAAAGTAAACAAAGTCTCTTTCAAGCACCAAGTACCTGGTTTGGAGTAGAAAATTTCCGCAGAGGGCCGCAGAAGAGGAGATGCGTGGAAAAATGGTGTGTGCGTCGGTTACACCTCTTCACACAAGGACTTGCATCGTTATTTTTCACGCGGGGAGACGTGCGTCATCTACGGGAGGAAAAATGGTGTGTGCATCGGTTTCACCCCTTCACACATGGACTTGCATCGTTATTTTTCACTCGGGGAAGATGTGCGTCATTTTCCGGCACGCGGGCCGACTCCTTTTATGGTTCGCGGGATTACCAGATGTCCCAGGGTCTGTGCGTGGATTCCTCAGCTTGTTATCCGGCTGTGTGTCGTTCCGGGAGGCTGTGCGTGGAATTTTCTTTCTCACGGCAGGCATCGCGTCGATTTCCTCTCTGGAAGTCGGGCGGCGTTGTCCATGCGAGGCCGTGCGTCGAAGTTCCGGTCGCCCCGTAGGCATCGCCTCGAGCAGCGTCGGCGTGCAGCGATTTTCTCACCGTGGAGCAAGCTGTGCGTCGAAAATTTCAGCCCACGAAGAGTCCAAATGAAAAAGAGAAGTCTTTTTGATCCTGAGACTTCAGGGAACAGGAGGCAAGCTCTATCCAAGCCCTTGGAGAGCACTTTTGCAGCCAGACAAGAGTTCAGCAAGGCAGCAGGCCAACAGCAAGGCAGCAGTCCTTTGTAGAAAGCAGACAGGTGAGTCCTTTGAGCAGCCAGGCGGTTCTTCTTGGCAGGATGCAGGTTCTGGTTCAGGTTTCTTCTTCAGCAAGTGTCTCATGAGGTAGGGCAGAGGCCCTGTTTTATACTAAATTGTGCCTTTGAAGTGGGGGTGACTTCAAAGAGTGGCTAAGAAATGCACCAGGTCCCCTTTCAGTTCAATCCTGTCTGCCAGGGTCCCAGTAGGAGGTGTGGCAGTCCTTTGTGTGAGGGCAGGTCCTCCACCCTCCCAGCCCAGGAAGACCCATTCAAAATGCAGATGTATGCAAGTGAGGCTGAGTACCCTGTGTTTGGGGTGTGTCTGAGTGAATGCACAAGGAGCTGTCAACTAAACCTAGCCAGACGTGGATTGTAAGGCACAGAAAGATTTAAGTGCAAAGAAATGCTCACTTTCTAAAAGTGGCATTTCTAGAATAGTAATATTAAATTCGACTTCACCAGTCATCAGGATTTTGTATTACCATTCTGGCCATACTAAATATGACCTTCCTGCTCCTTTCAGATCAGCAGCTGCCACTTCAACAATGTATGAGGGCAGCCCCAATGTTAGCCTATAAAGGGAGCAGGCCTCACAGTAGTGTAAAAACTAATTTAGGAGTTTTACACTACCAGGACATGTCCTGCCTTTTACCCACACAGCACCCTGCTCTAGGGGTTACCTAGGGCACACATTAGGGGTGACTTATATGTAGAAAAAGGGGGGGGTTTAGCCTTGGCAAGTACTTTTAAATGCCAAGTCGAAGTGGCAGTGAAACTGCACACACAGGCCTTGCTATGGCAGGCCAGAGACAAGGTTAAGGGGCTACTGAAGTGCGTGGCACAACCAGTGCTGAAGGCCCACTAGTAGCATTTAATCTACAGGCCCTAGGCACATATATTGCTCTCTACTAGGGTCTTACAAGTAAATCAAATAGCCAATCATGGATAAACCAATCAACAGTACAATTAACACAGAGGGCATATGCACTTTAGCACTGGTTAGCAGTGGTAAAGTGCCCAGAGTTCAAAAGCCAACAACAACAGGTCAGAAAAAATAGGAGGAAGGAGGCAAAAAGTTTGGGGATGACCCTGTCAAAAAAGCCAGGTCCAACAGGCCCTCATACGTTTTTGTCCACATAAGCTACCCGTGCCAAATTTGCGTCATTTTTTCCAACATCCTAGGGATTCTAGAGGTACCCAGAGTTTGTGTGTTCCCCATGGAGGAGACCAAGAAATTAGCCAAAATACAGCGAAAATTTTGTTTTAATACAAAAAATGGGAAAAAAGAGGTGCAGAAGAAGGCTTGTGTTTTTTCCCTGAAAATGGCATCAGCAAAGTACTTATAATGCTAAAATCACCATCTTCCAAGTTTTCAGGAACAGGCAGACTTGAATCAGAAAACCAAATTTTTCAACACAAGTTTGGAATTTTACCGAGACATACCTCATTTTTACTATTTTTTGTTGTTTTAGCCTCCTTCCAGTTAGTGACAGAAATGGGTGTGAAACCAGTGCTGGATCGCGGAAAGCTAAATATTTCTGAAAAGTGGACAAAATTCTTAATTCAGTAAGGGGTCATTTGTGTAGATCCTACAAGGTTTTCCTACAGAAAATAACAGCTGAAAAAAAATATATTGAAATTGAGGTAAAAAAAGAGCAATTTTTCTCCACGTTTTACTCTGTAACTTTTTCCTGCAATGTCAGATGTTTAAAAACAATATACCGTTACGTCTGCTAGACTCTTCTGGTTCCGGGGATATATAGGCCTTGTAGGTTCATCAAGAACTCTAGGTACCCAGAGCCAATAAATGAGATGCACCTTGCAATGGGTTTTCATTCTATACTGGGTATACAGCAATTCATTTGCTAAAATATAAAGAGTGAAAAATAGGTATCAAGGAAACCTTTGTATTTCCAAAATGGGCACAAGATAAGGTGTTGAGAAGCAGTGGTTATTTGCACATCTCTGAATTTTGGGGTACCCATATTAGCATGTGAATTACAGTGCATTTCTCAAATAGACTTCTTTTTTACACACTGTCTTACATTTGGAAGGACAAAAATGTTGAGAAACACAAGGGGCAATAACACTTGTTCTTCTATTCTGTTTTCCCCAACATCTCCCGATAAAAATAGTACCTTACTTGTGTGGGTAGGCATAGTGCCTGCAACATGGACACATCACATTTTTACATTGAAATCTGATGTGTTTTTTGCAAAGCGCCTTGCTGTTGATTTTGGCCTCTAGCTCAGCCGGCACCTATGGAAACCTACCAAACCTATGCATTTTTTAAAACTAGACACCTAGGGATATCCAGGATGGGGTGACTTGTGGGGCTCTCACCAGGTTCTGCTATCCAAAATCCTTTGCAAACCTCAGAATTTGGCAAAAAAACACTTTTTTCTCACATTTCGGTGACAGAAAGTTCTGGAATCTAAGAGGAGCCACACTTTTCCTTCCAAGTCTCCCGATAAAAATGGTACCTCATTGTACCTCACTTGTGTAGGTAGGCCTAGTGCCCGCGAAAGGAAATGCCCCAAAACACTATGTGGACACATCAAAATTATCAAATACAAAACTACCTGTTTTTGCGGGGGCACCTGCGTTTTTGGTCCTGGGCTCAGCAGCCATAGAGGGAAACCTAGCAAACCCAAACATTTCTGAAAGCTAGACACCGAGGGAGTCCAGGGAGGTGTGACTTGTGTGGATCACCCAGTGTTTTCTTACTCAGAATCCTCAGCAAACCTCAAATTTAGCTAAAAAAAACCAAATTTTCCCACATTTCTGTGTGGGATCACTGCACCAGGACAAATTTCCTACCACCCAATGTTTCCCTCAGCCTCCCGGTAAAAATGATACCTTACCTGCTTAGGTGGGCCAAGTGCCTGTGACAGGGAAGAGCCAAAAACATGTCGAAATTGAGGGGGAACCAAAGTGGGTCCAAAAGGGCAGTTTGAAAAAAAAACATTTTTAGGCTGACAAGTGGGGCAGAATTTTTATCGGTATAGGTGCAACAATGCTGGGTGGAAGGAATTTTGTGGATTCCTGCAGATTCCGGAAAGTTCCATCACAAAAATGTGGAAAAATATGTGATTTTCAGCCAAGTTGGAGTTTTGCAGGGCATTGTGGGTAAGAAAATGGTGCAGTGTGCATGTGAAGCACACCACCCTGGATGCACCCAGATGTTTAGTTTTCAGATGTGTCTAGGTCTTGCGGATTTTTCTACATGGCAGCCTCCCAAAGTCCAGAAAACTGCAGCCCTCACCATTCCATACTGGTTGGTAGCCACCACCCCACTATTTTTTTTATTTTTTATTCCCTGGAATCTAGTAGGCTTTCTGCCCCCGCTAGAGTGGATAGTGGGTAATTGCCACATCTGCCCACCGGTGGGCAGAACAACTTTGGCCCAATTTATTTGGGTTGGGGGTATGGCCATACCCCCACCCTCTTTTTTTGAAAAACAAAATCTTCCTGGTCTCTGGTGGGCTTTCTGCCCCTCTTGGGGGCAGATGGGCCTTCCAAAAATAGGCCGATCTGCCCCCATAGGGGGCAGATATGGCCAGCAGTAATGTGTCCCCATGGGGAGTGACCCTTGCCCAAGGGGCTGCCCCCTAAACAAAACACACATACACACCAATCCCTTGTGCCTAAGGGGTTTCTGCCCCCCGGGGGCAGATCAGCCTAATATAAATAGGCAAAATGGCCTAAAATAAATTTGCCCCCCCAGAGGAGCAACCCTTGCATGTGCACATTATGTGAAGTGAACTGATAAGTTATTGATGGTGTTGTAAGAGATATGGATGTTGCTAGAGCTTCTGTTGTTTTAATTAATGTTCACACAGTTGGTAGTTAGGGCAGTTCCAATAGACCTCCAGGGGTTCAGACCTCTCTATTTCCCTTCATTCTTGCAAGTGTGTCACTTTATGATAAACATTTTTTCCTTTTCCTTAAAGACTTTTACTAAAGCCTTCACTATGCGGAGACCTTCTCCCTTTTCTTGCATTTCCTGAATTTCCTGAGACCCTTTTCCAAAACCACCCTAATTCCCTACTTAGACCTATGCTTAGATAGTCTTAGAATTTCTCTATGTTTAAGAGAGAGGACCGGAGTTTCTTTATGGAACACCTATTCTTGACTTTCAGTTCCTGTATTGCAGTGGCTGTTACTGTTCTGCATCTTATTTTGCTAAGACTGAACTTATTGAGGTATTTCAGCTTGCAAGCTATATTGCTGTATCATCTGAGTTTATTTCTAGCATTTCTATATACTGATCAATAATCTGAAATAAATCCTTGTAACTGAAGTCACTGAATACTGGTTCTTATTGTAGGGTCACATTGGCTTCACAAGTGTGAAATGTATTATTAATGCTGACTCCCTTTCATTGCTTTATGTCAACTTAAAAAGGTCCATACAACCAAAGTAGAAAAATCTTTCATGACTTTACCAAGAGGATGCGAGTTACCTCCCTGCGCGCTCCCAAGAAAAAATAATTCAGAGCTGTGGTGTGTAGTATTTACATATCACTTGATCATGGAGTTACCAACAACAGTCAGGTTCACCCTGCTGAATGGTATACAGGTGGCAAATTGTACTAGCTCTGAAAGACACCATTATTCAGTACATACAGGTGCACACAAGCAGAGATAGGTGCAGAATTATGAGATGTTCAGCAAATAAATTTCAAACAATTCGAATGGTTCAGTCATACCGACATTTCTGATTTCAAGTCAATGTCACAACTCATCAAAATCATTAGCGCTCATGAACAATTTATGAGTTTAAATTCCTCAAAAATGGATTACTCCCAGACAGTATTACAGCAGGGTGGTGAAATTATATGTAAAATCCAGGTAACACACACATTAAAGGTATCAAGTGTGTTTAATGGCAGACAGCACAGTACAATCCTTCCTCCAGCAAGGTCCAACGAGTAATGATCTCGCTCCCATTCCACCCTCCAGAGCCCTCTAACATTCGACACTCCACATCCCACAATACCAAACTATAACACATTTCCCTCCCTTAAGCAAACACAGAAAATTACATAGATAACAAAAACATATAATATATACATTAATATTCCGTTCAACGTTGATCTTTATTACAAAATCCAAAATGGACAAGGCACACACATTTTCAACCCACAACATAGTCCCCAAATTTGGCTGGTCGAGATCTTGTCCTAGAATCAAATTTCACCTGTGACGCAATTGCATTACTGCTTACTATGGTATCATTTGCATTATCGACAGTCCCGGCATACTCTTCCCCCCCATCCAGCTCAGGCTCCATAACCAACTGTTCTGGATTCAACACTCCTTCCATGTTAAGATTTTTACCTGTGTTTATCGCAAAACTTTCACACTCACTATTAGAGCATTCCCTATCATTACTGCACTTAGCCACTCTCCTCACGTTCCACACTTTCCCATCCTGGGTAACCACACTCTTGTGATGCACCTTTATCACTTTCATAGCTCTTCCAAACATGGATGAACCTTTTCTCACAAACCCCAGTTTGCGTATCCTGACCCAAGCACCCACCACAGCAATGGGTTCCTTCAATTTCCATTTGTTATCATGTAACTCTTTGAATGTCTCTTGTTTCCCTCTCATTCTTTTTCTGACCTCATCTTCAGACACACTATCCCAGTCTTTTCTTTGTTTCTTCTTGAACCACCACGGACACAGTTTAGACACAGGGGGGGTCATTCCTACATTGGCGGGCGGAGGGCGCCGCCCGCCAAGCGGGAACCGCCACTTGCCCGCTCCGTGGTCAAAAGACCGCGGAGGCCATTCAGACTTTCCCGTTGGGCCGGCGGGCGCCCGCCAAGGGAGCGCCCGCCGGCCTAGCGGGAAAGGCCCTGCAACATTGAAGCCGTCTCCGAATGGAGCCGGCGGTGTTGCAGGGGTGCGATGGGTGCATTTGCACCGTCACGATTTTCACTGTCTGCTATGCAGACAGTGAAAATCATGCTAGGGCCCTGTTAGGGGGCCCCTGCACTGCCCATGCCAGTGGCATGGGCAGTGCAGGGGCCCCCAGGGGCCCCATGACACCCGTTCCCGCCATCCTGTTTCTGGCGGTGAAAACTGCCAGAAACAGGCTGGCGAGAAGGGGGTCGGAATCCCCATGGCGGCGCTGCTTGCAGCGCCGCCATGGAGGATTCTCCCGGCTGGGGGTAATCTGGCGGGAAACCGCCGGACCCGGCTGGGCGACCGCGGCTTTACAGCCACGGTCGGAATGCCATATGAAGCACCGCCAGCCTGTTGGCGGTGCTTCCAGCGACCTCCACCCGTTGGAATGAGGGCCAGGATGTCTTCCTTTAAAGCAATCTAAAAGGGCTCACTTCTGTAGTACTTTGTGGTGTTATACGAAAATGCCATAACTTTTCCCTTAATTTCTCCATCCACTGTCCACCAAATCCCCGTGCCCATCCAATACCTTCTTTATGGATAAAATCTGTTTATTGATAGTTTCAATATAAACAAACATATGTAACATCACATGTAGAATGAGACCAATGCCATATCATACAGTAAGTTCTACGACAGTAAAACAAAAGACCAGTAAGTTATAACATAAGTAAAGAAAAGGGAGAAAAAAAAAATATATACTACTAAGGTTTCCCTTCTGTTGGTTCACAAGCTAGCATCAAGGTCATACCTCCCCAGGATTATTATCGTCAGATTCACTCACCTGAGCGCAAGCATGCCCATGTCTTCCCTCCCGACCCTAGGTCAACCTCAGAACCCTCAAATAGGTTGGACATGTCAATGCCGTAAATTCGGTTGACAGTATTCGTAGGAATGGTTGCCACAGTTCCTTAAAGTCTTCACCACTCTGCAAGGAGGACAGAGTGAGCCTCTCCATGGCAAGGATAAACCATAGCTTATGGAGCCATAGTGTCATCCATGGAATCTGGTCAGACCCCCACATACCCAACAGCAACTGTGTGGCTGCATTTAGCGCTAAGGCCATCTGTCTGCCCTTCATTGTTCTCAGGGGGAAGGTGAGATCACTGGGAAGACCCAGGAGAATGTATGCGGGAAACCTAGGTATGTGGGTATCGAAGGCTGCGTCAAGAGTGTCTAAAATACTATCCCAATACCGGTGGAGCTTGGGGCAGTGCCACAGAGATGGGCAAGCTAACCAGACATTCCACACCCTCTCCAACACAAATCTGACTTAACCGGATCCCAGACATGGATCCTTGCCGGGGTGTAGTACCAGTAGGACGCAATCTTATAAGCTGACTCTGTTCCAGCCGCATTATAAGCAGTGTGATGTGTTCTGTAGAAGATACTCTCCCACTCCTGCTCCGAGAGTTCCCTTTCCAGTTCCCTCTCCCATC
Organism: Pleurodeles waltl; assembly: GCF_031143425.1. Classification (NCBI taxonomy): domain Eukaryota; kingdom Metazoa; phylum Chordata; class Amphibia; order Caudata; family Salamandridae; genus Pleurodeles; species Pleurodeles waltl. Next base: position 856,459,643 of record NC_090439.1, read on the forward strand.
TTAGTTGACCCTTAGATTTAGGTGGTCGAACCCCCCCTCGCAGGAGAGCATATAGCTCAGAGATTAGTCGCTTGTCATCTTTTTTTGTTATAATCCATTTTTCGAATGGCGTTAAGGGCCTATCTATTGACGGTCTATTGGCTGGCGACAGAACCCAGTGTCTTATCTGATAATACATCATCCTGTCTGCCTCCAACAGGCCATATGTCTCCCTCATCTGGTCAAAGGGGATCACACCCTGTTCATCAAAGAAACAGCCAGCTCTCTTACACCCCCCTCATACCAACGGCGCAACGCTTCCGCCTGGAGACCCGGGCCGAAATCTGGGTTCGCCCCCAGGGGTGTCATTGGGGACGGAAAAGTCGTCAGGCCCGCGCGGCAAGCCACGCGGTGCCATACGCACATCGAGACCTCCGTGACCGGGGACGCATACAGGCCGCATGCTCTATGTCGGCACCTTAACCAAGGCTCTTTCCAAATAAGTGAGCCCGCCACCGCCTGAGCCTACTGGAGTGGAGCCGCCTCTCGGAGGACGGGCGGCTCCACTCCAGTAGAAAGCGAAGTTGCGTGGCCTGGAAGTATCGCTGAAAGTAAGGGACAGCCAGTCCCCCCTCTCGCTTAGGGCGATAGATCAGTCCCCGCGGGAGCCTCGCTGCCTTCCCTTCCCATATGAATCTTAAAACCGCCGTCTGAAGGACTGCTAATGTTCGCGGTGGGGGTTCTACTGGGAGTGCCTGGAATACATATAGCACTCTCGGCAAGATAGTCATCTTGACGGCCGCCACGCGACCCAACCAGGATAAATTAAGTCTCACCCAGCTCTCCAAGTCGCGCTGTACCTCGCGCGTCAGCTTCTTGTAGTTCAGCGACGCCGTACGGGCTGCAGTCAGACCCAGCTCCACTCCCAAATACAGAAGCTTTGAGGAGGACCAGATAAAGGGAAAACGGTCTTGCAAAGTCTTTTCATGTTCAGCGCTAACAAACCTACTCATAGCCTGCGACTTTAACATATTGATTCGGAAACCCGAGACTTGTCCAAATTTCGCTAATACCTGCATTAGTGCAGGGAGTGATGTCGTGGGGTCCGCCATGGTGAGGATCACATCGTCCGCATGCAGTGAGATAAGGTGTCTATCACCTTCGAATTTAAGACCCACAATATTATGGTCATCACAGAGTCGCTGTGCTAGGGGTTCCATATATAAAGCGAACAAAAGGGGCGAGAGGGGACACCCCTGCCGAGTTCCTCTCTGAACCGAAAAGGGCAAAGAAAGCATCCCGTTGACCCTTACCGCCGCCCGAGGCGCTTGGTAGATGCATCGGATCCAAGCCATGAACCCCGGGCCCAACCCGAAGCGCTCTAACGTCTTAAACAAATATGGCCAGTGGACCCTGTCAAACGCCTTCTCAGCGTCGAAAGAGAGGAAAAGTGCCTCCCGTCTTGATCGTTCCGTTTTGTCCAATAAGTGAAGCAGTCGTTTAGTATTATCGCCGCACTGTCTACGTGGTATAAATCCCGCCTGATCCGGGTCCACCAAACCGGGGCATATAGTAGTTTAGACGGTGCGCCAGCACTCCCGTGAACAGCTTAGCGTCAATATTGAGGAGCGAGATCGGCCTGTACGAGGCACAGTCCTCGGGGTCCTTTCCGGGCTTTGGGATTACTACAATGGTGACGTCGAGCATGCTCTGCGCAAGGGACCCCGTTCGACGGAAGGAGTTAAAAAGGCGCACCAAAGCCGGAACGAGTTCTGTGGCAAATGTCTTATAGAAGAGCGCTGAGAAGCCGTCTGGCCCAGGTGACTTCCCGGACTGCAGGCGCGAGATCGCTGCTATAACCTCCTCCGGTCTTATAGGTTTCTCCAGAGAAGCTGAGTCCCCTTCCGGCATCGAGGTAATTGCTATCCCTTCCAAAAAAATTCCGGGAGAAAGGGAGTCAGACTCCTCTGCCTGATATAAGGCCTTATAGAATTCCGCGAAAGCGTCTGCTATTTGATCGCTGGTCCGCGCCTCGACCCCTGATGGTGAGCGAACCATCTGTATCATTAACTCTGTTCGTTGTGCTCGAAGCCTGTGCGCCAGCAATTTCCCACGTCTGTTACTACCAACATAGTACTTGTGTTTGAGGCGCACCACCGCATATTCCGCCCTATCCCAGTCCAGCTGTTTTCTTTCTTCCTCGGGGCCCCAGTGCGTTTATGTGAGTGCTCCAGTTTACCCACCCGCCGCTACAGGTCTGCTCTAAGGACTTTTCTTGCCCTATTATCCTTGCCCTATTATCTCTAGCCGAAATCGACATCACCTCTCCCCTAACCAGCCTTCAGTGCCTCCCACAGCGTCGTCTCACCCATAGACCCATCGTCATTTCAGTCAAGATAGTCAATTATAGCCTTGCGAATCTCTTGTACCGTTACATCGTTCTGGAGCATTGTGTCCCTAAATCGCCAGCTCGCCGCATTCACTTGCTCCATGCCCATCTGAACAATCACTATGACCGGGGTATGATCTGAAAGAGACCGAGGTTCAATCGAAGAGTCCCTAATCTGGGCCAATAGTTCCCGTGAGGCCAGAAAGAGATCTAGGCAGGCGTACGTCTTAGTCGCCGCCGAGTAAAACGAGTAGTCTCTCAACGTGGGGTGAGGCCTGCGCCATACATCCACCAGGCCACATTCATTCAGCCAATGTTTACCAGCCTCAGTAATGGACCCCGTTTGCCCCCACCTGTGGGCCGAGCAATCCATCTCCCCGTCCATCACCAGATTGAAGTCACCCCCAATCAGAATAGCGCTGTCTGGGGACTGTAGCAATGGAATCAAGGCTCTTTTTATAAAAGGTTCTTGCTGGGAGATAGGTGCGTACAAAGAGGCAATGGTGAAGGAAAAGCCCCCTAGTCTCAGAAGTATGGCTAAAAGCCTCCCTGCTATCTCATGGAACTTGGACACCACCTCGCCTGGGAATGAGCGAGCTAGAAGAATCGCCACCCCCGCATGCTTTGTTGTTACCGAGGACCAGAACTGCCTGGGGAACCACCTGGAGCGCATGCGGTAGACATCCTTCGGTATAAGATGTGTCTCCTGAAGCAAGCATATGTGACAGCCTGACCTCTCTAGGGTGGACAGGACGGCCAACCTCTTGGTAGGGTTATTAAGCCCACGGACATTCAGACTCATACATGTAAGGAGCATGGGTTAGGTTGAAAAATACAAGCAAAGAAGCGGAAGGGTGCTGGAAAGAAGTCCCGGGGACCGTTCCTCCCCAACTGTAACCGCAGGCCCTGGGGGAGACTCCTTACATATGCAAACCCACAGGGAAACCCAAAAAAAATATACCATCACGCACAACAGGTGCAAAAAGTATATAAGTCCTCGTGCTTTCTTCCTCACAAGAAAAGGTCTACAAAGGGCAGTAGAATCAGCTATAAATGAAAGTCCTCTTTCGTCGCCTCCGCCGCCCCGAGCCCCTCCAACGGCCGACATGCCGTTCGCATCCAGGCCCGCTAGCCGCTAGGGCGCCATGCGGCCCTCACCTCTACGCCGAAGTTCCAGCTGCCACACTGCTCAGAACAGACTCCCTCTCCATTCTCAGCTCCGAGGGAGAAGGTCGTCGCGGCCTCTGCTTTCTCTCTTTTCGTCGCCACAGAGGCTGGCCGCCCCCGACAGGGCCGACCCCTCACTCGTCTCCCGGGGTCCATCCTCCATGCCCAGGATCCGAGCCGCCTCCGCAGTGGACGTCACCTGTCGGAGTTGTTCCTCCCATCGAAAGACCAGACGGAACGGATGACCCCAAAAGTAAGAAACGTTGTGCGCCCGCAAATGCTCTGTAATCGGTCTAAATTCTCTTCTCCTTTGCATTGTGCGCACTGAGAGGTCATGGAATAGTTGAAGATCACGTCCTTTAAAGTGGACCTTCTGAAGAGTGCGGGCTCGCTGCAAAATCCGTTCTTTGAGAAGAAAATCATGTAGGCAGGCCACGATGTCCGGAGGACGGTCCCCGGGGGCGCCAGCACGGCCGACTCGGTGCACCCTGTCCAGGGTTATCTCCTGTGTCTCGTCTGGGCCCAGCACAGAACGGAATAGGCCCTTCACATAGACCCCGATGTCTTCCTTCTCAATCCCCACCGGAGCCCCTCTGATGCAGACGTTTTGTCTCCTCGAGCGATTTTCCAGGTCTTCGACTGTTAACTGGAGATGATCTTGATGTTCCCGAAGACGGACAACCTCCTGCTGTAGGCCCGCCAGTTCTTCTCCGCGAGGAATCTCTCTGTCCTCCAACTGCGAGACACGCTCTCCCAAGGAGGCCACCTCTCCTCTCAACTCCTTCACCTCCTGGGATATATCCCGTCGCAAGTCTTGTATATCACTACGAAGCCTTTCGTGACCAGCGAACTGCCATCAGAGTCCCCTTCCAAGCGTCCCTCAGGAGGTCTTGTCGCCGGAGGGTCTTCGGCCATGCCCCCGTAGGTAAGCGAGCACCTGCCACTATGTCTTTCACTGACCGCTCTTGTTTTGTCTTAGCCGCCGCCATGCTTCGTAGGCCCCGGCCGTTTGCCGGATCAACCTTCCACGTGGCCACACCACCAACGTTGGTTACAATGCACCCAGGAGTGCCCAATAGCCTCTGTGATCAGCGCCCAATAAGCGCTGCTCCTCGCACGTGTCTCTCAAATTCACTGTTCATGCATGCCAGGCCCGATCCATCCGGAGCGCTCGGGGGCCTCACCCCATTCAGGATCTTCAGCCGTGCGCAGCCCCTTTCGTCCACAGTCGCAGCATCCGAGGGTGCAGCGCCCACACAGGCTGACACTTACTTTCTGTATGGGGGTGCAGGGTGTCCCCTCGAGCTCCTTTAGTCCGCCGGTCCTCTCCGCGTCCCACTACTTGGCTCTCCAACACTAAGGGGTCAGTCTTCTACCCCTCGCAGCTCCAACACCTGGGTGGGGTCACTTGGGCTCCCAGCCCCGTTATTCCCTGGGCGCGGGATCTCCGTGCCTCCCTATGGGCCAGCGGTGCCGAAATGCCCCAAAGAGGCAAAAGCAAAGGGGGAACCAGGCCTCCTCAGGTCCTCCCCCTCGGGCGCGAGGACCAGGGAGCGCCAGTGAGGAAGGGCCCGACCCCCAGCCACTCCGGCCGCTCCAGCCGCCACGCGTCTCCGGCCGCACACCTGCACGCCTCATTCCGCGGCCATCTGACACGCTTTTAAGCATTCAAGTGGCAGCGCATGGGCCGCGGCAGCAATCGGGGGCCCCGGGGGGTTACCTCAAGTCCTCTCCAACGGACCCAGCAGCAATTTAGAGGGCCGGGGCGGCGGAGCTCGGACCAGCGCGTCCTATCTCGCCGCCATCTTCCCAATACCTTCTTTAAGTACATGGTTGAACCTCTCCACTTGACCATTACCTTGCGGTTCATAGAGGGGAGTGGTAATATGTTTGATATTGCTATACCTAAAAAAACTTTACATATCTCTTCCCACTAACTGAACCCTGTTGTCAGAAATGAGTACCTCAGGATATCCCTCTCTGGCAAATATGTCCTTGAAAAACTCAATAATCGTACCCAGGGTAACCTTGGAAACCAACTTCACCTCCGGCCACTTAGAGTAATAATCAATCAAGACCAATGCATATGGGGCCTCTGCAGGTAGTGAATAAAACGGACCAGAAATGTCAAAACCTAGTTTCTGCCAGGGGAAATCTGGCCATGGCACAGGTACAAGGGGAGCTGGAACAGTCTCTAACATTTTGGGCCTGATTACAACTTTGGAGGACGGTGTTAAACCGTCCCAAAAGTGGCGGACATACCACCTACCGTATTACGAGTCCATTATATCCTATGGAACTCGTAATACGGTAGGTGGTATATCCGTCACTTTTGGGATGGTTTAACACCGTCCTCCAAAGTTGTAATCAGGCCCTTTGTCTGCATTCACACATACACCACACTCCCTCACTACTCTATCAACCATTTTATCCAACCCCGGCCACCAAAAACATGTACGTATTAACCTTTTCATGGAAGACATTCCTGGATGACCTTCATGTGCAAGTCTCAAAATAACTTCCTGCAGCCCTGTAGGAGGAACACACTTTCCTTTCTTGGACAAAAGTTCACTCTCTATTTCCAGTTCATCCTTGACTCTCTGGAACAATATAAACTCTTCTGAAACCCTCCTGCTATCAGGCCAACCATACCTCACAAAGGCCCTCATTCTGACCTTGGCGGGCGGCGGAGGCCGCCCGCCAAAGTCCCGCCGTCAGGTTACCGTTCCGCGGTCGAAAGACCGCGGCGGTAATTCTGACTTTCCCGCTGGGCTGGCGGGCGGTCTCGTTCAGACCGCCAGCCAGCCCAGCGGGAAAGAGGCTTCCACGATGAAGCCGGCTCGGAATCGAGCCGGCGGAGTGGAAGCTGTGCGACGGGTGCAGTTGCACCCGTCGCGTATTTCACTGTCTGCGCAGCAGACAGTGAAATACATGTAGGGGCCCTCTTACGGGGGCCCCTGCAATGCCCATGCCAGTGGCATGGGCACTGCAGGGGCCCCCAGGGGCACCGCGACCCCCCCTACCGCCATCCGGATCTCGGCGGTCCGACCGCCGGGATCTGGATGGCGGTAGGGGGGGTCAGAATCCCCGCGGCGGTGCAGCAAGCTGCGCCGCTGCGGAGGATTCAATGGGGCCGCGGTACACTGGCGGGACCCCGCCAGTGGTGCCGGTCCGACCGCGGCTTTACCGCCGCGGTCGGAATCCCCATTGAAGCACCGCCGGCTTGTCGGCGGTGCTCCCGCGGTCCTCCGCCCTGGCGGTCAAAGACCGCCAGGGTCAGAATGAGGGCCAAATTCTTTAACCTCTTGCAACAACAAATCCTCCTGTTTACATTTCCTCCACACCTCCTCCTCAATATCACAAAACTCTTCTGTCATGTAGGCAGACACAACAGATTCAACCTCATTTTCCAGCTCACGGTGAAACACCTCAACCTCCTTAATATCCTCCTGAGGTAAACGTGACAAACAATCCGCCACAGCATTACTCTTCCCTGGTACATACTCCACCTTTAAACAGTATTCCTGCAACCTAGGTACTAATCTAGCAATGCGAGATGTGGCATTTCACCCACCACCAGGAGAAAGAATGCCTACTAAAGGTTTATGATCCGTCTGCAAAATAAATTTCGAACCCCAAATATAGTTTAAAAAATGTTCAACAGCCCAAACACATGCCAACAGTTCCTTTTCTATCACTGTATATCTTCTCTCAACATCAGTTGGAGTGTGAGAAGCAAAAGAAACATTCCACTTGGCCTTGCCATAGCACTGAGACAGCACCCTCATATCATACATACTAGCATCCACCGTCACAATACACTGCGCTTTCACACTAAACGGTCGCAAAGTGGGGGCATGTGTAATTTCTCTTTTAATACCCTCAAATGCAAATTCTTGTCTATCTGTCCAGACATAATGAACCCCTTTATGTGCGAGCTCTCTAAGAGGTTCCATTTTAGTCGCAAAATTCTCAATGAACTTACTATTATACTCACAAAGTCCTGTGAACGACAACAACTTATCCCGATTGTCAGGGGCAGGTGCATTGACAATAGCTTCCACTAAGGATCGTTTAGGAAACACTCCTTCACTGGATATTGTGTGGCCCAAATATTCTACTGATTTAGAGAAAAACTTGCACTTCTTTTCCTTCAAAGTTAAACCACTCTTTCTCAGCATCTCACAAACATTCACTACATGTTCTTTGTGCTCACTCTCATTTTTTGAAAATATCAGAACATCATCTTGAAAGCATTTCACATAACTGTCCATATCTTTGAAAAGGTGATACATCGCTCTCTGAAATACTGATGCTGCTGAGGCTTGCCCAAATGGCATCCTTTTAAATTGGTACAAACCCTGTGGTGTTATAAATGCAGTGAGATGTCTTGAATCTTCCATCAATTCTATCTGATGATAAGCTGATCTTAAGTCGAGGGTGGAGAAGATGCTCGCACCCTCCAACATGCTGATTACTTCATTTATATTGGGCAAAGGATGACAATTTACAATGATATTTGCATTAACCGCTCTCAGGTCCACACACACTCTCAAAGATTCCTCAGCTTTCCGGGCCAAAACAATCGGAGAAACCCATTCAGACGACTCCATTTCTTCAATTACATCCTCTTTAAACATTTCTGACAAAGTCTGCTTCAATTCATCCCTGACACTTATAGGAACATTCCTTAGTTTTTGGACCAACGGTTTAGCATTAGTTTTAACTCTAATTTTGTGACTGTAATTCTCTAATTTTCCTAATTTGGCAGAAAGGAAATTTAGAAACAATCCACTCCTTTGTCTCACAGTTCTCTATTGCTAGAACTAGTTCACTACACCTTGGATTCAAAATAATTCCCAACTTTCCTTGGTCTCTCCACCCTAGGACATTCACCCCTTTTTCTGCTACATACAACTTAATCGTTGCCCTTCTCTCCTTAAAAAGAATTTCAGTCTCCACATAACCAATAACCTCAATGGTGGAACCATCAAAGCTCTCAGCGATTATGTCAGATGCTTTCAAATCTGACATTCCCCAAATGCCATCAAATATCTGCACAAAGTACTCTTGTGTAACAATCGTCCAAGGTGAACCCGAATCTGCCATAAGATTTAAACTCTTTCCTTCAATCTGTTCCTCACATCTGGGTTGACTAATACAACCCTCCATTCTATCCCGATTCTTAAGCGACAAGACCACCCCTCTGTGTTCTTCCTCCTGTCTGTGCCTCACTTCTTCACTCTTACCAGAATTCATTGAAGCCACTTTTCCTTTCATTTCACTACTGTTTTTTTTCAAATCTTTACACACCCAAGCAAAATGTCAAATTTTACCACATCTCTGGCACCTCTTACCAACCGCTGGACACTGAGGTTAGGTAGCAATATGATTGATATTACCACAGCGATAGCATGATGCCATTTCCATCTTTTCACTCTTATCCCATTTCTTCCTCAACATGTTACTCCTGAAATTTGAGTTATGGTTACTGCTACTACTACTACTACTCCCCATTGCACCCACAACATCCGACTACATACATTTGATACCATCTGAATTCTGTATGGATTTTATCCATTTCTCCGACTGTTCTAACGATTTTGCCGTGGTAATAACATCATGTAACTTGGGATCCCACATTACCCACAGTTGTTCTTGAATTTTCCTACTTTTCACATGCACTATTATCTGATCACATATCATTTCATCTGTCATGTCGCCAAAGTTACAATGCATTGACAATCCACGCAACACAGTTAGAAACTCATCAAACATCTCTTCAGATTGCTGTGTTCTTGAATAAAATTTGAATCTATTTAAAGCTATGCTTGGTGTAGGCTTAAATAGAATTTCCAATCTCATTAATGCTTCCTTGAACACATCTGTCTCCCCATCGTTTTGTCCTTGAATGACAATTTCAGGTAAAGTCCTGAACACCATTTGTCCTTCTGAACCTAGACAATGCAACAAAATACTCTTTTTCCTCTCTTGGGACATATCGTTATCCCGAATTGCCTTCATACATGTCAGAAATTCTTCTTTCCATCTAGACCATGGCATGGGTGGGTTGGTCTCCTTTGTTTTGTAAAAACTTTGAAGGCGGTTCAAATTGCATAGTTCTTATGTTATATATGTAGGTAACAAATACATTGGCAGTAAGAAAATGTTAAAACAAAGAAATCTGCAGAGTAAATGTTCTAAATCCTTTATGTCTCAAGTCCCTTTCACTTGTATATACTTTTTTTTTTTTTTTTTTTTAACTCTCCTCAAACACCAGAAATGGTACTGGAAGCCCAAAGTACAATAATGTGGTTTTCCACAACAACCTCCACCATTTAGGACATGCACAAGAAGATTCCTTACTTCCTTATAGTCCTTCAACAGTTTGTACCCATAACAGGAAGCAGTCGAAGACAAAACTCACAAGAAACAATCACTTCCTGTTAAAACTGATGCTGAGAAAACACCAACAAAAGCCGGTAATATTTCTCTTCCTTCTTTCAGGTGCGTGTGGACGAGTTTCTTTAAAAGTAATTGCAAACTCGTAGTCCTTAGTACTGTAAACAACTAATGCGCGTGCGTTTCGAGGAAAATTAGCACACTAGCATGCGTAAGCTCCTGTTTGTTCCAAACCGCATGCGTCTCCTTGGAAACATCATACGGAGCAGCTCCTCATAAATTCACCACGTCTCCGTGGTTACAGCAGAAGCCGTCGCGTGAAGAAAGCTTTGAACCAAAGCAACGCGCGCGCGACTAAACGGTCACCAGTAGGAATTCACTGCTTCACTTTGATATAAATGTTGCCGCTCTCCTCCAACCACCATGCCGTCACTCCAGCACAATACCAAAGCCTCCTACCCTGCTGGCTGCACACCACACGCCATACACAATGCTGGCTTTCTCTAAGAGCAGAGAAAGATCAGGTGAAATCCAAAATGCTGCCAGAAATGACACTGCTCCTGTGCCGTCAAGTATAGTAACAGGTGTCTTCCCTCGTCACCACTTGTAAAATCCAGGTAACACACATTAAAGGTATCAAATGTGTTTAATGTCAGACAGCACAGTACAATCCTTCCTCCAGCGAGGTCCAACGAGTAATGATCTCGCTCCCATTCCACCCTCCAGAACCCTCGAACATTCTACACTCCACATTCCACAATACCCAACTATAACATTATACATAAGAGTAGATCTGCCCCAGTTGTCGTGGAACAGGCCTTCTAGGGTGCGAGATGCCATAAAAATTTGGTACACTAGCTTGTGATTCTATTTTCACAATCCATTCCGACTCATAATGTGGTTGGGGATCTATACCATGGATGGGAATCTAGTGAAAATACTGCAGGGTTAGTGAGGGTGCCAGATATTGGATTTTGCCACAGGAAAAATATTTATCAGAAGGAGAAAAAGAAAAGAAAAGTTAGCAAATGCAAAACGTGCTAAAAGTGTATATAAGTGTATGTATTCATGCTTACAATAGTGAGTTCTCCTGGAAAGCTCTGACGATCACAGATTAGCAGAAGTACTCCTGTAATTTTGGGAGAATTCCCTAAAAATCATAAATTTACTTTAAATGCATGTGTAAACGTGAGAGAATAAGTGTACAGTTTGTTGTGTGAATCAGAGCTATTACTATCAGGGGATGACCTCTGATCAGACGTGTGGGTATCTACAAGTAGTCATCTCTGTTTCACAATGTAAAATTCAAATCTCTCAGTGGAAATCTGCCTCTGAGGTACAACTACAATAAAAATGGGCCCAATCCACAAAGCCCAGAATGAAAAAGGCAGAAATTTGCTCCACTAGAATTGTCCTTAGGTCAGAAGCAAATTTATGACTTTTCAGGAATTTGCAAAGGATTCGTGAGGTATTCATGCATGAATATTCATGAATGTAATAAATATGCTTTCCTGCACATGTAACCTATGTCCAAGCAAAAAATAGTGCTCTAAAAAAATTTCTCTACACCACAATTAACTATGAGGATGGTCCTTTTCCATTTCAACCCTTGCTTGTGCCTTTTACAGAAGCTGATTTGTGTATGTTTTCATGTTGGGAAATACATACAAAGGGCATTTTAGTACTCACAAACATACAACCACAAATGGATCTTCAATTTCTTAGGCAGGTGGACCCCCAAGAAATGCCTACAATTCCATCCTTATCCCTAAACTTACCAATGCAGTAAGTCTAGCAGACTGAGAAAATGTCCATGTTTGTCATTGCACCTATGCACGTTATCAAAATTCACGCATTGCACACCTAAATTCAAATTAATTGCACAATTACTTTCTGAAAAAGGCCCTGTGTTAAACTGACCCTCTATGCTAGCTTTCTGTTGGTGGTCTTAATAATACTTATGTGCTTATGGGAAATAGATAGATCATTTGGATGACTTAAATGCAGTTGGAATGCCAGCTAAAATCACCTCAGATGGGAGTAAATAGATTCCAATCATATTGATGCAGTTTTAAACCAATCTTTTGACATCCGCCTCATCGGTTTCTGCAGTGATAAGGAATTTCCAATTGGTGGACTGCTGAGGAGTGAAACGCCTGAGTGGGATGCTAAAGAATAAACTCAGGCCCATATTTAAGAAAAAGTCACACATCAGAGTTGATGAAACACTTTTTCTGCGCCCTCCCACCGGCACCTAATAACACCATGGTTGTGATGTATTTATAATACAGCGCACACTGGGAGTCATTAGAAAAATAGCGTCAACATTTTTGACTCTATTGTGGAGCTTTGCTACACTACCGTAAAAAATGTTGATGCTAGTGCAGCAAAGTGCAAGGAGGCCCACAGATTTCTAAGGGAGTGTCATTTTAACGCCTGCTCTGAGCAGACGTTAAAACGACGCCAGAAATGGCACAGTGAAATCTGTTAAATTTCACTGCAACATTCTTTGGGGTCTCCTGGTGCCGGAACTCTCCCCTTGCACACATTATGCCTGGTACGGGCATAATGTGGTGCAAGGGTTTACAAAGTGGTGGAGTGAATGCATTGTGCCACTTTGTAAATATGGTGCGGGGAGAAAGCTACTTTAGCATCGCCGGAGCATCAAAAAACTGACATTATAGCCACACTAAGGTGGTACTAGGGCCTCTTAAATATGCCCCTCAGTGTCCAGAAGAAATGGGTATTATCAAATAAAGCTCAATGGAACACTCACAGCACCTTGAACTTGATGTGGGACTGAACCTGGAGCTACTGAATCCTTCAAAGCTTAGGAGTTGCTTGAGAGCTGCAGCATTTTGGGTGCTTTGAAGTCTGGATACCAGGGTCCCAAATGTAGGGAATTGACTCAATTGAGTATTGAGCTCTTATTGGTGGTAAATGCAGATTTTCTGCACAAAGGTATAAGATGGGGTTACTATTCTTGATCAGTTTGATATAGATGGAACGGAAGGCCATGTACCTTGGGAACTGCAAAGTGGTCGGTGGTGGCCCACAACATTTTGAAAAGGTGCAGCATTGAGGATGGTTTCACAGAGTGCATGGAGGGTGCTCATTCAAAGCCTTCTCAAACAGGTTGGCACCAATGTGCCTGTCTATAGCAGTGCTTCCAAAGCCTTTTCGAACTGCGATCCACTTTTTAGTATGACAACCTTTTGTACCCCATCCAGTTTTAATGGACATGAGATGGGCCATTTTTTTATGTAACTAAAGCATTGTGTGGGAGCGCATTGTCTTTCACAGACTGCACATTTTCTACTGAAATTGTCACTAAGTTTGCATAGATATATAGTTTTACTGATAAAACTATATTGTACACAAATAATAATGTGGAAATTGGGTTTCAGTGAATATTTGTTTTTGTGCATCACCTTGTAAAGTTTCTTAATTCATTCTGATTCTGTTAAAATCTTTGTTTCAGTCACACTTCAGAATCACAAAAATTGTACTTCGTTTTTGCTTTTCTAACCCCTGAATGTGTACAGTTTATTTGCAGGTATTTACATTTTGTGGTGTCTTCGAAAAAATAACATCCTATAGCCTTTCCTTTCATACTTCATGCACTCCAGCAAGACTGTCACATAATTCACTTTACTTTCTTTCTCTGACCACAAAGTGAGAGGAATTTGTTAACACCAGACCTATAATAAAATAACATAAGCAGCATAAGACATAACCTGACGTTTGACCTGTGTCTTGGAAGTGCAGCAAATGTGACAGGATAAATACGGAATTTAAATGCATCTTAATTTATTGCTTGGCCTTTCGTGACCTACCAAAAACTAGCTCAGGTCTGCCAGTGGATTGTAACTCACTGTTTGGGAAACACTGGTCTACAGCATAGTTACTTAGGTTGTGGGTGGGCTGCCTCAAATAGAAATGACCTAGTAAAGAATTAACAGAAACAGCAGGTCTCCAAGTAATAGCAGCAGGTCTTTCATGATGTTGGTGTGGAATATTACATAGTATTGTACTAGTTCACTATTTTGTCATTTTTAACACTGCATGGCAAATGTTTCATCTCATTAATATCAGTTTGACACCTAAATACAGCAATCAAGAACTGAAAATTGTATTGTAGCAATTTCTGATCCATGTGACCTAGAAATATTTTATTTTTGTTAAAATCTGTAAATGAGTAAATTACGCAGAAGTTATGTATTAAATGGCAAGTGCTGCAAGTCCATAACTATAAACACCGCAGGTGTTAATCACATAATTCCAGTGGCCTTACCATAGAGTCAGGTACATATATTTGACAGAGGTCAGAAAATTGTAAGACAAGTTTGTATCTCCAGATGTAGCCTAAATAAATACAATAAAGGTTTCCCATGGAGAGCATTTGGGTGAAACTGCCACCAAAAAAAATCAAGTTCCATTTATTAGTGGGCATATATTGTTGTTATGATACAAATGGTTAAAACATGTAGGGAATGTTGTGCATCTGATAAATCTCTGAGGGATCAGACTGTTCTGTTGTCTGTGGTGCCTTTTATTGATGGCCCATGGTGGCATTTTGTCATTGATTGTTTTAGTTCAAGGCCAAAATTCTGGGTTGGGTAAGCAAAGGGAAATGAAAATATCCACTGCAACGTAAGGTATTAAGAATGGATAGGTCCTCAGGTAAATTGGGTGATGAGAATTAGTGAATCTGTTCCAGAACAGTGAGGGAAGGTTGTGCCAGCTTCGAATATTTCAATTGAAAGTGTTGAGGTAAGCATGCCAGTGTTGTTTTGCGGTCATCTGGCATGACGTTGGCTAAGCCAGGTAGTTTGGATAAGGAGAATATAGGTGAATATAAGTGAACTTCAGTGTTAGACCTGACATGATATTCCTTCAAACGTTCTGCCTTCATCTGTCCTGATTTGCTGAATCTGTTTGATTTGGATTTAGGACTCAGCGCACTTTACCACTGTTAACCAGTGCAAGATGCGTGTACTCTCTCCTTCAAATATGGTAAAATTGATCTACACCCAATTCTCACATTTAATTTACTTGTTAGACCTAGTATATGGTACTACAGAGACTCAGGGTCTGTAAATTAAATGCTACTCATGGCCCTGCGGCACTCATTTGCCACTTATTAAAGTAGTCCTTTAAAACTTGTCTCAGGTCTGCCACCGCACCATTTCAACCAGGCAAAATACACCTTTTTCCAGACCTAATCCTTCCTTTTTAATACCTAAAAGTCACCCCCAAGTAGGCCCTAAAGGCTCCTAGGGAGGTAGGACATGTGTGTTTACATTTTACATGTCCAGACAGTGAAAAACCCCTAAAGTCATTTTTCAATGTTATAAGGTCTATCTTTATTATTTACTAATACTGGATTACCTTATTACATTTAATAAGTGATGACTTTGGACTTTGAGCAGAAAGAGATATGCTGTTTGAATTGTAATTTAAAAAATCTCTTTATTGGTAAAGTTGGATTTTAAGTTACAAATTCTGAAAATGCCACTTTTAGGAAGTTGGCATTTTCTAGTCCCAATCATGTGTTTCTTCTGACACTATCCTGGGTTAAATGATTGTTAATTGCTCTGCTGTTGGGCTTTGTGTATTGCCTTCAGAAGTAACACAAAGGGGGATTAGGAGTGGACAGAATGGCCCATCCTGACAGAATAACTGGGAGGGGCTGTACCCAGTCCCACTTCCCACTTACACTTCAAAAGCCTTTCCCTCCTGCATGCACAGAGAGATCTAACACCAGGCCTGCACTTTTTCATTCTTTATTAGTTTGGAGCCTTTATAGGGGTAGGGGAAGAACTTTCCAGAACCAGATGTGGGGATAGGACAGGGAGTCCACCCACATAAAGGCTGGCACAAGGTATAAATATCAGACTTCCAGAGCCACTCATCAGAAAATCCCTGAACCTGTGGAAGTTACAGAAGGACTGCCCTGCTGCCAGAGGACTGCTGTGCTGCTTGAAGGTATGCCTTGCTTTCTGATAATAAAGAATGGACCTTGCCTTAATCCCAGGTCAACCATAGTTATTGCAAGGCTCAGTTGGCTGACCTGTTCAGTGCTTAATTTGTAAATAAAAAGGTGCTGGTGCCAAAGGCTCTCCTCTTAACCATGCGACTGCTGCATTTAAATGTGCAGACATGGAACACTGAGGCAGCTTAATCCTAAAGCCACCTCTGGCCTCTAAAATCCATTTAAAGCCACTCCCTGCTCCTTTAGCTCACTATTGCAGCATTCTGCTTTCTAACTTTGTGACGCTTTTTCTTGTTTCTGTTCCTCCGTCTTTCCCATATGTGTCTTTTGCTTGAGGCAGAAGACTAAGCACTGGCCCTCAAAAATAAGTGCTGGTTCTCAGCACCGGAAACAACTAGCACAAACTAAGCACTGCTCCTGTGTGAGCTAAAGGGGCACACTACACTTCAAAGGCCTCCCTGCAACTGCTCAGATGACCTACTGCAACTGGACCTGCCCGGACCTGCAAATTGACCTGCCTCTGTTGGAGTGAGTCTCTAATCCCCAAGAGGTGCTTCCCCAGGACCTGGGTCCTTGGCTGGCTGTCAGAGTGTACTCCTTCTCAAGAAAAGGTGAAAATCCTTATGTATGGGCTTCTCATAACTGTGAACAGGACTGTTGTGCCAAGATACTGCCACCCATGACGACCACTAACCCAAAGCTACGGTGAGACCTGCTCTTCATGTCAACATTGACCGCCAGTGATGACCCGTAATGACCAGCAACGAGCGACCTGCACTTCGCACTACAGAAACAACCCCAAATGTGAAGTTACAGCAACCACATTTCACAAAGCTTGACTGGCTCTTCGAGCCACATCACTTGCTCTATATGATGCTGAGCCTGCTCCTTGCAGCCCCCTCCAACACAAACGGAACTCTTCACGTCAGACTTGCAAGATAACGTTTCAGAAGGACTAACCCGTCCCTGTATTTGACCCACTCACCATTGGCGTAGGCATGAACTTGTGGCTTTCCCTTTGTTTAGCATGACCAGATAACCATGAATGGCACTTTGTGCTTTTAGGTGCTATTTTCACTAAAAACTTTAACATTAAATACCATGGTCCTACTGATTGGATTTTTGTTGCTTTTGTATAATTTTATTTATTAAAAATTACTAAATTTTTCTAAATTGGTTTGGGATTTTTCTTGTGTTATGTTTCCTCTAAGTTAAGAGTGACTGTGTTTTGGTTCCTCTAAGTCAAGCCTGACTGCTTTATGCTGCTAGAGGGTTAAGCACAGGCTAATTTAATTACTTTAGTGGTTATCCCTGACAAGAACTATGGTTGTTGCTTGAAGGAGTTTCCATCCCCTTCAGCCAAAACGTCAATTTCTCACATTCAGGAAACAAACACTTTGAAAACGTTGTTTGTGAGTTTGTTTGCCTAAAAATGTGTGAATGTTTTATAATTTTCCATCATCATTGGCACTTTTTTGTCATGTATATTGAAGTTTTATCTATTCTAACTTTATGCACACTTTATGCTGTTCATGTTCAACCTTTATTTTCCTACTTAAGTTTTTGTCTTCTTTACTTATTTCTGTGTACCCTATGGACCACATTGGTTGTCTTGCCAGACCCATGTAATCTTTAAAAATACAAATAGGGGCTTTGAGTAAACCCTCTTTATCCATTGTTCTATCCATCTGCCTTACACATTTTACTTCCACCAACCACTGTATACAGCATGGCTTCATTGAGTCAGCCACCTTCAGTCATTGGAATCTTTGCACTGTGAGTGATGACATTTTGCCTGATCACATGTGCACATCTATCTTAAAAGAAGCATGCTTCAGTTTGAAGGCTGGTGGACCAATTTTTTGCCAATGCTTTTTTCTACTCATTCTTTATCTTTTTTTAAATTTTTTTTGTCAAAGGCATACTTGTCTGTTTAAAATATGTCCTATTGTAACTGAAATGCAAAGCCAATAATATATTTTCTTTGCACCAATAATAATCATATTTTCTTGTGCTGTGGATTACATTGAAAAAGGTTTTCTGTGTCTATTCTAAGTACAATTTCTTGTTATCAATCCTGTATTGTAAAATCGTATATGAATGTTATTTTTTCTTTATCTTTTAAATATATGGTCACTACATGTAGTCAGTAAAATATATTCTTGTCTTTTTATTAACATGCCTTTGCGTGCAAGAATTTTGAAAGAAATACATATAGGCCCTCATTATGACCCTGGCGGTGAGTGATAAATTGGCAGTAATACGCCAAAAGACTGGCGGTAAGTACCGCCAAATTATGACCATGGCGGTGATAACACTCACCACAGCGGTAGCCAAGAACAGCCACACGGAAGACAAAGTACCGCCCATCATATTTTGACCCTGCAATTCACCATCTTTTCCAGGGCGGTACCAACACCATCAGAAGCCTAGTGGAAACACATCACAGAAGAGAAAGGACTCACCTTTGGAGACACAGGGAAAAACGTCGCCATGGAACCCGAACTGCAAGGTTTCCCGATGATCTTCGAGGTTATGCTCCACCTGGAACACCAACGCCGATGACGACGGTGAGTGCAGCTGCCTAGCACACAAGGGAGGGAGGGAGTAAAACGAGAGTGACACACACGCACGACACACACCCGACACACACACACCATACACACAAACAGCTGCACACGAAAAACGATTTGGCCCTGAAAAACGGCAGAAAAATGCAGGGACAACAGGAATGGATGAAAGTGATTGTAATCAGATCAAATTCGAAATCAATAATTTGATTTGTCAATGAAACAGATATGTACACATGTACACAAAGGGATACTGCCCAGTCCAATGTTCAAATGGCCCACATGGCCACAGGGCACAATCGAAGGCCCAACTCGAATCCTGACCACATCCGGATAGTACAATGCAGGAGCATCAGTTTGCAAATAGGCTGGCACCTGTGGGGGATGGAGGGGCACCTCAGCCGGATGCGGGAACAAGCCCACTGGTTCTGGAGGGGGCAACATGGCCATTGTTCTGTCCTGGGCAGTGCAAGGCCCCAGTCTCTCAAGTGTGTGACTTTCCCACTGGTTCTGGAGGGGTCAACATGCCCATTGCTCTGTCCTGGGGAGTGCAAGGCCACAGTCTCTGGAGTGGGTGACTACCCCACTGGTTCTGGAGGGGGCAACATGCCCAGTTCTCTGTCTTGGGGAGTGCAAGGCCACAGTCTCTCAGGTGGGTGACTTGCCCACTGGTTCTGGAGGGGGAATCATACCCATTGCACTGTCCTGGGGAATGCAAGGCCACAGTCTCTTAGGTGGGTGAATTTCCCACTGGTTCTGGAGGGGGCAACTCGCACAGCAGCCTCTGGAGTGTGGCCAACATGGCGTCCACTGGCACTGACGGCTGGAGTGTGTTCGTGGATGGAGGAGCCTCCTGGGCAGCCTCTGCACTGTCTGATAGCTGCAATGTGGTGGTGGATGGAGGAGCCTCCTAGGCAGTCTCTGCACTTTCTGATGGCTGCACTTCATCAGCTGGTGGTGGTGTCACCCTGACAGCCTCCGCTGGAATAGAGGGCTTCGTCTCCTCCAGTACATGGGGTGTGGATCCCTTACCCTTCCTGGCAGGGGTAGATGGGGTCTTCCCCTCTTTTCCTGGTGGTGCCAGCTCCTTCCCCTTCTTTCCTGGTGGTGAAGGCTCCTTCCCCTTCTTTCCTGGTGGTGTTGGCTCCTTCCTGTTCGATCGAGGAGTGGTATCCTTTCCACCATTATTAGGTGGTGCTACCACTGTCCCCGTGGACTGTGTGACTGAGGTGCTGGGATGTGTCCATAGTACCCTGCTCATACGGACAGGACAGTGGGGGAGGGGGAGGGAAGAGGTCAATTTGGGAAAGGAAAATATTTTTGGGGGAAGTTGGGGAGGGATGAGTGGGGAGTAATGGGAGTGGCAGTTAAGGGTGTGGTTGTTGGAGGTGTATGTCTGCTGGACTTGGGTGAAGGTGAATGGGCAGTATTCTGATGTGAAGTGGATGGCTGGTCGGTGTGGGAGTGCTTGCGTTTGTGTCCTTTAGGAGGTGGGGGACAGACAGGGTGGGAGAGGACAGAGGGGATTCGTACATGGCTGCTGTAGAGATATCTGCCAGTGAGGTGTGTGTCCTGCTTGGTGTGGTGATGTTGGTAGTGGATGTTGATGTAGTCCATGCAGGTGTGGGTGTGGGCATGATTGGGAGGGAGGTGGAGGAGGAGGAGGGGCAGACAGTGGAGGCAGTGGATGTTGTTGTGTCTGCAACTGTATGGTGTTTGCGTGAGTGCTTGTGGGATGAAGTGTGGTGCTTGTGTTTGCCTGTGACACTCTTGGGTGATGTCCTGTGTGCCTGCTCATCTGTATGTGTGCTTGGGATGGGTTGGGGTTGAAGAGAAGTGGGACTTGGAGGGGGGAAGGTAGAAACAGTGACAATGGCTGCCATCAGGGAGGGGGCCAGAGCCTGAATCGATCTCTGTTGGGCCACCAATCCACTGTGAATGCCCTCCAGGAATGCATTGCGTTGCTGTATCTGGGATGCCAGCCCCTGGATGGCATTCACAATGGTTGACTGCCCTACAGAGATGGATCTCAGGAGGTCAATAGCTTCCTCCCTCAGGGCAGAAGGGCTCACTGGGGCAGGGCCTGAGGTGCCTGGGGCAAAGGAGATGCCCTCCCTCCTGGGTGAGCGGGCACAGTAAACTCACTGAGGGCTGCTGGGAGGGCGTTGCTGGTACGGGGTGGTGGCTGTACCTGCAGCTGGGGTGGTCACAGTGGTGTCCACCACCACCAGGGAGCTTCCATCGGAGGAGGTATCTGAGTCTGTGTTGTCTCCTCCAGTCCATGCTGTGGTGCTCCACTCAGACTCCATCCCACTGGTTCCCTCTGCGTCGGTGGATTCTGCCTCCTTGTTCATGTGGGATGCAGCTCCCTCTGTCGCCGGTGCCCCTTCTCCACTGCCAGATGATGCTAATGCACACAAGGACCGAATGACAAAACAAGAAAGGGGGGAGAGAGACAAAGGATACACTGGGTCAATGACTGCACCAACACCACTGTTGGCATACACATCACTGTCACACACAAGGAACAGGCTTAAGCACTATGCATTGCACTACCAGGGATATGGCTAGTCACTAAGGCAAGATGAGGACAACACACCGCCAACTGCAGCACTCTTGGGAACCACGATGCCCTGCCTGAAATGGACTGCTAACACGCTATGTTACCTGTATTTGCCATACACCCATTACCCTTCAGATGACCCACGCTGCAATGTCTGACCTGGCCTTAGGGGCATCCACTGACACACATCCACCAACCGGATACCATCCCACCAGCCAAAATATGTATTAATACCCACTGTACTCACCCCCTTGTGGCTGCTGTAATTCCCTCAAGCGCCCATCCAGCTCAGGGTAGGTCACCGCCAGTATGCGGGCCGTCAGGGGGGGTCAGGGTCTGACGGGCACCCCTTCCTTGTTGGGAGGCCATCCCCAGCTGGGCCTCTGTGGTCTTTCGTGCCCAGCATCTCAGGTCCTCCCACTGTTTCCGACAGAGGGTGCTCCTCCTGCCTTAGACCCACAGGGTCCAGACATCCTTGGCGATGGCACGCTATAATCCCTTCCTTTGATGGGCGCTGACCTGCAGAGGCAATAGAGACAGGAGAACACCATTAAACAAACAGTCCAGCCTGTCACACAAATGGCCCACCATACCCGTTTCCATCACCATTGGCACACCCATAGCCCAGCGCACAACATGTACACCGCCAACAGACAATCCCCCCACCCCCACCCACCCTTACACGATGCTTGCACACACATCCCCATGCATCCATCCCACATCGTGTATTCACCTGTTGGTATGGAGGCCCATACAGCTGTCCGTACTGGGGTAGGACCCCATCCACCAGTCGCTCCAACTCCTCCCTGAAGGCAGGGGCCCTTTCCCCGGTCATATGGACCATGGTAGGTTTTAGACACAGGTCACAGCAGCACACGCAGTGTAGGTGTTCTCCTGTTGAAGGTCAGGAAACAAGTGAAGATTGAGTTCGAAAATGGCAGTCACATCCGCGGCGGTGTAGACCGTCACCGCCGGTGTAGATCCCCATCGACTTAGCTACGCTGGAGGACAGGTACATTATACACACCTATAGACTGGACAGGGCCAAAATCACAGAGCTGTGTACCCAGTTGGAGCCTGACCTGATCTCATCTATCCCTTATCCGACTGGGATCCCCCTCTTGTGCAAGTGCTATCAGTGCTCCATTTCCTGGCGACAGGTTCTTTCCAAGTGACAGTGGGATTGGCAGCAGGAATGTCACAGCCAATGTTCTCAATCGTGCTGGCAAGAGTTTTGTCTGCCCTGGTAAAACACATGTGCAGCTACACAGCTTTCCCCCAGGTGGACGATTTGGCCACTGTGAAGGCCGGATTCTATGCAATGGGACATACTGCCAATATTATTGGGGCGATTGACGGGACATATATTGTGTTTGTCTCCCCGCCAGAATAACCAGGTGTACAGGAATCATAAGAGTTTCTACTCCATGAATGTGCAGATGGTGTGCCTGGCGGACCAGTACATCTCCCATGTCAATTCTAACTATCCCGGGTCGGTGCATGATGCCTTTGTCCTGAGGAATAGCAACATCCCAAATGTGATGGACCAACTTCAGAGGCACAGGGTGTGGCTAATAGGTGAGCCTTGGTCCCCACCCAGTGTACGTTACTGTATGCCTCTGGTGTTAACCTCATAAGATAGTGTGGGGCTAAATGTTGTCCCTCAATACCTGCCGGTGACTCTGGCTACCCAAACCTATCGTGGCTGCTGACTCCTGTGAGGAATGCCAGAACAAAGGCCGAAGAACGTTATAATGAGGCACATGGGCGAACCAGACGGATCATCGAGAGAACCTTCGGCCTCCTGAAGGCCAGGTTCAGGTGCCTCCATCTGACAGGTGGATCCCTGTGCTACTCACAAGGTCTGCCAGATAGTAGTGGTATGCTGCATGTTGCGCAACCTGGCCCGCAACCTGGCCCTCAGACGTCATGTACCTTTTCTGCAGTAGGAGGAGACTGGAGATGCCCCTGTGGCTGCAGTAGACCCTGATGACAGTGAGGATGAAGAGGCTGAAGATGAGGATGATGACAACAGAACATCAGTTATCTGTCAGTACTTCCAATGACACACAGGTGAGACAGTGTAACTTCATATTTCTATGACTATTGTTGTATTCTGTGTGGCTGTGGCATGATGGTATTGACCACTTTTTACCTCTACTTACTGTCACCTATGGATTATTTTTTTACGGATGTTGGTTCAATGACAACTGTGTACTGATTTACTGACTACAGCCAGCTACAGGTCATTATTTCCATGTTCTCACACTGTACAGTTAATTTGCAACGGATGTAACTGTTTCCATAAATACACTGTTTCAACACATGCCATACAAGTATTTGAATTGTGTTCTAGGGTGTTTATTGGAGTGCTAAGAAATTGAGGGGAAAGTGCAATGGAATGGGGCGATGATGGAAAAAAGTCCATGGTATTGTTCCTGTCTGTTTGTAGCATAGGTGCAGTGTCCAATTGGCCATAGGAAGGGGAGCAAAGGCAGTTCAAGGTGGACAAAGTGACAGGGTGGGACACAAGGGGGACAATCAGGAGAGTCTAATTTCCTGGCAGTGGTCTTGGAAAGTGTCTCTGGCTTCTGTATGGGTCACAGGGAATGTTTGCGGGGTGGTTCACCTTTGGCAGGGGGAGGGGTGCTGGTGGCCTGTGGGTCCTGTTGTGGGGCCTCCTGGCCACTAGTGTCAGCAGTAGTGGAGGACTTTTCAATGGACTGGCTAGTGGTAGGGGCCCGCTGGTGTGCTGTTGCCTCTCTCATGAGAGGCAACAGCCATGTCTTCCAGTACCGATGCTATGGAGATCATGGTGGTGTTCATGGCCTGCAAGTCCTCCCTGATCCCCTGATACTATCCCTCCTGCAGCCGCCTGTTCTCCTGCACGTTGTCAAGGATCTGGCCCACCGTGTCCTGGGAATGTTGGTAGGCTCCCAGGATCTCGGAGAGTGCCTCCTGGAGAGTCGGTTCCTTGGTCCTGTCCTCCCCCTGGCACACAGCAGTCGTCCCAGTGTCCCTGTTGGTCTGAGCCCCTGTCCCCTGAACGGTGTGCCCACTGCCACTGACCCCAGGTCCCTGATTGTCTTGGGGGCGAGGTGTGGACTGGGGTCCCTGTACAGGTGGTAACACTGCTGATTGACGTGTCCTGGGGACAGAGGTGTGAGTACACTGGGTGGGTGCTGTAGTGTTGGATCCTGATGGGGGATGCTCTGTGGTGGTCTGTGAGTGGGCTTGGGTGGCTGGCTAGCCAGTGGTCCCTGATGGGCCAGGTAGGTTCTCCAGCTCCTGTAGTCCAGAGTTACTGTCATCACTGGGGGCATCTTCTGTTGGGGGACTGGATAGTCGTGGCACCTCCTCTCCACTGACATTGTCTGGGGCACCTGTGGCAATGTAGGTGATGTATTATGCTTTATGTGCAAGACATTGTACAACCCTGGCTTCCCCTCTATTATTGGTGTTGCCCTGCCACCTTTTGCTTCTGTATGGTGATGTATTGGTGATTATTAGTTTCCCTATGCTGTGCATGCTTTAGTAATGGGCGTCCATGCAGGGCTGGGAGGGGTGTCCCTGCATTAGTAGAGCATGTAAGGCCTGGCATTGGGGTTAGTCATATGTGTAGGTGTAGTGGAGTGATGGGAGTGAAGATGAGGGGGTGTGATGGCATGCAGATATGGGGTGATAAGTGGTAAATGTTGACTTATCAGTGTTCAGTCCTCCGGCTACTCCAGCGAGTCCCTCAGGATGCAGTAATGCCAAGACGTGCTCCTCTCATGCTGTGAGCTGTGGATGAGGAGGTGGGGGTCCACTGCCAGTCTTCTGTATGGCGATCTGGTGCCTTGCTGGTATGGAACGTACCTTCCCCCGTAGGTCATTCCACCTCTTCCTGATGTCGTCCCTTGTTCTTGGGTGCTGTCCCTTGGTGTTCACCCTGTCCACGATTCTCCGCCATAGCTCCATCTTCCAGACAATGGATATATGCTGTACCAGTGCTCCAAACAGCTCTACCCTGACAATTTACTCCACCATGACCCTTAACTCCTCCTCAGTGAAATGGGGGTGCCTTTGTGGTGCCATGGGTGTTGTGTGGTGTGTGTTGGTGAGAGTGTGTTGAGTAATGTGGTGGGATGTGTGATGTGGAGTGCGTGAGGGAAGTATGGGTGTGAGTGGTGTGTGTGTCTAGTTATCTCTGTGCTGTTCGTGTCAATCTGGAAGTAATTGTTGTTAGTAATGGGTTCTGGGTAATGTGGGTGTGTGTTTTATAGTGCTATGGATGTTTTTGGTATTGGCCAAAGTGGTGTTGTTTTGTATGTGGGTGTCCATTCTGAGCGCTGCAATATGTACCGCCAATGGTTTACCGCCGTAGAATGTCCGCTGTGGTGATTCGTGGTTCGTAATGTGGTGGCCTTGTTCTGCTGGCATAACGGTACGGGTGTTGGGTCTGCCACTTTTGCACTGACCTTTGGGCTGGTGGATTTTTGTATGTAGCTGTATTCTGTCGGATTGGTGTGTGTGTGTCATAATTTGGTGAATGGATATTTGCCACCACAGCGGTATGTTGGCGGCTGTCAGTGTGATGGAAGGCGGAAATTACCACCAATGTCATAATGTGGGCCATAATCATCACACCAGTTTGTAAACAAACAATTTATTGGATTTTCCAGTGCTTATTTCTGTTTTGGTTTTAATTTCATTTTAAGAGACAATGGTGTATGGTGATTACAGACCTACCACATGCTGTGCCACGAAGTTCCTCGTACCACCTTAGGATGTTTTCTTCAGGACGATGTTTAACATTCCTTGGGAAACAGCTGATCACTGTTCTCTGTGAGGGACATTCTTCCGTGAGGCTCAGAATGATGGAGTTTACACCTACCTACTGACTCTTAGGGGGTCATTCCGACCCCGGCGGTCAAGGACCGCTGGGGCCGGGGTCGGCAGGAGCACCGCCAACAGGCTGGCGGTGCTCCGCAGGGCATTCTGACCGCAGCGGTTTGGCCGCGGTCAGAACAGGAAAACCGGCGGTCTCCCGCCGGTTTTCCGCTGCCCTCAGGAATCCTCCATGGCGGCGCAGCTTGCTGCGCCGCCATGGGGATTCCGACACCCCATACCGCCATCCTGTTCCTGGCGGTTCGCCCGCCAGGAACAGGATGGCGGTATGGGGTGTCGTGGGGCCCCTGGGGGCCCCTGCAGTGCCCATGCCAATGGCATGGGCACTGCAGGGGCCCCCGTAAGAGGGCCCCACAAAGAATTTCAGTGTCTGCTTAGCAGACACTGAAATTCGCGACGGGTGCAACTGCACCCGTCGCACCTTCCCACTCCGCCGGCTCCATTCGGAGCCGGCTTTCTCGTGGGAAGGGGTTTCCCGCTGGGCTGGCGGGCGGCCTTCTGGCGGTCGCCCGCCAGCCCAGCGGGAAAGCCAGAATGGCCTCCACGGTCTTTCGACCGCGGAGCGGCCATATGGCGGTTCCCGCCAGGCGGGCGGCGACCGCCGCCCGCCGGCCTCAGAATGAGGCCCTTAATCTTTTACACTGCTCATCTTTTAAAAAGACCAAGAAGGGTGATATATGCGGTTCCGTTTTATTTGTGGCCTCAGAACATTGGAACACTCTCACTGTGGTAGTACCTAAGAGCATGACTTTTCTCCATCAATCTGTCTTCATACATCTAGCCTTGGATTCCTAGAGCCAGATACTCTTCTAGGTGATTGTTTGTGATTTAAAACAGAATAGAATAGAACAGAATAGAATAGAATGGAATAGACGGTTGGTAAAGAAAAAGATGCATTGCTAGACCCCCTTTATAATCTGGTAGCGGATATGCAACCAAGTAATAAATGTTGAAATGCAGTGAGAGAAAGCAGTTGACCAAAAGTAATTCATAGTAAAAACAGGCATTGGCAAAACCAATAGGTCTTGCCTACTCGAGATCTATTTGCTTTGTCAA
The DNA here is from genome assembly GCF_031143425.1 of Pleurodeles waltl. Classification (NCBI taxonomy): domain Eukaryota; kingdom Metazoa; phylum Chordata; class Amphibia; order Caudata; family Salamandridae; genus Pleurodeles; species Pleurodeles waltl. The sequence continues at coordinate 856,486,654 of NC_090439.1, forward strand.
TGTTGTTCAAGGCATGTTGCACACCAGAGAAAAAAACTCTCTGATTCAGTCAATGCTGGCCATGTTATAGCATGTTTTGAAAGCTATGTTGCACAGCAGTCTGCACTGCTGTGTGGTATGTTAAAAAAACGCAAAGGGCGCAAGCTACATGAGGGAGGTGTGGGAAGGAAGGAGAGAGCAGCAGTAATCGACAGAGGGAGGAGGGAAGCAACACAAGGGAGGCGCAGGAAGTAGGGTGAGTGCAGCAACAATGGGAGGAGAAAGGAACACGAGGGAGGTGCGGGGCAGGGGGAGAAGAATGAGCAGCAATAACTGACAGTAGTAGGAGGTGTGTATAGGGAAAGCAAAATGAGGGAGGTGCAGGGGTTTAGAAAGGGGCAGAAAGAGGGAGAAGGGTGGGTGTGAGGCTAAAGAAACCTCACACTTAATGGTGAGTGAGTGGGAGAAGAAGAAATAGTACCACAATCACAACATGAGCAGCAGATGGGTGCTAATTAAGTTGAATTAATCTATGCTTGGTCCGTGCTCCACAGATAGGAAAGGAAGTGATGCTTGGCATACGATGGATAATTAGGAGTCAGCAAAGAAGAGTGACGATTAACGAAAATACTGATAAGAAATGAGTGGGCTTCGAGCCCTTTATTGTAAACATTACATCTCACCAGCATGCAGCTGGACTTAAAAACAAGCCTAGAGATAGATATTATGCAGGCAGCATGGCAGTTTTTTTTCTTTCTGGCCAGGGCAAACACACCACTTGTAAAGGAAAAGAACTGATGTTGATGCAGCAGTGAATAGATTCAACAACTGCTTCTTTGTCCCTGAATGTGAACCAAATCAGGTTGTTGTACTACAGTACTTAGGCCCTCATTATAAGATTGGCGGTAAATGCCGCCAAAAGACCGTCACCGTGGCTAACATCCGTCTGCCAAATAATGACTACAGCCAGATTTCTGCCACAAAAAGAGCAGAAATCCTGCTGTGGCCATACTGGTGGATGGTGTTAAGGTGGCGCTGCTACCACCAGCAGCGCCACGCCAGTAGACTGCCACCAGCTGTATTATAACAAATAATACGGCCTGGCGGTGTTCTGTTGGCGGGCGCTGCTGGCAGTAGCAATGCCCCGTCCCGTCCCCTGCCAGAAGACCCCCTGGTTGCAGGTAAGTCGGGTTTCCGACAGGGGAGTGGGTTAAGGGTGTTGTGTGTGTGTGGGGGGTTGTGTGCGCATGAATGTGTGAGTGTGTGCGTGAATTCAAATGTGTGTGTAGTGTTTTATGCGCGCATGCATGCATGTGTGAGAATGCGTGTATGAATGGAAATGTGAATGTGTGTTTGCATGTCAGTTTGAGTGTGTGTACGGACATGTGCGAGAAGGAATGGATGCATGCATGAATGAATGCATGTATGCCTGTGTGAGTGAGTGTGTGTACCCGTGTTGTGTGCCTGCCAGTGTGCGTGAACGTGGGGGGAATAGAAGGGTGGAAGCATGAATGATTGGGTATCTGGGGAGTGTTTGGGGGTGTGGGCGAGCCACCTACCAGTGACAGGGAAGGAATTCCCTGTCACTCAGTGTCGATTAACAACATACATTGAAGCATATTGTTGAAGTTCAGTTATTTTGTGCAGTTCTTGCGGTTGCAAGGCTACTTTATCAAGCTTTAACTTTTGAAGGTGCAACAAAGAGCAATTAAGACACTGCAACAAGTTGTAAGGTGATATGCCAAATGATGTCAGAGTAAAGCAATGGCCAAGTAGCACTTTGGCCACTGATGCCTCACTGGGTCATTGTGTGTACCTATTTGACAACTTAGGTGGAGGTGAGATAAACTACAAATTAACTACAGAACTGTGGCAAAGGATACATTCAGATGGTGATGGCACAGCTCACAAGTGTCTCTAAAAGGGCACATGGTCCCTCTGTATACTGGTTGATCCCCTCTGAAAACTGGATTGGAAACTTTCATCTCTAATATCCAACACTCCATAACCACAGACTGTATCATCCATGGTGGGGATGGGCAACAAATAATATCTGCCATAAGCATTGTCATCATCCCTTGAAGAGGCAATCTTTCATAAGTCATCACTTTACAAAATACATATTTAACAATTAATGCATTCAATAAATTAATATGTCAAATCCTAATTTTCACCCATTCAAGGTATTGAGGGGCTGGTTTTAACTTGTCCCTGGGGTGACCACTCCCTTTCTTCGCTTACATTGACATTGAAAGGTCTGACCATCTCAATGCTCTATACTAGTGGTTCCCAACCTTTTGACTTCTGTGGACCCTACTTTATCACTACTGGAACCTGGGGACCCTCATTGAATCATAATTCAAATCCAGGGACCCCTCCACTGAGTCATTACTGAATGCTGGGGGCCTAATCTGTTATTACTATTTAATTCTCTAAGCAGTCGCAGACCCCCTGAGGAGGCTTCACAGACCCCAAGGGGTCCCCCAACCACAGGATGGGAACCACTACTCTATACTTTACTTGAGAATCAACTCAGAATCAGCCTTCATGGTCAGACAATCTACATCACAAAGTTCATATCACGGATAACCCAAAAGAATCAAATTAAATCCAAAAAGACCAAGGGACATATTTATACTCACTTCATTTTTTTTAGGCTAATTCAGTGCAAACTCTATGCCATATTTGTATTTTACTGCTAGACCCGTCTATTGTCAAAATATTGGTGTTAACATAATTTTTTGGATACGTGAAATCCCCTTGCATCGATGAGATGCAAGATAGGCGTTCCCGACCAAAAAATGACTCTAACCCCCTAGCTCCACATTTATCCACCTGGGCAAAAATGACGCACGGGTGGGAGGCGGACCCAAAAATGATGTTAACACCGATTTGCATCAAAATGTAATGCCTGGGTCAGGGCAGGTGTTAAAATGAGGCAAAGTCATCACTACTTAAGGAGAACACACAAAAGCAACATTACCAACCCACATGAGAAGATGGAGGTGATACTGATCCAGCTTGCGAGACGACGGAGAGGACAGTAACAACTACAGCAATCACCACCACTACAACATGGCCCACAAAGGCAACGCAGAAAGCAGGAGAGGGTCTTCAGAACCAGGACAACCCTCCTTGGCCTCAGGGCCAGGGTCATCATTAGGACCTACAGACTGACCCGGCAAGCCATTCTACACCTGCTGCACCACATTGAGCCACAAATCACAGCTAGCCTGCAGACCCCACACAACAAACCACCTGTGACAAAGCTGCAAGCTGTCCTGCACGTGCTGCCAAGTGGCTTATTCCAAACAACAGGTGCCCTGGTTGCTGGTGTCTCTCAGCCGTCATTCTCTGCATTCCTACAAAAGGTGTTAGACGCTATAATCTCCCTGACACCCCACCACATCAACTTCCCCACCACCCAGCAAAAGCAGCAGGAGAACAAACAGGGGTTCTATCAAATCCATCGCTTCCCACATGTGCTCGGTGCAATTGACTGCACCTATGTCTGGCTCGTACCACCTGCAGCAACCAAGCTCTTATCCCAGAATCACAAGCTCACACATTCCATTAATGTGCAGGCCATAGTGGACCACCGGGGACTATTCATAAACATTTTGGCCAAGTATCCTGGGAGTGTCCATGATGCCTTCATATTCTGGCACAGCAGGATCAATGAACAATTTCAGGATGGACATTATGGAGATGGCCTACTTGAGGGTAAGTCAACAAACCTAGCAATATAGACACAACACTCCAACCCTGCAGGACACACAAGACATAGGCCTCTACATTAACACATGGCCAGGGTAACACAGATGTGCAGGTAACAACACATATGCACCATGCTGCAGTACAGCACAATCAGTGCACACCACACATGTATGTAACACACCCACAAATTGACAGGCACAGCACGTGAAGGACAGATGCAGACATGTACCCTTTGCTAACAGAAGAACTACACAGACCACTACAAGTGCCCACAGGTTGCCTACTCGCACACAGTACATTAAACAAAGAATAGTACAGCCATGTCAATGGCATACACCATGCCCATGTCATGTAAGTTCCATATCGGCACAGATCCCTCAAGTCATGCCCTGCAAATCATTGCCAGAACAAATATCAAATACTAGACAGCTGCTCCCTTTACCAACTACATCTCATCAACACATACCTGACCTAGCTATAGCGTGCAGATACATCTGCCTGACGCATTGGCTCACACACGTAGCAATACAAGATCAATGCCTGTTAGAATTGGGGTCTTTGGTTGGCAGTCAGGTTACCCCCTGTCCAAGCAAGGAACCTCCCTCTAGTCAGGGTAAAGGAGAATCACCCTCAGCTAACCCCAGGCTTAACTTTAGAGTGCTAGGAGTAACACACACAGTAACGTAATGAAAACACTACAAAATGACACAACACAGGTTTAGAAAAATAGAAAATATTTATCTAAACAAAACAAGACCAAAATGACAAAAATCCACCATACACAAGTCAAGACATCAATTAAAAACCAAAAAGAGTCTTCATGTGATTTTAAACACAACGCTAACGCTGTTAGAGTGGAAATGTATCTGGGTGCATCAAAAATAACCCTGCACGGGCGAGTGTGCATCAAAAGGGACTTGCGATGTGTCGATATCACTCACGAGCGAGGTCGTACGTCGTTTCTTCTTCGGTCGGGTCGGTGTGTGTCGTTTCTTCTCTCCGCAGGAGAGCGATGTGTCGATCTGAATAGCACTCCCGGGTCTGGGCAGGCCTTGTGTCATTTTTACATGGCCAGTGATGTTTGCATCGGAAATCCTGCTGCACGAAGATCCAAAAACCACGCAGCGCGGGTTGCGATCTCACCAGCCTCCGTCAACAATGCTGCGTGTCGTTTCTCCAGCCGCGTGCATCGGCCTTCCAGCCGCACTGCAGGCGAGCGTCAAGTTCATCTGCGAAGCTGGTGGCGCGTCGATTTTTCTTCTGCTTCTCGGAGTTGTGTCGATCTTTTCCCCGCACGGAGGTCTGTGGGTGGATTTCTTACTCTTGTTCTGCCAGTCTCTCCTTTCAAGGCCCCAGGAACTGGATGGGCACCACTTGGCAGGGCAGGAGTCTCAGCAGAAGCTCCACGTGCTGGTAGAGAGAAGTCTTTGCTGTCCCTGAGACTTCAACAACAGGAGACAAGCTCTATTTCAAGCCCTTGGAGAGTTCTTCTCAAGCAGGAAATTACCACAAAGTCCAGTCTTTGTCCCCTAGCACAGGCAAAAGCAGCAACTACAGGATAGCTCCTCAAAGCACAGTCACAGGAAGGACAGAACTTCTCCTCAGCTCTTCAGCTCTTCTCCAGGCAGAGGTTCCTCTTGATTTCCAGAAGTGATCTAAAGTCTGTGGTTTTGGGTGCCCTTCTTATACCTATTTTGCCCTTTGATGTAGGCTTACTTCAAAGAAAAGTCTCTCTTGTTTGTGAAATCCTGCCTTGCCCAGGCTAGGCCTTAGACACACACCAGGGGGTTGGAGACTGCATTGTGTGAGGGCAGGCACAGCCCTTTCAGGTGTGAATGACCACTCCCCCCCTTCCTCCTAGCACAGATGGCTCATCAGGATATGCAGGCTACACCCCAGCTCCCTTTGTGTCACTGTCTAGAAAGAGGTGCAAACAGCCCAACTGTCAAACTGCCCAGACAGGGATTCCACAAACAAGGCAGAGACACAGAATGGATTAAGCAAGAAAATGCTCACTTTCTATAAGTGGCATTTTCAAACCCACAATATTAAAACCCACTTTACTAAAAGATGTATTTTAAAATTGTGAGTTCAGAGACACCAAACTCCATATGTCCATCTGCTCCCAAAGGGAATTTACACTTTAGTCATATTTAAAGGTAGCCCCATGTTAACCTATGAGAGAGACAGGCCTTGCAACAGTGAAAAACACATTTAGCTGTATTTCACTGTCAGGACATATCAAACACATTGCTATATGTCCTACCTTAACCATACACTGCACCCTGCCCTTGGGGATACCTATGGCCAACCTTAGGGGTGTCTTACATGTAAGAAAATGGAAGGTTTAGGCCTGGCAAGTGGGTACACTTGCCAAGTCGAATTTACAGTTAAAACTGCACACACCGTCACTGCAGTGGCAAGTCTGAGACCTTATTACTCGGCTAGTTATGTGGGTGGCACAACCAGTGCCACAGGCCCACTAGTAGCATTTGATTTACAGGCCCTGAGAATCTCTAGTGCTCTGTACTAGGGACTTACCAGTAAATCAAATATGCCAACCACGGAGAACCAACTACACACACATTTTATATAGGAGCACTTGCACTTTAGCACTGGATAGCAGTAGTAAAGTGCCCAGAGCAACAAAAACAGCAAAAACAGAGTCCAGCACACATCAACAACCTGGGAAACAGAGGCAAAAAGTTAGGGGAGACCACGCCAAGGATGCCAAGTCTAACAATTCCCCTCAAATACCATGTGCCAGATGTGTGTTAAGTGGTACCACACCTACAGTAGTGCCACCTCAGATGCACCACTCACTGACCCACAACACCATCATGTCTGTACCAGATAAATAAATGGCCCACCATGGGGCAGAGTCACTGTCAGACAGTGCAGATCATGGATGCCATAGTGGGACCCTGTAGGAGCATACAGGACATCACTGACCTCACATGCACTGTGCCAAAGGGACACATTTGCTAAGTATCTGAGCTCCATCCCATAGCCTGCACTGTGCATGTGTTGACAGTATAAATGCTAATTCACGGGTTGGAAGATAGGAGAGACACTGGTAGTCATGTTGATAATCCTGCAACAATGGGATACACACCCTTGGACACCTCATGGCTGCCACAAAAATTAGCTGCCACTCTGGATCACCAAGGGACCTATGTAAAAGCCCACAGTGCCATTGTCATGACCTGCACTGTATGTACAACTTTGCAGATAACCATTTTTTAATGACTCGAAGCCACATTGTAAATCGGCCACCCTCGCCTGCAGTATGTAGTGTGGAAGGGGTGTGCAATGTGTGCTGCTGCAGGTCTGTTGTCACAAGATACATAGCATGATGATGCTGACTGAGATGTAGGTGTCACCTAAAACCTGAGGTAGTGCCAACAACAACCACCTCCCAAAGGTGCTGTTTGCAGGTTACAGTAAGGAAGTAGACTGTGCTTTGAACTCAGATGATTGTGCCACCAATGCATGCTGCATACTGCTGCACACACAGCCAATTGGCCATCAAAACAGCATATGTATAGAGCACAGCTACATCCACCTCCACAAGGCAGCTAGTACCCTGGTAGAAGGTAGGTAGTGTAGGTGCATGGCTGCATATGAGCAACTTCCGCAGGGGACAACAAAGGCTAGTAACATGTCACACATGGGGCATTCTTGCATAGTCTAAATATTGCAGGACAGTGCAGCCAATTTTGGAGACGTGTTGTGCATTGTCAATTTCAAAGGCCCCAAGTGTCGCACATCATCTGCAATGACACATGTCAAAATGAATGGGATGTCCAGGCTCTGTAGTGCTACCATGTTGCCATCACATCTGACCTCATTGTGTTGTGAGGATGTGTCATGTCCCCTCTAGTGATAGCACACTGATACAAAGGGGCACTACCTACACAACACATGGTACATACATACTGATCATTAGTTTGGAATCCAAATCATATGTCCTAGGTCTTTGAGCCAAACACAAGATTGTCATGTCCAACAACACAGTGTTGAGGAGACTTTACACAAGGATAGGAACTCACAGCATACCACAAACACATATGAGTCACAACCAACTCAAAATATCAACTGCCATGCTACATGACAAACCTGTTGCAAGCCTTAACAACAACTTACTCTTTCAATCTATTGCAGCGGATCAGGGTTATGCCATACAGCCATGGATAATGACCCCATTTCCTAACCCAAGCACAGCAGCAGAGCGTGCATGTAATGAGGGACATCGGAGGACACAGACTATTGTGGAGCGGACATTTGGCATCCTGAAGTCCAGATTCAGGTGCCTGGACATCAAAGGAGGCAGCCTCCTATATGCTCGCACATCGTCTGCAAGATCATAATGACATGTGCTATCCTGCACAACATATGTCTGCAGATGAACATGCCCTTTTATGAGCAGGTTGATGACCTACCTGAGGAGGAGGAGGAGAATGGTGGTGAAGAAAATGAGGGGGAACAGCACAACACAGCTGCTGGGACACACTGCTGGGATACCCCGCAGACTGCACATAGTTGAGAACATCTTCTCTCAATAATCACGTAACTCACCTTGTAGATTTTGTCAATAAACACCTAACTTATTCACACAAAACAGCTTTGGTCTCTTCAGTCTCCACAACATATACCTCAGGATTGTCAGTCTAACCTCAGGGAGCATGTTACAAACACTAATCTAAAAAGTACTGCAGCTACTTCACTTGTGATGAGTAAGATTGTACTGCTACCATCACACACATCACAAATAGCCTCATCACTTGAATGTGACAGCTGAAGGACACAATCTATGGACCACAACATATGAATTACATCCATGTTGTCAACTTGTGCAAGAATAGCTCATCACACACAACTACAACATTTCCGAATACGAGGTAAACAAGGGCCCCACACATGAGGCAGTGGCTGTCAACATTTAGTGAGACTGTAATGTTTGAACAGACCACTGTCACAACTCAGTGTGAGAGTTGCAATGGAATCATGGAGCATGTGTGACAAGGGGGGACATCATTGGTAACAATGGTCATCATGATTAGCCCAGGTATGACAAGCAATGGAAGAAGTTGGGCCTGCACAGTACATCCATGGAAATCAGTCCTGCCACTGCCATGGGGCCCATATCCTGACACAGGGTACACATGACCTCACACTTTTGCACGGACACATCTGTAGAATGCACATCAGAATGGATGAGAACATATGCAGCTAGGGCTAGGTCCACCACACAAAAACAACAACCACTGATAAATGTTTAATCAAACATTTGTGATTAAAACATGATATGGGTAGAATGTAGGCAGCGTGTGTCAATCACAGTATGTACCATATATGTACAAATGTCAGACATATGTGTAGTCCACACACAAGTCACCATAAACTCAAGATCTACATCTGGAGACAGTTGTCGGGTAACATTTCCCACATTATGTATGTGAAAGTGCCTGATGGTAAATGTGTCTATGGACATAGCCAATTAACAGGAGTTGTACTTAGGTCAGGGCCTGAAGCTAGTTTGAGGTGATTCTGCATGCAGTCATACTGGTCCCTCATTTCAAATGCGTCAGTCCTATGGGCACCAGACTGCCACAGTCTATAAGAACACCCCCAAAGGCACCGGTGGTATTGGCAACTAATGTCAATGTGGAATGCCTCATGGGCCAATAGCCTGGCACTGGCAGGTTTCCAGCAGCTTACAGACTGGCAATTCCTGCTGTCCTATGAAACCAGACCAGTATTACGTTCAGCGCTACCCTCCAGGTCTGTTTCCGCATTTTCACCAGCCTTTGCATGACAGTGAAACCCCCATTCAAATGTTGTTGGTGATGTGGTGTGGTGTGCCCTGGGTGCCTCTGCACAGCCCATGCACTGGGCATGGGCTGTGCAGGGGGTCCCATGCCCTGGCCCTTTGCCCTTTACACTGCCTGATTTGCAGGGCTGAATGCAGCTTGTCCTGTCACACCCAATGCACCCCAAATCTGGCACCGAGTCTATTTGATCCATCAAGAATGTTGTATTAAGTGCCCCACAGAGCTACCATGAGCAGACAGATTTCCATCCGCCATCCCAACTTGTGACTCATACTGCCAACTGCAAAGGGTACACTGCACTGGCAGTCTTACCAACACCAGACTTGCCCATGCACCATCTCTCGCCTGTCGATGTGGTATTATACGCTATTATGTTCACAGTCATACCCCATGTGTTGTATGTGTGTGTATATTTCCCCATTCATATGTGTCCCACATGGTTGTGTCAGAGTAGTTGTGGGCTCAGCCTGTGACTGTTGTCACCTACTGTTTGCTATCGGTGGTACATATTTTCTGTAAGGGCATATTTCAGTTCAGCATCAAGATGTGTGGCTCAACACTGCTGCTGTTTAGTTTGTCTGGGTAGTGGCATGCTACCAATGATACACGACCAGCCTGCTATCACCCCAGCACCTGTTCAGTTCGTTGTTCCCTGCACCCAGGGGGCACCCTAACTGCATGATGAAGTGGTGGCTGCTTCATGTGGATGTATTGTCAATGTGCGGTGTGGTGGTGCCACCGGCACATGTCTCGGTACTGTTGGGATGGTGGCAATGACTTGTGTGCTGTGAGATGCAGAACACATGTGTTTGGGCAATGAGGCAAGGCAGTTGCAAGGTGTTACTGCAAGAGACACCACAATGACGTTACCCCAGGAATGGTATTGACTTACTGTCTAGTCTCAAAGGTCTTGGTCATGTTGGTAGTGTTGATTTGTCTATATGCAAGGGATGTTATGATGACACAACCAGTGGCACAGTGATTATACATGCCATTCATCACATGTGCTGCATATGTACATGTAGGTAGTTAGGCATGGTGTTCAACATATGTCCAGCTTGTGTATGTGTTATGGTGCATGGCACTACCAAGGCGTAGGTACATGTATAGCTTATGTCAGCATGGTGCCACTTGCTTAATGTGCATTGTGTCCCTCTGCACTCCTTTGACATGCATTGTGTGAGTCCTATGTGCCTCCCCCTTCTTGCACTTGATATTTTAGCATAAATTTCCCCCATGCAACTTACCCTGCATTTATGGTGTTTCCTGGTAGTCTGGGCTGTCCTGTGATTCCTGTGACGACTTCCACCAGGCTGACCGCTGCAACCATCTCCTCATCTCGTCCAAGTCCTCTTGTGGTGCTGGTCCCACCTCCAGTTTGCAGTGCTGCCTTCCTGTTCTGTGCCATTTCTTCCTTTGTCCTTTGCTCGCCATCATGCCAGCATTTCTTCCACTCAGTTACGGTTCTCCTGACCTCTGCCACACTCTTAATCTTGTCCACTATCTGCTGCCAAATTGCCCCCCTTTCCATACAATTTTAAGTTGACGAAGAATTGATCTTGATGCTTTGTTACCTCGCACATCAGTATTTCGTGCTCCTTTGCACTGAAATGACACTTTCTCTTTTTCTTCTCCCTTAGCTGGGTCTTGTCTGTGTCCTCCTGGCTGGTTCCTGGTTGACTGGGGTCTCCCTGGAGTCTCTCCTGGCTTCCTAGCTCCATTTTGCCTCTCCTTTGCTCTGTTTTCTCCGTTAGCATCTGTATTTGACGCTATTGTGGGCAAAAATGGTGCATTTCCATTTTGCGACATGTTTACAATTCGTAAAATGGATTAGAGTAATTTTTCCTCCGTTAACGCCATTTTGCCTTACGACAAGGCGCAATGGTTAACATCAGGAAAAATTACTCTAACCTATTTTTAGCGCTACCCAGCGTCATAGTATAAATATGACACCCAGTAGCACTAAATAATGGCACTAGAAAGTGCTAAACTTTTTGACGCCAAACTGCGTTAGCGCAGTTTTACGTCAAAAAGTATAAATCAGGGCCCAAGTTTCTTCTTCTTTTCTCAAATCAAAATGAAAAGCTTACTGGATCCTTCAATATGAGACACTTTTAGAAACTGTTAACCTACACTAGACACTGTCCTAAATCTTGACTCTCTTATTAAGACCTCAGGAACATGTACTAGATGTTAACTTTGACTGTTGTGTAATTCTGCATGGTATTCATTTTTCTGAGGGTTTTAACCCTCCCATTACCATCTGATCTGAGCAGGGGGTAAATGCCAGCAGTGGCTTTCTATGGGATGATGAAGAGGGTGCGACCTAGGAGGAAAGCATGGGTGTCATTTAGGGGTTGCCAGAGTTCGCAGCTGCGACCCCTGGCTTGCCCTTTGCTAGCCCTAACACTGCCTTTGTGACACCTGGCCTCAGAGGTGGCAAATTCAGTGGCAGGAGCATAGTGGCAGTTGGGGCTCTACTCTCTTTGTTTTCTGTAAAAAAAAAAATTTTAGCACTGATAGTGAATAGTATATTATTATTATTCACTATTAGTATAATACAAATGGAGTAAAATAAGCTGGAATGGGAAACAGTCATTACAATGCAGTCATTACCATGCATTACCGCTACAAAGAAACCATTAACACGCACATGCCTTTGCCACGCATGCCTTTATCACGAATATACCTTTATCACGAATTTCGTTCTGAATGCATGAATGGTAAAGGCATACGCGTGGGAAAAGGTAAGTCTTATTTTTTTAATTTTGTAAAGGCATGAATGGTAAAGCTGCATGCATGGTAAAGGTTTACCAGGTAAGGACAGGTAAGTATTAAGGACCTCATTATGACATTGGCGGTAAATCCCATTTACCGCTGAGGTGACGGCCGCCAACATACCGCAGCGGTGGCGAATATCCGTTCGGCATATTATGACACACACACCAATCCGACAGAATGCAGGTACATACACAAATCCGCCAGCCCAAAGGTCAGTGCTTAAGTGGCGGTACCAACACCCATACCATTACGCCAACAAAACAAAGCCCATCACATCATGACCCACTAATCACCACGGCAGACATTCAACGGCGGTAAACCATTGTCGGAATATACCGCTGCGCACAGAATGGACGACCACATACAAAACAAAATTAAATTGACCAATACCAAAAACCCATACCTGACACTCATACAGCCACCACAGCCACCCAACCCACACCCACATTACCCACAACCCTTTCCAAACAACAATTATTGCTAGGAGATTGACACGAACAGCACAAAGACAACTAGACACATACACCACTTACACCCATACATCCCTCATGCACCCCACAACACACACCCCACCACATTATTCAACACACTCTCACCAACACACACCACACAACACCCATGTCCCCACAAAGGCACCCCCCTTTCACTGATGAGGAGTTAAGGGTCATGGTAGAGGAAATTGTCAGGGTATAGCCACAGCTGTTTGGAACACAGGTACAGCAAATATCCATTGCAAGGAAGATGGAGCTATGGCGGAGCATCATGGACAGGGTGAACGCCATGGGACAGCATCCAAGAACAAGGGACGACATCAGGAAGAGGTGGAACGACCTACGGGGGAAGGTACGTTCCATTGCAGCAAGGCACCAGCTCGCCATACAGAGGAGTAGTGGAGGACCCCGCCTCACCCCACTGAGCTCACAGCATGGTAGAAGAAAGTCTTGGCAATACTGCATCCTGAGGGACTCGCTGGAGTAGGACTGGACACTGGTAAGTCAACATTTACTACTTATCACCCTCATACCTGCATGCCATCACAGCCCCTCACCCTCACACCCATCACTCCACTACGTCCCACACACTGCACCTACACATATGACTAACCCCAATGTCAAGCCCTCCATGCTATACCAATGCATGGACAGCCCTCCCAGCCCTGCATGGACACCCATCACAAAAGCATGCACACCATAGGGGAACTAACAATCCCACAATATATCACCATACACAAGCCAAAGGTGGCAGGGCAACACCAACAATAGAGGGGAAGCCAGGGATGTATAGGGCCAACAGGGACACTGGGAGACCCGCTGTGTGCCAGGGGGAGGACAGGACCAGGGAACCGACTCTCCAGGAGGCACTCTCCAAGATCCTGGAAGCCTACCAACATTCCCAGGACACGATGAGCCAGATCCTTGACAACATGCAGGAGAACAGGCGGCTGCAGTAGGGACAGTATCAAGGCATCAGGGAGAACTTGCAGACCATTAAGACCACCCTGATCTCCATAGCAGGGGTGCTGGCAGACATGGCCAACATCATGATGGAGGCAACAGCACACCAGCGGCCCCCTACCACTAGACAGCCTATTGACCAGCCCTTCACTTCAGTTGCAGCTAATGGGCAGGAGGCCCTACCACAGGACCCACAGGCCACCAGCACCCCTCCCTCTGCCGACGGTGAACCACCCTGCAAATGTTTCCTGAGAACCAGACAGAAGCCAGAGACACCTGCCAAGACCACTGCCAGGAATGAGACTCTCCTGGTTGTCCCTCTTGTGTCCTACCCTGTCACCTTGTCCACTTTGAACTGCCTCTGCTCCCCTTCCTATGTCCCCTTGGACACTGGACCTGTGCTACAAACAGACTAGAACAATACCCTGGACCTTCCTCCATCATCACACCATTCCATTGCACTTTTCTCTCCATTTCAAAGCAGTACAATAAACACCCTTAAACACAACTTGACTACTAGTATTTCATGTTTTGAAAATGTGCATTTATGGAAAAAGTCACATCTTGTGCAAATGATCTGAACACTATGAGAGCATAGAAATAAGGACCTGTCGCTGCCTGTAGTCAGCCCATCAGTACACAGTTGTTATATCACCAACATCTGTCAAATGAAGAGCCATAGGTGACAGTAAGTTGAGATGCAATGGACGTTAATGCCATCATGCTACAACCACATAGAATACACCAATAATTATAGGAATGATCAGTTGCACTGTCTCACCTGGGAGTCATTGGAAGTATTGACTGATAACTGATGTTCTGTTTTCCTCATCCTCAGCCTCTTCATCCTCACTGTCCTCAGGGTCTACTGCTGCCACAGGGGCATCTCCAGTCTCTTCTTCCTGCAGAAAGGGTACATACCATGTGAGGGCCAGGTTGTGCAACATGCAGCAGGCCACTACTATCTGGCAGACCTTCTTGGGTGAGCAGCACAGGGATCCACCTGTCAGATGGAGGCACCTGAACCTGTCCTTCAGGAGGCCAAAGGTCCTCTCGATGATTGGTCTGGTTCACCCATGTGCCTCATTATAATGTTCCTCTGCCTCCGTCCTGGCATTTCTCACAGGGGTCAGCAGCCACAATAGATTTGGGTAGCCAGAGTCACCTGCAAGTATTGAGGGATCACATTTAGCCTCACACAATGATGTGGGGATGACACCTGAAGGCATACACTAACATACAGTGGGTGGGGACCAAGGCTCACCTATTAGCCACACCCTGTGCCTCTGGAGTAGGGCCTTCACATTTGGGATGCTGCTATTCCTCAGAACAAAGGCATCATGCACCCACCCAGGATACTTAGCATTGACGTGGGAGATGTACTGGCCCACCAGGCACACCATTTGCACATTCCTGAACACCTGTTCATTCTGGCAGGAGGGAAAAACATAATATGTGTCCTGTCAATCGCCCCAATAATATTGGGGATATGTCCCATTGCATAGAATCCGGCCTTCACAGTGGCCAAATCTTCCACCTGGGGGAAAGAAATGTAGCTGCACATGTGGCAGACAACACTCTTGCCAGCATGATTGAGAACATTGGCTTCCTGCTGCTAAGCCCACTGTGACTTGGAAAGAACCAGTTGTCAAGAAATGGACCACTGATAGCACTTGCACAAGAGGGGGATCCCAGTTGGATGAAGGATAGCAGATATCAGGTCTGGCTCCAATTGGGCACACAGCTCAGTTATTGTGGCCCTGTCCAGTCTATAGGTGAGGATAATGTGCCTGTCCTCCAGTGTAGCCAAGTCCACAAGGGGTCTGTACACAGGGGTATGTCTCCACCTCCTATTAATCTGCAGCAGTAGGTATCTAAGAGACTGGAGATGCCCCTGTGAGTAGGCTGTCACAATTTGAACAATGGAACCACAACTTCATTGTATATAGTGCATTTATGTTATGAGACAGTAGGAATGGCGAGGTATGTGCTAATCTAGTCTGTGACGCAGTTAATGTCGATATGACCATTGTCCTCCCCATGAAATGGCGACCTCCTGTCCTGTATGTGGGGGCAGGTGAAAGTGAGGTAATTCCTCCGACGTTGGGCGTCGTGGCGGAAGGCAGTCTTGCACCGCCATGCAATTCCTCATTGGATGATATAGGGCTCTATGGAATACAGTGGCCAATGGGGATCTGCGCTGGCCGTGACGGTGTACACCGCCACGGGTGTGACCGCCATTTTCTATCTGATTCCTCACTTGTTTCCTGACCTTCAACAGGAGAACACCTACATTGTGTGTGCTGCTGTGACCTGTGTCTGGAACCTACCATGGCCCATGTGACTGGGGAAAGGGCCCCTGCCTTCACTTTGGAGGAGTTGGAGCGAATGGTGGATGGAGTCCTACCCCAAAACGGACTGCTGTATGGACCTCCAGACCAACAGGTGAGCACACATTGGGCACAATGCATGTGGGAAGGAGGCATGGAGATGTGTGTGCAAGCATTGTGTCATCAGGGGGGAATGTCTTGTGGTGGTGTACATGGTGTGCCCCAGGCAATGTGTGTGCCAATGATGATGGAAACGGGATTGGTGGGCCATATGTGTGACAAGCTGGATTGTTTGGATAATGTTGTTCTCCTGTCTGTATTACTTATGCAGGACAGAGCCCATCAAAAGAAGGGATTATGGCATGCCAACGCCAAGGACGTGCGGACCCTGGTGGTCTATGGCAGGCAGAGCACCAACTGTTGGAAACGGTGGGAGGACCTCAGACGCTGGGCACAGAAGACCGTGGAGGCCCAGATAGGGATGGCCCACCAATGAGGAAGGGGTGCCCATCGGAACCTGACCCCCCGATGACCTGTGTACTGGCAGTGGCCTACTCAGAGCTGGATGGGCACTTGAGGGAATCACAGCAGCCACAAGGGGTGAGTACAGTGGGTATTATTCAAACATTTGGCAGGTGGGGTGGTATCCAGGTGGTGGATGTGAGTTAGTGGGTGCCCCTAAGACCAGGCCAGACATTGCAGCGTGAGTCAAATCTAGGGTAAAGGGGGATGGCAAATGCAGGTAACCTAGCTTGTTTGTATTCAATTTCAGTCAGGGCTTTGTGGGCCCCAGGAGGGGTGCAGTTGGTGGTGAATGGCCCTCATCTTGCCGTAGCATCTAGCCAAATCATTGGCAGTGCAATGCACAATGCTCAAGCCTGATCCATGTAAGTGACGGTGCTGTGTATGCCAAATGTGGCATTGGTGCAGTAATTGACCCAGTGTTTCCTTTTTCTCTCTCCCCCCTTTTTACTCCTGTCATCCTGTCCATGTGTGCATTAGCATCACCTGGCGGAGGAGCAGGGGCACCGGCGACAGAGGGAGCTGCATCCCACAGGTCCCTGGAGGCAGAGTCCACTGACGCTGAGGGAACCAGTGGGACTAAGGGCGTGGGGAGCACCACGGCAGAGACAGAAGTCGATAACACAGACTCAGATACCTCCTCCGATGGAAGCTCCCTGGTGGTGGCGGACACCTCTGTGACCACCCCAGCTGCAGCTACAGCCGCCACCCCGTACCAGCACCGCCCACCCATAAGCCCCTTAGAGAGTTGCCCGTGCTCGCTCACCCAGGAGGATGGGTATCTCCTTCGCCCTAGGCTCCTCAGGCCCTTCCCCAGTGAGCCCTGCTACCCTGAGTGAGGAGGCTATTGACCTCCAGAGATCCATCTCTGTAGGGCAGTTAACCATTGTGAGTGCCATCCAGGGGCTGGCATCCCAGATGCAGCAATGCAATGCATTCCTGGCGGGCATCCACGGTGGATTGGTGGCGCAACAGGGATCGATTCAGGCTCTGGCCTCCTCTCTGATGGCAGCTATTATCCCTTTCCCTACCGTCCCCCTTCCAACTACCACTTCCTAAGCCCAGTCTTCTCAATCCCAACCCATCCCATGCACACATACTGACGGGCATGCACACAAGACAACACCCAAGAGTGGCACAGGCACACACAGGTACCACACTTCATCCCACAAGCACTCACGCAAACACCAGACAGTTGCAGACACAACCACATCCACTGCCTCCACTGTCTCCCCATCCTCCTCCACCACCCTCCCAGTCACATCCACACTCAGACCTGCATGCACTGCACCAACATCCATCACCAGCATCACCACACCAAGCAGCACACACACATCACTAGCAGACACCTCCACATCCATGCATGCTTCCCCTGTGTGCTCTTCCACCCTATCTGTCCCCCCCTCCTAAAGGATACAAACGCAAGCACTCACACACCCAACAGCCATCCACCTCACGTCAGCATAGTGCCCATGGACCCAAATCCAGCAGACATACACCCCCTATAACCACTCCCTCAACCTCCACTCCCATCCATCCTCCCTCCTCCCACCCCACCGTCCCTAAGAAACCTTTCCTTGCCCAACTTGACCTTTTCCCTCCCCCTCCCCCTTCGTCCTGCCCGTAAGAGCAGGGTCCCAATGACCCAGCCTAGCACCTCAACCAAACAGTCCACGCAGACAGTGGTGGCACCACCTAGTCGTAGTGGCATGTCAGTGAAGGATCCCACTCCACCAACA
The DNA here is from genome assembly GCF_031143425.1 of Pleurodeles waltl. Lineage (NCBI taxonomy): Eukaryota > Metazoa > Chordata > Amphibia > Caudata > Salamandridae > Pleurodeles > Pleurodeles waltl. The sequence goes on from NC_090439.1 coordinate 856,505,010, forward strand.
AAGACGGGGAAGGATCCCACACCTCCTGCCATGAAGGGGAAGGAGCCTGCACCTCCTGCTTTGCAGGGGAAGAAGCCCTCGACTTCTGACCGGAAGGCTAAGGAACAGGTACAACCTTCCATGAAGGGGAAGAAGCCCTCGACTCCAACGGAGGCTGTCAGGGTGACACCTCCACCACCACCAGTGGTCACTGCCAGCTTAGGAAGTGCATCCCTCAGTACCAGCAAAGGCTGCCCAGGAGGCACCTCCATCTGCCACCACAGTGCAGACATCACCACCAGCAGAGGCTGCCCAGGAGGCAGCTCCATCTGCCACCACAGTTCAGCCATCACCACCAGCAAAGGCTGCCCAGGAGGCACCAGAACAGAGAAATGGGCATGGGGCCCCCTCCAGAACCAGTGGGCAAGTCACTCACCTGAGAGACTGTGGCCTTGCACTCCCCAGCAAAGAGAAATTGGCATGGAGCCCCCTCCAGTATCAGTGGGAAAGTCACCCACCTGAGAGACTGTGGCCTTGCACTCCCCAGGACAGAGAAATCGGCATGGAGCCCCTTCCAGTACCAGTGAGCAAGTCACCCACCTGGGAGACCATGGCCTTGCACTCCACAGCAGAGAGAAATGGGCATGGAGCCCCCTCCAGAAGCAGTGGGAAAGTCACCCGCCTGAGAGACTTTCGCCTTGCACTCCCCAGCAGAGAGAAATAGGCATGGAGCCACCTCCAGTACCAGTGGAAAAGTCACCCACCTGAGAGACTGTGGCCTTGCACTCCCCAGGCTAGAGAAATGGGCATGGATCCCCCTCTAGAACCAGTGGGAAAGTCACCCACCTGAGAGGCTGTGGCCTTGCACTCCCCAGGACAGAGAAATGGGCATGGAGCCCCCTCCAGAAGCAGTGGGAAAGTCACCCACCTGAGAGACTGTGGCCTTGCACTCCCCAGGACAGAGAATTGGGCATGGAGCCCCCTCCAGAAGCAGTGGGAAAGTCACTCATCTGAGAGACTGTGGCTTTGCACTCCCCAGGACAGAGAAATGGGCATGGATCCCCCTCCAGAAGCAGTGGGCTTGTTCCCATATGCAGCTGAGGTACCCCCCACCCCCCATCTCTCTGAGGTGCCTGCACACTTGCAAACTGATGCCCCTGCAGTGTTCTATATGGATGAGGTCAGGATTCAAGTTGGGCCTTGGACTGTGCCTTGTGGCTATATGGGCCCTTAGTACATTGGACTGGGCAGTGGCCCTTTGTGTACATTTGTACATATCTGTTTCAAGGACAATTCGATTATTTATTAGCTGTTGATATCAAAACATTCACCTTAGTGCATTCTTGTCCTTGGATTATTCTGCTGTGTATCGGGTGCAAGTTGTCTTTCGTGTGCAGCTGGTTGTGTGTATGGTGTGTGTGTCAGGTGTGTGTTGTGTGTGTGTGTGTGTGTCACTCTAATTTTCCTCCCTCCCCTGTGTGCTAGGCGGCTGTACTCACTGTCGTTGTCTTCATCGGCATTGGTGTTCCAGGTGGAGCATAACATAGAAGAACATCAGAAAGACTTGCAGTTCAGGTTCCATGGCGGCGTTGTTCTTGCCTGTATCTCCGATGGTGAGTCCGTTCTCTTCTGTGATGTGTTTCCGCCAGGCTTTTGATGGCGTTGGTACCGCCCCGGAAAATGTGGTGGATTGATGGGTCTTAGTATGGTGGGCGGTACTTTGTCTTCCGTCTGGCTGTTGACGGCTACCTCCGTGGCGAGTGTTGTTTCCGCCCTGGCGGTTGGTGTGGTACATTGGCTGTCTATTGGAGTTATCACCGCCATAGTCATAATTTGGCTGTAGTTACCGCCAGCCTGTTGGTGGTATTACCGCCACTTTATCACTCACCGCCAGGGTCATAATGAGGGCCTACGTTTTTAAGTGTTTGTATATATATATATATAAATATATATATATATCACCACCATAAAGAAATGCTAGATTCCGGCCACGTAACAGCGGCGAGTCCACGGCAGGGTAGCGACCCCTTAAAAATTCCAATGTGCGTTGCCTGAAACACCCGAGGAACCTCAGTATGAAAGAAACAACGTACCTTGACTCTTGTTATCGCACCAGCGTGTTTATTCACTTGCAGCAAGAGAAAAAGCAGAGAAAATCCTGACGCGTTTCGGAGCCTGTTGTCAGAGTCACCAGATCCTCGGGGTCTGTGCACATTCCCAACACTTCCACCACAAGACAGCTCCAATACTCTGATTAGATTTATCACAGAGTCTAAGAGAGTCCAAGTGGGGAAAAGGGGATTAGGACGGGAACAGCTGGGAAGGAGACCTGTAGGAAGCAAAAGGTTAAAACACAACATCAAAATTATATCTCATGAAATCAGTACCATGCTACAACTCTAAGCTTCATCTTTTCCGAAGAAACATGAACAACCCTAAAATAGTCCTAAAATTGACTGGGCTTTAGATGACCGAATGCCTGAGGAGGAAACAGGAAAAGTTAAATAGGACTTTCAGATTCAAGTATTTTCTTTAGCATGAGAATCAGGAAACACTCTGAGCAATTTCTAAACAACCATATGAATCTCCTTTTAAGAATATATATCAGGAACACACAGCATTACATCTAGAACTCTGGTATTGTTGTGTTCATCTCAGAAAAAACATTGGGAAGTGAATTGCGCACATTGCAGATTTTTATATGAGTATTAAACACCATAAAGGATTGTGCACCATGAAATAACACAACGTAGATTCAAGGAATAAATCACGCAACGTGTCAACTTGAAATGCTACCAGGAAAATGTCTTAGAATAGTAGCTCACAGTAATTTACATTATTTATACACGAGGAAAGAATTGCGTGTCTTGCCGATTCAAATGCCACCATACAAATGCCAAGAAATGGTAGCGGACAATGAACAACATGAAAAGCACTCAGGGAAAGAATAGCGCGTCTTGTCGATTCAAATGCCACCATGCAAATGGCAAGAAATGGTAGCACACAATGAATAACATGAAAAAACACTCAAGGAAAGAATTGCGCGTGTTGCCGATTCGAATGCCACCATGTGATGCCAGAAAATGGTAGCGCACAATGAACAGCATGAATTACACACGAGAAGTGAATCGCGCGTTTCGCCGATTCGAATGCCACCATATAAATGTCAAGAAAAGGTAGCGCGCAATGAACAACAAAGTTAAATGCTCATGAAACGAGTTGCACGTCTTGCCAACTCGTAAAACATCATGTAAATGTCAAGAAATATCAGCGCGCAATGAACAACAATGTAATAACGAAGTCATATCTTTATGGAATAAATTGCGCGTCCTCCCTATTTGCAAACCACCATCCAATGTCAAAAAATGGCAGCACACAAGTAATCTGTTATTCATTTAAGAATTAAAATCAAGAATATGAAAATTACGGTGTTGGGAAATGTCCAAACACCGTCTTACCGCCTGGAAACAGTGATCACCAATGAGAGATGAGTGCAGAAGACTGGAAAATCCAAATAGTCCGCCGGGACAGGAGCTCAGGAAGAAGCTGCTGCTCTGCACCGGGACCTCTGAATAGTGAGCACTGGAAGTTGGGCTGACTCACTTTTATAGAGTCTTGGCCCAGCCTAGAACCACGCCCAGGCATGTTGCAGGGAAAGTCTCTAGAAGGCCCTGGAAAGGAACCACACCCTAACACACTCTGAATGTCTGCAGCAATACATTGCAAATGTACAGTATTTATAAGCACCTTAAAAATGAATCTTTTGGATGGAATTCTGCAATGCAAAAGGTTAAACAATAACATATCATCACAATGCATAAATTACATTATCTTGCAAGTGTTGGGTTTTTGCATTCTAGATGCCCGTAGAGCGCGCACTGTCCTGGTGCTGACACCTGTGCTCCTTGTTCTCAGGTTACAGATCTGGCATTCTCTGATTAAATGGCAACTCATTCCCACATTGTTATTATAGACATAAACAACGGACTAACAAAGAACCTTTATGTTGTGTGTAAACATTTCGGCCATCTTAGAATATACTCAATAACTATTATTGCTCGCTAAACATTGCATACAAAACATTATATCATAACTATCATTTTTATATTTCATAACGGCTGTTATTCAGTCAAAAAAATATATCAAAATCTATTATTCATTAATTACCTTGAATGTAACTGTTCAATTTTATACTAAATAGAAAATGAAAAACTGGTGTAACTCAATATTCCTACTGGGGGGTACTGCCGTTATGAGATCCCTTAATGTACTAAAACTAAAAAAAAATGCATTTTACCAAAGTATATAATTCTTTATTAAATAAATATTTTATACTAAAAATTCATCTAAAAATTAATTTCATATTGCACTGACCCGTTCTTAGATATAATAATTCTTTTGCCTTTGTCAATATTATTCCATTGCCGCAATGTCCTCCTAATAAATAGAAAGAAAATCACATAATCAAAGATTTTTAAAGATTGTTTTTAAATTACAATTTTTAAATAGATGTGCACTAAGAACCCTATCAAATATCGAGCAAAAATAGTAACATTGATAAATTTGAAAGAAGTTGTTTGAAAAAACAATAATTCTCATGAAACAGTAATAAAGTGATAGAGTAATAAGAGCTGATAAAACTTCAAAGAAATGTCAATGTTTTATCCTAAATGAACTGATAATTCTTCATCGAGATTTAAACCCCCCGGATGGGTTGTTGCATATCTGATAATACATTTTGACTCCATTCTCCTAAGTTCCTGTTCTCTATTTCCACCTCTTATACGAGTCGGAATATTGTCTAACACACAGAATTTTAGTAAACTTGCATTCTTTTGATGAAAAATAGCAAAATGTCTGGTTATGGGATATGTTGTATATTCCTTAACAATAGCCCTCATATGTTCGAGCACTATTTCTTTGGCCTTATGAATTGTGCTGCCAATATAACATTTGTTATATGGACAACTCAAAGCATAAACGCAAAATTCTGTGTTACAAGTCAAATGTTTTTTGATTATAAATGGACAAGTTTGTTGTGATAGCTGAATTTGTTGATAGTTTTTACTACCTTTACATGCTTTACAGATTCCACATACATAAAAGCCCTGTATTGATGACTGTCTATTATTAGTAGACTGAATTAAACTCTTGCAGAATTTATCTTTTAGAGAGGCGAATCTCCTAAATGTAATTTGAGGCTTTTGCCCGAAAACATCTGCCAAATGTTCCTCCATTCTTAAAATATCCCAATATTTGTTCAAGCTTCGTTTAACCTCCCCCACTTGATTGTGAAAGGTTGTGATAAATCTTACTGGATGGTGTTCCTCAGCCTTATCTCTAATGCGTGGCATCAGTAATTTCTCACGGTCTATTGACACCACATTCCTACATGTATTATCGATAAGACTGCATGGATACCCTCTCTCAAGGAATTTATTCCTCATGGTTTCTACTTCCAGAAGAAAATCATTATCATCACTACAATTTATCTTTGCTCTCAATAATTCCCCATAGGGAATACTCTGTATAAGATTCCTCGGATGACAGCTTTTTGCATGGAGCAAACTATGCCCGCTGTTTTCTTGCGATATAATGTACTTACTAATCTTGTGCCTCTGACCTGCAGTTTGAGATCTAAAAACTCTATTTCAGAACAATATACATGTGCTGTAAATTTAAGATGAAACTGATTTTCATTCAATTGTTTAACAAACTCTGTTGCTTCATTCTCACTGCTATTCCAGATACAAAAAATGGCATCAATATAGCGGACCCATAGGAAAGCGTGTTCGTCAAACAGATGGATTTTGTACACAACCTCCTCCTCCCACCAGCCCAGGAAAAGTGCTGTATAGCTGGGGGCAAAGCAAGTACCCATCACTGTCCCTTGTAGTAGTCTATAAATGTCTTTGTCAAAAATGAAGAGGTTGTTAGTTAAACATGTCTTCATCATCTGCAATAGCATGTCAGTATGTTGTAAAAAAGACATAGATCTTGCTCTCAGAAAATGTTTGCTCCCTTTGATATCTAACTCGTGGGGAATACACGTATACAAACTTTCCACATCCAAGCTGAGCAGTAAATATTGTTCATCCCATGAAATACCATTGATTCTTCTCAGGAAATCACTAGTATCCTTGATATAAGAGGGCAAAGCTTCAACAAAAGGTCGAAGAAAATAATCAACATATTTGGACGTGTTCTCAAGCATACTACCTCTAGAATAGATCTGCCTGGTGGATTGACAGAATGTTTATGTAATATGGGCTACAGATATAATACCGGAAGCTTGGGATGATCACACTTCAAAAACAAATATTCATCTTTTTCAATAATTTTTTTGTCAAACCAAACTTGTAATCTGTCCAAATACTCCCTGTTGGAAGTAAAATATTTTTGTCTAGTAGTTATTTCATATTGCCTTGTGTTACTTAATTGTCTCAAACCTTCCTCCAGGTATTTATCCAATGGCCAAATCACAACATTGCCACCTTTATCAGATTGCTTAATGACTATACTTTCATTATTATTTAATTCCATTATGGCTTCAACTTGCTTCTTTTAAAAATGTTGATGACAAAATATTTTCTTTCTTTCTATCTGTCGAACTACCTTAATAATGCATTTCTCAAATGTGTCAATGGATCCATTAGTGACTTGGGGACAAAATGTAGATCTGGGTTTGAAAATATTTGCTGTCCCACTGTCCAAATTTGTTTCCAATCCCTCCCCTCCTAGATTTGTGACACGGTTGTTAACCCAACTATTGTCTTCCATTAAATGTGCCATAGTTTGAAATACTTCTATAACTCCTATCTGGAGAGTGGATGGACTTTTCCTATCAGGTCCTGTATCTTGGACACTAGATACTTTTGTGGCATGCCAATATTTAACTTTAATTTTCTAATGAAGTGGAAGAAATCAATCCTGCTCGAAGTAAAATCAAAAAACGCTGTCCGGCAAAAGGAGAGTCCAAGAGACAGAAGTTCTTCCTGTGTTTTAGTCAGAGAAATGCTAGATAACTTTACCACTGTTCTATTCATGGGTTTGATGTTGTTTGTCCCCTCGTGCACATCTCCCATGTACTTTCGATATCTCTTTGTCGCGGTCCACTTCCTTTGTCTCCTCCTCTTCCTCCTTTTTCACGACCTCTGGAACCTTTGGCACCTCTGCCTCACTAAGCCCTTATTCTTCCTTGTGCCATCAAGTTGAAATCCTTTAAAATTTGGGATTTTACTCCTTCCACTTCTTATTGATTTGAAACATCACTCTCACTATTTTCACTTTCCGTTGTATCTCCATGGCTCTTCCTTTCACTTACGACTAATGGTGATACCCTTGCTGTACTTGTTGAACTTGATGCATGTTCATCATAACCTTTGTCAACAGTACTACTTCTCAAATAGTCAAACCTTCGTCCAAAAGTTAGTATTTGGTCTCTTTCATAGTCACATTCGGTCTCTATGGAATTTCCGCGGTTTCTTGGCCATGATTTCTCCCACTAATTTCTCCATTTTGATTTGTATTTTGTCCATTTCACCTTTGAATTCTTCTGCACTACATTTATCTTTCAATGTTGAAATGCAATTATCTATTTCAGAGGCTGCTTTTTCCAGTTCTTTTTTGGCATATTTAATAAGTATTTTTAACATCCCTATAGAACAATTATGGTTGTTCATAGCCCATTCTTCAATCATTTCCGGGTCAGGATTAAAATAGTTGGTAAAATAAAAATCCTTAATCCTTGTGGGATCCGTTCAACATCAACGTATTTCTGTAATGTGGTAGCCTCCCACCATTTAGCTTGTTCTCGTTTAGAAAGTTTCCATAAATTATCCCATAATTGTTTTTTCATGAATTCATCATTCTGATCTCCTGTCACCTCGGAAAAACTTGATTTACCCACAGGGGGTGTAAATAATTTATCAGCTGCTTCTTTCCTTCTTTCCTCTCTCATTGCTGCCATTACGTTGTTTAAAGGAAATACATCTTGAAAATTTATAATTTATAATAGAGTCAACAAGGGCTCTGAGAAGTCCTTTGACATACAAGTACATCTATCGGCTCACAGGTACACACGAAAGACAAGGGCACTCTCCGTTCCTGTGTTGTATAATTTATTTTATATTCTGTGCAGAAATGTGACAGCCATAAGGAAGCTAGTGACACGTTTCGGCCGAAGCCTTCAACTGGCCATAGAAACAAACACAATGTGCAAACATTTAAAGGAAGAGGGTCTAGCCACTCCTTCAACTCTTTTTCAATTTTAAAGGGAATATATATAAAAATGTAGGAAGGTATAACTATAAACATAAAATATAAACATTGGGAGGGGAAAAGAGGAACGTGGCCTTTCCTCCTATCACTTTGTCTTCCAATTTTTTAAGGAGAACATGTGTGAGGATGTGCTGTTCACAATAATTTACATTTTGAATAAAGGGCCAGGCATGCTTAGCCCAATCCACATAACAGTCAAGTACTGTTGGCCTTTTGGGTCTATACCCAATAAAATCCCCGCATATGTGCACTTTCCACACAGCTTCCCCTGTCAGTCCCTGGCTTGATCAGTCCATTATCTTCCCTGAGTGGTATTAATTTAAGCACTCCATAAGTTCTCAAGGTTAAGGAGCATAATATTATATCAAAGACCATCAGCTGTACAAATTTAAGCATTAGAACCACATTCATTTCACATCTAATCATAATCAAAGATGAGATTTTTTATTTTTTAAAGGTTTTTTTTCTTTCTTTGATATGTCCATATCTGTTCTCGTAAATACTGTCCCTCAATTTATTTCAATGCTTATTTATACTAGCTTTAAGGTGTTCATAATCATAAAAATACATGAAGTTCTGCATTTTGATTCAAACCCCTGGGATGTTCATTATTAAGTAGGATAATCCAGCTAGATTCTGATTGTCTTAAAGATTGCTCACAATTTCCACCTCTGGGTTTCCTACTAATGTGTTGGATGTCATAATACAAGAGACCCGATAAGCCCCTATTATGTCTCTCCAAAATGTGTTAGAAATGGGGTCTTTGGTTGGCAGTCAGGTTTCCCCCTGTCCAAGCAAGGACCCTCACTCTAGTCAGGGTAAAGGAGAATCACCCTCAGTTAACCCCTGTTCACCCCTTTGGCAGCTTGGCACAAGCAGGCGGGCGTAACTTCAAAGACCTAGGTGTAAAGTATTTGTACCAACACACACAGTAACTTAATGGAAACACTACAAAATGACACAACACAGGTTTAGAAAAATAGAAAATATTTATCTAAACAAAACAAGGCCCAACATACACAAGTCAAGTTATTAATTAAAAAGCAAAGAAGAGTCTTAAATCCTTGAGAAAACAGGTAAAACATTGTTAGCATAGAAAAGTACCTGGGTAGCGTCAAAATAACACGCACAGGGAAAAGGCAAGCGGTGTGTTGATTTCTCACCCGCAAGCAAGACTGTGTGTCGTTTCTCCTTCTCCGGTCGGGTCGGCGTGCGTAGTTTTTCCTCCCCGCAGGGGAGCGATGCATCGATTCGGGCAGCACTCACGTCCAGGCAGGTGTTGCGTCGTTTTTCCAAACCCAGCAAGGTTTGCGTAAAAAATCCTGCCTCACGGTATCAGCAAAACCCTGCAATGTGGGTTGTGATGTTAACAGCCTCTGTCAGCGGGTGCTGCGCATCGTTCTTCCAGCTCCGTGCGTCGATTTTCCAGCTGCGATGCTGGAGGAGCGTTGATTTCTGCTGTGAAGCCAGCGGCGCATCATTTTTCATCCGCGCCTCGGAAGGTGTGTCGATATTTTCCCTGCACAGCGATCTGTGCGTGGATTTTCAGTCTTGGTCTGCCAGCTTCACCTTCCAAGGCCCCAGGAGCTGGATAGGGCACCACTTGGCAGGGCAGGAGTCTCAAAGGAGAGTCCAGGTGCTGGCAGGAGAAGTCTTAGATGGCCCTGAGACTTCAACAACAGGAGGCAAGCTCAGAACAGGCCCTTGGAGACTTCTACACAAGCAGGAAGGCACACAAAGTCCAGTCTTTGTCCTCTTGAACAGGCAGAAGCAGCAACTACAGGATAGCTCCACAAAGCACAGTCTCAGGCAGGGCAGCACTTCTCAGCTCTTCAGCTCTTCTCCAGGCAGAGGTTCCTCTTGATGTCCAGAAGTCATCTAAAATATGAGGTTTTGGGTGCCCTTCTTATACCCATTTTGCCCTTTGAAGTAGGCTTACTTCAAAGGAAAGTCTCTCTTGTTTGTGAAATCCTGCCTTGCCCAGGCCAGACCCCAGACACACACCAAAGGGTTGGAAACTGCATTGTGTGAAGGCAGGCACAACCCTTTCAGGTGTGAGTGACCACCCCTCCCCCCTAGCACAGATGGCTCATCAGAATATGCAGGCTACACCCCAGCTCCCTTTGTGGCACTGTCTAGAGAGAGGTGCCAACAGCCCAACTGTCAAACTGACCCAGAGAGGGAATCCACAAACTGGCAGAGTCATAGAATGGTTTAAGCAAGAAAATGCCTTGTTTCTAAAAGTGGCATTTTCAGACACACAATCTTAAAACCAACTTTACTAAAAGATGTATTTTTAAATTGTGAGCTCAGAGACCCCAAATTCCACATGTCTATCCGCTCCCAAAGGGAATTTACCTTTTCATAATTTTTAAAGGTAGCCCCCATGTTAACCTATGAGAGAGATAGGCCTTGAAACAGTGAAAAACAAATTTGGCAGTATTTCACTGTCAGGACATAAAACACATTCTGATATGTCCCACCTTAAACATACACTGCACCCTGCCCATGGGCTACCTAGGGCCTACCTTATGGGTGCCATACATGTAAGAAAAGGGAAGGTTTAGGCCTGGAAAGTGGGTACACTTGCCAAGTCGAATTGACAGTTATACTCTGCACACACAGACACTGCAGTGGCAGGTCTGAGCCATGTTTACAGGGCTGCTAATGTGGGTTTCACAACCAGTGCTGCAGGCCCACCAGTAGCATTTGATTTACAGGCCCTGGGCACCTCTAGTGCACAGTACTAGGGGCATACCACTAAATCAAATATGCCAATCATGGAAAGCCAACTACATACTCATTTTATACAGGAGCACTTGCACTAAAGTCCCCAGAGTAACATAAACAGCAAAAACAGAGTCCAGCACACAGCAACAACCTGGGAAACAGAGGCAAAAAGTTAGGGGAGACCACACCAAGGATGAAAAGTCTAACACATACGTCATATCCTTATTCTGTATCGCAATAAATGTTGTAAGATTCGTAGTTTCAACTTGTTAATAGTGCTCCCTACATATTGTTTTCCACATCAACACTCTAATACATCAACTACATGTGATGTTTCAGATTACATGTGATGTTTTCAATCCATTGGTGGATTTGAAACGTTTCATCACTTGATGATCTAAATCCACTCATATCTCGTGCAAACTTAGATCCTTTACACTTATGACATCGCCAGAAACCCTTTTGTTGAGTTTGCAACCAATTAGATGTTTCTCTATTATTAGTTTATCTCATATGACTGCTGGTCATATATATATATATATATATATATATAAATATGTTACCTAGTGGCAGTCACCACTAGGTAATTATAGTTAGGACCATCATGTTTCCATAAAAAAGGGTCTTTTAACTTGCCCATACCTTTGGCACCCTTTGATGAATCTTCACGAAATTTTCCAAACAAAGTGTGCCGGTGATTCAAATTAGGCATTGAAAGTTTCGGGTGATCTGTCAAGTGGAGCTGAGAAAAAGGGTGGGTAAAAAAATATGTTTGTTTCCCATGTTAATTCCCATAGGACCTTTGAACACGACTACAGCCCGAACTGCTGGACGGAATTTCACCAAATGTGAGAGAAAGCTAGCTCTCGGTACGAGGATTATGCTTGCTCTTATTTGGTGTAAATCGGTCCTGTAATTTTGGAGATATTAAAGCGGGAATGAACTTAGGCCCTCTTTACAACCCTGGTGGTAAATGCCGCTTACCGTCATGCAGAAGACCGCCAACATACCGCTGCAGCCGCGGAATTCCGCTACAGCTATTACGACCCACAGCTCGGAATCCGCCATAATCCAGACACTCACACAAGTCCGCCACACCAAAGGTCAGTGATAAACTGGCGATAACAAAACCAACACCGTCACTCCAACAGGAATATGCCCACACTATCATGACCCACGAATCTACGCGGCGGTCTTTCAACCGCGGTATTCCATTGGCGGTACACACCGCTGCGCTCAAAATACACACACATTTACAAAACACTACCACATTGGAAAATTCAAAATACACACACCTGACACACATACACACACCACACCCACAGACCCAATCCAATATAAAGCACACACCCACATCACCCACAAACCCTTACTACCAGATTTCTGAAACCACACCAGAGAGAGACACCACCATAAACAACACTAGCATCCACAGACACACAACACCATCACTTACACAACATCCACGCACCTCAAACAACACACACCAACACATCCCCTCACACATCACAACACACACCACCTCACACATCACCCACACCACATCATGGCACCTCAACGACACCTCAGGTTCTCTGACGAGGAGCTCAGGGTCATGGTGGAGGAAATTGTTCGAGTAGAGCCACAGCTATACGGATCACAGGTGCAGCACACCTCCATTGCAAGGAAGATGGAGCTACGGCGCAGAATTGTCAACAGGGTCAACGCAGTGGGACAGCATCCAAGAACTAGGGATGACATCAGGAAGAGGTGGAATGACCTACGGGGGAAGGTGCGTTCCGTGGTCTCCAGACACCAGATTGCTGTACAGAGGACTGGCGGCGGACCCCCACCTCCTCCCCCACAACTAACAACATGGGAGGAGCAGGTCTTAGCAATACTGCATCCAGAGGGCCTCGCAGGAGTAGCAGGAGGACTGGACGCTGATAACTCAAGTCTTTACTACCTCATCCCCCCCACCTGCATGCTATCACATACTCCCACCCTCACCCTCACCCCCATCACTCCAACACCTCACAAATGCCCCACTATCACAGCCCACCCATCCCAATACCAAGCCCTGCATGAAACACCAAAGCATGGACACCCATCACCAAAGCATGTCCACTACAGATACCCACACAGACCCCAAACCAAACATCACACAAGGACCAAGCCAAGAATGCAAGCACTGGAGTGCAGGGTCACTCACCCATTGCACACGATGGCACACACAGATGCAATGATCATGCCTTTACACCCCTGCAGGACCCCAATCCAACATCACCGGACAGGAGGTACCAGACATATCCAGTCCCCCAACAGAAGAGAACCACAGTGATGACAGCAGCTCTGCTCAACTGGATCAAGATGACCTGCCCGGCCCATCAGGGACCTCGGACAGTCGGTTCCCCTGACGCTGTCACAAGCCACCACAGAGCCTCCCCCTCAGGAAACACCAGCACAGCACCCACCCAGCGGGCCCATCCCTCTGTGCCCAGGACACGTCAATCAGCAGTGTGTCCACCACAACAGAGAACCCAGGCAAACCCACCAACCCAAGAAAATCAGGGACCGAGGGGCAGTGGCAGTGGGCACACAGTTCAGGGGACAGAGGGTCAGGAAAACAGGGACGCTGGGAGGACTGCTGTGCGACAGGGGGAGGACAGGTCCAGGGAACCCACTCTCCATGAGGCCCTCTCCAACATCATGGGAGCTTACCATCATTCCCAGGAGACAATGGCAACGGTACTGGCAAAGTTTCAGGAGACCCAGTGGCTGCAGGAGGAACACTATCTGGGGATCAGGGAGGACCTGAAGTCCATAAACAACCCCCTGGTCACCATTGCAGGGGTGCTGCAAGACCTTGTCAACACCAGGAGGGACACTGTGGCACAACAAGGGGCCCCTAACACTAGCCTGGACGATGAACAGCCCTCCACCTCTGCCGGCGCTAGTGGACAGGAGGCACCGCCACAGGAACACGACACCAGCACCCCACCCACTGCAGATGGAGAACCACCCTGCAAACGGTCCCTGAGATCCAGCAACAAGACAGAGAACATTGCCAAGACCCCCGCCAGGAAATGAGACCCCCCTGAATGTCACCCTTCTGTCCCACTTTGTCACCCTGTCCACCCTTCAACTGTCATTGCTCCACTTCCTATGCCCCTTTGGACGATGCACCTGTGAAACAAATAGACTGGACTCTGCCATGGACATTCCTCCACCATCCCCCCTGCCCATTTTACAACCCCATCCACTTATTTGCACAGAAATAAATACACTTCAATCACAAAACAATCTGGAGTCAGTCTGTGCTTTCACAAACGTGTAATTGCAATAACCATGAAATATAGCAATGTCAATTTACTTGTGCACATAGCGATGTAACACAGCTGTAGGCCAGGAGGAAATATAGCAGAGGGCACAAAGTTGGACCCACATCTGTGAAATGGAAAGGCAAAGTGGCAATTCAGGGTCTATACACTGAGTGAAAATGACAGACTTATGCTAGCTCCAATAATTGTATGAGCTATGGGAGGCAGTGACATCTTCTTACCTGTGTCTCACTGGAAGTATTGCATGATTATGTTGTTCCTGTTGTCGATATCCTCTTCTTCTGCCTCCCCTTCTTCACTGTCCACAGGCTCCACAGCTGCCACAAGACCACCAGCTGGCCCATCCTCCTGCGGAAAAGGCACCTGGCGTCGCAAAGCCAGGTTGTGCAGCATACAGCAGGCCACGATGATTTGGCACACCTTCTTTGGTGAGTAGTAGAGAGAACCACCTGTCATATGGAGGCACCGGAATCTGTCCTTCAGGAGGCCGAAGGTGCGTTCAATCACCCTCCTAGTTCGCCCATGTGCCTCATTGTAGCGTTCCTCTGCCCTTGTCCTGGGATTTCTCACTGGGGTTAGTAGCCATGACAGTTTGGGGTAACCAGAGTCACTTGCAAATATGGAGGGACAACTGTTAGACACACACTAACTCGTAGGGACAACCCCATACCTAGACACCTATTCACACTGTACAAGGTCCTTGTCCTCACCTATTAGTCAAACACGGTGCCTCTGGAGTTGCCCCATCACATAAGGGATGCTGCTATTCCTCAAAATGTAAGTGTCATGCACTGAGCCAGGAAATTTGGCATTCACATGGGAGATGTACTGGTCTGCCAAACACACCATCTGCACATTCACAGAATGGTAGCTCTTCCGGTTTCTGTACACCTGTTCACTCCTGCGGGGGTACCAAGGCCACATGTGTCCAATCAATGGCACCAATGATGTTGGGGATATGTCCCACGGCATAGAAGTCACCTTTCACTGTGGGCAAATCCTCCACCTGAGGGAACACGATGTAGCTGCACATGTGTTTCAGCAGGGCAGACAACACTCTGGACAACACGTTAGTGAACATTGGCTGGGACATCCCTGATGCAATGGCCACTGTTGTTTGAAAGGAACCACTTGCCAGGTAATGGAGTACTGACAGGACCTGCACTAGAGGGGGGATTCCTGTGGGATGGCGGATAGCTGACATCAGGTATGGCTCCAACTGGGCACACAGTTCATGGATTGTTGCACGATCAAGTCTGTAGGTGACTATTATGCGTCTCTCTTCCATTGTTGACAGGTCCACCAGCGGTCTGTACACCGGAGGATGCCGCCATCTCATCACCTGCCGCAGCAGACGTGCCCTATGGACGAGAACAGTGAGCAGAGAGTCAGCCAACACTGAGGTATCACAAAATGTCATTTGCACACATTTATTAATCCGCAATGTGCCTGTAACTGTGTGTATTCAAGGCCTACATTGGTGTGACGCAGTTAATATTAATGCCATGTGGCCCCCTGAGATGGCGGCTGCCTGACCTGTAAGTTGGGACAAGGGGATATGAGGTAACTGCGCTGGCATTGTACACCGTCGGGGGGGGCGGTCGAAGACCGCGGCGCAATCCAGCATTGGTTAACATGAGACCCTATGGTTCCGAGGAGCCAATGATGATGTACGCCGGCGGTGACGGTACGCACCGCCGCGGACGTGACCGCCATTTTCTGCCTGTTCACTCACTTGATACCTGACCTTCAACAGGAGAGGACTACACTGAAAGTGCTGCTGTGACCTGTGTCTTAAAGCGACAATGGCTCATGTGTCTGGGGAAAGGGCCCCTGCCTTCACTTCAGAGGAGTTGGAGAAACTAGTGGATGGGGTCCTCCCCCAGTACACACAACTGTACGGTCCTCCAGACAAACAGGTGAGTACACTGTGAACATGCTATATGGGCAATGCCTGTTTTGAGTGGTGTGGATGGAAGATAAATGGGGGGGGCTGAGGCCTGCATGTGCGGACGGTGAATGTATGTGCACCAGGGCAAGGGTGGGAACGTGGGTCAATGAGTATGACGGTCCGGATGGGTAATGATTTTCCTTTCCCCCTGTACTATTCCTCTAGGTCAGCGCCCACCAGAAGAAGGCTATTTGGCGTGCCATCGCCAAGGACATCCGGACTCTGGGGGTCCACCACAGACGAAGCACCCACTGCCGTAAAAGATGGGAGGACCTGTGCCGCTGGAGCAAGAAGACGGCGGAGGCCCAGCTGTGGATGGCATCCCAATGTGGGAGGGGTGCCCGTTGCACCATGACCCCCCCGGATGTTCCGGATCCTGGCAGTTGCGTATCCGGAGTTGGATGAGCGCTTGAGGGCATCACAGCAGCCACAAGGGGGTGAGTACACTTTCATTCAGCTGACTCTGCGCGCATTACGAGGTGTCTTGGTGGGGGAGGTGGGCAGTGGGTTCCCCTAGGCCAGGGCGATCTTGGTAGGCAAGGTCCCTTGTGAGGCAGGCTCTGTGGCACCCCAACCCCACTAGTGGTTAGTGCCATCTACACCTAGTCAGGCTCCTGTGACTTCTAGGTGTGTAGCAATCGGGCTTAGGCCTTGTACCCCATGGGCATGTGATTAATTTAGGAACTATAAGTGCATGGCGTAGTGCAGAGCGCTGCTGTGTCTGTTGTGTCCTCCAACGGTAGTGGTGTTGAATGCACTGAACATGTCTTTCTCCTGTCTTCCCCCCCCCCCTTTTTGTGGTCTCCCTGTTCTTGTGTGCAATAGCATCATCAGGCAGAGGAGCATTGGCACCAGAGAAGGAGGGAGCTGCATCCCACTTGGCCCTGGAAGGCGAAACAACGGAGTCTGAAGCCACCAGTGGGACGGAGGGTGAGGGGAGCTCCACGGCGGGGACAGAAGCAGAGACCAGCGACAGCAACTCCTCCTCTGATGGGATCTCCCTTGCGGTGGCGGGCACCTCTGTGCCCACTGCATCAACCCCCCCTACCAGCACCCCCCTCACAGCAGCCCCTCAGCGTGTGTCCCATGCCCGCTTACCCAGGAGGGTGGGCATCTCCTTCGTCCCAGGCACCTCAGGCCCTGCCCCAGTCAGCCATGGTGCCCTCAGTGAGGAGGCTATTGACCTCCTGAAATCCCTCACTGTTGGGCAGTATACCATTCTCAATGCGATCCAGGGTGTTGAGAAGCATCTGCAACAAACAAATGCATACCTGGAGGGCATTCATTCTGGCCAGGCAGCCCAACAGAGAGCATTTCAAGCTCTGGCCTCAGCACTGATGGCAGCCATTGTCCCTGTGTCCAGCCTCCCCCCTCCAACTTCCTCCAACCAGACCCAATCCCCTGTACCTCAGCCTATCCCAAGCACACCATCAGACCAGCATGCACACACATCAACACACAAGAGTGGCTCAGGCAAACATAAGCACCACACATCTCACAGGCACTAACACACGCATCATACACATGCACACATACCAACATCCACTGCCTCCACTGTGTTCCCCTCCTCCACATCTCCCTACTCCCTCCCAGTCTCGTCTCCACTCACACCTGCAAACACTACATCCTCAGCCACTACCTCCATCACCAGTATGCCCATCACCACACACCACTCACGTGCACTCACCACCCCCACTACCATTCACACATCCCCAGTGTCCTCTCCCAGTGTGTCTGTGAGCCCTCCTTCCAAAGTACACAAATGCAGGCACACACCCACCCAACAACCATCCACCTCACAACAGCCTCCAGCCCAGGCACCTTCACCCAAATTCAGCAGACGTACGCCTCCTACAACCACTGCCTCTACCTCCACTCCCAAACCCCCTCCATCTACCCGTCCCAGTGTGTCTAAAAAACTTTTCCTGGTTAACATTGACCTCTTCCCTACACTTCCCCCCTGTCCTTCCCCTAGGGCCAGGTTTTCCAGGTCCCAGCCCAGCACCTCAGCCACCCCATCCCCAGGCACAGTGGTGCCAGCAACTGCGGGGTCATGGAGTGCGCCAACCATCAGGGCTGCCAGTGTGCCACGGAGTGAGGGCAAGGACCTTCTGCCACCTGACAAGGTGAAAAAGGTGTCCACATCCCGGAGGGAGAAGCTGAAAACACCTGCCACCAAGGGGCCAGGGAAAACAAAAGGGGATATTGGCAAGACAGCTTTGCCACCATCAAAGGTGGGGAAGGGCCAAAAACTGAAGGGCAGGACAGGAGAGGGCATGGTGGCACCGACTGAGGGACCATTGTCACACCTTCTGTCCACGTCGACGCCAACCTGTACGGCGGAGAACACCGCCACCTGCACCGCCACTTGCCTTGCCACAGACCCCGCAGCCAGCACTGCCGCCAAAGACCCCGCCGCCAGCACCGCCGCCACAGACCCCGCAGCCAGCACTGCCGCCACAGACCCTGCCGCCAGCACCATCGCCAGAGACCCCGCAGCCAGCACCACCACCACAGACCCCGTCGCAAGCACCGCTGCCACAGACCCCGCAGCCAGCACCGCCGCCACAGACCCCGCCGCAAGCACCGCTGCAAGCACCGCCGCGACTGACACCGCTGCAAGCACCGCCGCGACTGACACTGCGGCATGCACAGCCAGCGGCCCCGCGACGACCTCAGACAGTGGCACCACCGCTGACATGGCTACTATCCCCAGTGGTCAGTCGTCTGAGGCTGGTGGTGAGTTCCAGGACCCTGGGCAGCTTCCATGAAGCATCACTGTCATCACAGTTGTCACCTGCATATGGAATGCGAAGCCGCAGCAGTGTGGGGTATGTCTCTGCCTCCATGGGGTATCATGCTACCTGTACCTCGGCAATCTCGTGGCACACACACCCAGGCGAGTGTATTGTTCCGGCCACACTGCACGTGGAGCACTCTGGGCACCAAGCCCCCTCCAGAGCCAGCCAGTGGAGAGATACATCCACTACCTCAGTCCTTGGCAGGATGAAGCACTCTGGGCATCATGCCCCCTCCAGAACCAGTGGAGTATCACATCCACTACCTCAGTCCTTGGCAGGATGAAGAACTCTGGGCACCATGCCCCCTCCAGAACCAGTGGAGTATCACATCTACTACCTCAGTCCTTGGCAGGATGAAGCACTCTGGGCACCATGCCCCCTCCAGAACCAGTGGAGAGATACATCCACTACCTCAGTCCTTGGCAGGATGAAGCACTCTGGGCACCATGCCCCCTCCAGAACCAGTGGAGACTGTTATCCACTAGAGAGACTGTGGCTTTGCACTCCCAGGATGCAGCAGTGGGCAACCTACCCACTGGAAAGACTTGAGAGACTGTGGCTTTGCACTCCCCACGATAAAGCAGTGGGCAACCCACCCACTGGAAAGACTTGAGAGACTGTGGCTTTGCACTCCCCAGGATAAAGCAGTGGGCAAACCACCCACTGAAAAGACTTGAGAGACTGTGGCTTTGCACTCCCCAGGATAATGCAGTGGGCAACCCACCCACTGGAATGACTTGAGAGACTGTGGCTTTGCACTCCCCAGGATAAAACAGTGGGCAAATCACCCACTGGAAAGATTTCCACTCCCCAGGACCAAACTGTGGACATGGAGCCCCCTCGTGGAGCAGTGGCGTCGAGCATTCATTAGGCTGAGGTGACCCCCCTCCCCCTGAGGTGCCTGTATATTTTCTATGTGATGCCCCTCCAGTGTTCTCTCCGTTTGGAGTCAGGTATCTAGTGTGGGCCTCGCCCATGCATTTTGGGCCCAGTGGTCCACGGACAATGATTGGTGCACTATCCGGACTTGTGTATTTGGTGTACATAATTGTTTATACTGGATTTTGCATTTTGATAATGTTATTTCACATGATTACATTCATTCAAATCATTTTCTTTTGTCCTTGCATTCTTCCAGGGGGTTGGGGGGTGTATTTGTAATGTTGCAGCATGTGTTTGTGTGTATGGTGTTGTGGGTGAGGGTGAGGGTGTTGCGTGTTGCGTGTGTGTGTCACTCTCTTTTCCCTCCCCCCTCCCGTGTTGTAGGTGCTGTACTCACCGTGGTCGTTGCCGCCGTCGTTGGAGCTCCTGACAGAGGAGCAGGAAGACCATCACCGGCAGTATCTGCAATTTGGGCTCCATGGCGTCCTGGTTCCTCGTGGGTGTGGAGAGGTGAGTGTTTTCCCTTCTGTGTACTGCTTCCATCGTGTTTTTATTTGCGTTGGTTCCGCCCCGGAAAAGGTGGCGGATAGGCCTGTTGTGATAGGGTGGGCGGTACATTGTCTCCCGCCTGTCTGTTGGTGGTGTCCGCAGTGCTGTTTGTTTGTACCACCATGGCGGTCGGAGTGTTAAAGTGGCTGTCTATGTTGGCAGTTTCTGCCACGGTCATAATCCCACTTTTTTTCCGCCGGCCTGTTGGCAGTATTACTGCCACTTTAACACCGACCGCCAGGGTTGTAATGAGGGCCTTAAATATGTTTTATATTCCTTAACAATAGCCCTCATATGTTCGAGCACTAGTTTTTTGGCCTTATGAATTGTGCTGGCTATATAACATTTGGGTGACAGATCCTTCGCAACTATTTCGTGAAAAGTAACAAGCTCATGCAGGGAACTGCACAGCTCTAATTGGCTGCCAACACTTCAAACCAGGAAGTGTTGGCAGTCATCTTGGGACTCGGCGAGTCCCACAAAAACGTTAAACAAAAAAAGACAAGGTGCCAGTGTAGACTCACCCTGAACCCTTAGCTCTGTTGTGGGATGCCAGATGGACCCCCCCCCCTCCACAAGCAAAAAATATATATCTTTTTTTACAATGCTTCCCACAAATTTGCAAAATATTTCACAAATTCAGGAAAAATAAAAAAAAAACAAGCGCAGGCTCTCGTGCTTATTTTTTACAAGCCCCGGTGGACCAGGTCTCAGGGGCATTTAAATTTTCAATGTGGGTGTCCTGCCTGGCACCCCCTGCAGCCCCAGGGACCACCCCCTCCCTGGGGCTTTAAAAGAATCCCCTGGGTGCACCACTTCCCCGGGGCACTTCATCAAAATAATGTGGGGCCATGTGCACCCTCAGGGCCATAGATCGCCACATCACCAGGGCTTTCAACTTAAGAAACATGGGGGCCACGTGGCCCCCTGCAGCCCTGGGGACCACCACCTTCCCAGGGCACTAATTGTAAATAATGCAGGCTCCCACCTTTTCACACCACAGTTCCTGGGACCACCACTTCCCCGGGTCCCAATTAAAATTGATGTACGGGCCACCCAGCCCCCTCAGGCCCCCAGCCCCAGTGACCACCACCTCCCCAGGGCACTGAATGAAAATAATGCCAGGGGCCACATGGCCTCCCTGCAGTCCCAGGGACCACCACCTCGCCAGATCTTTCAGATTAAGAAACACGGGGCCACCACCTTCCAGGGGCACAAAATAAAATGATGTGCAGGGGGATGCCCAGACCCCCCCCCCCAGCAGCCGTAGAGACCACCACCTCCCTGGGGCACGGAATAAAATGTGCTGCCCCGCCCCCGCTCCCCCATAGCCCCGGGGACCATCAACTCCCTGGGCCTAATTTTAAAACAAATAGGGAGTCCGGGGACCACCACCTCCCCAGGGCTATTATGTTCGAGGGGGGGGCACCCAGGTCACATGACTGGTCCCCGGGGGAAGGGGTCCCTGGGACAGAGATCAGCCTTGGGGAGGGGGGACGCGCAGCCCCTCTCCCCAAAAAAATAAATAGTACGGCCGAAGGCTGTGCGCAGCGTGGGATTGGTTGGTTATAGGGGTTGTTCGCAGGGTCTGGTCACAATCCCCGCTACATGTATGCATGTATAGATGTATGTATATATGTATGTATGTATGTGAAAATTATAAAGTGCATTCCGGCTCAAAAAGAGCATCGAAGTGCTAAGGGTAGAAAACGCTGAAACCGACAAGAAGCAACAGGGAAAAGGATGGAAATACCAAAAGGGAGCTAACGTGGGAAAAGCCAAGTTTTAATCAGCTTCCTAAAACTTAAATAACTGGATTCTTTCCTAATATTCAGGGGAAGCAAGTTCCAGCATTTTGCTTCGGCCACAGTGAAAGCTTTATCACCCCATTTGGCTTTGTTGGTACGAGGGACCTGAATTCTACAGGCCTTAGATGATCTAAGATGTCTCTTGGGTTTGTACCAACAGAGCCTAGTAGTCAGGTAATGAGGACCAATGCCGTGAACAGCTTTGTGAGTCAGGCAGAGCGTTTTAAAAATGATTCGCTGAGCCACCGGAAGCCAGTGTGGTTGTCTTAGACTATCTCTAACTAAAACCAAGCAAGAAAGATTAAGGACAGCTCTCGCGGCCGAATTCTGGATCATTTGTAGCTTATTTGACGAGGCCTTGTCCAAATTAAGAAAGAGGGCATGGCTGCCAAAAACCACTGCGCACAAGCCATATATAATATAATGAAAATGAATTTACTTTAAAAAAATCATAAAAATACACTGAAAAAAGCAAAGGTTACTGTGACGTTATAGTTAGGAAATAAAAATAAAAAAAACATAGAAATTCAATTAAAAAACCAAAGGTTGCAGGGACGGTATAGTTAGGCTCATATTTCACATGTACAAAACCATACCAATTCATCAGTTATAATTACCTGAGCTAACAATTACTTGCGCCCCCATAATGCACTGCTGATGACCTCACATATCACATCACTCACAACATGGTCAGTGACATCATGGTCAGTGACCGAAGGGCCGTGCACAGCGTGGGGATGGGTGGTTAGGTGGTTTGGGCATATGGACTGGCTGCAGGCCAGGCCTTGTGGGCAGCCTCCACTGTGCACGGGTGAAGGCCATGCATGGCGCAAGGTTTGGGAGCTTTTAGAGGGTTGGCCTCGGGGCCTAGCCACGGGTCACCGTGCATGGCTAAAGGCCATGTGGGGCAGTAGTTAGATTAACCCCTCGGGGGCCCGGGATGAGGTGGTTACGTCCTCGGCTGTGGCACTCAGGTGCCAGGGACATGACCACCTCGTCCTGCATCCGGTTCATGGGGGGAGGGCTAGCGCTCCCCCAAGAGCCTAGGGGCAGGAATGGAAGGGGAATCGCTTCCCCTTCCACCCCGACCCCACCGAGTGACGTCTGATGATGTCAGTACGCAATTGCGGGACTGGGGGAGGCGATCGGGCTGCAGAAATGCCCTCTAGACACCAGGGGTTTTGTGTGTCTTACTTATAAGCGGAGCGACCCCTTGAGCACGGTCGCTCCCTAGGGCGCAATTTATTATAAGGCCTTATATGCCCCCGGGGGCAGATCGGCCTATTTTAATTTGTCCGATCTGCCCTCAGGGGGAACAGAAGCCACTAGACATAAGGGATTTTTTATTTTTTATTTTTTTATACGTGGTCAGCGACCCCTTAGGCAAGGGTAACTCTGCTGGGGGACAACTTCTTTTTAGGCTATTTCTGCCCTCCTTGGGGGCAGATCGGCCTATTTCTATCAGGCCAGTCTGCACCCAAGGGGAGCAGAAACCACTAGACACCAGGGATTATTTTTTATGACAATTTCACTAAAGGGGAGCAACCCCTTAGGCAAGGGTTGCTCCCCTGGGGGGCACATTTATTTTAGCCCATTTTTGCACCCCTTTGAGCATATCAGCCTATCTCTATTTGGCCAATCTGTGGGCAGAAACCACTTTGGCACCAGGGATTGGTGTGTGTGTGTGTTTTGTTTGGGGGGGCAACCCCTTGGGCAAGGGTCGCTCCCCATGGGGGCACATTACTGTTGCCCATTTCTGCCACCCTTGGGGGAAAATTGGCCTATTTTTGGAAGGTCCATCTGCCCCTAAGGGGGCAGAAAGCCCAGAAGAGACAGGGAAGATTTATTTTTAAAAAAAGAGGGTGGGGGTATAGCCATTCCCCCACCCCAAATAAATGGGGACAAAGTTGTTCTGCCCACCCGTGTGCAGATGGGACAATTACCCCGATACACTCCCTAGGAAGGCAGAAAGCCTACTAGATGCCAGGGAATTTTAAAAAAATTAGAAAATAGTGGGGTAGTGGCTACCAACTATTATGGGCATGGTTATGCCCCCACCTCAACTAAAGTGGGTAACAGTCTTTCAGCTCTCCCCCCGCACACTAAAAGATCTTATCCCAATGGCAAGCAAGAAGACATTTGATTATTTGAGGTTTTGGTTTCACATTGGGGCATGAGAGCTTGTCTAACTCTCAAAATCGTCCCACTTGGAATGGTGAGGGCTGCACTTTTTGGACTTTGGGACGCTGCCATGTAGAAAAGTCAACAAGAGCTAAACACATCTGAAAACTAAACATCTGGATGAGTCCAGGGTGGTGTTCTTCACATGCACCCCACACCGTTTTCCTAACCACAATGCCCTGCAAAACTCCAACTTTGCTGAAAATCACACATTTTCCCGACATGTTTGTGATGGAACCTTCTGGAATCTGAAGGAATCCACAAAATTCCTACTACCCAGCATTGTCACATCTATACAAATAAAGATTCTGCCCCACTTGTCAGTCTAAAAACATTTTTTTTTCAAACTGCCCTTTTGGACTCACTTTGGTTCCCCCTCAATTTTGACATGTTTTTGGCTCTTCCCTGTCACAGGCACTTAGCCCACCTACACAAGTGAGGTATCATTTTTATCGGGAGATTGAGGGGAATGTTGGGTGGTAGGAAATTTGTGCTGGTGCAGTGATCCCACACAGAAATGTGGGAAAAATGAGATTTTTTAGCTAAATTTGAGGTTTGCTGAGGATTGTGGGTGGGGATCCACGCAAGTCACACCTACCTGTACTCCCTTGGATGTCTAGTTTTCAGAAATGTCTTGGTTTGGTAGAGTTCCCTAGATGGCTGCAGAGCCCAGGACCAAAAACGCAGGTGCCCCCCTGCAAAAACAGGTAGTTTTGTATTTGATAGTTTTGATGTGTCCACGTAGTGTTTTGAGGAATTTCCTGTTGCTGGCACTATGCCTACCTACACAAGTGAGGTACCATTTTTATCAGGAGACCTGGGGAAACGCTGAGTAGAAGGAAGTTTGTGCCTCCCCTCAGATTCCAGAACTTTGCAGCACCGAAATGTGGGGGAAAATTGTTTTTTTGCCAAAATTTGAGGTTTGCTAAGGATTTTGGGTAACAGAACCTGGTGAGAGCACCACAAGTTACCCCAGCCTGGATTTCCAAAAGTGTCTAGTTTTCAGAAATGTCCAAGTTTGCTAGGTTTTCTTAGCTGCCGGATGAGCTAGAGACCAAAATCCACAGCTAGGCACTTTGAAAAAAAACGGGTCTGTTTTCTTTGGGAAAATGAGATGTGTCCATGTTGTGTTTTGGGACATTTCCTGTTGCTGGCACGAGGCCTACCCACACAAGTGAGGTACCATTTTTATCGGGAGACTTAGGGGAATACTGGGTGGATGGACATTTGTGGCTTCTCTCAGATTCCAGAACTTTCTATCACCGAAATGTGAGGAAAATGTTTTTTTGTGCCACATTTTCAGGTTTGCAAAGGATTCTGGGTAACAGAACCTGGTGAGAGCCCCACAAGCCACCCCATCCTGGATTCCCCTAGGTGTCTAGTTTTCCACAATGCACAGGTTTGGTAGGTTTTCCTAGGTGCCGCCTGAGCTAGAGGCCAAAATCTACAGCTAGTCACTTTCCAAAAAACACGTCAGATTTCAATGTAAAAATGTGATGTGTGCCCTGTCACAGGCACTAGACCTACCCACACAAGTGAGGTACCATTTTTATTGGGAGACTTGGGGAAACACAGAATAGCAGAACAAGTGTTATTGCCCCTTGTCTTTCTCTACATTTTTCCTTCCAAATATAAGACAGTGTGTAAAAAAGACGTCTATTTGAGAACTTCCCTGTAATTCACATGCTGGTATGGGGACCCCAGAATTCAGAGATGTGAAAATAACCACTGCTTCTCAACACCTTATCCTGTGCCCATTTTGGAAATACAAAGATTTCCTTGATGGCTATTTTTCACTCTTCATATTTCACCAAATGAATTGCTGTCTGCCCGGTATACAATGAAAACTTATTGCAAGGTGCAGCTTCTTTATTGGCTCTGGGTAAGGTAATTATAACTCGTGCCCACGTCAAAACTTTTATTGCAAATATTACATTGATATTACCAATGATGTTATCCTGAGTGGCGTAATTTATGGGGTAATTAGCAGTGCATGCCAAGAGCGCAAGTGATGGTTACCTAGGGCACAATTTATAGTTACTTGAGCTAGCTCTAACTATAACAGATGAATTTCTATGGTTTTGTACTTTTAAAATGTGAGCCTAACTATATATATATATATATATATATATATATATATATGTAAGGCTTATATGGCCTATACTTAGCTGCACATGCATTTACAATTAAATTTTTGTGGTAAAGGCATGTGTGGTAATGACGTATGCATTGTAGTGTCCGCGTGAAAAGACATGCATGGTAAACACATGAGTGGTTCCATCATACATCCACTGAAATATGCCCTTTCATGGCAGCAGAGGTAAGTAAAAATTGCTTTTATATGTATACTGTGTGCGTACTTGCGGGTGAAAGTGTGTTTATGTCAGAGTGTAAGTAAGTGTGAATTTGAGTGTATGTGTAAAGATGTGTGTAAGTGAAAGTGGAGGTCAAAGGGCATGTGATGTCACTTCTGCTATTTTGGTGAATTGACGTCCATGGAGGTAAGGAAAGGAAATTGATAATTGATTTTGGCAGGAGTATGATTGCATGCCCCCTCTTGCCAAAGGAAACGCTTGGCAGCGAATGCGGTGTGGATGTTTAATTTTCAGCTGATGAAGTTGGTTCTAGTGTTCCAGTAAAACTGCGTGCTAGACCACCGGGCCTTTCATGATCAGACAGAGCAGTATCCCTCTGGGACTCTGCTCCCACTGACTCTTAATCAGACCCTAAGAATTTTTACATCACACCCATCCTGGTTGCCCTAAATTGGCTACCTCTATAAGAATAAAGCATTTAGGGATTTATAAAATGTAATGCAGTACCTACAAGGCTACTTTTTAACATTACCAAATATCTTGCACAAAATAAAACCTTTCTGTAGGAAAAAGGAACATGGGGTCATATGTACAAAAATCTAAAATTATGATTACATAATTGCAATTTTTACTGAATTACAATTAAGAAATCACATTTCCTAATGTAAGAAAGCTTACATCTTTTAAATAGTGATTCATATTGTGTCACAGATCAACCTACCTCATGAATCTTAATGTGGCGGTTTGCAGTTTGCAACCCAAATAAGAATGAGAGCCAGCATAGAGATGGTGGCCTGCTGGGGTCAGCATACCACCATGTCTGTAATTGCTTTTTTAAATACATTTTTGTTTAAATGCAGCGCATTTTCCTTAAAGGAAAACAAGATGTGTTTAAAAAACTTTTAAGTTTCATTTGTTAAGAACATGCAATGCTCCTGTCTGCCTGCTCTTTGAAAAAAAATTTTTAACATTCCCAAGAGGTAGGGGGCCTTTCTGTACCCCTTGCCATTTGTGAATGGTTACCGCTACCTTTTAGTAGGCAGTAAAATATGAATGTTTTGTGACTGGAATTTAGTTGCAAAAAAACGAATAGGTATATATTTGCAATTCACTTTGCTGATTCATAATTTAGAATTCTTAAATGTCAAAATGCTTTTTTGCATGCACAAATGGCAGGGCCGATTCTGCGAATCAGCCTGTTGCAACTTCAGTAATGTTTTGTACATATGGCCCTTAATTCATCATTCAGACTCAAGAAGATAATTACCCTTAAACACTCTTTATTAGGCAGTATTCTTACAGTCAGGAATACCTTACTAGCCCATGTCCTTACCTTTCTTCTCAATTAGGTGAGAACTCAAACATTTATGATATTTCATCCCAGTAAACCCTTGTAGTTCTTTGCCTTGTGTGCTATGATCCTAAAGTGGAAATGGTTTTGGAATTACTGTGTATTATGTATTTTCCGTGCAGTGCCATAATCTTTGGCACATATTTTACACCTGATTTACCTAGTTTTTATTGTTTACTACATATCATTTGCATCATATACTCTTTTCTTTCTCTTTTCAAAATATGATGGATTATTGTCTATCTGTATCATTTGCAGTGCTCTGAAGCCCATGTTGGGGGCACTATATGAAAACAAAATGAAATAAAAAATGAAAAAGGGCTTCTGATGAAATGAGTGCTTGCTTGAGAAGGTACTTGGGGGTGGAAAGACTGGCGGGATGTCCAGAAAAAAAAACACTATTACACGCATCTTTTAGAGCGATAGACAGGGGTCTTATTTCACGATACGTCACAGCATTTAGTAGTAACACAGAGCATCAGGCAGTCTTCTGGAAAGCGCCGCACACAGAGAAAGTGTGATTCTTTGAGTCAGGCTCACTGAGAAGAGCCGATTCCATACATACTGCAGCACTGAGCGTATGAGAGAGGACATTACAGAAATCATGCTGGAGGGTGAGAGTACCTGGGCGAGAGGGTGAGAGTACAAGGATAAAATAGAAATAACTATGTTGGGAGAGTAAATGTGTTGAAGTGGATAAGGTGTTGCAATCAAAGATTGAGCCTCAATAGACAGGTAACGTAAATTTTATGATGAAGTATATTTGGAGAATAAAGTCTTAGTTACAGGTGTCATCTTAATGCTATATCAACGCCCCACAAGGAGCAGCATCCTGCTGTTCAGCCCACTCTCTCCAACTGATCTCTAGGCATACATAAATATTCCATGACCTCACACACACGTTGGCTGAGCAGCAGGTATCAAGGAAACTAGGGTTGGAATGCATTACATCTAAATCAGGATATAACACGAGGGTTTTAGAGACCAGATATTGGGCGCACCTGTGATGATGAGGAAGTGCATGGAGGAGGAGTGGCCAACAGGATGCAGACATACAGGCGGGAGAACTAACGGACCAAAGGAAGAGAGTGCATACAGGAGATCAATTAATCAAAATGCCTTGGGCAGCGTAAGTGACATCACACGTCACAACGCCTCCTGCTTACATCAAAGGAAGAGAACCCACGTGACTGTTCACCTCACGGATATCACAGGAAGTGACTTCCTCTAACCTTCAATTTTGGTGACATGACAGAAAATTATGCCACAAGTTTACCTCTGAAGTGCCCTTTTCATTGTACAGTAATCAGCAAACTGACCTTTATAAACATTACAGGGGCTTCCAGTGAATGATGTCACAACATATTTCCATGTCCCACAACAGATGTAGTAAAAAAAGCAACATTCTAGACTGTGCATGGTTTAAGGATAGTGCTGTAGTGCTTGGCAAGGGAGATATATGCTTTTCTCTGCATTGTATGCCTCCTTAGGGTAAAGCACAAATGCTATTTCCAAGGCCCTCCAAAAAATATGAATATTACTGTTTTTCGTCTTGGATGGGAAAATGCTGGAATCTTCCTAGGGGATCTGTTGCTGGGTCGTTAATACCTAAATTCACTGCATGGACTGTGCACTCAGCTTTAGACCTAGACGTGTTTCAAAAACTAAACGTTAAAATGCGTTAGTGCTGCATCTAGCGGAATTGGTGAAGACCATCTTACCTGTCAGTTTTAACACTTACGTTGCAGATGTTTTACTTTTTATTTTTAAAGAATCTCATATGTGGAACCTTTCAAAATTCAAAAATGAAAACATCTGTGAAATGAAAAATTAAAAGATGCAAGGGGGTGCAACACTGGAAATTAAACACGGCTCATTAAGAGCCATGATTAATAGTTTTTGCTGGTGATGAAGCTGAAACAAAGGTTTTACATTTATTAGTGCTTAAACGTAGTACTGCAATAATCGAGTGTGACTTTAACCGAACTAATAAAGATTGTACGGGGACAAATGTGCCCTCAGAGTAGTTTGCCAACATTTATAAGCGTGCTTCATATAACGTGATGTATTAGAATCGTGCTAATTTGACATAACCGTAAGCGTGTGCCATGATTTGCTTGTTAGAAATGTTTTAGCTTAGCATGACTTTAATGGAGGCTTTGGCCTAGTTGCCGCGTCTCACGGTTTAGATGCTCGTATTTTTCCACTGTGCTAATAAACGTGTATTTTTGCTTGAAGCTGTACTTTTCCAGTGAGACCGTTCACATGCTTATCTTAAGGTTTCGTGCCAGCCTGGCATCTTTCTTTTTCACTCCAAGGTCAATCTGCAGGTGCGGACAATGGAAGCTCTGAAAGTGAGTTAATTGGTATAAAATGTTGCAACTTGCGTACCCGTCTCCAAGGATAATGTATGCTTAAGTAAAAGCTTGAGAACTGTTGTTTTTGATTGGATAATTTGAAGCTAACCTATGAACCCTCCAATGGAAGACCCTACTGGATTTGAACTGTTGTCTATTTAAACCAGGTGCACGAGAGGAAAGTAGCCATTACCAGCCATTATAGCTATTACCTGCCATCGCACCCAGCAGCCATTCGTCATCTTTGATGTGCGACGCCATTTTGAGAGACTTTGATGCTTTCTCTAATCGAGAGAAAGAGACTTTTAAGTAATTCTCGCCCTAGAGACTTTAACTTTGATTTGCCCCCTTTGCATGAAGTAATAGTTGTCCTTTTATCTTGCCGCCGTGAGGCAATTGCCCTGTCCACCCTGCCCCTTTGCCCCGTCCCATGCTGATCGGAAACCGGTACCTGTGAGACGAAGGCTTCCTTGAATGCTGATTGAATTTGGTAAATATGAAAGGAAATTGTACAATTGCATTGTGTTTTCTTTTTAGGTAACCAACTGCTGATTTTGGATAAGAGCCCTAGTTAGGAGTTTTCCAAATTAATGTTACTAAATCGTTTTCGCATGAAGACCCACATGCTGATGCTAATTTGAGGTTAGATGAGGATTCATTTGATGCACGATGCAATTTGAGACCTTGTTATGCTGACTAAATGTATGCAATTAGCCCATTACAGATTGTAGTTTTAGTGGTCTGCGTTGCCATCATAGAAGGCATTGTTATTCAAATGCTGCATAGATTGCATCTGTTTCGCCGTTATGGACAGCTATTAATTGTCATTTACATATATCATTTGGTGTTGAGACACATCTACATTGTGCTAGCTTTGTTAATATAGGGAAATAAATTCATTAACCTTGCATAAACTGGTGTGGTTATTCATGACCGAAAGGTTATGGTTTCGCCGAAATGTATTCTGGATTAATTGTGAAGTGTTATGTTGATCAAGGTATTGCTTATGTTCGTTATTGATTATCGATTATTGATTTGATTGATTACTTTCGGGTAAGAAGAGTCCCACTTGGTCAAAAGATTCATGACCTAAGAGCGTCCAGATACAGGTAATTTATTAGGTACTCAACGCTCTATCACTGGCGAGATCAGAGCCAGAGTTGTAGGGACAGAGGTTGCAAAAGAGAAGCCACGGCTTGCAGTAGCAACTTCTGGTGACCCTGGTGAGTGCGTGGAGGTGAACGAGGAGGGCAAGGGCGAGAGTGCACTGGGAACAAAGAAAGGTGGTCGAACATTACGAAGAGGAGATGGTGAATTCACTAACAAGGGTTTGGAGTGGGTGAGAGAAAAGGGGTGCATTGAAGAAATGGTGAGAGAGTGCACGGGGTGTCGAAAGTGTAAACTAATAACAACAATCTACGGTATTTTTTCAAGGTTATGTTAAAGTTTCCTTTTTAAGTCTAATATCAGGGATGTGGCAGAATGTGCTTGGCTTTTGTGAGTCATAAAATTGCAGAGGAGCATTTTTCTTGGGGCATATTTTAATCATATATGTCAGTTAGCAGAACTGACTAACTTCCACGAACAGAAGAAGCAGTTTACATGAGAGGTAAGTTGCTCAAGTTTTCCCGAACATTTGTGGTTCAGACATTTGTTAAATTAATTCGAGACTACAGCAGTGTGACATGTTTAGTTTTATATGGAACACGTTAGTTTCATGGCTTGTCTCTCTTTGACCTCTGTGTGGTTGATTCATTTCGCCAAGTTTTCTTTCCATCCTGTGTGACTTAAACAAGTACCGTTCCTAACTAGTTAATAGCGTGTTCCCTGCAGCACAACTGACTGATTGTCAATGTTTCGTGCCTGCCCTCTGCACCCACTAATGAGATATTCTGATTCACAAAAGGGTGGATTTTCCGCCGTCAGAAATACGGGTTGGAGCGGCGGCAGGAAGACGAATGTTCCCCTGTGAGCCGGAGTTGGCATTGACCGCCACAGTCACTGTGGTATTCACAAACAGAGGCAATAACTTTGCCACTTCCAAAGCTACACCTACTTAAAGTAGATACGAGTTAGGGCAGTGGGTCTGGGAATCTGCGCCAAACAGAACCATTTATAGCGCTGTTAGCGGAAGTGATGTCATGCCACTGGATATGTTTCCATGTGGAGAAAAGAAGTGCAGGAATCCATTGGCGTGCTCTTGCGCCTCTTCTGCAGGCGTACTACTGGGACTCACAGGTCAGCAGGCCTACACGTTTGTAGTCATCTCTTGAGTATGAGTGGGCCTCTTTGAATTAGCAGACATGGCTGAAGAATGAAGATGGTAGGCGCACTTGCATTCATGCAATTTTTGACAAGGGCTGTAAGTATGCACGGACAGCATTTTGTAAACCTTCACGCAGTGTATATTGTATCTCAGTTCTTAAAACACCTTTGCAAGGTTGTTTGCAGATTTACCAGTTTCAGAGGTTTGCAGTTCAAGCTGTGCTGGTATTATTTGCGAGAAGGTGCCTTGACAAAATATAGCTAGAAACTGTGTGAGATGTTCTCATTGCAGCTTTAAAAATCGGAACAATTTCTCCACTTTCTCCACTAGATGGCTTCGTGTGTACGTTTAATTCTTCCACAAATTGTCGTAGACATCTGCTGTGCATTTCAAAAGATAGCAATTATAAAGCATAATGTTAAAGGGATATTCTCGCCATTTACAGAAGGATAATACTATGAGAATAAGGGAAAACAAATCCTGAGGGCTTGCAGATTAACAGGAACGAACTGCAGAAATGTTCTCATAGAAATGAATGCATGTTCATAAATATCATCAAACTTCTCGTATGCACCTCGATGGCCCATCTCCTCTACACGCTACTCCGAGGATGGCATTGCTTGGGTATCTATTCTGAGATAAGGAATCTGCAACTAGAAGTCTCTATCAGATGTGCAAGTTACTTACCTTCGGTGACAAAATATCTGGTAGAGACATATTCTATTAGCAGATTCCTTACCTACCCACCCATCCTCCCCGCTTGCAAACTGATTTCTAGGGACAAGGATTCCCCTTGAGGTCCTTAGCTCTGGCGCACCAATATCAGTGTTCTTAGCGGCTCTGCGCTTTAGCGTGAAAAGTCGTTAAAAGAAACTGATGTGACTGCGCTGAGGCGCCGTCTGTGTACTGCTCTGACGTCGTCGCGGCGACTGCGATGCCGGCCACGCACGCGGAGTCGACCGGCTCCACCTGCCAATGCGCAGGGGTGTTGCTCGAGGGAAAGATCGCCGGATCGAGTCTGACACCTGGGCGAAATTTCTAAGGTAAGGAATCTGCAACTAGAATATGTCTCTACCAGATATTCCGTCACCGAAGGTAAGTAATTTGTACTTCTTGCTTTCTATTTGCTGGCGTTATTTATTTTAGGCTGTCTAGCGTGTCTGTATCGAGCTCAGCTTGCTCACCATCGCTCCTTGTATTCTTCCACAAGGTACTGCATTCTGTAAACAGGCCTTTACATTTTGTTCTTGTCATATTTGCTGTGCGTTCAGACAGAAGTAAAATGTCAGGCACTGTCTTTCAAGGGAGCCTGGTGTTTACTGTTTGTTCTCTGACTTCAAAGTGAGAAGATTTATGTGAAAAGGTTTTTTTCCTAGCACACAACAACATTTAAATGACAGTAAATTAACTGTACAAATATTTCAGAATATAACAGAAATTAGGAAAGCACCAAGAAAGCCCTTTTTTGTAATTTGGATGTGTGATGGAAACAAATATTTGAGTATGATCAAAGCAAATCAGTACATTAGGTGATGGCATTTCCACACATTATCTTTTGTGCGCTGTAGAGTTTTATCAATATAACTATATGTTCCAATGTAATGGCCATTTCAATTAAAAATTTGCTGTCTACAATGGCAGTTTGATAACACACCATGCTCTCCACTCTACGCCCCTTTACTCTATTCTACACCCCTTTATTCCACTGTATGCCCCTCCATTGTACGTCACTCCACAACACTACACTTTACTTCACTCTTGGTCACTTTACTTGAGTCCACCTCTCTACTCCACTTTTTGCCACTCCACAACTTTACTCCACTCTGACACTCCACCCTATGACACTTTATTACACTTTGTGCAAATCCAGGTTACTCCACTCCACTTTACTCCACTCTGCTCCACCCTACTTCACTCAACTCCACTCTTCGCCACTCCACTCTAAGACACTCCATAACACTCTCCTATATGCCACTAAGTTTTAGCCATGATGAACAGCAGCCACACTTGTCTACAACATGCAACAAACTGCAGCTACACAAACTTAACAGGATATACAAATCATCAATCAAAAAAGCTAAAAAAAGATACTACTCAGACAGAATTCAAAATGCTCAATCTACAACCAAGGAATTTTATAAAATTCTCAATGAATTTCGAAAACCTATATGCATGGAAGGAAGTCATCCTGCCACTCAAGATTTTACAAACAAATTGGCAACTCACTACTCAACCAAGGCAGACACATTGGACTCCTATTTAAAACAGAAGAAAATCATCAGCACCAACCCCTTTACTAAAATACCCTTTAAGAATAAACCATCCCAACCTCTACAGTCCTTCAAACAAATATCCCAGGATGAATTTATGGATTTGGTCAAAGCAAGCAGACCTTCTGGTTGCCCTTCTGACCCTTGCCCACCACAAATCTTCAAGAACATCCTGCTATCTACTTCTGCTGCCACACCTGTAAGAAGAATCATCAACAAATCTTTAACTTCAGGAACTTTTCCTGCAGACCTGAAAAAGGCATACATATGACCATTATTAAAGAAAACAAACCTAGACCCGCAAGACCCCAACAACTACAGACCAATCACAAATGGACCTTTCCTGGGCAAATTGATAGAAAGAGCAGCATTCGCCCAGATGTCACAATTCATTGAAGACAATTCTATACTTTCAGACTTCCAAACTGGATTCCGCCCAGGAAGAAGCACTGAATCGGCACTCATGGCAATCTGGGACGATCTTAAAAACACAGTCGACCAAAATGGAGTTGCTGCACTACTTCTCCTGGACCTCTCAGCTGCCTTTGATACGGTTGACCATGACACCCTAACTCAAAGACTCCACGAAGCAGGCATACAAAGGATTGGTCTCGACTGGATTACTTCCTATCTTCAAAAAAGAGCAAATATCATCCACTCACCCCCCCTTCTCGTCCGAACCCTACTTCACAAAAGCAGGGGTCCCCCATGGGTCAATCATCTCACCTTTGCTTTTCAACATCTACATGATATCTTTACCAGAACTGATCAATGATTTCCATCTCACACGCTACAACTATGCAGATGACACACAGATACTACTTAAATTAGAAGACCCCAAAAACATTGAAAACTCACAAATCTTCAGGTGCCTCAGAGCCGTTGATCAGTGGATGACCTGGAGTCATCTCAAACTAAATACCTCCAAAACAGAAATACTCATATGTGGTGACTGGAAAAATTATGACCCTCTGTGCGTCTGGCCTGACGATCTTGGACCACCTCCTCAATTATCCAAGGAAGTTAAAAACCTAGGAATCACCATGGATTCCAAGTTAACTATGAATGCCCAAGTAGACAAATTAGCACGCACAAGCTTCATCACCTTAAAGACTTTACGACGCATCTTCCCCCACCTCGGATTTCCACACAAGGTGCAAGCTACTATCTCGCTTGTACTATCCAAACTGGATTATGCCAATAGCCTCTACCATGGATCATCTCTATCTGTTATGAAAAAACTACAACGTATCCAGAATTCCGCAGCCAGGCTACTACTACATATAAAGCCGCAAGCCCACATCTCCCCTGCCTTGAGAGCACTACACTGGTTACCCGTTGCCAGAAGATGCACTTTCAAGCTGCTTTGTATCACCCACAAAGCTATTCATGGAACAGGACCGCTTTTTATCAGAAAGAAAATTACCAAATATGTCCAACAAAGAACCCTCCGCTCAAGATTGGCACCCCGCCTTAGAACACCACCATACAAGAAAAAGACTATAGGTGGTACATCCTTCTCCGTCCAAGCAGCCAAACTATGGAATTCATTACCCCCAACTATAAGAGCCACAGATAACTTTCTTGTCTTCAGAAAACTACTCAAGAGTTGGCTCTTTCCTTCATAACCACCTTTTTTAAACAACTATGAACTGCATATTCCTATGTGGATAAATATTTTTTTCAGATTATATGTATATTTCTATTTATTTATAGTTTCTTTGGAAAATATGTATTGCTACTATGTCATAACAATAAAATACACACACACTCTTTAAACCTTTCTGACTAAGTATTTTTTACCCATGATTCTAATTATGTATTGTATGTGCATATGTGTGTGTATTCATGTGTGTGTGTGTGTGTGTGTGTGTGTATATATATATATATATATATGTGTATGTGTATATGTTGTTTCTGTGCTTGGCATGTTTGTGGATCATTGCATGGCTCCTGGTTCTTTGGGTTGTTATACTAGATATCTATGAATTCCTGCTCTCATCTTATCACACTTTTCTACTCATCACTCTTATGTCATGTCTCTATCAAACTATCCTCCATTCTCACTCTGACTCATCCCAAATCCCTTCTACCACTTTCATCTCCTAAATATCTCTGCCTAAGCTCTTCCCTCCACCTCCACATCTAACTCACCAAACCTCACTCTACCTCTGTGACCTCCCACACAACCCTACTAAATTCTCCTGCATTCATCTCACGCTGCTACTATGCTCTCCCTAACCCTTCCACATACTCTTCTCCCTCCGCCCCCCTTTACTCATCCCAAGCCTTTGGGTTGAGTAAATGAAGGATATACTCCCAATTAACACTTCTGGATTTCTTTCCTCCTCCACCCCTCCATTACTCCAGTCAATCTAACTAACAAACTCTCATATCCGCGGCTCAAATTAACTCATAATAATACTAAAACTGTACTCATTATTTAACGATACTAATCCATCACTAATTCTTGTTGGGTTCCAGAGTAGCGTGCTACTCATCGAAAAGCGCTTCGACGCCTCGTCAGGGATAGTAAGCGCTATATAAATACGATTACAATACAATACAATACAATACCAGGCTGCCTTGGTGTTTCACCTTCAGCATACTTATACCGCTCACCAAGGTCAGCCAAACAACCAGATCGGAACACCAGACCCTTTAAGGGCCCCCCTGAAAGACTCTCCCCTTGACAGCTTGTCATCTTTAGAAGCCACGCCTGACTTCAATACTAGGGTCGAGACCCTACAGCACAACTTTAGTTTGACCCTAAATGCCAAACCCTGCTTAAACTCTGCTCTGTGAAGGTCAACCATCTGTCCTGTGGAACTGCCGGGATCTGGTCGAGAGTAGATAAGTGGGGACCAACACAGAAGCAAGAAGACCTGACAGCACCAAAATGCCTGTGCGCCACCAGCATATAATTAAATAGTCTCACACCTAAACAGGAGTTAGATGGAGCAAAAAAAAAACAGAAACGTCGTTTTAAACATCTTTCCTCACACAAAAAGATTCTCTATCAGGTATACTCAACGTTCTGTTATACAAATTGTCAGTCTTGGGTAGCCATTTAAGTGAATGATCACAGAGCCACTTCTGTTGGATAAAACAGCAGAAGGGTCACTTTTTTTCTCAATAAATTGCAATCTGTTTTGTATTAATCTGCTCATTACATCACTGCAACATCACTACATGCAAAGCTTTCAACAGAAGAACACTCTTTAAAGCAACGAAGCACTACCAGAACCCCCGGTGGAACATTAATCAATATATTCTTCAGAGAAGATTTACAAAATGCAACATCTACAGAACAGATGCACTTGACATCACCACCATAATCCCATTTTGCAGCGTACTCAAGTGGACCACCTCAAACCTATTTTCTGTTAATGATCTGTCAAGATTCTTCCAATCTCTGAAGGCCCTCTCACATGAAGGCGATACTACCTCATCATTCATATCAGTTGAAAAATTTGGTAAAACCATTATGTCTCTTCTCAATATGATAAACACACTGCTTTCCCAAAGTTCTGCCAGGACCCCTGCTTAGATCTGGACTTGAACTACTAATATTTAGCGCTTGCTCCGTCCACGGAAAAAGAATTGTTGAAGTGGGAGCATCGCAAATATTAGAGTACATATAGCCTACAAGAGAAAGGATGTAGGGATGAAGATTTAACCCTTTTAGTCAGCCAGCGACTGATGCCTGCACTACCTCCCCAGTGCAGTCATTGGCCGACCGCTGACGTTTGGGACAGCTACAAAGGAACGACTGGTGCATGGATCGGCAGGTTCTTTTTTTAAGTCCCAAGGTGGGGCTGGAGCAGAATCCTATCTGCTTCAACCCCTACTCCTTGCCATCCCTATATGTAACATCAGCATGCCACAAGGGGCGCAGACATCATAAACCGAACTGAAGCAGTGAGGAAAGAGTAGGTAAGTGCTCTCTCGTGCATCTGGTGGGGATTGAAGGCTGTAACTGGCCTGGGCACATTTGAGGGAGCCATCATTGGAAGGGAGAGACATTTTTAAACAAGGTTCAGCTTCTCGGTGCGCTGTGATCCACAAGCAGCAATCCACTTGGCTACCAGGGAATTTAATGTTTTTGAAGTGTTGGCACCCTTGGCACAAAGGCCAAACCCATGGGTGTCTAAATCTGTATTGATTTTATTTGATTATCCCTGGGGGGCACAATCGTCTCACCAAGAAGGGCACTAGGGCACCTCCCCAGGATAAATCCATGAAATGCTTATTTTTTATGGGGATCTACCCTTCTGGAAGCCTAATTATATTTTGAATATTTATGTTTCACCCTTGGGGTAGCGATACTTCCCCAAAGAAGGAACCGTCACACCTCCCAGAGGAAAAACAAAATGGTGCTCATACGTTCAAGAGGTCAGCTCTTCTGACTCACAGGGCAACCACCCTGTAGCAGTAATTTATTTGTCACTGTTTGGTTTCCTCTGGGTGCGCAATAGCAAGTGGACTCAAATTGTCCCCAGTTTTATTTTTTACTTCTGTGGACTGCACAGAAAGGGGTTCCAACCAGGAAAGGCACCAAAAAGTTGCAACTTCAAAAAGCTCTGAGGACCTTGGCCAAAGTACACCAGTTGCTGACAGCAACAGATGATGAGGAGGGGAAGGGGAAGGATGATATGGAGGAGCAGGACTGGATACCAATCCTGAGATGGAGCATTTAGGCGAGGGGGATAACTTATCTCCTGAACTGGAACCCCGGGGGAGCTGGTGGACAGGTTCACTGAAAGAGAGTTTGGGCTATAGATGGCCAAAATCAAGATGGAGGAAAAGAAACTGTCAACGGAGTAGAAACTGGCCTTAATGCGACTAGCTCGTGAAAGGAGCCAAAGATAGCTTGACCTCAATGCCAGGCAGGCAGAGTCCAGCAATAACTTTGGCACCATGCCTGCAGTGCCTACTGGAGACAAGAGGGTCCACATCCCAAAGGATCTGGTGCATAACTTAATTGTAGGAGATAACATTTATAACTGGTTTGAAGCCTATGAGGTTTCTCTGGAGATAAATAGGGTCCCTGAGGAGGATCGGGGGCCAGACTTTGTAAGTACATACCAAGTAAAGGGAGGGATGCTCAGCTCGCCTCAAAGAAGGGGGGACAGGATGAGTTATCCCCCTCCATGAAGGATAACCTTGTCCGTAAGTATGGTCTCACCCCAGAAGAGTACATGCACAAGTTTAGGGACCCAGAGCTACCTCATCAGTCCTTGGTGGATTATGTAGATTCCATTTGCAAGGTACTGGAAGGCTGGACAAAGGGAAACAAAAAGGTTTCAGTTTTGAGTTGAAAAATCTGTTGTATACCTGTTGCATTTTGGGCCATTCTTGTGGTGGGCACTAATCCCACCTACTCAAGTGTGGTATCAATTGTATTGGGAGATGTGTGGGAATGCTGGGTGATAGATAATTTGTGGATACCTGAAGGTTCTGTAACTTTCCCTCAGAGAAATGTGAGAAAAATGTGTGTTTTTAATCAAAGTTTGAGGTTTGCAAGATCTTCTGAGAGGACACACCGGACTCCCCTGGACACCTAGTCTCCAGTAAAGTGTAGGTTTTGTTTGTTTTTCCTGGGTGCTGACTGAGCTAATGACCAAAATCCACAGCTACCCTAATTGGAAAAAAGGGTTGGTTTTGAGTGAAAAATCGTATTGTGTGTACGTTGCATTTTGGGCCATTCCTTTTGCTGGGGCTAGGCCCACTTACACAACTGGGGTACCAATTTTATTGAGAGACAAGTGGGAATGCTAGCTTTGCCCATCGGCAGAAGTTCGGTACCATTGTTATTGTGAGATAGGGCGGGAAGCTGGTGGTGGAAAAATTGTGGATTCCTGCAGATTATTGAAGTTTCCTTCTCAGATATGTGAGTAAAATGTGTGTTTTAGCCAATGTTTGAGTTTTGAAAGGGCTTTCAGGTAAGAAAACCTTGTGTGAGTGTTGGACCTGAAATTATTGGTGTGAATTTCCTCCAACCTTTTGCCTTCTGTCCTCCTGTTTTTACCTGACTTCGTTTTTGCTGGCTTTAGGAATCTCCCCACTTTACCACTGCTAACCAGTGCCAATGTGATTGTGTGCTCTCCTTTAAACATGTTAACATTGGCTTATACTCAATTGGCCCATTTATTTAATATATGTAAGGCCCTATTAAAGTGGGACTACATGTACCCAGGGTCTGTAAATTAAATGCTACTAGTGGACCTGCAGCACTGATTGTGCCACCCACTATAGGGGCTTTTGAAACACGTCTCAGGCCTGCAATTGCAGCCTGTTTGTGCAGTTTTGAACTCCCATCTTGACCTGGCAAAATAAACATATTGCCAGGCTTAAGCCTTCCTTTTTAATACCTATAAGTCACCTATGGGGTAGGCCCTAAACATCCCATAAGAAAGGGTGCTGTGTTTAAAAAGCTGGACATGTATTTCTAACTAGTACTGCATGTTTAACTTTTATATGTCCTGGTAATGAAAAAAACTCTTAAATACATTTTTCACTACTGTAAGAATGACCTCTCCCATAGGATAACATTGGGCTATCTTATTACAGTATACTTATTGCAATATGTGCTAACTTTCAATTGGAAGCAATAGGAATGTTATGTTTAGTGTCTAAATAATTGTCATTTAAAACCCTCTTTAATGGTAAAACCAGATTTTAAGTCACAATTCTCTAAATACCACTTTTAGAAAGTTGGCATTTTCTTGTCCGAGTCATTTGGTGCCCACACCCAGTATTCTGGGTCACATGACTAGGTGTAGCTGGCATTTTGCAATTGTCTATTGCTCCCAGATAGGGAGACAAAGGGGATACGATGATGACAGAATGAGTCATCTCTGACTTGATGAAGGGGAAAAGCTGTTAACTACCACCCCTACAAATCACAAAGGCTCTGCCTCAGCACACTCACAAAGGGTTTGACACTAATCCTTTGTGACCCAGACAAGCTGGGTCCAGGGCATAGAGGCTGCCAATGCCAAGCACCTCTGGGGGTGAAAGCACTAGAAACCTCTCCTCCTTCAAAGTGTACCCCAGACCCAGACCCAGACCCAGCTCTTCAGTACACTTCTGGACCTCTGGAAGACTCAGAAGGGCTAATTTGCTGCTCTGCAAGAAGGACTATCACTCTGTTGCTCTGCTGCCTCAATGAAAAGGACTGGGCCTGCACCTTGAACCCAGAATCACCAGAGTGTCTCTAAGTGCTCCCAGTGCTGGCCTCCTGATCAGAGCCTCATGGACAGATAAGGCTCTAACCACATTGAACTCAGCACCTGCACTCTAACTGCTTTGAGTCCTAACCCCACAAATGCTGCCACCTTACTCCTCCACACTTGGAAGTGGACTGAAGGAGCTCTACCAGACCAGCTGTGGTTCTGTGAGCAGAACTGATACAGTGTGATGCATCTCCTTCCAGCTACATCAGAGCCCCACTTGTGACGATCTTCAACACTGGACCTCACATCGCACCCCACAGCTTCCTTGGAACCACTGCTGGGCAACCACTGCTTGGCAATGTATCCTTGACACAGGCCTTCGCATCGCAAGCTCCTTGTCAATAGCATGCTCGACATCTCAGGTCTTTGCATCGCGGCCCCACAGCTTCTTCTGAGCTGCCACTGTGCGAAGCATCCTTGGCGCAAGACTTCGCATTTCAAGCCCCTCATCGACACAATCCTCCACTATGACACAGGACTCCACATCACAGCTCCACAACTTCTTCAGAGCTGCCACTGTGCAACGGATCCTCAACACAGGATCTCGCAACACTTTACAAACAGAACTTATAGTACTTTGTTCAGCGGGCCCCACTTGGTCCTTGTATCCAGTCCATGCTCCATTGCAGTTGGCCTGAACGTGTTACTTTATCATCGTTTTGTGCGACTAAATAACCACAGTTATCACTTTGTGCTTCTAGGTACTATTTTTACTTGAAACTATGAAATTGTATATCTCCTGTTCTTCTAGTTGTATTTTTGTCATTCTGGTCTCAAATAATTTGTTACATCTTACTCTATGTTTCTAAATTAGTGCGTTCTCACTATATTACTGTTTGAAATGCTGCATAAATACTTTACAGATTGCCTCTAAGTGAAGCCTGACTGACTTTTGTGCTAAGCTACCAGAGGGTTAGGCACAGGTTAATTTGGAGTTTGCTTGTGTTTCACCTTGACAGAGTTTGTGGTTGCTGCTTGAGTAGGGGTTCACCTTCCCTCAACCATTAATCCAATTACCTACCTAGAGCCACGCAAGTCAA
Source organism: Pleurodeles waltl (assembly GCF_031143425.1). Taxonomy (NCBI): domain Eukaryota; kingdom Metazoa; phylum Chordata; class Amphibia; order Caudata; family Salamandridae; genus Pleurodeles; species Pleurodeles waltl. The sequence continues at coordinate 856,548,328 of NC_090439.1, forward strand.
TCCACAATTGGATTCCTCCATGGTGTCTAGTTTTCAGAAATGTGTGGGTTTTGTAGGTTTCCCTGGATGCCAGTTGAGCTAGGGGCCAATATCCACAGCTACCCAAATTGCAAAAAAGGGCAGATTTTAAGGGAAAATTGGATTTGCCATGTTGGATTTTGGGTCTTTTCCTGTTGTGGGCTTGAGGCCCAACCACACAAGTGAGGTGCCGTTTTTATTGAAAGACATGGGGTAACTCTGAGTTGTAAGAAATTTGAGGACCTCTGTAGATTCCAGAACGTTCCCTCACAGAGATATGGGGAATATGTGTGTTTTTATCCAAAGTTTACAAGGGCTTCTGGATTAGAAAACCTCGCAAGAGGAATTCATGCCACTCTGGACAACTCCAGGTGTCTACTTTCAGAAATGTGTGGGTTGGTAGGTTTCCCTGGATGCCAGCTGAGCTAGCGAGAAAACCCACAGCTAACAAGAGTGGAAACGAAAGGTTGACTTTGAGTAGAAAAATCTGATGTGTCTGTGTTGCGTTTTGGGCCCTTTCCGATTGCAGGCTCTAGGCCTACTGACACAAGTGTGCATATTATTTTATTGATAGACATTGTGGACCCTGATAGGTAGGACATTTATGGATGACTCCAGATTCTGGAAGTTTTTGTCACAGAACTGTGGGTAAAATGTGTGTTTTAGCCACAGTTTGAGGTTTGCAAGGGCTTTTGGGTAAGAAAACCTTGTTAGAGTTACACAAGACATTCTCCCGTTTGGACGCCCCCTAGTGCCTAGGTTTCAGAAATATGTGGGTTTGTTAGGTTTCCTTGGGTGATGGTTGAGCTAGGGTCCAAATTCCAAAGGTACCCGAATTGGAAAAAAGGGTAGCTTTTGAGTGGAAAAATTGTAACAGTCTATGTTGTGTTTTGGGCCCTTACCTCTAGCAGGTGCTAGGCCCATCTGCCATTTTTTACAACACAGTGCTGTGTGATAGGAAACTTTCCCTCACATAAACATGAGGAAAATGTGTGTGTTTTAGCCAGCGTTTGAGTTTGCAAAGGCTTATAGGTAAGAGATCTTAAGGGAACCACAAATGTCACACCTCCGGCGACTCCCCTGGGTGTCTAGGTGTCAGAAATGCCTCAGGATGGTTGGTTTCCCTGGGTGGAAGCTGAGCAAATTCCTCAGCTACCTACACTCTTACGAAAGAGTTGATTTTACTACGTGAAATGTGATGTCTGTAGGTCACGTTTTGGGTTGTTTTGTGTCTCAGGCACTGCGTTCAGCCTCACAAGTGGTCTACCATTTTTATTAGGAGATGTGTGGGAACACAGAATAGTAAAACTTTTGTTTTTGCCATTGGATTTCTCTGCATTTCTGGCTTCCAAATGTGAGCCAGTTTGCTAGTAAGAATTTGTTTTGCAAAATGCTCCCTCAATCACATGAAAGTATGGGTACCCACAAGTGCAGAGGTGTGCAAAGAACTTTTGCTTCTAAAATCAGTATCTTGTGTGCATCTCAGAAATGCATAGCTTTCCTTCATACCCATTTTTCACTCTTTATATTTTACAATATTAATTGCTGTATAGTCGGTGCACAATGAAAAATCATTGTAAGGTACAGCATAGTTGTTGGCTCTGGGTCTCTAAAGATCTTAGGGAACCTACAAATCCTAGAAGGGTGTAGCAAATGTATCACAATAGTGCTTTTGCAAATTTGCCTTCGTGACAAGAAGTTGCAGATGAAAATGATGTCATAAATGGCTATTTTTTCCTACTTATTTTCATTACTTTTTATTTCAACAATTAGGTTTTTAAAAAGAATTGTGAGGGATCGACTAAAAATGGCCACTTGCTGAATTAAAATTATTTCTACCTTTTAGAAATGAAGAGCTTACCAGCATCACCTATGAGTTTCCTACCTGTTTCCATCATAAACTGCAAGTAGGTTGAAACCACAAAAATTAGGATAAATGGGTTATCTCAGAAAAATGCCAAAACTCTGTTAAAAAATTTGTTTTTTTGATACAGCTCTCTTGTTCCTAAAAGGTTGGAAGATGGTGATCTAAGTACCGCAAAACTTTCATTGTTGTCATTTTTAGAAAGAAGCAGGCACTTTTTTGCACAGCACTACTGGCTACATGTATCAAATGGTTTTGAATTCGCAAACAATGGGAATGGATAAATTCGACCATTTGCAAATGCAAAAGTGGCTTTCTAAATTTCTGAAAGGCATTGGCAGACATATTTTAGGGAATCACAATTTTAGGTGATTCCCTAAAATTGTGACTCCAATAGGGAATCTAAATTTGTGATTCCCTAATTTGGAAATCGCAAATAGGGATTTCCTATTTGCGATTCCCTACACACATGTAACAAGCATTTCCTAAATGCGAAATGGGCATTTAGGAAATGTTATTGCCATCAACAACAAGTTAATGGTAACCACGTGCAATATTAAAAAAATGCATAAAAAATGCATTTTTAAAGTGCCTTGTAGTGCACACATGCCCATAGGGCATGTGTGCACTTTACATGTGCACAATTTATTTTAGAGGTGCATTAAAGGGGGCCTAACGCCCTCAGCACTTTTGGTTTTGCATTTCCTAATTTGCCATTTCCTAACAGGAAATCGCAAATTAGGAAATGCAAAACTCTTCACCCCTATGGGACGAATGCCCACAGGAACGAATGGAGTTGCAATCCCTTATAGCAATTCCCTAATAACAGTTCTGTAGGAATCGCTATTAGGGAATCGCTGTTACATAACATTTTGCATTCCCTAAATTGCAATTTCTTAAAATGCGCTATTTAGGGAATGCAAAATGGGATTTTGATACATCTGACCCCAAGTTCCCATTTTTTCACAAAAAAACACTATTTTGCCATACCTAGGAGAATCCACATGCCCTGGGTATCTTTAGAATCTACAGGATGTTGCAAAAATGGATATAAATTTGGTGTGGATAGCTCATGTGGAAACAAATCTGTGGAGAAGTATGTATGAAGTGATCAAAATAGCACAATAGGGCTCAGCATTGGGGTGGAAAAGCCTCAGCTATTAAGGGTTTAAAAAGACTGGAAAGGAACTCAATAAGACCCAGAGATTAAAGTAGAGTGTGATCTGAAGTTGAATCCACATTGTGGAATGCTAATTTGCTGTTTCTGGCTTGCATTGCATGCATGGTGGAAAATAGTGTCTCCACTGGCGTTTTCATGTTGTTTCTGCTTTGTGCATGGATGTTGGATCCACAAGGGTGACATCTTTATTTTATTTTTTGGTGGAGGATGTGGTCTGGAATGATGCCCAATATATATGCTTACTGTGCTGGTGGAATATAATGGTTACATGAGCTTTTACTTGCTGCTTGTGCTTTTTGCACATGGACGGGATGCACCTTTGGCAATTTCTGTGTGGGGTGCTCATGTGTGCACTGTGTGTGAGGTTTTCCTATGGGTGTTTTTGAATAACACAGGGAATGTATTTCCTGTTGGTGTTAGTAGCCCCTGAGAGTGTACTATGGTGTTTTGCCTGTGTGAGTATGATTGTGTTTGGTGATAGTAAATGACTCAGGTGTGTGAAGGATATTAAGGCTCTGTATATGTATTCAAGGTTCTCAAATTTGCCCTGTTTTGTGATACATACCTCATAATCTCTCATTCACAAAGATATGTCCTCCAGGTCAAAATATGACATGTAGTGTACACCTGCTACATACTCCAAGAGTAATATGTTTTAATTCACAAAAACCTAATTGGAAACTATGATGTCATTTCCCACTGCTGAGATATTGCCCCCACGTTTTTAGAACTTGTGCCTTGCTATGCCAACTGATGACAACAGTTGAAAATGAAGTACAACAACCCTGCAGAGTATGGTGTTTGCACAATAAACTCATAAATATTGGATTGGGATTAGTAGCTTCTGACATTGTGCATCCACATGCATTGAGTATTTACAGCTGCAACTGTATTCAAAGAACACACTTAGGCCCTCATTGCAACCCTGGTGGTAAATTCCGCTGACCGCCGTGCTGACTGCCGCCAACATACCGTGTCCACGGTGAAAATCCGCTATGGGTATTATGACCCACACTTAGAAATCCTCCACAATACAGACACCCACACAAGTCCGCCACACCAAAGGTCAGTAATAAACTGGCAATAACAAAACCCACACTGTTACGCCACCAGGAATACGCCCACACTATCACGACCCCCGAATCAACGCGGCGGTCATTCAACTGCGGTAAACCATTGGCGGTACACACCGCTGCGCTCAAAGTACACACACATTTACAAAACACAACCACATTGGACAATCCAAAATACACACACCTGACACACATACACACACCACACCCACACACCCAATCCAATATAAAACCCACTCCCACATTACCCACAACCCCTTACAATGACATTTTTGGAAGAAGCAGAGACACAGAAAAGGTACGACAACACCAGCATCCAGAGGCACACAACTCCATCACTCATACACCATCCACGCACAAAACACCACGCACCCCAAAACATCACCACACACATCACCTCACACATCACCTCACACATCACTCACACCACATCATGGCACCTCAAAGACACCCCAGGTTTTCTGAGGAGGAGCTCAGAGTCATGGTGGGGGAAATCATCTGGGTAGAGCCACAGCTATTCGGATCACAGGTGCAGCAGACGTCCATTGCAAGGAAGATGGAGCTATGTCGGAGAATTGTCAACAGAGTCAACGCAGTGGGACAGCATCCAGGGAACCCACTCTCCAGGAGGCACTCTCAAACATCATGGGAGCATACCACCATTCCCAGGAGACCATGGGCACGGTACTGGCCAAGTTTCAGGAGACCCAGCGGCTGTAGGAGGAACAGTACCTGGGGATCAGGGAGGACTTGAAGTTCACTAACACCACCCTGGTCACCATTGCAGGGGTGCTGGCAGACATGGCCAACACCATGAGGGAGACAGTGGTATACCACCGGGCCCCTGACACCAGCCCAAACAATGAACAGCCTTCCACGTCCGCCGGCGCTAGTGGACAGGAGGTCCCGCCACAGGACCAACAGGCCACAAGCACCCCAACCCCCGCCAAGAAGGAGAACCACCCTGCAAACGGTCCCTGTGATTCAGGCACAAGACAGAGAACATTGCCAAGACCCCCGCCAGGAAATAGGATTCTCCTGATTGTCACCCTTCTGTCCCACTATGTCACCCTGTCCACCTTGAACTGCCATTACTACTCTTCATATGCCCCCTTGGACAATGCACCTGTGATACAAATAGACTGGACTCTATCCTGCACATTCCTCCACCATCACTCCAGCCCATTGCACATCCCCCTCTGCTTATTAGCACTTAAATAAACACCCTTGAATCACAAAACAATGTGGAGTCAGTCTGAACTTTCCCAAATGTATTATTACAATTTCTTTGACAAATGTCAATGTAAATGTTCATTTGCACATACCAATGTATGACAGTTGTTGGGCAGCAGTAAACATAGCAGAAGGCAGAACGAGGTACCCAGATCTGTGAAAAGGAAAGCCAAAGTGAACTGTCAGGGTCCATATACAGAGGTTAAAAGGCTGACTTATACAATGTCCTACAGTACTCAGATATGACATGAGCTGTGCTAGTCTTTTACCTGTGTCTCACTGGAAGTACTGCATGATGATGTTGTTTCGATTGTCAACATCTTCATCCTCTGCATCCTCTTCCTCACTGTCCACAGGCTCCAAGACCATCATCAGGCCCATCCTCCTGCAGAAAAGGCACCTGGCATCGCAAAGCCAGGTTGTACAACATACAGCATGCCACAATGATTTGCACACCTTCTTCGGTGAGTAGTATAGTGAGCCACCTGTTAAATGGAGGCACCGGAATCTGGCCTTCAGGAGGCCGAAAGTCCGCTCAATAATGCACCTAGTTTGCCCATGTGCCTCATTGTAGTGTTCCACTTCCCTTGTCCTGGCATTCCTCACTGGGGTCAGTAGCCATGAGAGGCTGGGGTAACCAGAGTCACCTGCAAATATCAATGGATATCTGTTAGACACACACCTACCCTTAGGCACTACCCCATACCCAGACACCTCTTCATACTGTGTGGTGATCTTGGGCTCAGCTATTAGCCACACACGATGCCTCTGGAGTTGGCCCATCACATAAGGGATGCTGCTATTCCTCAAAATGTAAGCGTCATGCACAGAGCCAGGATACTTGGCATTCACATGAGAGATATACTGGTCTGCCAAACACACCATCTGCACATTCATTGAATGGTAGCTTTTTCGATTTCTGTACACCTGCGGGAGGGGGGACAAATGTCACATGTATACCATCAATGGCACCAATGATGTTGGGGATATGTCCCAGGGCATATAAGTCAGCTTTCACTGTGGCCAAATCCTCCACCTGGGGGAAAACGATGTAGCTGCGCATGTGTTTCAGCAGGGCAGATAACACTCTGGTCAACATGTTAGAGAACATTGGCTGAGACATCCCTGATGCCATGGCCACTGTTGTTTGAAAGGAACCACTTGCCAGGAAATGGAGCACTGACAGGACCTGCACTAGAGGGGGGACACCTGTGGGATGGCGGATAGCAGACATCAGGTCAGCTCCAATTGGGCACACAGTTCTTGGATTCTGGCACGATCAAGTCTGTAGGTGATAATGATGTGTCTGTCTTCCATTGTTGACAGGTCCACCAGGGGTCTGTACACCAGAGGATGACGCCATCTCATCATCTGCCCCAGCGGATGTGCCCTATGGAGGAGAATGGTGAGCAGAGGGTCATGTACCACTTAGGTTGCACAAGTGTTTTTGCAGTAATGTGAGTAAATCAGTGTGTGGCGTTGTCTGTCTGTATTTCTGCCCAAATGTGCTGTGACGCAGTTAGGTGCGATGCCATGTGCCACCTTGAAATGGCGGCTGCCTGACCTGTAAGGAGGGACAAGGGGAAATAAGGTAACTGCACTGGCGTTGTGCAGCGTTGCGGTAGGCGGTTGAAGACCGCCGTGCAATTCAGCATTGGTTATCATTGGGCCCTATGTGTTCCAGGAGCCAATGACGATGTACGCCTGCAGAGACGGTACGCACCGCCGCGGATGTGACCGCCATTTTCTTTCTGTTCACTCATTTGATACCTGACCTTCAACAGGAGAGGACCTACACTGCAAGTGCTGCTGTGACCTGTGTCTGGAAGCGAAAATGGCTCGAGTGTCTGGGGAAAGGACCCCTGCCTTCACTTTGGAGGAGTTGGAGAGACTAGTGGATGGGGTCCTCCCCCAGTACATGCTACTCTACGGTCCTCCAGATAAACAGGTGAGTACACTGTGAGCATGATGCGTGGGACATGAATGTATGGAGTGGTGTGGATGGAAGATACATGGGGGGCTGAGGCCTGCATGAGAGGATGGTGAGTGTATGTGTGTGAGGGCATGGGTGGGAAGTGGTGGGCAATGAGTATGACGAACCGGAGGTAGAGTAATTTCCTTTCATCCTTTAACTTTTCTGTAGGTCAGCACCCACCAGAAGAAGGGTATTTGGCGTGCCATCGCCAAGGAAGTGCGGACCCTGGGGGTCTATCATAGATTGAGCACCCACTGCCGCAAGAGATGGGAGGACCTGCGCCGCCGGAGCAAGAAGATTGTGGAGGCCCAGCTGGGGATAGCCTCCCAAAGTGGAAGGGGTGCCCGTCGCACCATGACCCCTTGACCCCTTGATGTTCCGGATCCTGGCAGCATATCTGGAGTTGGATGGGCGCTTGAGGGAATCACAGCAGCCACAAGGGGGTGAGTACAGTCTCATTCAGCTGACTCTGCACGCTTTATGAGGTGTCTGGGTGGGGGATGTGGGCTGTGGGTTCCCCTAGGCCAGGGTGAACTTGGTAGGGTAGGTCCCTTGTCAGGCAGGCTCTGTGGCACTCCTACCCCAATAGTGGTAGTGGCCATCTACAACTAGTCAGCCTCCTGTGGGTTCCAGGTGTGCAGCAAATGGGGTTAGGCATAGTCCCCCATGGGCAGGTGTTTTTCCCACTAACTGCTAGTGCATGGCCTAGTGCATAGGCTGCTCCCTGTGAGTTTTGTCCGCCAACGATAGTCGTGTTGCTGGCATTGACCATGTGTCTCCTCTGCCTTTCCCCCACTTTTTGTTTTGTCACCCTGTCCTTGTGTGCATTAGCATCATCTGGCGGAGGAGCAGAGGCACCGGAGACGGAGGGAGCTGCATCCCACATGGCCCAGAAGGGTGAATGTACGGAGTCTGAAGGCACCAGTGGGACGGAGAACGAGGGGAGCTCCAAGACGGGGACAGGAGGGGACACCAGAGACAGCAACTCCTCCTCTGATGGTAGCTCCCTTGAGGTGGCAGGCACCTCTGTGCCCACCACAATAACAGGTACAGCCACCACCCCACTACCAGCACCGCCCACCCAGCAGCCCCTCAGTGTGTTTCCCGTTCCCGCTCACCAACTTCCACTTCCAAGACCCAATCCCCTCTACCTCAACCTATCCCAAGCACACCATAGGACCAGCATGCACACACATCAACGCACAAAAGTGGCTCAGGAAAACATAAGCACCACACATCCCAAAGGCACTCACACAAGCACCATATCCATGGAGACACACCAACATCCACTGCCCCCACTGTGTCCCCTTCCTCCACGTCCTCCACCTCGCTCCCCGTCTTGTCTCCACTCACACCTGCATGCACTACATCCTAAGCCACTACCTCCATCACCAGCACGCCCATCACTACACACCGCTCACGTGCAATCACCACCGCCACTACCATTCACACTGTGTCCTCTCCCAGTGTGTCTGTGAGCCCTCCTCCCAAAGTACACAAACGCCGGCACACACCCACTCAACAGCCATCCACCTCACAACAGCCTTCAACCCATGCACCTTCACCCAAACTCAGCAGCCGTACACCTCCTACAACCACTACCTCTTCCTCCACTTCCAAACCCCCTCCATCTTCCTGTCCCAGTGTGTCTAAAAAACTTTTCCTGGCTAACATTGACCTCTTCCCTACACCTCCCCCCCGTCCTTCCCCTAGGGCCAGGATGTCTAGAGGCCAGACCAGCACCTCAGCCACCAAATCGTCACCCACTGTGGTCCCTGCAAGTCTGGGAGGAACGAAGGGGGCACCCATCAGGGCTGCCAGTGTGCCACCTACTGAAGCTAAGGACCACCCGATTCCGCCACCTGCCAAGGTAAAGAAGGGGACAGCATGCAGAAGGGAAAAGCCGCACCACCCACCAAGCAAGGCCTCATCCAGAACCAAAGAGGACAGTGGCAAGGTCCCAGCAGTGACTTCCAAGGTGGGGAAGGGACACAAAAGCAAAGGAAAATCACCTCGGGGCACGGAGCCTCCTGGTGAGGGACTGGCAACCCCCATTTTTCAGGACTGGCCAGCAACCTGTACCACGGTAAGCACCGCGGCAACGACCGCCCCCTGCACCGCCACCTGCACCGCCATCTGCACCGCCACCTGCACGGCAGCTGTCACAACTACAGTAACCAGCATCATCCCCAGTGGGCAGCCGTCCGATATTACAGACAACACGGGCAGCACCGCCAGCATCTCCGCCGCAGACCCCGCCGCAGCCACCGCCACCTGCCCCGCTACGTGCCCTGCTATGTGCCCAGCCAGTGCCACTACAGCGGACATCAGCAGCATCCCCAGTGGGCAGACATCCAAAGCTGCAGGAGACGGCCTGGTGTCTCTCTCCACTACTACAGACACCTGCACCACAGGCAGCACCGCCAGCATCTTCGTCGCAGACACCACCGCAGCCACCACCACCTGCCCCGCGACGTGCCCAGCCAGTGCCACTACAGTGGACATCAGCAGCATCCCCAGTGGGCAGTCGTCCAAGGCTGCAGGAGACATCCTGGACCCTGCACACACTACATGAGGCACCACCACCAGAAGTGGCACTACCAGCAGTTTAAAGCCTAGGTCGCCGCAAGGTGGAGTGTGGCCCTGCCTCCATGGAGTATCATGCTACCTGTTCCCTGAACATCTCTTGGCTCAGACACCCAGGTGAGGGAATGGGAAATACCACACCCCAGGTGCAGCATCACTGGGCACCAAGCCCCCTCCAGAACCAGTGGAGAAAAGCATCCACTAACACAGTCCTTGACAGGATGAAGCACTCTGGGCACCAAGCCCCCTCCAGAACCAGTGGAGAAAAGCATCCACTAGCACAGTCCTTGGCAGGATGAAGCACTCTGGGCACAAAGCCCTCTCCAGAACCAGTGGAACATGTCACCCACTTGAGAGACTGTGGCTTTGTACTCCCCAGGAACAAGCAGTGGGCAAACCACCCACTTGAGAGACTGTGGCTTTGTACTCCCCAGGAGCAGGGAGTGGGCAAACCACCCGCTTGAGAGACTGTGGCTTTGTACTCCCCAGGAGCAAGCAGTGGGCAAACCACCCACTTGAGAGGCTGTGGCTTTGCACTCCCCAAGAGCAAGCAGTGGCCAAACCACTCACGTGAGAGACTGTGGCTTTGCACTCCCCAGGACCAACCAGTGGGCAAACCACCCACTTGAGAGACTGTGGTCTTGCACTCCCCAGGAGCAAGCAGTGGGCATGGAGCCCCCTCGAGGAGCAGTGGCGTCATCCCATCATCCGGCTGAGGTGCCCTCCCTCCCCTTCCCCCTGAGGTGCCTGTTTTTTTTATCGACCTGATGCCCTTGCAGTGTTCTCTCCGTTTTGAGGCAGGTGTCATGTGTGGGCTTTGCCCATGCTTTTTGGGACCACTGGTCCACGGACATTTAATGGGACAGTGTACGGACTTGTGTACTTGCTGTAAATATTTGTATATACTGCTTATTTACTGTTCTCTTGGGTTATATGATTGTTTGATTATTACCCTAGTTAAACTCATTTCGTTTGGTCCTTGCGTTCTTCCAGGGGGTGACGGGTGTATCTGTGATGTGATTGGATATGTGTGTGTGTTGGTGTGGGGGTTGGGGGTGTTGCATGTTTGTGTCACTCTCTTTTCCCTCCTCCCCTCCCCTGTGTGGTAGGTGCAGTACTCACCGTGGTCGTCACCGCCATCCTTTGTACTCCTGGTAGATGAGAAGTTACACCAACATTGGTAACACCTGTAGTTCGGGGTCATGGCATCCTGGTTCATTGTTGGGTGTCGAGAGTTGAGTGGTTTCCCTTCAACAGACTGTTTCCGCTGTGCTTTTGATGGCGTTGGTACCACCCTGGAAAAGCTGACGGATTGGTGCTTTGTATTAGTGTGGGCGGTACATTGTCTTCCGCCTGTCTGTTGGCGGTTACCCCTGCAGTGTTCGTTTCTACCGCCGTGGCGGACGGAGTGTTAAAGTGGCTGTCTGTGTTGGCGGATTCCGCCTTGGTCGTAATTCAGTTTTTTTACCGCTGGCCTGTTAGCGGTATTTCCGCCGCTTTATCACCGATCACCAGGGTTGTAATGAGGGCCTTATTCACAAACACTGGCAACTGTATTCTCAGATTCTGTGTATGTATGTAGTATTTCTATAACATGAACCTAGTGAAAAGGCACCAGAGCGCTGTACAGTGTCACAGACAAGCATAAAGTCAGCCAGTGATAGGAGAAATAGCTGGGTTGTGGATTGTTAATGCATTGTGATGTAGTGTTCTTTAAAGAGGGACATCTATAATTCTTTCCTAATCTTGAGCAGCATTGGGACAGTCCTGATAGATGCAAGCATGGTGTTCCCAAACCATATCAAATGTACACAGAATGTTTGACCTCCAATGTATAGACAGACCAGGCACACATACATTGACCTTATTTATTATTTACAACAAAAAAATGGATGTAGCTCAAATGCTTGTCGCTATCAAATGCAGGGATCTGAATGTCTGAAAGCAGTCTCAGCCTTCCATCCTTGTGAAGTTGGTAAATTGAATATTCCAATTGGGTAATAGTATCACCTGTTATTTACAGTGCTTAGAAGTAGTTGATGTGGTATACACAAAAAAAAGTTTTATCTGTCCAGGCTCAGTGTGAGGGGAGTGTTAGCTTTGACACCAGCCTTTGGAAACTTTTAAAGACCTGTAGTGTCTGCGCAGAAAGGGGTAGGATGGGGCCTTGTCTACCCTGTTCATAGCAACCTTTGACTTATCCTTCCTTTCTGAGTTCCGTGTGGGAAGAGGGGAAGAGGGCAGGCAGTGAACAATAATCTCAGTGCACATCTCCTGTGGTGGTTCAATGCTAGGTTTAGAAAGGGAACGATATATTTGCATATTGATTTGCCATTGAACAAAGCTTGCTTTAGATATTACCAATTAAAAGAAACAGGAAACTAATTTGCCCTTGTGAATAGACCTGCCAACAAACTTAGACAGTGCCCATCCTGGGCTGTTCAGTGCAGGGCAGTGTAGGGAGGGTGAGTGACTGGGATAATAAACACTATTTAATGACCATCTTCAGGTCTCTTGTGGCACACTGGGAATAATGTGGAGGAGGGGCTTTAGGACAAAGAGTGTTTAACGTGGTGACCATCAGCTGCATTTCAGGGCATGGCCCTGCACACTGCCTTGATGAGTACCTTTGGTGGTACAGTCCAGGCTCATTGCTCGGGGCAGGCTATTCTGATTGGGCTGCTGTGCCATCTCAGAGCTCAGAGCTGTGCTCAGCAAAGAATAAGTGTGTTAGGTTACCATTCATCAACTCCATTCTCCAACTAAGTTTGGGGGAAGTGCCATTGATGTCAGTGGTGGCACTGTGTAAACACTTCTATGTTTGTAGATGAAACATCAGGCAGTAGTGATAACAGTGGTTAGGTATCATTAGCTTCACACATTGCAGCACATAACATAGTCCACCATATATAGTTGATTTGAGGAGGCAGTGATGCTGTGCAAATTAGCACAAATCAAATTGTTACATCAGTAAAGCACCCGGTTCCAAGGTGAGACTGCACAGAAAGTTAATTTATTATTATTGGTGTTATTATTTATTATAAAGATATTGATTTATTATGTTTCAGAAATATCTGTTCCACTTGAACAGATAGCAAACAGCAAAAGCCAGTGCAGTAGAGAACCCTTTGTTACAAAAGCAGGAAAAGGGAATCGTACTTAACAACCTTGCTGCTTCCCATGTTCCTTCAGCTGGGCATGGGTGTATGACAAGGTGACCACAAGGACCTTCTTCTGCAGTGTAGTGAGCCAGGATCTCACCTTCCTCTTAAACTTAAAGCATCTCCTCAGGACCTCAGTTGTCTTCAATTACAACCAGCGGCAGAGGCCCTCCCAGCATTTCCTGGCATCCTACCACTTTCTTCTAGTAATTCGGAACATAGTTTATTTCCTGACAATGCCCTGCTAGATCTCTAGCCTTGCCTCGAGGTTCAGCTGCTGATCTATGGAACTGATAATACTTATCAACTACTCCTCCCTCACAAAATTCACCTTTACCCACACCAGTATCCTCCTTAGCCACTCCACCTTCCACAGTTCCACACAGATGAGAAGCATTCATGTGGATGCTGGTTGCTGCAAAGTGGATTTCACTGCAATGCCCCTTTTTGCAATTCTACATTTTTCATTTCCTGTTATACAGAGCTGATATAATATTACACTTTGTAGGTGATCCTTCACCTTTATATCCTCTCTCTCCCCTTAGTTCTTCCTGATGATCTGGGAAAGGGTTACAACACCTGTGGAACTGTACAAAAGCTGTTTCGAATGTGGTCAACTTACATATGGTGCGTAGGACCAGTGTGTGACTGGACACTTGGTGTGGGATCTTTTACAAGAGATCCAGGACAGACAGGGACTACAGGGTCCAAATTGTAAAAAGCATGGCCTTTTACCTCTGGTGTCCTGAGGCTTTAGTTTTTTTAGGTTACTACTGAGCCAAAACTGAGAACCAACTATAACCCTTTAGCACTTGACCCCAAAGTTGCCGAACTCAAGCAGTCCATGGTTTACTCAAAGAGGTGGTGCAGGATTAGAGACTAAGAACTCAGTAAACCATTTACTAGTAGTCTGTGAATCATTGTCAGGCCAAAACTTTTATATAACAGAGAAAGTACTTTACTTCTACTACACAGCACAACACTTTACACAAAAAGTCAGTGGGCAATATTATGCTACACAGTGAGTAGGGCCATTTCTTCCACTGTGAAGGGAAAGTTGATGCTGACTTTACCTGCCCCTGTGAGATAGACATTACTACATTCAGTGCAAAATCCCAACATGAACCGTCACATGGGAGAAGAATGATGGTTAATGTTTGGCGTCCTCTTCGCCCCATCTTAAAAGCATAGCAGTTCAATAGAGCGTAATGAGTTTGAAAAACAGTTCTCTTTGCAGTGTCTCGTTCCTTGCTGTATACTTTACTGGATATCTTTCACACCCAGGAGACTGAGTCTGCAGTTGCCAGGCAGGACAGAGGATGGGCCCTTTCCAAGAGGTACGTGGCTCACACAGCCCACCGACCACAATCATGCAAACCCTATAAAGCCCAGCTAACAATTGATGATGTCTTCATTACTGAAGCCTCTGATGAAGGGGAATGGGGCTGTATGACTGCTGGAGGAGAAATTTTATTTCAGTCAGGATTCTGCACTTTGGGGGACCTTTCTCAGGCTCAAAAAAATCCCACCATCCAAACAAAGTGAAGAAACTACCATGGGTCCTCTTAGAGAAACCAATTAAAGGTTGAAGGCATTATTATTCATGGTGACTGGTTTGGGTCGAGCACTAAGCCTCTTGAGGTGCTCTCATACATCTCACGTTTTCCAGTTCATTGCATGAGTAGAGCACATAGTCCAGGTTTTTTATTTGAATTCAAGCATTTGTAGTTCTGCTGATCTCATTATAAAATCAGTACTAAAAGTCTCAGAGCACAAAGAAAAATCATCAACTTGATGAGCTACTGATGTGTGACCCTGAGAAACCTGAGAGTTCTGTGCTCCAGGTCTTTTTTTGTGACTGTTGACTGGGGTTGGGATGTTCTCAGCTCCAAGATGTCACAGGCGCTATGTTGTTCTTGCAAGGAGGCTCTGTGAGAACTTTGTGCGCATTCAGCCACACTGTGCTCCTGTTTCTGTGGCACACCTTAAGGGCACAAGGCTCACAAAGCCTCATTTGAAGGCCTACTAGAGCAGATACATCAATAGACTGTAGCACTCAGTGTTCTGTTCTTACTCCTTCAACTGCTTGCAGTTCTACTCTTTTTTTAGGTAGCATCTCATTGTGCTAGGGCATCTCCAGTACCCCCCTTCTCAGAAGTCTGCCACAAAGAATAGCATCACAACCTTGTTGTATCCCTGAAGTTAGTGAGGGTGGATATGTTGTGAATTTCATGATTCTTTGACATTAAATATATTCATCTATCGAGCATTCTGAAAATGAGAAATGTATGTTATATATGTTTTTACTCCCCACATGCAATAGCTTGGCATTGAAAACCTGCAAATATATATTTTTATGAGGTGAAGAGGACTAAGCACTAGCTGCTTCGATCTGTTTGTGACTTCCTTGCCAGACGTTTAGACCCTTGGCACTGTCAATTCAGTCTTTCATGTTTTTCCCCATGGTAAATAAAATAAGTGAGGGATTAGGTATGCAGCAATATTGGCATATGAAAATGAGGGAATTTGGTCTCTGCAATATTTGGAGAGTGAGAACGGGGGGGGCAGCAGGTTTTCTCATTTAGAAATAAGAAATATGGCCATGCTTCTAGGATAGGCTATTTCCTGATAGACCAAGGATTGGTGGAGGCGGTTGATAAAATAGTTTATATGACAGCACATTTATCAGACCACTTGTTGGTGGTACTAACAATAAAACTTGCTATAAGAAAGGAGATGAGAAGGTGGACGTTAGATCGATCTTTGTTGATGGAGAATGATATGGTGACACAACTGAGCATTGGGACAGAAGAGTTCTTTACATTTAATCCAGGATCCTCCCCTGTATGTGTGGTTTGGGATGCGTATAAGGCGTTTATAAGAGGTAAAATAACAAGCATTACTAACTCTAGAAATAAGTATAGGATGCAAGTGAGTACATTCAAAGCAGAAATGACCGAATGTGATCACATAGAAAAAAATGGGGAGGATTTTTAGGCAAGTTGGAAGGTAGGAAGAGACAGTTGAAAATGCAATTGGAAGAAGTACTGCAGATGAGATTTAAAAAAAAGGGATGCTAGCAAATTAGCTCACTTTGAATACGTTGAGAGTGCAGGGAAATTGCTAGCATTGAAAGATAAGTCAGAACAAACTAAAAATATGATTAGAGAGATTTCTGGCCAAATGGGAGAGAGATGGTCAAATAGTTATGATATTAGGAAGGCCTTCCAAGTGTTTTTCTCAGAGTTACATAAGAAAGATAAAGTAGTACCTAGGGAAGGGGTAAGAAACTGTGCCAGTACAGATATATACCTTAAAATAACAGCCAAAGAGCAGGAATTTATGAATATAACAATTACTCTGGGAGTAATTAGGGTTGCTTTCAGAATAGGTGAGGGAGGTAAAGCAGCAGGGCCAGCTGGTATCCCAATAGAGCTGTATAAGGTATTGGGGGAATCTATAGTGCCAGTTTTGTCAGCCCTGTTTGAAGAGATTTCTGAGAAAGGGGGTAGACTCCCAGAAGAATGGAATGACGCGATAATAACTGGTTTTGAAGCCAGGAAAAAGACCCTTCAATATGTGAGTCATATAGACCAATATCGCTGTTGAACTGTGATTATAACATCTTTGCTAAGGTCCTGGCTGAGGATGAATGGGGTGGTGGTTGGATCAGAAGGGTTTCACGAAGGGCAGGCATCTTCATGAGTTAACGTCTAATTTAATAGAGGCCATTGACCTGGCAACAATGTTTAGTTCCCCTTTAGCAGTTATCACATTGGATGTCATGAAAGCCTTTGATAGGGTGAAATGGGTCTATTTAATTACAATTTTAAAGGAGTATGGATTTGGGGATAATCCCTGCCGGATGGTGGGCCAAATATACCAGAACCCTTCAGCTAGGGTGCTGGTGAATGGGAGTCTGACATCTACTTTTAAAATAACCAGAGGTACGAGACAGGGTGGTCCGCTTTCTCCGCTATTGTTTAATTTGTATATTGAGCCTTTAGCCAGAAGAATAAGGCAGAATCAAAGGATTTTACCTTTTTTATGCTGTAGATGGGAGAAAAAAGCTTCACTATGTGCTGATGATATGCTGTTGTGAACTTCGGTTCTACATACATCTCTCCCAGCAGTTTTGGACATGGTTGAGGAGTTTGGGAAATTGCCTGGTTGTCATGTCAATGCAGAGAAGTCAGAAATAATGGCGTGGAATCAGAGGAGGGAGAGCCCACTAATTAAAAACGAAATTAGATACTTGGGTGTAAAGATTGTATAAGACATTGAGCAGATCCCAGTAGTTCATTTTTTTAAAAGTACATATGTAATATAGTGATTTGATAAGAGGCTGGATGCATCAGCCTTTGTCAATTTTAGGTAGAGTGAGTCTGGTAATGATGAAGATTTTGCGTAAGGTTAGTTTTTTATTTAACACAATCCTGTTGCAAATGGATGAGAAGTTGATAGTTAAGATCCAACAGGATATTAATTCATTTATATTGGGCACAGAAGGGAGTGAGAATTTAATGGAGAAAGTTATGTAGAAGAAAGGAGAAGGGGGGACTAGCCTTGCCAGATTTGCAGTTATACGGTTGGGGTTCTCAACTTAAAAATGTAAGGATGCTCTTTTCCTCCCCTGATATGACGGATCTTAGATGTATGTTTAAGGCTATGTTAGGGGAAGTGAAGAGGGCAGTAAACCATTCTTGGTTTAAATTGGGAGGTCCCAAATAAAAAAAAAAAGCAAACTAAAAGTGTTGAAAGATGCAGCAAAACTATGGTATAGCATAAGGCGCATAAGCAAGATAGAATATTATAGTCGCAGGACACCTATCTGGGATTCACGAGATATGCCAGAGTGTTTTAAGGACATTTTGGCTAGGCCATTTAAGAACGCGCAGTGTAAAAACTGGGGAGATTTATTTCCGGGTAGGCAGTTTACTCCCATGGGACTAAATTTAGGTAGAGACAGGTGGGGAATTGTCAAGATTTAAGTATCTCTAATTGAAAGGATGGGCACAGAAGGGGCGTAGATGTATAGGTCTGAAGCATCAGTTAGAGGAGAAGATAATGGGAAGCCCACTTCCAAAAAAAAGAAGTGGCCATTTGGTGTTGGGAGATGATTGAAAGAGATGATAGATGGGAGGTGATTTTAAACTGGCAGATGATCTGTGGGAGTACAGTTGCAGGAAGTGTGGCAGATTTCTATGCATACCTTGTTTTCCGGGGTTAAACCTGCTACTTAAAGAAGAAATCACTTGTATTCAATTCATAGGACATATTTGGCACTCTGTAAATTCCCAAAATCGGGAAAGGAAGAGTGTCCAAATGCGGAAAGTGCGGTATGGAAAAGGCCACAGATATGCATATGTTTATGGAATGCCCGGGAAAAACAATCACCCAGGGAGGCACTGATTAAAATGATTTCAAATGTTTTGGGAGTTGATATTAAAATAAGCCTTTTTTTAGTAATCTTTGGAAGTAAAGAACTAGCTGAAGGGCTAAGGAGCTATATGCAGAAATTGAAGTTCTACGCTGCTGGCTATGTGAGAAATGTTTAGGAAATGGGTATGTAATGCACTCCCTTCATATATAGATTGTCTGGATCAACTGGTCTATGTGTCTAAAATGGACACGGCAAGAGGGATCTCTAGGGCAAAGAGATATTGGTTATTTCCTAATGTTTTGATGGAAAAACACACGGCGATCGTATAATACCTTGTCCTATGATTACACTCCCTCATTTTCTCTCGCAGCTGGTTAAGTAGGTCAGTATATCAACCCCCTCTGTGGGGTATGGTGAGAGAGAGGAAGGCCCCCTGGCTAAGGTTTTAAGTTATATCTAAGTGTGAGGAAAAAAAGTAATTATGGCTTGGAGAAGACCTGGAGCCTAGGGTGAATGACGGCAAAAAAAAAAAAAATATATATATATATATATATATGTATATATATATATATTGGCATACGAAAATGTCCCGCAAGTTAATCTTTTTAACACAAAGGTGTAATTCTTTAGTACTGTAGGCATGTGTTTGGGTAGATCAAAGCAAAAACATGCATTTCTGAGCCCATTGGAAAATACATCCTTCTTTATTTCTTCTGAGCCCAGTAAACATTGCATCAAACTTTATTTCTTTATGTTCTGTGATAAATTAAGGGACCTATTTATGAAAAAACTCACACAGCACAGCAAGGCACCTTGCTGTGCTGCCCTGCGTGCCAAGGAAAGATTGGGAATGGGCCATATTTAAGGGAATGCATCGCTTTTCTGCCTTTTCTCTTGCACTGGCGCCCTTTTGACAGCTTAGCACTAACCCTGGCACCATTGCACCATGGTGCATGCAGGATTGTTTTTTTGTAGGAGGGGACACCTTCCTGCATAAAAACAATCCTGAGAGGCATATTTCTCTTTCTATGTGTGCTGCACAATGCAGAACAAATAGAAAGAATAAGCAAGGATAAATTACAATATTTCTCCTGGTTACACCTCTCCTGGGAAGGCGTATGTTTTGGTGTAGTCCCGGGTTTACCTGTTCTAATAAATCAAAAACTGTGTCAAAAACCATGGAAGTTGTGTGGGAACACCCACACAAAGTTCAAGGAACCCCTTCCCAGGCCACAGTGAGACAACTCAGTGATTTGTGTTGCATTGTCTTACTCCAGATTTATAGAGCCACTCAAGGTCACGCAAAGTGGCCTTACGAGGATTCTTAAATCTGACTTAATGTTTGAGTCACTCTTTCACCACATAGTGAGGTGCAAGACCAATGCAAACCACCTCGTAAAAAAAGGCCACTAGGTGTGTTTAATCTGAGTCAGAATGTTATGGCAGGCTTATCTAGGATCCAACTAAGGGGGTCCAGATCTCTAAACTGAGAGGATAGTGAAGAGTCTTTGTATTCTGGTGCTGTGAAGAGCTGTTGAGCATCAAAAGTCATTGTTTGTAAGAAAAGGCTAGGTATATGTCTGCAGATTTTGAGGGCATGGAAAGAGGGCATCATCTACGAACCGGGATAGGGGCAGGGGAATTTTCAAGTATCTTACATGTCCATGGCTAAATCATATACAGCTGGCTCATCAGTTGTATTATAGTGTAAGGTGCTTAGAAATGCTGTCACACCAAAGAGTGCTTATACTATGGGCCTGACTCACAAAAGTAAACTTGCACATTTGTGTAAGTTTATATTTGTTTTGGAATTGACAAAACTGCATTTTAATGCTAAGTTTACGAGTGCAGAGACTCTGCAGTTGAGGCAGAGATCTCCGCACATGAAAGTATACAGCATGCATATCTTTTTATATATGGAGTTATCTGCCCTGACTGTGGAATCTTTGCACTCGTAAACTTAGTATTAAAATGCAGAACTGTGAATTCCAAAACAAACGTAAAGTTACACAAAGGTGTATGCTTGTCTTTGAAAATCAGGCCCACAGTGTTCAGTTTATTTTTTTGAGAGGAAGTGTGGGAAATGACGGAGTAAGATAGTCCACAACATTGTCATCTGGAAATACTTCATCTGAGAGGTCTGGTCCAGGCTGTTAATTGTGAAGGAGACCTTTGTTATTGGTTAAGGAGGTAATACTGGACTCCAGAAATTGACTGTCATTGTTGTCAACTTTGAATATGGTCGGGAGTAAATTCACTGAGCACTACGGTCATTGAAAGGGGCGAGGGAATGAGAGACTCTTCCATGGAGGGCAGTAGGTCCTTAGCAGGATCACTCATCTACATAGATGAGGCAACATCCGGCTCAGTGGTTTTCTCTGGAAATCTATTTTAAATGAACCTGATGGAAGCTTATTTAGGGGACAACCATACTAGTCCAGTTATCAGGTCACTTTTGTTTTCGGGTCCAAAAGAACATATGTTTGTAAGTAACAATTTTTACAAATAGCAAGGATAGGGCTTGGCTGGGTTTTTCCCAATGGGCTGCATTCTAAAGGGCTGTTTACAGGGCAGGATGAATCGCCACAGCTCAATGCTGCCACCATGGTCTGATTTTAGTATGTGTGGCTGGTTTCACCATTTTCTCCTGAGGAAGAGCAAAACATGAGAGAAATGCTTTGGAAATTTGAACATTAGAAAAATAATTTGATGATGAAGAAGAAACTATCAATAAAAAAATATTTCTCTAAATTGAACTGCAAAGTTGAGTTCTAGCTGTGAAATCTAAAATGGAGTTCTAGTTATAAATAAATAGATGCTGGAAAGTTGATGTGGATTACCTACCCTCGATAGAATCCACCCCTCTCTTCTAACCTCACCTTAGCCATCTGTAACAAACGATGAGAGTTTACTTATAGAAAATAGTAGGTGTATGTATCGGGGATCCTATTGGCTGTCTTGATTTCAATATATAAAAAATGTCAAGAGCTCCAAGTTAATGGAGCCCGTCCAGATTAGCAACAGCAGCATCAGGATGAGGAGAGACACGGTGATGAAGCATGTCACTCTTGTCGAGGGTGAGAGCCTGTTTCCTTTTTTAAAAGGTTATATAGACAGGTAATGAACTTTTCAGGCGTGTCTTTAACTGAAATTGTAAAGAAAAAAGGGTTTTGCTGAAGAAAATTGCACCTGTTTGTTACCCAGCCCGAGTTGGATGCTACTTTACCCCTCTGACAATCAAACTATACCTCCCACCTGCAAACACTCTGAAGTTACCAATAAGCAACATCACTCTATAAAACCTCCACAATAACTAATTAAATATACACATTTAGAGCCTGATTTATACTTTGTATCGGAAATGCAGCGCTAAAAAAGTATACATCAGGCCCATAATGCCCTTTTTCAAACGTCCTTCAGCGCCCTTCTCTCCCAGAGAGAGTCAAATAGTCCCAAGATTGAGCTTCGCTTCTTGTTCACACCAGGGCCTCCTAAAGCCTGATAGTCTGCTTTTCAGAGTCACCGTCACAGGGAACGGATAGCTTCTTTCCATAAGCCGGAGCACTAGCACGGTCCACCCAAATATCAGACGAGCTCACATCACACATCTTGATATTAGCATGTGAAGATAATTAGCAAACTGGTGGCATAAAAATCCCCGAAACTCGATAAAATATGGAGTTTAAGAGATGCTCACTTGCTGGCAAATTTGGCACCCAGTCTACCATACTCAGCAGATTGGATGTAATACAGGCACACATATACACAAACATGTAGTCTGCACGCATGCACACGTGTGCCGCTTCCCACACACTCTCTTTCTCTTACACGTATAGCCCCGTCTGGTAGAACACTGGCTTCAGCTCTGCAAAGTCACTCACAACACAGCTAATACACACGTTGCACATCTATGTGCACATCTACAGCTCCAGCCTTGCAAACATACGGGGTGACTTACCAATGGTTGTTCTCTAATTTCTAGCACTTCCAGGTTGAGAGCTGATTGAGCTAAGAGCACTGGATCGCTCACAGTGGAGGAAGGATCAGTGCTTAATTTGTGCTTGTTGTTTCCGGTGCTGAGCACCAGCACTTATTTGTGAGGGCCGGGGCTTATTCTTCTGCCTGAAGCATTTGCTGTGAGCAAAAGACACATATGGGAAAGACGGAAGAAGGAAAAACTAAAAAGCGTCATAAAGGGAAAAAGTAGAAAGTTGTAGGATGAGCTGAAGGGGCCGGGGTGGTCGTAAATGTATTGAAGAGGCCCTTGATGCCTTCAGGATTACGCTGCCTCCGTATTCAGCGCTGGCAGATTTAATTACAGCAGCCTCGTTTTTAAGAGAAGGGCTTTGAGCACCAGCACCTCTTTAACAATATTTTTACAAATTAAGCACTGGGAAGGATGCTGTTTGCAACAAGCACTGGCACACTGAGCATGTGGCAGCTCCTGAGTAGATTACACACTGGGGACAAGACATGCGTTTTATGGCCACTAAAATAAGGAAAACTTGGGATATGGTGGAGCAGTGATGCAGCAGCCTATTTCAAATACACAATGCTCCATCAGAGATTAGGGTCAGGCACCCTGCCCCGCCCCACTTTATCCTCTATGATGGCTTGACAGGTAAGTGAAGCACGTCGTTTTCAATTAGCACTCTTGTCAGAGGGGACCACACTTAGGCCCTCATTCTGACCTTGGCGGGCGGCGGAGGCCGCCCGCCAAAGTCCCGCCGTCAGGTTACCGTTCCGCGGTCGAAAGACCGCGGCGGTAATTCTGACTTTCCCGCTGGGCTGGCGGGCGGTCGCCTTCAGGCCGCCCGCCAGCCCAGCGGGAAAGAGGCTTCCACGATGAAGCCGGCTCGGAATCGAGCCGGCGGAGTGGAAGCTGTGCGACGGGTGCAGTTGCACCCGTCGCGTATTTCACTGTCTGCGCAGCAGACAGTGAAATACATGTAGGGGCCCTCTTACGGGGGCCCCTGCAATGCCCATGCCAGTGGCATGGGCACTGCAGGGGCCCCCAGGGGCCCCGCGACCCCCCCTACCGCCATCCGGATCCCGGCGGTCGGACCGCCGGGATCCGGATGGCGGTAGGGGGGGTTGGAATCCCCTCGGCGGCGCAGCAAGCTGCGCCGCCTTGGAGGATTCATTGGGGCGGCGGTACACTGGCGGGAGCCCGCCAGTGGTGCCGGTCCGACCGCGGCTTTACCGCCGCGGTCGGAATCCCCATTGGAGCACCGCCGGCCTGTCGGCGGTGCTCCCGCGGTCCTCCGCCCTGGCGGTCTTTGACCGCCAGGGTCAGAATGACCGCCTTAGTCATCAATGTATAAATGGCAAAAAAATGGGCCCACATGTGGCGTTTACTAAAAGTTGATACTTTGGAGCACTCCCAAAAAATGACATATTGTTAAAGGGACCTTGGAGGAGGAGCATGAAATATTTTAGAGCCAATCGCTCTACAGCTGCACATGTATCTGGCAGCTGAGACATGCTAGCGCAGGTGTTTTAATAAAAATCATTAATGAATGTTCTTGTATTATGAGTAATAGATTTGTGTAGAAAAAGCAATAACAGAGAAAATTAATGCACACATATAAAAATGTGATCACGATGAGTGGTCGCCAATGTTCACGAAGTGTACTTATTAATAGTTGACTAAAATGGTGAAATGTTGAGTATGTGTTAGATTAATGTAGTAATATGTCATATTAAGAGTTATGCATCATGTACTAGCTTTATTAATTGTAGGCCTTAACTTAGCTGAGGTCCTGGCCTAGTTGCCCGGCCTCATGTCAAACTGTATATTTCTTAACGTTTAATAGAAATGGCTGTCCAAGAGAGTTGATCTGTGATTTTCGATTGTATTGTGTAAATGTGCTCATAGCTAAAAGTCTTTAGAACCGACTGCTAGAAGATGCTGTTCTTGCTAAATGTAACATTTTGAGTGTAAACTTTGTGAGACTGACTTTCTCAGGAGAAGAACAATGGAGACACTGACTAGAGATTAAGATGCAGCATTATTGTTACCTGACGAGCCGGATGATGAGAACGTCGCAGGGGAAGCCAATCAGCGACATGTGAACGGAGTAGTGGTAGAATTAATAGATTTGGAGTTTTAGTTTTATTGAACAAAGTGTGAACATGCGATCCCTTGACCAAAAGGGAATTGGGAAGTAGTTTTAGGGAATCTAACTTAGCTGGAATGCACCAGGGGAAGACGGACATTTGCTCAATTTCATGCTGGCCGAAAGGTCATTACTTTCTAGAGCGTCTTGACAAGAGACGTGCTTAACTTTATTGCTTAAAGACTTTGCCTTTCCTGAACCTTGATGCTGAATCCTGATGCCTTGCTAACCGAACTGATGTCCTGATGACGAAGACTATCTTGGCTTGCCGCTCCAATTGAGGAGAGGTATTTTGTACCCATGTGTTTGTTATGCTTAGTTGCGTTTTTTTTCTAGGTACCAA
Organism: Pleurodeles waltl; assembly: GCF_031143425.1. Classification (NCBI taxonomy): domain Eukaryota; kingdom Metazoa; phylum Chordata; class Amphibia; order Caudata; family Salamandridae; genus Pleurodeles; species Pleurodeles waltl. The sequence continues at coordinate 856,573,263 of NC_090439.1, forward strand.
CTGCACTGTTTTGATAGAGCCATAGTTAGATGTTTCCCAAATTTGTGTTACTAAATTGTTTTGCATGAACCCCAACATGCTGATGCTAATCTAGTGTTAGTTAAGGTTCCTCACTAATGAAAGTCTGTTATAGGGAATAACGTTTGATGTCTTTTCTTTGCTGAATCTAAATGTATGTGATATCGTTTGCGCATATATTTTTGTTAATAATTTGCACTGTAACCTTAAAATGTGTAGTAGTTCAAGCTTTGATTAGATTGTGTTTTTTTTCGCAGGTTTGGACAGCCAGTGTTGTTTCCGTATGTGTATCATTTGATTTTGACATTATCTGACCTTAGCATTGTTAATATAGGGAAATAAATATTCTAACTTTTACTAAAAGTGTTGTTATTCATGACTGAAAGTGTGTGACAATTACTGACTATTGATTATCAATGTCATTGATTATCATTGACTATTAATGTTACTCATTGAATATTGATCTGCAGGTACTGTAGTTACAGTGGGAACATCTTAATTGTGAGTCAAAAGGTGAATTGACCCATTTACGTCCCCTTGTAAGTTTACTTATTAAGGTCAGACGCGCCAACAGAGATGGTGGCAGAGGATGGTTTGTCTCCTCAAGGGCCCATCATAGACGTCCGGAACAGAGTAACAGATACTAACAGAGACGATAGCAGAGACTGATGGTTTGTCTCCCTAAGAGCCCATCATGGACGTTTGGAATAGAATAATAGAATAATAGGTATTAACAGAGATAGTAACAGCTTAATTGTGGGTCTCCTTAATAAATTATCATAGGTGTCCCAGAGACGGTAGCAGATCAACATAAAGATCAACAGAGATGGTAGTAGGTTGATGATTTGGTCTTTTGAGAGTTCATTAGTACTGAGATTTGTATTTTATTTTTCAATCATGTTAATTGGAGAGAAAATGTTTCCCTGAGTCCAGAAATGACTTTCCCAGAATCTTGGAGCCTGCTAATGGTTGTTTGAGGATGTTCTCGGTGTTCTAGTGATAGTGTGAATGCAGTAGGGTTTTGTGCTTGCACAGCTTATGCAAATCGCAGGTGCATTGTGATGTTTTTGAGGGTTTAGGAAGTTTTCATGCTCCAAATTAAGTTATAGAAGGAGTGTGCGTACCCCACAGTGTGAGAGTAGGGAAGTCGTTGAACTTCACATGTGTGTGGCGCTTTGAGCTCAAAAATTGTCCACGTGGTGGTTGATGTACGGACCCTGTGTGGTCTAAGACTCCGGATTATATTTAAAAGTGTATGAGACACTTGGGTTTATGTTGTAATCTGTCTGGTTTAATAGGTCAGTCGGATGTGGGCAACAAGTCAGAGTGCGAGTCAAAGTGAGGGAAAGAGAATTCCACTAAAATATGGCGAGTCCAATGTGCACCAGGACAGACCCACTGATCAGGTGAGAGTTAAATTTGTGGGTCGAATTTTGCTTGTGATTTATGGAAACTGAGAAAGGAGTAGCTGCAAGAGTGAGAGCCGTCAGTGAAAAATCTGTAAAGTTTCTGAAGCGATTGTGTTACCTGTCCTGTAGTAAACCAACAGATTTGGTTTTTGAATTTGGGTTTAGAGCTCCCAATGTTGCATTAGTTTTGTGTGAATCGAATTTTGGGAGGGCAAGTCACAATACTTTGTCAACCGCAGTACGTGTGAGTGTGATGCCATTGGAGCCGTGCTGGGATATGTCGGTTAGTGAGAATGGTCACACAAGGATTGGCAGTCATCTGTGAGAGGCAATTGGTTGAGAAAGTGGGTGAAGAGAATTCTGGTATTAAAAGTCACTTCCTGATTTAATTTTGAATAACAAAAAGTTTGAAAAGATAAACATTTTCAAAGCTTTAAAGAGTGCTTTAAGGGTAGATATGTGCACTACAGCGAGTATAGGTGTCTAAGAGACACCTTCTTTTTGCATTTGTCCTAGAGAGTTGAACTGTGATTTTCCATTGTATTGTGTAAATGTGCTCGTAGCTTAAAGTCTTTCTCATGAGCATCGACTGCTAGAAGCTAGAAGATGCTGTTCTTGCTAAATGTAACATTTTGAGTGCAAACTGTGTGAGACTGAGTTTCTCAGGAGAAGAACAATGGAGACACTGACTGGAGAGTAAGCTGCAACATTATTGTTACCTGACGAGCCGAATGATGAGAACATCACAGGAGAAGCCAATCAGCGACATGCGAATGGAGTACTGGTATATTTAATAGATTTTTTGTTTTAGTTTTATTGGACAAAGTGTGAACAGGCGATCCCTTGACCAATAGGAAATTGGGAAGTAGTTTTAGGGAATCTAACTTAACCGGAGTGCACCAGGGGAAGACTGACATTTGCTCAATTTCTTACTGGCCGAAATGTTGTTACTTTCTAGAGCGTCTTGACAAGAGACTTGCTTAACTTTATTGCTTAAAGACTTTGCCTTTCCTGAACCTTGATGCTGAATTCTGATGACTTGCTGACCGAACTGATGTCCTGATGACGAAGACTATCTTGGCTTGCCGCTCCAATTGAGGAGAGGTATTCTTGTACCCATGTGTTTGTTATGCTTATTTGTGTTTTCTTTCTAGGTACCAACTACACTGTTTTGATAGAGCCATAGTTTGATGTTTCCCAAATTTGTGTTACTAAATTGTTTTGCATGAAGCCCAATAGGCTGATGTTAATCTGATGTTAGTTAAGGATTCTCACTAATGAAAGTCTGTTATAGTGAATAAAGTTTGATGTATTTTCTTTGCTGAATCTAAATGTATGTGATATCATTTGCACAAATATTCTTGTTATTAATTTGCACTGTAATCTTGGAATGTGTAGTAGTTCAAGCTTTGATTAAAATGCGTTTCTTTCGCAGGTTTGGACAGCCAGTGTTGATTCTGTATGTGTATCATTTGATTTTGAGAATATTTTATGTGACCTTAGCATAAATATAGTTTATATATTGTTAATATAGGAAAAATAAATATTCTAACTTTTACTAAAGGTGTTGTTATTCATGACTGAGAGGACATGGGGTGTGACAATTACTGACTCCATTGATTAATAATGTCAGTGATTATCAATGATTATTAATGTTATTGATTGATTATTGATCTGCATGTACTGGAGCTATGGTGGAAACATCTTCACTGCCAGTCAAAAGGTTCATCGACCTATTTGCGTCCCCTTGTAAGTTTACTTATTAAGGTCAGACACGCTAACAGGCACAAGGGAGCCCCAGATTTCCCAACAATCACTCTGGAACATAGGGGTCTATTTACCAAATTATCACGCAGCACAGCTTCCTAAAACTCTGCGCTGCATAATAAGGTGAAAGTCTTCTAGAGAGTGCCATATGTACAGAGATATGGCACTCTCCTCCCCTCTCCCTAGTGCAGGTGCACAATCAGGTAGCTGTGCACCACGCACACACCTTTGCACCATCGTGCAAGGGTGCTGGGTCAGTCTAGCATGGGTTTTGTACTGGAAATATAGCCTACCAGCAAAAAATACAATGCTTAGTCTAACTTTAACATTTTCCAACTGTGTATGTGTGCTGTAGAATGCAGCACACATTCAAAGTCACAAAAGAAAGATGAAATATAAGCGTTTCTCCTTGATGGTGCTTCTCTGAAATGGACACTATTTTTTTATGTAAAACTCTGCTACTTTTTATAGTAAATAGGGTTTCACATCAAAAACCATGGGTGGTTGCATGGGAAAGCCCATGCACCACCCATGGACCACCCCCTGGGTGCTAAGTAATGCAGATTGGTATGGGTACTAAGTGAGAGAAAACACATTTCTCTTTCCAAACAGAACGTGGGAGAGAGTGTGTGTGCATTTTTAGTCTGTGTGTAAATATTCCCGGTGAAATCTGACAGACACCTTACCATGCACGACTGAAAGCAGCTGTACCTAACAATTTATCACAAATTTCAATTATTGGGGGGGTGCAACACCCCAAGCACCTCCCCTTGAAACTGTGCCCCTCCCGGCAACTATTTAATGCTTTTCCAGTCCAGGAGCGGCCACGTGTCACTGTCACCTTTCCTTGATGTCTTGAGAGGAGGGGATATCCCTTTGGTGCCCCTGTTGCTTTCAACCCTGAAGTATTTGCAACCCGCAATTCAAATTTCAATTCTAAGTCACCTACAGTGCATTGGACTTTCAGATTTTTCATTCAAAAAGCCTATGTCTTTGCCTGGCGCAGGATTTTATTCTCAAATGCCTTTTCATGAGTAAAGATCCAGATTCTTGAAGATGAGGGACACACAAGCCTGTCTTCGTAGTGAATAATAACTTCACGAGTTAAAGGTAGAGTCGCAATAATTGAGATTAACTTTAAATAGAGTTGTTTCTTGTAGTTTTACAAAGAAGGACAGCTTGCGCATGATTGTTTATAATACGTTCTAAGGTAACAAAAACATGTTTTCACTTCATAAACGTGCCTTTGTTCAATGTCTGGCTTGTGTAGTCGGTAAAAAAAAACTCCTTTTACTTTCCATTTTACGTTGTCAACAGCTGCCACTGATGTCACAATCCTTCAAGGATTTTTTAGTGTTTTATGTAACTTTTTCTCTCCTCGCTTGGCATGTCATGAATAACAGAAAACACATGTTACAGTCACTCACCAGTGCGTGTTGGCAATCGCTCTACAGCTGCACATGTATCTGGCAGCTGAGACTCAGGGGATAGGCCAAAGTTTTCTATTAATTTTTTCCTACCTGGGAACTGTTTTCTTTTTGTTTTTGTAAGCATATGACGTGGGTATCACTCCTCGCTTCAGACTAAGCGAAATAGTTTAAAAAGGCCCCCAGTGTGACAATTTTTCCGATTTGCACTGCACTAAAACAAGACAGCATGAGCTCAACACACCGATCTGAGTTATGCGTTTGTCCGTTCCTCTTTACTATGGGTAAGAGGCACATGGAAGGGCCGTAAAGCACTCCTTGTGCCCGCTGTATACATCTAGTCAAAGCGTCAACTAAAGAGCTAAAGGGCATATTTACACGCCCCGAGCACCACCTTGCGCCGCAAGAGCCTCTTTTTCTTTTTTTACGGTAGGGTAGCATTAAGGAGGCCTTTCTTCCACGCCATATTTACAAACACTTTGTAAACCCTTGCGCTACATTATGCCTGCTCCAGGTATATTTTATGCCAGGGGGCATGTCTACGCAAGGAGGTCCTAAAAAATGGCGCAGTAAAATTTACATTTACCTGCACCATTTTTCTTTTATTTCTAACTCCTGCTCAAGGCAGGTGTTAAAATGACGCATCCTTTTTAATCAATGGGCTACCCTGTGCTTTGCTGCACTAGTGTCAAAAAAATTTACGCTAGTGCAGCAAAGTGCCACAATAGCATTAAAAGTTTTGACTGTATTGTCCTAATGACTGCCATGGTGCGCCATATAGTAAATATGACGCAACCATGGTGTTGTTAGCTTAGGCAGGGGTGACGCAATAAAGGTGGCGCCTAGGGACCGATGCGCCACACTCTTGTAAATATGCCCCAAAGTTTCTTTCCCACAACCCTCATGGAATGTTCCTTCATTCAATATAACGGATTCATCTTAAAATATCACATTGGCTTCCTTATCACAGAAGGATCTAATTTCGAAACTCTGTGCCTGGTGCACAAAACTCTTGACAGTCACACTATGGATTTTCTATCCAGGATCTCTCAACCATATTTGCCTCTCGGAGCCTAAGACTGCATCCTAGAACCACCTCGTCATCTCAGTGGTTATAAACAAATTGTACGGGGCAGATCATACCAACATGACCTTAAAGCTCACCTCTTCCAATCAGACAGTGGTCTATGAAGTCATTATTATCAATACTTCAGGTATGTTTCCGTTATCTGATGCATCGCAGGATAATGAGAAGTTTTCACCATCCAGGCAGGCATTCATCCACTTTGGGCCTTTGAAAAGCTTTTCAATCTCACTCACTGGTATTATCTAGAGAAATGGTTCTTAACTTTTTGACTTCTGCGGATACAGTGCTTAATTTGCAAAAACATAATTGCCAGGGTTGTAGTTAGGAGGTCTCTGCAGCTTGCACCACCCATTACCCCGGCCAGCGCTGCCAGAGGCAATACAAACAAACCCATGAACATCACACTTCTTCAAGTATGGCACGTCATTCTATTCAGGCCCCCCAAAGCTATTAGAATGGCTTGGGTGGCCGCTATTAGTCATTTTAATGTATATTGAATTAATAAACAACTGTTATTGTGCCCCTCTCTAAGCAACACAAACAGTGCCACCATGCGACAGACTGTCATAGAACCTGGTGTTGGCAATTAGGTGCCGGTGCCGAGCACTGGAAAGCACCGGCTCAAAATAAGCAATGTGTGGATTCCCCATTCAATCATTACTGGAACCCGGGGACTCCCATTGAATCATAAGTGGAATCTGGGGAGCCACACTGAGTAATTATTGCAAGCTTGAGATGCAGGCCTGAGCATTTTTGATAATTTGAACCACAAAACAATAAATAAAAACTACAGGAAGAAGCATTCATCAAACAAATATACACATGATCAAATATTTTATTTAAATCACAAACAACTATAAAAAGATCTAGATTTTAGTTTTAATGGAAAATTGGATCTTTCATCTTTCCTAAATTAAATTGAAGCCACTTACCGTCCATACTGTGTTTTGTTTGATGCACTTGCACTGCTCCCTTGAATGATCACAAGGTCATTTTTACCCTCCTATATATATTCCTTCACATTTATAAAATAATTTAAAATTTTCAGTTTTAAATTTTGCTACCTTATTTATATACACTTTATTAATCGATTCATATTATTTAATCTTCCAAGAAGTCATGGACCCCCTGAGTAGGTTCCGAATATCCCCAGACCCCGGACCACAGGTTAAGAATCACTGATTTCCTATTTCTGATTACCGCAACAGGTCAGTTGCCTTTTCAAGAACTACCATGGCAACTGCTGACCATCCTAAGCACTCTGAGGAGCTCTCAGATGTGTAGCATGCTTCAAATACTCACACACACACACATGTGGTGATCACCACTAGGTAGTTATAGTTAGGACCATGTTTCCATAGTAAAAGTGTTTTTTGACTTGCCCATACGTTTGAAACTGTTTGCCCAATCTTGGCGAATTTTTTTTTTAAAAAGTGCGGGTGAATCATTTTCCACGTGGGATGTTTTGCAATGATCAGCCAAGCGGGGGCCAAGAAAAAGGGGGAAGTCAAAAATGTGTGTTTCCCATGTTACTTCTCATAGGAGTTTTGAACATGACTACAGCCCAAACCACTCAACGGAATTACACCAAATTTGGCAGCAAGGTAGCTTTCGGTGCACAGATTATGCTTGTTAGGGTTACGCACAAAAGCGCTCTGGCCTGTGTTGTAATCTCTCTGTGGGCTTTTAACCACACCCATGTCACGCCTGTCACTTTCATTTTTTCATGGGCTTGCCTTTTAAAATTCCCTTGATTTCATTTGTGAAAGGCATGCATACATGATGCTTTTTCTGGTGTTTATCCCTCCTCGAGCACACCGGACAAACTACTGAAAACATATGAGGCTCCATGTTTTTAGCATGGTTTCTGGACTACTTTTTCTTTGTATTTGTATTTCCTACACAGCACCATCTTGCTGAGTTTTAACACAGCGCGATCACGCTCATATTTTTAATTTTTTTGTGTGTAAATTTCCCCTGTCCCTATCCACACGACCGCCCACCCTCCCCTCGAGATTTGCGACTGCGGCCGCAGCACATATGCATTGCCACGCGTCCTCTAGTTTCCAATGCCAATAACTCTAACTCAAGCAAACGCAGCACCCATTGCATTGCAAACGCTTGCTTATCTCTGTCTTACTTCCAGTGGAACACCCCAATTGAGTATGTTTAGAATTTGTATAATGCCCAATGATGTGTTGCACCAATTATAGATACAAGTGTAAAACCTGTAAATTGAGAATCTCTGAATCTACAATATGAAAATAAAGTTATTAAAGAAAGAAGTTACATATATTCTATGTAACTTAGAGCGCTCTGGAGACCATAAAGCATTTGTCAATTTATTGCTGTTTAAACTAACATTTGCATTTTTTGTTTTTTGTTTTTTTCATTGGTGACCTGGAAGTGTTCCCCACGGCCGAGATAGTGATTGGTGAATGCAGCAGCCTCCAATTTACCAGGAAGTTCGATGTGCCTATGGGCTTTTTCGAACTTGTCATTAGCGCTCGCTCTTGAAATGCTTAGTAGCCACTGCCCTGTAAATTATGTGCCATTTTTTTTTCTCAAAAAGTGTATTAGATAAATTGGTCAGGGGCATGCCCTTTCTTGCTTTTTTACATCAGTTTATTGATTTGGCCATTTTGACTATACCGAGCCAAATCAATTCTGTGTGAGATGGATGAATCGAAATAATTTAATTTTGACTCTAGAAATGGCTTTTCATTAATTTGCCTGTGCTTGTTTGCCCAGTACGCGACGCATCTTAGCTTCCTTCAAGTATTATGCAAGGTGTACTCTAGGGATTTTTCTCCACTGACTAGCTGGGCTCATTTTAAATAATAAAGGGGGCCTTTACAGACCCCCGGCCCCGGGGACCACCACCTCACCAGGGTGAAAATATAGATGTGCGCGGAGGAACATGGTCCCTTCTGTAGCCCCGGTGACCACCACCTCTCTAGGGCAAGTATTTAGTTCTTTGTGGGAGGGACATTTGGCCCCGCAGTTCTAGGGACCATTACCTCCCAGGGGCTAAAATACAATAATGAGGGGGGTCCGTTTCAGAACCTCAGTCCTGGGGATCACCACCTCCCTGTGGCCAATGTCATATATTATGCTGCGGGGGCTGTGCTGCCCCCCCTTCCTGCAGCCCCAGGGAATACAACCTCCATGGGGCGATACTCCTTGGAGAGGACCGCATGGCCCCCCTCAAGGAGCCATAGATGGCCATGGGTACCGCCACCCCCCAGGACCGGCAACTGCCATGTCATGGGGTGCCTAGCCCCAGGACACAGTTGTTTGTTCTGAATTGGCAGGAACATTGACAGCTCCCACCAAGTCAGAGCAAACACTTCACTTTCTGCAAGTGAGAGTTGTGAAACAGCAGAAAGTGAAGTTTTCATCTGTTTCCCTGCACGCAAATATGTGTGCAGAGAAACAGATGGAAACATTGCTCTTGCAAGCTGAGAGCTGCTACTTAAAGCAGCTCCCTGCTTTTGGCAGCAATGCAGGCTCCCATAGGATGCGGGAGCTGGCTAGGATCGCAGTGGCCTTGAGGTCCCCCCTGCGGTCCTGTCATTCTCTCTCTCTTTCATCCCATAGTGGGATGGAAGAGAAAGAGAGAGATTATCCTTGCAATGGTCTCTCCATACAATGACTTCACAGAGTCAGACTAGCAAAATGTTTCGTGCAAATGTCATAGTTACTTTTGGATGCTGAGCAGGACAGAGTCACTTCTGGCCTAATGGTAAAGGACTTGTGCTGTCATTCAGTAGTCTGAAGGTTCAAATCCTAATATCAGCTTGGTAGTGTGTTTATTTTCTAGTGTTTTCACTGTTAAACATTCCTAGTGATGGAACATTGAACCCTTTTTCCCCTCAAAATCGAAGGCTGGGCTCAGCGTGGCATTAGGTGGGTATAGGGGTTAGCTTCAGGGCCTGGCCATGAAGGCTGTGTGCACCATGGGGTTGGGTTGTTATAGTGGTGGGCTGCAGGGCCTGGTCACATGCCAGGCCCTGTGGTCAGCCACAGACGCACACTGCCAAAGGTTACAGGAACATTAAAGTTAGGAAATAGAATTTAAAAAAACATAGAAATTCATTTAAAGAACCAAAGGTAATAGGGACGTTATAGTTAGGCTCGCATTTTATATGTACAACACCATTGAAATTCATCTTCTATAGTTTGAGTTATTTCAAGTTACTATAACTCGTGCCCTAACGTAACTATAACTCATGCCCTTGCCATGCATTGCTAATTACCCCACAAATTACAGCACTCATGGCATCTTTGATAACATCATTGATGTCACTGTAACATCTACAGTAAAATTATTAATGAGATAACTATGCATGATGGGGGCACAGGTAAACATATACATACATATATATCTATATATATGTATATATATATAGATAGATAGATAGATAGATAGATAGATAGATAGATAGATAGATATAGATATATATATTCTATCCAAAGTCCGCTTATCATCTGAGCCCTGACATGGCAGGCCTTGGTGGGGTCGTGAACCCCATTAAATCAATCCATATTTCCCACTCGAGATACCATATCACCAATCCTCAAGGAAGAACACTGCTGTGGCCAGAATCGTCTTGAATCCAAATTCCTTGTTCATGGGTAATCTAAATTCCCATAATTCCCGTTTTATTACATCACTGTGAATCACTACATAACGGTTAACATTAACGATTGACTTACAAAGGTTGCTTCGCTGTTCTGAAGTGTGTTGGCCATCTTGGAACATGTTTTATATCCAAGAGACAGACACTGCTATGCTAGATGAATTGCTAATTCCTCCTCTTTATTAAATCCTATAAAATGGAGGGTATTAAAATCAATAATCAGTCTAGATTCCAACTTCCTTAATTCCAGGGTACTATTTCCCCCTTTCATTCAAGACTATCCTGTCTAGAACTACAAATTTCAATTTGTTGATGTTCCGGTCGTGATGCTCCTAAAAATGTCCTGCCACTGGATATGATTTGTCATCATGTAGAATAGCTCTCATGTGTTCCAATATTATTTTCTTTGCTGCATGTATAGTGTTCCCGAATAGGATTTATTACAGGGGCACTTCAGAGCATATATGCTATAATCTGACGTGCACGTTACATGTTTCCTGATAACAAATGCTTTAGAAATTCCTTGGAATCTCACCTCCTTGCATTTGTCACTGTATTTACAATAGATAGCTGGAGTTTTGGGAAATTCAACTTTCAGGAATTGATATTCCTCCCATTCTATTAGTTCCATATCTCTCCATTCATCCAATTTTTCAAAAACCTCATGTTTAGCCTGTAAAATCTCACCTCTATTAGAAGTAGTATAGTTGTTTTCATCCTGTAAATGTCTTAACCTTTAAATAAATTTCCCTAGACAGCCCCATAACATTGCCACCCTTGTCAGATTTTTTTATCACAATACTTTCATTATTTTGCAGTGATTTGATTGCCTCTTTATGTTATAAATTGAGATGATCAAATTGGGCCCTTGTTATATACCTTAGTCTTTTCATTTCTTTAATAACACCCCTCTCAAAAAACATTTATGGCATTATTATTGACCGGGGGCAAAAATATCGATTTAGGCTTAAAACCATTTGGACAGCCTAATTCCGTATTTATTCCCATTTCCATTTGATTTCAAACACGGTCAGATATTACATCAATTTTATCATCCAATTCACACATAGTGTGTAATACCTCAATGTCCCCTATATGTAACCTTTTTTCATTTTTGCATTTCCTTTGTTTGAGTGCAAACCACTTTTTAAATTTTAATTTCCTACTAAAGTAGAACAAGTCACTCTGACTCTGTGTGTAATCAAATTGTGCCATAGGACAGAAAGATAAACCTAAAGATAATACCTCTATCTCTGGTTCCATTACATAAACTCCATTAATCACAGTCATTTTGTCCATCATTTTAATATTGAATGGCCACTTGTTTGCATTCCCATTGGGCCTTCCTTCAAGTCTCTCCTTCCTCCTCCTGTTTTTCCTCCTCTTCCACGACGTGACGAGTCTCTGTTCCTCTTCCTGACTGCCCTGTTAGTCTTCCTTGGGCAATTAGGTCGAATTCCTTTAAAACATTGTTTTTTGTTCCACTTATGCCAGATTGTATAGATGCATCACTTTCACTGTCCTTACTTTCTCTCTGATCTTTTCCAGAGTCATCCTGAACCACTTAATTATCCATAGTCCTTACTGCACTCTGTTTGTACATCAATTTATTTGTTTCTGTTATTCAAAATGGTTTCTTTCTAAACTGATCATATTTTCTTCCAAATGTGAGACTCTGTCCCTTTTCATAATCATTCTGATCCCTAAGAAATTTTCATTGCTTCTTTCATTTCAATATTTCTTCCGCTTTGTTGAGCGTGTTCTCTAGTCTCTCCATTTCATTCCAAATTCTTCTTTTGAACATTTTTCCTTCAATTCATTTGAAATCTTTTTGATCTCTACCATCAACTTTCCTTATTTTTTCCATGCATACTTGATCAGCATTTTTAGCATTTTTATGCAACATTGGTGATTGTTCTCCATCCATTCTACTATCATTTCCGGGTCAGGATTCTCTGAGGTGGGAGCAACAAAAATCCTTATATACTTCTGTAATCTGACTGCTTCCCATCATTTGGAGTGTTCCTTTTTGGAGTACTTCGATAATATATCCCACAGTTCTTTTTAACTTTTTTCCATTTCTTACAGTATTATTTGCTTCATAGTTATTTCCTACTGTCTCTTGGGAAACTAGATTCTTAAACAGACACTCAGCTGCCTCACTCTGTCTCAAATCTTTCTCTGTTGCCATTATTTTTTTAATTCATTTAGTCAATAACCAGTCCAGTGTAATTGACGCTCCCAAATACAAGCTAGCTCCTCAAGAGTTATTTGCACCTTGGAAAATTCATAAGGCACTCTCCGTTACCCTAAATAATCCTTAAGACGCAGTGAAAATCACTCACCTTTAGACCGCTCCTACAGGGTCCTGTATCTGTCCTCAGATCGGTGGACAAACAATGTGAAAAATGAAATAGATAGTGTAATATTATCAGGTATAATGTTGAAATAATGGATGAGTATAAAAAGGCCAGGCAAAGGAACCCACTGAGGTTTGATTGTTGTTATGAAATATAGGGGATGCTATTCCTAATTGCATTAATATATGTATAATTATTGTTATGATATCGTATGATTGCCAATTTCCTACAAAATATGTCTAAAGTATTTTTAAAATAGGATGTTAAGGGATAGGATGCCTAATTTAAATGGGTGAATTGCAGCAATAGAACCCACTTGTTTGTTTTAAATGTGTTGAGGATTCAACATATATGATTGTGATATTGGCCATCTTTAGAGAAATGGGAATTGTCAGTTTTCTATGCTAAGTGTTAAATGGAGGTATATCCCACTAGGGTTGGATTAACTCTAAAGGATAGGAGTAGACCTGGGATGATGAGGGTTGTAATTGTAAAACATGTTCCAAGATGGCCGACACTCTTCAGAACAGCAAAGCAACCTTTGAAAGTCAATCGTTGATGTTGACTGTTATGTAGTTAATCACGGTGATGTAATAACAGGAGAACAGGGGCACTTCAGAGCATATATGCTATAATCTGACGTGCACGTTACATGTTTCCTGATAACAAATGCTTTAGAAATTCCTTGGAATCTCACCTCCTTGCATTTGTCACTGTATTTACAATAGATAGCTGGAGTTTTGGGAAATTCAACTTTCAGGAATTGATATTCCTCCCATTCTATTAGTTCCATATCTCTCCATTCATCCAATTTTTCAAAAACCTCATGTTTAGCCTGCAAAATCTCACCTCTATTAGAAGTAGTATAGTTGTTTTCATCCTGTAAATGACTTAACCTTTCCTTTAAATAAATTTCCCTAGACAGCACCATAACATTGCCACCTTTGTCAGATTTTGAGTACCTGTGATCAAGGAAACTGAGTTTTCCGAAACACGTTGGGTGTGGATGTTGCCATAAGAATAAACATATAACATATTTGGATTCAAGACGATTGTTGCTGCACAGTTTTCTTCCTCACATATATATATATATATAAAACCCTCTTCCCCGGGAAACCCAAGTTTCATTGGCCCAGATTAACATTCAGGTGCACAATTTAAACCAGTCTCATCCTTTTCCTCCACCAAGTCGAAGCTGTATGTGATTGTGGTTCGTAAACCCTCATGCTGCTACATCTAGCCCCATGGACTGCTCTGTACTAACAGACAAGCTATGCAACGCCATGTGTTGTGACCACATCAATCACCGGTTTAGGTAATCCTTCCTCCATTTTACATCTCCCATTGCATTGTGGAGCATGTGATATACTGTGGGTACTGTATAAATGACTGGGAGAATATGAGGCTCATTTAGAGTTTGACAGATTGATGCATCTGCAAAAACAAAAAAAGTAGCAGATGCACTGTTACTCTGCTTCCATATGCCTTGCCTCAACTTGTTCTGCTGGTGGAAACCTTTTACCTGGTGCCTCATCTGCCAAAGGGGAGCTAGGCCAGCAGCCACCCCACCCTCTTTAGAATGGGACCACACTGTCTAGGGTTTTATTTCTAGGGCCACCATATGAGGCTGATTTACTCAAACAACTAAATATTCTGTTTCAAACTCCTTTTTATCCGGGCTGAAAAATTAGTACCAGGAAAAAAGTAACTTACTTACAATGACAGTAGGTCTGTTTGCTTGTTATGGGAAGTGTTGGTACTAGTCTGAAGACTATATATGTGTTTTTCGATCAGTTATTCTATAAAGAAAATCCGTGATGAAGTAACGTCTTGGGCTATGACAATATGTAAGCTGTGAGTGATGCCCCTTTACTGAATACTTTCCATTAATTGAGTTAGGATGTGCCCTTAATTAAGAGCCTTAGGAAAAGGAGCCAGAATATAGTCTTTGTGTTGAAAATTGGAACTCACAATGCACACCCATTAAAAAATCATGGTAGACACTTTTGACAAAGAGCTAGTGTATTTGTTGCATCTTTATGAAAGCCCATGTGCTTGAATGTGTTTACTTTATCACAACAGATCTGTAAAACAAACTCACGAGGGCAATGAGTTAATAGCATTATCTTTTTATGAGTGGGACAGGCATCCAAACAATAACTTCCTAAAGAAAAAAGCCACAATTCAGCAGGTACCATAGTATTGTGTAAGCAAAGTAAATATATCAAAGAGCTCCCTCTGGGCTTCAGTTACAAGCTACATGCTTTGCCGCATTTGATGTCACAAGGACTACTTCATGGTGTATTCCACCTTAACACAGACTCCAGAATATTGCCCACAAAATTTTGAGGACAAAAGTATGGACATATATGTAGGCAAGTGTATGTTTACGTAATCTGAGACCTCTCAGTACCTTGGCAGTGTCTATACAATTATGCTTTGCATCACTTGAACAATTTCATAGGTGGTACCCTTTCTAGTTTCCTCAAGTGTCCTCCTAATTTGGGTTCACTTGCCATTTGTTTATTGGGATTTAAATTTCTCAGAAAACAGTGTCTTTGCTGCCTGGTCTTCTATGATTCTCGCACTCCATTGCTATGTATAGTCATTAAGTGCTTACTGATATTTTATTTGATTTATTGGCTATTCACCTACTGTAAATAACACAGCTCCCCCTGCCATTACTTCAGTCAGTTAGAAACAAAGTAAACATATATTCAAATGGTGCAATTTGGAGCCTTTCCACAACTGGTGGTCAACCGAAGAACCAAAGGCAGTTTGACTTACTCATGTGGTGGATTGTGCTGCAGCGCCGAAAAATCCTAGCTATTATCTCAGACCAAAATAGTGGATCTCGCGCCTTAGGCCGATGGACCGACACAACATTGATTAGAGAGGATGTCAATAGCATATGTCATAATCATCACAAAAAACATTTATAAACAAGAAATTGACAATCTGATTACGCTGCAATGTCCACACCAGTTTATTAAGAAGGCTTGTAAATGTATTTCCCTATATTAACAATGCTAAAGTCACAAAAATAATTCTCAGACACAAATGATACATATAAAGAATCATCAATGGCTGGTTAGAACGTCTTATACATCTGAGTTTAATCAAAGCAAGCAAACAAACTCAAGAGTTATAACACAACTTAATAGCACGAAAATCTGCACCAGTGAGATAATATACATTGAAGCAATAGATCAAAGAGCTTCAATATGTATCATGAGCATGTAAAGACAAACTTCCTGACTAACCTCTAATTAGCATTAACATGTTGGGCTTCATGTAAAAGTTTTAGAAACACAAATTTAGAAAAACACACTAACTTGTGTTATAACAAAAATAATATTATTATGGAGCAATTAATTCACAAGTTGCAACTGGTACCTGTAAAACAAAAGACACATATAACGTTTCGCAACTTATACATTACCTATAAGATCAATGAATAACAACAGGAATCACTTCAGCAAAGGGACACCATCAGTAGAAACGATCTGAAAATCCCCCCTAAGTCTACATAACTGCAAAACTCCCTCTTTAATCTAAATCTGGAAATATCGCTGGAAAATCTGGCAATAGCTTTGACTCAAAGAATAAGTGACAGAACTTTATATTAATTTTCACAAAGCTCATGATTGGTCAGGACGTGGGGTGTTGTACACTCAGCTAATAAAACTACTGTTAGATAACTAAAAGTTACACATTAATAGTACAATAAGTTTTAATCCAACATAACTTCATTGACAAAATCATTAGCTAAACAATTTATAACAATTTCTTCTTCTCTTCTGTCTCGTCTGTGGCTCCATTGTTCCATCTCGTCAAAACCTCAGGTTCAGGAAGAAACGTCTAACAATGTTGCATCTACTTCCATCCTCGAGGAAAAACCACACATTAGTGAAATTTTCTAAACAATAGGACAGTCAAACTCTAGCCATGATCTAATAAATCTGACCTTGTAAAGCATAACACAAAATTCCTCTAGGGATAGCTATTTACACATCTATAAACTATTCACCACACTCTTTTCGAGTAAGCATTGTGAAATGAAAAACAATTGCTTTATAAGCTAAAGTTAGTCTAAGTAGAAAACAAAATGCATTAAGGTGGCCAGTTACAAAAGTCACATGTTTTGTTAGTATTCATTAGAAAGATCACACATTAGTTCATCAAGATCAATACATTATTAATTATAAATTTCATCAGTAAAATCTTTGCTCTCACAGATGCAACTCTGTTTCAAAATGATAGAGACAATGCCAAGGTTCCAATGTCTCAAAATCTACATTATTCCTTCATTTGAAAATCCAGACACCAAGATGTTGGATGTGTGGGCAGATAACGCAGCACGCTGATCTAAAACCTTACCAGAAATTTATAAACTAATATGTATGGTCTGATTACAAAAAGGTTAAAAAACAAATGGCTGAGATCACGGACTGGTGAAGAACAAGACCAATAAAATAAATGATATATAAATACATCAAATATTTGAATACAAGATTTAGAAAGCAGAAAAAAAGATAAACATTTGTAAACAAAATAAATTCCTAAGAGATGGAGAAGAAAATGAAAAATGTTGCATCTTTACTTTTAATAAGAAATGTTACAGACTGTATGAGAGGACAAAAAGGTTAAAAAACAAATGGCTGAGATCATGGACTGGGGAAGAACAAGACCAATAAAATAAATGATATATAAATACATAAAATATTTGAATACAAGATTTAAAAAGCTGAAAAAAGATAAACATTTGTAAACAAAATAAATTCCTAAGAGATGGAGAAGAATATGAAAAATGTTGCATCTTAACTTTTAATAAGAAATGTTACAGACTGTATGAGAGGACAGGCAAGGATGCGATCAAGTCCATTTCGACACAACACTGTCAGAACGAGGATCTGAGATCACAGAGGATAACCACACACTGGAACTAGGTGAACAAAACACACCTGAAGTGGAGACTACTGGATATCTAACTTTTTTAGACAAATCAAATTCTGCTTACGAAGAAGGGAGCAGCAAAGGAAAATCAGACAGCACGAGGAAGGGGAGTTTGAGGAAGAGTTGGAGGCAACAAGGGAAGAAGAAAATCCATCAACATAGTAAAAAAAAAAATACAAGAATGGAAGCAGTACCAGTTGGAAAGAACAAAAGGGGACAACTGATGGGACAGTAGTGGATATGGTAAATGAAACCAAATCAGTGTATCAGAGAGAACTATGAACTCCAATGAAGTGAAAATATTTAGTTTTTACCTGTCATTCTGTCCTACTAAGAGATATGATTATGTGCAGATAAGTATTGACCTGTTCCATCTAGTAAGGAAACTGAAATTGAAGAAATAATTTTCCCTGAAAAGAGACATACACAATAGGAACAGAAATACATTGATTTTAATAGGTGAAAAAATCTCAGAATGGGAGATATTGATAAACTTATAGAAACTTAAACATGGACCAGACATTGAGGATGGAAGTGTAGAGAGTTTTTCTACTAAACCTTTATGTTAAGTTGATTTGTAAGGCGCAACTTATTATCAGTGTGGGTATCCAGGAACTGGAGCAGGAATGTAGGTTAGGCGGAGCTCCTATTTGGACAGCCAAGTCTTCAGTTTCTTCCAGAAAGTTGAGTAACGAAGTGGCGGTCCACATGTGTTGCAGGAATTCATTGCAGGTATTGGTGGTGATGTAGGAGAAGGAGCATCCTCCCGACTTCTTTCTGTGGGTGCAGAGCACTCCTGAAAGGGTGAGGCTGAGCATAGATGTCTGACTGGGTGGTAGAGATGAAGTTGGTCGTTGAGGTACGCAGTACCAGTGTTGTGGAGGTCAGTGGAGGTGTGGACAAGCAGCTTGAAATGGCAGGGTTTCTGGATGGATAACAAGTGTAGTTCTTTGAGGTGGTAGTGATTTGAGCACATCGTGGGATTTCTAGGATGAGCCTAGTGGCAGTGGTTTGGATGGTCTGAAGTCTTTGAGGGAACTAGCTTAGGATGCTAGCATAGAGTTTACTGCCGTAGTCCAGGCTGTTGGTTATTAGGGCCTGGGTGACAGTGCATCTGATGAACATTTAAAGATCCTGCAGAGCATTCTGAGTATGAGCAAGCAGGATGAGGTCACTACATTCATGTGTTTAGCCATTGTGCGTTTGTCATCCAGGATGATACAGAGGTTTCTGCTATGGTCTGTGGGGGTGAGCGTGGGTCCCAGTTCTGCTGGCCACCAGGAGGAATCCAATGAGGAGTTCTTGTTTCCGAAGATCAGGATCTCTGTTTTGTCCGTTCTGAGATTTAGGCATTCCTTCCTCATCCAGGTGGCTACGTTGGCCATGCAGGTTGTGAAATTGGTCCGGGTGGTGTTCTTCCCATCGATGCGGAAGAGGATGAGCTGTGTGTCATTAGCATAGGATACATTATTGACATTGTGGGCTCTTTTGATGCTGGCGATTGGTGCCATTTATACGTCTATTAGTGTTGGAGGATTCTTCAGGGACTCCGCAAACAAGCTTCTTGGGTTTGGAGGTGTATAGAGGGAGGCTGACTTGCGTTCTGTCAGAGAGGAAGGAAACTATCCTTTTAAGGGCAGGTACTTGAATTCTTACGGAATACAGTGTTGAATGCCACTGAGAAGTCAAGGAAGATGATGATGGCAGTTTCCCAACTGTTCATGATGGCCCGAATATCGTCTGCTGCTGCCAAGAGGGTGGTTTCCATGCTGTGGTTACTGCAGAACCCTGGCTGAGTGCTGTCTAGGAGCTGGTGCTGTTCTAGGTGGGAGGTGAGTTGCCTGTTGATCTCTTTCTCCATGACTTTTTGATGGGAATAGTAGGAGAGAGATGGGTCTGTAGGTGCTGTATTCTTCCGGGTCTGCTGAGGGTTTCTTCAAGAGAGCAGTGACCATTGCATGTTTCCAGTTATCTGGCAAGGTTCCGCTAACGATGGAGGTGTTGATGATGGTGGTGAAGTTGGCGCTGATCAGTGTTTCGCCCAAGTTGTAGTTTTGGTGCTAGCAGAGGTCAGAGGGTTGCCCTGAGTGGATCATCTTCATAATTCTTTCTTCTGTGGTGTCTTCTGTGGTGAGGGGGTTCCAGTTTGTTAGCTGATGGACATTATTTGTGGAGGTGGGCAGTTGTTTGATGATGCCTTCTGAGGTGGGTTGGGGTTCAAAATTGCTGTAGATCATGAATATTTTATTGTGGAAGAAGTCAGGGAGGTTGTTGCAGAGGTTC
This sequence comes from Pleurodeles waltl, assembly GCF_031143425.1. Lineage (NCBI taxonomy): Eukaryota > Metazoa > Chordata > Amphibia > Caudata > Salamandridae > Pleurodeles > Pleurodeles waltl. The sequence continues at coordinate 856,593,213 of NC_090439.1, forward strand.
TGTGAAGGTGTGATGGTGTTGGTGGCATCATTGGAGTTGGATAATTCTATGACAATGTTGAGGAGTTCTTTACCAGAGTTGGAGCAGGATTCTGGTCTTAGCACAAGGGCTGTTTTTCTGGCTTCTTTGATCTGGGCGTGAACTCTTCTAAGCACAGACTTGTAGATATCTCTTGAGGTGCTGTCTCGGCTGGTTCTCCATCTTCTCTCTAGTTGACTGCAAAGATATATTAATTCAGCCCACACACAAAGGAGGAAATATTGTGATTCTGGCTGTTAACGTACAAAGATAAAGCTTTAGGGCAACTCACATATAGGAGGTGCTGTGAAACAATTGACAAAGGCAGCATATTACACAACAGTTGAGACGTTTTGGGACACATTTAATCATTGGAAAGATCAGGGGTTATTAGAAGAATAACAGCATGACTATCTTAGGTGTAATTTCCCACACATCCTCGTACTTTAACTTTTGCCAAAAATTCACGAGAATATCTCTAATCCACCAGGAAGACCAGTTGTTTCCTCTAAAGGTAATGTTCTTGAGAGCAATTGTAAATTTGTGGAGCATTTCATCAGACCTTTTGTCACTTCTCTACCATCGTAGCTTAAAGAAACAAATTATTTTTTCATCAAGATTTAAGGCATAGCCTGGAAATAGGATTACCTGCCCATGACCCTACATGGTAACTCACTTTATACTAGCATTAGGTACAAGGCTGAATTAGCAGCATGCAGCCATTTCATGAGCTAAAGACCACTCTCCTGTATATTCTATGCCAACATGATAATGGAAATTGTGAAATTCTGTCTGTCAGAATCTCTTTCAGAGGGCCACAGTTTCAGATTACTTTGCATGTGTTACAGGCTGGGTTCTTGATATTTTATCAGAGAATGGTACATCTCCTTTACAGCCCTCCTGTATTACTGTCTGGAATTAATAACAGCAGAGCCATTCACAGTTATGTGACTCAGGACACTAGAAAGGCACATTTTTGGAGAGCAAAAAAATGTCAACTTTCTAAAAGTAGCATTTTTTAAATAGTAAAATCCACCTTCACCATTAAAGAGGGTTTTAAATTGCAATTTATTTGAGTGTAAATATTATTTATCTAGCTATTTGCCCCTAATGTGAAGTTAGCACTTATTAACTGTAATCAGGCAATAGAGTGTTAGTCTATGGGAGAGACAGGCCTTTCAACAGTGGAAAATGGCCTTAGGAGATTTAACGCCAGAACATGTAAACCTTAAACCCACATGCCCTACTTTTAAAATGGCATGCACCCGGGCCTAGGGGTGGGTACTGCCTACCTTAGTTGTGACTTATACATTTTAAAAAGGAAGGTTTAAGCCTGGCACGAGATTCATTTTGCCAGGTCAAAATGGTAGTTTAAAACTGCACTACAGACTGCAGTGGGAAGCCTGAGACATGTTTTACAGTGCTACTTTAGGTGGCACAATAAGGTGCTGCTGCCCACTAGTGTACATGGAGTACCATTCACTAGGGTCTTTCAAGTAAATTAAATATGTCAATTAGGCCAGTTTGACTGTGTTCTAGGGAGAGAACATGAGCCAGTTAGCACAGATTAGCAGGATTAAAGTGCACAGAGTCTTAATGCCAACAAAACTAATTCAGCAAAGTAATGGTATGAAAGAAAAGAGCTTGGGGGAGCACAATGCCAAGGATGTCAGGTCTAGTATTTTTTTTAATTAATGAATAAGACAGTAGTAGCACAAGAGTAAGTAACACTTATTCAGACACTGATCTTAGTAACTATGTCCCTATATGCTATATTAATAACAATTATAAAGTGTATATCACCCAAGGTGTCTTGTGCTAGGCGTATTCTCTGGAAACAAGCACAGAATGAAAAGGTAGTGCATAAAAGTATGTTATTGGTGATACCATGTGATGGTGCTGGCAATTGTATTTTTAAAATGTAATTTGGTATGTTATATGTGCTGTCAAATAAGGTCATTTTATCAAATATCCTATGTGTGGTGGCAGTGTGCAAGGTTGTAAGGCTGTAAGGCTGTTCTGACTTCTTCATATCTTATATGTGAGCTTCTAAAGCTTAACATCACTTCAAATAAAGGTTATTCAGCGAATCTCCCTATTCTTAGTTGCACACAGTCAAAATAATATAAATGTTACACTGAGTTACTAATTACATCAATAAAACACTGAATATAATCCTCAAAGGAATGTGTGAACTGCTGTTATTTTTTTTAATTGTAAGATTAACACTGAAAAAGTCCATAAACAGCAGCAACAACGTTAGTGATGTGAAAAATTCAAGAAGTGGCACTCTTGCAAAGTGAAATCTTTTGAACTACTGTGACTTTGTACATGACTGAAACTATTGACCAGATTTACAAACATTTTGTGCTGTGTTTGCATCACAAAAGTGACACAGACAAGTGTAAATTTTTTTTTTTTTTTTGGTAGTTACTTTCCAGCGCAAAACTTGTTATGCTCTGGAAAGTTGGTTAAAAGTAACGCAAAGCAGCATCGAGCACTGTTTGTGTTACTTAGCGTCAAGAGGGCATTAAATGGGTGGCACATGGGCGTTCCAATGCAACCAACCATGTTTTATGCAAAACCCTATCTACTAAGATTAGTAAACAGGGCTTTGCACCAAAAAATAATTCCGCTTTGAGTCAGGCATTAAAGAGGAGAAATATTTTAATTTCTCCCAACACATCCCACTTTGCATGTATGCTGTACTGTACAGCACACAGTCAACGTGGGAAATGTTTTTAAGTTACTCTATGCATAGTATTGTGTAGTGAAAGGGTATCCTTCAAGTACAAAAACTATGCTAGAGTCACACATGCACCCTTGAACTATGGCACAACGGTGTTTGTCTGATGCTCGGCTGAGCGAGAAAGTGGGTAGGTGAGTGCCATAACTCTAGATATGGTGCTGTCCTTCTCACGCACACAGCGCAGCATTTTTGGTGCTGTGCTGTGTGCAAGTTTTAGAAATCTGGGCCTATGAGTGATGCATGTTTCCAATGGCCTAATTCAAAATGTTGAGCCCTCCCCTTGAAGAATGTGATGAGAGGACCCAAAGTCTCAGCTATTTCACAGATATTCACTGCCATCACCTGTATTGTTGGGAGTGCTGAAGTTTTGAAAAAAAGCAATGTTGCATAAACTTCAGCACTGATGAAATCGCAAGAAGCAATGTGACTGTAGTTTTAAAAACCTACGATTTTTTGTTCATTCTTAGAATTTTTTTAAAAAGCAGAATAAAAAACTGCTTTTTTACTACCCATTCAATAACTATGGTTGAGCCACAATGTGCCAAAAGCGCAAGGATAGCAGCCATAATATTTCAGGTTTGCAGCTGTGTTTTGCATCATACACATTCATCACAGGTCCGGCCATCATGTTTTTAAGTGCTAAACCTGAGTTTCTAACCGCAGACTAACAAATATCACCCATAAAATAGACAAGTAGCCAAACCAGTAAAAACAGCACTTTTTTGGATAACCACTCACAAACATGAGCCATTCATTTTATTGAGGTTTTTCGTTAGCTAGTTAATATCAAGGCTACAGGGATATGTGTACAGTCCGCAGGTCCAGAGTGCATATGTTTTCCAAGCCCATGAGTCATTAGTGGATAGCCCTTCCAGTCCTGTTTCTTTCTTTGCATGCGGGTACATTTGGTCCTCGTTTTACAATAGGATAAGCAGGACTGCAAAGCAGAACCAGCTAAAGCAAGCATTTGGAATGCAACATGTGCTGCGTTTGCTCGAGTTAGAGCTATTAGCGTTGTAAATTTCAAACTGGACTTTTCTTACCACATAAATTGAAAATAAAAAGTAAAACAGTTGACATAAGCGAGCTGATTCAAAGCGCCACAGCCGCAATGAGTGTGAGTGCAAAGGAGAGACACAAAAGGAAAAAAGAAGTTCACCCGCAGTCAAATATATCAGCAAACATGCAATTATCCATGTAACAGCCTTTTTTAAGTCTTCAGGAAAGATTCCCCTATTGAATTTTTGATAATTTTTCTTACTAGTGTGAAGATTTGTGGTGGACAAAGTTCAGAAGAGCAGCCAGCTGGCTTGCTTGCCTTGACCAGATCCATAAATTCACTTTGTGATATTTGTTTGAAGGAATGCAATTTATGATGAAGTGTGATAATTTAATTTTATCATTTTATTAAAAAAATCATTTATTTTACATTTATTTGCCTGTACCAGAAATTCTTAGTGTTATTTTATTATTATTGTTGGTGATAAGAAATATAAAAAATAGTTGCATGTTTGTAGCCAACATTACTATTAATTCCATGTTTTGTATAATAAAGGTATGTCACACATTTTTCTTCTTTTTTTATGTTTAAATTGTTTATTTATTGTATCGTTTTTCATTTGAAATTATATATACTTCAAGTAAAAAAAAAAAAAAGTTAAGTAAATGATTAATTCTTTAATTATTTTTTTATAATAAAACAGGTAAATCATATTTATATGCATGTGTCTGTTGTAAATTTTAACTTTTCTAATTGTTTAACAATTTTATAATGGTTCTTAATTCAATGTTTTTAAATGTATATTTTCAACATTTTAACATGATTGATTAGTATACATCAAATAATTTTATCTATTTATACTATTGTTTAATTTATACTTTACAATAGTTTCATAATTTTCTAATAACATTGGTGTGTTTAATGATTTATTACATTTTCTTAAACATTTATTCATTATTTGTACAATATTTCCTATTCATTTCTATGGGAAGATAGTCTTTTTTTAGTTTCATTTTCAAAGGAATTGACCATTACATTTGCACAGACATACAGTTTTACTGATAAAACAATACAGCACACAAATGATAGTGTGTGGAAATTGCATCACCAAGTGTATTGATTTGTTTTGATCTTATTAAAATATTTGTTTCCACCACACTTCAGAATTAGAAAAAAAGTGCTTCATTTGTGCTTTCCTAATTCTGACATATTCTGAAATATGTGGACAGTTCATTGACAGACACATACATTTTGTTGTGGGCTAGATAACAAAACATCCTGCATTCTTTCCATTCATATGGGTACCCAACAGTATTGTGATTGTGACATGAATCCTCTCACTCTGAAGTCAGAGAAAGAAAAGTAAACCCCAGGCTTCCTTGGAAGAAAAAGCCTGATATTTGACCTCAGCAAAGGTGACAAAATATGAACAAAATTGAACTAGTTGTTTACAGAAGGTGAGCACTCTTGGAAGAATCCAAGGAGCGATGATCTATTGGAAGGAAAAAGACATGCTGGACAGCCTAAAACAAGTGAAACTAGCAATAAAAAGTAAGAAAATGTGAGTTACAAACCCAATGGTAAGCAATGGGCAGAATACATTCCCAGGGAATCTTTCAGAATGTCCCCAAGATGTCTTTGCAAACCAGACTGTTCTGCTGTCTGGTAGGGTGTGTCCTAAAACTGATTTTTTTTTATGTATCCTGTTCCACTTTTTAAGAAAACTGTGTTGCATTTTAGAGAAATGTTTTATTTAAAAGCAATCACATACAAGGTGGTCTGCTGACCCCAGAATCGTTGAAATCAGTAATCTGAGAATCAAACTATTAGTACCTAGATTGGTTTGCAAGTTACCAGACTGGTAGCAAAAGTAATGATCGCAAATTGAGACCAGAATTTTGCGACCTATTTTTAGTACATGTGGCCCTTAGTCCATACACAGCACTGATTCAAAGCATTGTGTCTGAAAATGTAAGAACAATCGGTGCACCAGTGAAACTTGGCTACCACATTTGTGAAGCAGTAGCTTGTATCACATTTTGGCTGAATATTGATAGACTATTTGGCCCAATTCCAAATGCACTTAAGGGTATGGGAAGTAGTACTGCATTACTCCTTGTTTACGTACTCTTGTTTGCCTTTGTGAATTTGCCCGAAGTATCCCACTCCCTTTTACTAAAAGTGCAAAAAGTAATATTTGTACTAATTGTACTAATTGTGAACTGGCTCCCATGTAGTTCTACTTTCTGAAAACATTTCAGCAGCTGATACAAATGTGACTTCTGCAAACTAAGAGATCTATGGTATATGAAATTGTCAGTGACACAGTCGCTAGCCTTTATTATAATTTTTTTCTATTGAGCAAACATAAACCATGATAGTAAAACAGAACACAACATTAAATAAAAATTGACACTGTTGGGTAGATGAAACAGACTTACAAAGAAAATAGAAGACAGGGAAGATCGCTTACAACTGTACAATATTAGCAACAATTTTTCGGAATTATTATCCAGACCGGCATTTGATCTCATTATAAAGCAGAAAACACCTAAAAGTGCTCATTTTAGCATCCTATAATACCATATCCAAATGTTATATTTTGGGAATCAGTGCCCATATGCCCTTAAACTTAGGAACTACACCTATTTGTTGCGCATAAACTTTTTCCTTAAAGCGCACAACTTTTATTTTCCCCTCCCAAGCTGCATATGATGGAGGAATAGGCAATTTCCAGGCCTGTAAGATTAGAGATTTGGCAATCAGCAATGCAATAAATAAAATCTGTTTTGCCTGAAGAGTTAGATCAGCGTGACAAAAGGTGCCAAACAGAGCTCCTATAGCATCAAGAATGAGTACTACACGCACCTCCACGCTGATCTACTGAAGAATTCTATCCCAAAACTCTATAAGCTTGGGAAAGGTGAAACATAGATGAAGCCAGTCCCCCTGAGTATTATTGCATCGCAGACAGAAACCTGAAGTGGCTTGGTATACTTTTTTGATTTGTGCTGGAGTGAAATATAACATCCTTTTAAAAAAAAGCTATTCTCCTGAAACTTATAAGATATACTATTGAGGTTCCTTCACGTTTGTAAATCTATTTTGCACCTGGTAGTGTTTTTGATCTTTGTCAGAAAGCAAAAGACTATTCTCAGTGCTCTCTGGGAGCTCAGGATCCGGTACCAATTGCCTGTCCCCTTCTGGTTCCCTTAAAAATGCCTGAGAAATTAAAGGAGAAGTAAGTCAACTATTGGGATGCGTGGAAGCAAAAAATGCAAAATCTGAAGATTGGAAAATGTACGAATATCTGGGATAGGTACTCCGCCAATGCATTGTGCCCAGGTCATAATTTGGTTACCAATTAAAAATCTGAGAATCTAGTGAACCCCAGTTTTGCCCATTGATTCACATCGGATGGAATCAATTTTAGCCCCATCATCCCTGAATCAACAAGCTATACTGCTGGATGAAAAATGGGAACAAACTTGATATTTCTCTAGAAATTGTATGAGCCTAGCATAGATTGAAGTAGGAACTGTGTATCTAGTATGTTTGGGCTGTCGCAGAAACTTAAGAAATGCTGCAAGCTAAAAGCATAGATTTCAAATAAAAGTTGAGATTAGGAGATAAAGCAGCTCTAGTGCACCACTCCATAAGAACAGCTTCATAATACATCCTAAAATGCGGTAGTGATAGCCCTCTAGCTTCGACAGAAAGGGATAAGATTTCAAGCTGCACCCATAGTTTTCAATTGGCAGATATCAGCTGATGAATTATCATATTGAGATCTTTGAAGAATGTTTGAGGGATTTTCAAATCACACTAGACAAAATGAACAAAAAAAGAGGAAAGATCATCATTTTGACCAATGGCACATGTCCAATAAATGACAGTGAAGAAGCTTGCCATTTTTGTAATAACTGTTGTGCTTTCCTAAAGGTAGATATATAGTTTAAATCAAAAAGATCAGAGAAATTATGCGATACATATATACCTAAATATCTAATGGGAGGAGAGAGATGGAACTGGGCCCGCATATCCAAAGGAAGACTATTATTGGTGGTATTAAATAACAGAGCTTCCGATTTAGAGTGATTAATCCTATATCCCCTAGATCTGAAAAAAACTTTATTTTTGGGAAAGCCCTATTGATATTTGCGGTCTCCACTCAAAGATAAAGAATCATATCATCAGCAAACAGTTTCAATTTAGGAGCCTGAGGAACGGGAGGGAGAATATAATTATCTTGACGCAGTGCCACAGCAAGAGGCTCAATGAACAGCTCGAAAAGCACTGGAGAAAGGGGGCATCCCTGATGAATGCCTCGATTAACTTGCAAGGTTCCTGCTTTACGTATATAAATGTGAATTTTGGCTTGGGCCGTAGAATATAGATTTTGTAGTACCTAGATGAACTGTCTAGGAAAATTAAACTTTGCTAGGATCCTAAAAAGCACCTCCCATTGAACTAGATCAAACGCTTTCTTAGCGTCCAGCATTAGAATGGCAGTCAGTTTGTTATTATGGGAATAATAATCAATCGCCTGAATAAGGAAGTTAGTATTTGTCGTTAGCAGCCTACCTGGCAGAAAACCACACTGATCTTCATGAATTAAGCCTTGTGCTTCTAAGGACATTCTTTGTGCCAAGATCTTTGCTAAAAGTTTGTAAGAAAAATTAAGTAAACTAATCGGGAGACAAGAATCGGGTTTGTGAGATGGCCTATCTTTTTTTAGAAAGCTAAAAACAGTGGCCCTTGGGAAAGATGCTGGAATCTCTACCCCCTGAAGAATATTATTGAAAAGAGAAACTAAGCACCAAGCTAATTGGCCTACAAGAGCTTTGTAGACTTCAGCCTGGATGGCATCTTCCCCACAAGCCTTCCATTCAGTGCGGCCATAATTGCCTCCTTAACTTCAAGAAGTGAGATAGGTTAAACAAGTTTTGCCCTAGATGTCTCATCTAATATTGGTAAGTTCAATGCATCAAGCTATTGATTAATTAGCTGGACATTGGTTGGAAGAGAGGAAGTATAGATTTTTGAATAGTGAGATAAAAAGACCCTTTCAATATCTTCAGGGTGGTTGACGTTTATGCCTTGTCCCTCATCAAAAATAGTTTTAATAGTGTCTTTATTAGATTTTATTTTTTCACAGACCCCGCCAAAAAGGTACCTACATGTTCGCTTTCTTCATGAAATCTCTGCAAGCTTGTATGATTAACTATCTTGTAAGATAAAAAGTAATCCCTTAACTTAACCTTTGCCACACTCAATCTTATGGCTGCCTCTGGATCATAAGAGGTCTGAAGGGCTCTTTGTGCTTGATTAAGCACCTATTGGAGCTCTTTATACCTTTTCCTTAGCTAGTTTGAGCGTATAAGCTTTGTATAATATTATTTCCCCTCTTATGTGAGCCTGAAGTGATTCCCAAATGGAGAATAAGGAAGCAGAATCTTTGTTGGTCTTTAAAAAAATCAGTGACCGAGGTCTTAAGAATCTGTACCCATCCTTCATCTACCAAAAAAGATGTATCGAAGCTCCAGCGTGATGAACGCGCACCTCACCAGGCAAGTTAACATTAGCCTGAGGCTCTGAGTGATTCGAGAAAGGATTGGCATGAATAGAAGTGCCACGTCTTGTGAAAAAATCAAAATTACTGTAAAATCAATTCTAGAAGCTGTGTTATATTTTTTTGAAAAGCAGGTAAATTCATAATTCTGAGGGTGGTCAGCCCTCTATGCTTCTACTAACACTAAATTAGAGATAATCTTAGCCAGCCACCGGGAGACTCTAGGTTTATCCTGCATTTTGTTCTTGCGAGAAGTGTCCATCTGAGTATCTGGAATAACATTAAAGTCTCCACCAATATTAAATAGGCTGGGAAGTGTACTCAAAATCTTGTAAAGTCCATGAAGGGGGTTTGGATCATCTTCTATTGGACTGTAGAAACTCGGAAAATGAGTGTGATCATTCGAGATAAGTGTATTGACTATGGATCTGATAGCCTTTCCCAGAAAATTCCTGAGATACCAATATGGCTACCCCTCAGATTGCGGCATTAGCCGATACATAGTATGCATGTGCGATAAATTTAGGGAGTTTCGGCTGGTTAATTTGACATTTTAAATGTGTCTCCTACAAAAAAAAAATCTGCGATTGCAAAGCCCTAAGCCAATTATGTATAGCTTTACATGATTATTGGCGCCTTTTACATTGCAAGAAATAACCCTTAATTCACTCGCAGACCCCACCTCTATCAGGCCGTATCATCATGCAGCAAAGCCATAGCCAACCCCAACCAAGCTCTACGTACTTTTATTTGTTATCTGTTCTTTTTCCCCACCCTAGTGAATAAATCCCCCACCAGAAGGGGGATAGCTCCCCTCTGCCCAAAGGGCCCCACCTGTCATGGCCCCACCAATCTGTGAACACCCCACCCGTAGGTTCCTCCCCCCACACCCAAAACAAGAGTTCACTGACATGGCACTCCTAGAGCCTCGATCTCAGGAAACACTGCAAGGCAGCAGGGCAGAAATGACAAACAAAATGTAATTTCTCCCTAATAACACATTTTTCCAATACCATATCATTGCATTTTTAACAATTTGAGGAAGTTCTTTGCATCCTGTACACTCTGAAAAATATGGGCCTGTCCTTTATGAATCACCTTGAGTTTAGCTAGTTGCACAATACCAGCTTGGGCCACCAGTCTCTTAAAATCATCTTTAAGACCAACAAATTCACAATGCCGGTGCACAGCGGCGATAGACATATCAGAAAACACACTGAAGCTAAAATTATCACCAGAATTAAAGATCCTCGTGTGTTGCAAATTGTGACCCACCTCACTACTGTTCATGAGGTAGGTCAAATTGCAACACACTTGGAATTGGTAATCTGAGAATCAAACTATTAGTACCTAGATTTGTTTGTAAGTTACCAGACTGGTCGTCAAAATACTGTTCGCAAATTGAGACCAGTATTTTGCTACCAATTCTTAGTACATGTGGCCCTTAGTCCATACACAGCACTGATTCAAAGCATTGTGTTTGAAAATGTAAGAATGATCGGTGCACCAGTGAAACTCGGCTACCACATTTGTGAAGCAGTAGTTTGTATCACATATTGGCTGAATATTGATAGACTATTTGGGCCAATTCCAAACGCATTTAAGGGCATGGGAAGTAGCACTAGGTGAATGCTTGTTTACGTACTCTTATTCGCCTTTGTGAATTTGCCAGAAGTATCCCACTCCCTATTACTATAAGTGCAAAGAAGGCACAGTCCTTTCTATTGTACTAAATGTGAACTGGCTCCCATGTGGTTCTACTTTCTGTAAACATTTCAGCAGCTGATACAAATGTGACTTCTGCAAACTAAGAGACCTATGGTATATGAAATTGTCAGTGGCACAGTCATTAGCCTTTATTATTTGCTTATTAAAACCCTGGTTTGCTACTGCTGCACTTGTGCTGCACATGTGCTTTGGAATGAGCTGAGAACAGCAGATGTAGCACTGCAAATATTTTCACGTGGATTGGTGCTACATGGGATCTGAAAAGGACAAAAAGCGAGATGAGAAGGATCTTTAAAGAGACATCAATATGCCTTACAAAAATGCTGTTTTCATTATTCAATAATAAAGCAAGATATAAATGAGATCCAGCCCCTCGGATGTGTAGACTAGCTACCCTTTGCAATGTTCCCTCTGTTGTCAGCAAATATTGCCTGCTACTGTGTGGGTCGAGATGTGTTTTCACCCACACAGCATTATTACTATCAGGCACTTCTTTCCTTTTCTCAGCTCACAGTTGCTTCTGGCTCGCGTACCCAGTTTGCATATGCACGGGACGTTAACCTTTCTTAGGACTGAACAGTGTGTATCCTAGAGTAGTATCCGGATATCAACCACGTAATAGCCGCCTGTTTGTCCTGATGAATGGGCAAGACCTGCTTATAATGATTTAAAAGCAGAGGACTAGGTCAACATTGCCTGTTAATTGGAGCTTATTAATCATTCACCTTTTGTGTTTTTAGAGTTGTGGTAAGAGGGTATGATTAAGATGACATTCCTGCCCTCATACAATTTTAGTTGGGATTTGTAGTTGACATTCACATTAGAATATAAAGTTTACCTATAAGGTAACACAAGATCCTGCTGATTACACTACGCCCTGAAGGATACTCTCCATTGCCTTTTACAACTTCCAGAGTTTGTTCAGTCCCACGGCGAGCAAAGCGAGTGATGGAGCATGTCATATAAAGTAATTTAGGGTACAATTTCAGTTTAAAATAATCATTTTCACTTTGCGTGCCATTCACTATTGCCATAGCGCTTTTGTATGATTACTTTATGTGGCCTACCTGCTCTTTGCACAAGGGATGTTGATATTTGCTCAAGGAGGTTTAGTTAAATTGAACTCCTTATTCTATACCCATCCTTGATGCTGTTACCCTCACTCTAAATATTTCTCTCTATTTAGAACCTGTTAGTGGCTGGTAAATTCTGGTTCATGGAACTGCTGGTGATAATTTGTTCTGTCCATTAACAGTTATTCCCCTTTGCTCGCATTATCTAGATTTTGGCACTAACAAAACAAAAGTAGTTTTGCGAGGCACTAATTTGATTTTTGACACTAATGTGCTAAAGTTTCTTTGTGCTGACCTTTCACCTGTCCTATTTATTAGTTGGTCTGGGCATTAGAAATTAATGCTTTCATGAGCCAATTGATAGCTAACTACATAGCATACCTGAGGTGTTTTGACTGTAGCAAAGTGTGCTTCCTAGTATGTCCTAGTGGAGGTGAGATTATGTGTGTGAGAGAGAGAGAGAGAGATTTGAGAACTACTTGCAGCAATCAGCAGGGGCGTAGCTTCAGGGGGGTGTTTGGAGTGTTACACCCCTCACCCCCCCAGTAAATGTATTGTTTAATAAATAGTTGGGTACAGGACCTTTTTGTCGGCTATGGTAAGGTGTCCATTGGATTTTACCTGGGATTTTTAAATACTCAGAAACACACACACATGCACACTCCTGATTGTTTTTAAAGTCTTAAAACATGGTTAGTATACATAATACTGTATCTTAAGTACCTCCTCACAATCTGCACTCCTTTCCCTTTCTATTGCCCCTTAAGCTCCCCTCATGCACTGCTTCTCATGTAATTATTGACATAATATGCCAGCGTGATTGTCAAAATATCTATAGCTCACTCCCCCACCCCAATCTTACAAAGCTACACCCGTGGCAATCAGTGTACTAATTCAGATTTTTGAGGTAACTTCCTGCTCCATAGGTAAATCTCATAATACTGCAATAATTCAACATTTTGAACCTCTGCAGTTCAGGTAATTTCAGATGAAATATTACTGCATCACTATTTCCACCCAACATGGAATAAGGGCCTTATTGGTTGTTGGTGCTGTGAGCCAAGTGATTTATCACGAACAATGCATGAAAGGAGCTGCCCAGTGTAGAGAAAAAATACAGTTCTCTTTACCAAACCTGGACCAATAACAATCACCAACAAAGTATTTTCAATATGTTCCTTTTTGATGATGTCATGAATTAGTGACCTATTGCGACTTCATTTACCAGATGGCCCCTTTACACCAATGAAGTATGGTACAATACTTTGTAAGACTTTTAGCACTGTGGTGGCTGTGATACAGGCCTGGTAAAGGTGTCTGGGAGAATGTTTCTTGCTTGGGAGACCACCTCGCTCTACCTCATTATGGTCATTGTCTCCAATCCTGAACTTTTCACCTACAAATTAGTATAGGTAAATTAGTTTAACTAGGTTGATGGAAGCAAAACAAGACTATAACAACCAGAATGTATTAGGCTATTACGGTAGAGGAATGAAAATATTGCCTGTGATGACCTGGGAGGAGGACGTCACCCTATTCTTTGCCCAGAAGACCTCAGTTCAATGTTCAATGGATCCATACTTTACCATTTCCTAGTTTAACAGCATTATGCAGGACTTCTATCAATTCTTCTGGGTTTTTTACTTTATAGGGTTTCTTTACCCAAACCCAGTCTCCCACCTCAATACTGACAGGTTTAATACTATGGGGGTCATTACAACCCTGGCGGATGGTGTTAAAGCAGCGGAAATACCGCAAACAGGCCGGCAGACAAAAAAAGGGAATTATGACCCTGGCGGAAACCGCCAACAAAGACAGCCACTTTAACACTTCGCCCGCCACGGCGGTACAGACAAGCAGCGCGGCGGTCACCGCCAACAGACAGGCGGAAGACAATGTACTGCTCACACTATTACAACCCGCCAATTCGCCACCTTTTCCGGGGCGGATTCACCGTGGATAAAAACACGGCGGAAACAGCTTTTGCTATGGGAAAACGCTCCCCTGAACACATCCCACGAGGAACGAGGACTCCATGGAGCCAGAACTCCAAATACTACCTGCCCTTGTGTTTCTGCTCTCCTAGGACCAACAGCTACGTAGGCGCCGAAGACAACAGTGAGTACTGCACCTACGACACGGGGGAGGGGGAAGGCAAAAGTTAGGGGGACACCCACCAAACACCCCCACCCCCACCCTCGCATATTACAACATACACACCAATGCATTCACAAAAATCACAGTAACAACCCACAATCCCCCCGGAAGAATGAATACACAAAGCGACAATCGGTCAAACAATGTAATGTGCCAATATACATGTCATACAAAAATATACAGATATATATTTGAAAATCAGTCATAATTATATACAATACGAGAAGTAGTGCATTTATGTACATAACAATGTCCGTGCACCATCAGTCCAAAAATACATGGGCGAGGCCCACAAACGATACCTGACCACAATCGGAGAGAACACTGCCGGGGCATCAGATAGAAATACTACAGGCACCTCAGGGGGAAGGGAAGGGGGGGCACCTCAGCCGGATGACTGCAAAGCCAAATCCACAACGGGGCTCCATGCCCATTTATGCCCTCCTGGGGAGTGCAAAGCCACAGTCTCTCAAGTTGATGCAGGTCTCTACTGGTACTGGGGGGGACTGGTGCCCAGACTGGATGAGTCTCCCTGTGAAAGGTAGTGTCCTGTCACTGTCCCAGCTGCACATGGGATAAGGATGCCTGATGTGGCGGGCCATTCATTCCTCCCCGGTGCATTGTCCTGTTCAGCGGTGCTTTGCCATGGCGGTCTTTGCCGTGTTCAGCGGTGCTCTGCCATGGCGATCTTTGCCCTGTTCAGCGGTTCTTTGCCATGGCGGTCTTTGCCCTGTTCAGCAGTGCTTTCCCATGGCGGTCTTTGCCCTGTTCAGCGGTGCTTTGACATGGCAGTTCAGGACTGTTCAGCGGTGCTTTGCCATGGCGGTTCAGGACTGTTCAGCGGTGCTTTGCCATGGCGGTCTTTGCCCTGTTCAGCAGTGCTTTGCCATGGCGGTCTTTGCCCTGTTCAGCGGTGCTTTGCCATGGCGGTCTTTGCCCTGTTCAGCGGTGCTTTGACATGGCGGTTCAGGACTGTTCAGCGGTGCTTTGCCATGGCGGTTCAGGACTGTTCAGCGGTGCTTTGCCATGGCAGTCTTTGCCCTGTTCAGCGGTGCTGTGCCATGGCGGTCTTTGCCCTGTTCAGCGGTGCTTTGACATGGTGATTCTGATAAGGACATTGCTGTGTGGCATGACGTTCTATACACTGGACATTGGTGTGTGGCATGACGTCTTCTACACTGGACATTGGTGTGTGGCATGACGTTTCATCATTGCCCAGTGGGGCTGTGGCAGCCGGGGCCCTCCAGGGCACTGACTCCAGCGGAGGTCTCCGGACCAGTGACGATTCCTGGGCCCTCCTGGGCTGTGACTCTGGCGGTGGTCTCCTGACCAGTGACGATAGTGGGGCCCTCCTGGGCACTGACTCCGGCGGTGGTCTCCTGACCAGTGACGATACTCGGGCCCTCCTGGGCTGTGACTCTGGCAGTGGTCTCCTGACCAGTGACGATAGTGGGGCCCTCCTGGGCTGTGACTATGGCGGTGGTCACTGGACCAGTAACGACGGTGCTGGCGGTTGTGTCTCGACCGCCGGAAATGATGGCGCACTTCTCCGCTGTGACACTCACAACAGGCTGGGCAGACTTCCTCTGGCCCTTCTGCACCTTTGGTGGAGTCACAACTGACTCTCCAATCCCCTTGGAACCCATGTCAGTTGTTTTCCCACCAGGAGTCTTAACACGGTCCCGTCGTCCACTCTCCAATTTTGGAGCCTTTACAGAGGGTGGTCTGCCAGTGCCATGGCTCCGGGTCCTACTGCTTGCCCTGGTTGCCGGTGCACTCCAAAAACCTTGAAAAGGCACCACTGGTATTGGAGGCTTTTTGGCTGAGGCGCTACGACGGGACTGATGAATTGGAGGGTGGGGGTGGGGGCAAAAAGGTCAACAGTTTCTGACGAACACTGGGATGGGTAGCTGGAGGGGGTCTGGGAGTGGAGGAAGAGGAGGTGGTTGTCGGAGGTGTAACTTTAGGTGTTTTGGGTGCATGTGCAGGTACTGGAGGCTGTCGTGAGGTGGATGGATGTTGGGTGAGTGATTGGCGGCGTTTGTGTACTTTGGGAGGGGGTGTCACAGACACACTGGGAGAGGACACAGGAGACGTGTAAATGGCAGTGGAGGTGGTAAGTGCAGGTGAGCAGCTTGTGGTGCTGGGTGTCCTGGTGCGATTCATGGTGCCTGTAGATGTGGTGCATGCAGGTGTGTGTGTAGATGACACTGGGAGGGAGGAGGGAGAAGAGGAGGAGGGGGACACAGTGGAGGCAGTGGATGTTGTTGTGTCGGTATGTGGCTGAGGCTTGCGTGAGTGCTTGTGGTGTGTGTGGTGCCTATGTTTGCTTGAGCTACTTGTGTGTGTTGACTTGTGTGCATGCTGGTCTGTAGGTGTGCTGGGGTACAGGAGATTGGGTCTGGGTTGGAGGGGGAGCCTAGACACAGGGACAATTGCTGCCATCAGTGCTGAGGCCAAAGATTGCAGGGTTCGCTGGAGGACAGCCTGACCAGAATGAATGCCCTCCAGGAATGCATTACCGTGTTGCAACTCTCGTTCTACACCCTGGATGGCATTCACAATGGTAGACTGCCCAACAGTGAGTGACCTGAGGAGGTCAATGGCCTCCTTACTGAGGGCAGCAGGGGTGACTGGGGCAGGGCCTGAGGTGCCTGGGGCGAAGGTGATGCCCACACTCCTGGGTGAGCGGGCACGGGGCAAACGCTGAAGGGCTGCTGGGAGGGCGGTGCTGGTAGGGGAGGTGGCGGCTGTACCTGTAGAGGTGGGGGGCACAGATGGTGCCGCCACCACAAGGGAGCCCACATCGTCGAACGAGTCTGTGTCGCTGCTTGGTGATCCGTTGGCCGACGTGAAGCTCCCCTCGCCCTCTGTCCCACTGGTGCATTCAGAGTCCGTGGTGTGGCCCTCCATGGCCATGTGGGATGCAGCTCCCTCGTGCTCCGGTGCCACTCTACCTCCGCCTGTTGATGCTGATGTACAAAAGGACAGGGAGAGCAGACAAAGGGGGGAGACAGAAGAAAGAGGGTTTTAGTGCATGGCATACCGCTACCGTTGGCGGACAAGACAAACGCAGCTGCCCCCTGCATTACGCCGTGCTCCTGCCCTCTGCACATGCAATTTCTGGGATATGGCCTATATGGCAATGGTGGACATCGGTGCACATGCATGCCACAGGGGCAACTATACCTCGACTTGGCACTCTGCTGAGGTGGGGTAGAGTGCCACATGGCCTACATTACGGAGGGGACTTGCCTACCAAACTCGCCCTGGCCTAGGGACACCCACAGCCCACCTCCACCACCCAGACACGTCCATTGCACGCAAAGTCAGCAGAATGAGGTTGTACTCACCCCCTTGTGTCTGCTGTGATGCCCTCAAGCGCCCATCAAACTCCGGGTAGGCCACCGCCAGGATCCGGAACATCAGGGGGGTCATGGTGCGACGGGCACCCCTCCCACGTTGGGAGGCCATCCCCAGCTTAGCCTCTGCCGTCTTCTTGCTGCAGCGGCGAATGTCCTCCCATCTCTTACGGCAGTGGGAGCCCCGTCTCTGGTGGGCCCCCAGGGTCCAGACCTCCTTGGCGATGGCACGCCATATATCCCTCTTCTGGTGGGCGCTGACCTACATGACATGCACAAGGAAAGAGGAACAGTCATTACCAACTGCACCGTCGTTGTGAGTTGCCCCCTCCCTACTCTGGCCATGTGGCCCATACATTCCCTTGCATTAATGTTCTATGGACTCTGCCCCCTTCCCTCTTCCAACCAGCCCTCTCCAACCAGGCCTAGCACATCCAACGTGCTCCCTCTGTACTAACCTGTTGGTCTGGAGGACCGTAGAGTAGCGTGTACTGGGGAGGACCCCGTCTACCAGTTTCTCCAACTCCTGTGCAGTGAAGGCAGGGGCCCTATCCCCAGACGCAGCAGCCATCGTCGCTTCCAGACCGAGGTCACAGCAGCACTTGCAGTGTAGGTTCTCTCCTGTCGAAGGTCAGGTAGCTAGTGATTGAACAGATAGAAAATGGCGGTGAAGTCCGCGGCGGTGCGCATCATCACCGCCAGCGCACCTGTTCATTGGCTCCTGGGACCCATAGGGTCCAATGTTAACCAATGCAGCATTGCGCCGCGGTCTACGACCGCCTACCGCGACGGTGTGTGACGCCAGTGCTGTTACCCCACAATCCCATTGTCCCACTTTAGAGGTCAGGCAGCCGCCATTTCAGGGGCCCACATGGCTCCATTTACTTCTGCGTCACACATAGCTAGGCCTACACTCAACACACATACAGGAAGGGTTTTGTGAGTGGTGTAGTCTTGTGTGTGACTGTGGGTACATACCTGGATAAGTAATGACTGGTTCTTCGCTGTTGTCCTTCGGAGGCACCGTCTGCTGGGACATATGAGAAGATGGCGGAATCCTCCGGTGTACCGACCACTGGTGGACCTGTTGACAATGGAAGAGCGACATGTCATTGTAACCTACCGGTTTGACCGTGCCACAATCCAGGAACTATGTACCCAGTTGGAGCCAGACCTGATGTCACCAATCCTCCATCCGACTGGAATCCCCCCTGACATGCAGGTGCTGTCAGTGCTCCATTTCCTTGCAAGTGGGTCTTTTCAGACAACTGTGGCCATGGCATCAGGGATGTCCCAGCCTATGTTTTCCAACGTGTTGTCCTGAGTGTTGTCTGCCCTGCTGAAACACGTAAGGAGATACATCATTTTCCCTGAGGTGGAGGATTTGCCTACAGTGAAAGGTGACTTCTATGCCCTTGGACATATCCCCAACGTCATAGGTGCTATTGATGGTACCCATGTAGCTGTGGTCCCCCCCCACAGGAGTGAACAGGTGTACAGGAACAGGAAGAGTTATCATTCCATGAATGTCCAGATGGTCTGTTTGGCAGACCAATACATCTCCCAGGTAAATGCTATGTTCCCTGGCTCAGTGCATGACGCCTACATCCTGCGGAATAGCAGCATCCCTGATATGATGGGTCAACTCCAGAGGCACCGTGTATGGCTATTGGGGGACTCTGGTTACCCCAACCTTTCGTGGCTATTGACCCCAGTGAGGAATCGCAGGACCAGGGCAGAGGAACGGTACAATGAGGCCCATGGGCGGACCAGGAGGGTGATCGAACGCACCTTCGGCCTCCTGAAGGCCAGGTTCAGGTGCCTCCATATGACAGGTGGATCCCTATTCTACTCACCGAAGTCCATGCTCCATAATTTGGCTTTGCGACTCCAGGTGCCTTTTCTGCAGGAGGATGATCCAGATGCCGGTGTTGTAGCAGCTGTGGAGCATGTGGAGCCTGTGGACAGTGATGAGGATGAAGCTGATGAAGAAGACAACGACAACAGGGAGTCAGTCATACAGCAATATTTCCAATGAGACACAGGTGAGTACATTTTCATTTTTAGCATTACATAAACTTTCACACGTCTACCTCTATCCTGTTTTTCGATTTGAGTCAACATTTGGTAACTGAGTTGTACCCTTCCATTACGGTTTCACAGGTGTGGTTACCTACGTGTCAACTGCTTGCATCCTTCAAGGGCTTGTGATGTGTGACATAGGTATGTTAGCTTTAGAATGGTACACCCATTATGACACTGTCATTGATAATAAATTTTTACTGAATCACAGACTGACTCCAGATTGTTTTGTGTTTCAAGGGTGTTTATTGAAGTGCTCAGAAATGGGAGGGGGTTGGAAAATGAGGATGAGTGATGGTGGAGGAATGTCCATGGCAGAGTCCAGTCTATTAGTCTCACAGGTGCACTGCCCATCTGGGCATAGGAAGTGGAGTTGGGGCAGTTAAAGTATGGACAGGGTAACAAAGTGGGACGGTGGGGGGACAATGACGGTGGTCTCATTTCCTGGCGGGGGTCTTGCCATCTTGCTCTGTCCTGGATCTCAATCAATCAATCAATCAGTGAATTTATAAAGCACGCTATGTACCCGACAGGGTTTCGAGGCGCTGGGGGGGGGGGAGGGTGCTGCTAGCGTTCGAAGAGCCATGCCTTGAGGAGTCTCCTGAAGGTGAGGAGGTCCTGGGTCTCGCGTAGTGAGGTGGGGAGAGAGTTCCAGGTCTTGGCAGCGAGGAAGGAGAAGGATCTGCCGCCAGAGGTCTTGCGCTGGATACGGGGGACGAAGGCGAGGGCGAGGTTGGCGGAGCGGAGTTGACGTGTGGGGACGTAGAAGTTGAGTCTGGTGTTTAGGTAGGTGGGTCCGGTGTTGTGTAGTGCCTTGTGTGCGTGGGTGAGGAGTTTGAAGGTGATCCTTTTATCCACCGGGAGCCAGTGGAGGTCCTTCAGGTGGGGGGAGATGTGACATCGGCGGGGTATGTCGAGGATCAGGCGGGCGGATGCGTTCTGTATGCGTTGGAGTAATTTGATGTCTTTCGTTGGGATGCCTGTGTAGAGTGCGTTGCCGTAGTCAAGTCTGCTACTGACGAGGGCTTGAGTTACTGTCTTCCTGGTTCCTGTTGGAATCCACTTGAAGATCCTGCGGAGCATGCGGAGGGTGTTGAAACAAGAAGAGGAGACGGCGTTGATCTGTTTGGACATGGTGAGGGCAGAGTCGAGGATGAAGCCGAGGTTTCGTGCGTGGCTGGCTGGGGTGGGTGGGGGTCCGAGGGCGGTGGGCCACCAGGAGTCGTTCCAGGGCGAGGGGGTGCGTCCGAGGATGAGGACTTCCGTTTTGTCGGAGTTGAACTTCAGGCGGCTGTTGTTCATCCACTCGGCGATGGATTTTAGTCCCTCGTGGAGGTTGGTTTTGGCGGTGAGCGGATCTTTGGTCAGGGAGAGGATGAGCTGGGTGTCGTCGGCGTAGGAGATGATGCTGAGGTTGTGATGACGGGCCAGTTGTGCGAGGGGGGCCATGTAGACGTTGAACAACGTTGGGCTAAGATGAGGTTGGTGGCTTTGGAGCGGAAGGGTGAGAGTCGGACTCTCTGGGTTCTGTCGGAGAGGAAGGATGAGATCCAGTTGAGGGCTTTGTCTTGGATGCCGGCTTCGTGGAGACGGGTTAGCAGGGTGCGGTGGCAGACTGTGTCGAAAGCGGCTGATAGGTCGAGGAGGATGAGGGCTGAGGTTTCGCCGTTGTCCATTTGTTGTCTGATCTCAGGGACCGTTTGCGTGGTGGTTGTCCGTCTGCAGGGGGTGGGGTGCTGGTGTGTTGGTCCTGTGGCGGGGCGTCCTGTCCACTAGCTCCGGCGGAGGTGGTGGGCATTTCATCGTCCTGGCTAGTGTCAGGGGCCCCTTGGAGTGCCACGGTGTCCCTCAAGGTCGTCTGTATGTCCTTCAGCACCCCTACGATGGTGCCCAGGGCGGAGCTGATGGTCCTGAGCTCCTCCCTGAACCCCAAATACAGTTCGTACTGCAGGCGCAGGGTCTCCTGCAACTTGTCCAGGACCGTGGCCATCGTCTCCTGGGAGTGGTGGTAGGCTCCCATGATGGAGGAGAGGGCCTCGTGGAGAGTGGGTTCCCTTGGCCTGTTCGCCCCCTGTCGCACAGCAGCCCTCCCAGTTCCCCTGTGTTCCTGTGCCTCCGTCCCCTGGACCGTGTGCCCACTACCACTGCCCCCAGGTCCCTGTTGTTGTTGGGGTGGTGGGTTACCCTGGGTTCCCTGTAGTGGTGGACACACCGCTGATTGACCTGTCCTGGGTAGGGAGGTTTGGGCCCGCTGGGTGGGTGCTGTGCTGGTGTTACCAGAGGGTGGAAGGTCGGTGTTGGGCTGTGCCTGTGCAAGGGGAACCGACTGTCCCGAGGCCCACGATGGTCCGGGCTCGTCATCAGGATCCAGTAGGGCAGAGCTGCTCTCGTCACTGTGGGCCTCTTCTGGGGGTGGAGTGGTGTTGTCTGGACCCTCTGGTGTGGTGACGGTCCTTCGGGTTCCTGCAGGGGCATAAGAACATGATTATTGCATGTGTGTGTAATGGTGTGCAATGGGTGGGTGTTTGTGTACCCCAGTGCAAGCATTCTGTTGTGTGGGTTTGTGTGGTGATGGTTGGGGGGGGTGTACTGAGTATGTGCAGTGGGCATGCTTTAGTGAGGGGTGTCCATGCTTAGTTGTGTCATGCAGGGCTTGGTGTTGGGATGGGTGGTTTGTGTCATGGGTACATTAGTGAGGAGTTGTAGTGGTAGGGGAGGGGCTGAGGGAGGGGGTGTGTGATAGCATGCAGGTAGGGTGGGGGATATGATAGTTACGAATTGACTTACCAGTGTCCCATCCTCCACCGACTCCTGCGAGGCCCTCAGGATCTAAGATGGTCAAGACTTGCTCCTCCCATGTTGTTAGTTGTAGGGAGGAGGTGGGGGTCTGCCGCCAGTCCGCTGTACTGCGATGTTGTGCCTGGAGACCATTGAACGCACCTTCCCCCGTAGGTCGTTCCACCTCTTCCTGATGTCCTCCCTATTTCTTGGGTCCTGTCCCACTGCGTTCACCCTGTCCACTATTCTGCGCCATAACTCCATCTTCCTGGCTATTGATGTGTGCTGTACCTGTGAGCCAAATAGCTGTGGCTCTACCCGGACGATTTCCTCCACCATGACCCTGAGCTCCTCCTCGGAGAAGCGGGGGTGTCGTTGGCGTGACATGGAGTGGTGTGTGTGATATGTGAGGTGGTGTATGTGGTGATGGTTGTAGTGAGTGTAGTGGTGTGTGGTGTTTTGTGCGTGGATGTTGTGTGGGTGATGGTGTTGTGTGCCTCTGTGTAGTGGGGTTGTCTATTCTGTGCTCTCTCTCTGTCGCCTTTGTGTCTAATTTTTGGTCGTAGGGGTTTGTGAGTGATGTGGGTGTGTGTTTTATATTGTATTGGGTGAGTGGGAGCGTTGTTTGTATGTGTATCAGGTGTGTGTATTTGTAATTGTCCAATGTGGCGGTGTTTTGTATATGTGTGTGTATTTTGAGCGTGGCGGTGTGTACCGCCAATGGAATACGGCGGTTGAAAGACCGCCACGTGGATTCGTGGGTCGTAATAGCATGGGCGTGTTTCTGTTGGCGTGGAGGTGGAGGTTTTGTTTCCGCCAGTTTATCACTGACCTTTGGTGTGACGGTGTTGTGTGGGTGTCTGAATTTCGGCGGATTCTAAGATGTGGGTCATAATAGCTGTGGCGGAATGCCGCGGCGGTGTATTGGCGGTCTTCTGCACGGCGGTAAGTGCCTTTTACCGCCAATGTTGTAATGACCCCCTATGTGCTTTATCATAATATATTTAGTTTTTCTTTGTGTTTTCTCCAAACTACACCTTACCAAGTCAGGCGACCATTGTTCAACTTCAGTGTTCATCAACCATGCAGGACCAAATTTGCATCTTGGTTTCTCATTATCACAAAGGGGCTCAATCCTGTGCTATCATTCTCTGTAATCCTATATGCCCAGGCTGCCTTCTGTACAGCAGTGTGCCAGTCACAATGTTGCTTCATGGCACTCTGAATAACCACCTTTATAACTCTGTTGAATCTTTCCACTGTGCCATTCCCACTGGGGTTATACAAGGAAGTAGTCTTATGCTTTATACCCACTCTCTCAAAGTATGTTTTAGCTGTGTTAGAAACAAATTGAACACCATTGTTACTCATCAAAGATGCAGGAATTCCTTCCGACCAGAATGTCCTGTCCAAAAATTCCACAACTGTATTGGTCTCTGTCTTTTCCGCTACGTCAGCCATTGGCCACTTAGAGATGAAATCCATCAAAACAATTACATATTCTTGTGACTCCCCTACATAACCAAACAAATCCAGTGCTACACACTCCCCAGATTGCTTAGGCAAGAACTTCTGATCCATCTGCGGTCTCAGAGTACACAGACTCTTATCAGCCGTAGAACACACTTCACAAACCCCAACAAATCTCTCTGTAACCTTGTCTATCCCCAGCCACCAAAATAAGTCCTTAACAATAGATTTGGTTCTAACAATACCAGAATGCCCCTCATGGCAGACTTCCAAAATTGCTTCCCGCAGTCCACATGGAGGAATAATCTTCTTACCTCTAACAATGATATTCCTCTCCACTGAAAGTTCAGACCTAACTTCCCAAAAATGTCTACACAATTCCGATAACTGATCCTTTTTAGGCCAACCTTCTAAAACATATTTCAAAACCAACTGTAACACAGTGTCTTTTTCCATCTCCCTCTCCCAATACTCTTCCTTGATGGCCGGTTTACCATAGTCATGTATCAAATCCACTTTGCAATCATTCCACCTGTCCTCCTCACATTTTTCTAACAAACAAAGCATCATACACAGTCAGCAACACGTTTATTTTTACCCGGTACGTACCCCAAGTGGTACAAGTAATCCTTCATTCTCATGGATAACCTAGCAATTCTCGCTGAAGTGAACACACTTCCTTCACTTGTAAGTAATTTGATAAGAGGTTTATGATCACATTGGATGGTGACAGTCTTCCCTCACACAAATGTACGAAAATGCTCTAATGCCCATGTACAAGCCAATGCCTCCTTCTCTATGATGGGATATTTCTCCTCCGAAGATGACTGGAGGCAAACAAAGTAATAGTTTCTTTACCCTTGTTATCCTTTTGTGACAGAACTGCGCCTAGACCCTGTTACTGGCATCTGGCATCTGTTGTCAAAAAGCAGTCCAAGTTAGAATCAAAACCCCCCAGATGAGCTACTTTACTAAGTTCTTTCTTAATTCTAACAAATTCCTCCTCACAGTGTGAATTCCGTACAAATCTCACATTCTTTTTTAGCAAAAGTCGCATGTTGTAAACCTTTTCCGCAAAATTGTGAACGAATTTTGCACAATATATATCACAAATTCAACATCATTCAACATCATCTTTGCTGCTAGGCGAGGGTGCGCTAACAATGGCATCAATCAAAGATGATTTAGGTTTCACTCCTTCATCACTGATTTGATGTCCAAGATAATTCACACTCCTTTCGGCAAATTTAGATTTACTCAATTCCACTGTTAGACCCTTGTCCTCTAACACTATTAGCACCTTCTGTAATCTCTCATGTGCTTCACTGTTCTCCCCAAACACCAGTATATCGTCCTGAATGAAGATTCACACCCTTCACTTTCCCAAATAACTTATGCATTAAACGGTGAAACACAGCAACAGCCGATTCTAGGCCAAAGGGTATCCTTTTAAATTGGAAGCACCCAAAAAGTCTGATGAATGCTGGGAGTTTTCTTGACCTAGGGAGAACTAAATTTGGTGATAGGCTGCAGATAAGTTTATAGTTGAGAACTCTGAAGACTTGAGACCATTTCTGTGATCCTTGGTAATGGAAAACGATCAACAACAATGTTATTGTTCAAATGACGCAAGTCTATACATAGAGAATATTTCCATTGCTATGTAGAGCTACTACCATTGGTGACATCCATTCTGAGCTCTCTATGGGTTTGATAACATCCATTTGTACCAGTTTGTCAAGTTCCCTAGATACATCATCCCTTATCATTATCGTTACAGTCCTCAATTTGTGTATTTTCAGAACACCATCACCCTTTAGCACAATGTCATGTTCATATTAATTTAAGTTCCCCAATTGTTTACTTAACACCTTTGGGAACTTTTCCTCCATTTCCTTGTTCAAAAAAGTACAGTGGTTCATCAATAAAATTTTCTCTTCACTATTTGGGTCCAAGACCATAATCAATCAATCAATCATAGTATTTATAAAGCGCGCTATGTACCCGTCAGGGTTTCGAGGCGCTGAGGGGGGGGGGAGCGCTGCTGATTTAGCGGTCGAAGAGCCAGGTCTTGAGGAGCCTTCTGAATGCGAGGAGGTCCTGGGTCTGGCGAAGAGATGTGGGGAGAGAGTTCCAGGTCTTGGCGGCGAGGAAGGAGAAGGATCTGCCGCCGGATGTCTTGCGCTGGATTCGGGGTACGATGGCGAGGGCGAGGTTGGCGGATCGGAGTTGACGTGTTGGAGTGTAGAAGTTAAGTCTGGTGTTGAGGAAGGAGGGTCCAGTGTTGTGAAGTGCCTTGTGAGCGTGGGTCAGGAGTTTAAAGGTGATCCTCTTGTCTACCGGGAGCCAGTGGAGTTCCTTTAGGTGAGGGGAGATGTGACTTCGTCACATGTAAATTTCCTTAGTACTTCCATCCAAGGACCAATGGTCCACTTTTAGCTACATAAAATTTTCCCCTAGCTTTCCTATTCTTAAATGAAAATAGTAAACATCTGAACACCAAAAGGTCGATCTTCTTGCCAGTATAACTTTCAGGACTTATATCCGGTTTCAACAATTGTGTACCAATTTTCTCCACAAAATTCCTCCTCCACACTTCTTTGTTGATTATGGTAAAAGGTGACCCTGAATCCCCATATATCATAATAGGTACACCACCAATTTCCATTTCACATACAGGTTTGTCCTTCGTACTGTTGTCATTTATATTTAGTACAAACTTTCCCGGTATACGTCCAGCATCTCCTAAGTATGCATTTTTCTCCTCCTCATCACTTTTACTCTGACTCTTGCCATCATATATGCACTGAACAGTTTTACTCTTCCTTCTACACACTCTAGCAAAATGCCCGTTGATGCCATAATTACTACATCTCTGTTTCAACGCAGGGCACATTTTAGCGTATGATAAATGTTTTTTGCTGTCACACCTATAACATCTTCTCTCATTATTATCATTCCTTTCTTTGTGACTTGTTCTCTGTTCCTTCACTTGTTTCCGGTTTGTCACCTTATAAACACATTCACTTCCTTTTTTTTCCAGTTACCCCTGTTTCCTGTACTTCCTGTGATGCCTAGATGCCAAGCAACATTTTCAGCAAAGCGTCTTTTAAGCATTAATCGGTGCGCATGGTTCAAGCAACGCGCATACCCAATAACTCTAAACGAGTCTTGAAAAGCGTCTCCGTTGTCCTGGTAACTGCAATAATGTAGGCAGCGTGAGCACCGCGATCTCAACAGTGACGTCACAGCACGTACACAGTGTCTGTCACACGCGTATCCACGCGCAGTGTAACGGTGAATTACATGGTCCCAAAACGAAGTCAAACCTCCCTTCCTACCGGCAACCGCAAATTCTGACTGTTGCAATCCACTGATTCACCGGAATTGCTCAGACTGAGACACACACGCTGATCCTGGCAACACCGAGAAGGATTCTCCACATAGAGAACCATGTGCGGCCCATCAATCAGCTCGTCACCAAATTGTGGTAGTCTTATCCTCACAAATGGATACCAGATGGTAAGTACATGTGGATATTTCTTTTAATGTAAGTTCTAGTAATACAGGAAACAGTGTACCATGCTCCTCAGACACCGAGTACCCAAACGTCACCAGTCGAGCCTCGCTATCATCTCGGAACTTGGAACCCAAATATGTCATAACATTGACATAAGCAACACACAACAGCCCCTCCTCAAAAACCAGAATACTTTGTCTCAGAACTCAGCACCCCTACCTAGATTGAATATTTGACTATAACACTGCACAGCACCCCTCTACCTTTTGACCAGGTTTGTGCTACACAATTGCAACGTATATACATGCACACATGCATACAATCAAACTGGACCCTTAGATCAATACACTTTGGGGGTAGACAAAGAATAGACATGGGTGCTGGAGCTGGAGAGAGCACAGTGCGCATGTGTGTTTGGCCGGACCGAGATGGCAGGCCAGACACATATGTGCATTGAGGGGAGTGCACAGTGCACTCCCCTCATCAGCGTCATCCCCATTGGCCCTACCCCTTTAACAACGAAAGGATAATAAACACAGTTTATAATCCTTTCGTTGTTAAAGTTTTACAGCTGCTGCTGTTTGCGAGGGCAACGCTCCTCCGCAATAGCGGAGGAGCTGCCGATGAGATCTGGGTTACTGTATTGACATGTCTGATGAGTACACTGTCTTGTTGACCCTTCCTTCAGGCCAAGTGACATTCGTATGGATCTGTCTATGCGACAGAAGATGTCTAAAAAGGGGGAGCAGGAATCCAGACTCATCTTGATACGATTGGCTTGAAGTGATGTATTGGAGTATAGAGCAAGTGTGGACCTATAACATCATACTTGATACTGCATGATGTCACTGGAGGTTCAGCACTGCTTGAATTGTTGATATTTGATGCAGCATAATGACTCCTGTAAAATAATACAGATTTAAATGAAAAGGGGTAAAATCATGTGATTTAGACAGGTGACAAGGAATAAGGATTGCGGATTGAGGATTTGGCTATTTTATACTAAATTGAATGCTCTTAATGTTATTATTGCCACTGCTGATATTTCCTGTTTGGAACAAAATAAAATACAGTGTTAAAAAAGAATATTATAATGTATTCAGTGAGAAGGAAAGAGAACAATTACGCCACACTAGACCTTAAGATTTTCTTTTAAACAAGAAGGTAACTCTCCTTTATCCCATGAAAAGGTATAGCCCTTGATAGGGTCCAAAACAGCTCCCAAAAAGGGTTAACTAAAGTCTCCCAATCCCAATCCCTATCTGGAGCACGTCCCGTGTTTGTCAAGAAAGAGATCTGGGTCCATGTATCTGTGATTGTGTATTACATTTATAAATAATTTAGATCACAACTACAGCCACACACTGAAGTGCTTTAATTGACTAGGATACTAAAAAGGAGGACGATCTTTTTCCAACTTTTTTACTTTGTGGATACTTATAAACCAGGAAAAATAATCAATGTTAGAGCCCCCTTTTTCAAAGCAAAGACAAAAAATTAAACTCTTGACACACCTTCTCTACTTGCACCTCATTAAATCTTGACCACTGATTCTGACAAAAAAATACAGATGCAATAGAAAGAAATTAACGACTGTAGGCCTTTTAACACAGTGCCCACATCAGTTTACAAGAAAAGACGTATTTCTCCTACACAGGTAAATATAGTAGTAATTCTACTCCAGGCAAAAAGATGAAAGTGGCCCTGCGCTGCAGCCACAACACAGCCAGTGGCCCTCTCTGGTTTACAATTTATACAATCTCATCATGGGTTTGTTGGGCGCATAAACAATATAGTCAAAAACTCTACTGTCAAGTTCTCATTTTTTTCTAACACTTCATAATACAAGAACTTTCCAATGTACTATCAAACGACAGTCTTAAATATTTCCACAGGAGCAGATAACCAGCTAAAAATCATTATAGTCTAAAAATCCGCTTGATAGTTTTCAGCCAACACGTGTTTCAAGGTATATTAACAACATCATTATTAATGGACAGTAAGCAAAAAAAAGGAAAAAGAGAGAGAAATCATTGGGGAGTAAGCCAGTTGTATCACTCTGGGGTTGAAACATGCAACTTACACTTTTGTGTTAAGTTTACACTCGGAATTTATGAATACCAAAAGCATTAAACTTATAACAAAAGTGTAAACTTTACTCAAAGGTTAACTTTCCTTTGTGAATCAGGCCCCAATATTCAATATGCCTGCCACCATTTACAAGTCTTGTAAAAGTCCTCTTTCCTCATGGGACATGTGATCTTTCATGGCTTATTCAGCTTCTTCCTTTGGAGATGCAAAACCTCTATCCAGGTGGCACTCAGACTGTGTGCATAACACCAACTTCTCCTACTTCTGAAGGAGAATACTTCCAGGCAGTTCGGAGCACCCCGCCACTGTGCAAGTCCATTGTGAGGAGGTAAGTATGGGCCATGGATCATGACATTTCCAGACCTTTTTAGATGCTTTAGATTTGTATTTGAAAACAGCAAACTCGGTATACAAAGTGGAATTACATTGTTTATTGTTGACACAAAAAACTGCTAGCAGGTCTGATAGATATATTGCTTGTTCAGGTTGAAGCAGGTCGATATGCAAATAATGCTAATGCTGATGCTAAGCTAGCTGCTGCCATTTTGCCCAGGATCGAGAGGGCCTCACAACTGACAACTATGAGAGGTTAAAGGAATACCATGGCTTCGTGTACAAGTATACAGTGTGGGTTGGCAAGCCACCATGTCGCTCCTGGAGAAAAAAGTGGAATTAAAAGCATGCCCTGTCATGTGCGTTGGAATGGGCTACCAAATGTTTAAGGCCAAGCATTGCCATGGCATATTTTGATGAAACATGAAACACATTCTAGTCTGTTGGGTTTATACAGCCACATTTTAAACCCACCTAGCATTGTGTAGTTAGAACAGTATAAGACCAATGGTACAACCAAAAGCAGAGTCAGGGCCGCAGGCTGGGCAGGATGCAGGAGGGTGGTAAGTCAGGGTGCCGCAAAGGAGGTGGTTGGGGAAACACAATTCAAAAAGAAAGGGTTTCTGCAGAATTTACATATTTTGGGGAAAATTGTATCAGTTAAAGGAGAGCAGTAGATAATATCAAGGCCACCTGAGGATTAAATTTACAATCCTGCCGAAGAATTTGTAAACTGTTGCTATATCAAGGCAGGAAGTATCCTTTAGCCAGGATTCATAATAAATATTGAATTCAAAGGAGCAGAGGAAATAAAATCACAAACCTCTATCTTATGACTAGCCAAAGAAGAACTATTGAGAAGGAGACAAGAGAAGCTGCAGACTCCTATATTCTGCCCTCCATGTGGGTGACTGTTAGTGTTAGAAGTATGAGTTTTTATTATAAGGTCTGGCAGTCTGTCACAACCCGAAATCTGATAGCATTGATGGATGTCAATGCCATTTCCTCCTCCTACCCTTATGGGTCCGCTTACTCCCAGTGGTAATCTCAGGGTTTTGACGATGAGTCGTTCATGTGGAGTATAATGGCAGAACAAGGGCTATGTTAGGCCTTATAATGGTTCAATTTTAACCGTGCCGGTCGCGTCGGTGTGTGTAAAGTAAAGAACGTTATACACACTGACGCGACCGGCATGGTTATAATTGAACCATTGTTCTGCCATTATACTCCACATGAACGACTCATCGTCAGACCTAATTCAGTCCAATGGATTCTTGGGACTTTGTTCCCTTTTTTACATATATCTACGTAGCTAATGCCTTGACAAAGTCTTGAAGACGAAACACGTGTCGGCTGTTTCTTTGCTGTTTGGACGTGTATTTGAATTTGATCACTTTATTGGAATCACCTGTAATAAATATCGAGTGTCACCTACTTGCTGGTCTTTGGTTTAATTCCTGAAGCACCACTTGGATCTACCATACGAGGTTACATTTTGGGTGTGCCCTGGCCTTTGGTTCTATTTATACAGGTGACCACTCACTGTTTCCAGTGGGTGTTCCTTTGACACCTGAGGTGGCAGGTGTACGGCTAGCCTGGCACCCACTACTAGCTGTTGCTCATAAAAGACTATCATTAATGAACATTGGATAAACCTTGTCGATGTGCGAATATCTGTGGCATTCCCCACCTGTGATTTTGTTGTAATTATACTGAAGGGATATCAAGACAGTTTTCACAATATTGTGATCTGGACTACACGGTGCGTTGTGAAAAAAGACTAACTAGCCTCAAAGTGTACCTAGAATCACACTCAAGAGTCGAAGTAGGATATCATATAACGCACTGCACAGGAGAATGCTGGGGAGCACAGAAACAAAACTAACAGACATAGGACATTTGAAAGTTACAGGAACAATAAGGCATGAGGAGCAGAGAGAATCGAGAAGGAGAAAAACAGCAAAGGTGATGGAATGAATAGGCAAACTGAAGGATGAGTGAAATAGTCACAATAACAGCTGTTGCCAGACAGTGTGCTTTAGCACATGGCTGGTCTTTATACCATCTCTGCCTCTACTGACTAAGAAGTGCTACTGCTAGGGCTGGTCGTCATCTAGCTGGTATAGCAGAACTGACCTGTCTGACTGGAAGTGTTGTCTCTTACTATGCAGGTCTGTATTTTCCATTGACCTGATTTCCACTGTTAGCGCGTCAGAGCCTTGATAAGTAAACTTACAAGGAGACACGCCTAGGTCGACGAACCTTTGTACCACGTTTGGGGACTTCCAAGGACGAGATGTCCTTTTGGCATCACAAATCAATAGATCAATAATTCAATCAATCAATAACACAGTAACTAATCAACAAGTCAATCAATAACATTTAATAGGAATCAATGAGTTAAACACATCATGACCTTTCAGTCACGAATAACCAAAAACAAGCTAGTTAAGTGTTAGGATATTTATTTCCCTATTGGATACAATCTAATGTCATCTCTATTAACCATATTAGCAACAAATCTCATTAAGAACACATCTAATTTGCAATTTGAACGCTAAATGCGTAGAGAATATTCATTCAGTGATTAGGCACATCATTAATATGAAGCAACTTAGCAAAGTCTCAGCAATACATGATTCAACAAAGCAAGAACTCAATCATTTGTCTATTTGCGTCAGACATTTGTGAACACCTCAACTAACCTCAAATTAGCATCAGCCTGTTGGGCTTCATGCAAAACATTTTTTCGCTAACACAAATTTAGAAAAACATCTAACTATGGCCTCTATCAAAAGAGCAGTTGGTACCTAGAAAGGAAAGGCAAACAGACAATTACAATTCTGCATCAGATAGTTACCAATCCAATAGATCAGCAAACAGCGTCAGTCTTCGTCCTCAGGACATCAGTCGATTCATCATCAGCAGAGATAGGATGGGGCAAAGACTCAATATAGCACAGCTAAGGAATAGGGCCTTCCCTCATATAGAGGAGAAGTTGGCCTCAGGCAAATAATGGGTAGAGGATGGTCTAAAGTAACAGGAAGAATAAACTGCAAAGTCTCAAAAGAATGGCCCAATTTCTCCTTGGGTCGTGCGGTTAAATCAAAACTACCTAATTAGCTCTTAACTCCTCATTGGATAATAATTGGTGCATCATTATCTCTGTCCAATAATTCTTCACGCTCTTTACCAGAATTTCCCACAAACCACAGTTCTCATGTTGCTGATTGGTCCATGTTATTGACGTCTTCATCGGTTGGAATGTCAGGTAAGAAAAGTTACACTTTGCACTCCAGTCAGGGTCTCCATTGTTTTCTCCTAACCCAGGCAGTCTTGCACCTGTTACGAATTACACTGTTGCATTCAGCAAGAATGTCTCCTTGAGCAAGTCGAGTCTCATGAGAAAGAATTTACTACGGCTACACACACATAACTTCTGGAAAAATACAGCTTTGTGTCCTTCAAGAAAACAGCACACTACACGTTTAGAAAATACAGCTTAATATGAGACCAGGCAGCTAGGCCCAGACCCTCGCTAAACTAAGGCCTATTAGTTAATAAGCAAACTCTTAATACATAACTCTAATTATGATACATTATTACAAATTCAAAACATTAGTACATGATTAATTCAAAATTAACAACTTTCATTATTCTTAGTATACATTGGTAGCCACTCCCCGCGGGCACATTTCAAACGTGTGCATTATTTTCTATGTTAACACATTTTCTATGCAGCTTCATCACACAATATATTTCAAGCTTTTCATTTTAATATTGCTTTTAAGAGATACACTCCAACACCACCATCTAAAAATTTTAAGTTGGGTCTTTTACGGCCTGCTGCGTGTGGTGACCTGACACTGACATTGAGGTAGTACAAGAAGGCCCTGACGTAGGATCAGAATGAGTGAAGAGGCGCAGAGATAATTAATTCTTGCACAGAATCAAGGAAGAAATAAGGTGCCAAACCAAGGGAAAAGGAAGTAACAACTTGTTACTTAGGTCTTCCTCAGCAGGAATACGTTACACAAAGGGAAAACGGCACAGTTGAGATGTAGGAAAACAAAATGAACAAAGATGCTGGAAATAAACCCTAAAATTCGCTAAAGATAAAGAGCAATCACTAACTTGCATGCTTGCTGTGCGTATATCCATGCTATATGCAGTTCTTTGATTATGCTGCCTTTCTACCCCACTTACACTTATCATCCAAAGTGTCTACCTTACCTGAATTGCCATGTCTGGTTCTGGCAGCATCTACTCCTACCCATTCACTGTGCAAGATCCAGTGGATTACCTATACAATGCTCAAAAGGCCTACTCATTGGGCTAACAAACATCGAGGGCACCAACCACAATTTCAAGTGAATGATTTCCTCTAGCTGCTGACATGTAATCTTCAGTTTGTATGAAAAACTGTCTCTTCCATATACTGTTACATTTTGTACAGAAGGATCATAAATCCAGTGGCATAAATTAGAAAAACAAAAAATCAGAGGATCCATCTTGTCTTTCGTTTTTTCTCTTCTATGGCAACTCAACCCCCATACTTGCGGATTGTCTTTCAAACCTCTGCTAAATCGCCTGTCATACACATCAAGAATATGAAGCACATAAAATCTGTGATTTCTGCAAGTGGAGATGCGAATTCCAATATCTTATACAGTAGGCTGAAAGGGATACAGGCCTAAAAATGTCACATGTTGCATATGTGATCAGTGGTGTTCAGAAGCCCAGCAGATATTCTTGCCACAAAGGTTCTTCCTACTCATCCAGAGTAGTATATTTTCCTGGCTTCTGTGCCGTTCACATCTCCTCATCCTGACAGTAATGGGCATCAGCGGCCTCAAAGAGTGCATGAAAAAGTTCAGGTAAGGTCATCTGCAATCAGCATTAAGCATCAGAATAAGGTCAAGAGCATCAACCTAATGTAATAAGCATCAGTAAATATCAACTACTGTGCATCTGTTACACTCAGTGCCAAATATGCAGAGGTGCAGGACATAACCATGTGACAGTTTTCAATGAAAGTGTCTCTATCTGCAGGAAACAGTGTGTGAGAGGTGAAGGTCAGGAGGGCTCTGTGTAATGAGGATTGTATGAATATTGAACAAGTCTACAAGGCCCTGTGTAGGAAAGCAGGTCAATATGCCCATGATTAGTTCATCTGGCGCTCTACTGCAGATCGTGTGCAGATTGGATTGCCCACCAGTGTTGAAAAGCATAACTTCATGTGAAAGACGTGGAACTGGCCAGGGCTGATAGCATGACATTGTGTGAAGGATGAGATTGTCTCAAGGGAACTGATTGGTGAAGGTAATCAGGCCTTGCAAGAAGAGCATGCTGACTGGGCCATCACGCCTATGCGGAAGAGATTGCCTGCAAGAAGAGCATGGTAGAAACCTAGCCATGTTCATGTGGGATGTTGAAAATGTAGGTGCCAAGGATATGTGTAGCAAGAAATGCAGTGTAACATAAGCATATCGCCAAAATCCCACGCAGGTCACCATGTTCACTAATGCATGTGCATCAAGAGCTGATTCATCCCTCGGCCACCTGCCAGTTTATATCTGTGTGTTTGTTTTCTGGGAATCTATGTGAGTTGACTGTTATATATTTGTGGAATCAAGATCTTGAATTAGCATGAAGGTAGGATCTGAACTGCAGCCATACATATTTGTGAGGAGAGAACAAACTTGCTGGATGGGCTGCATCGTGACGTACGGGGATCATTGCCAAAAGTAATGGATTGGATGAGTATGAGAACTTAAACCTTCCTTCACTCACGAGACTGGACTACTCAAAGGAAAGGCCAACGTTTGAAAGGCCACTGAAACAACTCTTTTTTCATCCTTAGTTGTGAGTTCCTTTTAATAGAAGATAGCGAGTACTTGGCCAGGAAGCATGGATTCCCCCTAGAATCATTTAAACCACTTGCCTTTCCGTGTGTTCATGTATGGGTGCTGCCTGCGAGTTTATGTGGGTCTGTATATTGTTGTTTGAATATGCTGGTGGGCCTCTATGTGGTGTTTTTGTATATGATTGCCTGTATGTGTGTTTAAAGGTACCGATGTGAATGTGTAAGCTTGTATATGTTTTCTATTTGTGTATTGAAGTAAGTACATGCTGGTCCATTGCAACCATTGTCTAAGTGCATTTTTGCCTCCCTCCCAATGAAGTCGCATTTGCTATGTGTAGGGATGAATTGGCAATCAAGCACCCTTTGCTAGAGGTTCCAAATTTTCGTTAGCATTGCAATTTCTTAGAACTGGTCTTTCTGTGTATCTGGTGATTAGTTTGCAAGGCTGTCATCTATCTTCGTTTCTGTGCATGGGTGTCTTTATGTCTTGTGGCTTTCTACATTGGTGCTTGTAGGTGTGTTGGTCAGTGTGAATGAAGTTTAGTAAAATGTGAATCTATGGATGCATGGATGCCTACAAGTGAAATAGCCCCCCCCTCTATTCACCCATCTAAATGTCTATCTCCCGGTTAATCTATCATTCAGCATGAGTCCTCAAGTGCGTTTGTGACTATGTATGTTATCTGTGTATGTATATATGAGTATCTGAAAGTTTGTTGTTTTGTGTGCCTTCATGCCTGTGAATCTGTTGGCGTTTTTGCAGAAATGTCTATGGGGGTCATTCTGACCCTGGCGGTCCAAGTCACGAATGACGGAAGCACCGCCAACAGGCTGGCGGTGCTTCAAATGGCATTCTGACCGCGGCGGTAAAGCCGCGGTCGCCCTGCCGGGGCCGGCGGTATTCCGCCGTTTTTGCCCCGGCTGGGAGAATCCGCCAGGGCAGCGCTGCAAGCAACGCTTCCCTGGGGATTCTGACCCCCGTTCCGCCAGCCTGTTTCTGGCGGTTTTCACTGCCAGGAAGAGGCTGGCGGTAAGGGGAGTCCTGGGGCCCCTGTGGGCCCCTGCACTGCCCATGCCAGTGGCATGGGCAGTGCAGGGGCCCTCTAACAGGGCCCGGCCAGAATTTTCACTGTCTGCCTAGCAGACAGTGAAAAGCGCGACGTGTGCAACTGCACCCGTCGCACCGCCGCAACACCGCCGGCTCCATTCGGAGCCGGCTCCTGTGTGCCGGCCCAGAGGGAATGTTGGAATGGGGACCGCGGAAATTTGGCCGCATGGAATCACCCCCTATGTGTTCTGTTGGTCTGGGTGCATGGCTGTTTTTTGCGTCTTTTGGTGGGTGTTTGATGCCTGTATGTCTGTTGATGTTTGTTCGTGGGTAGTTTGTTGCTGCATGCATGTTTATAGGTCTGTACGCAGTGCAGACGTATGTATTTGTGCTGTGTATGAGCAGGCACTTAGCGCATAGATAGATATGAGACTGCTTGTTTTCCCAAAATTGTGCTGTCTACAGCAGTGGTTCCCAACCTGTGGTCCGGGGACCACTGGGGGTCCGCGAAGCCTCCTCATGGGGTCCACGACTGCTTAGAAAAGTAAATAATATTAGCAGATTAGGTCCACAGATTTTAGTAATGACTCAGTGGGGGGTCCCCGGATTGCAATATTGATTCTGTTGGGATCCCTGGGTTCCAGTAATGATAAAGTAGGGGTCCACAGAAGTCAAAAAGTTGGGAACCACTGGTCAACAGGTCATACAGTAACACAGAAAATCTGAGAATGAATGTATAAATTGAAGGCATCACAGCGCAGAAACACCTTGCTTTCAACACTGCTTTCTCCCCAGTTACTTATTCTGTATTGCTCTTCTTTTGTTCTGGGTCGTTGAATGAGGTCATTATTTCTACAATGCTGAAGCTGCATAAAGAATCCACAGATATGTCATCTTATAGACCTCTATCAATACTGAATACTGATTTCAAGATTCTTTGTGGCTTATTGGCTGATCGACTGCTCCCAAATTTACCACTCTTGATACATAATGATAGTGAGGTTTTGTCCTGGCCTGCAATGCTTCTCACAACTTCAGGACATTCTAGGATGCTATGGCATGGATTACTCTTGATCTGGAGAAAGCTTTTGACTCCTTGCCATTGGGGTATATGTACAGGGTACTCAAGAGAATGGGGGCAGGCCTGAAGTGGCAGAAATGGGTTCTCTTATTCATGCAAAACAAACGTCCAGTGTTAGTATGCACCAGTGTATCTCAAACTCATTTGTAGGTGGCAGAGGGATTTTCCTAGGATGCCCTTTGTCATCTTTATTATTTGCGATTGTGATGGTGCTCTTACTGATCAGATTGAGACAAATGGAAACACAGGGGGGAATCATGACTCAAGACACAATACATGCAACTTCCTTATATGCTGATGATATCCTCTTATACATCAGAGATGTACAGACAGATCTTACTCCTGCAGCAAAGCTTTCAAATGAATTTGTGGGAATTTCAGGATTACGCATTAATTGATCCTAATCATGTATTTTTTCTCTCCTAGTGGGTGGTATCATGCTTCAGCAAGTGCAGTTGGATCCCAGATTACTAGCCAGCCACTAAATACTAGAGATAGGATTCTGTTCACTGGTTCCTAGTGGTGGCCATCTTAATTCATTACTATTGACAAAAAAAAGTCCACAACTCAGTCTCCCTTCACTACTGCACACTTCACTTGATTGTTTTTGGCATTTGAGAGTGATTTCCCCACATGTCTCCTTTTGCCCCTTCTATCCCTCTCTGGACGGCGGACTCTAACTGACTTAATCTGTTCTACTCATTTGGGGTTATTGTGCCAACAGGCATCTGAAGCCCCCAACAAATGCAATGACTCAGGTATTATTCACTATAGAGGATGCTACCAAATTAGTGAAATGGCTTCATAAAGGGCATCCACAACATTGGAACCAAACCAGAAGCTTCCTATGTTTGAAGTAGGAGGGGGACTTGCCAAACCCACTACATGTTAAGGATTGGCAAAAATACTGCAGTACCCACACAAGGTATCCCACAACTCATGTGTTAGATTTTCAGTTTAACATCCTGACTAGAGTATATTGAACCCCATTGTGCATTGCTTGGATATATCCAGATACAAATTCGACCTGTTCCCACTGTCGAGTTTCAGATGTGGACCTGTCTCATATGCTCTGGTCATGTGGCTCCCCATACCATTTCTAGTCCAAGGTCACAGATCTTCTGTCCATGAGACCAGCCAGACACTAGATAGATCCTTTTACTTCTTGGTGCTGGATCTCTTCCCCCGGCCTGCAACAGGTTGAGTCCCAGCTAAATTTATAGATTTGGTGCTGCTGCTGGCCAAGAGACATATCACAATCAATTGCAAGAGCTCACCCTCCCTGAGAGTGGAGACATGGAGCAAGCTTTTGTTCCCCTGGTTGATATCTGAAAGCACACACTTGCACAAAGAGGAAAGAGATAATTTGAGGAAATGACCCATTGCGTAAGAGTAGGATTGATTAGTGGAAGAATTTAAGGATCATGTTAAAAATGATTCAAATCCTCCGTAAACTCTTCTCTTACTTACAATGCTTGCAGTGGTTATTGAAGTGTTATTGAGTTTGTTTTACAAGTTTCACAAACTTTAGCTACGTCTTCATATTCGATAAGTTGGTGTAGTCGTGTCAGGAATAAGGCCATGCTTGGTCCAGGTCTCACCCGAAACTCCGCTGCGTGACTCTGCGGTGCTTTATGCGCACCACTTGTCATCCCCTCTTGTTTCAAAGGTGGCCCTCAGCGTCGTCTGCCCTGTGGCAAAGCTCATAGAGCTGCAGGTTCAGGACATTGGTGGTCTAAATGCACTTATCAGTGCTATTCTAAGAAGGGACCGCAATTCCCATGTTTTTAGAAGCAGCAGCCATCCTGGGGTGTGGCAGGCCGATAAAGCCCAGCCACACCCAAGCACGTTGCTCACTATTTTGAAGACTTCGATGGAGCCGGACCTCGTGGGGGTTTCTCTGGAGAAAAGCAGAGTTCCTGAATGACAGAGTGTCATCCAACCGAAGTATCCTTGTTTCCATGGTGCATTCAAAAAGGAGTAGGTCATACTCGTAGTGGTAAGGCCTTGCTGAATCCAAGTTTGGAGGAAGTTGTTACTTTCAAAATGTAAAGCGCCCCTTAACATAACGAGCAAAGCGTTTTCAGTTTCTAGAGTACAGCGGCCTTGACACAACGATCAAAGGCATTTCAGAGCACAGGTGTAAAGCGCTCTTCGCACAGCAATTCAAGCGATTCAGTTCACAGATGTAAAGCGCTCTTGGCACGAAAATTAAATCGCTCAGTTCACAGATGTAAAGCGCTCTTGGCACAGCAATTCAAGTGCTTCAGTTGACAGATGTAAGGTGCTCTTGGCACGGCAATTCAAACGCTTCAGTTCATAGATGTAAAGCGTTCTTTGCATAGCAATTTAAGAATTTCAGTTCACAGATGTAAAGCGCCCTTGGCACGACAATTCAAGCGCTTCAGTTCACAGGAGTAAAAGGTTCTTGGCACAACAATCAAAGTGATTTAGGCCACTTGAGTAAAAGCACCCCCTTAGTATAATGAGCGTAGCGCTTTAAGGCAAGACAAGTAAAAGCGCTGCCTGGTATTATAAGTAAGGCGCTTCAAGATCAATGAGTAAAAACTTTTCACTTTTTATATTTGTGAATGTGAAAGTATTTTTGGAGATAAGCAAATCATAGTTTTCATTGTTCTTTGAAAAGCTTAAGATGTGAAAAGCATATTTAATTCTTTGAGATTTTCTAGGTCATGATCAAAGGTTGATGTTGTGAATGCAGAGATGTTACAGGATTGATATTCTGAGTGTAATCATAGTTCAAAGCTCTTGCCATCTCTTGTTTCTGAGGTCAGCCTAGTGCCTTTCCAGATGCACAATCTAGAATTGCATTCCCTATATCATATCTGAATGGTGATGCAGCTACTTGGGCAGTGCCATTAGTCTGATTAGACAGTCCTCTTTTATATAACTGGCGTCGTTTTGTAGAAGACTTCGTAAAGGTTTTTGACAGATGCGCAATTACTATGTCTGCAGACAAAGAGCTACTAGAATTACGTCAAGGAAATAAAGACCTGATAACATATTTGTCACACTTCAACTGGTTAGTGGTGGAAACCACTTGGCCTGAGGAAAAAAGGTCAGCCGTATTTTATCAAGGGCTAAAAGATGAACTAAAAGATGTATTGGCCCAAGTTGAACCACGGTGAAATAAACAAATTCCCCCAAGGGAAAATAATCCAATCAACCACAACCAGAAACGTCCACTGAATTAATTAATCTAACCCTACGGATAGATCACAGACTTTCTGAAAGAAAAGAAGGGAAAAATGGGAAAAAACAAACTGGCGAATGGAAAGATCCAGACATTTTCAATTGTCTTCAGATTCTATGATAGAACCAATGGATATCGGAATTGTTCATCAACCACTGACCAAATAGGAGAAAGACATGCGACGAAAAAATGGTCAGTGTCTGTATTGTGGGAAAAAGGGTCATTTTGTAAAAGAATGCCAAAAGAAACCCAAAGATAAAGTTGCTTCGGAAAATTCACAGGAAAACTAAAGTGCCCAAGAAAAAACGAAGGGGACCTCTTGGGCAAATTGACAATCCCTTCAGTGTGCCCTTGCACAAATTGTTATGTCAAACATTTCCGAATCTTAGTACAAAGGATTGGTGCGGGGAAAAAGACATAGGTGGTCATTACAACATTGGCGGTAAAAGCCGCTTACTGCCGTGCAGAAGACTGCCAACACACCGCCGCGGCCGCAGAATTCCTCCACGGCCATTATGACCCAAAGGCCGGAATCCGCCAAAATCTAGACACCCACACAAGTCCGCCACATCAAAGGTCAGTGATAAACTGGCGATAAGAAATCCTCCACCGTCACGCCAACAGGAATACGTCCACACTATCACGACCCACGAATCCACGCGGCGGTCTTTCAACCGCGGTATTCCATTGGCGGTACACACCACCGCGCTCAAAATACACACACTTTTACAAAACACATCCACATTGGACAATTCGAAATACACACACCTGATACACATACACACACCACTCCCACACACCCAATACAATATAAAACACACACCCACATCACCCACAAACCCCTAAGACAACAATTGCGACTGAAGGCCAGAGAGAGACACCACCATCTACAAACGAGCATCCACAGGCACTCAACACCATCACCCACATTACATCCACGCACCTCACACAACACACCACTAAATATCACCCCACACATCACAACACACTACCTCACACATCACCCACACCACCCCATGGCACTGCAAAGACACCCCAGGTTCTCTGAGGAGGAGCTCAGGGTCATGGTGGAGGAAATCATCCGGGTAGAGCCACAGCTATTCGGATCACAGGTGCAGCACACCTCCATAGCTAGGAAGATGGAGCTATGGCGAAGAATCGTGGACAGGGTCAAGGCAGTGGGACAGCACCCAAGAACACGGGATGACATCAGGAAGAGGTGGAACGACCTATGGGGGAAGGTGCCTTCCGTGGTCTCAAGACACCACATCGCGGTACAGAGGACAGGCGGCGGACCCCCACCTCCTCCCCCACAACTAACAACATGGGAGGAGCAGGTCTTGGCTATACTGCATCCTGAGGGCCTCGCAGGAGTAGCTGAAGGAATGGACTCTGGTAAGTCAAATCTTTACTACTATATCTCCCACTCTACCTGCATGCCATCACATACCCACACCCTCGCCCTCACCCCCATCACTCCTACTCCTCACACATGTCCCAATATCACAAACCACCCATCCCAAACCCAAGCCCTGCATGCAACACCAAAGCATGGACACCCATCACCAAAGCATGGCCACTGCACATACCCATACACTCCCTAAACCATCATCACACAAGGTCCTACACAGGAATGCAAGCACTGGGGTACACGTCACCCACCCATTGCACACTATGGCACACACAGATGCAATAATCATGTTTTTACACCCCTGCAGGACCCCTACCCAACGTCACCGGACAGGAGGGTCCAGACATATCCACTCCACCCACAGAAGATGCCGACAGTGATGACAGCAGCTCTGTCCAACTGGATCTAGACAACCAGCCCGGCCCATCTGGGACATCGGGACAGTCGGATCCCCTCACACTGGCACAAGCCACTACAGGGCTTCCCCCTCTGGAAACACCAGCACAGCACCCACCCAGCGGGACCATACCTCTGTCCCCAGGACACGTCAAGCAGCAGTGTGTCCACCACTACAGGGAACCCAGGCTAGCCCACCACCCCAGCAACAACAGGGACCTGGGGGCAGTGGGCACACCATTCAGGGGACAGAGGCCCAGGGAAACAGGGGAACTGGGAGGGCTGCTGTGCGACAGGGGGAGGACAGGCCCAGGGAACCCCCTCTCCACGAGCCCCTCCAACATCATGGGATCCTACCACCATTCCCAGGAGACGACGGCAACGGTACTGGCCAAGTTTCAGGAGACCCAGCGGCTGCAGGAGGAACAGTATTTGGGCTTCAGGGAGGAACTCAAATCCATCAATTCCACCCTGGGCACCATTGTAGGGGTGCTGAAGGAACTCATCAACACCAGGAGGGACACTGTGGCACAACAAGGGGCCCCTGACACTAGCCTGGACTATGAACTACCCACCACTTCGCCGGCGCTAGTGGATAGGAGGTACCGCCACAGGACCACCACACCAGCACCCCACCCCCTGCAGAGGGAGAACCACCCCGCAAACGGCCCCTGAGATCCAGGACAAAGACAGAGAACGATGCCAAGAACCCCACCAAGAAATTAGACCACCCTGATTGTCATCCTTCTGTCCCACCTTGTCACCCTGTCCATCCTTAAACTGCCCTAGCTCCACTTCCTATGCCCCTTTGGACAATGCACCTGTGAGAGTAATAGACTGGACTCTGCCATGGCCATGGACATTCCTCCACCATCACCCCTCACCATTTTACAACCCTCTCCAATATTGAGCACTTAAATAAACACCCTTACAACAATCTGGAGTCTGTATGTGATTTCGAAATAGTGTATTAGCAATTACAGTGCCAAAATGCTCTTTCAATTGTAATACCAACATACCTATGTCACACAGCTCTAGTCCATGAGGAAACAAAGCAGATGTCACACTGTGGGACCCACATCTGTGAAATTGTAAGGGAAAGTGACAACTCAGTGACCATACACTGGGTGAAAATGACAGACAGTAGAGAGGTATTGGATTTAAAATAGATGTAGCAGGCAGGTTTGTCTTCTTACCTGTGTCTCACTGGAAGTATTGCAGGATCACCGTGTTCATGTTGTCGATGTCCTCTTCTTCTGCTTCCTTGTCTTCACTGTCCACAGGATCCACAGCTGTCACAACACCTCCATCTGGACCATCCTCCTGCAGAAAAGGCACCTGTCATCGCAAAGCCAAGTTGTGAAGCATACAGCAGGCCATGTTGATCTGGCATACCTTCTTTGGTGAGTAGACTAGGGAACCACCTGTCATATGGAGGCACCGGAACCTGGCCTTCAGGAGGCCGAAGGTCCGCTCTATAATCCTCCTAGTTTGCTCATGGGCCTCATTGTAGCGTTCCTCTGCCCTTGTCCTGGGATTCCACACTGTGGTCAATAGCCATGACATGCACTGAGCCAGGGAATTTTGCATTAACATGGGAGATGTACTGGTCTGCCAAACACACCTTCTGCACATTTATGGAATGGTAACTGTTCCGGTTTCTGTACACCTGTTCACTCCTGCGTGGGGGGACCAAGGCCACATGTGTCCCATCAATGGCACCTATGATGTTGGGGATATGTCCCAGAGCATAGAAATCACCTTTTCACTGTAGTCAAATCCTCCACCTGAGGGAAAACGATGTAGCTCCGCATGTGTTTCAGCAGGGCAGACACCACTCTGGACAACACGTTGGAAAACATAGGCTGGGACATCCCTGATGCTATGGCCACTGTTGTTTG
Source organism: Pleurodeles waltl (assembly GCF_031143425.1). Taxonomy (NCBI): domain Eukaryota; kingdom Metazoa; phylum Chordata; class Amphibia; order Caudata; family Salamandridae; genus Pleurodeles; species Pleurodeles waltl. The sequence goes on from NC_090439.1 coordinate 856,638,063, forward strand.
AAAATACCCACTTGCTAGGAAATGAAGTACTGACAGCACCTGCACTTGAGGGGGGATTCCTGTGGGATGGCGGATAGTTGACATCAGGTCTGTTCAGCGGTGCTTGAGACGGCGGTGCCCTGTTCAGCGGTGCTTGAGATGAAGAGCCCTGTTCAGCGGTGCTTGAGATGAAGGGCCCAGTTCAGCGGTGCTTGAGATGAAGGGCCCAGTTCAGCGGTGCTTGAGACGGCGGTGCCCTGTTCAGGGGACCTTGAGACGGCGGTGCCCTGTTCAGCGGTGCTTGAGATGAAGGGCCCTGTTCAGCGGTGCTTGAGATGAAGGGCCCTGTTCAGCGGTGCTTGAGATGAAGGGCCCAGTTCAGCGGTGCTTGAGACGGCGGTGCCCAGCGGAGCAGTGCTTGAGACGGCGGTGCCCTGTTCAGCGGTGCTTGAGACGGCGGTGCCCAGTGGAGCGGTGCTTGAGATGAGTGACCTGGTCAGCGGATCCGGCCCAGGCATGGATGTCACTCGCCACCTGACATGTGGCTGGCGGGGCCTTCCTGCCCATCTGTCTGGTGGCTTGCGGGGCTCTCCTGGGCTGCAGTACCCGGCCTGTGGGTGTCCTCCTGCCCACCTGGGACGTGGCTTGCGGGGCCCTCCTGGGCTGCAGTACCGGGCCTGTGGGTGTCCTCCTGCACACCTGGGATGGGGCTGGTGGGGCCCTCCTGGCCAGCTGGCCTGCTGCCGAACTTGTCGGGCGTGCTGCCCTTCCCACCCTTCCCTGTACGCTTGTGGCCCTTTCCCACCTTTGGCGCGGTGTGCCAGGTGGCACCTAACTTCCTGCCGGAACCAATGTAGGGATTTTGGTCCCTGGGGTCTTTGGTCTCTCGCGTCGGGCACTGGCAATCTTCGGATGCTTTTCCGGGGGTGGGCTGGCCGTGCCTTGGCTCCTAGCTGAACTGGATGCCCTTGAGGGTGGAGGACTCCACAGTCCATGGACAACAGTCTTTACAGGTCCCGGTTTTGTGGTGGCTGAGGTGCTGATTGTAGTCTTATGAGATGGACGGGGTGGGGGAGTTGTAGGAAAGAGGTCAAGTTTGGAAAAGAAAAGCAATTTGGAAAGAGAGGGACGGGTAGGTGTAGTGGGTATGGGAGTGGAGGAAGAGTATGTGGTTGTAGGAGTGTGAAGTCTGGTGTCTTTGGGTGCAGGTGCTTGGGCTGGAGGCTGTCGTGACGTGGATGGCTGTTGGGTGGGTGGCTGCCTGCGTTTGTGTAGTTTGACAGACACACTGGGAGAGGACACAGGGGGCGTGTAAATGGTAGTGGGGGTGGTGACTGCACGTGTGCGGAGTGTTCTGGTGGGTGTGCTGGTGATGGACGTAGTGGCTGAAGATGTTGTGCATGCAAGTGTGAGTGGAGACGTCACAGGGAGGGAGGAGGGAGACGAGGAGGAGGGGGACACAGTGGAGGCAGTGGCTGTTGGTATGTCTGCATGTGGATGTTGCTTGTGTGAATGCTTGTGTGATCTGTGGTGCTTATGTCTAGATGAGCTTCCCTTGGGTGTTGAGGTGTGTGCAGGCTGGTCTGATGGTGTGTCTGGAATAGGCAGAGGTACAGGGGATTGGGTCTGGGTGGAGGAAGTTGGAGGGGGGAGGCTAGAGACAGGGACAATTGCTGCCGTCAGTGCTGAGGCCAGAGCGTTGAACGATCGCTGATGGGCAGCCTGACCCGAATGAATGCCCTCCAGGTATGCATTACTCTGGTGCACCTCCCTTTGTACACCCTGGATGGCATTCAAAAGGGTAGACTGCCCAACAATGATGGTCCTCAGGAGGTCAATGACCTCCTCACTGAGGGCAGCAGGGGTGACAGGGGCAGGGCCTGAGGTGCCTGGGGCGAAGGAGATGCCCACCTTCCTGGGTGAGCGGGCACGGGGCAAACGCTGAGGGGCTGCTGGGAGGGTGGTGCTGGTGCGCTGGGTGGCGGCTGTACCTGTTGTTGCGGGGGGCACGGATGTTGCCGCCACCACAAGGGAGCTCCCTTCAGAGGACGAGTCGCTGTCACTGACATCAGCACGAGTCCCCGCTGTGGAGCTCCCCTCGCCCTCCGTCCCACTGGTGTATTCGGACTCTGTTGCATGGCCCTCCAGGGCCATGTGGGATGCAGCTCCCTCGTGCTCCGATGCCACTTCTCCTCCGCCTGATGATGCTAATGCACACATGAACAGGAAGACCACAAAAAAGTGGGGGGGAGAAATAAAGACATGTTGAGTGCATGGATTACCGCTACCGTTGGCGGACAAGACAGACACAGAAGCCCCCTGCACTACGCCGCGCACTTGGGGTCCACTATGCAATCCGTGGGACATGGCCTACAAGCCTATGGCCGACAACTGCACACATAGACGACACAGGGCCATGGATACCTGTACTTGGCACCCTACAGAGGTGGGGGGTGGGGGCACAGGGCCATGCCTTACGGAGGTGCCTAGCCTACAGAAATCGCCCTGGCCTAGGGATACCCACAGCCCTCCTCCCCCACCCAGACACCTCCACTGCGCACAAAGTCAGCAGAATGTATTTGTACTCACCCCTTTGTGTCTGCTGTGATGTCCTCACGCGCCCATCCAAATCGGGGTAGGCCACCGCCAGGATCCGGGACATCAGGGGGGTCAAATGACGACTGGCACCCCTCCTACGTTGGGAGGCCATCCCCAGCTGAGCCTCCGCCGTCTTCCTGCTCCAGCGTCGGATGTCCTCCCACCTCTTCCAGGAGTGGGTGCCCCGTCTGTTGTGGACCCCCAGGGTCCGGACGTCCTTGGCGATGGCACGCCAAACAGCGACTTTCTGGTGGGGGCTGACCTATGTGACATGTACAGGGAGAGAAAAATTGTCATCACCTTCTGCATGCTCGATGTGAGTGGCCCCCCATCCCCACCCTTGCCATGTGGCACATGCTCTCATCTGTCGTTTGATGCATGCCTCAATCGCTCCCCTCCCCACCATCTTTCATCCACCCCACTCAACCCAGGCATTGCCCACTAAGCATGGTCCCAGTGTACTTACCTGTTGGTCTGGAGGACCGTAGAGTAGCGCATACTGGGGGAGGACCCCATCCACAAGTTTCTCCAACTCCTCCGCAGTGAAGGCAGGGGCCCTTTCCCCAGTCGCATGAGCCATTGTCTCTTCCAGACCGAGGTCACAGCAGCACTTGCAGTGTAGGTCCTCTCCTGTTGAAGATCAGGTATCGAGTGATTAAGCAGATAGAAAATGGCGGTCACGCCCGCGGTGGTGCGTACCGCGACCGCCGGCGCACATCGTCATTGGCTCCTGAAACCCATAGGGTTCAATGTTAACCAATGCGGCTTTGCGCCGCGGTCTTTGACCGCCTACCGCCGCGGTGTGCCACGCCAGCGCATTGACCTCACATCCCACTGTCGCACTTCACAGGTCAGGCAGCCGCCATTTCAAGGGCCCACATGGCCTAGTTACCAACTGCGTCACATATACCTAGGCCTTGCACCAACACTCATACAAGCCATTCAATGCATTGGGAATCGTGTTATGTGCAAGCTGTGGTTACGTACCTGTGGGTTGCTTGACTCTGTGCTCGCTGTTGTCCTTCAGAGGCACCGTCCGCTGGGACATGCGAGGAGATGGAGGAATCTTCCCGTGTACAGACCGCTGGTGGACCTGTCGACAATGGAGGAACGACATGTCATACTGACAAACAGGCTTGACTGAGCCACTATACAGGAACTGTGTGCCCAGCTGGAGCCAGACCTGATGTCACCCATCCGCCAACCCACAGGGATCCCCCCTCTAGTGCAGGTGCTGTCAGTACTCCATTTCTTAGCAAGTGGGTCATTTAAAACAACAGTGGCCATATCATCAGGGATGTCCCAGCCTATGTTTTCTAAGGTGTTGTCCAGAGTGTTGTCTGCCCTGCTCAAACACATGCGGAGCTACATCGTTTTCCCTGAGGTGGGGGATTTGCCTACAGTGAAGGGTGATTTCTATGCCCTTGGACATATCCCCAACATCATAGGTGCCATTGATGGGACACATGTTGCTTTGGTCCCCCCCAGCAGGAGTGAACAGGTGTACAGGAACCGGAAGAGTTATCATTCGATGAATGTACAGATGGTGTGTTTGGCTGACCAGTACATCTCCCATGTTAATGCCAAGTTCCCTGGGTCAGTGCATGACGCATACATCCTGCGGAATAGCAGCATCCCGTATGTGATGGGTCAACTCCAGAGGCACCGGGTGTGGCTATTAGGGGACTCTGGTTACCCCAACCTGTCATGAACATTTTGGCACGGTCATGTCTAATACATTTGTTCTAAATCACAGCCAGACTCCAGATTGTTTTGTGCAATAAGTGTTTTTATTCAAGTGCTCTAAATTGGATGGGTGGTTGCAAATCGGTGAGTGGTGATGGTGGAGGATTGTCCATGGCAGAGTCCAGACTATCAGTTTCACAGGTGCATTGTCCAAATGCCTGTGGGAAGTGGAGCAGGGGCAGTTTAAGGTTGGACAGGGTGACAATGTGGGACAGTGGGATGACAATCAGGGCGGTATCCTTTGCTGGCGGGGGTCTTGACATCTTACTCTGTCTTCTTCCTGGATCTCAGGGCCCGCTTGCGGGGTGGTTCTCCTTCTGCAGGGGGTGGGGTTCTGGTGGCCTGTTGGTCTTGTGTCGGGGCCTCCTGTCCACTAGCGCCGGCGGAGGTGGTAGGCAGTTCTTGGTGCATGCTAGTGTCAGGGGCCCTTTGAGGTGCCACAGTGTCCCGCAATGTGGTGACTACCTCATTCAGGGCCACTACGATGGTACCCATGGCTGAACTGATGTTTCTTAGTTCCTCCCTGAACCCCATATACTGTTGCTCCTGCAGAAGCTGGATCTCCTGAAACCTGGCCAGGACTGTCGCCATCGTCTCCTGGGAGCGGTGGTATGCTCCCATGATGGAGGAGAGGGCCTCGTGGAGAGTGGGTTCCCTGGGCCTGTCCCCCCCCTGTCGCACAGCAGCCCTCCCGGTTCCCCTGTTTTCCTGGGCCTCTGTCCCCTGGACCGTGTGCCCACTACCACTGCCCCCAGGTCCCTGTTGTTGTTGGGGTGTTGGGTTAGCCTGGGTTCCCTGTAGTGGTGGACACACCGCTGATTGACGTGTCCTGGGGACAGAGGTATGGGCCCGCTGGGTGGGTGCTGTGCTGGTGTTCCCAGAGGGGGGAAGGTCTGCTGTGGCCTGTGGCTGTGTGAGGGGAACTGACTGTCTCGAGGTCCCCGATGGACCGGGCTGGTCATCTAGATCCAGGGAGACAGAGCTGCTGTCTTCACTGTGGGCCTCTTCTGGGGGTGGAGTGGACATTTGTGGACCCTCCTGTGCGGTGACGTGGCGTTCGGGTCCTGCAGGGTTATAAAAGTATGGTTATTGCTTCTGTGTGTGCCATAGCGTGCAATGGGTGGGTGCCCGTGTACCCCAGTGCTGGCATTCCTTTGTGGGGGCTGTTGTGACGGTGGTTGGGGGGGGGTGTTGTATGTGTATGTGCAGTGGGCATGCTTAGGTGATGGGTGTCCATGCTTTGTGGACGCATGCAGGGCTAGGTGTTGGGATGGGTGGGTTGTGATGGTGAGACATTTGCAAGGAGTAGGTGTGATGGGGTGGGGGTGAGGGCGGGGGTATGACTTGGCATGCAGGTGGGGTGGGGGGAAGAAGTAGTGAAGATTTGACTTACCAGAGTCCATTCCTCCGCCTACTCCTGCGAGGCCCTCAGGATGCAGGATGTTCAAGACTTGTTCCTCCCATGTTGTAAATTCTGGGGGAGGAGGTGGGGGTCCGCCGCCAGTCCGCTGCACTGCGATGTTGTGCCTGGATACCATGGAACGCACCTTCCCCGTAGGTCGTTCCACCTCTTCCTGATGTCGTCCCGATTTCTTGGGTGCTGTCCCACAGCGTTGACCCTGTCCACTATTCTGCTCCATAGCTCCATCTTCCTGGCAATGGTGGTGTGCTGCACCTGTGCCCCGAACAGCTGTGGCTCTACTCGTACAATTTCCTCCACCATGACCCTGAGTTCATCATCAGAGAACCTGGGGTGTCTTTGCGGTGCCATGGGGTGGTGTGGGTGATGTGTAGGGTGGATTGTGTGGTGCTAAGTGTGGTGATGTGTATTGTTGTGTTGTGTGAAGTGCGTGCAAATATTGCTGGGTGACAGTGAATTGGGCGTCTGGGTGCTCGGATGTCTTTTCTCAGTGCGTGTTCACGAATCTCTAGGAGTGGAGGTTTGTGGGTGATGTGGGTGTGTATTTTATATTGTAATGGGTGTGTGGGAGTGGTGTGTGTATGTGTATCAGGTGTGTGTATTTTGAATTGTCCAATGTGGTTGTATTTTGTAGGTGTGTGTGTATTTTGAGCGCAGCGGTGTGTACCGCCAATGGAATACCGCGGTTGAAAGACCGCCGCGTGGATTCGTGTGTCGTGATAGTGTGGGCGTATTTCTGTTGGCGTAACGGTGGAGGTTTGGTCATCGCCAGTTTCTCGCTGTCCTTTGGTGTGGCGGACTTTTGTGGATGTCTGTATTTTGGCGGTTTGACTGTTGTGGGTCAGAATGACCGTGGCGGTTTACTGCGGCGGTGTTATGGCGGTCTTCTGAACGGCGGTAAGCGCCTTTTACCGCTGAGGTTGGAATGACCACCATTATCTGTTAGGAGCGAAACACACCATAACTGTATATTCTGATCATAGAAATGTACAGTTTATGTGTTCTGCCAGATTATTAACTCCTAGACAACTAAGATGGATGCTATTCTTTGAAGAATTTAATTTCATAGTGACTTTTAGACCAGGAATAGATAATCGTAAGGCCGATGCATTATCTAGACAAGATTCTTCAATCACACCTACTGAACAAAAACCCATGCCTATTATAACGCCTTCAATAGTGTTGTGTTTAGTGGCTGCCGAGAATTTTTTTGATCTCATTCGTAATCATTTTCACATCACTAAGTGGCAAGAGTGGTTACAACAAGACACCAAGAGGTCTATTCAACAAGGCTTACCTCTACATGACTCTCGAGCATTCTTGCCTACTGAAGAGTTAAGAGAGACAGCTTTTCATTGGTTACACAAGCATCCTCTAGCAGGTCACCCAGGTCCTCAAAAAACAATAGAACTCATGAAAAGGTATTTTTGGTGGCCTACATTCGTTCACGACCTTAAGCAAATGCTACAATCATGTGAAGTATGTGCAAGATGCAAAAATGAACATAGCAAGCCCAAAGGTCTACTGATACCTCTAACCGTTCCCAGTCATCCATGGGAACATATCTCTATGGATTTTATTACTGGTCTTCCTCAAATAAAACAATGTACAACCATTCTAGTGGTAGTAGACAGTTTTATCAAGTATGCTCATTTTCATTGCCTGTAAAGGGCTCCCAACTTCCGACATCTTAGCAACTATCATCTTAAAAAATATAGTTCGTCTTCACAGACTTCCAAGAGTTATCCTCTCTGATAGAGGACCACAATTTTCTGCACGTTTTTGGCAACAATGGTGCAAGGCTCTACAAATTGATTCAACTTTATCTACTAGTTATCATCCACAAACGGATGGTCAAACAGAGAGACTAAACCAAACTCTGAAACAATATTTACGATGTTATGCAACAAAATCTCCTACAACCTGGCTGGATCTTTTGTGGCTTGCAGAATTTGCTAATAATAACTCTCTGGAACAAAGAGGAGAGGGACCGGGAGATTATATGGTCCAGTGTACAGTCTCCCAATAATATAATATACACAAGGTACACTGTTCCACACGTGCTCAAATACCCTAGGGCACCCGAGGTGTCAGGAGCAAAAGCCCTCAAGCATCACAATGGATGACTGACATCATCATTGGGAATTGCTCCTCGACAGGCCGGCGCTGCAACGCCTGACGGGCTCCCCTAAAAAGGGGGGCACTCAGCCGTACTGTTCTGATGATAGCTCATCAGACAGGAATGCCTATATTCAGGCACCAGCATACGCTCGGAGAGAATGGAATGTGAAACTAAAATTGGTTATTCATCCCAAAAATGTATCATAACTTTAATCAATATACTAGGATGAAGACCAAGATTAAAATCAAAAAGAAAGTAATAAACTGAGTGTTGATGCTCAATTACTCTCAAAGAGCAACAAACTGACGGGGACTGTAATTTTAACAGTACCCTCAGGTTAGGGTCAACAGGTTTCGCGTCGTGTGGTCCTACAGGATCCAGTGACGCTTCATCAGGACCAAAAGAAAATTTTATATCAATTCTTCTCCAATTAAAAAAGAGGAAGGTGACGAAAATTAAATATATATACCGAAGAAACACAGTCTTATGGCGAGACGCCGCTTCGGAGGGTAGGTCCTCAGTGACGGACCTGGCATACAGACTGTGTTTCCAAGTCCCCGAAACGTGCCTCTCAAGGAGCCCTTTTCCTGATTGGGGGATGAGCGACCTGATAGTGACGTAGCCAGTTTACTTGAAGTGTAAGTGACCGGTATATATATTTAATTTTCGTCACCTTCCACTTTTTTAATTGGAGAAGAATTGATATAAAATTTTCTTTTGGTCCTGATGAAGCGTCACTGGATCCTGTAGGACCACACGACGCGAAACATGTCGACCCTAACCTGAGGCCTGGAGAGGAGCAATTCCCAATGATGATGCCAGTCATCCATTGTGATGCTTGAGGGCTTTTGCTCCTGACACCTCGGGTGCCCTAGGGTATTTGAGCACGTGTGGAACAGTGCACCTTGTGTATATAATAATAACTCTCACCACTCTTCAATAAACTCAACTCCTTTCTACGGTTTATATGGGTGTCATCCACACATTTTGCCTGTTACATTACCTGAATCTACTCAAACTACTCCAGCAGTCATGGATATGCTAACCCAAATGAATAAGATACATGCACAATTACAAACAAATCTTCATCAAGCAAAGAAAAAATATAAAAAGCAATATGACAAAAAACACCAGCCTGGTCCTCAGTATATAATCAAAAATAGAGTTTGGTTATCCACAAAAAACTTTGTATTCAAAAATAAAAATATGTTTTATCCAAAATTCATAGGCTCCTATGAAGTAATACGACAAGTAAACCCAGTAACATAGAAGCTAAAATGACCATTGTCTTTGAAAATTCATCCGGTGTTTCACACTTCGCTTCTTAAACCTGCTTCGCCCTCAAGCGTCACACAACCTGCTCCTCTATTGGTCCAAGGTCATTGGGAGTACGAGGTGCGATCTATTCTAGACTCTAAATATAGGGGGTCTTCCCTTTGGTACTTGGTGTCCTGGAAAGGATACGGACCGGACAATGACTCTTGGGAACCTGCAAGACATGTCCATGCACCACGTTTGGTGCAACGATTTCACCTCCTCCATCCTGATAAACCAGGCCCTGGACCGCGCTTGGGAGAGGAGTGTAATGTCAGGAATAAGGCCATGCGCTGTCCAGGTCTTGCCAGAATCTCCGCTGCACGACTCTGCAGCGCTTTATGCGCACCACTTGTCATCCCCTCTTGCTCCAAAGGTGGCCTTAAGCGTCGTCTGCCCTGTGGCAAAGGTCATAGAGCTGCAGGTTCAGGAGATTGGTGGTCAAGATGCAATTATCAGTGCTATTCTAAGAAGGGACCACAATTCCCATGTTTTTAGAGGCAGCAGCCATCTTGGGGTGTGGCAGGCCTATAAAGCCCAGACACACCAAAGCACGTTGCTCACTATTTTGAAGGCTTTGATGCAGCCAGACCTCGTGGGGGTTTCTCTGGAGAAAAGCAGAGTTCCTGAATGACAGAGTGTCATCCAACCAAAGTATCCTTGTTTCCATGGTGCATTCAAAAATAGGCCATACTCATAGTGGTAAGGCCTTGCTGAATCCAAGTTTGGAGGAAGTCATTACTTCCAAAAGGTAAAGCGCCCCTTAACATAACGAGCGAAGCGTTTTCAGTTTCTAGAGTACAGCGGCCTTGGCGCATCGATCAAAGGCATTTCAGAGCACAGGTGTAACGTGCTCTTTGCACGGCAATTCAAGCGATTCAGTTCACAGATGTAACGCGCTATTGGCATGAGAATCCAAGCGCTTCAGTGCACAGATGTAAAGCGCTCTTGGCACAGCAATTCAAGTGCTTCGGTTCACAGATGTAAAGCGCTCTAGGCACATCAATTAAAGCACTTCAGTGCACAGATGTAAAGAGCTTTTGGCACAGCAATTAAAGCGCTTCAGTTCACAGATGTAAAGCGCTCTTGGTTCGCCAATTCAAGCACTTCAGTTCACAGATGTAAAGCTCTCTTGGCACAGCAATTCAAGTGCTTCAGTTGACAGATGAAAGGCGCTCTTGGCACGGCAATTCAAGCGCTTCAGTTCATAGATGTAAAGCGTTCTTGGCACAGCAATTCAAGCGTTTCAGTTCCCAGATGTAAAGTGCTCTTGGCATGACAATTCAGGCGCTTCAGTTCACCGGAGTAAAAGGTTCTTGGCACAACAATCAAAGTGATTTAGGCTACTTGAGTAAAAGCACCCCCTTAGTATAATGAGCATGGCACTTTAAGGCAAGACAAGTAAAAGCGCTTCCTGGTATTATAAGTAAGGCGCTTCAAGTTAAATGAGTAAAAACGTTTTGTTTTTTTATATTTGTGAATGTGAAAGTATTTTTGGAGATAAGCAAGTCATAGTTTTCATTGTTCTTTGAAAAGCTTAAGATGTGAAAAGCATATTTAATTCTTTGAGATTTTCTAGGTCATTATCAAAGGTTGATGTTGTGAATGCAGAGATGTTACAGGATTGATATTCTGAGTGTAATCATAGTTCAAAGCTCTTGCCATCTCTTGTTTCTGAGGTCATAGTTTATTGTTGTTCCTTGAATCAAAGAAGGGGTTTTGCCCTCATTTCAAAAGGGGTCTCCATCTGATATCTTGGAGACGCATTTAGTCAAGAGTCTATTGATAAGTTGCATTTCTATGAATGAGAAAATGTATATCTGTTCTAACCTTTTATTTTCAGATCTCTCTCCCTGCTGTTCCCTACCCTAATTCCCTTTCCCCCGACTGGCTTCACCATAACTCTGTGCTATAATTGCCTTCTGAGTTGGTGACGCCGGAAGGCGGGCCTTTTGTTCAGCAACGTGCAGATCCTGAGGAAAGGACACTGTGACAAGTCGTCCCTATGAGAGTTATGAAACATGTGAGATGACACAATGGATCCATCCCACACTGTCAATAATTGTATGAAGGAACAGGTACAGGGAGGAGGGGTACTGAGAGTTTAGGGTGAAAACTGAGAAGGGTGTAGAAGGTGACAGGTGGTGGTCACACACAGGGATCAGGATTGTGTCCCATGCATTGCACTGGCAAGCCATTGGCTAGGTACCACAGCAAGATGAGAGCCAAACACCGCTAACTGCACCCCTCCTGAGACCCCCTAAGCCCTGTCTGACATGGAATGCAACCTAGCTATGTTACCAGATCATGCAATACACCCATTTCCCATGAGCTGGATCACGCTGCAATGTCTGAGCTGGCATTAAGGGGCACCCACTAACTGACGCCCACCACCAGGTTCCCATGCCACCTACCAATCATAGCTGTAACGCACACTGTACTCACCCCCTTGTGGCTGCTGTGCTGCCCTAAAACGCCAGTATGCAGGCCATCAGGGTTGGGCAGGTTCTAACAAGCACCCCGCTCTCATTGGGAGGCCATCCCCAGCTGGGCCTACGTCTGACGGTCTTCCGGGCCCAGCATCTCAGGTCCTCCAACCTCTTCCTACAGTGGGTGCTCCACCTGCTGTAGACCCCCAGGGTCCACATGTCCTTGGTGAAGGCACGCCACAATCCCTTCTTCTAATGGGTGATGAGCTGCAGAGGGAACACAGACAGGAGGACACCATTACACATACAATCCAGCCTGTCACACATATGGCCCACAAATCCCCTTCCATTCCCATCGGTGCACATATTGCTCAGCACCCACCATGTACACTACCACCAAACATACGACCCCCCCAAATGACATGATGCTTGCACATACATCTCCATGCAACCCTGTCACATGCCTCGTGCCCAAGGTGTACTCACTTGTTGGTCTGAAGGCCCATACAGGTGCCCATACTGGAATTCGGACCCATCTACCAAATGCTCCAACTCCTCCGAAGTGAAGGGGGGGCCCTTTCCCCAGTCACACGGGCCATGGCAGGATCTAGCCACAGGTCACAGCAGCACATGCAGTGTAGGTGTTGTCCTGTGGAAAGTCAGGAATCGAGTGAGGTTATGGACAGAAAATGTCAGTCACGTCCACAGCGGTGTACACCGTCACTGCTGCCTGTGATCCCCATTGGCCACCGTACTCCATAGAGCCCCGTGTTATCCAATGAGGAATAGCACAGCAGTGCAAGACTGCCTTCTGCCATGACGCGCAGCGCCAGCCGAGTTACCTCACTTCCACCTGTCCCTACATACAGGACAGGCGGTCTATATTTTATGGTGGTGGACAATATTCAGATAATCGTGAACTGCGTCATTTCAATATTTTGCACATGCATTGCCATTCCCAATGTCCCATCAAGTTACTGCTCTATGTACACTGAGGTGGTGGTTCCATTGTTTAAATTGTGACATCCTACTCACTCTTGTGTCCCTTAGATACCTACCACTGCAGAAGAATCGGAGGACGAGACAAGCCCCCATTCACAGACCCCTTGTGGACTTGGGTACACTGGAGGAGAGGCATATAATACTGACCTATAAACTGGACAGGGCCTCAATCACAGAGCTGTGTGCTCAATTGGTGCCTGATCTGATATCAGCTATCCGTCATCCCACTGGGATCCCTTCTCTAGTGCATGTTCTATTAGCGCTCCATTTCCTGGCAACTGGTTCTTTCCAGGTGACAGTGGGCTTGGCAGCAGGAATATCATAGCCAATGTTCTCAATCGTGCTGGCAAGGGTTTTGTCTGCCCTGGTGAAACACATGTGCAGCTACATTGCTTTCCCCCATGTGGAAGATTTGGCCACTGTGAAGGCAGGACTCTATGCAACGGGACAAATACCCAACATTTTTGGGGCAATTGACTGTACACATGTTGTGTTTGTCCCCCCCCCCCATGAGAATGAACAGGTGTTCAGGAATCGGAAGAGTTTACACTCACTCAATGTGCAAATGGTGTGCCTGGCTGACCAGTGTATCTCCCACGTCACTTCTAAGTATCCTGGGTTGGTGCATGACACCTTCGTCCTGAGGAATAGCAGCATTAAAAATTTGATTGCACAACTACAGAGGCATAGGGTGTGGCTAATTAGTGAGTCTGACTCCCCACCCAATGTATGCCAGTGTATGCCTTCTCGTGTTGACCCCATACCATTGTGTAAGGCTAAAGTTTGTCCCTCAATACTTGCAGGTGACTCTGGCTACAAAAACCTATCCTGGCTCCTGACCCCTGTGGGGAATGCCAGGATAGGGGCTGAGAATCGTTATAATGATGCACATGGGTGAACCAGGAGAATTATTGAAAGGCCCTTCGGCCTCCGGAAGGGCAGGTTAAGATGCCTCCATCTAACCGGTGGATCCCTGTGCTACTAACCTGAGAGGGTCCGCCAGATAGTAGTGGCATGCTGCATGTTGCATAACCTGGCCGTCAGACGACATGTGCATCTGCAGGAAGAGGAGACTGGAAATGCCCCTGTGGTAGCAGTGGACCCTGAGGACAGTGAGGATAAGGAGGCAGAGGATGAGGATGTGGACCACAGATCATCAGTTATACGTCAATACTTCTAAAGACACACAGATGAGACAGTGGAACTGACCATTCCTCTGATTATTTATGTATACTGTGTGGCTGTAGCAGGATGGCGTTCACTTCCTTTACATCTCTACTTACTGTCACCTATTGCTTCTCATTTTGCAGATGTTGGTGATATGACAACTGTGTACAGACGTTATAACTACAGACAGCGACAGGTCATTATTTGTATGCTATCACAGAATTCAGGTCACTTGCACAAGATGTAACTGTTACCATAATTGCATATTTTCTTCACATAAAGCACTATCACTCAAGTTGTGTTCAAGGGTGTTTATTGTAGTGAAATTTATAGATGGAATAGTGCAATGGAATGTGGTGATGGTAGAGGTAAGTCCAGGGTTTCGATCCACTCTGTTTGTAGCACAGGTTCAGTGTCCAAGAGGACATAGTAAGGGGAGCAAAGGCAGTTCAAAGTGGACAAGGTGACAGAGTGGGACACAAGGGGGATATTCGGGTGGGTTTCATTTCCTGGCGGTGGTGTTGGTCTTGGTCTTGGCAAGTGTCTCTGGCTTCTGTCTGGGTCGCAGGGAACGTTTGGGGGTTGGTTCCCCTTCTGCAGGAGGAGGGGAGCTGGTGGACTGTGGGTCCTGTGGCAGGGCCTCCTGCCCACTAGCTGCAGAGGAAGAGAGGAAGTGGTGGGCTGGTCAGTAAACTGGCTAATGGTAGGGGCCCGCTCGTGTGCTGTTCATTCCCTCATGATGTGTGCCATATTTGCCAGCACCCCTGCTATGGAGACCCTGGTAGTGTTGAGGGCCTGCAAATCCTCCCTGATCTCCTGATGGTGTACCTACTGCAGCCGCTTGTTGTCCTGCATGTTGGTAAAGGTCTGGACCATCTTTTCCTGGGATTATTGGTAAGCCTCAACATGTTAGTGAGTGCCTCCTGGAGAGTCGGTTCCCTGGGACTGTCATCTCCCTGGCGTACAGTGGTCCTCCCAGTGTCCTTATTCTGCTGTGCCTGTGTCCCTCGAACGGTGTGCCCATTGCCATTGGCCCCAGGTCCCTGATTGTCTTGGTGGTGAGGTCTGGACTGGGGTCCCTGTACGGGTGGGCACACTGCTGATTGACATGTCCTGGGGACAGAGGTGTGGGGACGTTGGGTGGCTGCTGTGGTGTTGGATTCTGATGTGGGAGGGTCTGTGGTGGACTATGAGTGGGCAGGAGTGTCCGACTGACCAGTGGTCCCTGATGGGCCAGGTAGTTCTTCCAGATCCAGAAGTCCAGAGTCACTGTCATCACTGGGGGCATCTTCTGTTAGGGGACTGGGTAGCCGTGGCACCTCCTCACCGCTGAGATTGGCTGGGGCACCTGTGGGGATGTAAGTGATGTATTATACTTCATGTCTGTGACATATTGTACATCCCTTTCTTCCTCTCTATTGTTGCTGTTACCCTGCTACCTTTGTTTGTGTATGGTGATGTATTGTGTGAATGTTAGTTCTCCATGCTATGCATGCTTGGGTGATGGGTGTCCATGTAGGGCTGGGAGGGCTGGCCATGCATTGGTATTGCATGTAGGGCTTGGCACTGGGGTTAGTCAGATATCTGGGTGCAGTGTGTGGGATGGAGTGGAGTGATGGGAGTCAGGGTGAGGGGGTGAGATGGCATGCAGGTTTGGGGGGGGTAATAGGTTGTAAATGTTGCCTCACCAGTGTCCAGTCCTCCGGCTACTCCAGTAAGTCCCTCAGGATTGCCATGACTAGCTCACCCCATGCTGTCAGCTTTGAGGGAGGGGGTCCACCGCCAGTCCTCTGGATGGCGAGCTGGGGGCTTGCTGCCACGGAACTTACCTTCCCCCATAGGTCGTTCTGCCTCTTCCTGATATCCCTTGTTCTTGGATGCTGACCTACTGCGTTCACCCTGTCCACGATTCTCAGCCATAGCTCAATCTTTTTTGCAATGGATATTTGCTGTATCTGTGCTCCAAAGAGCAGTGGCTTTTCCCTGACTATTTCCTCCATGATGACCCGCAACACCTCATCTGTGAAAGGGGGGTGCCTTAGTGGGGACATGGGTGTTCTGTGGTGTGTGTTGTGATGTGGTGGGGTGTGAGATGTGGGGTGCGTGACTGATGTATGGGTGTTTGTGGTGGGTGTGTGTTGATGTCTCAGTGGTCTTCGTGTTGGTCTTGTGGCGCTTATTGGTATTCGTAAAGGGTGGTGAGTGATCAGGGTGTGTGTTTTATAGTGCTATGGGTAGGTGGGTGTTTTTTTGGCCAATGTTGTGCTGTTTTGTATTTGGGTGGCCATTCTGAGCACGCTGGTGTGTACCGCCAATGGTTTACCGCCATTGAATGTCCGCTGTGGTGATTCGTTGGTCATAATAATTATTTTGTTGGCGTAACGGTACAGGTGTTCGTACTGCCACTTTAGCACTGACCTTTGGGCTGGCGGATTTGTATGTGTGGAGGTATTCTGTCGGTTTGGTGTGTGTGTGTCATAAAATGTCGAAAGGATATTCGCCACCGCAGCGGTATGTTGGCGAGGTCACTGCGGCGGTAAGCGGCTTTTACCACCAATGTCATAATGAGGGTCAATATTCCTTGAAATTACCACATTAGTAAAAGTTATACAACTTCTCACTCTAAATAGGACGGCCAGTTGAATGGCTCACCACTGATGGCCCATATTCCTGTAGAAATTCAGAGGAAGGTTTATGATGAAGCAGCAATAATCCCGGCCCTGGATATACCTCCGTAAAAAAATGTTCTCCAGAGATTTTCATTTTGGATTTGTGTTTTTAGATCACTGGAGACGTAATTTAGCTTGGGTAGACATTGCTGATCTGGGCCAATTTTTTCTGGACAACATTTTTACAAATGGCAGATGTGTTGCAGTGATGATGTAATATTTCAGGAACCATTACACCTATATAATCCATTTTGGTGTCAAAACATAGATTTTGGAGGTCAAGTAGTCTTATAGAGACAGAAAAAAACTCCTCAAAGCAATCCTTCCATTATTTTCTAAAATGGTGGCTGTAATAGAGAAAGAGGCATATATTGAAATGAAACAAATAAAAACAGTTTTTAATCCTTTTATGTATACACCAAACAATGTTTATGATCTGATTATGACAACAATAATGTTTATAACTCCTGTTTTAGACACATTTCATAGTTCACTTTATTTATTTGTTTCGGCAATTGCTTGTGGTACATTTAAGAAGAGCATCTCGACAGGAACATCTTTTTGTAGTACAGGTTTTGCAAGTACATGTACTTGTAAGTTCTGTCAGTAGAGGCTTTAGAAATTTTGTAGGTTTTAGCACCCAATCAATATCTTCCCAACCAAATTCACATAGATCTTTCTCTACATATGCGTGATCCAAAACATTTACACATCTTCTGATCAAGTAGAATGCTCTCTTAATGTGTCCATGCACAGAATATGACATTGGTGGAAGGTCACTTAGCGGATCTGATCTCTTGAACTCACTGCACCGAAGATCATCAAATGTGTGACAGTCAGAACTTATTTTCCACACATCCACAAGGTATTTTTCTACGTCTTTAAAATTACATTTTTCTTCTGTCCCAGCAAATCTTTTTAGAAACTTCACAGGTTCAGCAATTAAAGCTCCAAGCTTTGTTCCACTTTTGCTCGATGTCATCACCCATAAAAATATGTGCCTTGATAAGAACACTTGGCATCTCCGGGTCAGGTTTCCAGTACAGAATATGAAGCTGTACTAGGTGTCTTTTCTCACCCGTTCCTTAAGGTATCCATAACTCTGACAATCCAAGACTTATGAACATTGCAACAAAACAAAGTAGCACAATAGTAAAATCTGTGGCATTTGAAAGTACAATGACTCGATTGGAACCATTTAGAACAGCCCAATCAACATGTGTGCAACACGAAAGTCAGCTTCCTCCAATTTGCTGTTAAGTTCTTGAACAATATGGCCCCTACCTTTTGAAATTATATCTCTGCAGGCACCAGATCCTCATTGACAATCATTTCACTTGCAATAATTGGAAATTCAGTGTTCACTGAAGCATTAGTAATGTTTTGGGGAGTTAACATCTCCGAGTTCATCTTGTTCGATGTTGATGACCAAAATGTATCAAGTTGCACAGGTATAGGTGTCAAATTATTGATGCAGGCAAGGTCAATTGTTCCACTTGTAGACATTCCTCTGATTCTCTCACATTCTTTGACAGATAGTTCAAGATAACCTTCAATCACAATGTGCGGTTCTTGCAAGGTGCACACTGATTTTAATATCTGTAGAACAGTTTGAACGACCTTTCCGAAGCTTTGCATGGATGAAATCTAGACCATTCGCAATTGTGACTGATATTCCACAACAACAGCAGTTTTCAATAAGGACCCTTTTTTTAATAGATATTTTTCAGGTGAAAGGTTTTTTTCGAGCTCTTGTACGAGTTTGTGCTTCACTGGTTTGGTTGCAGCACCTCCATCAAATAATGCATTTGTTGGAAGAAGATCATGGGACAGAATGCCCTTGACAAATTCAACCTTTTTTTGCTAAATCCATCTCTATATGTCCCTGAAAAAGTTGTTTTTTTGTAACCTACTTTGTAGTAGCTAGTTTGATAAAACTCTTAGTATGGCAATTAAAGCTTGGAAGTTTAGCTTTAGTGATTATGTCAAACAGTTTTTTCTCTTCCAATACAAATGTCTCCTTCATCATTTCTGCGTAAAGTTTCGATCCATGTTCCAGGACATCAAGTAGACTTTCTTTATATTGTTATCCACATATTATTTGGTCACGAAGTTGTGTAGTCGCACCAGCTCAGTCTCTTTAGAGGGGTTTCCTTGCTGCTGCATTAAATGAAGGCTTTCCAAATACCAGGACCCATATCTCGGGTAGTTTATGCAATTGAATTCATGAAACACAGTAATCAGTAATTCCACAGTCTTCACGTGCAGCTGCCAGTCACCTTTGCGATCAGCATGTACCATGTTTTTCACTAGCGCTATCATGTGCAAAACATTTCCCAAGTAATTACTAAATTCTGACTTTTCTTCACATTCTTTGACAAATTATACAAACTTGATTTTCAGGTTTTCTGATTTTGAACTGAGTGTATTGAACATTGCCTGGCTTTGCATTATGGGGGTCATTATGACCCCGGCAGACGGTGTTAATATGGAGGAAAGTACTGCCAACAGACTGGTGGTACTTTTCTCCATATTAAGACATTGGAGGTTTGGCTAAAGCCAAACCGCCAATGTACCACACTAACCGCCACAGCGGTAATGACTGCCAGGCTAGAGACTTCAGTCTCCAGCCTGGCGGCCGTCACTTGCCCACTTGCGAGATTATGACCCCGCCTACCGCCATGGTTTTCGTGGCAACCTTACCGCCACAAAAACCATGGCGGTAGGCACTATCAGTCAGAATCCCTTCCCTGTCACTGATAGGGGTCTTCCCCACCCCCCTCCCCTGGTTTCCCCCCAACCTCCAACCCTCAAGACCCCCCGACTACATACACGCATCTTCATGCATGCACAATCACACCCATACACACACTAATACCCACATTCATCCTGTCAGGATACCTCGGTTTGATTTCCTCAGGAGCAGAAGATAACTCCTCAGTCCCAACCCAGATTACTCACAACAAGTTTGAACCACCGTATTGAGCACCCTGGAAGGGGAAAGGGGAATGGAATTTAGAGAGACTGCCTCAGAGATGATGTACGTCAATACTCAGTCTACCTCCTCACGTCTATGATTGGATAACGGCACATGAAAAAAGTCACATTCACAATTACTAGGGACACACTATATCAGTTACTATGTTTTCTATTCTATTAACCTTTATTTTCTCTAATAATTAATGTTATTCTCACTCACCCTGAGCTCCCTGAGGTCTTGCTTCTCTCTACTGGTGTATTTGAATATTATTGATGTGATAATGAACTTTGTTGAATGGATATCAATTAAACATGAAGAGCTTCTCAGCACTTTCTTAATTAATTTGTTAGGTTGCTATGAATATATATATATATTATATATATAGAGAGATAGCTATTTTTTGGTTGAGTTAGAATTGATAAGGTATATTTCCTTTTGACTGTCTTGTAAGTGCTGTATTTGTAAATGCTTACTTGTTATAGTTTGTTTGTTCCATAAGCTCGATAAAGCTGTCAGGCAGTTTGTATTTATAAATGCTTATTTGTTAAAGTTCATTTCTTCCTTAAGCTCGATAGAGCTGTCAAGAACTTTTGTATTTGTAAATGCTTATTTGTTATAGTTCGTCTCCTCAATAAGCTCGATGGAGCTGTCTAGGACTTTGGTATTGGTAAATGTTAATTCGTTATTGTTCGTTTCTTCAATTAGCTCAGTAGAGCTGTCAAGGACTTTGGTGTCTGTAAATGCTTATTCGCTATTGTACATTCCTGCCGTAAAATCTGTAGAATTGCCAACCCTCTCAATAGCTGCAATACTTGTTCTCCTCACACTATACCTATGGCGGTTAACTGTTATCTGTAAAATTACATTTGACATATAGGGGGTCATTATGACCCTGGCGGAAGGCGGAGAACCGGCGGTAAGACCGCCAACAGGGTGGCGGTCTTACTTTGTGGAATTATGACCATGGCGGTTACC
Organism: Pleurodeles waltl; assembly: GCF_031143425.1. Classification (NCBI taxonomy): domain Eukaryota; kingdom Metazoa; phylum Chordata; class Amphibia; order Caudata; family Salamandridae; genus Pleurodeles; species Pleurodeles waltl. The sequence goes on from NC_090439.1 coordinate 856,658,464, forward strand.
GCCATGGTCATCCGCTGGTTCTCCGTTCCGCCCGCCGGGCTGGAGACCTGGGTCTCCAGCCCGGCGGCCGTCACTATACTGCAGGCGGTATTTGGACCCGGCTTACAGCCGTAGATTTCCAGCGGTTTGAACCGCCATGAAATACATGGCGGTAAGCACTATCAGTGCCAGGGAATTCCTTCCCCCACCCCCCACCCCCGCCCCCGCACTGACTCCCTCCCCTACCCCCCCACCACCCCTGCCACCCCCCAAAGGTGACAGGGCCCCCCTCCCCACCCCGACCCCCAACATCACTTCACCCATACCCACACGACATGCACGCAGGCACCACCTACATACTTACACGCACACACGCCGACATACATGCCTACATCCACACACACAGTCATACACCACACCCACATTCAAACGTACACGCACACATCCATACAGACATACCCACAGACATACACGCACTCATTCCCATACACACAACACCCCTGCAGGCATACACGCACTCACACACCCCCTCTACATACACACACGCACACCCACATGCACCCACACAACACCCAACGCCCCTCCCACCCCCCTCTCCTCACGGACGATCGACTTACCTGGTCCGTCGATCCTCCGGGAGGGGACGGGAGCCATGGGGGCAGCTCCGCTGACACCACACCGTCAACAGAACACCGCCACGGCGAATCACAGGACGTGATTCGCTGGGCGGTGTTCTGTTGGCGTGGCGGTGGAGGTGGAGCTACCTCCACTTCCCCGCCTCCCGCCAGTATGGCTGTTGGCGGCTCTCCGTCCGTAAAAGGACGGAGAGCTGCCAACGGTCATAATAGGCTGAGCGGCAAACCGCCACCACTGGCGGTCTTCCGCATGGCGGTCCCTCGGCGGTCTTGGAAAAAGACCGCCGAGGTCAAAATGACCCCCATGGTTTTCCTCAGAAGACGTTTACCTTGAAAGTGCGTTCTCTCCACACAGCTGATTCCTGTCAAACCTCAGTTAAAGTATGAAGCTTCCAAGCAGCGCAAGCGTATCCAAGAAACTAAACTGAATGCAACACTAGTACTGCAACTTAACCTTCTGGACTCGCTTCGGCCATATTGGATTTCTCTCTTTGACTCTTTCCTTGTATTAAATGTAATACTGCTTGGCAAACCTTCTTCCAGCTGTAACACCGCCAGGCCGTATCATGTGTCAGCTGCACCACCTTACCGCTATCCACCGGCATGACCACAGCCGGATTTCCGCCAACCTTCTGGCGGAAATCCAGCTGTGGTCATAATAGAGCGGACGGTTGGTAGCCGCGGCGACGGTCTTTTGGCAGCTGTTGCCGCGGCGGTAGGCGGTTTTTACCACCGGGGTTTTAATGACCCCCTATGTCTTTTGAATGAAGTGCACCCTGTGCCTTGTTCACTTCTGAGATAAGATATGCAAAACCTAATTTGTCATTCTTTTTCCAGAAAACATTCCTATGTAATGTTTCTAACACTTCAGATATGATGAGCATACCTTTTAACAAAGTAACATAATGAGCTCCACTCAATACTGATTGGACAGTTTTGTTTCCAAAGATTTCATTCTCAATAAGTGCATCATCTATGCCTCATCCACTGAAGTAACTTTCTCCACACAGCAAAGAAACTTTTGTCATGTGGAAAACTCCCATCATTGGATAGAGGTCAGCAAATTCTACTGCATTTCTCATGAAAAATGTCACCTTCGTTGTAGAAAATTGGCAGGACAGGCTGGACTTTAAGCAGAGCATGCACATTTTGGACTTTTTTTTAGAGCTGTGTATACTGTTGCGTAGTTTGTGACTGGAGATGGTATTACTGGTAAAAATCCAACCTTTTTCAGTGGGATGGTATTCTGGGAGATCAGAGCATGAATTCCAGCTCATGGAGGAGCTGGCCTTTCTTCATCCTTCAGTTTTCACCGAATAAGCGATATGATAAATTTGGTCAAATCAGCTTTGCAGGCCGCAGCATCAGCCATTTTGAACTGTTCTGGTAGACTGCGAGGTTTTGATGGCTTGTAGTGATTTTGCACACATTGGAAAGGCAGTTGGGTTATAAGTATGCAGCTTCTTTCGTTTATGTCTACAGCTGATGCAGTTTGTTTTCCAGCAGCTAATTCATTGGTACACCATGGCAGTATCATGTGTGATAAATGTTCCAGACAAAGAAGAGCTTTCTTCAAAATCAAAATTATAAAGAGCAGCAATTGTAAATCCTTTCTTGGTAAAGTGACCTGGAAGTGGTGTACTGTTGGATTCAATAGGTTTGACAGCATGAGCTGCTTACAAGTTCCTGCTTCGTATTATGTCATTTTAACTTCTTGATACACCAATCCTATTCATTGAAGTAGTTAGCTCTCTATTTTTGCACTTGTCGTAGATTGCATGGGCAGTCATCATGTGTAGCGGAATTTTCTTTTTGATGTGATGTAATTCATAATCCATGATTTGGAAAGAGAGAGAACATTTGCACAGCATAAGCTTGTTGTTTTTTTTTTATTGATTTTTAACCATGTACAGTAAATCCCCAAAATCTCACTTTTAACCCCCCCCCCCCCCATATTGCACTTAAATCAACACATTATATTCCTGAGCTGACAGTTCCTGATGGGCTAAGCAGAGCATTGATCGCAACCAAAGTTCTATGTTGTGGATGTGGAGATTGTTTCTGGTTTGGAGTCTGAGGCCGTTGGATAATTTTCAGGTGCCGGGGAGTCTAGGGCTTTCAAACTTTCCAGTATTGAGTCCCATTGTGTGGCGCCATCTCTTGGCCTCCGACCCTTTAGCGCTTCTCTTAGTAGCACAGACCCCTCAACCACTGCCCATTTTTCTAGCACTTCTTGCCATCTCTTAATCTGCGGGCCTACTGAGTCTTTCCAGTGTGAGGTAATTCTCTTTTGGCCAGGACTAGAGCCAAGTCAATAAATTTATTGGACATTTTGTGGGCAGTAGGGCGGGGGAAGTCTCCCAGTAGGGCCACTAGTGGGGACAGGGTGATCGTCCTGCTAGTACTGTCGGCGATTCTCCTAAATAGCTGTGACCAATACGATTTGAGTTGGGAACAACTCCACAACATGTGTACCAGACCTGCAGCTGTTTCGGTACATCTAGGGCATCTCGCTTAATTTGTGTTGTATATTTTAGTTAACATTTGAGGGGTTAGGTAGGCCCTATGATAAATGTATAGATTAATTAATTTGAATCTGGCGTTTCTAGATACTGAATAAGTATGGGTGTTGATCTTTGTCCATTGTGCATCTTCAATTGTTGTGTTTAAATCAGTCTGCCACTTGTCTCTGAGTTTATTTAGGGGTGTGCATGAGCTGCTTTGTAATGATTTATATATTTCTGAGATCACTCCTTTCCTTTCCCCTATTATGCAAAGGGTGTTACAGCCACTGTGAGTTGGAGGTTCGAGAGTTGCATTCCCCCAAATTTTTTGTGCGGTTCTGGTGACTGCGTTATATGTAAGGAACAATCCTGACGGAAGATTAAATTGATCTTGGAGCTCCGAGTAAGTGGGGAGTCTCCCGTTATTGTATATGTCACCTAATTTTGTGATGTTGTATTCTTCCAACTTATTGAGACCCCTGAGTATTTGGTCCCCCATAGCATATGCCAAGCATCCCAGGGGCGCCTCAGGTGTGTATGGGGTTTTTGTGCGGGTTCGTCTTAGGAATTGTTCCCAGCAGTGTCTAGTTGATTCCCACTCCAATGGTAATTGCGACCTTGATTTCCTAGGAGTCAGTACTATCCCTAGTACCTTTTTAGATGGACAGTTCAGTGGGATCCGTAAGTCTGTCGCCCCTGGGGTTTCGCTGATGAGTTTTGCTAGCCATTGTAGTTGCCCTGCCCAGTAATAGATTTCTAGGTCTGGGGCAGCAAGGCCCCCTTCTGCAGTGGTTCTCTGCAATGAATTTAGTGCGATTCTGTGCCTGCCCGGTCCCCAGATAAAGCTCGCGATCATAGAGTCAGTGCTTCTGAATACTGCTTTCGGGATCACCAATGGAATGGTAGAGAAGTAGTAGAGCATTCTAGGCAGCACTATCATTTTAAGTAGGGCAATTCTGCCGGATACTGTCAATGGTAGAGTGTGAGAAAACAGGGCTGATTGCAGAGGCCCCATAACTTTTTGCCCCCATTTTCCACTTTTTGCTGGTGTTTTCCTGACTTTAAAGGTGCCCTGGGTACTGCTAACCAGTCCCAGGGCCTGTGCTCTGTGTAAAATGGATATGCAAATTAGGCTAATTATAATTGGCTAACTTAACCTACCTATAAGTCCCTAGTATATGGTAGGGCATGTAGGTTTAGGGACCACAGCATAGGTGGTGCACACCTAGGTGCATTGCTGAGGTGCCCAGTGTAATTTTAAAAGCAAGCCTGCCTTGCTGGCTGCTTTTAAATTAAAGTTATATGCAAATTCGACTTTGGAATTAAAGGTACTTCCAAAGTCTTAAACTACCTTATTTTTACATATAAGTCACCCCTAAGGTGTGCCCTATGTGCCCCTAGGGCTGGGTGCCATGTAACTATAAGCAGGGACTTTATACAAAATAGATTTATAAGCCCTGGTGAGGTAAAAACAGCCAAATTCGTTTTTCCCTCATTGAAGTAAATGGCCTTCATAGGCTAGAATGGGCAGACTTTATTTTAAATTTTAAAGTCTCCTTAAATGTTACATACCAAGAATTTGGTATCAAATTGATTGTTGTAATAAATCCCACAACTTCCAGTTGTTGGATTTAATATAACTTGTCCAGGTAAAAAGTTTAGACTTTACCTAAAAAGTTGCCAATTTCAGCTCTGCATTGTTTTTGCTGCTGTGCTCTGATTGGCCAGCCTGCAGCAGCTTCTGCCAGGCTGCCTTGATGAGGTGTGAAGTGGCCAGACTTCACACAAAGGAATGTGCTTGGGGGAGAGAATCTCCCCTCAGCAGATGGTGAGGCAGGAAGGGGGAGGGCTGCCAAACTGGTCTTCAAAGGCAGAGAAGGACATTTGCAGCACCCAGCAACACCCCCACATCCTGCAACCCCAGACAGCTAGGTGCCCCCTTGATTAGATTAGGAGAGGGCAGGAGAGGGGTGTGTTTATGATTTTTAGCCACACCAGTGGGTGGGCTCAGCCAGATGTAACCTCCAAAAATCAGATTCATCCATGTTGGATTTTTAGAGACTGTTGCCTTCTGGGATGGATTTTTGCCACACTTCCCAGGAAGTGGTCATCACAGGGGGACGACCCTGTCCCTGATTGGAGAACCAGGGCCCCCCTGCTTTTCACCCAGGAGCAAGGATAAAACTGGCAGACCTGCACCCACACCTCAGATCCCCTCCAGAATTCAACAAGAAAGGAACTAAAGAAGAAGAAGGACTGCCCTGCTGGACCCCTGGCCTGCACCTGGACCCTGCACTCAGAAGGACTGCACCAGCTGCACACTTGGGCTTCACCACAAGAAGGACTTTGCCTGGCTTCAACTGGTTCAAGGAGGGACTCCCTGTTTGCTACAGGTGAAAAATTGCTAAACCAGAGTCCCCTGCACCAACTCCTGAAGAAAGCGACCAGCTGACCACTGTCCAGTGGCCAAAAAGGAGTTTGCGCCAGGTGCATTCTGGGAGTTGAAGTCCGCACCCCCCAAGGACCATCACAGAACTTCTGGACCCTTGGGGTGAGCTGTGGACCCCAAAAGAACCTTAACAGAACATCTGGGTGAAGCCCCAGAAGTTTGGAAAAGATGTGAGAATTTTTGGAAAAAAGCTCCAGAGAGGGACCGACCCGCCGCGGATATTCTAGCCGGCTTGCCTCAACCGCGACCCGGCCTGACTTCGTGGTTCGTCCCGGTAAAGAAAAACATCCAAAAAAGAGACTAAGGGGGTCATTCTGACTCCCGCCGGACGCGGTCACCGCGCGCCCGGCGGGAGCCGCCAAAATACCGTACCGCGGTCGGAAGACCGCGGCGGGTATTTTGAGTTTTCCCCTGGGCTGGCGGGCGGCCGCCGTAAGGCCGCCCGCCAGCCCAGGGGAAAACGACCTTCCCACCATGAAGCCGGCTCGTAATCGAGCCGGCGGAGTGGGAAGGTGCGACGGGTGCTACTGCACCCGTCGCGTATTTCACTGTCTGCTATGCAGACAGTGAAATACAAGCGGGCCCTCTTACGGGGGCCCCGCGACACCCCCTACCGCCATCCTGTTCCTGGCGGGCGAACCGCCAGGAACAGGATGGCGGTAGGGGGTGTCAGAATCCCCAAGGCGGCGCAGCATGCTGCGCCGCCTTGGAGGATTCTGACGGGCAGCGGAAAACCGGCGGGAGACCGCCGGTTTTCCTGCACTGACCGCGGCCAAAGCGCCGCGGTCAGAATGCCCTAAGGGGCACCGCCAGGCTGTTGGCGGTGCTCCCGTGGTCATTCGCCCTGGCGGTTTTTACCGCCAGGGTTAGAATGACCACCTAAGTCCGAACGTAAAAAGTTGACCGGGACCTCCCAGCCATCGTATCCGAGAAGGGCTCCATGGACGTCGGATCAAGATCCAGGTTTACCCCGGTCGAAGGATTTTCATCTCGAAAAAACGACTAAGTCCGAAGGTAAAAATCTCCACCGAGGAAACCCACATCGCGTATCCGGACAAGGGCTCCAGGAGGTCGGATTCAACTGGCAGGTTCGTCCCGGTAAAGAAAAACTTCAAAATAAAGACTAAGTCAGAAGGTAACTTTTTAACCGAGGCCTCCCGCGACCTGTAGCCGAGCAGGGCTCCATCGCGGTCGGCCTGAAAGTTTGACTTTGCCCCGGTCGAGGTGCAACCAGATGACCCGATTGGCGCTTTTTGTTTCTAAGCGCTAGAAAAGTAATAATTCTTTAAAAATTCATATCTCCGGTTCTCCTGAACCGATTTTAATCGTTTTTGTGTCATTTTAAAGATAAAAATATAAACTATGTTTATAAATTGGTTTTGGATTTTTAAACTGTTTCCTGTGTTTTATTTAATTACTGTTTTGTGATATTTGAATGCTTTACACTTTGTCTCCTAAGTTAAGCCTTGACGCTCGTTGCCAAGCTACCAAGGGTTGAGCTGGGATTAATTTACTGAGACCTAACTGTACCTATGTGGAGGTTAGTGGCTTGTTGCTAGGTGTAGGTACCTACCTGCCCTACCAATAACCCATTTTCCAACATAGAGTCTCCCAGAAGCGCATGCTAGATCTGATTCCTCTGAGTGCTCTATGAATATTTCCTTCTAGGAGGTCTTCCGCGGTATGGTATATGTTTACTCCTAGATATTTAAACGTGTTAGGAGACCAGGGTAACCCTCTTGTTTCATTCGGTTCAGGTGTGCTTCTTGACATGGGGAATATAGTGGACTTCCTCCAGTTAATCCGGAGTCCGGAGGCTATTCCATATTTCTCAAGCATGGTTTTTGCTCCCGGTAGATCATCTCCTAGGTTACGGAGAAATAGCACCATATCGTCGGCATAAAGGGCAATATAATGTGTCCAGTCATTAATTGAAATGCCTTGGAAGTGCTGCCCGGTTCTAGCTATTTGGGCCAGGGGCGCTACTGCTACTGCGAAAAGGAGAGGGGATAGTGGGCAACCCTGTCTAGTTTCTCTGCCTATCAAAAATGAATCAGATATGGTGTTACCCGTTCTCACCCTAGCAGTGGGATTTGAATATAACAACCTAGCCCAACGTGTGAATCCCTCTCCCATCCCCATTCTCAGCATGGCCTGTTCTAGGTAGTCCCATTGCAGGCAGTCGAATGCCTTTTCTATGTCTACCGAGATAATCGCTGCCTGAGTCATCTCCGGAGGCATGGAACGGAGAACAGACACCAGGCGTCTAATATTTTGTGCCGTGCTACGTTGCGGGATAAAGCCAGACTGATCCTGGTGGATTAATGATGTCATGTGGGGCAGAAGTCTGTTTGCAAGAATCCTACTTAATATTTTATAATCTATATTGAGCATGGATAATGAACGATAAGAGCGGACATCCGTTGGGGGCCTATCGGGTTTTAGTAGGGGAATCATAATGGCTTCATTAGTAGATTGTGGTAGGCTGCCACTGCTCCAAGCCTCTGTATATATTGTGCTGAGGTGCGGGGCTAACAGGTCCTGACACAGGAAGTAGAACTCCAATGGGAGTCTGTCGGATCCTGGGACTTTACCTTTAGCCATGCCTTGGATCGCTGATTTAATCTCTGCAATCGTTATTGGGGCTGCTAATGATGAGCTCTCCTCTTCCCCAAGTTTGGGGAGGGCGAGGTCTTCTAGATCTTGTAATTGGAGGTTAGTTAGTGTCTCGGTGGGGGGAGCGTATAGTGTTGAATAGTAGTTGATAAATCTAGAGTTAATCTCTTTTTGGCTGTGAACGCTGGTGCCTGGGGTGCCTTCAATTTCCACTATGACAGTTTGTTGTTTAGGTGGGTTAGCCAGCCACGCCAGCAGGGCACCTGGCTTATCCCCCTCTGAGTGTTGTTTGATTAAGTACTGCTTGTAATCATAACGTGACAGCCTATTGTTTACTTTTATTATTTTGTTTTTGGTGTCTTTCAGGAGGGGGGCCAGATCATGTTGTGTAGGGCGTCTACGCTCAAGGTCCCTGAGGGAATCCTCCAGACTATGGAGCTCGTTTTCCATAGATTTCCGGGCCCCTATGTTCTCACTGATACAGGTGCCTCTTATAACTATTTTGAATGTTTCCCATTCAATGGATCTGGAGGACGCAATTTGTGCATTGTGTTTGAAGAAATCAACTATGGTTGTATGCAAAAGATGTTTGAATGCCTCATCCTCAAGCATTTCAGCTCTCAAACGCCAAGTTGGAATAGTCGTTCTCTCCCTTCCCCAAGACAGCGACAGTACCAGAGGGTTATGGTCAGATATTGTACGGCACAGGTATTCAGCAGAGATTACGTCCATTTGAATTTCAGGGGAGGCTAAAAAAGTGTCTAGCCTGACATGTAGGTCGTGTACCGCAGAGTATTATGAGAAGTCCTGAGTATGTGGGCTAAGCTGCCTCCAGCAATCTCCAAGTTACCAGTGTTTTTGCCACTCTACAAATGATTTAGCAATTTTTAGAGTTGGGGACTGTGAAATGGGGGGGTGCGATCTGTCCAAGCTAACGTTAACTATGCAGTTAAAATCCCCTCCGATTATGTTAGGACATGTCAGGAGTGAGCCTATTTCAAGGGACAATTTGTCGAAGAATCACCCCTGGTCTCGGTTGGGTGCATATATCCCGCTTAATGTTACGTCTCTCCCTCCTAACCTCCCGGAGGCCACTACATATCTCCCATCCCTGACTATGAACTTGTGAAGAAGCTGAAAGGGCACCCCCGGTCGGATCCAGATCAATACTCCCCTTGCGAATGCTGAATAACTAGTGGCGATTATTTGACCTCTCCATCATTTCTTAAGGGAGTTAACTTCCTGCTCTACCAGGTGGGTTTCCTGTAGTAAAGCAATGTGGATCCCCCTGCGCTTTAAATGGTTGTATACTTTATAACGTTTGGACACATTGTTTAGACCTCTAACGTTCCAGGTTATTATCTTATACTTTGTGGTCTCCATTTTGGTTGCTAACCTTGTAGAAGCTAGGGAAGGTGAAGAAATTACTGTGTATAGGATTATGTTGTGGTGGCGTGATTTTAATGCGTGAGCTGTCAGCTTCATAAATAGTAAGTGCTAGATTAACCCTCGATACTAACTTGATAAACTCAACTCCCAACTCCCACTCCCCAGGACCGGTGGTCAGAACTATTCCCGTCCAAACCATTATAACTTGTCTTAAAATCCTATAGGTGGGTGGCGTGTCAGCGACCGAGAGCCAACACTCCAGGCCGGTTCCGGGGCCCAGCGTGATTATATTAAGCTACCCGTTAAGTTGTTGCACAGGTCGTGTTGAGTGTGGACGTTCCAGGGAATTGTTCTTCTGCTATCTAGACCCTACTAATTTGATGCTTCTCAGCGTTCCTTTAGTAACAATTCTAACAATGGAGGGTCAAATGATTTCTTCCGAGGATCTCAGGGTCACTTTTGGTAGGCTGGTGAGGGTGTCCCGCGACGAACTTGATGAGTCTCCACAGCACGAGTCGTGGTCCGAAGTGTGTCCAGAATTTTGGGAGGAGGGAAGAGGACCCCGGCCCAGCGCCGCAGCCACGTCCACCGCCTCGCGCATTTCTTGAAGAGCTTGGTGCCTTGGAGGTGCAATCTCTTTATTTTGTTTGGAGGATCTGCTGTGCTTCCTGGGGGTTGTGCTACGTGTTCCGCGGTTGGGGCCCGGGGATGTGATATTCTTGGCTTCTAGCCATTCGTCGATTACCTGTGGGGATGTAAAGAAACGTACTTTCCCTTCATATTCCACTCTGAGTTTGGCCGGGAAGAGCATGGCGTATTTTATCCCATTTTCACGGAGGATACGTTTGGGATTGTTGAAAGAGGCCCTTTGCTCCTGAGTTCCTTTGGTGAAATGGAATTCCTATCTCCCGACGCCCAGGACATCTTGTTTGGGGTCAAGGGCAACAAGTTTTTATGTTTACTTTGTCCTTGGGACAAGTAGGCCCAAACCTCTGCAGCACAAACCCTTTGGCTGCCTGTTTACAGAGAGTGGAACTCTCTGCAGTTGAGGTAATGTGTTTCCAAAAGATAATGCTGTTCGAACTTGTATTTATGGTTCATTATTTGAAAGACTTCATTATTAGGGTGAGTGCTGTAAATAAATGTTTTAAGGTCACACTTCACTACTGACTTTGGTTCCAGTACAAAAAAAAAAAACGTGTATACACATGTTTGAAAAGTTTAGGCTATGAGGCTAAGTATAATGCTCCCAGAATGCTCTCTGATTAGATGCAAATGAAGTGTCATTTAGTAAAATATGTTGATGCATGCTAGTATTTCCCAAAAATATTTCTAATGGAAAATCAGTGTAACCATTTTCAACACGATTATGGGAAGCATGAAAATAAACAAACACTGACAAAGCCAACTGATCTGACATATTTTTATAAGTCTTTTAGTTTCATCAATGCGTGTCTTGTTTTGACATGGCATTTGTAACACTTTTTATTGTTGTGGGAGCTACCAGGCCCTCAACATTGTAACAAACACTGGCAAAAAAAACAAAAAACAGTTTTTGAACTATAAAAGCACACATTGCCACCAGTGGCATAACAAAGGCCCCGCAGCCGCCCTCCAGGGGGTCCCTTCAGCACAGCCCCTGCCCTGAGTGAGTCTGGAGAGGGGGCTCCTCCATGTTCTTTGCAAAGGGGCACCCTCCAGTTTCGTTACGTCACTGATTGCCACTGTAGTTCCCGACACTGAACAAAACTACTTTGTGTGCCAAAATGCTCCTTGTGGAAGAGCAGAATGCGATCACTCACAGTAAAGCCAGCCGAAAGAGAGAGAAATAGAAGTTTAATAAAAACAAAATGTCTTTGTTAACACCAGACCTAATTAGGGACCAAGACCCACATGTAGGTAGCTTTTTGCATGTCGCAAACAGCGACTTTCGCTGTTTGCGACGTGCAAAAAGCACATTGCGATGCACAAACCCAGTTTTGCGATTCGGTAACCTGGTTACTGAATTGCAAAACGGGTGTGCGACTCGGAATTAGGAAGGGGTGTTCCCTTCCTAATTGCGACTCGCAGTGCAATGTAGGATTGTTTTGTGACCGCGAACGTGGGCGCAAACCAATCGCAGTTTGCCCCCATTTCAAATGGGTGCTAACACTTTCGCAAAAGGGAAGGGGTCCCCGTAGGACCCCTTCCCCATTGTGAATGTCACTGTAAAAAAAAATTCAGGGCAGGTAGTGGTCCTGCGTACCACTGCCTGCTCTGAAAAAATGAAACGAAAACGTTTCACTTTTCGTTTTTGTAATGCATCTCGTTTTCCTTTAAGGAAAACGGGCTGCATTACAAAAAAAAAAAAAACTGCTTTATTGAAAAGCAGTCAGAGACACGGTGGTCTGCTGTCTCCATCAGGCCACCATCCCTGTGAGGGCCGCCATTCGCAAAGGGGTCGCAAATTGCGACACACCTTATGATTATTCATGAGGTGGGCATTTGCGAAGCCCTTGCGAATCACAGATGGTGTCAGGGACACTATCCTACATTCGGATTTGCGACTCGCAAATTGCGAGTCGCTCTGACTCGCAATTTGCGGGTCGCAAATCTGAACCTACCTACATGTGGCCCCAAATTCTTAAAGAAAGTCACAAAAGTACACCCATGGTATATGCCGTACCCCTATAAAATATTTGTGAACTGTATTTTAGCATGGGTAAATACGATGTGTAGATGTGCTCATGTGAAAAACTATTGAGCATTTGCAAGTTCATTTTCCCTCCAGCCACTTTCTTCCCAACCCTGGAAGAAGTTCTAATTCTGCCATTGTCAGGAGTAAATGTCCAACCTTTCTTATTATGGGAAAATATTAGAGAGAAGCTGGTGAAAATCTTTAAAACATGCAGGTTAGTAGGTTTGCAGAATCAAAGGCATTCCAGCCCTGGAACTATTGCTTACTGCTTCCTCCAGCCCCAGTATGCAGATCTGCAGAAAGGTGGCAAAATAAGGAAATTGCTACAGGAGGGATTGAAACTGCAAGTATTCAAGCCCTACTATGGTAGTAGCCCTGGCATAATCAAAGAGGCTATTATCAGAGCTCTTACATAATGAGATTGCTGCCATAATTTGTCGCCACACTACATGGCACCAAAAGGGACAAGTAGATCTTTTTACAGGACAAGTAGATTTGAAAAGCAACTTGGCCCCTGGACAAGTAGATATTTTAATAAATTCCACACCCCTGCTGATTATTTAGTGCTATTTCACCTTTTAGGCGCGTTTGGGACAGAATGTAATCCCTGTCTTTAAAGTGCAGGAGTTTTGCCACTATTGGTCGAGCTCTCGTTCCATGGGGAGGAGGCCTGCTAGGCACCCTGTGGGCTCTTTCTATGGCAAAAAAGTTGATAGACCCTCAGGAGGTATTGTGTCTTTGATCCAGTGTTCTAGGAAGGATTCCATATTTACCGCCACTGATTCTGCTCCCTCCGGTACACCTTTCAGCCTTATGTTGCTCCTGCGGGCGCAGTTTTCAGCGTCTTCCGCTCTTGCTTCTAGAGCCTTTACACGAGAGGTAATTTCCAATAGTTCTTTGGAAGAAGACTTCTGGGTTGAGGCCATGAGCTTAATCCCCTTTTCATTCGTTCCCACTCTCTCCGTTAGCCTACGATGATCATCTCACAGCAGGGAGAGGTCTACAGTCAGGTTGTCTATTTTTTGCTCTAGTACTTCTCGAGATTCTCTGATGGCCTGGAGCACCGTATCCAAGGTTGTTTCCTGTTCTGCCGTGCCGTCCTGGGAGTCCATTCTTTGGGACCGGCCTGAAATTTGGGTGCCATCGGAGTCTTCCGGGTCCTGCCCCTCACGTCTCTTGGGCTTCCCCATCCTTGTTACTCGGCGCCTGCACAGGTGGGTAGCCGTAGCTACCGGGGACCAGGGCCACATTTACCAAGTCACTACGGCCGGCAGAGGGAAGGTCTAGTAGTCTCGATCGGTGTTCACTACTTCCAGACGATCATGGCCCCGTTCACTTTTTGTGCCTTAGGTGGGGAGGGCATGTGCTGGATTTTAAGGCTACTCCCTCCTCGGTTCACGGCCGCGACCCCCCAGAATGTTCGCAGACCAAGGAGGGTGCCCGGGGGGGAGGACACAGAGTCCGGGATCAAGCGCGTATTATTCTCGCTGCTTACTTCTTCAGCACTGTTGCCTATGACATGTATTTTCCCTCTAGACAGTACGACGATGCCACGGTCGAAGGGGAACGCACTGGGCCGTCAGTGAGTTCGGCGCGTAGGCCCGTCAGCTCACACTCCTGCTGCCGCGTTATCTCCCCTCTCCCGCTCCTGACTTCTGTACCTTTCACTGTGGGGGTCTGGGGTTTCTCCAGGGCCTCTCGATGGAAGATCTAACCTCACAGCTCCTCTTCCGCTGCAGGTAACCCATTCGCGTCCCTCGGCCAGTTCATACCGGGCTACGGACCAAGATGATTCACGTCGGGCCGACACCCTGCCAGGTTGCCGCTATAATGCTCGCCTCAGTACCTTGCTCAGTGGGAGTGGGGGTAGCCGCCAGGTCGCTCCTGGGGTGCGTGCGATCTCGCCCCGCTTCATGCAGGTTTTTGGTCTCTCCGCTCCGTGGCCCGAGCTCAGCCGGGGCGGAGCTCAGAGGCTGCCGCCATCTTGGTTCCTTGAAGTCGCCGGGGAGACACGCTGTTTCCTCCTCAGCCGCTATTCTTTTCTCGCCGGTGTTTACACCGCGTTTATCGGGCGGGTTTCCGCTCGCCGGGGCCTATCTTGCCGATCATTTTCGGGGTTTGGGAGTGCTATTATTTCGGCCGGGCCCCGTTCACAGCACCGGAGCGCCGCACTAAGCATGCAGCTTCATCGGCTGCAGGCCACGCCCCCCATAAGCCTGTTGGTTAATGGGATTGTCTTCCACTTCTTTGAATATAACCTCAAAGCCATCATCAATGTTGTTGACTTCTGTTCCGAACTCAAGCACCTTCATTTGTAGCAGTTTTGTTTTTGTTGATATTAAACGTTGTAAAAAATGTTAAGACAATATCAGACATTCACGGTGACTCCCATGATTTGAGGAGCTCTGGGGCATCAAAAATGTGTCTTTAAGTCCAAAATCTATGGCCCTTATTTATACTTTTTTTGTGCCACATTTGTGCCATTTTTTTACGCAAAAGCAGCAATACAATACAATTGTATTTGTAAGTTTGCACCGCTTTTGCATTAAAAAGTGGCGCAAATGCACCTAAATCTTTCAGGACGTTTCTTAAAATGGTTCCTGATGATTTTACTGCATCCTGTGAACTTATTTTGGTAGCAAGAACATCAGGAGTCAAATCAGCTGAGAACACCATAAGTGTCTCATTCTTTTTGTTAAACTGACAAAACCTAATTCTGTCATTGTACATTCTCACCAGAAAAGTCTTCATTTCATTATTATTGATTACTACAGTCTAATCAATGTTGACGGTTATTTCTCCAATCTCACCGAGTCTGAAACCATAGCCAGCACTCAAGAGTGGCTTTAAAATTTAAATTGATTTTCAAAGATTGCAAACTTAACTGAAGGCTGGCGGTTACGCTGCTGCTGTGAGCTTATTGTACAATCATATTATCAGATGCATACAGTTTGGGTAGGCATAAAATCTTCTGCAAATACATTCACCACGCTGTTTAGATCAGCTACTCAGCTGAAAACTTAATCTTGGAGGAAACTAGCTTCAGATAAAACATGTTTGCCCTTTGAGACTCACATACTCTGAGCTTTATTCTTTTGTCAATCCCTTTGGCCCTTGTTATAGCTAAACCACATACATCACAGTGAAGATCCTCTGCTTTCTGATCAGTTGTTGGAGGTGAATGGGGGTTATCCATTGATTTTGTAAGTGAATGGACATTTGGTTTGGTTGCCATTGCTTTCTCAGAAGAATCATATTCTTTTTGTGATGTACTGGTTTCTGCTATTTTTTACATTTGTTTCCAGGCTTTTTTCCAATGTATATGACTTGTAACACTTGTTGCTACAATGATAATGTATTTTATCCTCCTCACCCACCAGTTTCAATGTTTTGTGAACTTTGTCTTGTCGTATTTCTGCAGCATCTCAAACTCTCTTCTTTCCAGCCACAGTTGATGCAAGCTTTTCTTTTGGATTAGTTTGGCATGACACATTTTATTTATTGAAGGAGTCCTCAGATTTTATAGTTAGCAACACTCTGTCAGGAGGTAAAGCTCCTATACTACCACCTGCTTGACTTATGTTTATTAAATATTGAAATAAATTACCAAATGAAGGCTAAAACACATCATTATAGAACTGCCATTTTGGAAAATGGAAGAAGGGTTGCTCTGAGGAGTTATTTTCTGTCCCTGTAAGACCAACCTGGCCCCCAAAACTGATGTTTTTACACCAAAATGAAGTATATAGGTGTTAGAAATGGGGTCTTTGGTTGACAGTCAGGTTACCCCCTGTTCAAGCAAGGACCCTCACTCTAGTCAGGGTAAAAGAGAATCACCCTCAGCTAACTCCTGCTTACCCCCTTGGTAGCTTGGCAGAGCAGTAGGCTTAACTTCAGAGCGCTAGGTGTAAAGTATTTGTACCAACACACACAGTAACTTAATGAAAACACTACAAAATGACACAACACCGGTTTCGAAAAATAGGAAATATTTATCTAAACAAAACAAGACCAAAACGACAAAAATCCGACATACACAAGTCAAGTTATGAATTTTTAGAGATTAAACTAAAAAATAGAGCTTAGAAACAAAAATGCTTCGATGTGATGTTAACACGGCGTCGTGACGGAGTCGTTCCCAGCAAGCCGACACCAGCGGCGCCGGACACGGAGTCGTGTAGACCCCCAAGTACAGTACCTTTGGTGAAGAGTGAAAACAAGCCGATGCGTGAAGTTGGGGATCGCAGCGTCTGTGCGAAACGTTGAATCCGCGCACTTTGAGCGGCGTCGGTCACGACGTGGTGTGGCGACTTCCACAGAGTTGCGGACTTCAGCGGGGCTGCTGCGGCGTTGGGCCTGCGAAGAACATCGCGTTCCAGCAAAGGTCACGGCGTCAGGTGCAGGCGGCGTTACCAGATTCAGCAGCGGTGTCGGTTCGAAGTCGTCCGAAGTCGATTTTCTTTAATTCCACCAGCTTTCCTTTCAAGGGCCCAGGGACTGGATAGGGCACCACTTGTCAGAGCAGGAGTCTCTCCAGAGACTCCAGGTGCTGGCAGAGAGAAGTCTTTGCTGTCCCTGAGACTTCAAACAACAGGAGGCAAGCTATAACTCAAGCCCTTGGAGATTTCTTCACAAGATGGAAGGCACACAAAGTCCAGTCTTTGCCCTCTTACTCTGGCAGAAGCAGCACTGCAGGAAAGCTCCACAAAGCACAGTCACAGGCAGGGCAGCACTTCTTCCTCAGCTATCAGCTCTTCTCCAGGTAGAGGTTCCTCTTGGTTCCAGAAGTGTTTCTCAAGTCTGTAGATTTGGGTGCCCTTCTTATACCCATTTTAGTCTTTGAAGTCACCTTTCTTCAAAGGGGACTCACACCTACTTGTGAAATCCTGCCTTGCCCAGGCAAGGCATCAGACACACAGCAGGGGGTTGGAGCCGGCATTGTCAGAGGCAGGCACAGTCCTTTCAGATGAGAGTGATCACTCCACCCCTCCCTCCTAGCAGAGATGGCTAATCAGGAAATGTAGGTTACACCCCAGCCCCCTTTGTGTCACTGTCTAGTGCGAGGTGAAAAACAACCCAACTGTCAAACTGACCCAGACAGGGAATCCACAAACAAGGCAGAGTCACAGAATGGTTTAAGCATGAAAATGCTCACTTTCTAAAAGTGGCATTTTCAAACGCACAATCTTAAAATCAACTTTACTAAAAGATGTATTTTTAAATTGTGAGTTCAGGGTCCCCAAACTCCACATGTCCATCTACTCTCTAGGGGAATCTACACTTTAATCATATTTAAAGGTAGCCCCCATATTATCCTATGAGAGAGACAGGCCTTGCAACAGTGAAAAACGAAGTTGGCAGTATTTCACTGTCAGGACATATAAATCACATTACTATGTGTCCTACCTTATCCATACACTGCACCCTGCCCTTGGGGCTACCTAGGGCCTAACTTAGGGGTGCCTTACATGTAAGAAAAGGGAAGGTTTAGGCCTGGCAAGTGGGTACACTTGCCAAGTCGAATTTACAGTGTAAAAATACACACACAGACACTGCAGTGGCAGGTCTGGGACATGATTACAGAGCTACTTATGTGGGTGGCACAACCAGTGCTGCAGGACCACTAGTAGCATTTGATTTACAGGCCCTGGCACCTCTAGTGCACCTTACTAGGGACTTACTAGTAAATCAAATATGCCAATCATGGATAAACCAATTACATACAATTTACACGGAGAGCATATGCACTTTAGCACTGGTTAGCAGTGGTAAAGTGCTCAGAGTTGAAAAGCCAACAGCAACAGGTCAGAAAAAAATAGGAGGCAGGAGGCAAAAAGACTGGGGATGACCCTGCATAAGCAAAAGTCCAACAATAGGTATCATGGTTCCTGAAATATTACATCATCACTGCAACACATTGGTGATTTTTAAAAATGTCTTTCAGAAATAATCTGCCCGGATTAGCAATGTCTACTAAAGCTAAATTACTTCTCTAATGATACAAAAACCCAAATCAAAAATGAAAATCTCGGCACAACAATTTTTTAAGGAGGTATATCAAGGGGCCAGGACTATAAATTGTACTCCATATGCATAAACCTTGGTAGACGGAGAGGCATATTTACAACAAAGTTCAGCAGTGAAGCAAGTGACCTTGATGCACTGCACTGCACCACAGGGAAAGGGCAGAAAAGCGCTGTTTTAAAAAATATGGTGCATTTCCATCCTTTCCCCTGGCACTGGTGCCCTTTTGGCTGTCTAGCACCAATGAAGGCACCCTTACACCATTGTGCAAGGGTGCCTGCGTTGCATGTTGGATTGTTTTTGTGCAGGAAGGGACACCTTCCTGCAAAAAAACAAACAATGGAGGTATTTTCCTCTTTATATGTGTGCTGTATAATGCAGCACACAAAGAAAGAGGAGAAATTAGGAGAAATATAGAAATGTCTGGCAGGGTGTACGGTTTTGATGCAGTCCCAGGTTTAAATAGCCCTGTAATTCTGGGAATATGCCAAAACCCATGGGTGTTGCATTGGAAAACCAATCACAATGCCCAACTTATGCCCCCTGATGAAGAGTAAGGCAACGCAGCGACTTGTGCTACCTGGCCTTTCTCCATTACTACAAAACCATGAAAAGCCATGCAAAGTGGCATTGCGTGGCCTTGTAGATATGGATCTGCACTCTGTGCCGCCAGAGCATAAAACAAAATGGCATACAAGGAGCGCATGATGCTTATAAATATGCCCGCAAGAGCTTAGCAGACAGGCTACTCAGTCGCCATTGCAATGGAGTACCCTAATCACACATTCTAACTCAGACCCTTTGTTGTTTACAGCTCATGTACTAACTCAAAGATGTTCCGAGTTACTGTATACACTGTAGATAGTGCAATTTTGGGAGGAAAAATGCCAGGCCCTATTCCTTCTGCTTCTGCTTAGAGTCAGATCATGATAAAATTACCTTGGTACTCTAAGGTGTGGAACCGGTATTTCCTCAGCTGGTTTTCCCTGCCACGATTCAGACTGAAGACCTTACGGCTAAAGGTAAGACAGGCTTACTAGTACCGGTTGGTCTGAAATAGAAACAATCCCAAGGTTTTGATTTTGTGACATTCTTTAATAATCTTGATATACAAAACGAAGATTTACAAGATGTGTTCGATCAGCCTCTATTTTTTTCCTTTTCTATTTTTTTAAAATCTTAATTGGGTTATATAAATCCAATAAACCTGAGGTCATCTCTAAAGAGCGTTCTCACATTTATGTTTGACTCAAAAGGAGCTTACTTCACACATATGTCCTTGGGACTCCTGTTTCTTTTGGCTGTTGGCCTGATGATGTATTTCACTGCACAATTCTTCAGACCGATGCCCACATCTGCTTTCCCGGCTGCGCTCGGCCTCTGGCATTTAATGGCCACAGGTTCGCGGGGAGGTTACATTTCTACATTTCTACCCTTTCCTCAGGGGGAATTAAGATTCTGCCATTTTCTGTTAGGATTACAAACTTTGTCACAGGTACATGGGCCCATATCAGAAAGGCCAATGTTTATTGTGTATTTTGCTTGCGCACTTACTCAATTTCTATTCTATTCTATTTTTTATTCTGCCAATATGTTAAAATAAGGCTTTTTTCAATGTCGGGCTGTAGACGTTCATGTGTCTCTGAATATAAAACGTACTGGAGATTCTTAGCGTCAGGTACCACGTTCAATGAAGAGTTTGCAATGAGAAAAACATGACACAGAGATATTGTTAGATGCATGGAGAAAACAACATTTCCTGGGGTAAAAATGCTTGGGCGCTAGCTTTGGCAAAATCACAGCAAAAGAAGTTAGCAATGTACGAAACAAAACAATAGTCTTTGTCACTAGCACCATTCTGTGCATGCTCACAGGTAAAAAGTGGGACATGAGCCAGTTCTTTTTTTTTAAAAAAAAGCCTTATCAACACAGTAGCTTAACAAGGATGCCACTGGCCCTGGTAGGAGCAAGGAAACTGGCCTCTTTGACTTCAGTTGGGATAATAAAATTCAGAAGTTGTCAGAGATCTATTGGCCTCTTAGGGCTCTGTGCCCCAGTGCCACTGCACCTGCAGCATGAACGGTAGCTACGCCCCTGTATCTACAGTGTACCTCTGTGAGTTATTTGTATGCAATCCATGGAATGTAAATGTGGAGCGATGGTAGCGGGTCCTTATTTGCAATGTCTGGAGCAGGTACACTTTTTAGGGTCGAGCACATGCGAGTGCTCTGGCCCCTTTTGTAATCTCTCTGTGGGCTTTTACCCACACCCATTAGTTTGGTTGGTTTGTGGCCTTGCCTTTTCAAATTCACTTGATTTCATTAGTGAAAGGCATACATATGTCATGGTGTTTAGCCCTCCTCTACAGCACTGGTAAACTACTGAAAACATACAAGACTCCGTGCTTTCAGAATGGCTTCCCTACTATTTCTTTTTATTTTCTACGCTGCGTGATCTCACTGGGCAGTAGTCGAGCGCTTTGCATGATACCGACCCTGTTACATAGATAATTATACTTTTGTTGGTTAAATGGATAATTCTACTTTTACTGGTTTCATGGATAATTGCACCTTTGCTGACACGTTTCACTACGAGCGAACTTCTGTTTCCTTTTCTGTGTCTCCTTCACGCTCATGGTGACCGTCGGCTCGCATATGTGAAACTGTTTTACTTTTCATTATCAGTTTATGTGGCAAGAAAAGTCTGTTAAGGAGTTTACATCGCTAATAGCTCTAACTCGAGCAAATGCGAGATCCATTGCATTGCAAATGCTTGTTTGTGTTGTTAGCAAGTTAGTACATGCACTTACTAGGTGATGGTTTGAAAATGGTTACGTAGCTCAGTTCTGCTCTATGTGCATGACAAGTTCTTGCTATCACCCATCATGTATGGTGTATGTTGGGGCATGTGATGTATTGGTTAGAAGTCTAGAAGTAGGTAGCACCATGATTTTCACATCTCCCGTAGTTAAACATCTTCATTGAATTATGAAATGATTTCAGAGTTTATTGAATCTAATATGTGATTATGTAGCATATTATAACTATGTATTCCCACAAATAATATTCAAACAAATAAAGCACACTACAAATGCACAAGCATAATGTATATTAGTTGTGTAAAAAGTTGCAGGACTTCATTAGTACAAACTTTGTGAAGCTGAATTGGAAAATTTGCAAACTTCTTGAGATTTTTAATTATTAATGCGATGAGTATGACCTATATTCCATACAAACTATATAATCAGCCAATAAAAAGACTCTAATATTTCAGTCAGTCACTGAAACTTTAGTTAGCCGATCACGGCCTTTAAAGTACAGAAGATCCTAAACATTCCATGATATAGCAGCATTACGAAATTCAAAACATTCAATAATAAAAATTAAATTCAATTATATTTAGAAAAGTTGCTACACAAAAGACATGCCAGAAGTCGATTACAAGCTAATTCATAGGAAGTTTAAAAAGTTAAAAGCAACATCAAAACCTAAACTACCAGTAAGACAAGGGTGAAGAGATTACAATGAAACATATTTATTTCTAGCCCCAGTGAAAGGCAAACAAAATTTTCCATAGCCAGGCAAGTTTTCCGGTTCTCTAGCCTTTGCAATCGCTCAGAAGCCACCATATGGGAGTTCGTATTAAAAGAGTGAAAAATGAGACACAGAAATCTCTTCTTAGCATGTGCATACAAGGGGCAGAATACAATAAAGTACAAAGTGCTATGAATGGCAGAGTTATTGCACGGGCATCTGGGCAGTGGTTCTCCCCAGACAATGCTCCGAAGAAAGGCAACAATGAAGTGCAATAGGCTGAATGTAATCTGATTAAATAAAATTTAAGGTTCCCAGTCAGGAAGCAAGAACGATAAGGCTCACAACCATGTGTCAAATTAATTGGGTTATAAGTGCAGTTTAGAGACAGTTTATCAAAGGCCCCCTGATGGGCTGTGTCTTGCCTACACCAAAAAGTCTCCTTTACTCTGGAGATGGCCCCGAGTCAAAACTTGACCAATTTTCAGCATAATCCTGCAGGCCTAGCTCTCACAATTCTTTCTTTACATATCTAATCCAAGGTACGTTAAGTGCATTGTCCATAGAGAGGCAGTTTTCCAATCAGTCCTTAGAGATTTAGGCATCAGGGTTCCCCCAGATCCTTAACCATAAAAGCAGTGGTGCCAGCTTAGTCTTGTCCCTACAGGTGTTAGACCTCTGAGAGACACATAAAAGCAGGACATGACTGGGGAATGTCCAGCAGCCTAAAAGCACACTTTTTTTCTACTTACTGGATTGGCCTGGGACCTTTATAGCCCCATACCCCTGCACCATAAGTCACTACAGAAACACATTTACTCTGATAGATTTCCCTCAACTCTTTAATAAGTTTGTGACCCGACCTCCTCTCAAATGAGAACACGGCCTCCACAGCTCTTTGAGTATGAGCAGCCCTAGATTGATGTAAACTCTGCCAGTTTAGGGTTTGCTCAAAAGAAAGACCCAGATAGTTAAAACACGTCACCCTATGAATTTCTGTCCCTTTCAGAAAGAAAGTCCACGTTTTCACATTTCTAGGGCCTAAACACATTATAAATGATTTTTGCATATTTGTATTGCGATCAAGCCCCCCCATGAAATTGTAAGCGCCCCCGAAAAGGAGCAGCAGACCATTAGCCTTCCTTGCCATTAGTAGGTCATTCTCTGCATACAACAGCACAGGCAGGGTTCTTGTCTTAGATCTAGGGAGATCCTTCCCTATCCTGGTCAAATGGGATTCTAAATCATTGCTATAAATGAGGGACAAAAGAGGGGCCAACACAGACCCTTGTCTAACCTCTAGGCATGACCTTATATTTTCTGTAAGTTCCCCATCTCTATCATATATAAATCTGATAATAGTATCCCAATGCATTCTTTGTAGGAGCCCAATTAAGCCTGGTTCAATTTGCACCCCAGCCATACAATCCCACAGCTTCCTCCGATTGACCAAGTCAAAGGCAGAGGAGAGGTCCATGAATGCAAGGTGAATTGAACCTCTCCTCACCTCGACAGATTTCCCTCTGCTAAGTTGCAAATTTAGGCACTGCGTCACAGTGCCAACCCCTGGACGGAATTTGTACTAAGTATTGGACAAAGACTGATTCACCTCCAGCCAGGCTTCAAGTTTTGTGGCAAGGACTCTTCCCGAGAGTTTTTAGAGAGCTATCCATACGTGATATGGGACAATAACAAACTGGGGAATTCCGCTCCTTCTTCTTAAATGTGGAGATGACTATGACTTTGGACCATGATGGAGTTAGACCACCTTTAATTGATGCTTTAAAACATTAGTTAAGATGGGAACCCAGGGCATTTCATTTTCTTTGACTAACATTTAAACAGAGAGTATTTCAAGTTATACACACGACTCTATACAAACCATCACTTTCACCTTTAAATACACATTAAAATTTGATCTACTCCTTTATAAACGGACCAATTGTAAATGCTACATTTGTTGGATACAAAACAACAGATTTTTGAAAGCGCCTTCAACACTTCTAATTATATTTGTTTAAACAATGCGTTGGAATATACTATCCACTCAGTTGCTAGGGAGGAGAATAACAGCAGAGAGTGTGTTTAATCATCAAGTGGCTTTCTTTTATGTGTTCATTTATTAAAAGCTAGTTCCATTCTTGAACCATGGGCTCAGTTGAAGAAAAGACCAGGATAAATATGTGTGGCGAGCTCTGCATATAACTCATTGCATTTTTCTACTTTCTTCAATGTAAAAAACATTCTCAGGTGCACAGGTGAAAGCTGCGCAGAGGCACAGGTTCCCATGTGTTTTCTTGGGATCCTCATGTAACTGACTGACTCGCAGACCCTATTCCAGCTGTACAGCGTTATCAATATTAAAGAACTCCACACAGGGGTAATAGGAGTCCCCTGTGCAAATGAAATTTTTTAGAAAATGTTGTTCTCCACAGAAAGAAAAATATTTTCTGTGGAGAAAGCCCTTTCCTCACACCCCAGAAAACCATTATCCTTCCCACCCAGGGCAGGGAATTATGTCACCCTTGTGCTGAAGTAATTTTCTAACACTTTCTGGTTGAAAAAGGGATGGACTGAAGTTTGGGAAGCCTCACAAAAATGAGTTTGTGGGTGTTCCCAAACTTCCAAGGCAAACCACACCTTGGAGTGCCCATTTTGCCACACCTTGAGTGGAATCATGGGTGCAGAGATCTCTATACTTGTGGCAGCAATCTCTGTATCTTTAAATGGCTTTAGGCCTGCGAGGAATCCCTTTGGCAGGGGTAATAAAGGTAAATGTGGTTATAAACATACATTTATGACCGAATATTCCTCTGTGAACAGGGCCCAATATGCATTTAATAGTTGACCTAATTGTGTAAGAAGTAAGCTCTTAAATTCTGGGCATGAAGTAACGAAAATGTATTTTCTTTTTGCAAATTTGTCTTTATTTTTACTTAGAGGTTGAAGAGGAGGTTTCAGACTAACATATTTCTTAAATATTTTAAATGAGAAGCTTTGCTGGTAAACATTTTTAGACATGTTACTGCAGCTGATGGCCGTTCTCCTTTAGTCAAATCTACCACAAACTTAACCCCTTGCGTTTCTATCTTATATTCAAGAGTCCAAACTTTCAACTACACGTTTAATGAGTTCATGCCAACCCTGCAGGGTATAACACATACTTTTTAAACATGTTATTTTTAAATTCTTTGTATCTTAATCACTTTTCTAACAGAGGACATCAACTGTAAATGTGTACATTTCTGAATGTATGCCTTTAAAAAATGCCTTAAAACCACCATATTTATACTTAAAAATGCATTTTATAATTAAAATGGACTTGCGTGCAATATATTTCAAAGAGAAAATTTGTTGGTGCATGTTCAAACTAGGCCTAATTTCTACTTGTGCAGGGATTGATCTAAGGTGGTTCTAAAATAAATTTACAGAACATTTTTGCAGCTGCACCTAGAAAAGAGATCAATCAATATGGCAATGGGTCTTGTATGTCACCCTTTTAAATATGGTAATATGATAATGATGAAACCCTTCCAAGTTACTAGCATGTCATGCGTTCTAACTTTAAGTAATAATAAAGGAAGGTAGAAAACAATGTATGATCTTCTTTAATAACTAAATTTGAAACCCCATCTGCCAAGAGAAAACTGGAGAGCAACATCTGAGAAATAAGCCGTGAGTGACAATATGGTGCTACATCAAGAAGAGAAAAAAGTGTGACGTAAATGGCTGGCTAAGATGCTGTTGGCATTTGTGGTGGAGACTGAACTACCTTTGGGGCTAGCTAAAGAATGGCAAAGTGATAATATGGACCCAGCACGGTCTATGTGACTGTCCACGAGGAGATCTATCAACCCTTGATGGAATACAGTGATGTTTTGTGTGTTTTGCTGGGGCGACCCTCCGCTCTGCTGCCAACCACTGCAAACTTTGCTGGGGTTTTACTCTGCATGATCGTATCTCCTGCTGATAAGCTCACCGGATGATCTCCCGATCCAAACATTTAAATACTGTGTTCTGTTACTTAGAACATAACCAATGGTCAATACTTGATAACACAATGGCCACTGGTCCAATGAACAATTACACAGTAATTCTTTAACACCATATTTTGTTAAAGCCATCTGCCACTGCATATGTTTAAATTAGTAAAATGTATTTTGTAAATTTGGAACCCCAATTGGTCATGAAGCTTGGCCGGAACTATTCCATTAATAATTTCTACATTCATTTTTTAATGTATGTTTTAGCAATAGGCAATTGTTCATGTTTGCCATAATGCACTACTTCATTTGACACAAATATGTCTGCATATAATATCCCTAGATAGTGAACACAAATACGTTCAGGAAAATCTATATTAGGTAGCGTTCGGCAGGTTACCATCTCTCATGCCACTAGCATCTAAATTTCCTTAGGTTCTTTGGTTTCAACTGCTCCTCCATCTTATACCACACTTTAATTGTGGCTCCTTGCAACTTGTTTCATTATGAATTCAAATCCTCTAAAATATTGTTTATATTTAGCCAGCATTTCAGCATTGCTATTTTTGGAGTAACTCAAACTTTCTCTAATGAATCCCCATCGAAGTTAAATCTCAAAATGACACTTTTTAAATGCATGTTCCAGAATCACAATTTGGGTTTACGAGTAAGTAACAAATTGGTATTTGGAAGAAGCATGTAAAGGGAGTCCTTTCCAAATACTGATTCCTTAAGTTATGTATTAATGTTTTGCGACTGAAATCTGGTCACAAAACAGTAATATTTGAATATGCCAAAGGAGGTGGTAACCAGTTGCAAATAGGAAGGTGTCTCAAATGGATCCTTTCCCTTTGTGAATGTGGACAAAAACAGTTTAAACATTTTCAGGATCAGGCAGTGGTCTCTGGGATCACTAACTACCCTTTAAAAATGGATGTAAAATTGTTCACTTTTTTCCACACAAATCCCCTTTTCATTCTAGGAAAAGGGGGCTGCATTAAAAAAAAAGATTGAAAACAGTTGCAGACATGGTGAGCTGCGGACCCCAGCAGGCCACCATGCCTGTGACCCTAGGCAATCATAGTGGGTGCCAATTTGTGACCTACCTCATGCATATTAATGAGGTTGGCCGAATTGCAACTCATTAAAACTTGGTATTTTATGAGCCAACCTATTAATACATATGTTGGCTTGAGAAATGCCTATGCATTTGGCAGATGTCGGTGTGCAAACTGCAACCAATTCTATCGAATTTCATTTCAGTTCATTCCAAATAATAAATCAGAAATTTAGAATTGTCATTATTGTCAATTTATGGTTTCTTATTTGGAATATTAGTATATGAGGACCCCTTTTACTTAAAATATATGAGCCCCTTGCACTGTTGTAGTGCTATTTGTAACCTATATGGAAGAAACACAGTAACATGAAACAAAAAATGATAACTTCCCACCTATGGCTTGACGGAGAATCCAACACAAAGATATTTGAGTCTATCAACATACACTTAAAAGGCAATGCAGCATGCTTAAACTAAATCGATATATCCAGTTAGCAAAAATGCCTCCGTTCCTACATCACTCTTCTCTACATCAAATCCAGTAAACCATAGGTGAAAATATTTTTCATTCACATCACCCTTAGAATACTATCCTATTTCTCTAATCCAAGCATTAAAACACTGACCACTGGAATGTGCATACTAGCATAAAGACACGTAATCCATCCACTCCACATCCTCAGGTATAATTTCCCAGCTGCTCATATAAACATACATCTGGCCTACTATAATTGTAAAGTCTCTTACCTGGGGAAAAATCAGGAGCTTTATTGTTACAAAAATGTATTTAGTGTCATAAATCAGTGCAGTGGAAGATATTCTTCACATAGTATTGAACAAATTGAAGGTTTTCTGATAATAAATAAATTGCTCTCGGCTGCCTATATGATCTAAATACTGATACTGTCCGATGGCCGTGGGATGTCCTTTACTTTAAAATGTGAATAAGGAAACGAATACAAAATCTATCCCCTACACGCCTCAACCTCCACACTCCGCACTTCATGTCACCAACTGCAGGAAATTATCTAGGAACCAAAATATTTATTGGGTGTCCACCCTCGGTGCTACAGCTCCTCTAGCACTGCTTCATGTCAGAGCTTCAAAAAATGAGTGACCCACCTCCCCACCATTTCTCCACTCCCGGCTTCATTTTTCCATCTGCATCAAAAAGATGAAATGACAATGAATATACCCCCTCACCTTGACGCAGCGCATCTCTCTCCCTCCTGGTACATACCTCTGCTTCCTCTCAAGAAACTGAATCACCCCATTTTGGTACAACATTGGAGGGAGATATTGCAGAACACAGGACTCCTTCCACTTGCAACCACTCTGCTGTCTCTGATTGAAGGTTGGCCAGACCTAAGGCAAAATCCAGTGTGGAAGTGGCACAATGTCTGTACAATGGTGCCTTCTCTGGGATCCCTTTGGATCGAAGCAACACTGTTTATGATAATTTAAAGCTGCAATCAGTATTTTGCAAAGAAATGGCCTTTGCAAAATGTCTAAACAGAAAAATGTAGCCTGGGATTTTCATCTCCAGCTTGGTTTTCCAGAGTCAATCTTCTGCATCAAAGGTGTGGAAAAAATTGAGCCAGAGCCTAATGTAAAGAAAATAGAATAACTCGCAAACATTCTGTATCTCAGAATCAGAAACACTGTCAGATTCAATTGATGGCAAAATGTCTGCACACCTGTATATTCTACTGTCTATACACAAACATGATTTTAACACATGCTAGATCATGACAATTTACATTAACGGTGGTTGTGGTAACAGGAAGTTCTTGAAGCCATAGAGATATTTCTTTCCGTCCCTGTAGTTCCCTCCCTAGGGACACTCATGTGAGAATATGTGATGTGTCTGTACATAATAAGATGACTCAGTAATTCAGCTCAAGTGAATGAATATTCACAAGGTGAGTCCCCTGCACATCTGAGCATAGCTGCCAAATTTCCAGGTCCATGTGTGATGTACTAATCAGTTCCAGGTTTTTTTCTTTGAATTCTAAAACTTTTAGTCCTTTTATGTAATGGAATAAACAAGACCATAAATCTTAGAATAAAAAAAAAAGGAAATCCTGGAGTGGATCAGCCCATTCCATTAGGGACCAGGAAAATTTGGCAGGGCTTTCTGAAGAAGCAGCAGACACCTCTCAGAAGAAGCACAGGGACTGAAGGGCTAGGCCCGTGGCATTGCTAACTTTCTGCATTCATAAAGTAACGAGACGCCTAAACATGTGTCCCAAAATGGCGAAAATTATTGAGAACCAGGGTCGGTCAGAAATGGCTGGTCACTTTGTTCGCCCACGTCATACGTCATTCTGATACCGACCTTCCCGTTTGAGTGTGTATTTCTCATGTTAGGGGTCTGGAGCAGACACCTCTTCCGCATTTCTCTTTCAAATCTCAACAGTCCTTTACCTAAAGCAATATTTATACCGTACTGTAATGTTAACTGAGCCAAGTGTGTGAGTGGCATTACATGGACCATCCATGTGATACTTCTTTCTCGCCATCAGGTCAAAGGTTAAGCCCTCCCTTTAGTTTCTGTAGTAATTTTCCCACTAGCCTGGCCCGCCTTCACTTTGATATAACTAATAGTGCTAATTAACATAGTGTCAGGAATTCCTCTAATCCAGCATGTACTTCTCTGATAACGGACCAAATGCTCTGCTCTTGTACAACGTGTAAAAATTCCGGCCCACAGGACGTGTTAATCCACCCAGAAGGGGCCTCCAACCGCGGGTCTCTCTTAAAGCTGTTAGCTGCAAGCGCGTTTTCTCCCCACATCGAGTGGCTGGCATGATGTTTCAGCCCCCCGTCCTCCTTGATTCCACTGATGCCTAGATTAGAACTTTAAACGTAATTCAGCTTTAAGACTATTTGTTGCGAAATTGACGGATTTTTCTTGACGGTATATATCATGGCATTTTTTACAATGTGCTGTTAACTAAGGTTCAATGTACAGAAACGAACTTAAGGAGAGGCAGCTATATACTGGAGACATAAACCCGTACGGGCCGTATCTTCTCATTTCAGTTTATGTTAATTGCTTACATTTATAGCTAGTAGATTTCCGGGGTACAGCTTTTTGTAGACTGTAGAGTAACAAAAATATTCTATTCACTCTGAAACACTAATTATTATAACTGATCATGCATTTATTATTTCCGTTACGCCTTATGATCCCTTTTTGGCGTAAAGAAAGACAATCATTTTGTCCTGTGCCAGCCAAAATACAAGTGGCCCAGTCTAACGTGCTGTTTGGAACATATGTACTAATAAACACACATGCACACATTTATTAGGAAACTATAGATGTCAGATCTCCTGCTGTCACCATCTCAGAACCTAACTTGACAAAACACTTCTTAGTAAAAGCTACGGGGCGCATATTCACAAGGCTTGTGTATGAGTTGTATCTCACTGCACACATTTAACACTTCGTGCTCTGATTGTGTGTAAAACAGCAGGGGTACTACTATTTGCTCACACGAAAAAGCAGACTGGTATAACTCATTTATGGATCGCTGTAGAAAGTAATGAACAATTACTCGAGTGAAATCTTCATTACTCATTGAGACATCGTTCTTGTGCCATTCCTTACATTTTGAGGTAATCGTACCTCGAGTCAGGCATCTCTTGCCTTGTCTTTTAAAACTTGAAAATGCTTCCTTTAAGTCCTCTCTGAAGAATGAGCTATACGTTAAACCCCTACCAAATTTACATTCTGAAGTAATCAAGCCAAAGACGTTTCCTCCAGTCGAAGTCAGAATAGTTCTGGGTAGAATGGGAGGACACTAAAGGTCAGGGACGTGGGAGATAGCCGTGGAAGTAATGAAAAAGTAAGTACTCTACACATTACATTACCGCCTGCGTCCTCTTCTTCCCCCTTCCTTAGAAAATATGACCCTGGTGCTGACGACCGGACATATAAAGTCTGTCAAAACTATATGGCATCATATTTTCAAAAATAGCGGAAGACCATAAGGTTCCAGAAGCTTCAAGCCAGTTTAAGGCTCCCTAAAGACTTGGTAGCTGATAATTGCATCCTAGAGGTAGAAATTGCTGAGCCTTGTGAAAACGTTCTATTAGGAGCAGAAGAACAAAACCTCACTCATAGCCCCAATAATGTACACATTCCTCTAAACGTCAAAATCGGAATGTAAATCAATGATGATCACAACCTGTTAAAGTGGAATCCCTGTGAGACTTCCGCACTTCTACTTACTGGCTGCAGCGCTTGAGAACACTAGATGTTCCAAACCTATCTTTGCAAAAGCCTCCCCTTCTTAAGTGCAGGGAATGTGAGAAAAGGACATCTTAGGGGTGTTGGAGCTAAATGAAGAACCCATTCTTCCTCTACTGACATCTGCCTGAAGGGAGGAAACCAGGGCATTCTGTGCCAAAAGGGGGCATACCAATATCCAGACCTTTAAAAGTTGTACTTGAAGAAGAAATCTCTGGATAAGAGGAATTGCGAGAACACTTACCGTAGTCCCTGTGGTCAAGGGCAAGATAGAACATCTACTTGTGGGTTCTGAAAATGGGCACAATAAAGAGGCAGCAAGGCATTGTGTTGGAAACCAAAGAGATCCAAAATAGGTTAAGTGAACTTTTTGCATAATTCTGAGAAGATCTGGAGAGATAAACAGAAATCCAGAGATGTGGGAAAGTGATGACTTAGGTAATTCATTTGATAATTGTCCAGGGTAGTAATACGCACATCTGAAAGAGACATTACTTGATTCTTTGCCCAAAGGCTGATCTTGGAAATAAGCTGGATCAAAGTCTTGGGCCTTGGTCACGTAGCTAATTTAAAGAGGCTTTGGTGGTCATGTTTTCTGCAAGCATTAGCTGTGGTAGGTTCCTGAAAGCAGGCTGGAATAGTTGTAATGCCTGGCATATGGCTCCCGACACCCTCCAATTGGAATAGGTATCTGTCCAATGACTCTGAACTGATAGTGTCCAGCAAGTGGCCCATTGTCATATGCCTCTGGGGGTCTGTGGTGACTGGGAAATGAATAGAGAAATTCAGAGCTACTCCTCCCAAAAGACAAGCAAGAGCTCTATTTATATTTCAGGGAGGCCTGAAAGGAGATGTGTGATATTGCCATGAAAAGGGCATTGTAATCTGGGATTTCCAATGAGAGGAGTCGTCATTGCAGTCTTTTAGTAGATCTTGAAACAATGAGATTACAACAGCCCGTGACTAGAGGTTGTGATGAAGCCTGAATTTTGTAACCTTTTCTAGGACCCACTGATCAGAGACAGACAGAGACCAGACACTGAAAATGTGGACAGTCCAGCCATCCACTGGAGGATGTGCATAATTGTAAAACATGTCATAGTCTGGAACAGGGATTCTTGCTGAGAGATGGGGGGACTGTGCCTTGAAGAAATTCTTGCAGTAACTTTGCTTTTCTGGGTAACAACCCTTGAATGAGGAGCAGGAGAATATGGACTTCTTACTGAATCTTCGAAAGGAATGATATTTTTTAAAGGGAGATGTCTGCACTCCCTCTACTTTCTAGTTTCACATTAAAGCTAACAGTTGTCGTTCCACTATTGCACAAGCAGCTAGAGATGAAGCATTGAGATGATCAAATGAAATATCTGACAGAAATCTAGTCTGCATTTCATTTGCCAGGAAAAGACTAGCAAAATCTTCCCCATTTTCAGTAGCCAATGCAAGCTTCTGAAAGTCTTTAACCAGCGACTGAGCTGTGTATGTGGCACATGTTTCTTCTTTGATAGCTGTGTTTGATCCTGGGTGTGCTTTTGAAAAAAAAAACCTTGAATCTTGCCACCCACATTTTCTAAAGGGTTTATATCTTCCCACAAAACTGGAGAATTAGATACCAATTAATCCACTTTAACAAGTGGCAGAAACGCATCTTCTGCCTCATCTAATTGATAAAAACTGGATATGAATAAGATCCTTAATGAGTCGGTGACTAGATGGATTTGAGATTGTTTCCTTGTGAAAGTTTGGAAAAAGATCCCCATTAATACTTAGTTTGGAAGGCTATGCCTCTCCCTGAGGTATCCATAAATCGAATTCATTTCTCTTTATTAATCATATTTCAGAAGAATCTTCCACTTCAGACTCCTAATGGATATAATTATGCAGAATTAGAGGAAGAACAGAAGGGCACACAGTCCTTATGATCTCTTCACCTCTTCTTTCTGTGTCCTTAGTGAGAAAGGAGCTCCTTCAGAGTTTACATCATGATCTATTTCAAATTAGTCTCAGAAAAGTGCCCTGCCAGGACACTAAGGGGGTGATTCAAACCCTGGCGGTCGGTGTTAAAGCGGCGGCCAACCCGCCAACAGGCTGGCAGTAAAAAATATGGGATTCTGACCCTGGCGGGAACCGCCAGCACAGACAGCCACCTTAACACTCCGACCGCCACGGCGGTACAAACAAACAGCGCGGCGGTCACCGCCAACAGACAGGCGGCAGACAATGTACCGCCCACACTATTCCAACTCACCAATCCGCCACCTTTTCCGGGGCGGGAGCACCGCCGATAAAAACACGGCGGAAACAGACTACGGACGGGAAAACGCTCACCACTACGCACTCCAGGAGGAAGGAGGACAGCATGGAACCCGAATTAAACATCCTACCTGCTCTCGTCTACCTTCTCATCTACCACGAGTACGAAGTCCGGCGCAGACGACAACGGTGAGTACTGCACCTACGACACACGGGAGGGGGAGGACGAAAGGTTACGGCCACACACATATGCGACCCCCCCCCCCAAGTACGTACTCACCAATGCAGCGCACCAAGTCACAGTGACACCACCCAAACACCCCTGAAAAATGCTAGGACATAATCATATTTGGAATAAATATTTATGTACCAAAAGCTCCAGAAAATTAGCGTACAACCATGAAAGATATCCACAACAAAACTAATTACACACACATCAGTGTATAACTGAAGTACCAAGTCCTGCACAACCTACGATTTCAGCATGTCCGTGGGCCAAAGTCTTGCGAAACAAGGGCAAAGCCCACACAGGAGACCTGAGTCCTTTGGAGAGAACACTGCAGGGGCATCAGATGTAAAAACTACAGGCACCTCAGGGGGAAGGGAAGGGGGGGGCACCACAGCCACATGAGTCCACGACACCAGATCCACGAGGAGCCACCATGCCCACTGGACCATCCTGGGGAGTGCAAAGCCACAGTCTCTCAAGTCTCTGCAGTGGGTGGATCGCCCACTGGACCATCCTGGGGAGTGCAAAGCCACAGTCTCTCAATGTCTCTACAGTGGGTGGGCTGCCCACTGGGCCATCCTGGGGAGTGCAAAGCCACAGTCTCCCAATGTCTCTACAGTGGGTGGGCTGCCCACTGGGCCATCCTGGGGAGTGCAAAGCCACAGTCTCTCAATGTCTCTACAGTGGGTGGGCTGCCCACTGGGCCATCCTGGGGAGTGCAAAGCCACAGTCCATCAGGTGGATGACAGTCTCCACTGGTCAAGGAGGAGGCATGGTGGGCACAGTGAACCATAAACGGTGCTTGCGACGGCGGTGCCCAGCGGAGCGGTGCTTGAGAGGAAGGGCCCAGCGGAGCGGTGCTTGAGAAGAAGGGCCCAGCGGAGCGGTGCTTGAGAGGAAGGGCCCAGCGGAGCGGTGCTTGAGAAGAAGGGCCCAGCGGAGCGGTGCTTGAGAGGAAGGGCCCAGCGGAGCGGTGCTTGAGAGGAAGGGCTCAGCGGAGCGGTGCCTGAGAAGAAGGGCCCAGCGGAGCGGTGCTTGAGAAGAAGGGCCCAGCGGAGCGGTGCTTGAGAGGAAGGGCCCAGCGGAGCGGTGCTTGAGACGGCGGGGCCCAGCGGAGCGGTGCTTGAGACGGCGGGGCCCAGCGGAGCGGTGCTTGAGACGGCGGGGCCCAGCGGAGCGGTGCTTAAGAGGAAGGGCCCAGCGGAGCGGTGCCTGAGAAGAAGGGCCCAGCGGAGCGGTGCTTGAGAGGAAGGGCCCAGCGGAGCGGTGCTTGAGAAGAAGGGCCCAGCGGAGCGGTGCTTGAGAGGAAGGGCCCAGCGGAGCGGTGCTTGAGACGGCGGGGCCCAGCGGAGCGGTGCTTGAGACGGCGGGGCCCAGCAGAGCGGTGCTTGAGAGGAAGGGCCCAGCGGAGCGGTGCCTGAGAAGAAGGGCCCAGCGGAGCGGTGCTTGAGAGGAAGGGCCCAGCGGAGCGGTGCTTGAGAAGAAGGGCCCAGAGGAGCGGTGCTTGAGATGGCGGGGCCCAGCGGAGCGGTGCTTGAGAGGAAGGGCCCAGCGGAGCGGTGCTTGAGACGGCGGGGCCCTGTTCAGCGGTGCTCTTCTGCACCGCGGGCCCTGTTCAGCGGTGCTCTTCTGCACCGCGGGCCCTGTTCAGCGGTGCTCTTCTCCACCGCGGGCCCTGTTCAGCGGTGCCTATCTCCACGGCGGGGCCCTGTTCAGCGGTGCCTATCTCCACGGCGGGGCCCTGTTCAGCGGTGCTCTTCTGCACCGCGGGCCCTGTTCAGCGGTGCTCTTCTCCACCGCGGGCCCTGTTCAGCGGTGCTCTTCTCCACCGTGGGCCCTGTTCAGCGGTGCCTATCTCCACGGCGGGCCCTGTTCAGCGGTGCCTATCTCCACGGCGGGCCCTGTTCAGCGGTGCTCTTCTGCACCGCGGGCCCTGTTCAGCGGTGCTCTTCTCCACCGCGGGCCCTGTTCAGCGGTGCTCTTCTCCACCGCGGGCCCTGTTCAGCGGTGCTCTTCTGCACCGCGGGCCCTGTTCAGCGGTGCTCTTCTCCACCGCGGGCCCTGTTCAGCGGTGCTCTTCTGCACCGCGGGCCCTGTTCAGCGGTGCTCTTCTGCACCGCGGGCCTTGTTCAGCGGTGCTCTTCTCCACCGCGGGCCCTGTTCAGCGGTGCCTATCTCCACGGCGGGGCCCTGTTCAGCGGTGCTCTTCTCCACCGCGGGCCCTGTTCAGCGGTGCTCATCCAGCAGGTCAAGGGAGCCAGACCTGGCCTCGACTCCCTGCTCAGTCGCCCTCGGACCGTGACGTTTCTGGACCCTTCAGGGACGGACTCCTGGCCTCCTTAGTGTCCTCCTTCCCAGCTGGGATGTGGCATGTGGGGTCCACCTTCTCCGCGCTCCTGCTGCCCTTCCGCTCCTTTGATGGGGCTCTCGGGCCCTTGCCTCCCCCAGATGGTGTGGGTGGTGAAGTGGCCGCACATTGCTCCTTGGGGGCAGCCCTGTCGGTCCTCGCACGGCGGTCCTTGGTTTGGCGGGTCCTCTTGCCGGGGGGGGGGCTGGACGTGTCCTTGCTGCAGCTCGATGTGTCACTGCTGGCAAAGGGTGGGCTCCAGAACCCAGGCACAACAGTGACACCCGAAGCTGGGCTGGTGGTGGCTGCGGTGCTCTTGGGACTCCTTGAAGATGGATGGGGGAGGTCATCGGGGGGAAAGAGGTTAAGGTTAGCCAGGAAAAGTTTTTTAGGGCCAAGGTAAAGGGTAGGAGGAGTGGAGATGGAAGTGGAGGTAGAGGAGGTGGTTGTAGGAGAGTCAGGTGTGCTGTCATTGGGTGAAGGTGCTGGTGCTGTGGGCTGTCGTGAGGTGGATGGCTGTTGGGTGGGTGGCTGCCTGCGTTTGTGTGTCTTGGAAGAGGGGGTGACAGACACAGTGGGAGAGGACACAGGGGACGTGTACATGGCAGTGGGGGTGGTGACTGCACGAGTGTGGACTGTACTGGAGGGTGAGGTGGTGATGGAAGCACTGGCTGATGTTGGGGTGCATGCAGGTGTGAGTGTAGACGTCACAGGGAGGGAGGAGGGAGACGAGGAGGAGGGGGACACAGGGGTGGCAGTGGCTGTTGGCATGTCTGCATCTGGGTGTTGCTCGGGTGAGTGTTTGCGGGATCTGTGGTGCTTGTGTTTGGATGAGCTGCTCTTGGGTGTTGAGGTGTGTGCAGGCTGGTCTGATGGTGTGGATGGGATAGGCTGAGGAACAGGAGACAGGGACAGGCTGGAGGCAGTCAGAAGAGGGAGGCTGGAAACAGGGACAATGGCTGCCGTCAGTGCTGAGGCCAGAGCAGTGAACGCTCGTTGATGGGCAGCCTGACCCGAATGAATGCCCTCCAGGTACGCATTGCTCTGTTGCACCTCCCTTTGCACACCCTGGATGGCATTCAAAAGGGTCGTCTGCCCAACAATGAGCGTCCTTACCAGGTCAATGAGCTCCGCACTGAGGGCAGCAGGGGCAACAGGGGCAGGGGCTGAGGTGCCTGGGGCGAAGGAGACGCGCGCCTTCCTGGGCGAACCGGCACGGAGCGAAGGCTGAGGGGCTGCTGGGAGGGCGGGGCTGGTGCGCTGGGTGGCGGCTGTACCTGTAGAGGCGGGGGGCACGGATGTTGCCGCCACCCCTAGGGAGCTCCCATCCGAGGACGTGTCGCTTTCGCTGCTCTCACCAGCGGTCCCCGTCGTGGTGCTCCCCTCGCCCTCCGGATCACTGGTGCCCTCGGTGTCTGTTCCTGGGCCCACCGGGGCCTTGTGTCCTGCAGCTCCCTCGTGCTCCGATGCCATATCTCCTCCGCCTGATGATGCTAATGCACACATGCACAAGAAGATGAAGAGAAAGGGTGGGGGGAGAAAAAAGAAGACCAGGTTGAGTGCATGCAATGTCAACACCGTTGGCGGAGAGGACAGACACAGGTGCCTAATGCACTAAGCCGCGCATTCGGGGTACACTACTCAGTACTACTGACTAGGACAACAGGCCAAGAGACGTCAAACGCGCACATGGGAGATGCTGGACCTTCAATGGCTGTACTTGTCACCCTACAGAGGTGGGTGCCGGGGGCACAGGGCCCTGCCTAAGGGAGAGGACTACACTACAGAAAGCGCCCTGGCCTAATGTCACCCACAGCCCTCCTCCCCCACCCAGACGCCTCCACTGCGCAGAAAGATAGGAGAATGTGCTGATACTCACCCCCTTGTGTCTGCTGTGATGTCTTAAAGCGCCCATCCAATTCAGGGTAGGCCAC
Source organism: Pleurodeles waltl (assembly GCF_031143425.1). Taxonomy (NCBI): domain Eukaryota; kingdom Metazoa; phylum Chordata; class Amphibia; order Caudata; family Salamandridae; genus Pleurodeles; species Pleurodeles waltl. Next base: position 856,696,331 of record NC_090439.1, read on the forward strand.
CGCCAGGATCCGGGACATCAGGGGGGTCATGGTGCGACTGGCACCCCTCCTAGGTTGGGAGGCCATCCCCAGCAGTGTTTCTGTGGTCTTCCTTGTCCCGCAGCGGATGTCCTCCCACCTCTTGCGGCAGTGGGTGCCCCGTCTGTTGTGGACCCCCAAGGTCCGGACTTCCTTGGCGATGGCACGCCAAATGTCGATCTTCTGATGGGCGCTGACCTATTAGACATGTACAGGGTGGAAAGGAGGAACTCATCAATGACCTGCATGTTAGATGTAATTGGCCCCCCCCACCCACTTTGCCATATGGCACATGCTCTCATCTGTCGGGCGTTGCACTCCTCATTCGCCCCCCACCCCACCAACTTACATCCACCCCAATCCACACAGGCATAGCCCATTTCATTAGCACCCGGTGTACTCACTTGTTGGTCTGGAGGACCGTAGAGTAGCGCATACTGGGGGAGGACCCCATCCACGAGCTTGTCCAACTCTTCAGACGTGAAGGCAGGGGCCCTTTCCCCAGGCGCAGCAGCCATTGTATCTTCCAGACCGAGGTCACAGCAGCACTTGCAGTATAGGTCCTCTCCTGTGGATGATCAGGTCTCGAGTGATTAAGCAGATAGAAAATGGCGGTCACGTCCGCGGCGGTGCGTCCCGCGGCGGTGCATACCGCGACCGCCGGCGCACTTCGTTATTGGCTGCTGAAACCCATAGGCTTCAATGTTAACCAATGCGGCTTTGCGCCGCGGTCTGCGACCGCCTACCGCCACGGTGTGCCCCGCCAGCGCATTGACCTCACATCCCATTGTCCCACTTCACAGGTCAGGCAGCCGCCATTTCAAGGGCCCACATGGCTTAATTTTGACTGCGACACACAGGCCTAGGCCTTGCATTGCCACACATACACGCCTTTCAACCCATTGCCATTCTTTAACTGTGTAAGCTGTCTGTACGTACCTGTGTTTTGGCTGACTCTGTGCTCCATGTTGTCCTTCCTAGGCACCGTCCGCTGGGACTTGCGATGAGAAGGAGGAATCCTCGCGTGTACTGACCGCTGGTGGACCTGTCGACAATGGAAGAACGCCATATAATACTTCGATACAGACTTGACCGTGCCACTATCCATGAACTGTGTGCCCAGCTGGAGCCAGCCCTGATGTCCCTCATCCGCCAACCCACAGGGATTCCCCCTCTGGTGCAGGTTTTCTCAGTCCTCCATTTTTTGGCCAGTGGGTCATTCCAGACCACAGTGGCCATGTCATCTGGAATGTCTCAGCCTATGTTTTCTAAGATTTTGAGCAGAGTGTTGTCTGCCCTGATGAAACTCATGCGGAGCTACATCATTTGCCCCGAGGAGGGTGACTTGCCTACAGTGAAGGGTGATTTCTATGCCCTTGGACACATCCCCAACATCATTGGTGCCATTGATGGGACCCATGTGGCTTTGGTACCCCCAAAAGACGATGAGCAGGTGTTCCGAAACAGAAAAAATTATCATTCGATGAATGTCCAGGTGGTCTGTTTGGCTGACCAGTACATCTCCCATGTAAATGCCAAGTTCCCTGGGTCAGTGCATGACGCGTATGTGATGCGAAATAGCAGCATCCCCTATGTGATGGAGCAGCTACAGAGACAACGTGTGTGGCTAATAGGTGACTCTGGTTACCCCAACCTGCCGTGGCTACTGACCCCAGTAAGGAATCCCCGGACAAGGGCAGAGGAACGCTACAATGAGGCCCATGGGCGTACTAGGAGGGTGATTGAGCGAACCTTTGGACTCCTGAAGGCCAGTTTAGGTGCCTGCATATGACTGGTGGATCCCTAATGTACTCACCAAAGAAGGTGTGCCATATCATCGTGGCCTGCTGTATGCTTCACAACCTGGCTTTGCGACGCCAGGTGCCTTTCCTGCAGGAGGATGGTCCAGATGGTGGTGTTGTGGAAGCCGTGGAGCCTGTGGAGAGTGAAGAGGAGGAAGACTCAGAGGACGACACAGACAATAGGGATAGAGTGATACAACAGTATTTCCAGTGACACCCAGGTAAGATTCACCCACGCCATTTCCCAATTGCTTCTAGCCTCCTGCATCTGTACTTTCTGTAGTTCCCCACAGATGTTTTTCAGTAATTTTTGCCTTTCCCTTCCCTTCTCAGTGCTGTCTGACTCAGTACCTGACTTCTGCTTGGTTCGCCCATGAAATACAGCGTATTGACATTGGTATGTTGTCATGACTAATTGACAGAACAGAAATTGAACAGTGATATGTAATACATTTGTTAATAAGACAGCATGACTCAAAACAGATTATTGTGCAAAATGTGATTTATTTACAGTGCTAGATATCGGTACATGTGATTCTAAGGGTGATGGGTGGGGGTGGAGGAATATCCATGGCAGAGTCCAGTTCTCAGTCTCACAGGTACATTGTTCTTTTGCCTGGGGAAGGATGGAGCATAGGCAGTTCATGGTTGGACAGGGTGGCAATGTGGGACAGTGGGAAGAGTTCAGGGGGTATGTCCTGCTGGCGGGGGTCTTGACATCCTACTCTGTCTTTTTCTTTGGTCTCAGGCTCCTCTTATGGGGTGGTTGTTCTTCAGCAGGAGGTGGGGTTCTGGGGGGCTGTCGAGGTGTTGGGACCTCCTGTCCACTAGCGCCGGCGGAGGTGGTAGGCTGTTCCTGGTTCGGCCTAGTGACAGGGGCCCTGTGTGGTGCACCATGGTCCCGCAACGCGTCCTCTATCCTGTGGAGGGCCAGGACGATGGTCCCCATTGCGGTCCCGATGATTCTCAGCTCCTCCCTGAACCCCATGTAGCGTTCTTCCTGCTGTGCCTGGACCTCAGTGAACCTGGCCAGTACCGTCGCCATCGTTTCTTGGGAGTGGTGGTAGGCTGCCATGATGGTGGTGAGGGCCTCTTGGAGAGTAGGTTCCCTGGGCCTCTCCTCCCCCCCCTGTCGCACAGCAGCCCTCCGAGCTGCCCGGTTTCCCCCGGCCTCTGTCCCCTGGCCGGTGTGCCCGCTCCCACTGCCCCCAGGTCCCTGTTGTTGTTGGGGTGTTGGGTTAGCCTGGGTGCCCTGTAGTGGCAGACACACCGCTGATTGAGCTGTCCTAGAGACAGAGGCATGGGCCCGCTGGGTGGGAGCTGTGCTGGTGTCGGCAGAGGGGGTCGGGTCTGGTGTGGCCTGTAGCTGCCTGAGGGGAACTGACTGCCCAGAGGTCCCCGATGGTCCGGGCTGGTCATCAGGTTCACTGTCGACAGAGCTGCTATCCTCAGTGTGGGCCTGTTCCGGTGGTGGGATGGACAGTTCTGGACCCTCCTGGCTGGTGTGTTGTCGTTCGGGTCCTGCATGGGGTAAGAGAGTTTGGTTATTGTTTCTGTGTGTGCAATAGCGTGCCCTTGTTCCCCAGTGCAGGCATTCCCTTGAGGGAGGTGTTGTGAGGGTATTTAGTGGGGGGGAGGGGTTGGTGCAGTGGTCATGCATAGGTGATGGGTGCCCATGATTTGTGTTATCATGCAGGAGTTGGTGTTGGGATGGGTGGGTTGTGCTGGTGAGACATTGTCAGGGAGGATATGTGCTGGGGGGTTGGGGGTGAGGGTGGGGGTGTGGGTTGGCATGCTGGTGGGGTGGGGTGGATATAGTAGTTGAGATGGGACTTACCAGAGTCCATTCCTCCGGCTACTCCAGCGAGGCCCTGAGGATGCAGGATGTTCAAGACCTCTTGCTCCCACGATGTAAATTCGGGAGGGGTGGGTGGGGGTCCGCCGCCAGTCTTCTGGACCGCGATGTTGTGCCTGGAGACCATCGATCGGACCTTCCCCCATAGGTCGTTCCATCTTTTGCGGATGTCCTCCCTATTCCTGGGATGCTGTCCCACCGCGTTGACCCTGTCCACGATCCGCTGCCATAGCTCCGCCTTCCTGGCCATACTGGTGTGCTGCACCTGCGAGCCGAAGAGCTGGGGTTCCACTCTTAGGATTTCCTCCACCATGACCCGGAGTTCTTGGTCCGAAAAGCGTGGGTGCCTTTGGGGTGCCATGGGGTGGTGTGGGTGAGGTGTGGGGTGGTGTATGTGATGAGGAGTATGTTGGTGTGTGGTCCTTTGTGCTACTATGTGGTGTGTGTGATGGTGTAGTGTGCCTCAGTGTGTCTTGCTAGGGATTGTCTGCTGTGTCTCTCTCTCCAGTAATTCTGGTCGCAGGGGTTTGTGGGTGATGTGGGTGTGTGTTTTATAGTTGGTTGATTGTGTGGGAGTGGTGTGTGTATGTGTATCAGGTGTGTGTATTTCAAATTGTCCAATGTGGCTGTGTTTTGGTGATGTGTGTGTATTCTGACCGCGGCGGTGTGTAGCGCCAATGGAATACCGCGTTTGAATGACCGCCGTGTGGATTCGTGGGTCGTAATGGCATGGGCGTATTTCTGTTGGCGTGACGGTGGAGGTTTGGTCATCTCCAGTTTATCGCTGCCCGCCGATGTGGCGGGCTGCAGTGGAGGACGGATTTTTGGAGGTTTGGCCGTTGTGGGTCAGAATGACCGTGGCGGTTGACCGCTGCCGCGGCGGTGTTATGGCGGTTTTATGACCGGCGGTAAGGGCATTTTACCGCCGAGGTCAGAATCACCCCCTAAGCTCTGTTTCTTTGCTCGTTGATGTTTTGCAAAGTAGTAATAATGGTTGAGCTGGTTCTGAGTGAACAATGGTGCCAAAGGACAAGTAAGTATGCTTTCTTTTCTGGGAATGGTTGCCCATGATTTCTCCGTAACTTAGTCAAACACAAATTACACTTAGATATCTCTCTCTTGAAAAATTGTATTATGGGTCCTTCAATTAAGGGTCAAAGAAAACATCCTCCCTAACAATGGGTTTCTTGCAACGCCTTAGAAATATTCAAATCTCAAAAGCCAACTAATAGTAATACTGGTGTTTTAAAGTAAGAATAACGTGTCAAATGTAAAAAAACATTTGAATACATTGGATATGACTGAGAACATCTAGCCTCTAAAATTTAGGTAAAAATACTTAGGGCCAGATGTAGCAAATAAAACATTTGCGAGTTGCAAAGTGCGAGTCCATGCGACTCGCAATTTGCAACTCGCAAATTGGTATGCAGTACGGTGTCTCAGACACCGACTGCAACTCGCTATGGGGTCGCAATGACCCACCTCATCAATATTCATGAGGTGGGTCGCAAATTGCGGCCCCATAGCGAGTATAGGCACTCGCAAACATGGAGGCCTGCTGTCGTCAGCAGACCTCCATGTTCGTGACTGCTTTCAATAAAGCAGTTTTTTTTTTTTTTAAGTGTAGCCCTGTAGCCCGTTTTCCTTAAAGGAAAACGAGCTGCACTTTAAAAAAAAAACGAAACCTTTAGTTTCGTTTTTTTTTCAGGGCAGGTAGTGGTCCCTTGGACCACTACCTACCCTGAAAAAATATTTTTGGGTCCATTCACAAAGTGGAAGGGGTCCCCTGGGGACCCCTTCCAATTTGCGAGTGGGTTACCATCCACTTGAAGTGGATGGTAACTGCGACACCATTTGCGACCGCGTACGCGGTCGCAAATGGTATTGCATACCACTCAGACTCGCAAATAGGAAGGGAACACCCCTTCCTATTTGCGATTCTGAAATGCATATTGCGAGTCGGTACCGACTCGCAATATGCATTTCTGCATTGGGAAACGCGGTTAGCGACTCGCAAATGGCAATTTTTGCCATTTGCGAGTCGCTAAACGTTTCCTACATCTGGCCCTTAGTCACCTAAAGCATTAGCAACTTCTTGAGGTTTAGGAAGGCTGAGACTCTACTCCTTTCTTCTCCAGAGAAGAGAAAACATCCATACCCTTTACTGAGGCCATCTTTATCTTACTTTATTTATTCCCCCGGGCAGAAGGACAAAAACATCAGAAGCAGTCCCTAAACTGAAGCAGACAGTCGTCTTATGAAAGGGAAAAGGGGAAATAGAACTTTCCCTCCCCTCCAACAAGATTCCAGTCTACAGACCACTTACAACTGAACTGGTAAATGCCTGGTTGAAGTCACATTGCTGCACAATTGTTTAGACAGTAACAGCATCCAAAACATACAAGCTGGTTGCAGGGCGGTCAATTTGATAGGTGGCAAAGTAAAGTGATAGGTGGATGGATGAGTGAGTGAATGGATAGGTAGTTGGACAAGTGAAAGAAGGGCAGATTAAAGGGATGGGTGGAGGAGTGAATGGATAGGTAGATGAACAGGTGAAAGGATGGCTGCGTAAAGGGAAAGATAGGTGGGTGGACAAGTGAAAGGATGTATAGATGACCAGGTGAGTGAATAGATTTCAGAGTGGATGTATGAATGGCAGGTGGTTGGATGGCAGAGTGGATGGATGGATGGTCACGTGGATGGATATATGGCAGAGTTGATTAATGGATGGATGAAGGAAGGATTGATAGGCAAGTGGATGGCAGAGTGGATGATGAAGGATGAATAGATGGATGGACGAGTGGATGGCAGAGCAAATGGCTGGCAAACTGGATGGGTGGGTGACAGAGTGAATGGATGGTAAAATGGATAGATGGATGGGAGAGTGGATGGTTGATGACCGCGTGGATGGATATATGGCAGAGTTGATTAATGGATGGATGAAGGAAGGATTGATAGGCAAGTGGATGACAGAGTGGATGATGAAGGATTAATAGATGGATGGACGAGAGGATGGTAGAGCAAATGGCTGGCAAACTGGATGGGTGGGTGACAGAGTGAATGGATGGTAAAATGGATAGATGGATGGGACAGTGGATTGATGGATGGCAGAGTGGATGAATGGATGAATGGATGAATGGCATTGTGGAGGAATGAATGGCTGGATGGATGGGTGAATGACAAAGACTAGGGATGGATGTGTGGCAGAGAGTAGGGATGGATGAATGGCAGATGGATAGATCACAGAGTGGATAGATGGATGAAAGGATCTCAGAGTGGATGGATGAATAAACAGATGGATGGATGGGTGGCAGAGTGGATGGATGGATGACAGAGTGGATGTATGGTATATTGCATGGATCGGTTGATGGATAGCAGATTGGATGGGTGGATAATTGGATGGGTAGATGGTGAATGATTGAATGATGGATGAAAGGATGACTGGTTGACAGTAGGGGATATCAGCAGGTGGATGGAACGGTGAAAGAATGAATGGATAAATGCATGGATGGAAGAGACAAGAAAGCTGTTCTAGCGAGAGTTTGGCTCACTTCGATTGGTGGCATGAGTACTTAATTTCAAAGTGGCGGCTATTTTAATTTTCTGTCTACTCCCTTGCTTTAATCCACAGTCAAAAGAAATGTAGTCTGGATTAAACATTGAGAAAAACAAAAACGAATTAAACATTAATATTAGTTGACTAAAAAACTATTTTTAACAGACAAAATATTTTAGAACCCACACTAATCCGTTTCTGGGAGCATAGTTTTAAAATAACATTAAAACAAAATAAAATAAAAAAGAGACAAAGTAGAAGGATGCAGGGAAAGGACTGAATGTGGTGCCTCAGAATTAAAAGTGGAAATGGAAAGAGCCAGGGGGAATGTAATTAAATGGGAAATGAAAGTGGTTTGAGGTATTTCCCTACAGCACAAGAAACAAAGAAAAGGTAAAACGAAGGAATTAGGAAACGTGAAAGAGGGAAGAAGATTTCAAAGAAATTACTTGAAACAGAAATTTGAAAGCAGAAATGAAATATTCCCACCAGCATGGCGTGTGAAAGGAAGAGATAAAGCTTCACAGAACAAAAACAGCAATAATTAATTTTCAAGATTAACGTCATTACAGTGTGCAAAAAGGAATGAAAATGGGGAGCAATAAAAAATACTTTGGGCCTCATTATAAGTTTGGTGGTCTTTTGGCAAGACTGCTGTGGTGGCAACCGCCAAAAGTCTACAATGTTGGTGTTAATCTGACTGCTGTATTATGACTCAAACTGTGAAGACCGCAAAAAACAGCCAATTTTTCAAAACCGCCAGGACACTGGAGGATGGAAAAGAGGCGGTCCCACCACCAGAACCGCCAGCCTGACAAAAATCCACCCATCAAATTATGAGCCACAAATCACTATAGCAGTTCTTCCATGGCTGAAAACCATTGGCCGTGCGAACTGCTGCGGTCCCAATTCACTTCTGTCAGAACACCACACCACATTAAATAGTTTGAATACCCCACACCTGACACACTTCCACACACCCAACACACCTACTCACTGCACTATATAACACACCCCTACACAACCAACAATCCTTTGCCAACAGAACGCTACTCTCAACCACTGAGAAGCCAATTCTGCAACAAATTATACTTGGACAGGATAGGCACAATACACATCTCACTCAGCAAACACCCCACATCAGCACAACTATCAAAATACACACATCACCAGCACACACAATCTGCAAATACTGTCTCCAACTCACATTGCAGCACCCACACCTCACCAATTACCCAACTCTCAACCCTTACACTCACAATACCCCCAGACACAGTATACACAACCACTACTATGTTCCCACAAAAACACCCATGTTTCACTGATGACTAGTTGAGGTTCATGGTGGATGAAATTGTCAGGGTAGAGCCACACCTGTTCGGAGTGCAGGTCCAACAAACATCGATTGCCAGTAAAATGGAGTTGCAGCAAAGGATAGTTGACAGGGTTAATACTTTAGGCAGTCATCCACACACAAGGGCGGACATCAGGAAGAGGTGGAACGACCTACGGAGGAAGATGCGTTCCATGGTATCCAGGCACCAGATAGTCATGCTGAAAACTGGCGGTGGGCCCTCACCTCCTCCCCCAAAGTTCACATCTTGAGAGGAGAAGGTCTTAGACATACTGCATCCTGAGGGCCTGATTGGAATACCTGGGGGACTGGAGTCTGGTAACTACCTACAACATTCATGTCACAAAATTGACTAGTCCTGCATGCTTCCTCACCACCAGAATCCTCCCTAATTAACTAATTTAGCCCCTACACTTCTCACCTAATCACCTAATGCCCCTTTCTTGCATGCCACCTCTCCACTCAGCCCAGCTGCCCTTGGAAATTGCATGTTAACTACAGGCTGATCAGATCATTGTAATTTCCAGAATGTACCAACCCATCATTGTGGAAACCTGGATAGTGCACATCACATCCCAAATTATGCATGTATAACCAAAGTACTGGGTACCCCATCTAGATTGTTCTAGTGAGGACCAGCAGATGGCAATGACAGCAATGCAAGGGCACACCACTACAGCAACCAAAGCAAAACACAGCTACAGCTCAGTGACCACTCTCAATGGCCACTGATCACAGATACCAATCCACAAATAGCCAGACCTGAGTTGGAAAGAAAGATGACAGAGTCTATGACATGTACAACACATACTTACATGACAATTACCCTTGTATACTCACATACTGTGTTTCCCCAAGGACAAGATTGTGCATTGTGCAGCTTTCATGTGTGACATCCGGCAAGCCTGTCTCTACACTAGGTAATGCAGCCGAACAGTCATGTTACATATCAGACATCATCAGATTGTATCTGCGCTAAAATGTGTACCCGATTAGTATGACCGCTCCCAATATAGAGTAAGGCAAACAAGTCACAGACTTGTATGTACAACTAAGGTATGCTGTGCAGCAGCTGTCAATGTCATTGCAAGGATTCATGTGTAGCCACTGTCTGCATCTCACACAAAAGCAACCAAACACATTTTCTAACCTGAACTCTGTGTCTCACTCCTTCCAATTGTAACCTTGCCATTGCCACCATGGAGAGGATACCTGAGACTGTGAGTCCCTCTCAGGATGAAGGTCCCAGTGAGGAAAACACCCATGGATGTTTGGACACTGAAGAACAACCTGGCCCATCTGGGACACCTGGTCAGCCAACGACTCTCAGCCTCACCCTGCCCACATCAACACCTTCACAGGCAACAACTCTGCATCAACTTCACAGACAACCATTCACCCCCATACCTGTGTCCCAAGGACTGTGCAATCTATTGTGCACTCAACAGTACAGGTACCTGAGTCTAACCTTGCTATCCCTGACAATGATGGACCTGCTACCACTGGGAGTAGGCACACTGTGCCAGGGGCACAGACACATGGGGATAGGGTGCATGGGAGGGATGCAGTGGGCCAGGGGATGGGGCCTCAAAGAGTCACAACTGAACAGGAAACCATCTCCCAAGTCTTGGGAGCTTACCAAAGTTCCCAAGACAGGATGGGCCAAATCATCACCAGGTTGGGGGAAAATCAAAGGCTGTAGAGGGAACACCACCAGGACGTCATGCAGCAGTGGCAGGCACAAAATGCCCACATGGCTACCATTGCAGGGCTGCTGAGGTGCATCAACACCACCCTGATTACCTTCACAGAACAGCAGGCCTCTTCCACTCGAAATGTTACATTGCGCCTTCTACATCTGCGACAGCTAGTGGATTGGAGGCCCTGCCAGGAGAAGGCCATGCCTCAGATACCTCTCCCTCTGTAGTTGAAGAACCCCTCGCAAACTTGGACAGCTACCCAGACATCCAGCAGGAGCAGATCCCAAGACCAAACCCACTGCTAGGAAATGAACTTCTGATTTGTCACCCTTGTGTACCACAGATAAACCCTGTTGACTGTTCTGAAACCCAACTCCATTTTCCCATGGTACAATGACAATGGACTTGTGTAACCAACTGATGTAGCAGCTACCCTGATGAAATCATCACCATGACTTTACCCATCACTTTTATGTTCATTTATCTAGTATATTTGTCTCTGATAGTCGTTTGACAAGCACAATAAATCACACTTGAACACAGCAACTATGTATGTGTCCTTTACAATCCATGTACAATAGCCATGCTTACCAACTGAGGTCTGGTCATGCCTCCCTGTATCGAACAGCCAGTGTAATGCTCATCATACAGAGACTCCCTCAGCAGGAGACACATTACAACAGAAATGTCAGAGGAGAGATGTCTAAGAGGTTGAAATCCAGGTTTACACTATTAATTAGTATTGCATTCAGGGAACAGAGCATGACAGAAAGTACCGTCTGGATGTAAGCTATGGTGTAACAAAAAGCACATACATAGGTTACTGACGTCAGGTACATGGCAAACTATCTATAAAGCTGGGGCACACAGATAGGTTCTCTGTATCACAATGTATAGGCTCTTTACATACCCATAACATAGCTACTAAATCACATATCCCATGGAACACACAAAGATCATTACAGAGGAATCCAGTATTGAGGACATACACTAACATTGGCCCCATACCTGTAGGATGTCACTCACCTATGTCAGTATAGAGTCACATGCACCTTGGACTGCAAAGGTAGAACACAAACAGATCTAGGCCATCACAACGTACTCCACCCATTGTGAAGCGAAAGACCATGATCCAACCTTCACACATGTGCCAGAAACTTCCCCTGACACATTATAGACCATTTTACATCCTCCTCAATCCAACAGGTAAAATAAAAGGACTAAGCATTTACCACTCGACTTTTATGAAGGATAAACTATCCAGGTACCACCCCACTGAAACTAATCTCAAAATACCAGGTATCTGTCAGATACACCTCTCATGTCTGTTAGCAATTCCCATCGACTACTGACAGACACAGAATACCTCAAGCCTAGTTTGCAGAGTGAAACAGGATCTACCTAAATCAGTGAGTGAAAGAAAAAGTGGATAGGAGATTGAACGAAAGATACCTCACATCTAAGAAGTCTTTACCAGAAGTGTATGTTAGCATCTGCTGTAACAATACATGAAAAAGCAGAACAATATGTCCTGTACACATTACAATTACGATCCAGTCTGCATACACAACTCACACATAGGCATTTGAGCTCATTATACCCCCACAGATGAAGCATGAAAGGAGGTGTATTGGCAGCCATCTACTTCTGGTTGTACACATTCATGACAAGAAAAAAAGGTCCACTTCCTATACCTGTATGTAGGTTGAAGTACTGATTGTGAGATCTGCCCTAGAGTCACCTGCACCTTCTTCCTATGGCTGTTCATCACTTGCCATATCAGCATTTCCCACCACAGGTCCAGCTGCCTCCCCCTCATCTGCTATAAATGGTATCTGATGTCTTAGGGCTAGATTGTGGAGCATGCAAAAGGCCACGATTATTTGGCATACCTTGTGGGGCGAGTAGAGGAGGGCTCCTCCAGAGAGGTCCAGGCACCCCAATCTTGCCTTCAGGAGCCAAAATGTTTGTTCTATTACACGCCTTGTCCTCCCGTGGGCCTCAATGTAATGAAGTTTACTTGGGATGGTTGGGTACCTCACTGGTGTCAACAGCCAAGGAGAGTTTGGATAGCCTGACTCACCTGTGAACACAATTGTTGAACACCACATACATGTATGTGGGACTTGCTATATTGTGATGGCAGGATCACAAACACACACTACAATTGAATCATACCAACCAGCCAGGCCCTCTCTGTGTGGAGTTGTGTCATTATCTGTGGGACATTGCGGTTCCACATGATGTAGGAATCATGAACAGAAACTGGATACTTGGCTGTGACTTGTGAGATGTACAGTCTGCCAGACACACCACCTGAACGGTGATTGAGTGGTAGTTTTTTCTGTTCCTATACACCTGTTCATTGGCACTGGGAATGACCAAGGCTACATGGGTGTCATCAGTGGCTCCTACCACATGAGGAATGTGTCCCATCTCATAAAAGTCTGCCTTCACAGAGGCCAAATCCGCTTGGTGGGGAAACCTAATGTAGCTGTCCAGGTGTCTCAACAATGCATAGAGTACATCGTTCAAAACCAGACCGAACCTGGGCTGAGACATCCCTGCTGTTAGAGCCACTGTATTCTGAAAGGAGCCTGTGGCCAGGAAGTGTAGCACTGACAAGACTTGAACAAAGGGAGGTATGTCAGAGAGATTGCGACTGACAGGCATCAGACCTGGCTCCATCTGAGTGCAAAGTTCCATGATGGTATGAGATTGAGATGATATATCTGGATGACATGCCTTTCTTCAATGGTGTCCAGGTCTAATAGTGGACGGGACACTGGTGGTTGTCTTACTCTTCTCATGGCATATTGCAATATGCAAACATCATGTACACTTTGTTTATTTCCTCACTCTTAACATCTGTAGAGGACGCAAAGTACATCTAACATATACAGTACAGTCCATAGACATGCATCCGATTACACCCTCCTTGGTGCACATTGCCAACTATGACAATGGGGTTGTACAAATGATGCTGCTGTAAGAATATGTGTGTGTAAGACTTAACTGTGCTGCACTAATTACACATGTTTTTGGAATTGATCTATATTTTTCTGTGGACTAAGAACCTCTGAGTAGCTGTACAGAGCTATCACCATATTTTCACACTCAAAAAAGCTTTTACTTCACATATGCACAATATGTGACCAAAGGATGATGGCAATACATACAGATATGTATCACTTTAGGGGTGTAAGTGAATGATGCAGATTTGTAAACACTTCCATCCATTAAATGTGCCCAAAATGGCAGGCACCTGACTGTAGCCAGCTATCAGATAACCCGGATCCTGCCGTCCCAGAATCGGGAACGGTGTCCAGATTCTGATGCGGGGACGACGCCTCGCCCAGGTACCATGGCAACGGTGATGCCGGAAAACGCCTAGGGAACCCGGGTATCCGGGTTCCCGACAGAACAGAAAAGGAAGACGGACTTTGCGCACGGCGCGCAGAACAAGGAAAAAACGCAGACGGAGACGAAAGGAAAGGGGACGAAGGAACGAAAGACCTGAGAAGAACCGGGAACAGCGAGGATACCCTGGAGACAAACGGCCAACCTCGGGCCAGGAGGAGAGCCGAAGGACGCGAACTCCGCCACGTCCCAGGAGGGATGTGGCTAACCAAGGTACACTCCTTCCTAGAGGACAAATTCTATCAGAAAGGGGAAAGTGACGGCAGGAGAGGGGAGGGGAGGGATGGTACAGGGAGACGGGAGGGGGGAATCTGGAGAGGGCAGGGAGAAGAAGGGCAGTACTAAGGTGAAGAAGAGTCTGAAGAAATAAGACTACCCTAAGAAAAGAGAGTAAAATTACAGAACCAAAGAACACTACTCAGCAAGACTTAAAGAGCACTCAGTGACAGAAATCTAATTCTAAGAGGACACTAAGAGGTGATTGTTTCTGCACCCGCTGTTTTCAAAACTCAGCACACTTCCCAAGGGGTTCTCTCTCTCTCTCTCTCTCTCTCTCTATTTCTGTCTCTCTCTCCCTCTCTCCTATACTATTAATAAGACTTCTACCTCTATACCATCCCGAATTACCCTTATCTCCGTTCCTCTTTTCCGGTGCGTCTGGGAGCCCGAGAAGAAAATATTCGCCAGTCAAGAGGGGACCTGGAAAAGAGAGAGAAGAGACATTCTATTTTGAAGAGCCCACCACCCATATATTCTTGAACAAATCACATATCCTTAAAGAACTTTAAATAAAATCACTGCTTCTCAACCACCCAAGCATCCTAGTCCTTATTATCGCCAAACCCACTGCCACACTGACCTACTGTACTGGACAGGTGGAAGTGACCTAATTCCGCTAGCAGAAGCCGTCATGTTGGTAGGCGGTCGCAACAACCCTGCAACTTGCCATTGGAAACATTGCTGCCTTTGGTGGATCTGGGCCAATGGCAATGTCTGCCGGCGGTGACGGTCATGTATGTGGTGGCCGTGCCCTCCATCTTCTGCACTATTACTCACTTGACTCCTGACACTGTTGCCAGCAAGACCTCCACAATGTGAGCTGCTGTGTACTGCCTCTGGGAGCCATCATGCCATGCCCTGCAGCTGATAAGGCCCCTGCCTTCACCGCAGAAGTGCTTGAAAGGCTAGTGGAGGAGGTCCTACCCCTGTATGAACAGCATTGTGGGGCACCAGAGGAGCCGGTGAGTCCAATGTCCTAGCTATGTGTGATAGGTGTTCTGTGCGACGTTGCACCGTGCATGTGAACTTGTGCATGTAGATGGGATAATGTGAAGGCGTGTGTGCAGAGACGATGGGTATGTGTGCCTACTTGCTTTGCCTGATGTTTGCTGACCACTCCTATTACTATGGCGCATGTGTACATGACTTTCTCCTTTTGTCTGTGTCACCCATGCAGGTCAACGGCCATCAGAAGAAGGGGATTTGACGTGCCATTGCCAAGCAAGTGCTGAACCTGTGGGTCTACAGCCAGCAGAGCACCCATTGCAGAAAGTGGTGGGAGGACTTGAGACACTGGGCCCGGAAGACCTCTGAGGCCCAGCTGTGGATGTCTTCCCAATGAGGAAGGGGTGCCCATCAGACCCTGACCCCTTAATGGCCTGCATTTTGGCTGTGGCCTACCCTGAGGTGGACGGGTGTTTGAGGGCAGCACAGTAGCCACAAGTACTGACTGACTCCATGTACTTTCCTCTGGTAGTTTGGTGTTTGCTGTCACACTTTAGCAGCTGTTACACTGTAGTAGGTGCTACTTGTATGTTGACTACTGGGAATACATAGTACTGAAGTTGCCTAAATAAAAGATGGAAATCTGGCCTTACGGTTGGCATGTGGATATTTAGAACATCTGTGTCAAGGATTATCTATGACTGCATGTAGAGATGCATATTTGACAGTGTCACATATGTGACTCTACCCAGCCATATAAATATCTGTAAGCTGCTGTATCATCCTACCCATCTAGTATTTCCAGGTCCATTAATCAGATTATATAATAATGTAACTCTAAGGTGTCAGACCACTCTCATTTGTAAAGATCAGCTGTATGTGCTACATAGGGCCTGACATGTTATGTACAGGACCCATTTCCCTTGTGTCCTGGTACAGGTATTGGCTCCATATGATGCTGGCATCACATTCAATCACTAGGTATGGCCAGCATTGGACTGTTGAAATGGTTTTGAGGAGGTGTCGCCAGTGTCCCTTCATTATCATACTATGGGGTATGTGAAGGCTGTAACGGAAGGACATCCAACTATGAGGGTCTGATTTTGTCTATTTGCCCCTGCCATGCATTTCCATAGCATTGACATGTGGACAAATCACTTTTATCCCAATGCCTTTGTTGTAGAGGAGGTAAGTGGCTAGGCTGTCCTACCCTTTGACAATGTACAATGTCCATGCTAGATGTGCCAATGTCCTACCAATAAGGGTGCAACATATGGTGTTAGCTGCCTACATTATGTCTCAATGGTTACTTGGGGGCAGATCTTGTAGAGTAGGACAATCATTGCTACCGTTAGCCTAGCTGACGTGGGCAGTTTGGATAGGAATTGGTATTGAGCACCTCATATTTCAAGATGTCATGGTTTCTCTGTACTACTATTTCTCATACAGGTGTTGTTGCTGTGGGATATTTTGTAAGTGCAATGGGAGTCGTGTAGGCCCATGTGTACATCATGTGTACATGACTTTACAGTGGGATGTGCTGTCTGGACTTAGCTAGTAGAAATCACATCAGGAATGCTGTGAATGATATTGGTGTACTCATGTTGTAATGTTGTGGCTCTGAATCTGAATATCAGGTGGAATGTAATGTGCCCTCCTAGGAATTAATAGGCTGTCCATTGTTTAGTAGCTGTATGCTCTCTGTGATTTTCAGTGGATGTCTCATGTATGCTAGATAGGCCACAGTAGCAGTAAATGGATTTAGGGTGTAATAGGGAATGTCTGTGAATAGTGACTGCAGCTAACCCTCTAAGATTTGGTACATGTATTGACATAGTCATCGTGTCATTTATGTACAGAGGGATCAGGTAGGCATGTGATTGGAATGGCAGATGCTGTGTTGTTTGTGAAGAGAGTTATCTTTACTTGCATGGAACATGACTTATGTTCATGGACTGATCAGGTGTAGATTCAGATTAGGAATGATATGGTGTCATCAGTCAACTGCATTTCCTTACAGTGGTAAGAATATAGAAAGTTAAGAGCTGGATTAGGATGATATATCAACTTAAGCCAGGGCATGATGATCATGCTGACTTTGAGTTACAGTTGATTTGATGGGATGCTCCAGTTGTGCTCCCTTACATGGATTATGATGTCGGTGAGAGAGATGACAAATGGGGTAGATAGAAGTGACATGTTTTGTCATGATGTAGGATCTGTGGGTTTCAATATGCGATTACCTTGCCAGGAGATGTATACCTACAGTTGTGCATGTTGTAATGTGTGTATGTAAAGAATGTGATGACCCTCTCTTTCCCTCTCTGTCTCTCCCTCCCTCTCTCTCTGTTTGTGTGCATCAGCATCGGCAGGTGGAGGAGATGGGCAGAGGCGAGTGGGGATGCTGCCAGTCACGGGACCCGGAGTGCTGATACCACCGACAGCAAGGGACCCAGTGGCCCAGAGGGTGAGGTGAATGCCACGGGGAGACTGGATCCAGGAAATCATATTCAGAATCCTCCTCCAGTGGACACTCTCTGGTGTTGGCGGACACATTTGGGACAACCCCAGCACCATCTTTGTCCACCAACCCCCTTTCTAACACCACCCTCCCTGTAGCTCGCCACCCAGTTGGCCGTGCCCACTCACACAAGAGGGTGGGTGTCTCCTTTGCCACAGACACTTCTGCTCCTGCCCCTGTCAGCCATGCTTCCCTCAGTGAGGAGGCTATTGACCTCTTGCCGTTGATCTCTGTGGGTCAGTTGACAATGGTGAATGCCATCCAGGGACTGCCAACTCAGGTCCAACAGAGTAATGTGTTCCTGGAGGGCCTTCATGGTGCTTTGGCTGACGTACAGAGATCCTTTCAGGCTCTGGCCTCCACACTGATGGTAGCCAGTCACTTTTTGTCTTCCATCCCCCTCCACCTTCCTCTTCATAATCCCAATCCCCTCTTCCCTGACCCAGCCCCAGCACAGAAACAGACAAGCATGCATCCACCTCAACATCTAAGGGTAGCGCTGACAAACACAAGCACCACAAGACTCACCACAGGCATGCACACAAGCAACACCCACCTGCAGGCACATCAACAGTCATTACCTGCCCTGGCAACAACACCACCCCCAGCATCACAGACACAACACCTGACACACCTGCAGTCACCACACCAACATTCACCTATCCAGCCACAGCGCCTATCTTACCCACTATCAGCACAACAACAGACCCTCATATATCCACCCCGGTCACCACATCCACAGACACCACAACCACAGACATGCCTACATGCAGCACATCCACTATGCCTGCTGTCACCACCGCAACAGTCACCCATCCACCACGGCATCCGCCAGCACTTCCAGCCCCATAATCCAAAGACACATAAAAGACCACACTCACCCACCCAGCAGACACCTAGCACCCACAAACATACCTGGCACACACATGCACCTCAAGACATCCACCAAAACACTTCAAACAACCACTCCCTCTCCCTCCAAATCCAAACCCTTTTGCCATGACCGTCCCCATGTGTCAAAGAAAGCTTTTCACTCAGAGTTAAACCTTTTCCCTCTCCCACCGCGTGAGACCCCCAAAATGCTCTGTGTCACTCCCCAAGTGTAGACCGCCTACCTCCAACTCCTCACCTGACCCTGCAAGTACCCACACCCCTCCTCCACTAAGAAGTCTATCCCTCCCAAGAGTTCCTAACCCTCCTCAAGCCTTGACCTAAGTCCCCCCAAAACCCAAACCCAAAGATCCCCCTCCCAACCCTAAGCCCAAACCCCCTCCTCCGGCCCCTCCTAATCTCTGAGGTGCCTGCCGCCCCTGGACGCCCCTACCTGTGGAGGTTACATGGCAGTCAGGAGTCAAGTTAGGGGCACATACAAGTGCATTATATGCATGTTGCACTTGTTGATTTTGGGCTGGCCTATGGCCTTGATCTTTGTATATATATTTATATTTTTCTTTTTACATTTAATATGTATCAGGGCCTACATGTTGTTGGTTCAAAGGTTACATCTTTGTCCTGCTTTTATTTTCTTAAGGCAGTGTTGATCTTGGCTGATTTTGTTTGTGTGAGTACGTTTTGTGCGAATGGTGGTTGTGCTATCAGTTGAGTCTGTACAGTATGTGTGGTCCCCCTCAGGGTGATGGTCGGACTGCTGCAACTGTGGCAGTCTGACCACCACATTACAACCCTTGTGGGCGGACCCACAAGTGGACCACCGTCCCCGCCAGGAGCATGGTTCCTGATGGGGTGACGTTGGTTGGAGTTGTATTCAGCCAGGGCAGCGCTGAACTCAGTGCCGCCTGGCTAATTACAACTCAGCATTTTGCCAGCCTTTCCATGGCAGTGACCCACCATGGAAAGGCTGGCAGAAAGCCGGTACCATGGACCACAGGGGGGACCCTACACTGCCCAGGCCCAGGGGTCCCCCTACCCAGCACCATTGGAACAGTGTGCTTTCCAATGGTGCTGGGAGGCCCCTTGTGTGACGGCATTGGCCTCAGCTCCATGTGAAGCCGAGACTAATGCCACCATACAGTTTCCACTCAGTTGACTGGCAGAAAGCTTAGTTTTCACCGGTCATCCCAGTGGAAACCTTGTAATGGGTCTGGTGTAGAGACCACCAACTCCGCGGTGGTCTCCTCACCACAAGTCTGGTGGTCGGCTTATCCACCCGCCAGACTCGTAATGAGGCCCTTAATCAGGCCATTAGTGATACATTTGGGAAGGAATCTCTGCAACGCGGGTATATATTCCCATATACTGATTGATCACCATTGATTGGCACAGGGGAGCATAACTGTCAGTAATGAATGGATCAAAGCTACTACAGAGCTGATGCGGCTAGATTTGCTTGAACCTTAGTTGCTGTTCAGAGATACCGCTAGACATATCATCATCAATGTTGTAGTCATACTGATCCTTCAGAAGTAAATCTGATGTTACTGGTGCTGCCCTAGTTTACAGGACCTTCAGCAGCAGACACCACAACAGACATATTGGTCTTTCAGAGGCACTGCTCAGAAAAATTACTGATTTTACCCAACTCTTACCACCTTTCATTTTGGCCACAATTTACATATTATTCTTTCCTTAACTTCTAAAGCTTCCAACATTGTGCCACATGGTCTGCCAGTCATAGACATCCAGTAACAATATCTGTTGCTATTTAATGATGTGGCCTTGATAATTCCTGTTATTTATAGGTAGAGACATTGTGAGGCAATGAGACTTGTGACTGGGATGCGAGTTATGGTGTTCAGGCCATAGGCCTAGGATCGTGCACAGTGAACCTTGAGTCATAATTATGTAGCAGTTGCATCACACTTGCACCATGCAACAGGGTACAAGCGCAACACAACCACTAATTGTAATTTGTCAAGCCACACAAGGCCACCTTGCATGGCCCTGAGTGCATGGGCTTCTGTAGACATTTTTTCAGGAGAGGCATAATTTTGTCATCATCCATACTGAGGCAGTATAACACTACGGCTGCCTTAGTGTTACGCTGCACTGTGAGGCTGCTCACTAGGCTGTACCTAAATCCAGGAAGGACAAGCACACCCCTCCCCCCATTCTGGTGGACACCCATGCCTGAGTGGCTTCATAAATCTGCAGTAAAATGATGCAGGGCAAATTGCTGTGTTGCGTTACTCTACCCCAGGAGGAAGTTCCATGAGTGGTGCATGGGTGTTTTCATGCAACACCCATGGATTTTGATACATTCCTAGATTTACCAGGAGTGGTAGACCTCAAGAAAGCGCCAAAACTGCTATGCCAACCCAGGTGAGGTGTAACAAGGAGAAATATAGTTCGACAGCCAGCATCCAAATCTGTCAGACCGCCACCAGGGGTATCGGAAGTCCTATGGACCACCGTACTCGTAATCAGGCCTTAAGAGTTTTATATACACAATCAGTACTCTATACTCACACATATTTTTTGATCTATAAACAAACTAAAATTTTATTACAAACACACTAACTAAAACAACAAACCTACATATTCATATTTAAACATTAACATATAAAAGCATATTTGTATCCCTATTAATAATTAATATTTATTTAAAATACTTAGTTTGGTTGCTAAACTTTGAATAAAAAAATTAAAAATTATAATCATAATCCAAAATTAACAATCATAACATTTTTTTAAAACTGTATACAGCCTTTTTTTTAAATAAAAAGTAAAAACATTCTGATGACATTATAATTTTCAACATAAATAAAAAAAACTCAAATTATATCTTTAAAAAAATTCTAACATTTTAATTTGTATTTTAAAAATGTAAAACTATTTTACATTATTAAATAATTTGTATATATTTGTACGTTTTTAAACACTATTGCAATTAAAATATTTATATATTTTAAAAAATAATTATTTTTTACCAGTTTAAATTAAATGTAACATAATTATTATATTTTAATTAATTATATGTTGTAATTTATAAAAAAATATCAAAATACACTCAGCAAATTTACAATATCAATTTGCACATCATTAAAATACATTAAATATCCAGTTCTTAAAAACGTCCCACCCTTTCTCCTGAAAACTCCTGAAAACTCAAAATACATGTATGCAAATAAAAAGGCAAGTTTCAACAATTTCATATTTAATAATGATCTTACTAAAAATACAAATAAAAAAATAATAAACATATAGAATCAAATAATATAATAAATGTGATATTCCTGTTGATGATATTTTGAACATCCTGATATCCGTGACACAATATTTTTATATCACAATATTTTTGATTCAGTATTTTGTCCAAAAAGCGCAGCCATGTAGATGCATAGAAGGGAGAAGGAGCATTGTGCACCTCTGATGGATTCCAGCACACACGGCTGAGGAAGATGTGAAGCAGTTCTGATTAACTCCTCCGGTAGCACAAGAGTGGGAAACAGGGCACATGTAGGGGAAACATTCATCCTACTGAAAGCTGGTCTTTACCAGAAAGAAGGAACAAGGTGGAAAGTAGCCTGGAACTTTCTAATTGAGGCAAGTGTGTCTCTAGGACAAAAGTCTAACGGGTAATCATTTTAACCAGGAAAGTTAAAAGGTAAAGCAAGCTGGACAATAGCAAGGCAAGGACCTGGCTATCCAATAAAAAACAAATTGATAATTGTACTTAAAAAGTATTTATCCCTAGAGATAAATAGTGAAGGCGCTAAACCAAATCCATGCTAGTCAAAGAAACCAACAACATTTCACAATAATGGTCAATGGTTATGGTCAATTTGAGGAAAATGAAACAAATGAAAGATAAACTTAATTGGAAAAGACAACCAGAGGAAAATCACGAACGTAACAATAACCAGAATCATTTTTACTCAAAGTGGCAAGGCGGTGCAGCAAGGGAATGCACACAGGTGCAAGCAAGCCTACAACTACGACTAGATAACTGCCTAAGGAAGGGCTACCAGAGCCCAACCTGGAGAGGACAGAACTGCTACCAGAAGAAAGTTGGGTAGAAGAGATTCATCAATATTAACAATAACGACAATGATAAGGAAACAGAACATTTGCACTCTTCTCCCAAAACTGACACAATAGAACCCACAGGCATAGGCACACGCAATAAGAACTATCCACTATTCCTCTCCAATCACTCTGCCCTGGGTGCAAAATGGAACAATGTGACCAAATCGAATGTGTGTGAGCAGTAAAAGACATAGAAATGGTGACTACAAATAACGTGAAACAATCTATAATGAATTCTGACTCAGCGATGCCTCTGTCGGGGTAAATCCATTATCTAGGACAACCACGAAAGTCAGATGAACAGTATATACATTTTTAGTATTAATCATGCCCGCAAGGACAATCAGGAGCCAGCGAAGGCATATCAATTACCAATACAGGATCCAAGTATGGGAAGGAATATTTGCACCAGGTCATTCTCTTAGACCAAGGGTAGAGGTTGTCCACAAAATATGGGATCGGTGGAGAAATTACCATGGCCTGCCTTGATCCCCTCTGTTGTACACAGCTACTGTGAGCTGGGTGTCTTCGGATTAGCTTCCCAGGGGCATTCCAGGACCCCTCTCAGTAAACTGCCTATATAATTTTGTTTCTTTGTTTGTGTACCACTACATGAATAAGCTAGCCTGTGCACTGGATTAAGCTCATAATTATCTGTACAATAAAATTCTGTTTCTTTTTTTTTTATTAATAGAGAGAATCTTTTAAAATACTTTACGTCAAGTCAAAGAACATTTGCTTCTTGACTATGTTCACACATCATGGCTTGTCGAATCAAGTAATCTGTCTCCAACAAATGTTGTCTGAGTGTGAGGATTCTTAGAATAATATGGTGAAAAAAACTGTTTATTTTATTAAGGAACTCTAAATGATTAAACACCAACAAGAGGAGCATGAGAACAGATCAATATGATCTAATTTGAGAAGTCCTGAACAGGCAGAACAGAACTCACCGGAAATAAAGGTTATTGAACAACTTATTTGTACCCTGGAGTTAGAAGGGTCCAAAAAGGATTTAACAAGAACCAAAGCCTATTAGGTCTCATTTTCTGCTAAGCCAGATAACTCTCATCCAAGAACTCTATTAGTAAAATGTTTTCAGATATTTCATCTGAGGTGTCAAGAAGAAGGGAAGTTAACTAGGCAAAGGTTAAAGTAAAAGTAAGAGTATTCTATTTGGTTACTGAAATACTTAAACTGTTGGAGAACAGGTATATGAAGAAGGTGAAAGCACGGGGAAATTGTCAGTATGGAAACAAGGGCTCGAGGCACAGCAAATAATGTAACTCAAATAATGGACTATAACAACAAAATAGTTAGTGTTAGAAACTGGGTTAGTGGATGAGATGGTGAAACCCTCTTCAAGCAGCAACCACAATTTTTCTCAGGATGAAGTCACAAGCAAGCCCTAAATTAATCTGTGCTCAATTCTCTGGTAGCTCGGTGCAGAGAAGCCAGGCTTAACTCGTGGCCACATGTAAAGTATTTGTGCAACACTTCAAACAGTAAAACAGTGAAAACATACAACAAAAGGATTCTACACCAAATTAGAAAAATAGAGTAGATTTTATTAATGAAAAAAAAATTGTCAAACAGAATGCCTTAAATCCTGGTTTGTGGACCATTGTAAGATTTCTCGTTGAGGATGTGGTGAGCAGCCGAGGCAATGCGTTAGTTCTGAATGGATGCTGAGTTGCCCAGCGGGGGCTTATATCATTGTCGAGGATCCTGTCAGTGAGGGCTCGCGATGCAAAGTCCAGCGTAGAGGATGCATTGCGCAGTTGTAGCAATGGGTTGGTTCTGAGGAGCGATTAGGCTGCAGGGTGAGAACCTGGATTTCTGTTGAGGCTGGCATTGATGAGAGATGCAATGAGGCTGCACTGGTAAAGCTCTGCACAGGTGGTCGGTCTGATGCACCTGCTGGGTCAGTGCAGAGTCCTTTCCATTGGAAGAACCTTTGCAGGAGAGGTGATACATGGTTTCTGATCCGTCAAACAGGAAAGATGATGCACTGTTTCTGCTGGAAATGTGCCACACCGCAGAGGAGATACATTGATTCTGCTGGATCCATAGATGGTCTGTCAGAGCACCTTCAGGCCCACTGCAAAGGGCTCTGGGGTGGCACCACTTGGTAGGGTAGGACTCACAGATGGCAGAGTCCAGGTGCTGGGTTCAAGGTTGTTGCAGCCCACTTGCCTTTGGAGTCACATTGGAGTCCTAGGTTCAACAGAAGCAGGTGAAGTCTTTCTCACCAGCTAAGAGGGCAACAAGCTGCAGGTCAGCACAGCAGGACAGTAGTAGCTTCAGAGCAGCAGTCTAGCAGAGTGGCAGTCCTTTCAGCACCATGGCAGTCCTTCTTACTAGCAGAGTATCCACAGGTCCAGAAGTGTACTGAAGAGTTGGTGTCTGATGTACCATTTATTATACCTGGTGCACTTCCTCTGGAAGGTGGAAGAAGAATTTAGAGGTTTCCCTTTGAAGTCCCCAAGCATCCTGACTACCCTGCTCAGGCTCCAGACTAACTTCAGGGGGTACGGAATATTTGTGTCAAGGTAGGACATAGTCTATTCAAGTGTAAGTGGGGCTGTGTCCAGCTCCTCTCTCCCATCCTGCCAGTAATGGACCATCCAAGCACACCCAAGCTCCCTATTGTGTGTGGCTGTCTAAAAGGAATGCATAAAGCCCGATTATCAACTACATCCAGTCATGCGGACCACACACATTCTGCAGGCGACACCTGGCTAAGGCAGGAAAATGGCAACTTTCTAAAAGTGGCTTTTTCAAAATTGTACTTTAAAATCTCACTTCACCATAAGTTACGATTTTTCATTACAATTCCAAAGTCACCAAACATGAACTGGTCACCTGTTCTCATTTGGAAATTACAGCTTATTAAATGTAATAAGGTAACACCAATGTTATTCTATGGAAGAGGCAGGCCTTGCAGTAGTGAAAAATGACGACACGTTTTTCACTACTAGGAGATGTAAGACTTAAGAGTAGATGCCCTACTTTTAAAATACATTGCATCCTGCTCCCTGGGCTGTGCAGGGCATACCCTAGGGGTGACATACATATTAATAAGGAAGGTTTGAGCCTAGCAAAAGGATAACTTTGCCAGGTCGAAATGGCAGTTTAAAACTGCACACACAGTCTGCAATGACAGGCCTGAGACTTGTTTAAAGTGCTACTTCAATGGGTGGCACAAACAGTGCTGCAGGCCCACTAGTATAATTTAATGTACAGACCCTGGGCACCAGGTGTGCCACTTTACTAGGGACTTACAAGCAAATCAAAAATGCCAATTGGGTATAAACCAATTTTACCTTGTTTTAAGGAGAAGGCTCAAACACTTTATCAGTGCTTAAAAGTGAGAAAGTATGCAGACTCCTTAAGCCACAAAACACAAGGTCAGCAAAAAGGAGGCCTGAAAGCAAAAAGTTAGGGGAGAACAACACCAAGGATGTCAGGTCTAACATTGTTTGACTGCATGATTAAGATGTATAGGGAGGGAACATGGCTCACTAGATGCGAAGGCTGTAATGAGTAATGATTCCGCTTCCATCACTCAAGGATGGCGATAAAAACAATATTAGACTTTGCACATCTACATATACGGTTTACTCCATGCTTTTTATTTCATCTCTAGTAGTTAGAAAAATATATTTAACCGAAACAAGGTACAATCCTTAAAACTGTGCACTGATATAAAATTTGATCGTAGTGTCCTTGTGACTATGAGTGAGCATGTTTGTTTTTCTGTTAAAAGTCACTGTAATGTGCAATCGGTGCAGTAAAAAGCAGTGGTTTTCTCAGGTCTCCCTGGCTGTACCTGGCCACGTTTATTTTCACTGGTATGACAAACACGTTTTGTTCTTTGCATACATATCGTGTACATAGTTTCATTTTTAGTATATCATTTGACAAAATATATTACTTTACTACCAGAAAACGAGTGTTCATGCGGATACTTCCTCTGATTTTATTTCAGCCTTTTCTCAATAGGAACAAATAACTTTGATCTTTCATCTGCTAAAAGCAAGCTGGGTGTGACGTTCTGTCATCGGCTAATCATCTCACAGAATGATGTCTGTTAACTTCGTCCCGTTATAAGACCATGCTCTTTCTTTGCACTGTCAAATGTTTTCATCCAGGTCTAATTATTTCACTTTGCGCATATCAGGATATCTTGGGAGCCATTTGGGATCGGTGTAAAGTTCATCTTCGGCCCACAATGGGGAAAAGGTTGTTTCTTGGGAACTGACATATCTGCCCCTTAATTATCTGTTGACTTGGTAAACGGACATTGTAGTCGAATTTATTGAATTTGCATGTAGGTTAGTTCTAAAACAAAACTTTGGCATGTTTACTGTGAGACAATCTCGAATATGCAGAAAGTGGCATTGTCGTGACAGAAACAGGACTGTGCAAGTGTGTATTGGTTGTCCTGTACAGCTACTTGATTCTAATAACCGTGAGAGACACTAGATAGTGGCTATCTCAGTTGGTTGTCTCGTTAAGTTATCCATCCCTTCCGCCCTGATTGCAAGTTAAATTGTACTAGAATGTGTAATTACCTTGTGAAACCACTTTTAATCGATTGTTAAACTGCACAGAATTCTCATTGCTGTGTCGTTTAACACTTTAATTTATCACCTGCTCTGTACAAGTGGTAAATGTGTGAGGTCGCGTTAGAGGGAGAAGGGTGGAGGGAGCAGTGGAGGTAAGGAAAAGTAAAACTCTGGCAAGGGGGACCATTCTATCCACCACCCTCCCCCGGAAAAAAATTCAGAGCATGAGGCTTGGAGGCTGTTGCAGCAAAGAAATCCCCTGATGTTTCCAGCTGGAATTATTAGATAGAAAATCAAGTTTGTTTTTCCAACACCTAGAAAAACTGGATGCAGGACAACGTGCCCATCAAAATCAGGAGGAGCGGGAATTCCAGACGCAATTCTACCTCACCTGACCTGCGATTAGGGCAATAAGGGCCTTTGAAGCCTCATTCAGAGAGGTGATTTGGGTACTTTTCTCCTTTCTTTACACCAGGGAAGTATATTAGTGCTACAGTACTCACCGTGGAAGGTATCATTCAGAGCCCTCATATCAATCCCAAATCAGGATTACAATTGGCGCGTTACCACTGATCCATTTCCCAAAATGAATTTCCACAGGTTTAAATCAGGCCACATTTGTGTGCGAAAAATACGCAAATTCCAAGTTTTCCAACTCGGAACGGGGAAAACCTTGAAGTATTACCCCAGTACCCCCTGTTAGGAGGTGCAAAATGATGCAATAACTCGAAATATACAGCGCCTGGTGGTATCAATGTTCACCAGGTGCGGTGTTACCAAGCCAAATAAATAAGCACCAGAAGGCGGACTTCATTAATATGAGAAACTATTTCGGAAATTGCAAAATAGGCAAAATCCAACTTTTTCTAAATTCACCTGCGCAGCGAAATTGAACTACAAAGACGTCCCATTTTTGATCTGTTGGTGAAGCTGAACAAGGGCAGAGTGACTGATTCATAAACCTTCCGTGGTTCTCCCTCGGGGTCAGTACAGTGTTGCCAGACCTCGTTGTGCTAGGGGGAGCCACACGAGCTGTCCAGTTCATGGACTTTGATTTCTTCGGAGGTATGTGACATTTGAAGTAATTTTGACCGAATTTGCTTCCACATATATTGGACTAAACAATAAATATTCCCCCCAGCACTATTCCTAGGCGGTATAGTTTAACTAAAACACGATAAAAGAAAGAACATTGGAAGCTTCTCAACCAGTATTTATTCATCAACACTATTAGCTTTTCATGGGGGTAAATTGAGAAACGTATGTTTCAATGTAGAATATTATGCAGGATAAAATACACATTGTTTGAAGTTTTATAAAGTAGTTTAATCTAAGTTGTGGTCATATACAGTCGCCTTCATGACTAAGGGCCTGTTTCAGATCTTGGCGGTTGGAATGTGACAGAGTATTCCCCTCTGCCAAGATCTAATTCAGGCCCTAAGTGAGTTAAGCATTCACTCTTGACCTAGATGGCCTTTTGACTCAAAGTGAGAACTAGGAGCTCTAAGTTACAACACGATCCCTGCCACAGTTCTGGCTGACGTGTCTTAAATGCGTGTTGTGCTTGAGTATCACTATTTTACCAACCTGGCCAATGGTAAATGGTTGTTTTTCACAGAAACATTAAAGTTATGTGTTGCTTTTGACTACAGATGAAGTAGCGTTTTTTCTATAGCTAATTAACAAAAGCACAGAGCATATTAACTAACACAGAGCAACATAACACATAAAAACAGAAGAGGGTACAGCAAATCAAAGGGAGCGCAATACCACCACCACAATACAACATCACATTGCAACAATTAATTGAGCACTAAAATAGAGCAGCACAAAAACAGCGGAGCATATCACCACTAGAGAAAAATGCCACTAAACAAATATGCACGAACTTTCTTGTCCCACTTTAACCATCTACAGAAAAGTGCTTTCATAATTCGGTGGTAAAAGTGTTTGTACCATGCGCTGCCTTATTTTACCACTAAGCCCGTAAAACAGCGCCCATCAAAAACGTTTTGTGGTCCAGAGCAGGAGGCGCCATGTGCGAGTCTAGGAACATGTGTAAGTATTTGTGCAGCTTGTAATATCTGAATCCCTGCAATGCCAACTCCGTCTCTGTTACTTCAGATGCTGATGAGTTGAGTTTCGTTACATCGATCGATACAGAACTGTGGTATTTACTGCGCTCAGGAATCTCAACATGCGGTATGCCACGCTGAAACCAAGCCACCATCTAACAACAGCAATGTGTACTATAAACAAACACACATGTTACAAACATCTACAAACACGAAAATTAATATACATTTGTATTCAAAACCAAGGCTTCGAATTCTTTCCCCACTTAAACTTGAATGTGTTTCATCCATAAACATTAAAAAAATATAACAATGGCAAGTGGTAAGTTTACATCGCACATCTAGGTGCCTATGCACAGTACATTAGTTATAATCATCCACTCATGCATCCACAGAAAGGCGTAGAGCACCGCAGCAGTAAACTAAAGCACTTTCTCGCCGATTCACACATTCATTTGCGTGCATAAATGGCACTTCTAAATCTATTTCCTTATGTGAAATATTAGCCTACAGCGTTTAACATTACGCGGGAGTAAATCCATTGCCGTGGGTGGGAAGAGGCCGGTTGAAAGTGGGATAGCCTGTAAAGATTGTGTACACTCAAACACTTGTAACTGTGTGGAATTTAACAAACTTTTTCCTTGTCTCCTCCACCCTGGAAAACGGTAGATTTTTTTCCCTGTCAGTGGTAGAAGTAAATGAATTTCCGCAGTGGACCTGGGAAAGTTCCATCTCAAATTTGCTAAATGTATTGGAAGAGGTTTTATCACGAGGCAAATATTTCCCTTGTGTGGAAAAAAGGAAAAGAAAATAGAAAGTAAACTTGTACTTATACGTGACCTGTTCACATGTATAAATGTATACTCTGTTGAGTTTCCTAGGCAGCATAACTGTAAATAGGAGTTATTAAATGTCTTCCATGACTGCTCCTGGGACCAGGCAGCTGCGACAGCATATCGGGAATTTCTGGAATTCCAGAAATTCAAAATCTTACACCCAAACATAGCTACAAACCAATGAGTTAGGATTTTCAATTTTCTTGTGGATCCGACCTCGTACTGATTAGGGTGACCACCTGACTTCGAGGCAAATTCTGGACAGGACTGTAAAAAGTTCAGGAAAACGGTCAAAATTCGGGACACAAATTCAGGACGAAGGGTCAAAATTCAGGACAAAAATTCAAGAGCAAACGTCAGTTTTACAGACACATCCAAGAGAGGCCATACCCTATTACTTTATCAGTGAATTTATTTACTCTTGATTTACATAGCACTATTTATTCACTGTGGTCTTTTGGTGATTGCCTCCTGGTATGCCACATTCAGGTGTCACATTACATCCTTGTTCAGTAGTAAATGAATACCCTTCAGCACTGTTTCAAGGCCGTCACCCCTACCTTAATCTACCAATTCTTTCTTGGAGAAAAAGCAACATTTTGACTTTGTTTCTAAACATTTTAAAACCTATAGCAAATAATTTGGGAAACTTTAAGGTAAGTAACTTTATGCTAGTTTAAACAATTTGAACAAAAACATCTTGCTTACCTCAACCTCCAATGGACTTTAAACCTAAAAAAAATGAATGAGGCAGAGCAGATGGTGTTGGCTACACTCTCACATCTAATGTAGTGCTTTGACCCACAACTTGTCTGTAGTCTCACAGCACTAGAGTGTATGTCTGGGACTCTACACTTATATCAGAACTGGGAGCCCAGACTACCAACCAAAGATAATAAAAGAGGAGGATGTAATCGAGTTCAGATGGGAGATCCACAGTAACTGATTCAAAGGGTTGTTGCTCAGAACTGGATAAATAAGGAAGAGAAGAACAAGGAAGGAGAATTTCTAAAATTAGACAAGATGGTTCCGCCAAGAGTACTGGAAGGCATTGTGTGCCTGAGGAGCTGTTTCTGCAGATAGGAGAGAACCAGAAGAGGCACTGTCAAGTAGTTGAACAAGCAGCGCCTACCCACATGGGCAAACTGTTCTGGTGGAATGGTCCGCTGTTTGTGCTTGTGAAGGGTTAGCAGTGGTGAGACCACTTGCAAGGTTGTGCAAGGCAATTGCCCTCTCTGTCCACGTCTTAAAATGATTTTGCAACTGAGCAAAAGCCAAACCAGTGATCTGTCTTATCCCTAAGTGCCAATGTACTCATAGAATCAAAATATTTGGGATATAAATTGCACAAACAAAATGTAAGATATAAAATGTAATTAGTGTTCCTTTAACATACAGTACTATTTTCCCCTTTATATACAATTACACCTCATATTGAACTGGGAACCAGTTACCTTTTGATACACAGGGATTAATATCTGCCATTTACCCGCTGATTTGCAGGATGGAAATCTTGGCAGAGTGACACGGTCCCTCTGAGCCCAGTTTGCTTTTTGATCTTCTCTTTTGCTTTCCGTAGTGGGCCATGTAGCTCTAATGAAGATGGTGTGCTACCCCAATGATTGTAATATTTAGCAAACCTTCCCCTGCTCATTCCTCATTCCTTCTTCAGATGAGCGACACATCAGATTTGGTTGCTGGGTCGCCATCAGGTAGCTTCTTCAACTCTAAAGCTATCTGTGACTGTGGGTGCATTAGGCCTTCCGGACTTAAAAATGCTATTAATTAGTTGCACAGGTCCAACAGGTGGCTCCCGGACAAAACCCATCCGTAAAGACTTCAAGGAGGGCTTATTGCACTACTCATTGTTTCCTACTGACCATTCTATGGAACACCATCTGGGGTTATCCTGCATAGTTTTCTCGTGCCTTGCTAGGACCTGTAAACTCACTGACACAAAGAAACTCTGTGCTCTTGCACTACCTTTGCTAGGCCTTCCCACTCACAAAGTATGGCTGCGTTAGGAGCAACTCCATCAGTGGCATGCTGCAGGAATCTTAAAATTGGAGGATTTGCTTCTGGACGGCGAGCTTCTAGATTTCCAAACCCTTGTGGCAGACTACCATCTTCACCCAGGTCAACTCCTTACTTACAAACACCTTCAGCAATCATTAAGTGCCCTATTTCATGCCTGCCACCTAGCACTAACCCTACATGATGTGTGCCAGAAGCTCTTCACCATAGGGACTGGCGGCAAACTAATAAGATGGGTGTACAGACCTTTCCTACAACATGGAGACCATCCAGGGCTTCTCGTTATACTGCCTGGGAGACTGATGTGGCCAAAATCTCTGCAAGATACGGACTGGGCTAAAATACTGAACTTTCACGCAAAGTACCCCATGGCTGCCGCTTTAAGTACATTCATAGAGCTTCCCTGGGAATGCATTCTGCCCTTTGCTTGCCATTGACTTTGTGGCTTGTAACTCACATTTCATTGCGTTCAATTCACTGGCTTTATTTTTTTAGGCTGTCCAGCTTGAGTTTGTCCCTTCAATTGCCCAAACCTTATTTACAGTATCCTTCAGAGTGCTTCCTTTCTGTGAAATAGGCATGTAAAGCTTGTTCTTATCTAGTCACATGTGCTGTGCATTCAAAGAACCAGGGAAAATGTCAGGCTCTGTCTTCGGTGGGACCATGGTGTTTACATTTCTTTCTCTGACTTCAAAGTGAGAGGATTTATGTGACGATTTTGCTCGCTGCTGGGGGTAGGAAAGAGTTTTTTTCTAGCAAACAACATTTAAATGAACTGGGCAAGGATTTCAGAATATATCAGAATTAGGAACACAACTGAAGAACATTTTTGTTAATTCTGAACTTGGCTGGAAACAAATACCTTAATATCATTTAAAACAAATCATTACACTAGGTGATACAATTTCCACACATCCTCTGTGCTCTGTAGAGTTTTATTTGGAAAAACTGTATGTCCGTGCAAATGTAATCGTCATTTCAATCAAAAACGTGTTGTCTGTAATGGCAGTGTCTTACCACATCATGCATATTCCACTCTACTCTGCACCAGTCCACACCACTGCACCCTACTCTGCACCACTCCACTTTACACCACTCCATGCCACTGAACTCTGGGACACTGACCTCTACTCCACTCTGAACCACTCTACTCTATGCCACTTTACGCACCCTCGCTACTCTGTACCACTCTACTCTGTGCCAACGCACCTTACACCTCTCTACACCATTGCCCTCTGCACACTACACCACTCCAGTCTATGCCACCCTGCAACACTGCACTGTACACCACTGAACTCTATGGCAATACACTCTATGATAATGTACACTCTATTCTAATGCACTTTGCTTTGTAACCGTCAACTCTATGCCCCTGCACTCTGCACCAGTACCCTGTATGTCACTCTAAACTACTCTGCACCACTACACTCTATATCGCTTTACTCTATTCCATTACACTCTATGCCACTGCACTGTACCCTGCACCTCTCCTCTCTATGCCACTGCATTCTACACCACTCTGCCTCACTGCACTCTACTTCAATGCACTCTACACGAGTGTACTCTACACAACTGCACTAAATGCCACTGTACTCTAGTCTGCACCACTGTACTCTATGCCACTGCTCCCTATGCCACTCTACTCCACTATACATCACTGCACTGACACTCTACTTTGCAACATTGTACTCTCCGCCTCTGTACTCTACACCACTCAACTCTGTACTACTGCATTCTGCACCAATACACTCTACTCCACTGCACTCTATGCCACTCTACTCTGCATAACTCCACTCTATGCCACTGCAATATACAGCACTATACTCAACTCTGCACTGCACCACTCTGCACTACTCTACTCTGCACTACTCTAAACCACTGCACTTTATGCCACTCAGGTCTACTCTGCACTCTATGCCACTGCACTATAGACCACTCTACCCTACTGCATTTGCTGCCACTCTACTCCACTGTACTCTATGCCACTATACTCTGCCCCACGCCACTCGATGCCACTGCACTCTAAACCACTGCACTCTATGCCAATGCACTCTAAACAACTGAACTGTATGCCACTGCACTCTACTCTGCACCTGTGTACTCTATGCCACTGCTCTCTATGCCACTCTACTCTATACCACAGCACTCTCACACTCTTCTCTTCAACACTGCACTCTACGCCACTCTACTCTACAGCACCATACTTTACTCTGCACTGCACCACTCTACACTAACCTAGTCTGCATCACTCTATGCCACTGCACTCTATGCCACTCAAGTCTACTCTGAACTTTACACCGCTGCACTATGCACCACTCTACTCCCCCGCACTCTCTGCCACTCTATTGTCAGCCACTCTACTCCACTGCAGTCTATGCCACTCTACTCTGCCCCCAGGCCGCTCTGTGCCACGGCACTCTACACCAATGCACTCTAAACAACTAAACTGTATGCCACTGCACTCTACTCTGCACCACTGTACTATACACCACTGCTCTTTATGCGACTCTACTCCACTTTGCACCACTGCACTGACACTCCACTCTTCAACACTGCACTCTCTGTACTGCACTCTACACCACTCTACTCTGTATTCTAGGGCCAATACACTCTACACCACTGCACTCTACGCCACTCTACTCTGCATCACTCCACTCTATGTCACTGCAATCTACAGAACTATACTCTACTCTGCACTGCACCACTTTGCAACACTCTACTCTGCACCACTCTTAACCATTGCACTCTATGCCAGTCGAGTCTACTCTGCACTCTATGCCACTGCACAATACACCA
This sequence comes from Pleurodeles waltl, assembly GCF_031143425.1. NCBI lineage: Eukaryota > Metazoa > Chordata > Amphibia > Caudata > Salamandridae > Pleurodeles > Pleurodeles waltl. The sequence goes on from NC_090439.1 coordinate 856,731,079, forward strand.
CTCTACACTACTGCCTTTGATGCCACTCTACTCCACTGTACTCTATGACATTATACTCTGCCCCACGCCACTCTATGCGACTGCACTCTAAACAACTGCACTCCATGACAATGCACTCTAAACAACTGCACTGTATGCCATTGCACTCTATTCTGCAGCTGTGTACTCTATGCCACTCTACTCTACACCGCAGCACTCCCAATCTCTACTCTGCAACACTGCACTCTATGCCACTGCACTCTACAGCACTATATTATACTCTGCACTGCACCACTCTACACTACTGTACTCTGCTCCACTCTACACCACTGCACTCTATGACACTCAAGTCTACTCTGCACTCTATGCCACTGCACTATACACCACTCTACAGCACACTCTACCACTGTATTGTACTCTATGCCACTACACTCTATGCCACTCTACTCTGCACCACTCCACTCTGCACCAATGCACTCTACTACACCAGTCTAATCTACGCCTCAGTATTCTATGACACTGCATTGCATGCCTCTGAATTCTATGCCGCTGTATTCAATGACACTTCACTCCACAGTATTCTGAAACACTCTCTGCCAATGCACTCTACACCAGTCAACTCATATTGCATACTACCCCACTATATATCACTCTATGCGACTCCACAGTATGCCACTCCTAAATACAACACTCTCTGCCACTCCACAACACTCTATGCCACTCTTCGCCTTTCCACTCTGCGACACTCCATGCCACTCTCCTCTATGCCACTAACTTTTAGCCATACTAAACAGCAGCCACTCAGGTGTATAGCATGGCTAAAACACATTGGCAAAACCAGTAAATCTTGAGTAGATACAACTTATTGGCTTTTCCAATGTTTGTTAGTACTACGAGGCGCTGAGGTCCCTAAAACCACTTTGAATGTGTAAGTCCTTATTTTAAACAAGCATTACATACAGCATACTATTGGCTGCCCCAAAATGTGCAAATACATTTAGGATACATTAAAAAAGCCCTTCTAAAATATACATTTCAATAATATACAGATTATACCTAGTGCAAATTTTTTTTATAACAGGCCATTAAAAGCACACACTCCACAGCTCACCTTGGACCACCCTTACAGTACATCTCTAAAAGAAAATATTTTGCCATCAGAAAGCTTCAAGTGACTCCTTTGATTAAAGACAATACATGTTTCCAAACCACTTTGCATTGCAGATTTACCACTTGTGCACATTTGCATTTCTTTTGAGAAGAAGACACTTTGGAAGGAAGGCCCATTTCTTATTTGTCTGCCCCTCTCTAAGGGTCAGAGCACAGGAGAATTACTTGCCTTTCCATCCAGCTGGGGATACTGAACTGTCCTAATTGCATTTGTTCTTTGACTGAAAGGCTAAAATCATGGACAAACGCTGTCTGTTAAGCCTTTCATCACGGACACAGATGGAAGGGCTAAATTATGGGCAGTCCGTGAAAATCATTTGCGACTCACCCAAATTTAAAGGGACAGCACGTGTGGCGGGGGGGAGAGAATTAAATACAAAACAATAAAATAAATAAACATAAACAACCTACCTGAGCACCGGCGCTGCACCACTTCTCTGCCTCCTCCGTCTTCTGCTGCAGGCACAGGCTCCCAGCTTGCCCTGCGCCAACCCTGATGCTGCTTACAGCAGCGTCAGGATTGGGTGGGAGCCTGGGTTGTTGGGCTGGAGAGATCCCTGTGAGCATCTCGGGCTGGTCAAACACACATGCAGTCTGAGGGGGGGTGTCGAGCACTCTCCCTCAGTGCACATCACCCCGGTGGCCCGCACATTTTCACAAAAAATGATCAGAAAAACAGTTTATGATTTTTGGGGGGGAAAAGGTTTGCAGCTGTCGCTACTGGCAGGGGAGCGATGCTCCTCTCCACCTATGGAGGAGCCGCCCCTGGTGAAAATTACGGACAGGTGGTCACCCTAGTACTGATGGACGATGCAATCAAAATCATCTCAACTTTCCTAAGCACACTAAAACTCCAAAGGCACATGAGGTCCTACAATTTAAGAAGATCAGTTATGGACTCTATGGTTTGTTCGCGTGTCTTTCAGAAAGAGGTTGTAAAATCACCTCTCCTAGCCATCACGCCATTTCTTCCCTAGCTAAGTAATGACTGAAGCCAATTCGGCTTAACGCCTCCTTTAACCCTCCTACCACCAGGACCTTAGCTATAAAGTGCCGAGATGCACTTCATTTTATGATGCAGGGCTATGCCATTTCTAAGTCATTGGCTCATTTATTCATTGAAGCGACTTATTTAATGTAATAAACTGGTGTCTTACGTAAACATACCTGTACCTTGTGTAAACATACCTGTACCTTGCATAAACATCTTGGTGTCAAAATTAGTCACTTAGCCCAACTAACCAAATCTATAAGTAATTTGTTCCTGAATTTTTTAACTACACATTTTTACATTTTAAACGGACACAGTGGTGGTCATTCTGACCTCGGCGGTAAAAGGCGCCTACCGCCGGTCAGAAATCCTCCATAATTCCGCCGCGGTCGCGGTAACCCGCCACGGTCATTCCGACCCGCAGCAGCCAAACCTCCGAAAATCCGACAGCCACAACAGACCGCCAGACCAGCGGTCGGCGGAAAAGTGGAGGTGACCAAACCTCCACCGTCACGCCAACAGAAATACGCCCATGCCATTACGACCCACGAATCCACGCGGCGGTCTTTCAAACGCGGTTTTCCATTGGCGGTACACACCGCCGCGGTCAGAATACACACAAACGAACAAAAATCAGCCACATTGGCCGATTTGAATTCCACACACCTGATACACATACACACACCACTCCCACACACACAATACAATATAAAACACACACCCACATCACCCACAAACCCCTACGACCAAAAATTCAGAAAGAAGCACTGAGAGACACATCAGCGATCACAGAATACCATCACACAGAGGCACACTACACCATCACCCACACAATATCCACACACAAAACAACACACACCACCACACTCAACACACTTAACTACACATACTCCACCCCACACATCATACACACCACTCCATGGCACCCCAAAGACACCCCCGCTTCTCAGACGAAGAACTCAGGGTCATGGTGGAGGAAATCGTTCGGGTAGAGCCCCAGCTCTTCAGCACACAGGTCCAATACACCAGCATTGCCCGGAGGACGGAGCTATGGCAGAGGATTGTCGACAGGGTCAATGCTGTGGGACAGCACCCCAGAAATCGGGAAGACATCAGGAAGCGATGGAACGACCTACAGGGGAAGGTGCGTTCCATGGTATCCAGGCACAACATCGCCGTGCAGAAGACTGGCGGAGGACCCCCACCTCAACCCCCACAATTTACAACATGGGAGGAGGAAGTCTTGAACATCCTGCATCCTGACGGCCTCGCAGGAGTCGGCGGAGGAATGGATACTGGTAAGTTGAAGCTTCACTACTGCTTCCCCCCCACCTGCATGCCAAATCATACCCCAACCCTCACCCCCATCCTCGAACCCCACCCTCACCCCCACCCCCACCCCCACCACCATCCTCACCCCCACCACCATCCTCACCCCCACCACCATCCTCACCCCCAGCACACCTATTCCCTGCCAATGTCTCACCATCACAACCCACACATCCCAAAACCTAGGCCTGCATGCGTCCACTAAGCATGGACACCCATCACCAAAGCATGCCCAATGCATATACACATCCCCCCCACAAGCCACCCTCACCAAAGCCCCCACACACGAATGCCAGCACTTGGGGACACGGGAACCCACAGATACACCCATATGCCACACATTGAAACTATAACCATACCTCTATACCCCTGCAGGACCCGACCGTCAACACACCGCCACGGAGGGCCCAGAATTCTCCACACCCCCCACCCAAGAGGCCGTCAGCGATGACAGCAGCTCTGTCGACCTGGACACTGATGACCAGCCCGGACCATCGGGGACCTCTGGACAGTCGGTTCCCCTCACACAGGCACAGGCCACTACAGACCCAAACCCCTCTGGGAACACCAGCACAGCTCCCACCCAGCGGGCCCATGCCTCTGTCTCCAGGGCGCGTCAATCTGCGGTGTGTCTACCACTACAGGGCACCCAGAATAACCCACCACCCCAACAACAACAGGGACCTGGGGGCAGTGGTAGTGGGCACACAGGCCAGGGGGCAGAGGCCCAGGGAAACAGGGCAACTCGGAGGGCAGCTGTGCGACAGGGGGGGGACGGGCCCAGGGAACCCACTCTCCACGAGGCCCTCACCACCATCATGGGAGCATACAACCGCTCCCAGGAGACGATGGCGATGGTACTGGCCCGGTTCCAGGAGATCCAGGTACTGCAGGAGGAACACTATTGGGGGTACAGGGAGGACATCAGAGCCCTCACCTCCACCCTGGTTACCATGGTAGGGCTGCTGCAGGACCTCATCAACACCAGGACGGACACTCAACAACAACAAAGGGCCCCTGCCACTAGCCTGGACCAAGAACAGCCAACCACCTCCGCCGGCGCTAGTGGACAGGAGGCCCCCGCACAACAGCAGCCCACCAGACCCCCACCTCCTGCAGGAGAAGAACCACCCCGCAAGAGGGCCCTGAGATCTCGCAAGAAGACAGAGTAGGATGTCAAGACCCCCGCCAGCAAAGGATACCACCTGATGTCAGCCCACTGTCCCACATTGTCACCCTGTCCATCCTTGAACTGCCCATGCTCCATCTCTCCACAGGCCTCTGGACAATGCACCTGTGTGACTGTTACTCTGGACTCTGCCATGGACATTCCTTCACCATAGCCCCCACCCACTTGAAACCACCCATCCCATTTTGAGCACTGAAATAAACACCTATTTTGCACAAAACTATCTGGAGTCTGGCTGTGATTTCAAAATATTGTAATTGACATGACATTGCAAATATGTCCTTGTACATAGTGAAGTCAACAAACAGCTGCCACAAAGCTGTAGTCCATGGGGAAACGAAGCACAGGACTCGTAGTGGGGACCCCAGATCTGAAATAGGGAGGGAAAAGCCACAACTCAGTCATCATACACTGGGGCAAATAGACAGGCAGCAGAGATGCAGGAGAGTAGTTCACATTTACTAAATTATGTTTGAATTGTTACCTGTGTCCTATTGGAAGTACTGTTCAATGATTCTGTCCCTGTTGTCTGTTTCAGCCCCGTCGTCTTCCTCCTCGTCACTCTCCACAGGTTCCACAGCTGCCACAACACCACCGTCTCGACCATCCTCCTGCAGGAAAGGCACCTGGCGGCGCAAAGCCAGGTTGTGAAGCATGCAGCAGGCCACGATGATGTGACACACCTTCTTAGGTGAGTACATTAGGGATCCCCCTGTCATATGCAGGCACCGAAACCTGGCCTTTAGGAGGCCAAAGGTGCGTTTGATCACCCTCCTAGTACGCCCATGGGCCTCATTGTACCGTTCCTCTGCCCTGGTCCGGGGATTCCTTACTGGGGTCAGTAGCCACGACAGGTTGGGGTACCCAGAGTCCCCCAATAGCCATACACGGTGTCTCTCTAGCTGTTCCATCACGTAAGGGATGCTGCTATTCCTCAGGATGTAGGCGTCATGCACTGACCCTGGGAATTTGGCATTTACATGCGAGATGTACTGGTCAGCCAAACACACCACCTGGATGTTCATGGAATGGTAACTTTTTCTGTTCCTGTACACCTGCTCCCTGTCTCTTGGGGGAACCAAAGCCACATGGGTCCCATCAATGGCACCAATGACGTTGGGAATATGTCCAAGGGCGTAGAAATCACCCTTCACTGTAGCCAATTCGCCCACCTCAGGGAAAATGATGTAGCTCCTCACGTATTTCATCAGGGCAGACAACACTCTGGATAACACCTTCGAAAACATGGGCTGAGACATCCCAGAAGCAATTCCCACTGTTGTCTGAAATGACCCACTTGCCAAGAAATGGAGTACTGACAGGACCTGCACCAGAGGGGGAATCCCTGTGGGTTGGCGGATGGGGGACATCAGGTCGGGCTCCAGCTGGGCACACAGTTCATGTATAGTGGCACGGTCAAGCCGGTAGGTCAGGATAATGTGGCGTTCTTCCATTGTCGACAGGTCCACCGGCGGTCGGTACACGCGAGGATTCATCCGTCTCCTCGCCAAACCCAGCGGACGGTGCCTAGGAAGGATAACATGGAGCACAGAGTCAAGCAACCCACAGGTACGTACTCACAGCTTGCACAGTAAACGATTCTCTATGCAGTGAATGGCGTGTCTGAGTGGCTATGCAAGGCCTAGGCCTGTGTGACGCAGTTGAAATTGAGCCATGTGGACCCTCGAAATGGCGGCTGCCTGACCTGTGAAGTGTGACAATGGGATGTGAGGTCAATGCGCTGGCGTGGCACACCGCGGCGGTCGGCGGTCGAACACCGCGGCGCAAAGCCGCATTGGTTAACATTGAAGCCTATGGGTTTCAGGAGCCAATGGCGAAGGGCGCCGGCGGTGGCGGTACGCACCGCCGCAGTACGCACCGCCGCGGACGTGACCGCCATTTCCTATCTACTTATCCACTTGCGACTTGAACTTTCACAGGAGAGGACCTATACTGCAAGTGTTGCTGTGACCTCGGTCTGGAAGGGACAATGGCTGCTGCGACTGGGGAAAGGGCCCCTGCCTTCACTGGAGAGGAGTTGGAGAAACTTGTGGATGGGGTCCTCCCCCAGTATGCGCTACTCTACGGTCCTCCAGACCAACAAGTGAGTTTAATTCTATATGGATTTGGGGCCACTGGCTGGCTTGGGGGCCTGGCGGGGGGCCTGGAGGGGATGGGGGGCATGTTGGGCCTGGCGGGGGGCCTGGCGGGGGGCCTGGCGGGGATGGGGGGCATGTTGGGGCGGGCGGGGGGCCTGGCGGGGATGGGGGGCATGTTGGGCCTGGCGGGGGGCCTGGCGGGGGGCCTGGCGGGGATGGGGGGCATGTTGGGCCTGGCGGGGGGCCTGGCGGGGGGCCTGGCGGGGATGGGGGGCATGTTGGGCCTGGCGGGGGGCCTGGCGGGGATGGGGGGCATGTTGGGCCTGGCGGGGGGCCTGGCGGGGGGCCTGGCGGGGATGGGGGGCGTTGGGCCACTGGCAACGAAAATGCAGACAAACTTGAACGTGGTATTTCTCCCTCCCTGTACGTGTCACATAGGTCCGCGCCCATGAGAAGATCGGGATTTGGCGTGCCATCGCCAAGGAAGTCCGGACCCTGGGGGTCCACCATCGACGGGGCACCCACTGCCGCAAGAGGTGGGAGGACATCCGCCGCGGGACCAAGAAGACCGCCGAGTCTCTGCTGGGGATGGCCTCCCAACGTAGGCGGGGTGCCTGCCGTCAACTGACCCCCCTGATGTTCCGGATCCTGGCGGTGGCCTACCCTGATTTGGATGGGCGCGTGAGGGCAGCACAGCAGACACAAGGGGGTGAGTACAAGCATTATCTACTCTGTTGTCGCGCAGTGGAGGTGTCTGGGTGGGGGAGGAGGGCTGTGGGTCCCCCTAGGCCAGGGCGATATCTGTAGGCTGGGCACCCCCGTAAGCCCCTGTGTCCCCAGCCACCACCCTCAGTAGTGTGTCAGTACAGCCATCCCTGGGCCGTGTCATCCATGGGTGCAGTTGTCAACTCTAGGCGTGTAGGGCATGTTCCACGGAATGCGTAGCGGACCCCAAGTGCGCAACTTAGTGCAGGGGGCATCTGTGTCTGTCATGTCCGCTAACTGTACCGGTGATCCATGTACTCAAAATCTCTTTCTTTCTCTCTCCCCCCCCCTTTTTGTTTGTCTTTCTCTGCTTGTGTGCATCAGCATCATCAGGCGGAGGAGAAGTGGCATCGGGGCAGGAGGGAGCTGCATCTCACATGGCCCAGGAGGGCCATGCCACAGAGTCTGACTGGACCAGTGAGACGGAGGGCGAGGGGAGCTCCACAACGGGGACGACTGGACCCTGCAGCGACACGGACACGTCCTCGGAAGGGAGCTCCCTTGCGGGGGTGGCACCATCCGTGCCCCCCGCCATTACAGGTACAGCCGCCACCCAGCGCACCATCTCCGCCCTCCCAGCAGCCCCTCAGCGTTCGCCCCGTGCCCGCTCTGCCAGGAAGCCGGGCATCTCCTTCGCCCCAGGCACCTCAGGCCCTGCCCCTGTTACCCCCGCTGCCCTCAGTGAGGAGGTCATTGACCTCCTCCGAACGCTCATTGTTGGGCAGACTACCCTTTTGAATGCCATCCAGGGGGTGGAGAGGGAGGTTCATCGCAGCAATGCGTACCTGGAGGGCATTCATTCGGGTCAGGCTGCCCATCAGCGATCGTTCCAGGCTCTGGCCTCAGCACTGACGGCAGCCATTGTCCCTGTCTCCTGCCTCCCTCTACTAACTCCCTCCTCCCAGTCTCCTGTTCCTCTGCCTGTCCCACCCACACCATCAGACCAGCCTGCACACACCTCAACACCCAAGAGCAGCTCATCCAAACACAAGCACCACAGATCACGCAGACATTCACACAAGCAACATTCCGATGCAGACATGCCAACAGTCACTACCACCTCTGTGACCCCCACCTCCTCGTCTCCCTCCTCCCTCCCTGTGACGTCTACACTCACACCTTCAATCACCTCACCATCAGCCAGTGTTTCCATCACCAGCATACCCTCCAGTCCAGTCCGCACACGTGCAGTCACCACCCCCACTGCCATTTACACGTCCCCTGTGTCCTCTCCCACTGTGTCTGTCACCCCCTCTTCCACACCACACAAACGCAGCCACCCACCACCCACCCAACAGCCATCCACCTCACGACAGCCTCCCGCTCCTGCACCTGCACCCAAAGACAGCAAACTTGTCTCGCCTACAACCACATCCTCTCCCTCCACTCCCATACCCACTGTACCTACCACTATCCATTGTCCCAAGAAAATCTATCTCTCTACTGCTACCTTCTTTCCTGACCCTGAGCCCCCCCCCTCCTTCTCGTCGGGGTAAAAAGAGCACCTCAGCCCCCACCAGCCCTGCAGCCCCCTTGACAAGGGTGCAGGGGTATTGGAGCCCACCAGCCCGCAGGTCTGGATCTTCGCCCAGCAGCAAGGGGACAGCCAGCCCACCCCCTGGGAAGAGGAGCAGAAGGCGGAAGGGCCGCCGCCGGAGCCCGGATTCGATATCCCCCCAGGACACTAGCCAGCCACCGTCAACAGCCACAGCTCCAAAGGGAGGAAAGGGCCACAGACTCCCGACTAAGGAGGGCAAGGGCAGCAAGGCGGAGAAGTCAGGCAGCAGGCCTGCTGCCCATGGAGGACCCGTCACAGCTTCCCAGGAGGAGCCCGCAACCCCCATAGCCGCTGCCCCGGGAGGAACCGGCACAGCTGCCCCGGGAGAGCCCACCACCCCCATAGCCGCTGCCCAGGGAGGACCCAGCCCAGCTGGCCAGGAGGGCCCCACCACCCACAGCCCAGGTGGGCATTGAAGGAGCACCATCCCCGCTGCCCAGGAGGGCACCACCAGGCAATGAGCAGTTGGCCATAGAATGGCCGCCGTCTCCAGCACCCCTCCGCTGGGGACCGCCGTCTCAAGAACCGCTGAACTGGGCCCTTCAAGGCAAGAACCGCTGAACTGGGCCCCGCCGTCTCCAGCACCGCTCCGCTGGGGACCGCCGTCTCAAGAACCGCTGAACTGGGCCCTTCAAGGCAAGAACCGCTGAACTGGGCCCTTCAAGGCAAGAACCGCTGAACTGGGCCCCGCCGTCTCCAGCACCGCTCCGCTGGGGACCGCCGTCTCAAGAACCGCTGAACTGGGCCCTTCAAGGCAAGAACCGCTGAACTGGGCCCTTCAAGGCAAGAACCGCTGAACTGGGCCCCGCCGTCTCCAGCACTGCTCCGCTGGGGACCGCCGTCTCAAGAACCGCTGAACTGGGCCCCGCCGTCTCCAGCACCGCTCCGCTGGGGACCGCCGTCTCAAGAACCGCTGAACTGGGCCTTCAAGGCAAGAACCGCTGAACTGGGCCCCGCCGTCTCCAGCACCGCTCCGCTGGGGACCGCCGTCTCAAGAACCGCTGAACTGGGCCCTTCAAGGCAAGAACCGCTGAACTGGGCCCTTCCAGGCAGGAACCGCTGGCCCTTTGGCAGACGTGGCAGGGCAGGATCTGTCTCGGGCAGGGCTGCAGGATGTCCTCTGGCCAACATGCCTCCTCCAGTGGCAGTGGAGTCTGTTATGGACTGTTTGGACTGTGGCTTGGCTCTCCCCAGGATGGCCCAGTGGGCAGGGCACCCACTGTATGGACTGTTTGGACTGTGGCTTTGCTCTCCCCAGGATGGCCCAGTGGGCAGGCCACCCACTGTATGGACTGTTTGGACTGTGGCTTTGCTCTCCCCAGGATGGCCCAGTGGGCAGGGCACCCACTGTATGGACTGTTTGGACTGTGGCTTTGCTCTCCCCAGGATGGCCCAGTGGGCAGGCCACCCACTGTATGGACTGTTTGGACTGTGGCTTTGCTCTCCCCAGGATGGCCCAGTGGGCAGGGCACCCACTGTATGGACTGTTTGGACTGTGGCTTTGCTCTCCCCAGGATGGCCAATGGTCATGGAGTCCCCTCGTGGATCTGGAGTCGTGTACTCAAGTGGCTGAGGTGCCCCCCCTTCCCTTCCCCCTGAGGTGCCTGTCCTTTTTTCTTTCTGATGCCCCTGCAGTGTTCTCTCCGTGGAGTTCTTGTCGTGGGACTGGGCTTTGCCCCTTTGCTCAGGACCCCTGTGGTCCACGGACAGTGGTTGGACTACATTTAGTAGCTGTATATATTTTGTACATAGTTTATTTATTTATTTGGATTACTTCTGTCCATTTTTCAATATATCTGCCCGTTTGAGATCTCTTCTTTTGGTCTTTGCATTATTTCGGAAGGGGGGGGTTTGTGGGTTGTGACAGTGATCTGTGGGAATGCATTGATGTGTGTGTTGTAGTGGGTGTGGGTGGGTGGGTGTGTGCCGGTAATCTTTTCCCTCCCCTGTGTCGTAGGTGCAGTACTCACCGATGTCTTCCGCGCCGCCGGGCGTGCTCCTGGTACAGGAGCAGGTATAGGAGTGCGGGGATGACCTGCAACTCGGGTTCCATACTGCCGGAATCTCGCGTGGAGTATGTGGAGGTGAGCGTTTTCCCGTTCGTAGTCTGTTTCCGCCGTGTTTTTATCGGCGGTGCTCCCGCCCCGGAAAAGGTGGCGGATTGGTGGGTCGTGATAGGGTGGGCGGTACATTGTCTGCCGCCTGGCTGTTGGCGGGGACCGCCACGCTGTTTGTTTGTTCCGCCGTGGCGGGCGGAGTGTTAATGCGGCGGGCTGTTTTGGCGGTTCCCGCCAGGGTCAGAATTGCATATTTTGGACCGCCGGCCTGTTGGCGGGTTGGCCGCCGCTTTATCACCGACCACCAGGGTCAGAATGAGGGCCAGTATCTTTTTTCCTTTCCTTCTAAACTGTAAATACCGAATGCACCTCAAATTGATCACTGTAACCCGCTTAATCTCGGTGTCACTCTCTATGCGCTGTAAAAACGTCAGGTGTTTCAAAACTCTGCATCCAGTTAGTGTTGGGGATGGAAAGACCTAGCTCTTCCATCCCTATTTGAATTATTAACCTTTGCATCTATAAGGATCTATCTCTATAAGCAATGCCTAGCATGCTAAAAGTCACCCCTGGTGAATGCTGTGCTTTAAAATACATATTCATAAAATAAAAATATATAATAGTGCTATGAGCACTGTAATAAATTTGAAAGTTCTGGTGAAATACATACATTTCTTCCAAATGTGGCAGGAACATTACCGGTCTTTAATTCCTACATGGAAGCAAAAATTGTAAATTATTTATTTTCCCCTAAAAGTCTTGGGAAAAATGCAGCTTTTGCGATATAAGAAGTGTTATTACTGCTCAGTGCATCATCTTGACCAACTGGAAAGAATAATTGGAAGCTGAAAATTGAGGACTTACTAAATGATTATCAAAGTAGGCATCTCTGGAGAATGATGTATTGAGTGAACGATGAAGAAATGCCTTTTGATCAAATATGGACGACATACTTAGCTCTGTGTGATTAATCATTCCTGCATGTACTTTGCCTGACTCATGTGTTTAGCCTGTTTGCATGTCTCCTCATTTCTTCCCTCAATCCCCGACTCTTCAAAACTGTTTAGCTGAGTACCTTTCTTGGTTTCCTGTTTGAGATAATATGCAGCACTTTATATCTGCTCTCCTGGTCTAGTCAATCTGTAAAATGTTTAGAAAATCTTTGTTGCATAAGCTGTTCTACTTATGTGTAGCACTAATAAAAAGAGTGACAAAGGCTTTGGCTTTCTGATACAAACATTTTAATAATACTGCTATTACTCGAATTCATGAAGAATGACATTTGTGCACTAATAAATTGAAATCAGGTTGAATACTGCCTACATCATTGAAAAACTCAGTTTTTAAACATAGAGAATGCCTCTTTCAACACAAACAAGATCCGCCGTAAAAGAAAAGTCTTAATTTACCCTAAAAAAACCCACCTTAACCCTCTCCTATCAGCCAAACGTGAACCTATCCAAGATGCCCTTTCGACTCAAGAGTCTGTACAAAGTAGCCAACTCATAACTTTTATTTTTTATTTTGTTTATTTACAGTAGAGTGTTTGCTACACAAATTCACATCATCATCATTGTCCAGCTAATTTTTAACTGCTCTTCATTGCTTTCATCATAGTCACATATTATGGTATCCTTACAATTATTTGAGTTTCGTGTGTTACAGAGCGGTGCACTATGTGCACTATGAATGCCAAAATTAGCAGTGCTTTTCTTTTACAGTATATAGAGTTGCCCACCATATATGTAAATGAAAACCAGTAACTAGACCACATAGTACTCATTACTCATGATAATAGTCATCACAGTAATCCAGACATCAATAGTCTATTAGACACATCAGCATAAACAAGTAACATTTTCATCCAGTGTTGTATCAATGATCACTGTTACAACTCTCAAGGGCACGTCACTCTCAAGGTGATTTAAATATTACTGGATGTCAGATTGTGGCCCCAATTGATTGATATGGAAGTGGCATCCCGCCAGGACAGTGACCACAATGCCCTGGATCTTACTTTAATATCACTGGGCATAGTCAATGATCCCTTTGATAGAAGGGTTGTACCTGCCAATAATGGTTTTAGGCTAAAATGGAGCAAGGTAGCTGACAGCCCAGGCATTCGAGTACGGATCTACAACGTTTTTACTTTTGCTTTGGTAGCCGTGGTCGAAGCTGGAGTTAGTCCTTATGACTCTACTTTCTGGGGGGACCTCTTTGTCATCCACAGCACATTGTTTTTCACTCTGAAACAATTGTTCCTATGTGAGTCTAAGGCACTGCCAAGGAAACCAAGGGTGGTGACCTGGTACATCAAAACATGTAGAGTTGCTAAAAGGGCACTTACCAATGCCATAAAGGGGAGGGTGCAGGTCCCAAATCCAGGGAGCTAGGCATACCTATAAAACAGTTATATTTAGGGCTAGGAGAGATTGTGAATTAACCAAACGGGAATCCATGCTGACTGCTGCTAAAACATAGATCATTACTTAGTTTTTCAAAGCCTGGCTGGTAGATGTGGGGAAACAGCCACTGAGATCCCTTGTACTATTACTGCTGCTGCCTGTGTTAGCCATTTCTCGCAGTTATATTCAAGGTCACCAACTGAGGACTGTGTCTCATGTAATGGGCTCCACAGAGGAGGAGTTAGTCTGCTTAAGGATGATCTTGAAGGCATGGATACAACTTGCAGAATTTTGTGCCCTGTGGAGATTGTTGATCCTGGAGAGGGGAAGTTGTGGAGTAGCCTGGGCTGGTACTCCATGTGAAGAGAACAGAGACTTAATAGCAATTCTGGCTAGTGAGGTCTCTGAAGTAATTGACTAGATTACTCCTGGCAAAGCGCCTGGGTTAGATAAGGTGCCAGGTGAATCATTCATGGCTGACAAGTATGTTTCCACTATTTATTTTGTCTTGTAATTTAATGCCATATTGGGTGGGTCACCTATGCCCCCTATCTGGGCAGGGGTATAGTTTATCCCAATATACAAAAAGTCCTCTAATTATCAGCCAATTAGCCCGATTGACTCCTCCCAGAAGCTGTTCAGTAGGATTCTGTACATTCGGATGGTAGATTGCACACTTGGATGGAAGATGTGGGGCTGTTGACCCCCTTGCAGACTGGGTTTAGAGATGGGATTAGCACCATCAATCAGATGTTTCCTTTGCAACATATCTATTTGAAATATGTGACCTTGGGAGGGTGTTGTCTTTACATGGTTTTTGTGAACCTCCGATCCACCATTGATGTGGTGCCAAGGGTGGCCTTGTGGAGGATTATGGCTGACCTGGGGGTCCCTGGTACCTTATTGATGATATCAGTAGGCTCCATTTGAATATCTATGCACAGGTCAGGTGTGAGAATTGACCCCTCTCATGCTGGTTGCACGGGATGTAAGGTAAGGGTGTGTCTTTGCCCTGACCCTGTTCTTACTATTCATTAACGATTTGGTGGCCTAGCTAGAGCTTTGCAATCATAACACCCCGAGAGTGGCCAATAGGAGGGTTCTGGCGCTCTTGTTTACTGATTAAACCCTGCTGGTTTCTAAATCACCTATGGGTATCCAGAAGCTTTAAAAACAGTTTGGGATCTTTTGGAAACAGAGATGCTTGGAAATTAACCTTTCAAAAACCAAGCAGATGGTTTTTAAGCCTTGCCCATTGTCCTATTCCCATCCTATGCTACATGGCATCCCCCTGGGGAGAGTCCGCACATTTGGGTATCTGGGTTTTATGGTTACGTAACAATTTGGCTGGATGCGACAGATCCAAAAGAATCGATTAAAACTGGAGCAATATACAGTTACAGTTGGCATAGTGAGGGTTCCTCGAGGCTCTACACTCCACCCTATCTTCCCAGCTTTACTAATTTATGACATGCAAGCCCTTGGGGCATCACTATATGGGGGAAACTCTGTGGCCATGTAAATGTTGGTGAGCTGGAACTAGTAAAGAATATGTTCCTTTGCTCTTTAATTATTCTCCCAGTTAGTACCCACTTGTTCCGTTGAGGCTTGAGATGTGGCACAGATCCCTGGTACACAAAGCTGGTCTTAGACCCCTGTTGTACTGAAGGCAGATTTGGGCATCCCCTGAATTTCTGTCATGTCGGCTTGGTTTTGAGGAAATTCTGGAATGACCTGGCGCTGCTAGGAAACCCTGGTTCCAGCTCATCAAACTTCACCTCACTGAAATCGGTTATGAGGACTTTATGTGCTCTTATGGCAAGTTTCTGACATAAAGACTATGCTGATGATTATTGGAAAATGGATTATTGGTAAGAGCAGGTAAGTACCTACCCTTACCAATAGGCCACTAACCTCCACTTAGGTCCAGCTAGGTCTCAATAAATTAAACCCAGCTCAACCCTTGGTAGCTTGGCAACGAGCGACACAGCTTAACTTAGAAGACAAACGTGTAAAGCATTTAAAAATCACAAAACAGTAAATAAGTAAAACACAATAAAAATCCAAGACCAATTTATAAAAATAGATTATAATTGTATCTGTAAAATGACACCAAAACGATTAAAATCGGATAAGAGGAACCGGAGATATGAATTTTTAAAGAATGAATGCTTTCTAGCGCATAGAAGCAACTAGCGCTCAAAGTGTTAAAAAAAACAGGTCACACTGGAACGGAACAAAGTCCAGAGTTTAGGCCACCCATGAGGTAACACTGTCACACTTACTTTCAGAAGTGTTTCTTGATTCAGGAAAGTGGTCCACAGCACCAGCCAAGGGTTCAGAGGCTCTGGTTTGCCTCTTGGGGTCTGGGACTACAAATCCCACAATGCACCTCTTCAACTTATGAAGTTGATCCAAGCATCTCCAAACTTCTGGATCTTCTTCCAAAGGTCTTTTCTGGGTCCTTAAAGTGTCTACAACTTGAATGAAGGTTCCAGAATCTCTGAGTTGCTCCTTGGGAGTTGGGACTACAATTCCCAGAATGCACCTGGTCAGAATCCTCCAATGGCCACTGGACACTGGTCAGCTGGGCTCTGCTTGCAGGACTTGATGCAGGGGACTCTGGTTAGCAATTGTTCACCTGTAGCAAACTGGGAGTCCCTCTTTGAACCAGTTGAAGCCAGGCAAAGTCCTTCTTGTGGTGAAGCCCAAGTGTGCAGCTGGTGCAGTCCTCCAGAGTGCAGTGTCCAGGAGCAGGCCAGGGGTCCAGCAGGGCAGTCCTTCTTCTTCTGTAGTTCTTCCTTGTAGGGATCTGGTAGGAATCTGAGGTGTGGGTGTAGCTCTGCCATATTTATCCTTGCTCCTAGTTGAAAATCAGGGGGGCACTGGTTCTTCAATCAGGTGCAAGGTCCTTCCCCCTGTGATGACCACTTCCTGGGAAGTGTGTCAAAAATCAATCCCAAGGAGCAACATTCCTCCAAAAATCCATCATGGCAGAAACCGATTTTTGGAGGTTACATCTGGCTGAGGTTAAAAGTCTTAAACACACCCTTCTCCTGCCCTCTCCTAATCTAATCGGGGGGGCACCTAGTTGTCTGGGTTTGCAGGATGTCCTTCCCTGCCTTTGAAGACCAGTTTAGCAGCCCTCCTCCCTTCCTGCTTCTCCATCTGCTGGGGGAAGCTCTCCTTCCCCAGACACATCTCTTTGTGTTCCGCCCAGGCTACTTCACACCTCATCAAGCCAGCCTGGCTAGGCTTTCAGAGGCTGGCCAATCAGAGTAGAGCACTACAGGGCTGAAGTTGGCAACTTTTTTAGGTAGAATTTAAAACTCTTTACCTGAACAAGCTACATTAAATCCAACAATTGTAAGTTGTGGGATTTATTATAACGATTAATTTGATACCAAATCTGAGGTATCTGACAGTGAAGGGGACTTTATAAATTAAAATCAAGTCTCCCCATTCTAGCCTATGGAGGCCATTCTCTACAATGAGGGGAAAACAAATTTGGCTGTTTTACCTCGCCAGGGCGTATAAAACAATTTTTATAAGGTCCCTGCTTATAGCTACACTCAACCCCAGGGGCACATAGGGCACACCTTAGGGGTGACTTATATGTAAAAATAAGGTAGTTTAAGACTTTGAAAGTACTTCTAATTCCAAAGTTGAATTTGCATATAACTTTAATTTAAAAGCAGCCAGCAGGGCAGACCTACCTTTAAAATGACACTGGACACCTCAGCAGTGCACCTATGGGTGCACTATCTATGCTGGGATGCCTAGACCTACATGCACTACCATATGCTAGGGAATTCTAGGTAGGTTAAAATAGCCAATTATACTTAGCCTAATTTGCATACTTATTTTATACAGAGCACAGGCCCTGGGACTCGTTAGCAGTACCCAGGGAACCATCAGAGTCAGGAAAACACCAGCAAAAATTGAAGAATGGGGCCAAAAGTTTGGGGATCTCTGCAATCAGCCCTGTTTTCTCACAATGATGATTTAAATATTCCTTTTTATTGTGTCTTTCTTTTTCTCTCCTATTAACGTCAGAGGACATCAACAAGTTAAATCTTCAAAATCAAGGAATCACAAAGGGGAAAAACTCTTAAGAGCGATACTCCTCTGGCTAAGCTTATATTGCCAAGAGTATGTTTTCCTGTTCTGTAATTATTGCTCCTGTTTCCATAGAAGGGTCAACACTCGTAAAACTAGCCACCTTTTCTGCAGGTCTCTCAGCCATTTGTGAATTGTGGGAGTAGCTGGGGCCTTCCACTGCACTACAATATTGTGTTTACAAACCAGTACGGCCGTACATTTAGACACCATTTTAACATTTTTGGTTCTAGTGAATCTACTCAAAGACATAATACAATGTTTATATCCAAGTTAGGAACTGTACATTCATGTGCTATATCAATCAATAGCGACCAGTGTTGTATCTGTGGACAATGTGATACCATGTAAAAAGAATCTGCAGCAATGCACCAGGGGCATGTTGATGTCCCCCCTCCTGGTATATTTTAGAAATATGTGCTGGGGAAAGATAAGAATTGTGAAGGTAGTTAAGCTGAATGTAGTTTAATGGGGGGTTCTATTAATTGCTTTGATATATTTGTTTCTTTGTTCTGTGTTTCCTCTCCTAGTTGTTGCTCCAAAGTTGCTTCGAGCATGGCCATAGAGGGGTAGAAAGTAGAAGCTAACATTCTAATATTCTATGTTTACAAGTTGCCACCTTGTGCTGCATCCCATGTGTAGGTAATGTATCTAGTACTTCAGATTTTGGAGGGTCACTCATTCCAACATACCATATGATGTTTACTGCAGCTGTCACAGCAATATATGTAAGGAACTGTTCAATAGTGAGACTATGGTTATCTATTAGGGCTTGAAACAGGATAAGTTTTCCATCATCACAGATATCACCAAAGACTGTAATATTATTTTGCATCTGATCCTGAACAGAGTGTCTTTTGGCAACGGATGCTATCTGAGATAGCACCCATAGATGAAGGTCTGAGGAATACAGAACAAATGAACCTAACTAATGCCTGTAGTTACCACAACAGAACCGGACCATGCATAAGGAACACGGATAGAGATGTTTCCCTCGGCCCATGGTATATAGTGTTCCTAATGTATCAGTGTCCCCATAATAATCATAAGGTCCACACATTCAGGATCCATCTCTACTGCTAACCCTCTCGACATCCACTCCATCTGTACTGTCAGGTAGTAGATCTCTAGATTAGGGACCCCCATTTCTCCAGCGTTTATTAGGCGCATCAACTTTTCCATGAGCCCAAATCAGCCCTGACAGGATAGATTTAAGCTCTCCGAAGACAGAATTAGGAAGTATCAAAGGAAGCACTCTAAATAAATGAAGTAGTCTAGATAACACAATCCTCTTGATGATTGCCACCCTACCCAGGGGGGGACAACGGTTGCCTGGTCCAAAGTATCATTGACTGCCTGATCCCTGACATGCATTTATCTATATTACCACCCTTCAACATGATGTCCTCGTGGTATATATACATACTCAAATATTTAAAAGTGTGGTTCTCAGCTCACAGACTTCCTGGTATAATGTGGTCTCTTCACCATGTCTGGCTCTTGTAGTGGGAATAAACAGTATTTATCCCAGTTAATTTTGAAGCCAAGTACTACTTCCTCAAATTCTTCCTAATAGCGAAATTAGTGGCAGCACTAGGCTTGTTTCTGGGTCCCTAAAAAATAAAAGAGCGTTCTCTGCCTTCCATGCAGTTGCATGTATTGTTTTATGTATAGAGATACCCCATCCACCTCCCTTGTGTCGTAGCAGGGATGACAGTGGTTCAAGCAACAATACAAAAAGGTTTGGTGATAGTGGATACCCCTGTTTACTGTCCCATGGTATCTGCCATCTTGATGAGAACACTCTGACCTTTGCTAGCTGTCGTGTATACAACAACTTAATTCAGCCTAAGAGACCTCCCTGCACCCATGTCAACACTGCAAAAAGATAAGGCCATGTCTAGGTGTTGAACACTTTTTTGACGTCTAGTAATGCCACAACATGAGAAGCCAGCGTATGTCACAGACAATCCAAAACATGTAAGAGGCAACATATAGTTACATGAGTGTTCATCCCTGGCAAAACAGCACCAATCTGGATGGATCAATCCAGATTGGTAGGCTAGTAGCCAAACCTTCCACCCCTGGTGTTTTTCCCAGAGCAACCTGATCCATAGCTAGTTTTACCTTCTGCACTTCATGGTCTTGGTTAGTGAAGTCACTTGGTTGGCGGAGAGGGTCAACATCAGGATGCCATCAACGTAAGTAATATTATGTTTGGAGGAAGGCAACACAACGGCCCTACATAGGGTTTGATAATATGCCCTGAACACTTTATTTATCCCCACCTGATTGGTAACCGAATGGCCCTCCAGTGGGTGTATGGTGCAAATAGGCTTCTGAGGCATCTCTGAGTGTATGAGCTGTGACAAAAGCTGGCCCACCCTTTCACCTTCATTATGCTAGCATGTCAGATATTCCCTAGAGAAAAGGCATCACAGACATGCTATTAACTCCTGGTTCTCGGTCAGGGTGATTTCATGTTGTATGATGTTTTAATACAGTGACTCCAAATCATATCTATTTCCATCCCAATGGTGTCCCTGAAGGGGCTCTAGAAGTGCATCTGGTTGTAGCTTCCATGTTGGGACTTCAGGAGTGTCCCCTCCACACTGGAGTCTTATCAACAATGGGTTATTGTGAGAGTCTGTGTGATACAGGTATTCCGCACTGCATAGCTGTGTTCCCATATACATGTCTAAGCGCATGCTGATATTGTGTACCGGGGAGTAAAAAGAACATTGCCGTTCTTCCAGATGCAGCTCTCCCCATAAGTCAAAGAAGCTTTGTTGTCTTAGCCACTGCCAAAATCCGTGGACCATAATACTGCACGGGGCATCGTGGAGCAGTGGAAGGGAATGGTCAAATCGCAATCTGAGACCAAGTTATAATCATCTCCCAAAAACGCAAGAACCTCTACTGTCCTAGTTAAATGCAGTGCCAAATTGTCTAGGAAATGCATGTGTCCTGTTTTGGGTGCATATATACTGCCATTGAAATGGGGTGCCACACAGAGAGTCCTCAACATTAATATTAATAAACCGTCCATCATCATCCATTGTTGTGTGATGGATTATGTAGGTGACAACCAAATCAATGTACCCCTGGAAAACACTGAGAAAGTAGTACCCTGAATCTGGCCACTTTAATTTTTGTAATCCGGGTAGTGTCATGTGGGTTTCTTGCAAACAGAATAATATCTATACTGTCCTGTGTCTAAGAATGGACTATATATAGTATTGTTTAGCAGGCAAGCCCAAACCTATGATGTTCCAAGAAAGGTTTATTGTTACATCACGGTCCTTGAGACTGAGGTAGCCTTTTATGACCCCATCACATCTCAGGCGGAATGGAAGTTTGAGTCAAGCATGTTCAGAGGTGGTGTAAGAGTGTATATTATTCTCATGCAGCATCTGTGTATTACGCAATATTCCAGTTTTATGTTACATGACATGGTATTGTGATGCCATAACGTCCATGGTGAGTGCAAACCATGCTCTGACCACCCAAGCAGCAGGAGCCAAAATATTCTTATAAAAACAAAACATAAACCTATTGCAATTTTGATTAGCATAAGGGGGTTCAAAAAAACTATCACTAGCAGTCTCTGTTATGTTGCCCGAACGATATGAATGTTACTACGGCACAAAGGGGGTCATTCTGACCTCGGCGGTAAAAGGCGCTTACCGCCGGTCAGAAGGCCGCCATAACACCGCCGCGGTCGCGGTAAACCGCCACGGTCATTCTGACCCGCAACTGGCAAACCGCCAAAAACCCGACATCCACAAAAGTCCGCCACACCAAAGGTCAGCGGGAAACTGGCGATGACCAAACCTCCACCGTCACGCCAACAGAAATATGCCCATACCATTCCTACCCACAAATCCCTGCAGCGGTCTTTCAACCGCGGTATTCCATTGGCGGTACACACCACTGCGGTCAAAATACACACACCTTTACAAAACACAACCACATTGGATAATTCAAAATACACACACCTGAGACACATACACACACCACTCCCACACACCCAATTAAATATAAAACGCACACCCACATCACCCACAAACCCTTACGACCACAATTGCGAGTGAAGGACAGAGAGAGAGAGCACAGCATAGAGTAGACCACCACACAGAGGCAAATCACAACATCACCCACACAATTTCCACGCACAAAACACCATACACCACCACACTCACCACACTCTACAACACATACACCACCCCTCACCTCATCCACACCACCCCATGGCACCCCAAAGACACCCCAGGTTCTCTGACGCAGAACTCAGGGTCATGGTGGAGGAAATAGTTCGTGTAGAGCCCCAGCTCTTCGGGGCACAGGTGCAGCACACCACCATTGCCAGGAAGATGGAGCTATGGCAAAGAATAGTGGACAGGGTCAACGCTGTGGGACAGCATCCACGCAATCGGGACGACATCAGGAAGCGGTGGAACGACCTACGGGGGAAGGTGCGTTCCATGGTATCAAGGCACAACATTGCGGTGCAGAAGACTGGCGGCGGACCCCCACCTACTCCCCCAGAATTCACAGCATGGGAGGAGGAAGTCTTGCACATCCTGCATCCTGAGGGCCTCGCAGGAGTAGGCGGAGGAATGGACTCTGGTAAGTCTAATCTTCACTACTTCATTCCCCCCACCCCACCTGCATGCCAAATCATACCCCCACCCTCATCCCCACCCCCATCACACCAACTCCCTGCAAATGGCTCACCATCACATCCCACCCATCCCAAAACCTAGCCCTGCGTGCGTCCCCAAAGCATGGACACCCATCCCCAAAGCATGCCCACTGCACACACCCATCACCCCCACAAGCCACTGTCACAAAAGCCCCCACAAGGGAATGCCAGCACTGGGGTACACCGCCACCCACCCATTACACGAAATGCCACACACAAAAGCAATAACCATACTCTTATACCCCTGCAGGACCCGAACGCCACCACACCGCCACGGAGGGTCCAGAGATGTCCATCCCACCCCCAGAAGAGGCCCCCAGTGATGACAGCAGCTCTGTCTCCCTGGACCCAGATGACCAGCCCGGCCCATCGGGGACCTCGGGACAGTCGGTTCCCCACAGACAGCCACAGGCTACACCAGACCTAACCCCCTCTGGGAACACCAGCACAGCTCCCACCCAGCGGGCCCATCCCTCTGTCTCCAGGACACGTCAATCAGCGGTGTGTCCACCACTACAGGGCACCCAGGTTGACCCACCACCCCAACAACAACAGGGACCTGGGGGCAGTGGTAGTGGGCACACCGTCCAGGGGACAGAGGCCCAGGAACACAGGGGAGCTGGGAGGGCTGCTGTGCGACAGGGGGGGGGACAGGCCCAGGGAACCGACTCTCCAAGAGGCCCTCTCCTCCATCATGGGAGCATACCACCGCTCCCAGGAGACGATGGCTACGGTACTGGCCAGGTTCCAGGAGATCCAGGTACTGCAGGAGGAACAGCACATGGGGTTCAGAGAGGAACTGAGGAACATTAGTTCCACAATGGGGACCTTCGTCCTGGCCCTCAACCAGATAGTCACCACATTGCGGGACCATGTGGCACCACAAAGGGCCCCTGTCACTAGCCTGGACCAGGAACAGCCTACCACCTCCGCCGGCGCTAGTGGACAGGAGGCCCCCACACAACGACAGGCCACCAGAACCCCACCTCCTGCAGAAGAAGAACCACCCCGCAAGCGGAACCTGAGATCTCACAAGAAGACAGAGTAGGATGCCAAGACCCCCGCCAGCAAACGATACCCCCTGATGTCATCCCACTGTCCCACATTGTCACCCTGTCCAACCTTGAACTGCCCCTGCTCCATCCTTCCACAGGCATATGGACAATGCACCTGTGCGACAGAGAACTGGACTCTGCCATGGACATTACTCCACCATCACCCATCACCGTTTTACAATCATTTTCCTAAATTTAGCACTTTAATTAAATCACTTATTGCACTAAAAAAATCTTGAGTCTGTTTGTATTTTGAACAAATGTATTAGACATAACGGTGCCAAAATGTTCAGTTACATTGTGATGACAACATACCACTGTCACACAGCTGTAGTCCTTGTGCAAACAAAGCAGAGGTCACGCAGTGGGGCCCAGAGCTCTGAAAACGGAAGGGAAAGTCACAACTCAGTTAACAGGAACTGGGGGGGAACTCAGACAGTAGAGAGGCAGGAGACTTTAAGTAAATGTAAAATGGCGTGGTTTATTCGTACCTGTGTGCTACTGAAAATACTGTTGTATCACTGTGTCCCTGTTGTCTGTGTCGTCCCCGTCCTCTTCCTCCTCTTCACTCTCCACAGGCTCCACAGCTGCTACAACACCACCATCTGGACCATCCTCCTGCAGGAAAGGCACCTGGCGTCGCAAAGCCAGGTTGTGAAGCATACAGCAGGCCACGATGATATGGCACACCTTCTTTGGTGAGTACATTAGGGATCCCCCTGTCATATGCAGGCACCTAAACCTGGCCTTCAGGAGGCCGAAGGTTCTTTCTATAATCCTCCTAGTTCGCCCATGGGCCTCATTGTACCGTTCCTCTGCCCTTGTCCTGGGATTCCTCACTGGGGTAAGTAGCCACGACAGGTTGGGGTAACCAGAGTCACTTATTAGCCACACACGGTGTCTCTGTAGCTGTTCCATCACATAAGGGATGCTGCTATTTCGCATGATGTACGCGTCATGCACTGACCCAGGGAACTTGGCATTTACATGGGAGATGTACTGCTCAGCCAAACAGACCATCTGGACATTCATAGAATGATAACTTTTTCTGTTCCTGTACACCTGCTCACTTCCACTGGGGGGAACCAAGGCCACATGGGTCCCATCAATGGCACCAATGATGTTGGGAATATGTCCAAGGGCATAGAAATCACCCTTTACTGTAGCCAAATCGCCCACCTCAGGGAAAACAATGTATCTCCGCATGTATTTCATCAGGGCAGACAACACTCTGGACAAAACCTTAGAACACATAGGCTGAGACATCCCTGATGATATGGCCACTGTTGTTTGGAATGATCCACTTGCCAAAAAATGGAGTACTGACAGAACCTGCACCAGAGGGGGAATCCCTGTGGGTTGGCAAATGGGGGACATCAGGTCTGGCTCCAGCTGGGCACACAGTTCCTGTATAGTGGCTCGGTCAAGTCTGTATGTAAGTATGACATGTCTTTCTTCCATTGTCGACAGGTCCACCAGCGGTCTGTACACGGGAGGATTCCTCCATCTCCTCGCAAGTCCCAGCGGACGGTGCATAGGAAGGACAACATGGAGCACAGAGTCAAGCAACCCACAGGTACGTAACCACAGCTTGCACAGTAAACTATTCGCTATGCATTGGATGGCTTGTATGAGTGGCAATGCAAGGCCTAGGCCTGTGTGACGCAGTAAAAAATCAGCCATGTGGGCCCTTGAAATGGCGGCTGTCTGACCTGTGAAGTGTGACAATGGGATGTGAGGTCAATGCGCTGGCGTGGCACACCGTGGCGGTAGGCGGTCGAAGACCGCGGCGCAAAGCAGCATTGGTTAACATTGAACCCTATGGGTCTCAGGAGCCAATGACGATGTGCGCCGGTGGTCGCGGTACGCACCGCCGCGCGCGTGACCGCCATTTTCTAACTGCTTAATCACTCGAGACCTGATCATCCACAGGAGAGGACTTATACTGCAAGTGCTGCTGTGAACTCGGTCTGGAAGAGACAATGGCTGCTGCGACTGGGGAAAGGGCCCCTGCCTTCACATCTGAGGAATTGGATAAACTTGTTGATGGGGTCCTCCCCCAGTATGCGCTACTCTACGGTCCTCCAGACCAACAGGTAAGTACACTGGGAGCACGTAGTATGGGCTATGCCTGTGTAGTGGGGTGGATGTAAGATGGTGGGGAGGGGAGCGAATGAGGAGTGCAACGCACGACAGATGAGAGCATGTGCCACATAGCAAGGTTGGGGAGGAGGGGCCACTCATATCGACCATGCAGAAAAGTGATGATATTTCTTTTTCAACCCTGTCCATGTCACATAGGTCAACGCCCATCAGAAGATCGACATTTGACGTGCCATTGCCAAGGACGTCCGGGCCCTGGGGGTCCACAACAGACGGGGCACCCTCTGCCGCAAGAGGTGGGAGGACATCCGCCGCAGGAGCAGAAAGACCGCAGAGGCTCTGCTGGGGATGGCCTCCCAACGTAGGAGGGGTGCCAGTCGTCAATTGACCCCCCTGATGTCCCGGATCCTGGTGGTGGCCTACCCCGATTTGGATGGGTGCGTGAGGACATCACAGCAGACACAAGGGGGTGAGTATCAGCACATTCCGCTATATTAGCTCACAGTGGAGGTGTCTGGGTGGGGGAGGAGGGCTGTGGCTATCTCTAGGCCAGGGCGGTTTCTGTAGGCTAGGCCCCTCCGTTAGACATGGCCCTGTGCCCCCGCCCCCCACCTCTGTAGGGTGCTAAGTACAGCTATCCATGGCCCGGGCTCACCTATGTGTGCATTTGTCGTCCATAGACTTGTAGGCCAAGTCACTATAATTGAGTAGTGTACCCTGAGTGCGCGGCGTAGTGCAGGGGGCTTCTGTGTCTGTCCTCTCCGCCAACTGTGCCGCCAATGCATGCACTCAACATGTCTTTCTTTCTTCTCCCCCCCCCTTTTTTTGGGATTTCCTGTTCATGTGTGCATTAGCATCATCAGGCGGAGGAGAAGTGGCATCGGCGCACGAGGGAGCTGCATCTCACATGGCCCCAGAGGGCCCTGCAACCGACTCGGAGTTAACCAGTGAGACGGAGGGCGAGGGGGGCTCCACAACGGGGACCCGTGGAGACGTCAGCGACACCGACACGTCCTCGGAAGGGAGCTCCCTTGTGGTGGCGGCAACATCCGTGCCCACCACAACAACAGGTACAGCCGCCACCCAGCGCACCAGCTCCGCCCTCCCAGCAGCCCCTCAGCTTCCGCCCCGTGCCCGCTCGGCCAGGAAGCCGGCCATCTCCTTCGCCCCTGGCACCTCAGGTCCTGACCCAGTTATCCCTGCTGCCCTCAGTGCGGAGATCATTGACCTCCTCCAGACGGTCATTGTTGGGCAGTCTACCCTTTTGAATGCCATCCAGGGGGTAGAAAGGGAGGTGCATCGGAGCAATGCATACCTGGAGGGCATTCATTCGGGTCAGGCTGCCCATCAGTGATCGTTCAACGCTCTGGCCTCAGCACTGACAGCAGCAATTGTCCCTGTGTCTAGCCTCCCCCCTCCAACTTTCTCAACCCAGTCCCACTCCCCTGTTCCTCTGCCTATCCCAGACACACCTACAGACCAGCCTGCACACACCTCAACACCCAAGGGCAGCTCATCCAGACATAAGCACCACAGATCACACAAGCATTCACCCAAGCAACATCCACATGCAGACATGCCAACAGCCACTGCCTCCTCTGTGTCCCCCTCCTCCTCGTCTCCCTCCTCCCTCCCTGTGACGTCTCCACTCACACCTGCATGCACACCACCATCAGCCACTACGTCCATCACCACCACACCCACCAGAACAATCCGCACACGTGCAGTCACCACCCCCACTGCCATTTACACGTCCCCTGTGTCCTCTCCCAGTGTGTCTGTCACTCCCTCTTCCAAGCCACACAAACGCCGGCAGCCACCCACCCAACAGCCATCCACCTCACCACAGCCTCCAGCACAAGCACCTGCACCCAAAGACAGCACACTTGACTCTCCTACAACCACATCCTCTTCCTCCACTCCCATACCCACTGCACCTACCCTTCCCATTGCTCCTAAAAAGTTGTTCCTCTCCAAAATTAACCTCTTTGCATCACCTGACCCACCCCCTCCATCTCGTAAGAGTCCAAACAGCACCTCAGCCACCACAAGCCCTGCACCTACTAGGACCATCGTTCAGGGCTATTGGAGTCCACCAGCTCCGAGGGCAGGAACATCTGCCAGCAGCAAGGGGACAGCCAGCCCACCCCCTGGGAAAAGGACCAAAAAAGGGAAGGGCCGGAGCGACAGGCCTGAGACGGCTGCCCCCAAGGACACCACCCTTGCACCGTCACCTGGCCCATCCACAAAGGGAGGCAAGGGCCCCAGAGATTCGGCCAAGGGGGGCAAGGGCAGCAGGGCGGACAAGTCCGGCAGCAGGCGAGCTGCCCAGGAGGGCCCCACCAGCCCCATTTGGGGTGTGACGGAGGACACCCACGGGCCCAGGACTCCAGCACAGGAGGGCCCCGCAAGCGAAAGGTCAGATGGCGACTGAGTGGGAATTATTGGCCAGATCTGGTTCCCTAGGAACACAAGACAAGCACCGCTGAAGAGGGCCCCGCCGTGAGAAGCACCGCTGAAGAGGGCCCTGCCGTGAGAAGCACCGCTGAACAGGGCCCCGCCGTGAGAAGCACCGCTGAAGAGGGCCCCGCAGTGAGAAGCACCGCTGAAGAGGGCCCCGCCGTGAGAAGCACCGCTCCGCTGGGCCCTTCATCTCAAGCACCGCTACGCTGGGCCCTTCCTGTCAAGCACCGCTCCGCTGGGCCCTTCCTGTCAAGGACCGCTCCGCTGGGCCCTTCATCTCAAGCACCACTCCGCTGGGCCCTTCCTGTCAAGCACTGCTCCGCTGGGCCCTTCATCTCAAGCACCGCTCCGCTGGGCCCTTCATCTCAAGCACCGCTCCGCTGGGCCCCTCCTGTCAAGCACCGCTCCGCTGGGCCCTTCATCTCAAGCACCGCTCCGCTGGGCCCCTCCTGTCAAGCACCGCTCCGCTGGGCCCTTCCTGTCAAGCACCGCTCCGCTGGGCCCCTCCTGTCAAGCACCGCTCCGCTGGGCCCTTCATCTCAAGCACCGCTACGCTGGGCCCTTCCTGTCAAGCACCGCTCCGCTGGGCCCTTCATCTCAAGCACCGCTACGCTGGGCCCTTCCTGTCAAGCACCGCTCCGCTGGGCCCTTCATCTCAAGCACCGCTCCGCTGGGCCCTTCATCTCAAGCACCGCTCCGCTGGGCCCCTCCTGTCAAGCACCGCTCCGCTGGGCCCTTCATCTCAAGCACCGCTCCGCTGGGCCCCTCCTGTCAAGCACCGCTCCGCTGGGCCCTTCATCTCAAGCACCGCTCCGCTGGGCCCCTCCTGTCAAGCACCACTCCGCTGGGCCCCTCCTGTCAAGCACCGCTCCGCTGGGCCCTTCATCTCAAGCACCGCTCCGCTGGGCCCTTCATCTCAAGCACCGCTCCGCTGGGCCCCTCCTGTCAAGCACCGCTCGCTGGGCCCTTCATCTCAAGCATCACTCTGCTGGGCCCCTCCTGTCAAGCACTGCTCCGCTGGGCCCCTCCTGTCAAGCACCGCTCCGCTGGGCCCTTCATCTCAAGCACCGCTCCGCTGGGCCCTTCATCTCAAGCACCGCTGGCCCATTGGCAGGGCCGGATCTGTGTCGGGCAGGGCTTCACGAAGCACTCTGGGCACCATGCCTCCTCCATAACCAGTGGAGTCTGTAATCCACCTGATGGACTGTGGCTTTGCACTCCCCAGGATGGTACAGTGGGCAATCCACCCACTGTAGAGACTTGAGAGACTGTGGCTTTGCACTCCCCAGGATGGTACAGTGGGCAACCCACCCACTGTAGAGACTTGAGAGACTGTGGCTTTGCACTCCCCAGGATGGTCCAGTGGGCAACCCACCCACTGTAGAGACTTGAGAGACTGTGGCTTTGCACTCCCCAGGATGGTACAGTGGGCAATCCACCCACTGTAGAGGCTTGAGAGACTGTGGCTTTGCACTCCCCAGGATGGTACAGTGGGCATGGAGGCCCCTCGTGGATCTGGCGTCGTGGACTCATGTGGCTGAGGTGCCCCCCCCTTCCCTTCCCCCTGAGGTGCCTGTGGTTTTAGTATCTGATGCCCCAGCAGTGTTCTCTCCAATGGAATCGGGTCTCGTGTGTGGGCTTTGCCCATGTGTTTATGCACGTTGGCCCACGAACAATGGCATGTAGCCAATATGTGCCGGACTTTTGGACTATGTATACATTGTTCATGTTGTAATGTATTTATTTTATAAATTTCATATTTCACTTAAGTTCAAATATTCTTTAATATACTTCAATTTTAATGATCATTTTATTTTGTCTTTGCATTATTCCAGAGGGTTTGGGGGGTGTCACTCTGACTTGTTGCTCTGCATTGGTGTGTGGGGATTTAGGGGGTGGGGTGGGTGTGTCGTGTATGTGTGTGCCCGTAATCTTTTCTCCTCCCCCCTCCCCTGTGTCGTAGGTGCAGTACTCACTGTTGTCTTCTGCGCCGGCGTTCGTGCTCCTGGTAGAGGAGCAGGTAGACAGTAGCTGGTAGGATGTTTAATTCGGGTTCCATGCTGTCCAGATTCCTCGTGGAGTGTATAGAGGTGAGCGTTTTCCCATTCGTGGTCTGTTTCCGCCGTGTTTTTATCGGCGGGGCTCCCGCCCCGTAAAAGGTGGCGGATTGGTGGGTCGTGATAGGGTGGGCGGTACATTGTCTGCCGCCTGTCTGTTGGCGGTGACCGCCGCGCTGTTTGTTTGCCCCGCCGTGGCGGTCGGAGTGTTAAAGTGGCGGGCTGTGTTGGTGGTTCCCGCCAGGGTCAGAATTCAATTTTTTTGACCGCCTGCCTGATGGCGGGTTGGCCACCGCTTTAACACCGACCGCCAG
Organism: Pleurodeles waltl; assembly: GCF_031143425.1. Lineage (NCBI taxonomy): Eukaryota > Metazoa > Chordata > Amphibia > Caudata > Salamandridae > Pleurodeles > Pleurodeles waltl. The sequence goes on from NC_090439.1 coordinate 856,761,437, forward strand.
GGTTGGAATGACCCCCAAAATCAGGAACCACTATTTCACATAAAACTTACTGATCATCATACAAACCTTGTTGCAGATGATGAGGAGAGGTCACTCAATATCATTCGCTGTTATGAAAGTGACAGCAGGGCCTTACTGGAACAAAAAAATGTCTCCTGATGTTGATGAGTCTGATCCTTGTCTAGTGTGTCGGATTCACTAAGGGCCTGATTTACAAAGGTAAACTTAGACCTGAACTCTAAGGGGTATATTTACAAGCCCCTAGCACCACCTTGGGCTGCCCTAGCGGCATTTTTTTAATGCTAAGGTGGCGTTAAGAAGACCTTTCCCCATGCGCCGTACTTACAAAGTGGTGCAATGCTTGCATTGTGCCACTTTGTAAACCCTTGCACCACATTATGCCTGCGCCAGGCATAATGTATGCAAAGGGGACGTCTCGATGCAGGGTGGGCCGAAAAATGGCACAGTGAAAATTACAACATTTCACTGCACTATTTTGCCATCATTTGTAATGCCTGCCAGAGCAGGTTTTAAAATGACACACACATTTTAATTGTGCTTTGCAGCACTAGTGTCAACATCTTCGACGCTAGTGCAGCAAAGTGCCACAATACCATTAAAAAGCTTGTCACTATTGTCCTAACGACTGCCTTGGTGCGCTGTATTGTAGAGATTCAGCCCAGACCTTAGATTTCAGCTCTAAACGTAGGCGTCAGGTCTAAGTTTGCCTTTGTGAATTGGGGCCTAAGTCTGTGCTGTATTGGCTGGTGAAGCAGGCCAATCCCGTAAGTCCTGAACCAGTGAGGCTATACAGCAACAACCTGCTTCTTGGTCGGAACTTTATTCACACATCGTTGCTGGCAAATGCATGATCTCAACCTCTGTGACAGTTCTGAATGTTGTCTCACTAGAACGTAACCAGAGCGGTCATGCCCGGTCACCTCCAGCCTAGACCAAACCTGTTCCAGTGTTGTGTAGAAATGTGTCTTGCCATCTGTCATCCTATGTGCCCCATCTTATTTGAGAATGGGTTACCACCTCCTTTGTAGAGCTGGTAAGCAAACAATGGCTTGTGACTGAAATTGTAGTCACAGTCCACTGATACATAGGATTGGGAATCGCAACTAGGAATGGAGACTCTAACACATCTCTTCCAAATTGCAATTCCTTTTGCACTTCTAAACCCATTTTGTAATTTGGTAAGCACTTACGAATTGCAAAATGGTTTTAAACTATTTTAGAAAGCCAATTAAAGGTTGCAAACTCTGTGATTTAGCAAATCACATACTTTGCAACTGTTAAATGGCCCTATGTTATTTTTTTAATTTTGTAGAGTCTTAGGTGGGAAGGATTGATTCAACTGCGAAGGGCCTATAAATAGATAGATGTATAGTTGTGTGTTATTAGTGCATTGGTTCTGAAGAATGTGGACATAAAGCTGGAGAACAATCAGACCGCTGCATGGACTTCATGATAGGATACAGTTAGTGCAATGCATGAAATGTGAATGCATGAGCAACCACCAATTATGACATGAAATCTTACTAATTGAGTAATTTTACTGATGAGCTGTCTTATTTAAGTTGGACGGGAGTCATAGATTTAATGTATTGCAGAATATTTCCATGGATAATAGAATGCAGACTGTAAAAGAACAAATAATGAGGAAAAGTGTAATTGTGTCTTATGCCGATCCAAATGATAAAAAATGTACAATCAATCAAATAAATTGTAGAGCGCGCTACTCACCTGTGAGGGTCTCAAGGCGCTGGGGGGGTGGGGAACAGGAGGGGCAGGGAGGGTCACTGATCGAACAACCATGTGTTGAGCTTCTTTCTGAAGACCAGAAGGTCATTGGTTTTGCGAAGGTCGGTGGGGAGGGAGTTCCAGGTTTTGGGGGCGAGGTATGAGAAGGACCTGCCTCCTGTGGTGGTGCGGTGGATGCGGGGGACTGTGGCTAGGGCGAGGTCTGCTGATCGGAGGTTGCGTGAGGGAGTGTGGAAGTTCACTCTATCGTTGAGGTAGGTAGGGCTGGTGTTGTGGAGGGATTTGTGTGCGTGGATGAGGATACACAAAATATTTGAGTTTGAATATAGTGTTTTGTGTAAACAACACTCTGAGTATTGCCTCCTGGGCTTGATTTATTTAAATATTCTTCTTAGGGGAACACTTTCTTGTTTGTATTTTACCCTACCCCCTTTAAGAAAGAGTTTTCCTTGTGCACTGTATTAGTGTAAGGCAATGTCACTCCAGTTGGCACGCTAAAAATATGTAATACAGGAAAGAATTACGGACCAATAGAAAGCACACTAACAACTAATCTAAGACAATCACTCTCGGCGTTGGTACAGGTTGAAAACCCATGCGGAGCAACCAAGCTCTAAAGCGTTATAGATCAGAACAGGAGCAGTTGTGTGAAATAAAGGTGTTAATTCAGAGCTTTTCACAGCCTACAGCACTGGGGAGCATAAGAGGTTCCGCTTGCAAATGCTTTTTTAAATTAATTTTGCTTTCTAGCACATTTTTGTGTTAGCTTGAAGAAAATGAAGGAGGTTTCAAAATTAAATCTAAATAAGAACAGCTTCATTCAGGGATTTGTGTGTTTAAGCCAATGCGAGTCTTCATCTGAATTCTAGCCCTGACAGGCAGTCAGGACAACCTTGATAGTACCACTGATATATGCTTGTACATATAGACTAATAGTTGGGTTTACACCCTTAATCGCATCCCATCCGATCATTCATTTTTGTTCACAATGGTTTCTACTGTTGAGGCTCGGTGCTCACATCAGTTCTACAGTGCCAGTACTGGGCCCAATGTAAAGCTCTCCATTGCCCTGTGGTTGTTTTTGTATACGTAGGTATCTGTTATATATAATTGCATCAATCTGCTTTTTCCAGCAATAAATGTTGAGACAGTATAATAAGGCTGTGTGAATAGTTTTGAGTTAGCTTCACAGTGGCACAAATAGTACTTTGAGATTCATCTATATGATTGTCTAATGAAGTCATGCCCTCGTAGTATCATTTAAGCATCATGCTGTATTAAAAAAAAAAAAAAACCTTGATCCATGTCTGGTGGACAGCAATTGGTGTTTAGCCCTGGCGTTAGTTTTCAGACGGTGTTTTCCGTCCTCGTTAAGCTACTTATTGAGTTTCGATAGCCTGGAATGGGAGCCAGGAGGACATGTTTATAAATCCTAACCTGAAGCCTATAACATGCATGGTCGGTAATATCAGGTCTCTGTATGTGCTTTGCATTTTACTCACTCACATTTTACCAGCAATAGCTGTAACTTAACTGCAGTGAGTAACGCCTGGCTGGTCGATGCGCCATGATTGATGCAGCTTTCATTGCTAACCTATCCTGCATGTAAAAAGACAGGTACGCAGGTAACGGTATTGCTGGTATTTATATGTTGCACGAAAAGATGCAGAATCGATATAGCCTCAATCTTTTCCTTTCTAGACAATTCAAATTAAATGAACCGTTTAATGTTCCCCACACCGCAGCCTCATAGTAGTCTACATTCCTCCACCTGAAGAAACAAAGCGATTGAGGCGAATGTCTCAGACCCCATGCCCCTTTCTCATTTGCAGCATTTAACTTGTGACATGGTGTGATGCCTCATATAAACATGCTGAAGTTCTGAGATGTCCTCACTGGCTTTGACTTCACACAGCTCATCATGTGTTCAAGTAACAATCAAGGCGATATACATGCCCAAGTGAGGTAAGACATCTCAACAAAAAGCATTTAAGGTGACGAATTGGATAATGTGGCTATTTCATGCGGTCTCCCCCTCCTCATGGTTACCTATTGGTCTTTTTAAGAGAATGTAGTGATGTATGAAAACTGAAACATGAAGTAGTTTTGTTATTAATGTCCACGGAAATGAAAAAGTGCGCTTCGACCCACGCATATTTTTCTTGCTATAATAGTACTCTGCAGGACATCACTGATTCCCTACCACTTGAAGTAATGTTCATGGTAAAGCAAAGTTAAAACCGTGGTTTGATCAAAACTGAATAAATGTCCATCATCATAGGCAAAGCTGAACAATAATAAAATTGGCCTTTATGCCACGAGAAGAACACAAAAGTGTTTTCTATCTTTAAAGCAAATATACACTTCTTTTCTCATTGCATCACTGCTCAAAATCAGCACTTAGCACATTTTTAACATACTGTGTATTCTGGATCAGGAAGAAATAAGTAAAAGCTCAAGCCTGGATCAGTCAGGTATTAAAGGAAGTGTTTACACCAGCAAAAAAACTGATTAATGACAAATAGCTAATTTCAGGAAGAAAGTATTTGATCAGTCAAAGTTGTTAGTATGGCCATTTCCCAAGCAAGGTAATCAGTGCAGGAGGTTTCCAGTTTCTGAAACTGATCATTGAAGAAGTCAAAGTGATAATAAAGAATTCGAGCATAAACAGTTGCAACAAAAACTCTGGCCCTTCAACCATTGTTTAAAATTCATGGATACAGTATTACTGATAGCTGCTGACAACTACTGATAATTACTGATTCTTATTAACCAGTATTCCTGGTCCACTTATGCATGCATTTTTCACTTCAGTATCCAAAAAGCCTTTGCATGACCTCTCTCCTGCTCTAACAACAGGCAGATAGAGATCGACCTCAAGTTTTCTTTTTTGAAGTTCCTGAAGAAGTCTGCTGTTTTTGAATCACAGACATTGATGGAGGTACACAGTATTAGGAGATTCAGCCCTCATTTATGGACTGAAACCACCTTTCTGGGGGGTCAATATTTTAGTTATTGCAGTCTTTACAATGGTGTTCAAGCGTTGTTTATGCTTATGAATATCTTGTTTATGTTCAACACCCACAATCTCCTTCTTCGACTATATGGAATTTAAGGCCATGGTGTGCGTGGCATCCATTGCTATGAATTCGTTTTAATTATTCTAAAAAATAGTGTGACAACAGGTTAACTGAAGACCTTATTTTAGTGACTCTATTGTTGTACATGATGTCTGCTTACCCTGCTCCCTTACATTTAACATTTATATTCAACATTAGCATGAATATCCATAAAGTGTCTGGTTCCGTCCATGCAAGAAATGTCTTAACACTGTAGCAATTTCTCTAAAGCACAGACACGTCAATATGTTTTTTAGCTTCAGTAAAAAAGTTAAATGGTAGAAAGTTGGATGAGTTGAATGAATCTAAAACAAAAATTACTGCCTGCTTGTGTTAACACGATAATACAGTATATTTGAGACATGTAGCAATGTAATTGCATCTAACGAACACATTAACCCCTTCGCTGCCAGGCCTTTCCCCCCTTCTGTGGCAAGCCTTTTTTTGGCTATTTGGGATAGTTCGCACTTAGGCCCCCATAACTTTTCGTCCACATAAGCTATCCACACCAAATTTGACTCCTTTTTTTCCAACATCCGGGAGATTCTAATGGTACCCAGAGTTTGTCGATTCCCCAGATGAGGACCGAGAAATTAACCAAAATACAGCTAAAATTTGGAGTTTTGGGGAAAAATGAGAAAAAAGTGCTGCAGAAGAAAGCATCTGGTTATTTCCCTGCAAATGGCATCAATGAAGTGTTTGCTGTGCTAAAACCAACCATTTTCCCATCTTTCTGGAACAGGCAGGCTAGAATTGGAAAACTACATTTTTCAACATAGTTTTGGCATTTTACTGGGACATACCACATTTTTCCTATTTTTTGCGCTTTCAACCTTCTTCCAGTTAGCGATAGATATGGGTCTGAAAACAATGGTGGATCCCGGAAAACTACATCCCTTGTGTGGGTGCCCAAAGCAGTGTCAGCCTAAAAACATTTGAAAAATTGTGCTTATCAACTCGCTGTGATATCCACTCAATTTCTACACATTGTTTGGCCTTTCCCTGTTGCAAGCACTTGGCCCACCCACACAAGTGAGGTGTCATTTTACTCGGGAGACCGAGGGGAATGCTGGGTGTGATTTTTTTAGCTAAATTTGAGGTTTGCTGTGTTCAGAGAGCCCTGACCAGGTCCAGAGCCCCTGGCTAGCCCTGGGGCTGGCGCTGCCTTCCTCCAGCCAGCCGTACGCTGAGTAGCCCTGGCCTGAGAATCTGCTGGGCCAGGAAGGCTTCCCTTTCTAGTTCAAGTTCAGGGGCTCCGGCTGGGCCCAGACCAGGGCTCTGGCAGGTCCCGGGTTGGAAGCCCCCATCCTAGGCTTCGTCCTCCAGCTCGCTGTGTGGCAAGGCACCTGGGACGGGGTCTGGGGAGGCCTCCCCTGCGTGGCCGTGTTCAGAGAGCCCCGGCCAGGCCCCGTCCGGGTCCTGGGACCGGCGCTCCCTTCCTCCTGCCTGCCATACTCTGAGGGGCCCAGGCCTCGGAGTCCACCAGGCCAAGCGAGGTTTCCCCTGTCAGTTTGGATTCAGGGGCCCCGTGGGCCCCGGAGTGGGAATCCCTGTCCTGGGCTTTGGCCTCTAGCCCACTAGGTGTCAAAGAGCCCAGGACAGGGTCCAGGGAGGACTCCCATGCATGGCTGTGTTCAGAGAGCTCCGACCGGTCCCCTGGCCCCCACCAGGCCCTGGGGCAGGAGCTTCCTTCCTCCAGCTTGCCATACCCTGCCAGTTCAGGTTCAGGGGCACCGTCCAGGCCCCCACCGGGCCATGCGGCCAGCACTCCCTTCCTCCAGCCTGCCATACCTGAGGGGCCCAGGCCTGGGAGTCCACCAGGCCCAAAGAGGCTTCCCCTGACTGTTCTGGTTCAGGTGTCCCGGCCGGGCCCCTACCAGGCCCTGGCGCGGGCTCTCCCTTCCTCCAGCCTGCCTTACCCTGAGGGCCCTGGCCTGAGAGTCTGAGGGGCCCAGGAAGGCTTCCCCTTCTGGTTCGAGTTCCGGGGCCCCAGCTGGGCCCCGGGCCAGGGCTCTGGCAGGCCTCAGGGCAGCGGCCCCCATTCTGTTCTTTGTCCTCTGGCCTCCCAAGGTCAGGGCTCCTGGGGAGCAGTTAAGCCCTTGTGGTCTGGCCATCTGGTCGCGCCGACAACTCAGGTCATCTGGTTGCACTCCATGCGTTCCTATGGTTTGTCCAGATGGTCAGACTGCCCCGGATATCCCAATGAGGGCCCATTTGCTGCCTTAAACCCAGCCAGGGCTCCACGAGGTTGGGTGCATTCTTGCCGATGGTCCCCTCAATCCCTTGGTGTACAAGGAGTGCAAGAAAGGGGGGTAGCCTTCCTCCAGATTACTGCGGACAGGCTACTCCGGACCCCCTTGGTGTCCAGTGGTTCCAGGACTGAGCACTGCAAGGGCCTGGGCTGACCCACCATGGGGGCCCAGGGGTGCGGCCACCTTGCAGCCCTGTCTAATGGGTCTCTCCTCCAAACCTGGCTTTCTACAGAGTAAACTGACGTCCCAGAGCCTGGGGTGGGTGCTCCCTTCCTCCAGCCTGCCGTGCCCTGGAGGGCCTTCGGGTACACTGGGCCAAGGGAGGCTTCTCCTGCTGGTTTGAGTTCAGGGGTCCTACCTGGGTCCTGGCTGGTTCCTGGGCCCCAGGCCAGGGCTGTGGCAGGCCCCAGGGTGGGAACCCCTTCCCGGGGCTTTGTCCTCTGCCCTGCTGGGTGGCAAATAGCCTGGGACAGGACCCCGCAGGCCCTGGGAGGAGTTTCCTGCTGTGTAAAAAGGCCTCAGGGCCCAGGGTTGGAGGTCATTTTGGGACTCCTTGCAGCCCCATGCCTAAGGCCCAGCTGGGGCTTAGAGAACCGAGGCTGCAGAGTCCCCTGCAGGGGCAAGCGCAGTCTCCTTATGTTAAGGCACAATGCAGCCAGATGACTGTCCTCAGAGCCCAGCCATCTGGTCGCTCTGAGACCCCTGGGCATCTGGTTGTGCTCTGTGCATTCCTATGGCGCTTCCAGATCGCCGGGCTAACCTGGGGTGGCTTCCCTTGCCAGGTCATGCTCAGGGGCCCCCATCTGGGCCCCAGGCCAGGGGTCAGAATGGGAATCCCTATCCTGGGCTTTGTCCTCTAGCCCACTGTGTGGCAAGCCCCCCAGGACCGCGTCCCATAGGGCCCAGGGAGGCCTCACCTGCATGGCTGAGTTCATGAGCCCTGACCAGGCCCGCCAAGCCCTGGGGTGGGCACTCCCTTCCTCTAGCCTGCCGCACCATGAAGGGGCTAGGAGTCCACTGGACTGGTGGGAGGCTTCCCCTGCCAGTTAAGGTTCAGGGGCCCCAGGTTGGGAACCCCCGTCCTTGGCTTTGTCCTCCGGCACTCCGGGTGGGTAAGTGCCCAGGACGGAGTCCCGCAAGCCTCGGGGAGGGCTTTGCCAGCACCTAAAGAGCCCTCAGGGCCCTGGGTCGGAGGTCCGTCGAGGTCCACCTTGGAGCCCCGTACCTGAGGGCCAGCGGGGGCTCTTAGAACCCAGGCCACAAAGTCTCCGTCCCCTGTAGGGGAGAGCACAGGCTCCTTATGTTAAGGCACAGTGCGACCAGATGGCCGCTCCCTGAGCCCGGCCATCTGGTCACGCTTCATGCATCCCTATGGCACGTCCACACGGCCGGGCTGCCCTGGGGTGGGAGCCTTGTCCCGGTCTTTGTCTTCTGGCCCCCTTGAGGCCAGGGCTCCTGGGCCTCGGGGCAGAAGACAAAGAGGGGGGCTGTAGATGCGGGGGCACAGATGGGGCCGCCACCGCAAAGGAGCTCCCATCAGAGGAGGAGTCCGTATCGCTGGTGTCAGCTCCTGTCCCCGCCGTGGAGCTCCCCTCACCCTCCGTCCCACTGGTGACTTCTGACTCCGTAGTGTCGCCCTACAGGGCCATGGGGGATGCAGCTTCCTCCTGCTCCGGTGCCACTGCTCCTCCGCCTGATGATGGTAATGCACACAAGAACAGGGAGACCACAAAAAGTGGGGGGAAGACAGAAGAAAGACATGTTCAGTGTATGCAATACCGCTACTGTTGGTGGACACGACAGACACAGAAGCCGCCTGCACTACGTCGCGCACTTGGAGTCCACTATTCAATCCCTGGGACATGGCTTACAAGGCTATGGCCGATTTCTGCACACATGGATTTCACAGGAGTCTGAGTAGGTGTAGTTGGCACTGTACACAGGTGGGGTGCCACAGGGCCTGCCTGAAGAAGGGACCTTGCCTACTAAACTCGCCCTGGCCTAGGGGAACCCACAGTCCACCTCCCCCACCCACACGCCTCCAATGCGCGCTGAATCAGCAGAATGAGAGTGAACTCACCCCTTTGTTGCTGCTGTGATGCCCTCAAGCCCCCATCCAACTCCGGTTACGCCACCAGCAGGATCCTGAACATCAGGGGGGTCATGGTGCGACGGGCACCCCTCCCACGTTGGGAGGCCATCCCCAGCTGGGCCTCCACCGTCTTCTTGCTCCAGCGGCGAATGTTCTCCCATCTTTTCCAGCAGTGGGTGCTCCGTCTGTGGTAGACCCCCAGGGTCCGGACTTCCTTGGCGATGGCACGCCAAATGTCCTTCTTCTGGTGGGCGCTGACCTACAGGAATTGTACAGGGGAAAAAGAGAAGTAATTACCAACTACACCATCACAGTCATTGGCCCACATCCCTACCCATGCCATGACGCACATGCACTCACCGTCGTTTCATGCACGCCTCATTGTCACCCCCCTATCTTTCATCTACCCCACTCCACACAGGCATTGCCCATACAGCATGCTCACAGTGCACTTACCTGTTTGTCTGGAGGACCTTAGAGTAGCGTGTACTGAGGAGGACCCCATCCACGAGTTTCTCCAACTCCTCCGTGCTGAAGGGGCCCTTTCCCCAGACACACGAGCCATTGTCTCTTCCAGACTGAGGTTACATCAGCACTTGCAGTGTAGGTCCTCTCCTGTCGAAGATCAGGTATCGAGTGATTGAACAGAGAGAAAATGACAGTCACGTCCGCGGTGGTGCGTACCGTCACCGCCGGCGTACATCATCATTGGCTTCTGGGACCCATAGGGTCCAATGTTAACCAATGCAGGATTGCGCCGCTGTCTTCGACCGCCTACCGTAACGGTGTACAAAGCCAGCGCAGTTACCTCATATCCCCTTGTCCCACATTACAGGTCAGGCAGCCGCCATTTTAGGGGGGCCACATGGCATTATTTTTTACTGTGTCACACATACCTAGGCCTTGCCTAAATACTCATACAGGCAAATTTCGATTTATTAATATTTTCAGAGTAAGCTGTGTTTACGTACTTCAGAGTTGGTTGACTCTCTGATCGCTGTTCTCCTCCATAGGCACCGTCCGCTGGGGCATGTGAGGAGATGGCGGCATCCTCCGGTGTACAGACCGCTGGTGGACCTGTCGACAATGGAGGAGCGACATGTGATCATCACCTACAGGCTTGATCGTGCCACAATCCATGAACTGTGTGCCCAGTTGGAGCCAGACCTGATGTCACCTATCCTCCATCCCACAGGAATCCCCCCTGAAGTGCAGGTGCGGTCAGTACTCCATTTCCTAGCAAGTAGGTCTTTTCAAACAACAGTGGCCATAGCATCAGGGATGTCCCAGCCTATGTTTTCCAACGTGTTGTCCAGAGTGTTGTCTGCCCTGCTGAAACACATGCGGATCTACATCGTTTTCCCTCAGGTGGAGGATTTGCCTACAGTGAAAGGTGATTTATATGCCCTGGGACATATCCCCAACATCATAGGTGCCATTGATGGGACACATGTGGCCTTTGTCCCCCTCGCAGGAGAGAACAGGTGTACAGAAACCGGAAGAGTTACCATTCCATGAATGTGCAGATGGTGTGTTTGGCAGACCAGTACATCTCCCATGTTAATGCAAAATTCCCTGGCTCAGTGTATGACGCTTACATCCTGCGGAATAGCAGCATCCCTTATGTGATGGGGCAACTCCAGAGGCACCGGGTGTGGCTATTAGGTGAGCACATGGACCCAATACAGTGGGAATATTTGTCTGGGTCTGTGGATATCCCTATGAGTTCGTGTGTGTCTAACAGTTGTCCCTCGCCATTTGCAGGTGACTCTGGTTACCCCAACCTGTCATGGCTACTGACCCCAGTGAGGAATCCCAGGACAAGGGCAGAGGAACTCTACAATGAGGCCCATGGGCGAACTAGAAGGATTATAGAAAGGACCTTCTGCCTCCTGAAGGCCAGGTTCAGCTGCTTCCATATGACAGGTGGTTCCCTATTCTACTCACCAAAGAAGGTATGCCAGATCATCGTGGCCTTCTGTATGCTTCACAACTTGGCTTTGCGATGACAGGTGCCTTTTCTGCATGAGGATGATCCAGATGGAGGTGTTGTGGCAGCTGTGGAGCCTGTGGACAGTGAAGACAAGGAAGCAGAAGAAGAGGAAATCGACAACAGGAACACGGTGATCCTGCAATACTTCCAGTGAGACACAGGTAAGAAGACAACACTGCCTGCTACATATAAATTAATCTACTACCTCTCTACTGTCTGTGCTTTTCACCCAGTGTATGGTCACTGAGTTGTCACTTTCCCTTACGTTTCACAGATGTGGGTCCCAGTGTGTGACATCTACTTTGTTTTCTCATGGACTAGAGCTGTGTGACATAGGTATGTTGACATTACATTTGAAAGAGCATTTTACCACTGTAATTGCTAAAACACTATTTCGAAATCACAGACAGACTCCAGATTGTTTTGTGCTTTAAGGGTGCGTAGTGTGGTTAGTTTTACGTATCCTTTCCGCGTTAGCTTCAGGCTTTAGGCCTTTGTGCACTTTGCCCTGGATGTATTTTATTCATTTGCTTGCAGCATAGAGCCTCTGTGCACTTTGCTCTAAATGCTTTTTATTAGGCTTCGTACTGTTATTTTTCAAATAGCCAGTTCTACGGTTTTGTTTTTTATTCATATCACACTGTTTAGCCTACTTCAGCACTGGAGTTCTCCATAACACATTCACTCTGTGCTTCAGTCAAGGATACAGTCTGGTACATTGCTGATAGACGTGGTAGGAGTTTAGACTTGGCATTCCTGCGTAGGGACGTTTTGTGATCACGCTGACATGTTAGTTATAAAATCACTTCCTTGTCCCAATACACGCAAGAGGGAGATTCCGACCAGGGAACCACAACTAGACGCTGACTGCCTCGTTGCAGATGCTGAACCAAGATCACAGGCCTTTGCTCAGGTATGAGGGCTGATGTCTCCCCAGTGACTCAAAAAGGCAAGTTAGAAGCTTAACATGCTGTGCTTGAAATAGAACAAGCAGAGGGAGAGTAGAAACTATTAGACACAATGATCGCTTTGTTCTTATGTTTTACTCTCCTGGTGACCATTTCAATCCTACTGTGTTGTATGGTTCTGGTTATTGCGGCTCACGCCTTATTATCTAAAATACAGTTGTTTTATTAAAACATTATATAAAACTTATACTGTCTTTGTCATTTGTATATGAGATCATACTGTAAATGAGAGAGCTGGTTTGGATCTGAGTGACCACGACTTCCCTGAGAAGTTCCAAAGATGTCATGCGCTCGGCTGCCCAATCATCTCTTCCCCTTGGGAGAAATGAGGCACTGCTAGTTAGCCGGAGCAAAACCCGGATTTAGGGTGACAGAGTTCCTTACACGTGGGTCAGACTCAGTCCCCCACACCGTTATCGATCCTGCTGCCTAGAAATCCAGTAGTCTCATTTAGGATAATGAGAGCCCACGCGACATGGCGCCGCCAACGATTGGTCTGGCTCTAATATTTTGGTCCGACTGACTCTCTCGGCCTCATATATATTTTGACTCCTCGGTTCCGTAAGCGGAGACGTCCGTGGGGCTGAAGGTTTCCGCCACCACGGGATAGGTACATCCTGTTACTTAGTGGTTGGTTGTTCGAGCTTGAACTTTAAAAGGAAAACCCCGATATTGGTGTGCCTTCTCTGACCTAGTGCTATTTTTTACAAATGGCGAATCCTAATGTAGTGAATGTAGCAATCAATATGCGACAACCGCTCACAGGACATTCAATAGCACATGGCCTGATGGTCCAGGGGGGTCCAGTCACTTTTGTGGTGGACGCCCATGCAGCCTATAGAACAGAACTTTTTTATTCTTGGGTCGTATTTCCCCAGTTGATGGGGGTACAAACACTTTTCACGATTACACTGTTGCAAATGTCCCTGGACAATACAGGGCTTATGCATACTTAGAGATACCATTATCTTATCAAGAACACCATAATTGGCTTGATGGTGCACTCCCACACACAGTAGCACAAGTTAGGGTAGGTCCACTGAGTAATGATGGTCCTACCTGGCCTTTATTGGCTACATATAAACATCATCCTGCGGCTGCTCAATTGACAGTGGTTGAAGTTCGTCGTTTATATACAGACTTAACGGCTACATATAGACGATTAGTTCAGTTTGTAATGCAGACACTAAATACAAACGCAGCGCGTGCTGCTCCGGCGCACCCACAGGCGGTGGTTCCGGGTATCAATCCGGCCACTGTACACTCAGTTATGGGTAAGGTACCGGCTAAACGTGAGGAAACTCCATTTTGGCTGGCGCAAAAAATTAATACGCTGGAAGCAGTATTTCCCCATACGGGACCTCAGGATAAACATAGAATATTGACGATGTGTTTGCCGTATGGGATGGTTCCTCCGGTGGACCTTTGTAATAACTGGGGCACGGTGTTTGCCACGCTCTACACTACGGCACACGGTACACCGACATCAGCTAATTTACTGGAAGTGCTTAAACAAATTCAAGATGAATATGGGGCTGCCCCTTCCTTAGATTTGGGCATGCAGTTAATGGGCAATTTTGCCGCAGTTTCTTCTATTATTTTGAGTAATCTCAAGGGGGAGGCAGTAGCACTAGCAGTGCGAATGCGTCTTCGGGACGTTCCGCAGATTAATCAGGAGCGGGAACTTCCGAGAATAATAGCAGAGACATATTCCAGTATAGCCTAGGGGCTAGACCGCAAAAACCCCAATTACAGGGTAAAAATAATAAAGACAATGCTAAACAACAGCAACCTGAGGGTACTAAAAAGCGCTGGGAAAAGAAACAGCAAACACCTAAGAAAGATGGGGGACAGTCTCCGCAACCGGAGACCCCGCAGAATAGGTATAATCTCAGGAATAGGGATAATTTGAAGACGCCTGATAGTGATACTTATACACGCCAATCTCGTTCCTTTCAGGACTCCTCAGAGAAGAGAAGTGAGAGAGGTGGGCGGTCAGAGCGGAGAACGGAGTACGTGAAACCAAGACAGGATTCACAACGCTCAACGGAGGTTTCTATTAAACAAGAAGAGAAACCGCTGCAACAAAAACAGCAATTTAAAAAGAAGAAAGTGGCAGCAGTCTCAGTTAGGCATGCCGCTCAAGAAGAGAGTTCTCTTGACGAACAAGACATGGGCGTTGGCACTGTTAGACAGTGCGGCAGAGGTCACAATAGTTTGCCGGAGTCTTCTAGAGCATCTGGAGGTGAAAGCAACTGATGACTTCATACAAGTCGAAACGGCAGATATGCGAGTCTCTGATCCTGATAGAGTATATAAAGTGACTCTGCGATTGGAAGGGGACATTGACCGCATTGTACACGCCATCTTTTGGGACCATGTGGTAAAATCATATGATGTTCTGCTGGCCGAACAGGATTGGCCACCTGACTTTGTTCGCGACTGTCCGGTTGGGGAGGAAGTTATTACACCTTCCTTCTCACCACTTGTTCAGAGAGAACTTGCGGAGTCCTATAGTAAAACATGGGCTCTAGCACAGGCTCCCGCCCTATATAGAAATAACGTGGGGTGGGATAGACAATCACCTTATCATGTAATTCCAATAAAGGGCGAACCTCAGCCACAGCCGCAGTATCCTATCAAATTTGAGGCAAGGGCATCGGTTAGGAAAATTCTTACACAATTGGAGTACCAGGGTGTAATTGAGCCCTGTGTCTCGCCGATGAATAATCCCTTATTTCCGGTTGCTAAACCGGACCATTCATATAGGATAGTGGTGGATTACAGACATTTAAATGGTCATACACGCACATATGCAATACAGAATTCACATAGCGCAGCGCTTATGAATAATATAGTGCGTAAAAAATACAAAACAACGTTAGATATCTCGAATGGATTTTTCTGCCAAAATATAGCGCCCGAAAGTCAGGAATATACCAGTTTCAGTGCGTTTGGCTCTCAGAAAAAGTTTTGTCGTTTGCCTCAGGGGTATAAGAATAGCCCAGGACTGTTTTCGGCTCGTGTGACTGAAATGCAGCACGAGTTGGAACCTGAAGCGTTATCATATGTTGATGACATATATCTGACAGACAATGAGATTCTGCAACATCTAAGGCGTGTATCGCGCATTGTTGTGGGGTTTGCTGATATTGGCTATAAGTTTAATTTTAAGAAATCGAAGATTGCCTTCCTCAGCGTCATTTTCCTGGGATATGAGTTGTCGAGTGAGGGCAAGAGCTTAGCGCCACATTTTTGGGAGAAATGTGCTTTATTGCAGCCTCCTAATACGGTTCGGAAGCTCCAGTCAATGTTGGGGTTTCTGAATTTTGGCAGAACTTACATTCCTGATTATGCTACGCGTATAAAACCTTTATACGAGTTGATTCGTCTGATTTTTTTGAGTAGTTTTTGTACGATTGAGCATACACATATACTACGAGATTTGCAAACTGATCTCTTAGCAGTTAAACATTTACACACACGGGACAATAAAACGCATTTAGTCATCAGGGTGATACCTGGGGCTGTTGGGCTTACACATGTCACCTTTAATGAGGGTGAGACAGTCCCGATTGCATACAAGTCCCACTTGTATTCTGCTGCAGAACAACGATTTGCACAGACTGAAAAAATACTCACTGCAGTACAGATGGCTGTGATTAAAGAAAGACCGCTTGCCCAGGAACAACGCATCGTTGTCGTTTCCCCGATTCCGGCCTTAGAGGCTGTTACAAAAGCGAGTGTTCCTAATTCGAAAGCTTTACACCCGCGATGGATTCAATGGGCTACGTCTTTGACAGCCACTGATGTAGATTACATATTTGACCCTAAACTGCAGACTCAAGAATTTCTTCAATATGAAATAGAGTACCCAGTCCCTGCTGGCACATTGCCTATTGACCAATATCAGGTATACCGATGGCTCTGCGCAACCAGCGGTTGGGACTAAACAACAGTATTCTGCTGCATGTGTGGTGGTGAACGGCACGATGGAGGGGGAAGTGTTCTGCCCCCGACATACTTATACTAAAACCTTGGGAGATTGCACGGCACAGCTGGCTGAGCTCAAAGCTCTATTGTTAGCGTTGGAGCACGCGGATCCGGCGATTTTAACCTTGCTGGTCTGTGACTCCTACTACTGTGTACAGTCTTTCAATGAATATCTACACTATTGGAAGTTGAATGGGTTCAGAGATTCTAAAGGCAACACCATTAAACACAAATTGTTGTGGGGTAAGGTTGCGGATCTGAAAGAGATGCTTCCTAAGGTCCATGTTGTACATACACTTGGACACCAGCGCGTTGGAATACACGTTGCTGGGAATACTTTGGCTGATGAAGCCGCGAAATCGGCAGTGGCTGTCGCCACTGTGGCCGCAGTGACTCGTTCGAGTTCCAATACCAGACACATAGATTTCGGCTGCCATAAAAGCTACGGCTGATGGCACGCCATTTCCTAAAGGATTTCCTTCTAAATATAGTTACTGCTTGAGTAGTGCGCTAAATGCTGTTGTTAATATTCCAGGCATTGGTGTACGTGAACTACCCAATAAAATTGAGAGACCTCGATTAATTTCTGCAGCACATGAGGGGGTGGCGTCTGCACATGCTGGTGTGGCTGCCACGATTTCACTTTTACAGGCTCGTTACTGGTGGCCTGGTCTCTATAAAGAAACAAAGCAATATGTCCTTTGTTGTGACGTTTGTCAACAAATTAAAGCTTCGTCGGCTAGACGCCCGCAGCAGATGCCCCTTCTGATTTCAAATAAACCTTTACAGTGTGTGTACTTGGATCATTGTGGTCCGCTGACACCAGATAGTGCATACAAATATATTTTGGTTGCTGTAGATTCGTGCTCCAGATTTGTGTGGGTCTGGCCACAACGCTCGGCAGATGCTCGGAATGTTATTAAAGATTTGCGCATCTTTGTCGATACATTTGCAGTTGCGGCTTTTCATTCGGACCAGGGCCCTGCTTTTGCCTCTTAGGCATTCAGGGACACCATGGCTTCGTTGGGGGTCCAACTCCAATTCTTGTCTCCATTCCATCCCGAGGCAAATTCTGTTGTGGAGCGTTTAAATCATGATTTAAAGCAATCCTTAACGGCCAGGGTTATAGGTACGGGTCGTAGTTGACTAGCCCACCGGTATGGAGTACTAAGAGCACTTAATAACTTGCCTAGACGGTCACTGGGGGGTCGTACTTCATATGAGTGCCTGTTTGGAACACGAATGTATGTTCCTGATCTAGATGGTCCTGGTGTGGAGGTGGCAGATACGCCCTTTGACATAAATGATCGTGTCACTGTTTTGCAGGATTTACAACAATTCCGTGAAGATAACTCTTCTGCAAGTGCTGCCTCCTCAGGAATTAAGGATGAGCCAGTAACACCTACTGGTTGGATACCCAGGATTGGGGATCTAGTGCGTGAAAAGGTCGCAGTAAAGAAAAAATGTGGTCCTTCTTATCGAGCACCTGTCCCTGTGTTAGGGGTTAGCGGCACGAGAACTGTGATTTTACCGCCGCTGCAAGGGGCCAAAAGAAATCGCTTTGTTTCCATTGATAATGTCAAGTTACAACATGTGGCCGATTCTGCACAGCAGACCCAAGAGGGACACCCAGTAGTTCCGGAATGCAGGTGATTTACACCGACGCTGTTTCTTCTCCGAGCTTGGGGAGGGTGGAAGATGATCTTGAAATTGTTCCACAGACGACGATTAATATGGAATCTTTTGATCAAGTTGCTGTACGTTCTACTGATGTTTCTGAACATGTGGTTTATAGCGTGCCTGGGCGAGAGCCTCCATCTGCTTCTTTGTTCACAGTTGCTCCTTTTGCAAGAACTGCCTCTGGCTGCTTCAACGACACTGATGATGCAGTGTCCAGCTCCTCGTCCTCGATGTCTTCAGTCCGGGGTCCACGTAAGCTGCTGTGTTGGCTTAAACGCACGTATTTTGTTTTTCCTTGGAACTATTTGTTGCTTTTTATGGCTGTAATGACTCTTTTTTTGTGGTTGGGATTTATGGTTACTTTTTTTCTAGTAATACATGGTCGTTTTCTTCCTGAACGATCTGACATTGAGCACGTGAGACTGTGTTAAAACCACATTTTTCGTCTCATATGGTTCGAAGAGACTTGTCCAATGTAAACATTTCTGCAATACCAATTCCGGATGGGATTGTGTGGGATCAAGTAATGTTTGATATATATGGTCCCACTGAATTGATTCAAATACCGTATGTCCTCAAGTTATCAATGAATGATATTATAACTACATACAGCGTGGGGAAGCTTTGTCAGCAATGGTTGAAGTCATCCACGCTGGATGCAGTTAAGTCACATCTCACGTTACTGTCTAATGATACTGATTTACAAGATTTTTTGTCAGGTCCCAAGGTACCACGGAAGAAAAGATTTTTATACGAAGTTTATAATGAGATTTGGAAGCTTTCACAACAGGAGGCTGCAGCCCGGTTGAGGCAGATTGATCAAGAAAACCTGATGCAGACTTTGGGGGTGATTCTGACCGCGGCGGATGGCGGTCGCCGCCCGCCAAGCGGTTCCCGCCGAAAGACCGCGGCGGTCATTCTGGCTTTCCCACTGGGCTGGCGGGCGACCGCCGAAAGTCCGCCCGCCAGCCCAGCGGGAAACACCCTTCCCACGAGGACGCCGGCTCAGAATGGAGCCGGCGGAGTGGGAAGGTGCGACGGGTGCAGTTGCACCCGTTGCAAATTTCAGTGTCTGCAAAGCAGACACTGAAATTCATTGTGGGGCCCTCTTACGGGGGACCCTGCAGTGCCCATGCCATTGGCATGGGCACTGCAGGGGCCCCCAGGGGCCCCGCGGCACCCCCTACCGCCATCCTGTTCCTGGCGGGAGACCCGCCAGGAACCGGATGGCGGTAGGGGGTGTCAGAATCCCCATGGCGGCGGAGCGCGAGGATTCTCAAGGGCAGCGGGAAGTCGGCGGTACACCGCCGACTTTCCGTTTCTGGCCGCGGCTGAACCGCCGCGGTCAGAATGCCCAGCGGTGCACCGCCAGCCTGTTGGCGGTGCTACCGCCGACCTCCGCCATGGCGGTAGTTACCGCCAGGGTCAGAATGACCCCCTTTGTCTGTTGTTGATAATGGCATGCATACCCTTTCTGACCGTGTTTACACAATTGACAGCATTGTTTCCTCTGCTATTGACATTATTAAATCAGACATGTCTTCTTTATATCATGGGCAGAGTCAGACGCGGTCCATTATGCAGCTGGGTTGGACTCTTCAGACCTTGAAGGCAGGTCGCATTCCATGGCAGCACATTCGTGCCAGAGAGATCTTTGTCTCCTTTAATTTGACTCGTCAACAACAGCTGATGGCTAAAAAGGAAGCGACGTATGTCATGTTGAATATTGAAAAATTGGAGAAAGTGCCTTTCGCGGTTGCTGAGATTCCGTCAGCTGAGTGGTTGATTCATGGGGTTATTAATCTGCCTATCTCCACTCTGCAATTTACTTCTTGTTTGAAGCACATTCCGGTGGGTAGATATGAACTATTGGGAGACAGTTACATACACGAGGTGTGGGAGCTTCCCTTTCAATACAGATGTGTTAATGGTTTGAGGGAGGTTTTTCTTAGCGGTAGTGAATGCAAAACTTCTGTCAGCCATTCTATGGTTTGTAAACAGCTGTCCTTGCACGGAGCGTGTAACGCTTCGATTGCTAACTTAGCTTGTTATCTGAAGGGAGTTCCAGTCCCGGTTATTAAAAACACTTTCCAGGTGCTTTCTAACGGCAGTTACATTGTTCTTAACAGCGAACGCTGCTGTGGCATGCGTGCCGGAATAGTTTACGTTGTCGTTGTCAACAAGGCCGTTACGTGCTGCGGGAATGTGTTGTTTCCCCCCACTCAAATTAGGGAGGTAGCGGACATCTGGCCTCATATTGCTACTTCCAAGGTTAATTTCGACAAGTTGAGTCGACTAAAAGCTTTATTGTTTCAAAAGCATGTGGCCCTTACATCTGCTAGCGAGACCTACGCACTTAAGGTGGCAAGGTCATCAGCGGAAATACAGTCCCTTTTGAATACTAACTTTCCAAGTCACTTCGGTGAACTTGTGGGACGTATATTTAATGCATCCAGCACTGCTGGTATTGCACATTTTTTCAAAGCCGTTGGTGTTGGTTTTGCTCACACCTTCTCTTCCATATTCGGTTTGATACCTTCGGCTATACACTCTATTTTCAGAAGCATTTTTGGGGGTTTCCCTATTTCTTTGGCTTTATTGGCTGGAGTCTTGCTGTTGTTGCTATTTTTTCGCAATGGCTGTCCCGCCACGACGAGATCCTATATTGCTTCTCCCGTCAGCGCAGCTGTGTCGTGAACGCATGATGCAGCATTTTGGAGCAACACTCCTGGGCCATTTGGAGTGTGACTGGTCTCTGTCATTCCGACTGGTTTTGGATTGTGTGCAACCCGTGTTTCGGTGCCTTTGGTGCTCGTTTGAACATGCACTGGCTCTCTGTCTCTCACTGCAGCGCCCTCTAGTGGTCGATCCTGATCTGTTGATGTTCCCGATTAGGGCTCATTCCCAGACTTGTGCACTACAGTTGCGTTTGCTTCGTGAGGCAGTTTATGAGATTCCCTTCCTGGAGGAAGATGGTTTTGTCTCATTCATAGGCCCTGCACGGGGTGCCGCCCTGAATGGTTTTGGGGCTTTGGAACACACCTGCTCCATGGTACTTTGTGGCGTGGATCTTCCGATATTAACATATATCGAAGTGGAGGAGCTCCTACTTTCTATTGCTTCTGTTTAACAATTGGATTTTTTTCCTCTCCTGCAAAATTGACATTATATTGAATTTGGCTTTATTGTCACATGTTTCCTAAATTTGTGACTTTGTTGTCTTCTGACCTTGTCGAAATATGTATATAATTTTAGGTATTGTTTATATCTGGGGCATATTTTTATATTATTGGAACCACTTGCTACCGACAAGGGGAGGGTGTAGTGTGGTTAGTTTTACGTATCCTTTGCGCGTTAGCTTCAGGCTATAGGCCTTTGTGCACTTTGCCCTGGATGTATTTTATTCATTTGCTTGCAGCTTAGAGCCTCTGTGCACTTTGCTCTAAATGCTTTTTATTAGGCTTCGTACTGTTATTTTTCAAATAGCCAGTTCTACGGTTTTGTTTTTTATTCATATCACACTGTTTAGCCTACTTCAGCACTGGAGTTCTCCATAACACATTCACTCTGTGCTTCAGTCAAGGATACAGTCTGGTACATTGCCGATAGAAGTGGTAGGAGTTTAGACTTGGCATTCCTGCGTAGGGACATTTTGTGATCACGCTGACATGTTAGTTATAAAATCACTTCCTTGTCCCAATACACGCAAGAGGGAGATTCCGACCAGGGAACCACAACTAGACGCTGACTGCCTCGTTGCAGATGCTGAACCAAGATCACAGGCCTTTGCTCAGGTATGAGGGCTGATGTCTCGCCAGTGACTCAGAAAGGCAAGTTAGAAGCTTAACATGCTGTGCTTGAAATAGAACAAGCAGAGGGAGAGTAGAAACTATTAGACACGATGATCGCTTTGTTCTTATGTTTTACTCTCCTGGTGACTATTTCAATCCTACTGTGTTGTATGGTTCTGGTTATTGCGTCTCACGCCTTATTATCTAAAATACAGTCGTTTTATTAAAACATTATATAAAACTTATACTGTCTTTGTCATTTGTATATGAGATCATACTGTAAATGAGAGAGTTGGTTTGGATCTGAGTGACCACGACTTCCCTGAAAAGTTCCAAAGATGTCATGCGCTCGGCTGCCCAATCATCTCTTCCCCTTGGGAGAAATGTGGCACTGCTAGTTAGCCGGAGCAAAACCCGGATTTAGGGTGACAGAGTTCCTTACACGTGGGTCAGACTCAGTCCCCCACACCGTTATCGATCCTGCTGCCTAGAAATCCAGTAGTCTCATTTAGGATAATGAGAGCCCATGCGACAGGTGTTTATTTAAGTGCTCAATATTGTAGGGGGTTGTAAAATGGTGAGAGGTGATGGTGGAGGAATGTCCATGGCAGAGTCCAGTCTATTAGTCTCACAGGTGCATTGTCCAAGGGGCACCGGAACTGGAGCTAGGGCAGTTTAAGGATGAACTGGGTGTCAAGGTGGGACAAATGGATGACAATCAGGGCAGTCTCATTTCTTGGCGGGGGTATTGGCATCGTTCTCTGTCTTTGTCCTGGATCTCAGGGACTGTTTGCGGGGTGGTTCTCCCTCTACAAGGGGTGGGGTGGGGTGGTACTGTGGCGGTGCTGCCTGTCCACTAGCGCCAGTGGAGGTGGTGGGCAGTTCATCGTCCAGGCTAATGTCAGGGGCCCGTTGTTGTGCCACAGTGTCCCTCCTGGTGTTCACGAGTTCCTTCAGCACCCCTACAATGGTGCCCAGGGTGGAATTGATGGATTTGAGTTCCTCCCTGAAGCCCATATACTGTTCCTCCTGCAGCCGCTGGGTCTCCTGAAACTTGGCCAGTACCGTTGCCATCATCTCCTGGGAATGGTGGTAGGCTCTCATTAAGTTGGAGAGGGCCTCCTGGAGAGTGGGTTCCCTGGGCCTGTCCTTCCCCTGTCACACAGCAGGCCTCCCAGTTCCCCTGTGTTCCTGGGCCTCTGTCCCTTGAACCGTGTGCCCACTGCCACTGCCCCAGGTCCCTGTTGTTGTTGGGGTGGTGGGTTAGTCTGGGTTCCCTGTAGTGGTGGACACACTGCTGCTTGACGTGTCCTGAGGACAGAGGTATGGGCCCGCTGGGTAGGTGCTGTGCTGGTGTTTCCAGAGGGGGGAAGCTCTGTAGTGGCTTGTGTCAGTGTGAGGGGAACCAACTGTCCTGAGGTCCCAGATGGGCCGGGCTGGTCATCTAGACAGAGCTGCTGTCATCACTGTGGGCCTTTTCTGTGGGTGGAGTGGACATGTCTGGACCCTCCTGTCCGGTGACGTTGGGTAGGGGTCCTGCAGGGGTGTAAAAGCATGATTATTGCATCTATGTGTGCCATAGTGTGCAATGGGTGGGTGACCGTGTACCCCAGTGCTTGCATTCCTGTGAGGGACCATGTGTGATGATGGTTTAGGGGGGTGTATGGGTATGTGCAGTGGCCATGCTTTGGTGATGGGTGTCCATGCTTTGGTGTTGCATGCAGGGCTTGGGTTTGGGATGTGTGGTTTGTCATATTGGGAAATGTTTGAGGAGTTGGAGTGATGGGGGTGAGGGTGAGGGTGGGGGTATGTGATGGCATGCAGGTATGGGGGTGAAAGTAGTGAAGAGTGACTTACCAGAGTCCATTCCTCCAGCTAATCCTGCAAGGCCCTCAGGATGCAGTATAGTCAAGACCTGTTCCTCCCATGTTGTTAGTTCTGGGGGAGGAGGTGGGGGTCTGCCGGCAGTCCTCTGTACCGCGATGTGGTGTCTTGAGACCACGGAACGCACTTTCCCCCGTAGGTCATTCCACCTCTTCCTGATGTCATCCCGTGTTCTTGGGTGCTGTCCCACTGCGTTGACCCTGTCCACGATACTGCGCCATAGCTCCATCTTCCTAGCTATTGAGGAGTGCTGCACCTGTGATCCGAATAGCTGTGGCTCTATCTGGATGATTTCCTGCACCATGACCCTGAGCTCCTCCTCAGAGAACCTGGGGTGTCTTTGCGGGGTCATGGGGTGGTGTGGGTGATGTGTGGGGTGGTGTTTGTTGTGATGTGTGAGGTGATATTTAGATGGTAGATAAAGGGTGACTGGATGCCGTCAGTATGGAGGCCAGAGCCTGAAGAGATCTCTGAAGGCCATCCAGGAACGCATTACTCTGTTGTATCTGAGTTACCAGTCCCTGGATGATATTCACAATGGTCGACTGACCCACAGGTATCAACATCAGGAGGTCAATAGCCCCCTCACTGAGGGCAGCAGGGCTGACAGGGGCTGGGGCAGAAGTGACTGCGGAGAAGGAGACGCCCGCCCTCTTGGGTGAGCAGACATGGCCAACTGGTTGGGGAGCTACAAGGAGGGTAGTGATAGAAAGGGAGGTGTCCGCAGAGATGGTGTTGGGTTGGTCCCAGATGGGTCTGCCACAGCCAGGGAGTGCCACTGGAGGAGGATTCCGAAGATGGTGAACTAGATCCCGTCTCCCCTGTGGCATTCCCCTCACCCTCCAGGCCACTGGGTCCCTTGTGTCGGTGTCATTGTGACTGGAGGTCCCGTGCCAGAAGCTTCCCCACTCGGCTGTACCTGTCTCCTTCGCCTGCCGATGCTGATGCTTCGAAGCAGAAAGTGAGGTAGGGTCATCACATTCTTTACATACCACTTACATCACATTGTACACATCAGTAATATCACATCTAGTTGGACACCACCCCCAGGTAGTACCAGTTTAGTGCCAACATCATGTCACAACAAGAGACAATATACATCCCTCAATCATGACCTAGTCACACACCAGCTAAGCTACCTTTCTCACACCTCCTATAACATATCAGTAGAATTATTACACTTGCCATTCCAAGACAAGGTGACTTGCCCACTTGATGCAGGGTCCCTATCCACAGCAAAATGGACAACCAACAACCACACTATAGGAAATAGATGTGCCATAGAGTTCCAGATATCACATACACATACTAAACACATACCTACAAATTGGCCTAATGTCATGTTTCAGTCAAGGAAACATATTGTAAAGAAAACAAAAGACAGCATGTTGCACACAAGCCATACCTGCCTCATGTACACAACCTTCACAATGGAAATGTGCAACATGCAATGTTAGAAGATGAAAGAGTCAGAACACATGTCACCTACACATGTACCAATGGTGATGTAGGAAAGGATGATACATACTATGTGGACCAAGTCATCTAAGTTATTGTCCTCCTGAAAACAAAGTATAGCACACATATAAGGGCCTAATAAGCTTAGAGCGTTTACTCACACGCAACCACAGGTAGTTTATCCACTATCTCAAGACAATGGACACCTGTTATGTGCATGAAGGTGACTCACAGTGCAATGTATCATGTGATAGTTCCATCTATAGCCCAATGACTGAGTGATAACATCACTAAACACACATCAGACATGACAAGCCTTACATCTGTTTGGCGAAACAATCAGAGAGACAAACCACATCTGAGGTTACCATGACAGGTTCACCCACCATGATGCAAGCCAAATGCCTGACTACATATACCATACCACTCACATGTGTATGCCATGTACCACACCTGCACCACAGTGGTCTCAGTGCATACAACAGGTTTCCATACAACAAGAACTCAAAACATATCCAAAATAGCAACAGAAAGAATGTTAACAACTCTTTTCAATGTTGATTCATGAAGTAACCTTTCAATGTAGACAAGATGCTAGCAAAAACAGTTAAGATTGTAACTGTCAAGAATATGTCTTGGCCTATTTGTCATGCCTACAACACTATGGCTAAGGAAAGAGCTGTGTAGCCACTTCTCACCTACAGAACATGAACATGGTACTAACATTCATAGCCCTGACAGCAATGTATGAGATCCAATGGGAGTCTAGCAATACCTCCATGGTTACCAACATGTAGGATATCCACTCAGATGATACATTCCATAGGGCCTATGTACATCCCTCACTTACCAAGGGGGTTCACCTTGAACCAGGTCTGAATAAGACATGCAAATATGCCATGTGAAATGTCAGGCGGACATCACAGCCTCGTGTGATGCTGTCACTCATCAGAAGCCTTTTGAAAAGTTGGAGTGACTTCAAATTGTCGGAGTCTATGTTGCGCATAGACATGGATCAAGGGACATTGGAATGGACAGAGGACAAAGACCAGGACAACTTACCATCATGATATTGGGAGCATTGACCTGTAGGTGGAAAGGAAAAACCACTAGGGTTTGAAAAGCTGTATAGTGCTACACACATTTGACACAGTCACATGTGCAACTTCATATGCTTTTGTACAGAGGGGACACCATAGGAGAGGAATAAGTCCCTATACAAATTAGAATGTGCACACCTGTGTACCAATGTTGTGGACTGTACAGCAATGTGTTCCTTGGAGATCCTTGACCCTATGCACTTACCACATTGTCACAGCTTTGAAATCTTCTCATCATACACTAACCTGTTAAAGGAAAAAAAATGTGTCAAGTCTGTACTTACCCCCTTGTGGCTGCTGTGCTGCCCTCAAATGCTCATCCAACTCCAGGTAGGCCAACGCCAATATGTGGGCCATTAGGGGGGGTCAAGGTCCGACGAGCACCCCTTCCTTATAGGGAGGACATCCCCAACTGGGCCACAGTGGTCTTCCAGCCCCAGCATCTCAGGTCCTTCCACCGCTTCCTACAGTGGGTGCTCCACTGGCTGTGGACCCCCAGGGTCCGCACTTTCTTGGTGATGGCACGCCAAGTCCCCTTTTACTGATGGGTATTGACCTGCATGGTTTGCACAGACAAGAAGAGAATGCCATGTCCACATACACAATACTATAACATGCAGGATGAAAATACAAGTTAGTGCAACTAGCCATACACAGATTGCCTTCAATAAGGGATGACCATCTGCAGTCAGGCCATGTGTGATGACGAGACAGGCATACAACATGAATATCCAGCACCAGGTGTCAGCTTGAAACATGGCCAGACCACAATCACATCTCTAAACATGGTATATCTCTCCAATTATTTTTCACAACACATTCTCTGACCATGTGTTACAATCTGCAGTTGGGTCAGGGTACATACATCACAACCACTCTACTATGGGGGTCATTCCGACTCCCGCCGGCGGCGGTAACCGCACGCCTGGCGGGAGCCGCCGAATGACCGCACCGTGGTCAAATGACCGCGGCGGCCATTCTGGCTTTCCCGCTGGGCTGGCGGGCGACCGCCAGAAGGCCGCCCGCCGGCCCAGCGGGAAAGCGCCTTCAACGAGGAAGCCGGCTCCGAATGGAGCCGGTGGAGTTGAAGGCGTGCGACGGGTGCAGTTGCACCCGTCGCGATTTTCAGTGTCTGCTTGGCAGACACTGAAAATCAATGTGGGGCCCTGTTAGGGGGCCCCTGCAGTGCCCATGCCATTGGCATGGGCTCTGCAGGGGCCCCCAGGGGCCCCACGACACCCGTTACCGCCATCCTGTTCCTGGCAGTGAAAACCGCCAGGAACAGGATGGCGGTAAGGGGGTCGGAATCCCCATGGCGGCGCTGCAAGCAGCGCCGCCGTGGAGGATTCCCTGGGGCAGCGGGAAACCGGCGGGACACCGCCGGTTTCCCGTTTCTGACCGCGGCTGTACCGCCGCGGTCAGAATGCCCATGGAAGCACCGCCAGCCTGTTGGCGGTGCTTCCGCGGTCGTTGGCCCTGGCGGTCGGTGACCGCCAGGGTCAGAATGACCCCCTATGTCTCATGACTCGAAATCTATCTGTACACATGTGCAGATGCCCATCTACCCACACATTTTACCACAAGCCTTCATTCCACCCCATTCCCTGGACATCATCATACACTTAACCCTTAAAACAGTGCACTTTCATTGCAAATAGCTGTTTATCTGGTGCACCATAGAGCTGTCCAAACAGGGGTACGACCTCCTCCACAAGCTTCTCAAGCTCCTAAGGGGAGAAGGCAGGGGCCCTATCACCTGTAGAACATGGCATGATTGCTCCCTTAGGCAATACACAGCAGCTCAGGTTGTGGAAGTCTTGCTGGCAGCAGTGTCAGGAATCAAGTGATAGATGATGAAGTATGAGATGTCGGTCATGTCTGCCACGTAAAAGAGCTTCACCGCCTGCGGACATCTCCATTGGCCCAAGACCGCCAAAGGGAGCAATGTGTTCCAATGGCAATGTCCACCGCGATTGTATCCGCCTACCGCCACGATGACTTCCGCTGGCAGACTTAGGTCACTTCCTAATGTCCAGTACAGTAAGTCAGGCAGCTACCATTTTAAGGTTCATATATGAACAGAAAACGTATATCAAAGTTGCGTCACAAGCTGTGAAACATATCTACACCATTGTGTTCACTGCTGGCTTTGAGCAAACATGTTGCAATGTGCATGAATTATTTACAGGATGTCAAACTGATGTATTGTATGAATTGTAACTGTAGTAGCACACTCAGCGGATCAATTACAATCTGACACATGGTATATGTGTCCCATATATGTGCTACATGTTACTAATGTTAAAATACATAGACTGTCAGTGACATGCTTTCCTATTTCTAACATATGATTGAGGAAAGGGGATGTGAATGCAGTAATAAGCCATTATTTGCCTAGATAAGTTCAGTGTACAAAGTTTCAAAAGTCTCATGTGGCATTTTAGAGTATAATATGTGACATAGGTATGATCATAGGTATGAAGTACAGAATGAGTGTTACACATACATTCTGGTTTTCTCCTATATAGTTACCCTGGAATGAAAAGAATGAGAGAACCTCCACGGTACCATCCACTAGCAGACCTGTAGTCCATGGAGTTGCGACATGTGATTCAGATCTACTGCTTGGATAGGCATACAATCATGGATCTCTGTTGTCAGTTGAAGACAGATCTGATGCCTGCCAATCGTAATCCCCATAGCCTACCACCCATTGTACAAGTCAGTGCTGCAGTTCCTGTCCACAGGGTCCTTTCAAAATACAGTGGCCTTAACTGTAGGGATGTCTCAGCCTATGTTCAGCCTGGTCTTGAAGGCTGTACTGTCTGCATTGTTGGAATCACCTGGACAGCTACATCAGATTTACACAACATGAAGATTTGGCCCATGTAAAGGCTGATTTTTATGCTTTATGCTTTGAGACACATTCCACATGTGGTTGGAGCCATAGATGGCACCCATGTAGCCTTGGTTCCCCGAAAGGCCAATGAACAGAAAAAACTTCTACTCCACCAATGTCCAAGTGGTAGGTTTGGCTGACCTCTACATTTCACAAGTTTGTGCAAGGTACCCGTGGTCAGTCCATGATTCCTTCGTCATGCGGAACAACAATATCCCACTGCTGATGACATGACACTACACGGAGAGGGCCTGGTTGATAGGTAAGTCACATATATCTTGTGTGTCTGTAACCTTTATCTGATAACTAATGTGTGCCTTTCTAAACTGTTCTTTATAGGGGACTCTAGTTACCCAAGCCCTCCCTGGTTGTTGACACCAGTGAGGTAAACAACCATGCGAGGGTAAGTCTGCTTCATTGAGGCCCACTGAAGGACAAGATGTGTTGTGGAGTGGACTTTTGGGCTCCTGAATGCAAGATTCCATAGTATCAAAAAGTCTGGTGGAGCCCTCCTCTACTCACCCACCTAAGTATGTAAAATTATTGTTGCCTGCTACATGCTCTACAACCTCACCCTGAGACGTGAAATCCCATTTATACCAGATGAGAGACCTCCACTGGCTCCCTGTGGACAAGAGGATCACTTTCAAACTACTCATCCACGCACACAAGGCCCTCCACAACACCGGACCTGCCTACCTTAACAGCAGACTCAAATTCTACACCCCGCCCGCCAGCTCCGCTCCACAAACCTCGCCCTGGCCGCCGTCCCCCGCATCCAACGAAAGACCTCCGGAGGCAGATCGTTCTCCTACCTCGCCGCCAAGACCTGGAACTCCCTCCCGACCAACCTACGCCAGACCCAAGACTTCCTCGCATTCAGAAGACTCATCAAAACCTGGCTCTTCGATCAGTAAACAGAACCCCCCACTTCTTTCCCCCAGCGCTTTGAAACCCTCGTGGGTACGTAGTGCGTTTTATAAATTTTATGATCGATTGATTGATTGATGAGGGGGAGCCAGCAGTTCCAGTGGATGAGAATGCAGATGTGCCAAGTGAGGATGAGAATGATGAGGCTGAAGCTGGAGACATCAGGGCAGATCTCATCAATCACTAATATACTTGACTTTAGGTATGTGATGTTATGTGATTTAAGTTACTCACTGGGGTTTTGGTGGGGTTGGGGATGGTTGACAAGGCTCTTAGTATAATCCTCAGACAGGTAATAAGTCGCTTCATAACACATAACTCTGATGTGCATGATGAATGTTACATGGAGAACTGTGCAGATTTGTGATCACCATAGCCTTCATTTTCTCACAATACACAGTCTGAGTCACCCTTGTATATGGGAATTGGCTGTATGATATTTTAATTTCCATGCAGCCTATAGCTTATGTTTGTCATTAATAATGTGCAGATTACTTCACAAGCTCATCCTCATTTGGCAATATCTGACAGTGTCACAGGCAGGGGGAACTTACTGACAAACAAGTGAAGTGAACATGGATTGTACCAGGTACTGTCAGGCATGAGATTTGTGGTGTGTAGGTTCCATGTCCAGACTGTCACGACAGTGGGATGGTAGTGTACTATTTCACTCAATAGACCTGTATGGCATTTGAGTTTTGTTCAGTGATGCATTGTGTGTGTTCATTTGTCTCTCACACATGTCATCCTGTGATATCCATACCCTCAAACATCCGAATGGTTTGTATTGGTAATGAGTAACTTGTATGCAGCTGCCACTGTGTTTCCTCACTGCAGGCCACAGTGGATATGTATCAAGACTGACATAAGTGAATGGCATGCCTACTGATACCTGACCATGGTTAGTGGAAGGTTCCATGACTGGGGGCATTTGTACTGACCTCTGTCTGTATCATGGGGTATTGCCAATGGGGAGCTATGGTATGGGTATGTGTAAAGCTTTAGCTGATGATACATTGAAACAATATGTTTGCCTATTGGGATACTGTAAGAGTGACAATTCCATAACTTCAGTAGTTTGTGGGGTGGTAGTATATCACACCTATGCAGATACACTGAAGTAAGCTGCAGCACTTAAATGTGTGATCATTGGCATTCTCCCAACCTGTATGTGGGAAATGTCCAATGAAAGTAATTAGAGTTATGTCTATCATTATTAGTAAATGCAATCCTACCTAAATTAGACAATACATGTGAGATGGAACATTACAAAACTCTTACATTTGAGAGAAACGTCTTTGTGCAGTAGGTGTTATAGATGACAGCAAAATATGGTTCATAAATGACTCTCACACATGATCTGTGGTTAAGTGGTATTTATTGGGGAGTGCACAGCTAAGTTAGTGAATTGGAGCACAGAAAGGAAATTGTTAAGGGTTCTATCATGGTGGTTGAAATCATCAGGGAAGCTGCTATAACATTTGGAGACACAAGTCCAGTGTTCTTGTACCATAGGAAAATGGAGATAGGTTTCAGAAAAGTCAACAGGGTGTATTTGTGCCACACCAGGGGTACCCATCAGTAGAGGTTCACTTCCTGGCAGTAGTTTTGGTCTTGGCATCTGCTCCTTGTAGATGTTTTGGGGGATGCCAATGTTTGTGTGTGTGGGGGGGGGGTTCTTCAGCTGCAGAGGCAGGGGCGTTTGAGGCATGTCCTTCCCCTGGCAGGTCTTCCATTCCACTAGCAGGCACAGATGTAGAAGGGGCTGGTGTCTTATTGCTAATGGAAGGGGCAGCTGGTGTGTACTAAACCTACTCAGTGTGGTATTCATGTCTCTCAGCACCCCTGCAATGGAAGCCAAGTGCCACTGCTGCATGACTTCCTGGAGGTTGTCCCTCTGCAGCTGCTTTATCTCCCCCAACATGGTAAGTACCTGGCCCATCATGCCTTGGGAATGTTGGTAAGCTCCCAAGACTTGGGAGATGGTGTCCTGGCCAGTTGTATCCCAAGGAGCCTCCATCCTCTGGCCCATGGCCCATGGCCCTCCCAGGCACCTTACCCCCACATGCCTGTACCCCTGGGACAGTATACCTACTCCCACTGGCGCCAGGTCAATCATTATCTGGATTAACAACAGGAGACTCAGGTACCTGTACTGGGGGGTACAAGATTGTAGGCACTGTCCTTGGAAACACAGGTTTGGGAGGCAAGTGGTTGCCTGTGATGTTGAAGCAACAAGGCTGGGAGGAGTCAATGTGGGCAGGATGAGGCTCACAGTTGTTGACTGACCAGGTGTCCCAGATGGACCAGCTTCGTCCTCAATATTCACACATCCAGGGGTGTATTTCTCGCTGAGGGCTTCATCCAGAGGGGTAGTGGGAGTCTCGGCTGTCCTTTCAATGGTCACATTGCATAGGTTACCTGTAGGAGAAGGTACACACACAGTTGCTGTAAGTACTGCAACAAGTGACATCAAAGTTTGACCACAAGACTTGCTATGTGACATGCACACAAGGCCTTTACTTGATCTCCTGACATGGCAATGACACCTGCTTCCACATCTGAGTTAGGTCTATATGGGACACAGAGATTTCCAATTGCATACACCTTGCTATAGGATGTTGGAGTAGCTTGGTGGGT
The DNA here is from genome assembly GCF_031143425.1 of Pleurodeles waltl. Taxonomy (NCBI): domain Eukaryota; kingdom Metazoa; phylum Chordata; class Amphibia; order Caudata; family Salamandridae; genus Pleurodeles; species Pleurodeles waltl. Next base: position 856,794,003 of record NC_090439.1, read on the forward strand.
AGATGACTGTTCATTGACTCATATCTTGTCTGATTGATAACTTGACATTTTGAAGTGATCTCCAAGTTAGCTGTATAGCATAATTGTGTCAACTGACAGCTGCACAATGTACTATGGTAACAGAGCTGGCCAAAAGTAAAGGTGTAACCATTATTCCTGGGCCTCTGTGTGGGTGTACTCCAGGTACATCCAGCTTTCTATATTGGTGCCCCCCACAAGTGAGTAAATGACATTGTTTGGATGTTGATTTAAAGGCCCGTTTAGTAGGGAACATAGCTGTGGCTGTGTGTTGCTTTTTACAGCACTGTCAGATAGCATAGCATTGCTGTCATCGCTACGGACTGTATAATAGTGGAGGACTCTGATGGGTTGAATTTATTGTTAGTTTCACATGCAAGGCTATTTAACTAGTAGTACAATGTTCTGGTTTCCTTAATGGTAGGACAGTGCATGCTGAAAGTTGTAGTGCTGTCAGTCCCTGTACTACCCATGCCATACACAGACAGCGTGCCCCCAGGTGAGTTTAGTTGACATGTGGTATGCCAGAGAAGGGATTTTTTACATTTGGACACAGGGATGGTTAGTAGGTTGGCTGTTAAGGTGACCAAAGGTGATCAGTGAGCATGCAGGACATTGCAGTTTGGTGACAGTTGTTGTATTGTTACTTACCTGACTCCACTCTCCAAGGCATTCCTGTCATGACCTCAGGATGCCCAAGCCCTTCTCCTCCCATGCTGTGAATTGTGAGGGAGGAGGTTGGTACCCACCGCCAGTCTTTAGGACCGCCAACGGGTGCCTGGTAGCCATGGAACATACCTTCCCCCTGAGGTCATTCCACCTCTTGCTGATATCCTCCCTTGTGTGTGGGTAGCTGCCTATAGAATTGCCCCTGTCGACTATATTTTGTCACAGCTCCATTTTCATGGCTGAAGATGTTTGCTGGACTTGTGCCCCAAATAGTTCTGACTCTACTCTGATGATTTCGTCAACCATGACCCTCAATTTGGAATATGACACTGAACCACTACTACCTAAACAACGACTACCTAAACAACGACTGCCCAGCACGAAAATACCTAAAAACCGATTTTTTTTACAACGAAGTCTAAACAACGAAAAAAAAGCATAAAATAAATTATGCCTAAACAACGACCACCTATTTAACGAATACAGGAAGCACTAAAACACGAATATTCCACTGAACCACTACTGCCTAAACAACGACTACCTAAACAACGACTAACTAAACAATGACTCCCCAAATAACTACTACCCAAACAACGACTACTCAAACAACGACTACCTAAACAACGACCCCCAAATAACTACTACCCAAACAACGACTACCTAAATAATGACTCCCCAAATAACTACTACCCAAACAAATGACTACACAAAAAACGAATACCTAAACAACGACTCCCCAAATAACTACTACCCAAACAAACGTCTACAGTACTACGTGAAAAAACCAGCGAAATCGAAAACAACAATATTTTTCCTACATAAAACAAAGAAAACATCAGCAAAAATCAAAAACATATAAACACCGTTTTAATTTAAAATGAATGATTTTAAAACAAATATAAAAAGGACACAACACTAAAGAAAAAAACACTGTATAAAACGATAGTCCTACAACAGTTTCTACATCACCCAGAAAGTACTTCCTCTACTAAACAAACGATGACTAACATAGAAAAAAAATACAAACTACACGATAAATATACTTCAAAATTATATATATCTAATATCACAAACGAATTCAGAATAAAAAAACACGTCCAAAACATATTCCATTTACAATTATAACATTACTTACAAAAACACATATAAATACCAACGACCTCCATTTTGTACTCATTACCACACCAAACAGCTTACAGAGAAGATGTACATATCACTACGGAAAGAAATTAATCTATAATTTATCCAACACCGCCATCTACTGAGATTACAAGGTAAAAATATCCTTAAAATAAATATAAAGAAATATACAAACCTATAACACAGCTAAAAAAAAAAATAATTAATCTAGCTTTTCACTTTTGTGTTACAGGCATAAATTTCAGGAAAGTGACCAAAAAATAAACACAACACCTTTACCATCAAAGGTAAACGATTATCATAATTGAAAAACCATTTCACTAAACCATTACCAATTGTATTAAAAAAACTGGTAAATAATGAATATCATAATACTACTAAAATTAATTATAATATAAATAAAATATATGTATAAAATATTTAAACTACAAATTAGTTTAAAAAAAATGAATTCACCTAGTAAATTTAATCAAAAACCAAACACTACTCACCTCAAAATTCAAGGCTACTAAAAAAATGACTTCTAAATTAAGTAAAGTAAATCATTGATAATACAAAACAATAAACTAAATAATACACTCTTTATTATTTCTTTCAGACTCCAAGGAACAAAAAAACACCAGGAGATGTAAAAAATTGAAAATAAATCAATAAAAGAAAAATAAGCTCAGCAAAAAAAAAGAAATTCAAAGTAAGTATAACATTTTGATTATAACATACAAGCAGTTTTTCTAATTAAATAAAATTAAACAAACATTCATGTTCAAATACCCCTTAACCTCACACCAAACACACATAAAGTCAGTAAAATTAAAAATACTTAAAAAACACAGTATATATAGTGCCAAGAGGCAGTTAAAAAAAAACTAAATAAACAAATTTACTGCACAAAATTCTGAGAGAATGATAGAAAACAGCCAAACACAGAGAACAAACCTATAAAACATGCATTCTATAGAGTACCACAATAAAAAATAAAAAAATTATCCCACACAAGCACTTCACAAATACTCTACAACATTATAACATACAAGAAAAGAAATGTGCTCACTACAAACTACTGCATCAGAAACAAAAAATAAGGAGTGACTTTGACACCCAGTAATAGTAATTAAGGTAACACTTTAAATCCACAAACACTAAATAAAATATCCCTAACATACAACACATGCACTATCTACAAAACACCTAAAAATAGAAAACCAACTGGCTTACCCAAAACCTTTTCATAAACTTAGTTTTACCACTAACTCTTCCAACACTTGCTCACATATAGCATGCATACTAACCACTATTCAACAAAGTAGTAGAAAAGATGCTCTATTTCTCCTTAAATATCACAAACTACATGTATACTCTACATAAAAGCTAAGATATACTATTAAACCTCGAGCCAAATACTCACCTTAAAACAGAAACTGCACAAAACATACACTCAAAATTAATAATACAACTCTTTAGATACTTATGTAATAACAGCTACTAAACATTGAATATACAATAATTTAACTGTTACAACTCCAGAAACTACTTACATAAGCACAAATGTTGCACTCTAAATAGAACCAAAATTACTATTAAAATCTAATTAAACCATTGCAAATTCCCCACAGACTTACATGAAGATACGTACAAGAAAGTAACTTAAAAACAAATTAACTATTACAACTCTGCCAAGTACATACATCAATGCAACCCCATGAACACTAAATAGAAATATAATAATTATACCAATTCCACCAACTACTTACCTCAGAGCAGATAGCAAATATTCTGCACATTACAATAAAACCACTACAAATTCCCCACATACTAATTAGAGGGTACATGTACCATACTCATTTTAATATTAAAAAATAACTATTACAACTCCACCAAACACTTACCTCAAAGCAGGTGCTGGACAGTAAACAGAACTAAAATTACTATTGCAAATCCACCAAATACTTACCTCAGAGCACATGCTTCACACTAAATAGAACTAAAATTACAATTGCAACTACACCAACTACTTACCTCAGACCAAATAGGAAATATTCATTCAGCACATTGCAAATTAACCATTGCAAATACCCCTCATCATTAAGTGACAGTATGTGCAGGATAATTACTGTAAAAAGAATGTACTATTACAACTCCACCAAATACTAAACTCAAAGCAGGTGCTGGACACTATATAGAACTAAAATTATAATTCCAACTCCACCAACTACTTACCTCAAAAGAGATCACACACATTAAGTACACTACAAATTAATAATTGCAAATTCCCCACATACTTACATTACAGTATGTGCTGGACAGTGACTACAAAAATAATTTACTATTACAACTCCACCAAATACTTACCTCACAGCAGGTGCTGGACAGTAAATAGCACTAAAATTACAATTCCAACTCCACCAAGTACTTACCTCATAGCATATTACAAATACTCAGTACATTCCAAAATAACCATACCAACTTCACTGCATACTTACATGAACATAGGTGCTGGACAGTGACTATCAGAAAATATACTATCACAACTCCACCAAGTACTTACCTCAGAACAAACACTAGTCACACAATAGACCCACGTTTACAAATCTAAAAGCAAAAATTACTTACCTCAACAGATAACACACAATCACCAAATGTAAAACTTAACAAGCCACCTACACCAAACACTTACAAAGAGCACACAGTATACATTAACTAACTTACTATTTTATAAAGTAATTCCACCACAGATTTAAAAATAAAAACTAAAAGCTTCTTATAACCTTTTTTTTTTATATTATTTACAGATATTTCACAAATGGCATCCCAAGGAGAAGCAAGTTACGTGACCTCAAGAACCGGACACCAGCTACTAAAGTATGAAGGTTATCTTTATTGCAGAGACAAGGTTGTCAACCTCAGGAGTCACTGGAGGTGTGTACAATTCTACTCTTCACATTGCAGAGGCAGAGCTGTTACTCTAGAAGACACCGTTGTTAAGACAACAGATCACAACCACTCTGCCTCTGCAATGGAAATTGAGATTAGAGAAAACATACAAAAAATAAAAAATATTGCACACTCCTCCAATGACTCCTGCGGACAAGCTATAAGGGAGGTAGTACAAAATATTCCCGTACAGATTGCAGGTAGCATGCCTTCAATACCAAACCTTAGGCGAATGTTTCAACGAGAAAAACTGGCAAGTAATCCCCAGCATATAACACCACAATCCTATGAAGACATTAACATCCCCCAGAACAAAAAATTACCTTCTCCAAAGAAACTTTCCTCATTCACGACAACGAAAACCCTCAAAAAATAATTTTAATATTTAGCACAACACGCAATTTACTAATCCTACAAAATAGTGAAATTTGGATGATGGATGGAACATTTAAATCTACACCCCATCCATTAACTCAAATTTACACTATACATGCCACAAAAAATAACACTACAGCCCCCCTAGTGTATGCACTATTGCCTGATAAACATTCCTCTACTTACACTGAATTTTTATCAACCATCAAAAACAAAACACTAAATAAAACACCTAGAAAAGTGATACTAGATTTCGAATTATCAATGATAAACACAATACTGAAAATATATCCACAAACTCAAATTCAAGGATGCTTTTTCCACTTTTCACAAGCATATTGGCGTAGAATACAAAAATCATCCCTAACTAGAGAATATTTCTCAGACTGCATACTACAATTTGAATTAAAAAAAACTCACAGCATTATGCTTTGTACCACCTGCAAAAGTAGATGAGTATTACACAACAATAACAGACTCTAACTATTATACAGTAAATGAAGACAAATTGGCACCCTTACTAAATTACTTTGAAGAAACCTGGATTGGACACCTAAACAGATCTGGTCGCAGACGAAAACCAAGATTACCAATAGAATGGTGGAACTGCTACCAAACCTGCTTAGAAGGTGGTGCAGAGACTAATAATGCCATAGAGGGATGGCACAACTCCTTCAATAAAGCAATAGGTAAACCCCACCCAAACCTGTATCATTTCATGGAAATTTTGAAAAAGGAGCAAAGTTTCCAAGAAATGAGACTTGCTCAGTCACTCTCAGGTAGCCTGAACCCACGCACAAGTAAAAAAATCAAAGAAATGACCAAAAGAATTTTAGCAAAAATACAACAATTTGATACAATAACAACAGACTACCTCGACAGTCTAGCATATATTCGACATTACTAACAACCACTAACCTACTAAAAAATTACTTGCCAGTTTAAAAAAAATAGACCACCAATTAAATTGGCATTTTTGAAATTATTTTCACGCTAAATTTATCCAACCAAAATTGTTCCTACCTTTGAAGTTTTCATGTCTTTCTCCAAACACATGTTGCTGAAGAAATCTTCTTCATTAATATAGAAAAAGCATCTCATACTGCAGATAATAAATAAATAAACATTAATCATCAAAAAAAAAAAAATGGTGTTACTAAATGGGTGATAAAAAAAACAACTCTATATACGATAAAAACTATTAAAAAAATAAAATATAAGACTTTACCAAACCAGAAATTAGGAAAAAAATAATAATATTAAAAACACTGCATAAACATTTCTTTACCCAAAAAAAGTAAAAAAAAATAATCAGATACTTACCAAAGCAACATCATTAAATAAAATATTAACAATCAACAAAAAGACATGAAAACGAAATAAAGGACACTACTAATACAAAAGAAAAAAAGAATTACGAAGGCTGTTACAATGAACCAAATATTTTTTTCATAAACCGAATAATTGCCTTCCTTATAAATCCCTAAAACAAAATTATCACAAGCAAAAAGACAATTGTTCGCAACTATTAGAAAAGCAGTACAATCATTGTAAACATAAAACACTGCTAAACATTTTTTTTTACGATACTACTATCGTATACAAAACTGTACAAAAACAAAAAATTTAACATTTACAAAAAAAAAAATCACCTGTAGTAAAAAAAATTAAGTATCAATACATTTCCAAATCATTATCCACCAATAAACAAAATTCCATCCCTAAAATATTTTTTACACCAATATAAAAAATACCCAAAGGTATAAAAAAATACCTGATTATAAAAACACTTCCCCACCTATAGCCCCTACATCCCCTATATCCCACCCCTAATTCTACTCATACTTTTAATTAAAAATAAATAAATACCCAAATACATTAAATAATACCTGAGTAGTAATATACTTCCCACCCATAACCCCTAGATCCCAAATATCCCATCCATTACACCACAACACGTTTTATTGAAAAAATTACAAAATAACCCAAATCTACAAATTAATACCCAAGTACTAAAACACTTCACCACCCATGACCCCTCCATTCAATCTATCCCATCCCTTATACCAGAATTTGTTTAAAAAAAATAAGTTTAAAATTACCCAAATGTATAAAAAAATACCCAACTATTAATATACTTACCACCCATAACAACTACATCCCATATATCCCATCTATTATCCCACAGCTTATTTTTGCAAAACAAAAAAATATTACCCAAGTATACCAACTAATACCCAAATTACTAATACACTTCCCCACCCATAAACCCTACATCCCATATATCCCAACACTAATCCTACAGCATATAATAAAAAATATATACAAAATTACTCAACTATATCAATTAATACTTCAGTATTAATACACTTAACCACCCATAATCCCTGTATCCCATATATCCCACACCTAAGTCCACAGCAAGTTTTTCAAACAAATAATAAAAAATCCCAATTCTACAAATTAATACCTCAGTATTACTAAACTTTCCAAGGCAGAACCCTTACAACCAATTTATCCCATACCTTACCCCATACAATATTTGTAAATATTTGATAAAAATTTACCAAATTATCTAAAATAATACCTAACTATTGATAAACTATCCCACCCATAACCCCTCCATCTCATCTATCCCAAGCCTTATCCCACAATAAATTTTCCAAAAAACAAACTAAAAATGAACCAACAGCATAAATTAATACCTAAATACTAATACAATTCACCACCCATAAAAAACTGCATCCCATATATCCCACCCCTTACCCACATAAATTATGAAAATTTCAAATAAAAAATTATCCCACATTATAAATTAATACCTGAGTATTAATACACCCCCCACCCATAACCCCTAAATGCCAGATATCCCACCCCTAAATCCACAACATAAATTCCAAAATTTTCAAAAAACAACTGTATAAATTAATACCTAAGTATTAATACACTTCCCCACCCATAACATACACAAACCATACATTCCATACCTTAATCCACGACATATCCTTAAAAAAATATAAAAAAATATACTCAAAGTCCTAATAAAATACCCAAGTATTAAGTATTACACTGCCCCACCCAGATTTCACAGAAGAAGAAAAAATACCATAGTATAAAAATTAATACCCAATTACTAATACACTTCCCCACCCATAACCCCAACATCCCATATATCCCGCCTCTAAATCCACAACATAAATACCCAAATGTTAAAAAAACAAGTATATAAATTAATACCTGAGTATTCATACACTTCCCCACCCATAACATCCACAACCCATACATTCCATCCCTCAATCCACAACATACCCTTAAAAAATAATAATAATAATACTCACATTCCTAATAAAATACCCAGGTATTAATACACTCCCCCACCCAGATTTCATAAAATAAATACAAAAGACAACATTAAAAAAATACAACTACTAAAATTAATACCTGAGTATTAATACACTTCCCCACCCATAACGTCCACAACCCATACATTCCATCCCTTAATCCACAGCATATCCTTAAAAAAATATTAAAAATATACTCAAAGTCCTAATAAAATACCCAATTACTAATACACTTCCCCACCCATAACCCCTACATCCCATATATCCCACCCCTGAACCCACAACAAAAATTACAACATTAAAAAAAATACAAGCATTTAAATTAATACCTGAGTAGTAATACACATCCCCACCCATAACGCCCACAACCCATACATTCCATCCCTTAATCCACAGCATATCCTTAAAAAAATATAAAAAATATACTCAGTCCTAATAAAATACCCAAGTATTAATACACTGCCCCATCCAGATTTCACACAAAAAAATACCCAAGTATATAAATTAATACCCACTTACTAATACACTTCCCCACCCATAACCCCTACATCCCATATATCCCGCCCCTAAACCCACAACATAAATTACAACATTTAAAGAAAATACAAGTATTTACATTAATACCTGAGTATTAATACACTTCCCCACCCATAACACCCAAAACCCAAACATTACATTCCTTAATCCACAGCATATCCTTAAAAAAATATAAAAAATATACTAAAGGTCCTAATAAAATACCCAAGTATTAATGTACTACCCCACCCAGATTTCACAAAAAACAAAAATACCCAAGTATATAAATTAATACCCAATTACTAATACACTTCCCCACCCATAACCCCTACATCCCACATATCCCGTCCCTTAACCCACAGCATGCCACACCATAACAAAAATACTGAAATACAAATTTTAATACCTGAGTAATAATACCCAACCCTACTCATAGCCCCTCCATGCCACATATACCACCCCTAAATCCACATAATAATTTAAATAAATTAAAACAAATACCCAAGTATATACATTCCTACCTAATACCTAACAAAATAAAAAAAAATACTCAACAATTCTAATTCATAATTGCGCTACATAACTCCAAAAACACTAGACAAAATCAAAACAGTTTAAAATAAAAACTTCAGTATCACTACCCATATAAATAAATATATAAAAAATATATATCTAAAGACATATATACATAAAAATAATATATTTACACATATATAAATTAATATATACAAACACAAACATAAATAAACACAACATATACAATAATACAAATATGAAAAATACATGTATGTAAAATTAAACATATAATAATTAAACCCTAAACAAATAAATAACAAAACACAAAACTTACCTTAACCCCTTCGCTGCCAGGCCTTTTCCCCCTCCTGTGCCGAGCCTTTTTTTGGCTATTTGGAGCAGTTCGCGCTTAGGCCCTCATAACTTTTTGTTCACGTAAGCTACCCACGCCAAATTTGCGTCCTTTTTTTCCAACATCCTAGGGATTCTAGAGGTACCCAGACTTTGTGGGTTCCCCAGAAGGAGGCCAAGAAATTAGCCAAAAAACAGTGAAAATTTCGTTTTTTTTTTAAAAAATTGGAAAAATGGGCTGCAGAAGAAGGCTTGTGGTTTTTTCCCTGAAAAGGGCATCAACAAAGGGTTTGCGGTGATAAAATCACCAGCTTCCCAGCTTTCAGGAACAGGCAGACTTGAATCAGAAAACCCAATTTTTCAACACAATTTTGGCATTTTACTGGGACATACCCCATTTTTACGATTTTTTGTGCATTCAGCCTCCTTCCAGTCAGTGACAGAAATGGGCATGAAACCAATGCTGGATCCCAGAAACCGCAACATTTCTGAAAAGTAGACAAAATTCTGAATTCAGCAAGGGGTAATTTGTGTAGATCCTACAAGGGTTTCCTACAGAAAATAACAACTGAAAAAGAAAAATATTGAAATTGAGGTGAAAAAAACATCCATTTTTCTCTAAGTTTTACTCTGTAATTTTTTCCTGCAATGTCAGATTTTCGAAAGCAATATACCGTTACGTCTGCTGGACTCTTCTGGTTGCGGGGATATATAGGGCTTGTAGTTTCATCAAGAACTCTAGGTACCCAGAGCCAATAAATGACCTGCACCCTGCAGTGGGTTTTCACTCTATGCCGGGTATACAGCAATTCATTTGCTGAAATATAAAGAGTAAAAAATAGCTATCAAGAAAACCTTTGTATTTCCAAAATGGGCACAAGATAAGGTGTTGAGAAGCAGTGGTTATTTGCACATCTCTGAATTCCAGGGTGCCCATACTAGCATGTGAATTACAGGGCATTTCTCAAATAGATGTCTTTTTTACACACTGTCTTACATTTGGAAGGGAAAAATGTAGAGAAAGACAAGGGGCAATAACACTTGTTTTGCTATTCTATGTTCCCCCAAGTCTCCCGATAAAAATGATACCTCACTTGTGTGGGTAGGCCTAGCGCCCGCGACAGGATACGCCCCAAAACACAACGTGGACACATCGCAGAAAACAGACCTGTTTTTAGCAAAGTGCCTACCTGTAGATTTTGGCCTGTAGCTCAGCCGTCACCTAGGGAAACCTACCAAACCTGTGCATTTCTGAAAACTAGAGACCTAGGGGAATCCAAGATGGGGTGACTTGTGTGGCTGGGACCAGGTTCTGTTACCCAGAATCCTTTGCAAACCTCAAAATTTGGCTAAAAAAACACATGTTCCTCACATTTCTGTGGCAGAAAGTTCTGGAATCTGAGAGGAGCCACACATTTCCTTCCACCCAGCGTTCCCCCACGTCTCCCGATAAAAATGATACCTCACTTGTGTGGGTAGGCCTAGCGCCCGCGACAGGAAACGCCCCAAAGCGCAACGTGGACACATCACAGAAAACAGACATGTTTTTAGCAAAGTGCCTACCTGTAGATTTTGGCCTGTAGCTCAGCCGCCACCTAGGGAAACCTACCAAACCTGTGCATTTCCGAAAACTAGAGACCTAGGGGAATCCAAGATGGTGTGACTTGTGTGGCTGGGACCAGGTTCTGTTACCCAGAATCCTTTGCAAACCTCAAAATGTGGCTAAAAAAACACATGTTCCTCACATTTCTGTGGCAGAATGTTCTGGAATCTGAGAGGAGCCACAAATTTCCTTCCACCCAGCGTTCCCCCACGTCTCCCGATAAAAATGATACCTCACTTGTGTGGGTAGGCCTAGCGCCCACGACAGGAAACGCCCCAAAGCGCAACGTGGACACAACCAAATTTTTGAAGGAAAACAGAGGTGTTTTTAGCAAAGTGCCTACCTGTAGATTTTTTGGCCTGTAGCTCAGCCGCCACCTAGGGAAACCTACCAAACCTGTGCATTTCTGAAAACTAGAGACCTGGGGGAATCCAAGATGGGGTGACTTGTGTGTCTGGGACCAGGTTCTGTTACCCAGAATCCTTTGCAAACCTCAAACTGTGGCTAAAAAAACACATGTTCCTCACATTTCTGTGGCAGAAAGTTCTGGAATCTGAGAGGAGCCACAAATTTCCTTCCACCCAGCATTCCCCCACGTCTCCCGATAAAAATGATACCTCACTTGTGTGGGTAGGCCTAGCGCCCGCGACAGGAAATGCCCCAAAGCGCAACGTGGACACATCACAGAAAATAGACCTGTTTTTAGCAAAGTGCCTACCTGTGAATTTTGGCCTGTAGCTCAGCCGCCACCTAGGGAAACCTACCAAACCTGTGCATTTCTGAAAACTAGAGACCTAGGGGAATCCAAGATGGGGTGACTTGTGTGGCTGGGACCAGGTTCTGTTACCCAGAATCCTTTGCAAACCTCAAAATTTGGCTAAAAAAACACATGTTCCTCACATTTCTGTGGCAGAAAGTTCTGGAATCTGAGAGGAGCCACAAATTTCCTTCCACCCAGCGTTTCCCCACGTCTCCCGATAAAAATGATACCTCACTTGTGTGGGTAGGCCTAGCGCCCACGACAGGAAACGCCCCAAAGCGCAACGTGGACACAACCAAATTTTTGAAGGAAAACAGAGGTGTTTTTTGCAAAGTGCCTACCTGTAGATTTTGGCCAGTAGCTCAGCCGCCACCTAGGGAAACCTACCAAACCTGTGCATTTCTGAAAACTAGAGACCTGGGGGAATCCAAGATGGGGTGACTTGTGTGTCTGGGACCAGGTTCTGTTACCCAGAATCCTTTGCAAACCTCAAAATGTGGCTAAAAAAACACATGTTCCTCACATTTCTGTGGCAGAAAGTTCTGGAATCTGAGAGGAGCCACACATTTCCTTCCACACAGCGTTCCCCCACGTCTCCCGATAAAAATGATACCTCACTTGTGTGGGTAGGCCTAGCGCCCGCGACAGGAAACGCCCCAAAGCGCAACGTGGACATATCACAGAAAATAGACCTGTTTTTAGCAAAGTGCCTACCTGTGGATTTTGGCCTGTAGCTCAGCCGCCACCTATGGAAACCTACCAAACCTGTGCATTTCTGAAAACTAGAGACCTAGGGGAATCCAAGATGGGGTGACTTGTGTGGCTGGGACCAGGTTCTGTTACCCAGAATCCTTTGCAAACCTCAAAATTTGGCTAAAAAAACACATGTTCCTCACATTTCTGTGGCAGAAAGTTCTGGAATCTGAGAGGAGCCACAAATTTCCTTCCACCCAGCGTTCCCCCACGTCTCCCGATAAAAATGATACCTCACTTGTGTGGGTAGGCCTAGCGCCCACGACAGGAAACGCCCCAAAGCGCAACGTGGAAACCTACCAAACCTGTGCATTTCTGAAAACTAGAGACCTGGGGGAATCCAAGATGGGGTGACTTGTGTGTCTGGGACCAGGTTCTGTTACCCAGAATCCTTTGCAAACCTCAAACTGTGGCTAAAAAAAACACATGTTCCTCACATTTCTGTGGCAGAAAGTTCTGGAATCTGAGAGGAGCCACACATTTCCTTCCACCCAGCGTTCCCCCACGTCTCCCGATAAAAATGATACCTCACTTGTGTGGGTAGGCCTAGCGCCCGCGACAGGAAATGCCCCAAAGCGCAACGTGGACACATCACAGAAAATAGACCTGTTTTTAGCAAAGTGCCTACCTGTGAATTTTGGCCTGTAGCTCAGCCGCCACCTAGGGAAACCTACCAAACCTGTGCATTTCTGAAAACTAGAGACCTAGGGGAATCCAAGATGGGGTGACTTGTGTGGCTGGGACCAGGTTCTGTTACCCAGAATCCTTTGCAAACCTCAAAATTTGGCTAAAAAAACACATGTTCCTCACATTTCTGTGGCAGAAAGTTCTGGAATCTGAGAGGAGCCACAAATTTCCTTCCACCCAGCGTTTCCCCACGTCTCCCGATAAAAATGATACCTCACTTGTGTGGGTAGGCCTAGCGCCCACGACAGGAAACGCCCCAAAGCGCAACGTGGACACAACCAAATTTTTGAAGGAAAACAGAGGTGTTTTTTGCAAAGTGCCTACCTGTAGATTTTGGCCAGTAGCTCAGCCGCCACCTAGGGAAACCTACCAAACCTGTGCATTTCTGAAAACTAGAGACCTGGGGGAATCCAAGATGGGGTGACCTGTGTGTCTGGGACCAGGTTCTGTTACCCAGAATCCTTTGCAAACCTCAAAATGTGGCTAAAAAAACACATGTTCCTCACATTTCTGTGGCAGAAAGTTCTGGAATCTGAGAGGAGCCACACATTTCCTTCCACACAGCGTTCCCCCACGTCTCCCGATAAAAATGATACCTCACTTGTGTGGGTAGGCCTAGCGCCCGCGACAGGAAATGCCCCAAAGCGCAACGTGGACATATCACAGAAAATAGACCTGTTTTTAGCAAAGTGCCTACCTGTGGATTTTGGCCTGTAGCTCAGCCGCCACCTATGGAAACCTACCAAACCTGTGCATTTCTGAAAACTAGAGACCTAGGGGAATCCAAGATGGGGTGACTTGTGTGGCTGGGACCAGGTTCTGTTACCCAGAATCCTTTGCAAACCTCAAAAGTTGGCTAAAAAAACACATGTTCCTCACATTTCTGTGGCAGAAAGTTCTGGAATCTGAGAGGAGCCACAAATTTCCTTCCACCCAGCGTTCCCCCACGTCTCCCGATAAAAATGATACCTCACTTGTGTGGGTAGGCCTAGCGCCCACGACAGGAAACGCCCCAAAGCACAACGTGGAAACCTACCAAACCTGTGCATTTCTGAAAACTAGAGACCTGGGGGAATCCAAGATGGGGTGACTTGTGTGTCTGGGACCAGGTTCTGTTACCCAGAATCCTTTGCAAACCTCAAACTGTGGCTAAAAAAACACATGTTCCTCACATTTCTGTGGCAGAAAGTTCTGGAATCTGAGAGGAGCCACAAATTTCCTTCCACCCAGCGTTCCCCCACGTCTCCCGATAAAAATGATACCTCACTTGTGTGGGTAGGCCTAGCGCCCGCGACAGGAAATGCCCCAAAGCGCAACGTGGACACATCACAGAAAATAGACCTGTTTTTAGCAAAGTGCCTACCTGTGAATTTTGGCCTGTAGCTCAGCCGCCACCTAGGGAAACCTACCAAACCTGTGCATTTCTGAAAACTAGAGACCTAGGGGAATCCAAGATGGGGTGACTTGTGTGGCTGGGACCAGGTTCTGTTACCCAGAATCCTTTGCAAACCTCAAAATTTGGCTAAAAAAACACATGTTCCTCACATTTCTGTGGCAGAAAGTTCTGGAATCTGAGAGGAGCCACAAATTTCCTTCCACCCAGCGTTCCCCCACGTCTCCCGATAAAAATGATACCTCACTTGTGTGGGTAGGCCTAGCGCCCACGACAGGAAACGCCCCAAAGCGCAACGTGGAAACCTACCAAACCTGTGCATTTCTGAAAACTAGAGACCTGGGGGAATCCAAGATGGGGTGACTTGTGTGTCTGGGACCAGGTTCTGTTACCCAGAATCCTTTGCAAACCTCAAAATTTGGCTAAAAAAACACATGTTCCTCACATTTCTGTGGCAGAAAGTTCTGGAATCTGAGAGGAGCCACAAATTTCCTTCCACCCAGCGTTCCCCCACGTCTCCCGATAAAAATGATACCTCACTTGTGTGGGTAGGCCTAGCGCCCACGACAGGAAACGCCCCAAAGCGCAACGTGGACACAACCAAATTTTTGAAGGAAAACAGAGGTGTTTTTTGCAAAGTGCCTACCTGTAGATTTTGGCTTGTAGCTCAGCCGCCACCTAGGGAAACCTACCAAACCTGTGCATTTCTGAAAACTAGAGACCTGGGGGAATCCAAGATGGGGTGACTTGTGTGTCTGGGACCAGGTTCTGTTACCCAGAATCCTTTGCAAACCTCAAAATGTGGCTATAAAAACACTTGTTCCTCACATTTCTGTGGCAGAAAGTTCTGGAATCTGAGAGGAGCCACAAATTTCCTTCCACACAGCGTTCCCCCACGTCTCCCGATAAAAATGATACCTCACTTGTGTGGGTAGGCCTAGCGCCCGCGACAGGAAACGCCCCAAAGCGCAACGGGGACATATCACAGAAAATAGACCTGTTTTTAGCAAAGTGCCTACCTGTGGATTTTGGCCTGTAGCTCAGCCGCCACCTATGGAAACCTACCAAACCTGTGCATTTCTGAAAACTAGAGACCTAGGGGAATCCAAGATGGGGTGACTTGTGTGGCTGGGACCAGGTTCTGTTACCCAGAATCCTTTGCAAACCTCAAAATTTGGCTAAAAAAACACATGTTCCTCACATTTCTGTGGCAGAAAGTTCTGGAATCTGAGAGGAGCCACAAATTTCCTTCCACACAGCGTTCCCCCACGTCTCCCGATAAAAATGATACCTCACTTGTGTGGGTAGGCCTAGCGCCCGCGACAGGAAACGCCCCAAAGCGCAACGTGGACACATCACAGAAAACAGACCTGTTTTTAGCAAAGTGCCTACCTGTGGATTTTGGCCTGTAGCTCAGCCGCCACCTAGGGAAACCTACCAAACCTGTGCATTTCTGAAAACTAGAGACCTTGGGGAATCCAAGATGGGGTGACTTGTGTGGCTGGGACCAGGTTCTGTTACCCAGAATCCTTTGCAAACCTCAAAATTTGGCTAAAAAAACACATGTTCCTCACATTTCTGTGGCAGAAAGTTCTGGAATCTGAGAGGAGCCACAAATTTCCTTCCACCCAGCGTTCCCCCACGTCTCCCGATAAAAATGATACCTCACTTGTGTGGGTAGGCCTAGCGCCCGCGACAGGAAACGCCCCAAAGCGCAACGTGGACACATCACAGAAAACAGACATGTTTTTAGCAAAGTGCCTACCTGTGGATTTTGGCCTGTAGCTCAGCCGCCACCTAGGGAAACCTACCAAACCTGTGCATTTCTGAAAATTAGAGACCTAGGGGAATCCAAGATGGGGTGACTTGTGTGGCTGGGACCAGGTTCTGTTACCCAGAATCCTTTGCAAACCTCAAAATTTGGCTAAAAAAACACATGTTCCTCACATTTCTGTGGCAGAAAGTTCTGGAATCTGAGAGGAGCCACAAATTTCCTTCCACCCAGCGTTCCCCCACGTCTCCCGATAAAAATGATACCTCACTTGTGTGGGTAGGCCTAGCGCCCAAGACAGGAAACGCCCCAAAGCGCAACGTGGACACAACCAAATTTTTGAAGGAAAACAGAGTTGTTTTTTGCAAAGTGCCTACCTGTAGATTTTGGCCTGTAGCTCAGCCACCACCTAGGGAAACCTACCAAACCTGTGCATTTCTGAAAACTAGAGACCAAGGGGAATCCAAGATGGGGTGACTTGTGTGGCTCGGACCAGGTTCTGTTACCCAGAATCCTTTGCAAACCTCAAAATTTGGCTAAAAAAAACACATGTTCCTGACATTTCTGTGGCAGAAAGTTCTACAATCTGAGAGGAGCCACAAATTTCCTTCCACCCAGCGTTCCCCCATGTCTCCTGATAAAAATGATACCTCACTTGTGTGGGTAGGCCTAGCGCCCGCGACAGGAAACGCCCCAAAGCGCAACGTGGACACATCACAGAAAATAGACCTGTTTTTAGCAAAGTGCCTACCTGTAGATTTTGGCCTCTAGCTCAGCCGCCACCTAGGGAAACCTACCAAACCTGTGCATTTCTGAAAACTAGAGACCTAGGGGAATCCAAGATGGGGTGATTTGTGTGGCTCGGACCAGGTTCTGTTACCCAGAATCCTTTGCAAACCTCAAAATTTGGCTAACAAAACACATGTTCCTCACATTTCTGTGGCAGAAAGTTCTGGAATCTCAGAGGAGCCACAAATTTCCTTCCACCCAGCGTTCCCCCACGTCTCCCGATAAAAATGATACCTCACTTGTGTGGGTAGGCCTAGCGCTCGCGACAGGAAATGGCCCAAAACACAACGTGGACACATCACATTTTTTCATAGAAAACAGTGCCTACGTGTGGATTTTGGCCTCTAGCTCAGCCGGCACCTGGGGAAACCTAGCAAACCAGCGCATTTTTTAAAACTAGAGACCTAGGGGAATCCAAGATGGGGTGATTTGCGGGGCTCTGACCAGGTTCTGTTACCCAGAATCCTTTGCAAACATCAAAATCTGGCCAAAAAACACTTTTTCCTCTCATTTCGGTGACAGAAAGTTCTGGAATCTGAGAGGAGCCACAAATTTCCTTCCACCCAGCGTTCCCCTAAGTCTCTCCATAAAAATGGTACCTCACTTGTGTGGGTAGGCCTAGCGCCCACGAAAGGAAATGGCCCAAAACACAACGTGGACACAACATATTTTTTCACAGAAAACAGAGGTGTTTTTTGCAAAGTGCCTACATGTGGATTTTGGCCTCTAGCTCAGCCGGCCCCAGGGGGGGGGAAATGCCCTAAAATAAATTTGACCCCCCACCCCCCCAAACCCCCCCTGCCCAGGTGCGACCCTTGCCTACGGGGTCGCTACCCCTGCGTGACATTGGCGCCAAAAAACAAATTCCCGGTGCCTAGTGGTTTCTGCCCCCTTGGGGGCAGATTGACCTAAAATCGACCAATCTGCCCCCAAAGGGGGCAGAAATGCTCTAAATACAGTTTGCCCCCCAGGGAAGCGACCCTTGTCTGATGGGTCGCTCCCCATCTCTACAAAAACAAAAAAACAAAAAAACATTTGCCCTTGCGACTAGATGTTTCTGCCCCCAGGAATAATAGGCCGATCTGCCCCCAGGGGGGGGCAGAAATGGCCTAAAATAAATTTGCCCCCCCAAAACCCCCCCACCCCCCCACCTCGGAGCGACCCTTGCCTACTGGGTCGCTCCCCCTGCGTGACATTGGCGCCAAAAAACGAATCCCCGGTGCCTAGTGGATGCAGATTGACCTAAAAATCGACCAATCTGCCCCCAAGGGGGGCAGAAATGGTCTAAACACAGTTTGCCCCCCAGGGGAGCGACCCTTGTCTGATGGGTCGCTCCCCATCTCTAAAAAAACAAACAAACTAAAAAAAAAACACTAAAAAAAAATTGCCCTGGCAACAAGAGGTTTCTGCCCCCCCTGGGGGCAGATCGGCCTAATAATAGGCCGATCTGCCCCCAGGGGGGGCAGAAATGGCCTAAAATAAATTTGCCCCCCGAACCCCCCCCCCGTCCCCCCCCCCCGGAGCGAACCTTGCCTACGGGGTCGCTCCCCCTGCGTGACATTGGCGCCAAAAAACAAATCCCTGGTGCCTAGTGGTTTCTGCCTCCTTGGGGCAGATTGACCTAAAATCGACCAATCTGCCCCCAAGGGGGGCAGAAATGGTCTAAACACAATTTTCCCCCCAGGGGAGCGACCCTTGCCTGATGGGTCGCTCCCCATCTCTAAAGAAAACCAAACAAACAAAAAAAAAAACACATTTTTTTTTTGCCCTGGCAACAAGAGGTTTCTGCCCCCCTTGGGGGCAGATCGGCCTAATAATAGGCCGATCAGCCCCCAGGGGGGGGCAGAAATGGCCTAAAATAAATTTGCCCCCCCAAACCCCCCCCCACGCCCCCACCTCGGAGCGACCCTTGCCTACTGGGTCGCTCCCCCTGCGTGACATTGGCGCCAAAAAACGAATCCCCGGTGCCTAGTGGTTGCAGATTGACCTAAAAATCGACCAATCTGCCCCCAAGGGGGGCAGAAATGGTCTAAACACAGTTTGCCCCCCAGGGGAGCGACCCTTGTCTGATGGGTCGCTCCCCATCTCTAAAAAAAAAAAAAAACTAAAAAAAAAACACTCAAAAAAAAATTGCCCTGGCAACAAGAGGTTTCAGCCCCCCCTGGCGGCAGATCGGCCTAATAATAGGCCGATCTGCCCCCAGGGGGGGCAGAAATGGCCTAAAATAAATTTGCCCCCCGAACACCCCCCCCCGTCCCCCCCCCCCCCCGGAGCGACCCTTGCCTACGGGGTCGCTCCCCCTGCGTGACATTGACGCCAAAAAACAAATCACCGGTGCCTAGTGGTTTCTGCCCCCTTGGGGCAGATTGACCTAAAATCGACCAATCTGCCCCCAAGGGGGGCAGAAATGGTCTAAACACAATTTTCCCCCCAGGGGAGCGACCCTTGCCTGATGGGTCGCTCCCCATCTCTAAAGAAAACCAAACAAACAAAAAAAAAACTCAAATTTTTTTTTTGCCCTGGCAACAAGAGGTTTCTGCCCCCAGGGGGGGCAGAAATGGCCTAAAATAAATTTGCCCCCCGAACACCCCCCCCGTCCCCCCCCCGGAGTGACCCTTGCCTACGGGGTCGCTCCCCCTGCGTGACATTGGTGCCAAAAAACAAATCCCCAGTGCCTAGTGGTTTCTGCCCCCTTGGGGCAGATTGACCTAAAATCGACCAATCTGCCCCCAAGGGGGGCAGAAATGGTCTAAACACAATTTTCCCCCCAGGGGAGCGACCCTTGCCTGATGGGTCGCTCCCAATCTCTAAAAAAAAACAAACAAACAAAAAAAAACACAAAAAACAAATTCGCCCTGGCAACAAGAGGTTTCTGCCCCCCCTGGGGGCAGATCGGCCTAATAATAGGCCGATCTGCCCCCAGGGGGGGCAGAAATGGCCTAAAATAAATTTGCCCCCTGAGCCCCCAAGGAGCGACCATTGCCTACGGGGTCGCTCCCCCTGCGTGACATTGGCGCCAAAAAACAAATCCCGGTGCCTAGTGGTTTCTGCCCCTTTGGGGCAGATTGACCTAAAATCGACTAATCTGCCCCCAAGGGGGGCAGAAATGGTCTAAACACAATTTTCCCCACAGGGGAGCGACCCTTGCCTGATGGGTCGCTCCCCATCTCTAAAAAAAAACAAACAAACAAAAAAAAACACAAAAAACACAAAAAACAAATTCGCCCTGGCAACAAGAGGTTTCTGCCCCCCCTGGGGGCAGATCGGCCTAATAATAGGCCGATCTGCCCCCAGAAATGGCCTAAAATAAATTTGCCCCCTGAGCCCCCAAGGAGCGACCATTGCCTACGGGGTCGCTCCCCCTGCGTGACATTGGCGCCAAAAAACAAATCCCGGTGCCTAGTGGTTTCTGCCCCCTTGGGGCAGATTGACCTAAAATCGACCAATCTGCCCCCAAGGGGGGCAGAAATGGTCTAAACACAGTTTGCCCCCCAGGGGAGCGACCCTTGTCTGATGGGTCGCTCCCCATCTCTAAAAAAACAAACAAACAAAAAAAAAAACACTAAAAAAAATTTGCCCTGGCAACAAGAGGTTTCTGCCCCCCTTGGGGGCAGAAATGGCCTAAAATAAATTTGCCCCCTGAACCCCCCCCCCCCCCCCGGAGCGACCATTGCCTACGGGGTCGCTCCCCCTGCATGACATTGGCGCCAAAAAACAAATCCCGGTCCCTAGTGGTTTCTACCCCCTTGGGGCAGATTGACCTAAAAAAATGGTCTAAACCAGAAATGGTCTAAACACAGTTTGCCCCCCAGGGGAGCGACCCTTGTCTGATGGGTCGCTCCCCATCTCTAAAAAAACAAACAAAAACAACAAAAAAAAAAAAAAAGAAAATTGCCCTGGCGCCTACAGGTTTCGGGGGGCAGAAATGGCCTAAAATAAATTTGCCCCCAAACACCCACCCCCCCCACCCCCTGGAGCGACCCTTGCCTAAGGGGTCGCTCCCCTTGCGTGAAATTCACGCAACAAAAAAAACTCCCTGGTGTCTAATGGTTTCTGCCCCCCTTGGGGGCAGATTGGGCTCATCAAAATAGGCCAATCTGCCCCCAACGGGGGCAGAAATGGCCTAAATATAATTTGCCCCCTAGGGGAGCGACCCTTGCCTAAGGGATCGCTCCCCACCTAAAAAAAAAAGAAATCATCACAAAAAAATAAAATAAAAAAAGATCCCTGGTGCCTAGAGGTTTCTGCCCCCCCTGGGGGCAGATCGGCCTAATAATAGGCCGATCTGCCCCAGGGGGGGCAGAAAAGGCCTTCCCCAAAAAATGCCCCCCCTGGGAGCGACCCTTGCCAAAGGGGTCGCTCCCGTTGCGTGAAATTCGCGCTCGAAAACAAACTCCCTGGTGTCTAATGGTTTCTGCCCCCCTTGGGGGCAGATTGGCCTCATCAAAATAGGCCAATCTGCCCCCAAGGGGGGCAGAAATGGCCTAAATATATATTGCCCCGTAGGGGAGCGACCCTTGCCTAAGGGATCGCTCCCCACCTAAAAAAAAAAGAAATCATCATCACAAAAAAAAAAAAAAAGGTCCCTGGTGCCTAGAGGTGTCTGCCCCCCCGGGGGCAGATCGGCCTAATAATAGGCCAATCTGCCCCCAGGGGGGGGGCAGAAAAGGCATTCCTAAAAAAATGCCCCCCCGGGAGCGACCCTTGCCCAAGGGGTCGCTCCCTTTTGCCAATTTCACTGAAAAAAAATATATATCCCTGGTGTCTAGTGGGGTTTCAAAAGCCGGATTGCAAGCAATCCGGCTTTTGAAACCTGTGAGAGACTTCAAAGGGAAGGAAATACATTTCCTTCCCTTTGAAGCCTCTCGGGGCCTCCCCCATGGGATTGAAAAAGAAATGCAAAAGCATTTCTTTTTCAATTGCGCTGGAAGCTCTGCTTCCAGCGCGATGGGGGAGACCCTGTGACTAATCAGCGCGCGCTCGCGCGCTGACGTCACAGGGGGGATTGGGGGGGGGTCGGGGGTGGGAGGGGAAGGGCTTCCCCTTCCATCCCTGACTTGGGGGGGTGGGGGGGAACCCCACAGAGGGAGCGAGAGCGCTCCCTCTGGGCTCTGTGCACAGGACGTAATGGTTACGTCCTGGGCACAGCAGCACTGTGCCTCAGGACGTAACCATTACGTCCTGGGCACAGAAGGGGTTAAAATTCATTATTAAAAAAATGCACTTACCTTAAAATTCGTTGTTCTGGCATTATTTGTTAAGGCAAAATCGTTGTTAAGGCAGTAGTTGTTCTAAAGTTCTTTGTTAAGACCTAGTAGTTTTTCAGGATTCGTTGTTAAGGCAAGTAGTAGTTCCAACGTAGTTGTTCAGGTTGTTTCCCCTCAATTTGTCATCTGTGAAACAGGGATGTTTTTGTGGGGACATAGTAATGGTGGTCAAGATGGTGAGGATGAATAAAATAATTAGGTGAATCAGTGGTGATGAGGTGTGGGTGCTGTGATGTGAGTTGTTGACCGGTGGTGTTGAATGTGTGGGGTATTAATGTATGTGTCGGATGTGTTGTGCAGGTGTGATATGAGTACTATGTGAAGTGTGTAGGGGTGCCTATTCTATGGTAAAGTGTGCGGCCTCTATTTCGTGGTGTATGGCTTTTTGGTTGCAAAGGATTGTGGGGTGTGAAGGGGTGTGTTTTATAGTGCAATGTGAAGGTGTGTCAGGCGTGTGGATGTGTGTCAGGTGTGGGGTTTTCAAACTATCCAATGTGGCGTGGTGTATTACTGTGGTGCCGCCGACTGCTGCGGTTTGCAACGCCATTGGGGTTCGGCCATGGAAGAACCGCTAACTTGATTCGTGGGTCGTAATAAGGTCTGAGGTTTTTTGGCTGTCTAGTGGTGCTGGTGGTGAGACCGCCTCTATCCCGCCCTCCAGAGTCCTGGTGGTTTCAGAATTTTGGCTGTCTTTTGGCGGGCTTGGCTCTGTGACTTGTAATATGGCAGTATGTATGACCGCCAACGTGGCGGTCTTTTGGTGGCCGCTACCGCAGCGGTCTTACCGTCAGACTGCCAAACTCATAATGAGGCCCTATATGCATTAAGCAAGTTTAAAAAATGAGATAAGAAATTGGATTTAGAGGGGTCAAATTCAGTACTTCATCTCCAACCTAACCAACACTAGGGAAAGTCTTGAACGTTGAAGAGGTGAGACTTACTATTCCCACTCTGATGCAAGTAACAACAAGGAAAGTGTTGAACTTTGAAAGGGTTAGATTTATTATTTTTACTCCTATTTAAGCAACAATAGCAAAAATGGAGCTGCTATGTGTACCACTCCCATTCTATTCTAAGTAACAGAGGGAAAGAAAGTGTTTGACTTTGGAGAGGTCAGTGTTACTATTCCCACTCCAACGTAAGCAACAGTTGGAAATGTTTTGGACTCTGGAGGACTCTAACCTGATCAACAGTGTGGAAAGGATTGGACTTTGGAGGGGTCAGATTTATAGTTCCACCTACATAAGCAATAGGGTGAGCGCTCGACTTTGGAGGGGTTAGGGTTTACTATCTCAGTCCAACCTGAGAAACAGTAGGAAAAGTGATGGACTTTGAAGGGATTAGACTTACTATTTCAACTCCAACATAAACAACAGTAGGGAAAGTGCTGGACTGTGGAGGAGTCAGAACTACTATTCCCACTCCAGAGTAAGTAACCGGAGAGAAAATATTAAACCTTAGAAAGCTCAGGTTTAATTTTCCCTATCCAAAATGAATAAAAATATATTACATATATATAAAGTAAAAACTATAACACATTTATATATTCACAAATTTAAAAAAACTACATTATATAATTGTTTAATAGCATTAAAAACTAAGAACATTAAATTTCCACATAAAATTATATTCAAAACTATATCAATGAAGACATTTACAAAATAAATGTAAAATACTTCCCACTCAAAAAGCTTAAAATGCCAACAACCACAAAAACAATTTAGATTATTAACAGAAAGAACAAAAGCATATATTATTTTAATATGTAATAAAACTATAAAATTAATTATTGTAGAAACAACGTATAAACAATAAAGCTAAATAATATACAAACAATTAAAAACAATTAAGTATTTAATACAATCAACTATCTAATTGACAAATTAAAACAATAACACCAAATTGTTAAAATTATCTATTAAGTAACTAAATCATGACATATTTAATTATCTAATTAAGAAGTTAAAACTTATAAAACAAAGCTTCAGCCTATTCCCGTACAAACTCCCTTTCCACTCCCCTACAAACCCAATAAATCTGCCAAAAAGATATAAAATAAAAAACCTTAACGTTTATTAGCAAGTGAAATTAAATTAAATCACACAAAAATAATTAAGCATGCTTGACATTAAAATAATAACAAATTGTAACACAAAAACAAATATACCTCAACTGAATAATTAAATTGATCTACAATTATATTTGATAAAAAAACTATATAAAAGACATTAAAACTACATTATTACCTTTTACATTCTTCCCCAAAATATTTTTGCCATCACAATATTTTTGCCACACTATTTGTGGCTCACGATATTTTTTAAACAACATTTTGACAGACTACCCCAGTAAGACTACTGAAACCTGTCTGCTGTTTAAACCTTGAACCTGAGCTCTAGCAGTGCTGTAAGAGGCCATGCAATCTGTTTAGTCTGCAACCTGAGATTGTGAGGTTTCAGTTTTTCCTACTTTTCCCCTTCAAAGGCAATTATCAGCTATATCATATGATTCAGAATCTCCTCAGAAGGGGCAGAGTGCAACAATTAAAGGAAGTGTAAAGTAGAAGTAAATATGATAGCAAGAAAGGATGAAGTTGCATTTTCTGAATATCTTGTATAGATGCCTTTTTAGACATTTTTAAGGAAAATGTGCTGGAAAATGCACCACTTTGTTGCTTTTTTCTCAACATTTACTTTGAGCATTCAAAACATGAATACTATTTAGTCAGGGTTGTTTGGCACACCATGAAAGTAATGAAATGTTTCCTCAGTAGCCATTCAGAACGTGTGGCTTTTAGCAATTTCTTGTTTAATTAGTGTTGTAAAATACCACACATTTTGTTAAGGTGCAATTTAGGCTAGTACTTGCACCCCATCCTTTATGAAGCCACCTGCTCAGATTCTCTGCGACAAAAGGAAGGTGCTAATTCTTTTATTTCCAAGCAGTACATACTTATATTGATCTCTCTGAATTGTTGAGAACAGATGAGGATCTGCTAACATTTTGATTATTGTTGGAAACGAATATTCCAATTGCACACAATCTTTTTATCTGCAGAAATTTAAACCTAAGAAGGTTGAGCAATTTCTAGACTTTGCTGTAACAACATAATACCACTGCATACCAGAGTCTTTTTTCAGTGCTGTCTGAAATCCTATTTGGGCAAAATGGTGTAATTCAAGAAGACTTGTTAACATTCACAAAGTTCTCAAACAGAATCACATGATAAGACCCACTGGCAACTTTGGTAGTGGTCATTGCAGTTGCCACAGCTTTGAAGTATCATTTAGTTGAAACCATCAACCACATTTCAGCCCTGTCAGTGAAAATGGCATCATCTAGAAATTGAACTCCTTCTTCTTCATCATCTGTAGAGAAGAACATTGCGTCTCATTTGTTGCGACATGAAATGTGGAGATTTTGTTTTTTATTAAAGTGAAATCCTGTCATTGAAAGCTACACATTAGTGATCAATGCAAGTTTTAGGTGGAGCCAGAGAAGCTTTAGCTTTCTCTTCAGCCTCATGTAATTGAAAACAAAATCATAAATTAAAATACATAGATATATACATAGAGGGACTTAGGGGCTATTCACAATTTGGTGTGCTCAACTGTCATTCACTGATTGCTCCCTTCCACCACATCTTACAGGTTGAGGTAATGGGTCAGCCTACTTCTACCTTTAGCTCTCGTGTTATGTGGCTAATGGAATTTTGCCTGATAGCGTCCATTTTTGCCTTAAGAGAAGTGCACTTGAGTGTCAGACCAGTGGTCAAATACTTTACTTTGCTCATGCTTTTTTTCTCTCCATGGTTGACCTTTTTGGAGTTTTTGTATGTCATCCATATGTTTAAACTATGTCTTCAGGTTACAGTAATGAAAGTCAATATCACCTATTATTTTGAGACAAAAATAATCATATTTTTGCAATGTGATATAGGTTTTTAAACCTCATCTGAGTTTCCCCACTAAGAAGTCACATTTTGTGCTTTTAAAATTATAGAGATGGCTATTACCAGACCCTGTTTGGACGACCACAGAACAAACAGGACTATTGAAACTTAGCTGTGATGGTTGAGGTTATGTGCAATTGAAGTCCTGAGATATGTCCTCCTATGGCTTTCCAAAACCGGGCCAAGCTTGACCCTTTTCATTCTTGACGCTCAGGATAGTAAGGGCAAGCAGTGACAAACTTCTCCAGGAGGCAGTGTGCAAGACTTCATAACACAACAGATAACTAACAGACTCAATGACCTAATGTCCAACTTACTGCTTAGCTTGTATATAAATAGAAAGTACATTAACAACACAGCAGAACTAAGTAGTATATAATTCAATTGAGACAGTGTAGAAGATTGAAAACTGTGGGGCTCATTCCGAGTCCGGCGGGCGGAAACCGCCCAAAGACCGCACCGCGGTCAAATGACCGCTGGGGTCATTTTGACTTTCCCGCTGGGCCGGCGGGCGATCTCCAGAAGATCGCCCGCCGGCCCAGCGGGAAAGCCCCTGTAACGAGGAAGCCGGCTCCGAATGGAGCCGGCGGAGTTGCAGGGGTGCGACAGGTGCAGTAGCACCCGTCGCGATTTTCACTGTCTGCATAGCAGACAATGAAAATCATGGTGGGGCCCTGTTAGGGGGCCCCTGCACTGCCCATGCCAATTGCATGGGCAGTGCAGGGGCCCCCAGGGGCCCCACAACACCCGTTCCCGCCATCCTGTTCCTGGCAGGTTTTACCGCCAGGAACAGGCTGGCGGGAAGGGGGTCGGAATCCCCATGGCGGCGCTGCAAGCAGCGCCGCCATGGAGGATTCCCTGGGCCAGGGGAAAACCGGCGGGAAACCGGCGGGAAACCGGCGGGAAACCGGCGGGAAACCGCCGGTTCCCCTTTTCTGACCGCGGCTTTACCGCTGCGGTCAGAATTGCCCTGGAAGCACCACCAGCCTGTTGGCGGTGCTTCCGTTGCCCTCCACCCTGGCGATTTCAAACCGCCAGGGTCAGAATGAGGGCCTATGTGTCATCAAACAATGAGGTGCTACAACCCCTTTTTCCTGGTATTCTGTTGACATTCCCATTCCTCCCAATGTGACTGATATCTCATATCTATAGTCCACAACACACTACAGGTTTAAGCAGGATTAATCACAGGTATAGTATACACTCACAGGTCAAATGTGCAACTAAGTTCAATGTCCCTTTACCCTTCAGCAAAACGTTTTAGCTTGCACTACAACATTTTACCTCATGGTTATCGTAGCAGTTCCCACATTGTGACAGATGCGGTCTAGGCTCCTGCCTTCATGGCAGCAACTTCAGTCCTGTGAAGGTCACACCAGCAGCCACACTTGGGACAAAATTTGTGAAAGTAAGTGGTGAGGCAGATCTATGTGGCAGAACTTGTGTTCCACTGAAGTGGCACTCCAGGACTGCTGCAGACAGGTGTGTTGATGTGGCAGTTGTAGACTTCAGACCAAATCACTTTAGGTCAGAGGCAGCCTCCCGGCCAATCAGAGCTTCCCTCTTTGGCAACGCTGGCAACAGCAGCACTAGTCTCACTAGTTTGTGGCAAACTACTGTGCAACACAAGAAACTTGTTCTGATACAGTCAAACTGAAATGGCACAAAATGATGGGGTGCCTCTATAACACTCTTCACTGCTGGCTTCACTTTCTAGCCTTTCTCTGGGTGCTCCTTACTGCCTGAACATGTATGGGTTCTCCTCCTGAACACTTTCTACTGCAGGGTCGGGCATACTCCTCCCTTTTATCAGAAGACAGGCAGGTTTCTAGGCACATCAGGCAGACTCTCAGCTTTTCAATGAAAAAGTGCAGGCTTCAGGGGATTTCCCCTCACTTCTGGGAAACCTGCTGTCACACAGTCATCAGCCATGGATTTGCAGTAGCTCTTCTGTGAAACACTCCCTTTCTTGTGCATGAATAACTTGGGACTGGAGTAAAGTGGAGTGATTTGGATCCCACTTTTATACACATTTTCCAGACAGGGGATGGGTATCCCCTGTCTAAGATTTCACACTCTGTTTTGGTTTATTCTCTTTTAAATGCCATTATGAGGCTGGTTTACAGAAGCAGCCTATGTGCAAGGTGATGGCTCTAACAGTAGGTAGCAATGGGACTGGCTCCAAGTAGAAGTGTCCATAACAGTGGCACAATGAAGTGTGAGATCGCTGCACCTGGCTGTAATCAGCCTTCCTGAATCAGTAATCAGGGACAAGCAAAAGTACAGGGCCATCCTAAAAACCTCTTCACCTTGAACAACAGAAAGTGCAATCTCATCCTTCACCCTCACGCCTCCTAATTGCAATGTTCATGAAGAACTAATCAACAGCCCTTTGCTACCAAGATCCTCAGTGAATTTCTAAAGGAAACTCTTTCTCCAGCCTCTTCCACTTCATTGTCTTAGTATCTACCTTCCAGCTTCAGGAATGCAGGCAATAAACTTCTACTTTCTGGGGGAAGGTGTCCTTATCCTTCATCTTGCTGTGATACCCCAGTCTGCCTGTGCTTTATCTTCTCTGTTGTCATCACTATTTTTCAATGAGGCAGATGCCATGCAGTCTGCTATGTGCTTATTTTACATGCTGTACTGAGTGTTTAATTTAAAAGGCATGCTATGCCCTTTAGTTTATGTGCACTCTAAACAAATCTGTTCAATGAAGTACAAGTACCCTATATTTTTGTGAAAACAACATACACTGCTGAACAATCAATAAAAGTCTTCTGTTTCCTGTTGTCCTTGTTTTCTGCTAGAATGTCTGGCATTTTTGTTTGTACAAAGGCTGCTGACAACTTATATTCTAACTAGCAATTAAAGACCTCTGTTTCCTGTTGTCCCGGTTCCCTGCTACAGTGTCTGGTATTTCATTTGTGTTTGTACAAAGACTGCTGACTAATTAAGGGCCTCTGTTTCCCACCCCTGTTTTCTGCCAGAGACTGTCTTCTGATTGGCTGGCAGCACTCTCACGTGCATGAAGGCTTGCAACCTCTCTTCAAATCCAGTCCCTTCGAGATAACTTTCTATAATCTTGAAGCCTAGAACCTTGTTGTTCAGCCAGTATCAAGCTCCCACTTGCCCTGGCAATGACCATCATTCTCTCACTGCCACACAGCCCTCCAAGTACTACAGACCTCAGGTTACTCTCCTAGGCAGGAACCTTTCATTTTTGGTTTATCCTTTCTTCAAAGACACACTTAAAGTTTGACTTAGGAAGTTCTACTAGAAAGCATTCCTGTACGGTTGATTAAAGTAATTGTGTTCTTTTGTCAAGGAATATGTATCCTGGCAAAATGAGGATGCCATACAACTAGAACCTGAAGGATCCTACTCAAAAGGATTAACAAACATATGTCATTCTTTCCATGGGAGCTCCGGGTACACCAGAACCCTCTCTCTCTTTCACTCTCTCTCTCTCTCTATATATATATAAATATATATCTCCCTCTCTCTCTCTTGCTCCCTATCCACATTACCCAGAATCAATCACTGGTGTCAGTTGTCTCTTTTGATACTAAAGATTACCCCTAGGGGAAGTGGTGGAAGGTCTTTGCTAACACAGTAGTCCTGATAATTCAGGTCAGTGGTGATTGGTGTGACATTTGCACCATGTTAAAACTAGTGGATCCAAAGTGGAGCTTACTAGCCCTGGTGCTAGGAATCATACAAAACACAGGATGCCAGAGCAAGTTTCTTGGTTTCATATAACAACAACACTATACATGAGAGGAGCCAGTAGGTGTGCCTCACCTTAATACAGAGAAAACGTCTGATCACACAATAGATTCAAAGAACACTGTACACATCCACCACTACTTTATTTGATACACTCAGGACATGGACAGTAGTTTAATGTCCACTATGAGTACATGATTGATGTACCCCTCCAGGTCAAAAAATAGGCTCTGTAATTCAGATTACCTGGGGCAGGCCTAGGGGCCAGATGTAGCAAAGGATTTGCGCGTCGCAAACGGCGAAAATCGCCGTTTGCGAGGCGCAAATGCCTCTTTGCTATGCAGAAATGCATATTGCGAGTCGGGACCGACTCGCAATATGCATTTCAGAATCGCAAATAGGAAGGGGTGTTCCCTTCCTATTTGCGATTCGGAGTGGCATGCAATACCATTTGCGACCGCATATGCGGTTGCAAAGGGTGTCGCAGTTACCATCCACTTCAAGTGGATGGTAACCCACTCGCAAATTGGAAGGGGTCCCCATGGGACCCCTTCCCCTTTGCGAATGGACCCAATACTATTTTTTCAGGGCAGGTAGTGGTCCAAGGGACCACTACCTGCCCTGAAAAAATACCGAAACTTAAGGTTTCGTTTTTTTTTTAAGTGCAGCTCGTTTTCCTTCAAGGAAAACGGTCTACACTTAAAAAAAAAAAACTGCTTTATTGAGAAAGCAGTCACGAACATGGAGGTCTGCTGACGACAGCAGGCCTCCATGTTTGCGAGTGCCTAGACTCGCTATGGGGCCGCAATTTGCGACCCACCTCATTAATAATAATGAGGTGGGTCATTGCGACCCCATAGCGACTCGCAGACGGTGTCTGAGACACCGTACTGCATACCAATTTGCGAGTTGCAAATTGCGAGTCGCATGGACTCGCAATTTGCAACTCGCAAATTTTCTTTTTGCTACATCTGGCCCTAGGTGTCTGCACACACACTACTTAAGAGTGATGTTACAGTTAAAATAACAGTCAGGATATCATTTTTGTACTGTATTGGGTACTCAGGGCAGGAATACACCATGCAATGCAGGGGTAATTCTCTTTCCAACAGCTAATATTTTAATCAAAATATTTTATTTTAGGTAAAGGCTTATTTTCTTTTTTTTCTTTGTTTTATATTTGTGGCATATGCTTGCAATAAAAATGTATAGAATAACCATCACACCAGCATTCCAAGGCTAGCCATTAGGCTTTGCAACTGCTTCATTCGCCTTCATTTCCTTTGTGGCTTTTTCATAATTAAAACAAATGCAAGGCAATCTATTATTTTTTTAAAAAAAGAATAATGTTTTCAAACAAGCACGACTATTCAGCAAAAATACCTCTTTAAAAAAATGAAATCATTATTTATAACAAGCATTTATAAACCCAGGAGATTTGACATGTAGCTTAGTGTGCCTTCAATGACTGGGGACTTTAGACCTTATAGTCTGTTGCAAGCATGACAGAAGTCTTGCCTGGTGTGTTACAAGTGCATTACACCCTACAGGATATCCACCACATTTTGATGGAGTATCCTGTTCGCCAGATTCTGCAAAATGCCCTTTGTGTGGTGTCTGACTTGTGAGGATAGGTGAGTTGATTAATAGGAAAATGAGTCAACCATTGGAAGAACAGATAAATAAGTTGATGCATTGATGACTCAGAATACATTCGAAAAAAACGTATCTGTAAGTGGTATGGGAAAGAGACGCAGATAGGAGAGAAAGAGAGGGGCCCCCTTTTACTTGCTTATACCCGTGCAGGCAAATATTTTTTCCTTTGCACCTATTTCCATGTGTATGTATATATGTATGTGTCTAGTGGTGTGGCAGCCTGCGTGTCTTGATGCTTGGTTTCTGTACGTATGCACATGGGCATGCAAGTAAAGTGTGTGCATGTATGAGGCTGTATCCTGGATGTGTGTTTGGCACTGTGTTTATCATGTATGGTTTTATATGAACGTGCTTATGTATGTTTGTGTATACGTATTTATGTATTGTATATGTGTCCCATTCTGCTCACAAATAGAACAGTTCCGTTTCAGAGGCAGTACATACATTCACAAACAACACTAATGCATAAAAGTTGACTGAGCAACATATTTAGGGCACAAGTGCATAGGATATTAATATACTGCGGAGCTTGCAAAAGAAACTTGAAGGCAGAACCCAATGTTCTGCATTTTACCTGCAGTAGTTGTACATAGAGTACACCTTTCTGTGGTACTCATGAATCGCAGGGTAAAAAGTATTGCACTTAAAACATGGGTACACAGTAAAATATGATGTACCACTTGAGGAAGTTATTTCTCTTTTGGATTATATGTGTACATTAGCATGAAGCTATTACTGTTAATACAAAATAGTTATGATGTGTTTTGATGTAATGTTCTAGCTTGGAATAAACTAGGCCTCAGTCCTCAACTCCATCTAGGAAATATGGCTGCCATTTCATAATTTTTATTGTATATTTATACTTCTCATTTGACACCGCAACAGCAAAAGGTGCACTGTTTCTTTGGTAATGAGTTACTGTTCTCGAAGACATTACGGAGGAAGTCTATTAGTTACTTTCAGCGCCCTGTCTGGCCGTTCACTAAAGACTGTACAACCATGAGTCTTTATGTTTTTTATTATAACATTTTTGTTCCATTATCTACTGTGACATTCGGTCAAACATTAGCAGATAGTGCTCACATGGTAGGTTTACATGACGTTTTAAAATACTATACTGTAATTTGTCCTTGAATGGACACATTTCATCTTCTAATGCTGACTGTGCTTTTTCCATAATTTCTGTACAAGAAATATAACAACACTGGATTTAGGGGTGAGTCAGAATCTTTTCTGGCCTATCGAGATGCTGCCCTTTTCTCTGTCGATTTGCTGCACATTTGGGAGTCTATTTTTTATTTTACTTTTGTTGCCTTGTTTTCCATCACTGATAGCCTTTATGGCAATTGTTTTCTTATGTCCTACGCTTATGTCCTAATGGAGCCTCATTTTCATTTTTCTGTATTGCAATGAAATTTTGTAATGTTGTTGCCTGTGGATTTGTAGAGAGCGACTAATCATCTATGAGGGTATCCAGGTACTGAGTTAGGCAGGCCTGACGTGGAAGGTGGGGATCATGCGTGTTCCATCTGGAAGAGCCATGTCTTCAGGTTCCTTCGGAAGCCCATGAGGGAGAGGGAGGTTCTGACATGTTGCAGGAGGTTGTTCCAAGTCTTGGCTGTGAGATATGAGAAGGAGCATCCTCTGCGTCTGGCCTTTTTAGGGAGAGGGAGGTGTGCTCTTGCCTGGGATGTAGATCAAAAGTGTTTGGTGGGTTGGTAGAAGTTGAGGGGATGGGTTAAGCTCCGTTGGGCCGGTAGTGTTCAGAGCTTTAGATGTGGTGAGTTTTTTAACTTACATCTCTCCTACTGGGAACCAGTGGAGATTGTTGAGGTGAGGAGGGATATGGTTATTTTGCAGAATGTTCAGGAAGAGACTCGCAGCAGCATTATGGGTGGTTTGGAATCGGCATAGAACATGGACTTGGATTCTGAATTGGATGGCATTTCTGTAATCAAGCCTGGGTGACCGTTCATTTGGTGTTAAGTGGCTTGAAACTCTTGCGTAGCATTAATGGGCTGTGGAAGCATTATGAGGCAACAGAGTTGATCTGTCTACTCATGGAGAGGTTGGTGTCAGGATGAGCCAAGTTTCTTGCATTGATCCGAAAGGGTGGATGGAGGGCCCAAGTTCAGAAGGTCACCAAGAGGAGTTCCAGGGGGAGTAGTTGTTGCAGAAGAAAGGACTTCGATTTTGTCTGCATTGAGCTAGCAGCAGTTGTTTTTCATCCAAGCAGCAACGTAGCTCATGAAGTTGGCAAAGTTTGCTTTGGCGGTGCCGGTTGAGTCACTAAGAGAGAGGATGAGCTGTGTGTCATCGGCGTAGGTTACTATGTTGATGCAGGGGGCTCTGACGATGTCCACGAGGGGTGTCATGTAGACGTTGAAGAGTGTTGGGCTGAGCAACGTTCCTTGAGTGACTCCACAGATGGGTTTATTGGGGTCTGAGGTGTAAGGGGGAAGTCTAACTCATTGATTTCTTTCCTTCAGGAAAAAGTATATTCACTTGAGCACCAGTCCACAGATACCCATGCGCTGAAGCTTTCCGATTAGTGAGTTGTGGGGGACCATATCAAAAGCTCTGTAGAAGTCAAGGAGGATGAGTGCGGCCATTTCTCCTTGGTCAAGGATGCTTCTGATGTCATTGGTGGCTGCAATGAGGGCTTTTTCTGTGCTGTGGTTGGTGCAAAAGGCAGATTTAGAGCTGTCTAGGAGTTGTTGGAGTTCTAGATGGTTTGCGAGTTAGTTATTAATGGTTTTCTCCATGACTTTAACTGTAAAAGGTAGAAACAAGATGGGTCTGTACCTACTGAGGATGTTGGGGTTGGCTGTTAATGTCTTCAATAGGGCAGTGACTGCTGCATTTTTTCAGCAAGACAGAAACGTGGTAGTGATTATGGAGATGTTGATGATAGCGGTGGGTGTGAGGGAGATGATGGTTTTTCCAAGGCTGTATATGAAGCAGGGGCATGGGTCTAATGGGTTTAAGGGGCTCCAGAGTGGATGATATTCATCAGGGAAATGGTGTCTTTATTCGAGAAGGGCTTCCAGTTGCTTAGCTGCTGTTTGGTGATGAGGAAGGTGTCCTGCTGGGCGATAGTATCTGTATGCTGTGGGTCAAATATGTTGTAGGTCTTGACAATCATCTGAAGAAGTTTGAGAGGTCGTTGCAGGGTGCATGGGATGGGATAATGTCATTGTTGAAAGCATCAAGGTTGAAGAACTCCTTGATGATGGTGAAAAGTTCTTTGGCATTGTTGCGGCTGGCTTTGGGTCTGAGAGTTAGGGCCTTTTTCTTTGAGTGTCATAGTCATTAGTGGTAGGGATTTAGGGTAGCCTTTGTATGTGGATCTTGTGGTGGTGTTTTTCGGGTCTCTATTTTATCTCAAGTTGTTTGTAGTGGTGCTTAGACTCCCTGGGGTTGTTTGTGTACCAGCTGGGTTGTTTGTTGTTTTTGGAGGTCTTGTTTCTGGTAGGAACAATGCAGTTGGCACAGTTGGTGAGGTATTTATCATTCATTGAATCAACGAAAAACAGATTTGGTGAATGTATGAGGAAAATCACCTCCTGGGTGTCATTCAATTGCCTAGAAATGAATGGAGATAAGGCAGAGATCCTGCTATTTGGCAAGGCCCATGCTCAGGAAGGAATTCTAGTAGTACATATTAGGAAAGTCCTCACTCAGGCACTCATTGTAAGCAGCTTGGATTACGGCAATGCCATTGTGGTTGCAGCGAATGAGTCACTACACTCTAAGCTGCAGGTGGTCCTTAATACTGCTGCCTGTTTGGTTTGTAAACTTCCTCCTCCGTCTCCATTGGACCCCACACTGAATTTCTCCAATGGCTCCTTGTGAGAAAGCACTCTCTATTCAAGCTCCTGTGCCCAATTCACAAAACTCTGTTTGGAAAGGTCCCTCTCTATCTTCAAGAGAAACTCAGACCATATCTTCATACTCCGAACCTGAGATCCAAAGGCCAATTTATGCTATGCCCTTGACTCATACATACAACCAAATATGGTGGGTGATATTTTCCCTACCTTGCTCCCCACCACTGGAACAGACTGCCTTTTCATACTTAACCCTTGTCTGATTTTGCATGTTTTAAAAAAAGTTACTCGAGACTTGGCTCCTCTTCTTCCTAATTTTACACTCAATCACCAATAGATCCCCTTTAGGGGAGATCTGTTTGTGCTTTGTTAAATCTCAATACCATAACATCACATTTATTGAAGAGATTGGTGTCGACATTGAGGTTTCTAATGTGGATGGGTCGGCGTTCCTGTAGAGTCTTGGTCTAGTTTTCTTCTGATATTGGTGCTTTGGGTTTTTCTGGTAAGCTGGCTTGGCAGGCAGGCATCTTGAAATGTATGATGTACAATTTTAATAAACCTTCATGTTTTTCTAAATTTCTGGTCTCAAACTACCTTTTTGAATCAGTCCTTTCTTATTGGCTGAATTTTGAAATGCTGTGCTGAATCTTGTCTCTGGGGACATAGGCGGTCATTCTGACCTGGGCGGGCGGCCGTAGCCGCCCGCCACGCGGTTACCGCCATATGGCCGCTCCGCGGTCAAAAGACCGCGGCGGCCATTCTGGCTTTCCCGCTGGGCCGGCGGGCGACCGCCAAAAGAGCGCCCGCCGGCCCAGCGGGAAAGGCCCTGCAACAAGGAAGCCGGCTCCGAATGGAGCCGGCGGAGTTGCAGGGGTGCGACGGGTGCAGTTGCACCCGTCGCCATTTTCACTGTCTGCTAAGCAGACAGTGAAAATCTTTATGGGGCCCTGTTAGGGGGCCCCTGGACTGCCCATGCCAGTGGCATGGGCAGTGCAGGGGCCCCCAGGGGCCCCACGACACCAGTTCCTGCCATCCTGTTCCTGGCGGTAAAAACCGCCAGAAACAGGATGGCGGTAAGGGGGTCGGAATCTCCATGGCGGCGCTGCTTGCAGCGCCGTCATGGAGATTCAGCCCATGCAGGCGAAATCCGGCGGGAAACCGCCGGATCCCCTTTTCTGACCGCAGCTTTACCGCCGCGGTCAGAATGGGCTGGGAAGCACCGCCAGCCTGTTGGCGGTGCTTCCGTGGTCCCCGCGGAATGACCCCCATAATGCCTCACAGTTCTTGAGATTAACAACATACCCTACCCCACAATTTAGGCACCACTATCATGCAGATTACTTAAGAAATAGCGTGCCCGCACACTTAAGTACATTGTACATAGTGTGGTTTTTACATTATACTACACCTCTCTGAATAACAAAAGCAGATCTGATAAAGTGTACTTGTGGAAGTTAAATTGGTGAGGAGACTTCCAGTGTGAAACTTGCCAATATCTTTAATGGATGGTAGAATTTCCACTATCAAAACTTGGCACTGGAAATGAATCTCCAAAATGGTGATACATTGCTGATGCTCATATATCTACTCTCAGTAACTTGTTGCAGAGTCTCCCACCGTGTTAGCGACACTATACTTAGGCCCTGATTATGAGTTGGTGGGTCATTTCCGACCGTGTGTAAACGGGAGTTAGAATTACGAGTTGGTACTATTTAACACATCTGCTAATTCTCCGATGGGTTAAATACCTAAACCTTTGTTAAATTTCAAAATGTCAGACCTGCCAAAATTCAACAGGGAAAAGCATACATTATTTACTATGTCATGCGGAGTTTGGTGTGTTAAACACCATAACCGCCACGTCATTCCCCACCAACTCATAAATTGTGTTATTTATTACACTCTATAAATAACCTATCCCATGGTATTGTTAATTATCAGGTGCGATAAATAACACCTAGTCATTGATTATAGCGTGTTAAAACCTATCACCATTTCCATGGTAGTCTTTCAGATACTTGGCGGCGGATCAGCCACTTAGGTCAGGTAGCTGTACTGCCACCATTTCTAGGTGGCACTTTGGAGGACAGATCCAGAGGAGTTTCCAGTGGAGGAACATCTGATATTAAACTAACTTTATATATGACAGACCATCAACTAGTGAAGTGGACAGTGAATCCATCTGCTAGGAGGTAAATTCTCCATTAAACCTGCCTCTCAATCAGACTGTCAGTATTATCGTGTGTCATTTGGACATCCTCGAAGCCTCCTTTTTGTTCATGTAAAGCGCCTGTAGTGTCAGTGCCACTGGTAGACTGGGTGCTTGGGTCTGGCAAAGTGTAGTGTGGGAAAGTATTTTCTATTCATAATGAAACTATATTTGGATCTATGTCTGGCACTATAGATGAAGCAGAAAAGTAACAACATGTCTAATGAGACTACTAATTCTGTTTGGATTAATACAGATCTCTCACCCTCCCATCACCTTCCATAACAGGGTGTAGGTTGCCCAAGGATTGAATGTGCGACAAGTAATCTTCACACATTTATCCTTTCATCTTCTTTGACATCCCTAACATCTGTTTTTAAACACCTATTCACAAGCTAAAGAGGAAAAGTGGCATCATTATGTTTATAGGCCGATGTAGATTCCTGTTATACTGAGTGGAAGAGGTGAATTGATATATTTATTGGAAAGCCCCTCATCCCAGGCACCAGTTCTCTCTGATCCTGTACATTAGCAGTAGGGTAATAATCCAGATATTGTAGCTGTGGTTGCCATGGATGAGTAATCCATGCCAATAAATGAATATTAACATAAAAGTGGAATTACAAAAAGTCAAAATTGCACGTTTGACGAAGACGCTTGGAACGGCCAGCTTGAAGGCGGGACTGCTTTCAATCAACTTTTTTCAGCCCTAGAACTCCAGGCCTTTGATTACGCACATATTTAATGAAGCCAGTTGCAGAGCTCCCCAGCTGTGAATATTGTACAAATGGAAACACAGGTGTAAGAGGGAGGGGGCCGAGGTGGTCAGGAAGCACAGAATTATCCATTAATATTTTATTTCAATAACATGGCGTGCACACCCCATAACGCATAACAGTGCTTCTCAACCTTTCCAGCATCATTCTCCGTAAATAATTGTTCTGACCTGCTCCTTCACCCACCCGCGTCTGGTGAACTTCAGCACAAGTGGTGTGTAAACACCAGCTCCATAATGAAACAAGCGAGCAGAGCTAGGAAGGGCTCTTCATGTAAAAAATAAAATGTTTTTCAAATGTGACCAAATGGTGCATTTTACAGCTCTGTTTGCCTAATACCTTGGCACACATCCATTGCTTTGCAGGCAGTTCTAAGGGAGCTCACGAATGACTTTAGTACCTCAGCATCTGGCACAGTACCCAAAAAACTGATTCTTTTACGGTGGCAGATTTTGGCCTTTAGAAACTGCAAATGTGATAGAAGCACTGACAGGATACACAGAAGACGAATGTATGTTACACAGTACTGAGCAGTGCCTGATACTCTGTGCCACTATTTTCATAGATTTTTTTAGTTTTGTGTAGCACAGTCATAATCCTGAGGAAGGCAGTGGAGTCTCTAGGGGCCAGATGTAGCAAAATTGCAAATTGCGACTTGCAATTTGCGAGTCCTTCCGACTCGCAAATTGCAAGTCGCAATTTGCAATGCAGAACGGTGTCTCAGACACCGTCTGCGAGTCGGTATGGGGTCGCAAAGACCCACCTCATTAATATTAATGAGGTGGGTCGCAAATTGCGGCCCCATACCGACTATGGGCACTCGCAAACAAGGAGGCCTGCTGTAGTCAGCAGACCTCCATGTTCGTAACTGCTTTTAAATAAAGCAGATTTTTTTTTTTTAAGTGTAGCCCGTTTTCCTTAAAGGAAAACAAGCTGCACTTAAAAAAAAATCCGAAACCTTTAGTTTCGGTATTTTTTCAGGGCAGGTAGTGGTCCCTTGGACCACTACCTACCCTGAAAAAATAATTTGTGGTCCATTCACAAAGCTTCCAATTTGCGAGTGGGTTACCATCCACTTCAAGTGGATGGTAACTGCGACACCATTTGCGACACCATATGCGGTCGCAAATGGTATTGCATACCACTGCGAATCGCAAATAGGAAGGGAACACCCCTTCCTATTTGCGATTCGGAAATGCATTTTGCGAGTCGGTCCCGACTCGCAAAATGCATTTCTGCATAGGAAAATGCGATTTGCGACTCGCAAACGGCCATTTTTGCCGTTTGCGACTCGCAAATCCTTTCCTACATCTGGCCCTCAAAGTCATATTTAGGGGGCACACTTTGGACCAACGATGAAACTGGTGGATCCATCTACAAAAGTCGATTGTGAAAGTGCGTATTCTCATGTGTGGTTGTAGTTAGGAAAAGTTAATGTATTATTTCTATGCAAAAACAACTTAAACTACACAAATATAAGAAATGTTAAAGTTATAGCTATAACTTTACATTATAATTTGCACCCCTCCCAAAAGTTACTATAACGCGTGCACCTGCATGCACAATGTTGGGGACTCCCTAGCCACAGTAAATGAGTTGCTGTAGAGTGTTGTGGCGTACAGTGTTGTGACATACAGTAATGTAACGTACAGTGTCATGGCATAGTGTTGTGGCGTACAGTGGAGTGGCGTAGAGTTGGTGTGTCGTATAGTGGAGAGGCGTGGAGTTGGTGTGTCGTATAGTAGAGTGGCTTGTGGTGAAGTGACGTGCCATAGAGTAGAGTTGAGTAGTATGGGCATAAAGTGAAATGCCATAAAGTGGAGCGGCAAAGAGTAGAATGTAGGAGAGTGAAGTGTCCCAGAGCAGAGTAAAGTTGAGTAGAGTGCAGTGTTGTAGAGTGGAGTAGAGTGTTGTACAATGTGTTAGAGCGGCATAGAGTGTCATAGAGTGGAGTGGAATAGAGTGGGTTGAGTGGAGTTACATAGAGTGGACTACAGTGTAGTAGAGTCAAAAACTGTCATAGAGTACAGTGGACAAAAGTGGCTTGGAGTGGCATAGAGGGAGTTTTGTAGCAAGGTTGTACAGTGGAGTAGAGTGTTGTAGAATGCCATAGAGTGGAGTAGAGTGGAGTAGAGTGGCATAGAGTAATGTGGCAAAGAGTGGAAGGATGTGGAGTAGAGTGGCATAGAATGGAGTGGCATAGAATGTTGTGGCGTAGTGTTGTAGCAGAGAGTGTTGTGACGTAGAGTGGAAAGGTGTAGGGTGGAGTGGCATAGAGTGGGGTGGCATATCATACAGTACAATAGAATGGTGTAGAGTGGAAGGGGGTGTTGTAAAGTGGAGTGGTGTGTCATAGAGTGGCAAGTTGTAGAGTGTCTTACAGTGGAGCAGCATAAAATGAAGTTGCTTAGAGTTGAGTGACATGTCGTTTAGTGGAGTAACGTGTCATAGAGTGGAGTGGCGTATT
Organism: Pleurodeles waltl; assembly: GCF_031143425.1. Taxonomy (NCBI): domain Eukaryota; kingdom Metazoa; phylum Chordata; class Amphibia; order Caudata; family Salamandridae; genus Pleurodeles; species Pleurodeles waltl. The sequence goes on from NC_090439.1 coordinate 856,835,505, forward strand.
GTACAGTTGAGTAGCATAGGGTGTCGAGGAGTGAAGTGCCATAGAGTAGAGAGGTGTGTTATAGAGTGGATTGGTATGTCATAGAGAAGAGTGGCATGTAGTAGAGTGGAGCAGAGAGAAGAGAAATAGATTGGAGGGGTTTGCAGTCAAGTGTCGTACAGTGTTGTGGCATAGAGTGCCGTGGTGTACTATGTTGTGCCGTAAAGTGTTGAGGCGTTAAGTGGAGTGTCATAGAGTTTTGTGATGTACATTGTTGTGACATAGAGTGTTGTGGTATAGAGTGAAATGGCATAGAGTGGGGTGGCATGTCACGCAGGGCAATGGAGTGGTGTAGAGTGAAGTGGAGTGTCATAGAATACAGTGGAGTGGCGTGCCATAGAGTGGCATCTCATAGAGTGTCTTACAGTGGAGCAAAAAAGTGGAGTGGCATAGATTGGGGTGGCATATCGTAGGGTGGAGTGGTGTCTCGTACAGTGGAGTGGCATGGAGTGTCGCATAGTGGAGTGGAGTGGTGTGTCATAGATGGAGTAGCATACCTTAGAGTAGAGTGGAGTGTCAGACAGTGCTGTGGCATAGAGTGTTGTGCTATACAGTGTCATGGCGTAAAGTGGATTTTCATAGAATGCTGTCAGAATGTCATGGCATTAAGTGTTGTGGTATAGAGTGGAGTGGTGTAGAGTGGAGTGGTGCAGAGTGGAGTGGTATGTCTCAGAGTTTACTGGATCGTCGTACAGTGGAGTTGCATGAAGTGGAGTGCTGTAGAGTACAGTAGCATCTCATACAGTGGAGTGGTGTGTCATAGAGTGGACTGGTGTGTTGTAGAGTAGAGTGGAGTGTTGTACACTGTCAAAATAGTAGAGTGCAATGGATGGCGTGGAGGAGAAAAGAGTGGATTGGAGTGTTGTAGATTGGAGTGGCATACAGTGGAGTGGTATATCGTACAATAGACTGAATTGGCATATCTTAGAGAGGGGTGTCATACATTGTCTTAGAGTGGAAGGCCGTAGAGTGGAGTGGCTTAGAGTGAAGTACCATGTAGTAGACTGGAGTGGCGTGCCGTAGAACAGAGTGCTCTGTCGTACAGTGAAGTGGCATGTTGTACAGTGGAGTGGCATGCAATGTCATAAAGTGGAGTGGAGTGTCATAAAGTGGAGTGGCATGTCATAGAGGGAAGTGGTGTGCCATGTTGTTTGAGTGGGGTGGAGTGGAGTGACGTGCTGTAGAGTGCCTTTTGTGACATTATATATATATATATATATATATATATATATATATTTTTTTTTTTATTTCAATAGGCACACTGGTACTTCCTAGGTAGCTTTGAGGAAGTACCACAGTACTCCGTAAACATTAATAAAAATATATAAAACAGTACAAATACCTTCCCTAACTACAAATGTTTCTAGAGTGCCTCATTTCTTTCTATAGATTAAAGAAACGGTAATTAACTATGGGCCAGATGTAGCAACCCTTTTGCGAGTCGCAAACGGCGAAAATCGCCGTTTGCGACTCGCAAACGTGGGTTTGCAATGCACAAATGCATATTGCGAGTCGTTACCGACTCGCAATATGCATTTGCGACTCGCAAATAGGAAGGGGTGTTCCCTTCCTATTTGCGAGTCGGAGTGGAGTCGCAGTTACCATCCACTTGAAGTGGATGGTAACCCACTCGCAAACGGGAAGGGGTCCCATGGGACCCCTTCCCCTTTGTGAATGGACCCCAAATTATTTTTTCAGGGCAGGGAGTGGTCCAAGGGACCACTCCCTGCCCTGAAAAAACCGAAACAAAAGGTTTCGGATGTTTTTGAAATGCAGCTCGTTTTCCTGTGAGGAAAACGGGCTGCAATTCAAAAAAAAAAAAAACCTTTATTTAAAAGGCAGGTCGCTAACATGGAGGCCTGCTGACGTCAGCAGGCCTCCATGTTAGCGAGTGCCTATACTCGCAATGGGGTCGCAAACTGCGACCCACCTCAGAAATATTTATGAGGTGGGTCTTTGCGACCCCATTGCGAGTTGCAGAAGGTGTCTGAGACACCTTTCTGCATGTCAAATTGCGACTTGCAATTTGCGAGTCGCACAGACTCGCAAATTGCAAGTCGCAATTTGATTTTTTCCTACATCTGGCCCATAATTTCCTGTAAAACCCAGAACTAATACAAAGGGTAATGTAAACCATATGGCTGCCTTTTTATTTTCTAAGGGTTGTTATTAACCAATAGTCACAGATTTGGAGTGTCACTGGTGTTGTAGGGTGATTTATATTGGAGTTGCTCTCCACCTAAACTTGGGAACTACCAGAAGTTCCTTGCTTCCTTTTTTGCATAATTATTGCACCACTCTAACCCTGAAAGGGTATTGTTTTGACTTATACAGGGTTCGCCCTTCTGTCTGGATAAAGCTATACATCTGTACGACACTCCACTCTATTGCACTCCACTCTATGGCACTCCAGTCTACTTCACTCAATGACACTCTACAGCACTCTAGTCCTCTCTATGCCACTCTATGACACTCTATTCCACTCTATACCTCTCTGAAGTCATTTTTTCAGCTTGGCATTGTTGTGTAGCTATTTTAGCTATAGTTTGATACACAATATTTTAGCAAACTAGGCATGCCGCTGTGCACTTTAACCTAGATATGTTTTTTTTTAGCTTTGTTATATTATTTTAACATTAGCCACATTTGCGGTCTTGTTTTATTTTCTCTATCTAGCTGTTCTTCGCCTAGGTCAGCACTGCGTTCTTAAACAAGACATTTCTTTCACTCTGTGCTTTTTTAAAGGCTGCAGTAAGATAAGTTGCCGGAAAAAGTGGTATGCTTTGTCTCCAATGTTCACAGAAACATACACACTCTTACGTGGGGATCCTTTCCTGGAACATCAGATGCGTTATTATAAAAACACTACTTTGACCTATGTAAGTTAGAGGGAGATTCCAGCCAGATGACCACAACTGCATGCTGATTGCTGATTGCATCGCTACAGCTGTCTATGTAGGCTACAGGCCTCTTGCTCAGGTATGGGGGATGATGTCTTCCCAGAGGGAACCCGAAAGGCAGAATTATAGCTTAACATGCTGTGCTCTAACATAGCTTAGGTAGGAACTATCCCTAACGACCTTAGTGACAACATGGTAGTGTTATTCTTGTGTTTTACTCTCCTTGTCACAATTTTAATTCTATTGTGCTTCATCGTCCTAGTTATTGCAATACATGCTTTATTATGTAAGATGCAGGTATCTCAATAAAACCTTATTGAGCTATACTCTGCCTCTGATTGTCCTTGCATACGTGAGACTAAAATAACTGAGAGAAACGGATGAGATCTGAATGACCAAAATTTCCCTGAGGAGTCATTTATGTCATGAGATAGATAGAAAGATAGATAGATAGATAGATAGATAGATAGATAGATAGATAGATAGATAGATAGATAGATAGATAGATAGATAGATAGATATCCAGAAGGTGCCTTGTCTGAAATGCACAAAAAGGCACAGATGTAGCACTCTAGTAAAATGTTGCTCCTTTATTACAGCTATGATAAGTGGGGTGCCAGGACAAATGGAACTTGGGCATGGGTCTAATCTAACATGAGAACAAAAGAGTAAAAAATCAGGGTACCTTAAGTGATAACCACAATCATTGTCATGGTGATCCACTGCAGTCACTAAATACACCTGAGCTCAAGCACATGGTAGCTGTGACACAGAGCAGACAGTCTTACCTTAGAAGCAATGTGTAAAGTATTTAAGCACTAACAAAACAGTAATAAAGTCAAAATCCAACAGAAGAAAAATCCCAAACCAATTTAAAAAGGTAAATTTTATAACTAAAATGACACCAAAACAACAGAAATCCAGTAAAGGAAAATAGGAAATATGATTTTTTAAAGTTCACGGGCCAGATGTAGAAAAATGCTAATCTGCGACTTGCAAATTGCGAGTCCCTGCGACTCGCAATTTGCAACTCGCAAATTGGAATGCAGTACGGTGTCTCAGACACCGACTGCGACTCGCTATGGGGTCGCAATGACCCACCTCATTAATATTCATGAGGTGGGTCGCTAATTGCGGCCCCATAGCGAGTCTAGGCACTCGCAAACATGGAGGCCTGCTGTCGTCAGCAGACCTCCATGTTCGTGACTGCTTTCAATAAAGCAGTTTTTTTTTTTTTAAGTGTAGCCCGTTTTCCTTAAAGGAAAACGAGCTGCACTTAAAAAAAAAACGAAACCTTTAGTTTCGGTATTTTTTCAGGGCAGGGAGTGGTCCCTTGGACCACTCCCTGCCCTGAAAAAATATTTGTGGGTCCATTGACAAAGTGGAAGGGGTCCCATGGGGACCCCTTCCAATTTGCGAGTGGGTTACCATCCACTTCAAGTGGATGGTAACTGCGACTCCATTTGCGACCGCATATGCGGTCGCAAATGGAATTGCATTCCACTCCGAATCACAAATAGGAAGGGAACACCCCTTCCTATTTGCGATTCTGAAATGCATATTGCGAGTTGGTACCGACTCGCAATATGCATTTCTGCATTGGGAAACGCGAATAGCGAGTCGCAAACGGCAATTTTTGCCGTTTGCGACTCGCTATTTGTTTCCTACATCTGGCCCCACGTTTCCAAATAGCACCCAAAAGTGAGTGGGGCAAGGCTGCTGGCTGCAGCCAAAGAAGGTTCCACAAGGCCGGGTACCTTCTCTGTTAGTTCTCACGGAGTCTGACTTGTTGCTGTGGAAAAACTCCAAAAAGGAGCAACCTGAATCTTTGGCTCAGAGACTAGGCATCTTCATCAGATCAGATTGGCAGATTAATACCAGTCCTTCGGTGGTCTTTGGAACCCAAAAGTTTCTAAGTGCCATTTTCAGAATATGTAAGGAGAAGTTCACATTTCCACCAGACAAGGGTCCAAGACCTAGAGGATATCACTTGGGGTCCAGACTCAGTCCAGTAGAGGCCAGCAGCAGGGCCCAGGGCACGTCCATTTGGAACTGGCCAGCTGGGCAGTTGCAGGAAAGGTCTGTTGTAAATTGTCATGAACAGGGGGTCTGCCTTGTGACCCTTGGAGACCACTTCTTTGTCCTTGGTTTAAGAGAAAGAGTAGGTCCAGTCGTCTAGGCTCAGCAGGTGCACAGCAGGTGCCTCTTCTGTTCTTCCAGAGGTCCAGAAAGTGTTCTGCAGAGGGTACTGTGGGTGCCACATTTATGCCTGACATCAGCTTGCAGTTGGCGGTGACTCCTGGACCCTCCCTACCCAGCAGGATAAATGTTCCCAAGGGCAACGTAACCCGCTTTTGCACTGCATATGTGTCCTACTACAAATACTTCCACACTGCCTAAATCCAAGATGGTGAACCCTTCTTTCATTGTGCAAGATCTTAGTACGAAGTCAAGAAGTGGATCCCCCTCATCTGTGATCACTTTATGCCAGTTTTAGGGGCAGCTTCTCCCCTACTGGGATTGGTGGCTGTTTGACTGTGGGCATAAGGGATGGCACTGCCCAGGAGTCAGCTAACATTTGCCTGTGACAAGATAGCCATCTTTGAAGATAATCAAGTTTATGGACATAGCCCAGATGGTCATCCGGCCAGGATAAAAAACACACCTCTCCACACCTGAGACCCTTTGTCCCACATCTAAGAGCAAGGTCACACCTCATCAAGGTGGCTATTCAGCAGCCAGGTGACAATTGGAACTCACGCCAATGCACCTCCAGATACCTTAGATAAGGCGGAGGTAACTTTCTAAAAGTACATTTTCTAAAATATTTATTACAAATCTGATCTCACCATAGCTTTCACTGTAACTCTAACAGTGGGTTCTGACATTTTTAAAATCAATCTGCTTTGACATCTGAGGTTTAAAGAAACAATCAGTTAATAGCTAGTTAGTAAGTGGTTCTTATGACTGGATTTGTCATGGAAGGAGCCATGAGGATCATTGCTGGAGAAAAGCCTTTTTTTGTGGTGGAACTTTACTTATATGAATGAGGAAAATTGAAGGTGTAGTGATGACCTAATTTTTATTAGAGATAAAGAAATGAGGTGAGTTTTCTGGGAGCTGAGCTTTAATTTCATATTTTTCATTCAGGCTTGTGTTTGAGATATGCATGTAGTTAGTGATGTGTTGTTTGAGTACTGATGAAAGGAGGCACTATGTTTCAACAGAAGCTTACCTAAGGGTGCAACAACATGGAGCTTGAAGAACGCCAAAAGAGAGATGGTACGTTTTGAGGAAGTGTTACCAATTATAATTTGCAAAAATGTCAACCTCTCCATTGGAAGGAAGGCACAGCCTCAGAAGTGAGGGATCCTTGGTCTCTAGAGCACCTGGATGCAAACTGCCAGATTTGAGGTGATGAAATATGGATGCTTGCAGAAAGCGCTGGGAGACTCAGACGGCGATGAAATGTTATCTGACAAAGGCACAGGACCTATGTCTGTGACTGGTCCACCTATTGAGGAAGACACTTAGGTGGTCATTACAACCCTGGCAGACGGTGATAAAGCGGCGGTAAGACCGCCAACAGGCCGGCGGTAACATTTTTGCAATTACGACCGTGGCGGAAACCGCCAACAAAGACAGCCACTTTAACACTCAGACCGCCACGGCGGTACAAACAAACAGCGCGGCGGTCACCAGCAACAGACAGGCGGAAGACAATGTACCGCCCACACTATTATGACAGGCCAATCCGCCACCTTTTCCGGGACGGATTCACCGCGGATAAAAACACGGCGGAAACAGCCATTTCAAAGGGAAAACGCTCACCTCTACACACTCCACGAGGAACGACGACACCATGGAGCCGGAACTCTATATTCTTCCTGCACTAGCCTTCCTGCTCCTGTACCAGGAGCACCAACGCCGGCGGCGAAGACCACAGTGAGTACTGCACCTACGACACAGGGGAGAGGGGAGGGAAAAAACAGGGACACACACACGCAACACCCCCACCCCCACCCTCACCCACTACAACACACACACCAATGCATATCCAAACATTACAGTAACACCCCCCAACCCTCCCGGAAGAATGCAAAGACAAAAGGACATGAGTGGAACCATTGTAATATATCAAAATAGAGTAAGAATATATATACATATATACACTATTAATAAAATATACACCACGAATAGTAGTCCAGGTATTGCAATATTCATAGTCCGTGGACCACTGGGCCCAAAATGCATGGGCGAGGCCCACACAAGATACCCGAACATGACGGAGAGAACACTGCAGGGGCATCATATAGAAATACAACATGCACCTCAGAGGGAAGGGAAGGGGGGCACCTCAGCCACATGAGTGCACAACGCCAGATCCACGAGGGGGCTCCATGCCCATTGATGTATCCTGGGGAGTGCAAAGCCACAGTCTCTCAAGTCTCTAAAGTGGGTGGGTTGCCCACTGTTCAATCATGGGGAATGCAAAGCCACAGTCTCTCAAGTCTCTACAGTGGCAGTGTACCATCCTGGGGAGTGCAAAGCCACTGTCTCTCAAGTGGATAACAGTGGGTGGGTTGCCCACTGTTCAATCATGGGGAGTGCATAGCCACAGTCTCTCAAGTCTCTCCAGTGGGTGGTTTGCCCACTGTACCATCCTGGTGAGTGCAAAGCCACAGTCTCTCAAGTCTCTACAGTGGGTGGTTTGCCCACTGTACCATCCTGGGGAGTGCAAAGCCACAGTCTCTCAAGTGGATAACAGTCTCCACTGGTTCTGGAGGGGGACTGGTGGCCAGAGTGCTTCATCCTGTGCAGGACAGACGGAGTGGATGCATATCTCCACTGGTTCTGGAGGGGGACTGGTGCCCAGAGTGCTGCATCCTGTGCAGGACAGACGGAGTGGATGCATGTCTCCACTGGTTCTGGAGGGGGACTGGTGCCCAGAGTGCTTCATCCTGCCAAGGACTGAGGTAGTGGATGCATGTCTCCACTGGTTCTGGAGGGGGACTGGTGCCCAGAGTGCTTCATTCTGCCAAGGACTGAGGTAGTGGATGCATGTCTCCACTAGTTCTGGAGGGGGACTGGTGCCCAGAGTGCTTCATCCTGTGAAGGACTGAGGTAGTGGATGCATGTCTCCACTGGTTCTGTAGGGGGACTGGTGCTCAGAGTGCTTCACTCACCCCGTGACGTTCCCTGTTGCGTCACTGCCCCTGTCGCTATTGGGCTAGCGGTGCTTGAGTTGGCGGTCCTTGCCCTGTTCAGTGATCCTTGCCCTGTTCAGTGGTCCTTGCCCTGTTCAGCGGTGCTTGCCCTGTTCAGTGGTGCTTGCCTTGGCGGTCCTTGCCCTGTTTAGCGGTGCTTGCCCTGTTCAGCGGTGCTTGCCTTGGCGGTCCTTGTCCTGTTCAGCGGTGCTTGCCCTATTCAGCGGTGCTTGCCTTGGCGGTCCTTGCCCTGTTCAGCGGTCCTTGCCCTGTTCAGCAGAGCTTGCCTTGGCGGTCCTTGCCCAGTTCAGCGGTCCTTGCCCTGTTCAGCGGTGCTTCTCCTGTTCAGCGGTGCTTGCATTGGCGGTCCTTCATTGCCCAGCGGGGCTGGGGCTGGCAGTCCTTCATTGCCCAGCGGGGCTGGGGCTGGCGGTCCTTCATTGCCCAGCGGGGCTGGGGCTGGCGGTCCTTCATTGCCCAGCTGGGCTGTGGCTGGCGGGGCCCTCCTGGTCAGCTGGGCTGTGGCTGGCGGGGCCCTCCTGGGCAGCTGGGCTGTGGCTGGTGGGGTCCGCCTGGTCAGCTGGGCTGTGGCTGGCGGGACCCTCCTGGGCAGCTGGGCTGTGGCTGGTGGGGCCCTCCTGGGCAGCTGGGCTGTGGCTGGCGGGGCCCTCCTGGGCAGCTGGGCTGTGGCTAGCGGGGCCCAACTGGGCAGCTGGGCTGTGGCTGGCGGGGTCCAACTGGGCAGCTGGGCTGTGGCTGGCGGGGCCCTCCTGGGCAGCTGGGCTGTGGCTGGCGGGGCCCTCCTGGGCAGCTGGGCTGTGGCTGGCGGGGCCCTCCTGGGCAGCGACGATGGGGCTGGCGGGGCCCTCCTGGGCAGCGGAAATTATGATGGCGGTCTTCTCCGCCGTGCTGCTCCTCCCAGACTTTGCGGGTTTCTTCTGCCCCTTCCCCACCTTGGGAGGAGTCACAGCAGAGTCCACACTCCCCCCGGGACCCTTGTGATTGACTTGAGTGGCTGGAGTCTTCCCCCTCTCCCGCTGGGCACTGGCCAACTTCTGGTGCTTGACAGGGGGGGGACTGGCTGTGCTCTGGCTCCGTGATAGACTGGCTGGCCTGGTAGACGGTGCACTCCACATACCTGTGACAACAGGCACCACTGGTCTCAGTGATTTTGTGGCTGAGGTGCTAGTACGGGACCTATGAGTTGGACGGGGGTGGTGGGAAATAGGTTAAGGGTGGACAGGAAAAGTTGTTTGGAGACACTGGGACGGGTAGCTGGAGAGGGTTTGGGGGTGCCCTCCAGGAATGCACTTGTGTGTTGCAACTCCCTTTCTACACCCTGGATGGTATTAAAAATGGTAGACTGCCCAACAGTGAGGGACCTGAGGAGGTCAATGGCCTCCTCACTGAGGGCAGCAGAGGTGACAGGGGCAGGGCCTGAGGTGCCTGGGGCAAATGTGATGCCCACCCTCCTGGGTGAGCGGGCACAGGGCGAAGGCTGCGGGGCTGCTGGGAGGGCGGTGCTGGTAGGGGGGTGGCGGCTGTACCTGTTGAAGTGGGGGGCACAGATGTTGCCGCCACCACAAGGGAGCTCCCATCGGAGGACGAGTCTGTGTCGCTGGTTGCAGATCCTGTGACCGCCGTGGTGCTCCCCTCGCCCTCCGTCCCACTGGTGTATTCTGAGTCCGTAGTGTGGGCCTCCATGCCCATATGGGATGCAGCTCCCTCGTCCTCCGGTGCCACTGCACCTCCACCTGATGATGCTAATGCACACAAGAACAGGGAGACCGCAAAAAAAAGGGGGGGGGACAGAAGAAAGACATGTTGAGTGCATGGATTACCGCTACCGTTGGCAGACAAGACAGACACAGCAGCCCCCCCCACTACGTTGCGCTGTTGGGCTCTACACTGCAATTCCTGGGAAATGGCCTACAAGGCTATGTACGACATCTGCACACATAGATGACACAGGGGCATGAATACCTGTACTTGGCACTCTACAGAGGTGGGGTGGGGGGCCACAGGGCCATGCCTTATGAAGGGGCGTAGCCTACAGAACTTGCCCTGGCCTAGGGAAACCCACAGCCCTCCTCCCCCACCCAGACCCCTCCACTGCGCGCAATGTTAGCAGAATGAGAGTGTACTCACCCCCTTGTGTCTGCTGTGATGCCCTCAAGCGCCCAACCAACTCAGGGTAGGCCACCGCCAGGATCCGGAACATCAGGGGGGTCATGGTTCGACAGGCACCCCTCCCACATTGGGAGGCCATCCCCAGCTGAGCCTCTGCCGTCTTCTTGCTCCAGCAGCGAATGTCCTCCCATCTCTTCCGGCAGTGGGTGCTCCGTCTGTGGTGGACCCCCAGGGTCCGGACGTCCTTGGCAATGGCACGCCAAATATCCTTCTTCTGGTGGGCGCTGACCTACATGAAATGTACAGGGGAAGAAGAGAAGTCATTACCAACTGCGCCGTCAAAGTGAGTGGCCCCCATCCCTACCCTTGCCATGTGGCACATGCACCCACCGTCTTTCATGCACGCAGAACTCGGCCCCCTTCCTTCTTACAACCAGCCCTCTCCACACACGCATAGCCCATACAGCATGCTCCCTGTGTACTTACCTGTTGGTCTGGAGGACCGTAGAGTAGCGTGTACTGGGGGAGGACCCCATCCACGAGCTTCTCCAACTCCTCCGCAGTGAAGGCAGGGGCCCTTTCCCCAGACGCACGAGCCATTGTCTATTCCAGACCAAGGTCACAGCAGCACTTGCAGTGTAGGTCCTCTCCTGTCGAAGATCAAGTATCGAGTGATTAAAATGATAGAAAATGGCAGTCACGTCCGCGGCGGTGCGTACCATCACCGCCGGCGTACATCGTCATTGGCTCCTGGGACCCATAGGGTCCAATGTTAACCAATGCAGCATTGCGCCGCGGTCTTCGACCGCCTACCGCGACGTTGTACAGCGCCAGCGCTGTTACCTCACATCCCATTGTCCCGCTTTAGAGGTCAGGCAGCCTCCATTTCAGGGGCCCACATGGCCTAATTTCCAACTGCGTCACACATACCTAGGCCTACTCTCAACACACATACAGGCCTGAATTTGTGTATGAATCGTGTTCTGTCTAAACTGTGGGTACGTACCTCTGAGTTGTTTGACTCTGTGGTCGCTGTTGTCCTTCATAGGCACTGTCCGCTGGGCCATGTGAGGAGATGGCGGAATCCTCCGGTGTACCGACCGCTGGTGGACCTGTCGACAATGGAGGAAAGAAATTTGATCATCACCTACAGGTTTGACCGTGCCACAATCCAGGAACTGTGTACCCAGTTGGAGCCAGACCTGATGTCAGCAATCCGCCATCCCACAGGAATCCCCCCTCAAGTGCAGGTGCTGTCAGTGCTCCATTTCCTTGCAAGTGGGTCATTTCAAACAACTGTGGCCATGGCATCAGGGATGTCCCAGCCGATGTTTTCCAACGTGTTGTCCAGAGTGTTGTCTGCCCTGCTGAAACACATGCGGAGCTACATCGTTTTCCCTCAGGTGGAGGTCTTGCCTACAGTGAAAGGTGATTTCTATGCCCTTGGACATATCCCCAACATCATAGGTGCTATTAATGGGACCCATGTGGCTTTGGTCCCCCCCCACAGGAGTGAACAGGTGTACAGGAACCGGAAGAGTTATCATTCCATGAATGTACAGATGGTGTGTTTGGCAGACCAGTACATCTCCAATGTGAATGCCATGTTCCCTGGCTCAGTGCATGACGCCTACATCATGCGGAATAGCAGCATCCCTTATGTGATGGGTCAATTCCAGAGGCACCGGGTGTGGCTATTAGGTGACTCTTGTTACCCCAACCTGTCATGGCTACTGACCCCAGTGAGGAATCCCAGGACCAGGGCAGAGGAACGCTACAATGAGGCCCATGGGCGAACTAGGAGGGTGATCGAACGCACCTTTGGCCTCCTGAAGGCCAGGTTTAGGTGCCTTCATATGACAGGTGGATCCCTATTCTACTCACCAAAGAAGGTGTGCCAGATCATCGTGGCCTGCTGTATGCTTCATAACTTGGCTTTGCGGCGACAGGTGCCTTTTCTGCAGGAGGATGGTCCAGATGGTGGTGTTGTGGCAGCTGTGGAGCCTGTGGACAGTGATGAGGAGGAAGCAGAGGAAGAAGACATTGACAACAGGGACTCAGTCATCCAGCAATATTTCCAGTGAGACACAGGTGAGAATACATTCCTGCCTACTACAAGTACTTTTACACTTCTACCTCTCTCCTGTCTGTCGATTTCACCCAGTGTATGGTCACTGAGTTGTCACTTTCCCTTACGGTTTCACAGGTGTGGGTCCCGCTGTGTGTCATCTGCTTAGATTCCTCATGGACTAGAGCTGTGTCACAACGGTATGTTGACATTACTATTTCCTGGAAATGTTGTCACTGCAATTGCAAATACACTATTTCGAAATCACAGACAGACTCCTGATCTTTTGGTGTTTTAGGTGTGATTTTGAGGGGGAAGTTAAATGGTGAGGAGTGATGGTGGAGGAGAGTCCAGTCTATTTGTCTCATAGGTGCATTGCCCATATGGGCATAGGAAGTGTAGCTGGGGCAGTTCAAATATGGACAGGGCGACGAAGTGGGACAGTGGGTTGACAATCAGGGTGGTCTCATTTCTTGGCGGGGGTCTTGGCATTGTGCTCTGTCTTGTTCCTGGATCTCAGGGACCGCTTGCGGGGTGGTTCTCCATCTGCAGGGGGTGGGGTGCTGGTGTGGTGGTCCTGTGGCGGTGCCTCCTGTCCACTAGCGCCGGCGGAGGTGGTGGGCAGTTCATCGTCCATGCTAGTGTCAGGGGCCCCTTGGAGTGCCACAGTGTCCCTCCTGGTGTTGAGTATTTCCTTCAGCACCCCTGAAATGGTGCCCAGGGCGGAGCTGATGGTTCTGAGTTCCTCCCTGAACCCCAAATACTGTTCCTCCTGCATGCGCTGGGTCTCCTGAAACTTGGCCAGGACCGTTGCCATCATCTCCTGGGAGTGGTGGTATGCTCCCATGATGGAGGAGAGGGCCTCGTGGAGAGTGGGTTCCCTGGGCCTGTCCGCCCCCTGTCGCACAGCAGCCCTCCCAGTTCCCCTGTGTTCCTGTGCCTCCGTCCCCTGGACCGTGTGCCCACTACCACTGCCCCCAGGTCCCTGTTGTTGTTGGGGTGGTGGGTTATCCTAGGTTCCCTGTAGTGGTGGACACACAGCTGATTGGCGTGTCCTGGTGACGGAGGTATGGGCCCGGTGGGTGGGTGCTGTGCTGGTGTTACCAGAGGGTGGAAGGTCTGTGGTGGCCTGTGCCTGTGTGAGGGGAACTGACTGTCCCGGGCTGGTCATCTAGATCCAGGTGGACAGAGCTGCTGTCATCACTGTGGGCCTCTTCTGTGGGTGGGGTGGAGATGTCTGGACCCTCCTGTCTGGTGACGTTGGGTAGTGGTCCTGCAGGGGTGGAAAAGCATGATTATTGCATCTGTGTGTGTCATGGTGTGCAATGGGTGGGTGACCGTGTACCTCAATGCTGGCATTCCTGTGTGGGGGCTTGTGTGATGATGGTTTAGGGGGTTGTATGGGTATGTGCAGTTAGCATGCTTTAGTGATGGGTGTCCATGCTTTGTTTTTGCATGCAGGGCTTGGTGTTGGGATGGGTGGGTTGTGATAGTGGGACATTTGTGAGGAGTAGGAGTGATGGGGTGAGGGTGAGGGTGGGGTATGTGCTGGCATGCAGGTAGGGTGGGGGATGTAATAGTTAAGATTTTTCTTACCAGAGACCATTCCTCCACCGACTCCTGCGAGGCCCTCAGGATGCAGAATCTCCAAGACCTGCTCCTCCCATGTTGTTAGTTGTGGGGGAGGAGGTGGGGGTCCGCCGCCAGTCCGCTGGACCGCCTGGTGGTGTCTTGAGACCACAGAACGCACCTTCCCCCGTAGGTCGTTCCACCTCTTCCTGATGTCGTCCCGATTTCTTGGGTGTTGTCCCACTGCGTTGACCCTGTCGACTATTCTTCGCCATAGCTCCATCTTCCTTGCAATTGAGGTGTGCTGCACCTGTGCTCCAAATAGCTGTGGCTCTACCCGGACGATTTCCTCCACCATGACCCTGAGCTCCTCCTCCGAGAACCTGGGGTGTCTTTGCCGTGCCATGGGGTGGTGTGGGTGATGTGTGGGGTGGAGTGTGTGGTGATAAGTGTGGTGATATGTAGTGGTGTGTGGTGTTTTGTGCGTGGAAGTTGTGTGGGTGATGGTGTTGTGTGCCTGTGGATGCTGTTCTTGCTGGTGCTCTCGCTCTGGCCTTCTTTCTGAATTTTTTGTTGTGGGGGTTTGTGGGTGATGTGGGTGTGTGTTTTATATTGTATTGGGTGTGTGGGAGTGGTGTGTGTATGTGTATCAGGTGTGTGTATTTCGAATTGTCCAATGTGGCGGTGTTTTGTAGAAGTGTGTGTATTTTGAGCGCAGCGGTGTGTACCGCCAAGGTTGAAAGACCGCCACATGGATTCGTGGGTCGTGATAGTATGGGCGTATTTCTGTTGGCGTGACGGTGGAGGTTTTGTTTTCGCCAGTTTATCACTGACCTTTGGTGTGGCAGAGTTGTGTGGGTGTCTGAATTTTGTCGGATTCCGAGCTGTGGGTCATAATAGCTGTGGCGGAAATCCGCGGGCGCGGCGGTGTGTTGGCGGTCTTCTGCACGGCGGTAAGCGGCTTTTACCGCCAATGTTGTAATGACCCCCTTAATATTCATCCAACTGGAGGGTGCATGTATGAACAGCAGTATAAATGGTGGCATTTGCTATCCCAACAAGACTATCAAGCTATGACTATGTACTGGGTAACAGCTGTCCAAGACAAGTGAACTGATGCTCAAGGTGCCATGTTAGCAGTGGATGTTAAACCTACTTAACCGGTGCAGCCACTGTTGACTGCACAAGACAGCAGGCTACAGCCTTGTCTGCTAGAACCGTGGGGACATGCCTGGGGATGAAAGATTACAGCCTTACACAAATGCTTTTTAGACTGGACTGGTGGCTTTGCAACAGGCCATAGGTGATGGCTGAGAAATTACAGCATCTTGTGTGTTAAGTGCTGAGAGATGTGCCTCTCTAATTTGTTTGGGTCCACTCGCTACACATGTAGTGGATTGTGGTGCAGGGAATCAGAAAGACATCTTCCACAATTCAAGCATATAGTTTTGCGTATTGTTTCTTTATTTAGGTTTGTTTTTTACTGTTGCAAGGGGGTAGCTTGGATTTTTTTTTGTTTTACTTGTTTACCTGAGGTTTGGGTACGCTACTCTGCGGTGGGAGTAAGGATTTGGGACATTATACTGTTCTTGTATGACCAGGGCCAGGGTAGGTATGGATGCGTGTTTGGCAGAGTACCTATTTAGATGAGCCATACATAATGAGAGATTGAGAGGGTCAGATGGGAGGGGACGAGTTTTTGACAAAGGTAGATTTAAGGTCTTGATATGGGAGGCAATTACAGAATGTTAAATTGGAATCTCTGTGGACTCAATAATTTTACAAAACACCATAGAATACATTCATACATTAAGCTGAATACTTACAAGGCGGCATTTCAAGCAACCCCGCCAGCTACACGTTGCTCTTCGCTGATGACGGCCAAATAGCCAGAAACACGTGTCCGAAGATACGGCACTTGCCGCACCAACATATGGTGAAAAACTTTCAAAACTCTATTTAAATTTGTGCTAATGACTGCATTTACCATGATGCCTTGGGGTCACAAATGCTGGAATGGAAGACAGGGTGCTCCCCATTTTGACTGTTGTAATTAAGGCTCCAGTGAGCCTCTGAGCTGACGAGCTCGGGTGAAGCACCTGTGCGCCTTCTTGAGTGTTACTTAAACCTGTGAATACTTACAAGGCGGCATTTCAAGCAACCCCGCCAGCTACACGTTGCTCTTCGCTGATGACGGCCAAATAGCCAGAAACACGTGTCCGAAGATACGGCACTTGCCGCACCAACATATGGTGAAAAACTTTCAAAACTCTATTTAAATTCGTGCTAATGACTGCATTTACCATGATGCCTTGGGGTCACAAATGCTGGAATGGAAGACAGGGTGCTCCCCATTTTGACTGTTGTAATTAAGGCTCCTGTGAGCCTCTGAGCTGACGAGCTCGGGTGAAGCACCTGTGCGCCTTCTTGAGTGGTACTTAAACCTGTGAATACTTACAAGGCGGCATTTCAAGCAACCCCGCCAGCTACATGTTGCTCTTCTCTGATTACGGCCACATAGCCAGAAACACGTGTCCGAAGATACGGCACTTGCCGCACCAACATATGGTGAAAAACTTTCAAAACTCTATTTAAATTCGTGCTAATGACTGCATTTACCATGATGCCTTGGGGTCACAAATGCTGGAATGGAAGACAGGGTGCTCCCCATTTTGACTGTTGCAATACTATTATAGTCGCAAATTTGAAGGAGTAACCTAGTTGGCCAAGTATTTATTGGATCAAACAACATTCCTTGGCACTTATTTTGGGGGTAGAGGTACACTCAGAGCCCAGCTGGGGCGCTTAAAAGCTGATGCCTTAGCGAACACAATTTTCTTGCAATGGCTCTCAGAAAAACCTGTAGAATACTTCTCCATTAATTAAATTATGATGAATAGTAGGTTGATAGAGTGGGAGGTGATGAAGGTGGTGTTGTAGGTGAAATACATAGCCTAAACGTATGGGGTAAAGAAGGAGTTAGTACGAACACTGTATGAGCAGGAAAAAACAACTGAAAGGCTTGGAAGCAAACTAACCTCATAAATCACAGATACTTAAACATTGGGAAGCTCTCAAGAATGTGCTTATTGACACATGGGGCAGACCACAAAGGTTCAGTGTCAGGGCCTACAGACAACAATTGTACAGGGAAGGGGACAAATCTGGTATGTTGCTGGCATGGTTGCCTAATAGAGAGACTGCTCACATACCTATATTGAAAAATAGAGATAATGTAGTTGGGTGTTACTCACATAAAAGGTCATGTGCAAGATTTATATGAGTAAAGCCAAACAGTGATTGCCCCAGAATTACTTCATATATTGCAGGCCTCTCATTGAGCAGAGGGAAACACTGGTGGTTCGCTTGAGTATAGAGGAAATGATAGAAGCAATCTGCTACATGCTGAAAGCTAAAACACCTGGGGGTTCCAGTCTACTAGTAGAATTTTACCAACAGAACATGGGGCTATTAGCAGTGAAGCTGCTGGAGGTATATATTGAAGCTTATGAGATTGGAGTGCTGCCTGAATCCATGAGGTAATCTCAGTTTGTACTTATTCCTAACCTGGAGAGAGACCCAGAGCTATTATTGCCATATCATCTCCTATCTATGTAAATTAAATAGACATTAAAAGTATCAGTAAAGTGCTAGCGAATAGACTTTCTGACATCATTTCATACCCTGTGCATGAGAATCAATGTGGATTCATGACACATAGAAGTACTCCATGAAATATACACAGGTTGACACATGTTATTCAGGTGGTGGGCACCGCTAACTATGAGTAGTTAGATGCTTGAATTGGTCTTCTGGCCCTCAATGTGGGAAATCCTATGTGCATTGGGCCTGGCACGGTCATATTTTAAGTGGGTACAGCTGTTATACAGTAATTAAACAAAGAGTACACTGTTCCAAAAGAACACACAGGGGACCTGAAGGTTTAGGAGCAAGAGCCCTCACACACCCATTTGGATGTCATGCTTCATCATCGGGGGATGCTCCTTGTCAGACCGGCGCTACAATGTCTGACGGGCTCCCCTAAAGGGGGCTCTTTGCCGGAGATCTTTTGTAGAGGCTGCCAAGGTAGAATATCTAAGGTGATGCCTAAGGGCAGACACTCATCAAGCAGGAGAGAAAATATTAAAATTGGTTCTAAACCTCAACAACCAAAACATTTAATAGCAAAAACTAAGGATTTAGACCAAGATTAAAAACAACGTGAAAGTTGTGAGAAATAATGCTCAGCCACTTTCTATGAATGAGTAAGGGCAAGGAGATTATCAAATCGCCTCTAGATATGGGTCAACATGTTTCGCGTCCGGTAGTCCAAACGGATCCAATGACGCTTCATCAGGACCAACAAAAAACAAAATAAAAACTTCTCCTGAAATACTCAAAAACTAGACACTATTAGGTCTCTTATGAGGACAAAAAAAGGTTAGACTCCAGTCACTTACAATAAATTATATTGTCCGTCTGGTCAACTAAACAAAAAGTTCACCCTGTAGAAAAAAGGTAAATTAATTCAGTACAAAATAGTGTATATCTTATACTCGAGCACAACCCGTGTTCTATCAGTGCACACACAGTGTGGAGTCCATAATGCAATACAATGTGAATCAAACGGCTTACCGTCCCCAATGTTAGGATTAGGCTCCCTGGGAAGATAAAAGCCTAGGACTGTTGCTGCTAATGTCAGAAACAAGAATCATGAATTATAATGGAGTGAAAGTTACAACTTGAATATTGTCAAACAAAATGATAAAACATAGTGCAATCAGTATCTCACTCAAGAAAAAGAAGGCAGACAAACATAAGATCAGTCTTTAAACATGGTCTTCAACAAAAAACATTATGTTTTCCTCAAAAGAAAAATATAAAGTGAACTAATTGGAAGAACCAAAGACATATTATCTGGCTATTTGGAAAGTCTTGGTACAAATTAGTGATGTAGACTGCTTATTATGAGCCCTATTTGAAGCAGATCAACTTGCCCGGAATCTTAGCGTTAAAGTAATATACGGAGCTTTTCGCTGCCATGCCCCAGACCTCTGCCCAGAAAGAAGCGTGTCAGTGTTTCTTGTTAAATCAAGAAAAGTCAGTTACAAATTGGTGAGGAAATACTCACTATTCACGCAGCGGTCCGTCTTTATCAAACCTACCCCGGCGTCTATCCCCGTATTGACAATCGCCAGGTTTCATAAATCTTAATTTAAACCTTTTCAGGCGCTGGAACCCCGGGCTTCCGGGTCGCGTGAAAGGGGGCATGGAAACTGCAGACGGCTCCACCAGAGACGACTTCCTCCAAGTTTATCATGAAAATAAAAGTATGATTTGAGCAGGTTCGCTGTTACATCGCCATATTGGGTGTGAAACACTAATGCCCCAAGTGAAGAGATAGAATACTCTCATATTAGATTGAAAACATCAATAACAAGTTAGAACTAAGTTGTGTAAAGAAAATTTCACAAAAGAAGAAAAAATTAATCATTTTCACAAAAAAGGGATGTTTGAACATCACCCAACTAGCGGGCATTCCAATAATAATCTTTTTTAAGTCATGAAAGAGTAGTTACATTGTCAGATCAATTGGATCCAAAATGTAAGTTATGAACTTAAAAACTGTACTGTAAGGCTAACTCAAAAAGTAGCCTTCACTGATCTTGACCCCTTAAGACTCCAAAAGCCTTGGTACTGAAAAAAGTCATTGTATACTCGGTTAGGTAAAGAGTCAGTGAAAAACAGCTGTTATCCACCAGACCTCTGGCCAGGGTGTGAACTGGTGGTATACTCACAGAGTGGTTTAGTATGGAATGCGGGGTGCGGCAGGGCTGCCCTCTGCCACCACTATTTGCTCTGGTGATGGAGCCAGTGGCTTGTAGATTACAGAGAGTGCTTAACCTCTAGGGAATACAAGTGGGGGCTACCACACACATGGTATCTTTACATGCTGATGAACACCTTAGTATATCTCAAACACTAAACATATTCTGCTCCAGTCCTTCTATATGTGTTAACTGAATTCAGGGAGATCTCAAAACCAGCGGGCATATTTATGAGAAATGACCCATTGCGGTGTTGCATCAGTGATGCATCAGCAGTGCGTCAAAATAACTTGTGCTTCAGTACAAAAGAATCCTACACCATGGATGTATCATATTTACAATTTGGCGCACCATGTCCAAAGGATCCTGACTGCATGAAAAAAAATTATGCATCTGTGTGCGCCATGTTGTAGGGAAATCTGATGCTTCTGCTTCAAAAATGATGCAAGACTGGCTTGCGGCACGTAAAGTGACTTTAATCGTCCCTGCATCACTTTTGAGTTTAGAATGCATAAAAAAAAGTAGGAAAAATGACACTTTGTTAGAAAAAAAATGGCACACTTCACAGAATAAAGCCATGGATCAGGGAGCAGGCAGCAGAAGCAAGGACAACAACCCCAGCACCAGTCAGGGTGGCCAAACAGACTCCAGGGGAAGAGTAAAAGGAAGTGCAACTTCATGGAGGAGGAGAATGACATCTTGATCTCTGAGGTAACAGAGCACCAACATCAGTTCTTTGTCACTTCAAAATTGTGACTAGGGAGGAAAAAGGCCATTTGGCAGTCTATAGTGGAGAACATAAACACTCTGGGACAAGCGAAGAGGACCGTCATGGACTGCGAGAAGTGCTGGCATGATTATAAATGCCGGGCGAAGGAGAAACTGGCCAACAACCTGAAGGCAACAATGCAGACCAGATGAGTGAGCCCTGTGCCCCAGGAGGAGCTGGATGCCTTGGAGGAGCAGATGGCAGCTGTCATCCCAGACAAGTTGATGGCTGGAGTACCAGGACATGACTGTGCAGCATACCAGGAGCAACCACAGATGGGATAAATATTAACAAGGGGCAATGTGGGTAAAAATATCATGTTGTGCAGTGCAGCTAGCTATGTCCCAGCCCTCCACTGTGCTGTCTGCAAGCAAAGGGCATAAATCTTGATCATGTCCCTTCAAATGGCACAGAAATGTCAGTCCACTGCCCAGTTACAGGCTGCACAGCTCAGTCAGGCTCTGTCACTTTTACCCATTACATGTGTGAAGTGCAGCACCAATCCAGGTCCACCTTTGTATACTGGCACGTGTAGTGGAATGCACAACATGAGTCACCAGAACTACGAGTCCCATGATAAAATGTCAAAAACACGGGGGCCCAATCACAAGCAAGTGGTTCAGGGGAGCGCTGCAAGTCACCTTGCTGCACTGTCCTGTGCCACATGGAAAAGGGAGGAATGGGCTCTACCTACAAGATAACATGCATTCCTGTCCCCTCCCCCTGCGCTGGCAACACTGGGCTGCCTAGCACTGACGTAAGCACCCTTACACCATGTTGCAAGGATGCCTTTGTCACTGACAGGATTGTCCCTTTGCAGGAAGGGACACCATCCTGCACTAAAACAATCATGTCAGGCTTTGTCCTCTTCCTATGAGTGCTGCAGAATACAGCATGCATAGAAAGAGGAAACAACCAGGAGAAAAAAGACATTGCTCTTTGTTACGGCTCCCCTGGGAGGTGTTAGAATTTGTTGCATTCCCTGGTTTAGAGATCCTTATAAATCAGGAAATGCAACAAAACCCATGGGTTTTGCATTTGAAAACCCACCGCAACACCAAAGGTACGCCCCCGATGCAGAGTAAGGCAACACAGTGACTTGCACTGTCCTGCCTCACTCCATATCTACAATGCCAGCAAAAGCCATGCAAATTATATTTGTGTGGCATTGTAGATATGGATCTGCAGCCTGCTTTGCTGGTGTGCCACAAAAAGTGACGTACCAGTGGCGGAAGCTGCATGAAAATATGCCCATGAACTGGAAGGTAGCCAGAACAATACACATGCACTGCTGTGTCTGACAGTGTCACACTTGTGTTGCAGCTGGGAAAGGATGACAGAGATGAGCCCATTGGGGGTACAGCATCCTACACGTGATGTGGTCCTGGGTGAAGATGTAGCATGTGGCAGGAGGGAGTCTAAAGGGAAATTGTCTCACCATGCCACATATGTCTCAATAGGAGGATGTGAAATAGGGATCTGTCAAGGGGCATGAAAAACTAGTCTACTACCACAAAGGGCAGGGGTCAGCGATGGTTGGAGACTGAAGTGGATGTGCAAAGTCATGATGCACACCGGGTAGATACATGCACTACTCCCATTCCAGCACTACTACCATGTAGGTACAGTTTAACCCATAGCCCTCAATAACAGTGCATTGGATATATCCACACATATTGTTGGTGTTGTAGGCACAGGAGAGTCAATGTATGATTTGGATTACATAACTGTGTGGCAGTAAGTTGAGTCACTGACATAAAATGAGGAGTGACAGAGGAGGCATGTACATGTACAGGTGAGCAGGCCTGAGCTAAAGGATGTGTCATACTATGCAGACACCTACCTCTGGCAATCATTAACTGAGGTGAGTGTTAGTGCTAGAGCGACAGTGCCCATAACCTCAGATTTAGTACACAGTGCCCACTGTCCAGAATGATGAAGTCAAAAGTGTATCCAATCAAATCAAATGAGGAGGCAGAAATAGGAAATATATAGTAAGTACATGCCCTCTCACATTCCTGAAGTGTAGCAAGATTGTTTGGTGTATAGAGTTGTGCAGGATAAATGTTACAAAGTCAACCCTTGACCACATGAATGCAAAACAGTGCACAACAAGGCAGAGTTCCATAGTGTACAGTGTGAAACCCAGATGACACAATCATTACAAATTTATGACCAAACCCATATCACCTCCATGAGAGCAGTGGGCTGAATACTGGCCACAGGGAATGCAGGCACCCTCAGGATTAGGTGCAATATGAACAGTAGTGGTGTCAATATGTTAAAACGCAATCAGTATTGGCATCACGAAAAACAATGCAAATCACCTTGGCAGATGTGAACTTGACCTCTTCTCATACATCCAGGAATGGTAGGCCCAATGACCTGTGTTTTAGTATACGCCATAAGACAAAAAAGTCTGCCTTGTCACACAGTGGTTGTATTAAGAATGCAGAGATACTGCCATCTGAAAGACAACTACAGTGCAACTTGGACTCAATGCCTCCATGTAACAGATATCCTATGCATTAATGTTGTTTTGAAAGCCAAAATATTAGCAAGTCAGATTGTCAATCAGATTACTCATCTCAAGATCTAACATAGGACACCCTTAATGTCTCTCTCTCTCTCTCACTGCAGAGGACGTACCTACATCTCCTGAACAGCTGCTTGTCCAGGATGGTAATCTGGTTGAGGATTGCAGCCTGCCAATCCTTGACCAAGACACCCTCTGGCAAATCCTGGCCACCTTGACACTCCATCTCTGGTTGCATGAAGGGCTGACAGCATTGCAGGGTCTCCAGAGAATCCACCCAACACCCAACAAACACTACCTGCTAGCCCACCGCCTCCAGCCCTGGACTCCAAGGACGCCCAAGTAGGTTTCCAACATCGTGTGGTGGGAGTCCAGCGGGAGTTGCTAGATGTGGTGCAGGTGGGGATGGAGACCATGATGGGTACCCTAGAGGCAGTCCGTAGGTGCCTTAGTCCTATAAAGACACCTCAGCTTCTATATGAGGCACCTACTCTTTACGTACTTGAACAGTCCCTTGTTAACATCACTGGTGTCATGAGGCAGAGGCACAAACAACTCTGCTGCCAATGTGGCATCAGCAAGGTTGCCAAATAGCGGCGTGCAATCCGCAACATCCTGGAGTTCCTGGAGCGAAAGCAGGACACATACATCGCTACAATGGGTGCCTACCACCGCACCCTTGGGACTGTGCTGGAAAAGCAGCAGGCCCTTCTCAGTGCAGTGCTGCCTCACTTGTTGACTCAGAGAAATGCTGCTGCAGACTGGGGATCCACATCTCCAGCCCCTGATATGTGTGTGCCAACAGCACCTACAACTCCCCCCTGAAAGCACCACACACATCAAAGGAGGATGATATGGACTTCATCTTTTTCCAACGTAATACTGCCTGGTAACATTTCTCTGTGCCAAATTGCCAGTTCCTTCTTTGCCCAGTGCTGATTACCATGCCAGTGTACTTCCAAACTGGAACTGTCCTCAATTTGCTGTCCCGCCTGTTGATTGCACCCATTTGTGGACTGTCAATGTGGCTTGTCTTACCTATTGGCAATTTGGTAATTCTGTTCCCCACTGAAACACTTCTCTCCTCCACATGTCCCATGCAGTGTACTCCCCATGGCTCTGTCTGGGCATCCAGTGGCTCAAAACAACTGTTGGGGTTGTTGTGGTAAGAACTGTGCCAGTGATCCTAAAATGTTTTGCACATGTAATTAAATGTACTGTGTTCAACCTGTGTAATGTATGTCTGTTGGAGTCTAGACTACATGGAACATGGTGGATTATGTGAGCCAACGAGACCAACTACTCCCCAAAGGGACACGTGTGTAATTACGCCATGGACAAAGCCACACAGGCCAAGAGAAATATATTTTGTGAATCCTGTGTGTATGTCGACTAGCAAGTAGTTACTTAAGGTCACTAGCATGAAGTGAAGCAAGTAGCATGCAGTCAATGTTAATGGTGAATGAAGTCACAGCACTGTTGGGGAGCACATCCATGGATACTAGCCAGGAAGCAATACTGCTGTGACAAGCAAATGATGCAAGGGTGAGTATGTAAGGGGCTGGCATTAGTGTGTGACCCCGAAGGTACTTGATTAGTGACAATGGTTTGACATCACTATCTCTCCTGTCGCATAACAAAGCACCAGTATGTGAATACCTGTTTCGACCTGTCTATCCATTCACATCAAGAGTGCCACTTACAGTGCTTAACTATGTTTGTAGATCCCTCATATGATTCCATGCCAAACTTGGCAGACTCCTCTCAATAGGTTTTTCACTTAGTCACACATCTACAAACATTGTTAGCAAAGCCTACTGCATATACTTAACACAACCTAAGCAGATATGATAACTCCTACACAGTAAGCCATGAAGTAGACTTGTATGTATAAATGATTAAAGTTTAGTGTGAATGTCTAAGTTATCCTACACTTAAACTAAACTATGCTACCTAAGCTACACCAACTTATCCTAAAAACTATCTAAAACGACCTTATCTAATCTTATCTTACTCTACACATATAATACCACATATTAAACAAAAACCTTACACCCCCGTTAATACACAGCTTCATACAAAAGCAACATAAACTACACCTATACACAAACAAACCAAACACACTAAGCTAAACAAAGATATTTTTTTAATTGTTTTGTATTTGTTTTATTAAAACACATGTCCTAAACATCAACCCCCACCCACTAAATAACCTACCCACTCATACACAATTTCTGAAGCAACCCCACCTAAAATATTAAAACCACAACACCTAACCTAATCTATGCCCACACTAACTATGCCCAAACTATGCTATTAAATCAGTCTAATAAAAACATAACTTAAAACATGGGAAAGGGCAGAAAGGGTCCCTGTGGCCTACATTTGATCCCTAATGCCGTCCACAGACTGATGTAGCATTTGCAGGAAACATATTGCCGTGTCCGCCTTGTGTTCCAGGGCTGCCATTC
Organism: Pleurodeles waltl; assembly: GCF_031143425.1. Taxonomy (NCBI): domain Eukaryota; kingdom Metazoa; phylum Chordata; class Amphibia; order Caudata; family Salamandridae; genus Pleurodeles; species Pleurodeles waltl. The sequence continues at coordinate 856,861,022 of NC_090439.1, forward strand.
AGAGCTTCAGGTCCGACATTTCCTTCATAACAAGGTGTTCAAAAGTAGAACCATGTCCAGTCTGTTGGGACTGGGGTTGTGATAGTTCTGCGGGCTGACTGGTAGATGTACTTGGCATTGGGATTAAGTCACCTCCCTGGTCCACAGCTACATCCTGGCTTGGGCCTGGCTCATCATGTGTGGGTGGCCCCGGCTGGCCACCCACACCAGCTGCCCTCTCCTAAATAATTGTTTCGCCATCCTGCCTTATGCCTTGGATATGTGGCGGAGGTGCCTGTACTGCTCTAAACAGATGAAGTTGTTCCTTTTTTGTACTAGGGTCATGTCTGTTGGTGTGGAATGAAAATGTATCAGACAAAGCGTAACTAGGAACTGTGCCAATATTCATAATGCTTCATCTAGTTTCAAACATCGCATGTGGCATCTCTAAAAAACACAATTCATCTTGAAGTATAAAGTGACCATGCATCTAAAAATACATTTACTTATCCAAATTTAACAATACCAAACTACAAAGGTGTTGCCAGTGTTGGCTATTGCAATTGCACTGTCCGGCCAACTCTAGATATACCCATGTCAATACAGAAAAAGATTAGGAACAATGCTGTTGTGTACACATGGTATGGTATACATGTCCTTAGTAATAGATCATTTGTGTTCCTTCTGCAGCCTGCAACAGGCTTGAGTCCATGACCATTAACCTAGGTAAGATAGGCAATGTCCGGCAAGTACACGTATTGTGACTCAAGTTTGTATACCTGATATGGCAAGGACACAACTCCAGACACATTTTTATATAGACTTACTATGTCCCAGATATTTGAAACATGAGTGAAGGCTGACTAGCTAACTCACATCATATAGAGATGTTAGGTACATCTCCAAATTGACTAATGTAAATACCTGGAGGGCCATTCCATGGTTCATCATGTGCAGTTCAAGTAATAGCATGTGCCCCACTACGGAGCTTAGTGGCTGTCCCTACATGTCATCTACTAGCATCATCTTGCTGTACATCATCACTGAGCATATCCTTATGATGGGTGTATGCCTGCATGCTGTACATTTCATATTCACAAGTAATGTGTGATGTAACTAGCAAGTCCTATCCAAAGTGTAATCCTGTTGCAAGTCATTATGGGTAACACCACCAGAAGGTGGATTGTGTAATGGACTTTTGTGTGACAACGCTGTGCAGACACGCATTTGTTCAAACACAACATGACATTTCTGGTAAGAAGACAGCACAAAGTTATAACTATGTATTCAACATGGAGAATGGGGCATTAAACGGCATGAGTGAGACCTTTAAATGCATTACCATGTGTGGAATATTGACATCTGGGCCAGCTAACCTTCCGTCTTTAGTGAGGTGTGAATCCACACATCCTGTCTGGACTTGCCATGCAAAATGTACATAGAATGCAATGTGGGCGACTACAATAGCAATGTGCATGTGACATTCATTTGGAAGGTTAAACTTCCCAAGCCCTGTTCAGTTATAAATCCACTGGTATACTTTACCAGACTATGGTATATTGGTCATGGCTCCTCTGTCACCCCATCTATCATGTGGGCCTTCATAGATTGGCAATACATTCACCTTGACGTTAGTCACTATCTAATGCAGATGTAACTTTGACCTATTTCATTTATGATGTGCCATGTCGGGAACAAATGATTCCATTGGAACTGGGATGCCCATTGAACATGTCATTGCAAACATTATCCAGCACCCCACATAATCCTTGCACAACACAGTAACCGTTCAGGTGACACTCACGGGTAGCATCCAGATCCTTGAAGCTGTCCACCTCAGCCGTTGTATAGGGTTCAGGTCCACCTACGTAACGCAACACGGTACATTTCACTGTGAATGTAGAATACATACACTGTGGACATAAGAAGCAGAGTACATTGAATTACCTATTGTCTATGTAAGTTTGCACATTGAACGTGAGGCATGTGGCACAGTTGGCATGGCTTAATGTTACACAAAGGAGTGCGGGGTTCACTTATTATTAAGGAGCTATCAACATGGAGAGTTATCCCTTGCGGCTCTGAGAGTTTACTAGGTGAAACAGTATTGTTAAATGCTGTGGAGAGTCATGTGTTGAGGTGAGGAGGGAAAGTGTTCTTTACGGACTAGGTGGTCTCACACACTAAATAGTGTCACGCTTCATCATTTGACCACCTAGCCCCACCCAGGTAGGACAGTGCCACGTGGGCGGACTCAACCTCACTGTTAAAGGAACAGTAGGGAGTGCGTAAATTTTAACTAATCTGGAAAGATATGGGATCCAACTAACCTAAGGTATACTTAAAAACACTTAGACAGTCACCTGTGTGAGAGTACACTTTTAATAATGGTGTCTGTTGGTCTGATTAAAAACAAAGTGGGACACCTCTGTGAGAGCAAGGACTCACAGGGTCGCCTATCTAACAGTCAATTGCCAACATGTTGCTGCCCTCTGTGATGAGCCAAGGAAGGTCTCGGGGCATTTGTCAGGGCCTCGGATCCCTAAGCCTCATATAGTATAAGGAGAGCCTACTCCGTATAAATAGGAGAGTAAATGGAAAGAAAAGAGATATGGGGCCTATCTTAAGCAAGGAGTTACCTTGTGGAGGCCCTATACCTGGAGGCTACTAGCCCCAGGATTCCAGGAGGGGGAGTGTTCCCTTAATGTCACGCAAAGGCCAAAGGGGGCACTCACTGTGCGCCTACTCCGTCCCCTCGCTGGACCGCTTTTGGCTTACTGTTACACATAGGTGAGGCAGGGTAAGGTGTACACAGATGTGATGTGCCTAATTAGGAAACTGGTAGACAGATTGCAGACCAAATACAAATACATCATTACTTGCAAAAAAGTACAAGGGTGCCTATCTTTCATGGGTCTATGACCCTAATGATTTGAAATGCCACACTTTGCAAAGTATTACATTAGCCGTGCCTTTCTGTATATGTCCATGACAATGCTATACACATCAGACAGTAGCCATGCTTGTTCCTTGCCTTTACTGAGCTCAGTACATGTCAGTGCTGCACAGTAAATAGATATTGTCCATTCATGCCCTGTATAGGCACAATGGGGAATTGGGAACATTTGCACACCAACATGTATGAGAAATGTCCAGATGTGCCACAAACAGCCTGTAAAAAGTTTGGACATAATTACGTATGAGTGGGTTCACCTCTAACATACATTGGCCCTCATTTACAAGAGGCCTGTGCCCGGAGCCTTACTTTTTTCTTTGATGCTCCGGTGGCACAACCCTCTTACTCATGAAACAATGCAAAGCCACCCTGTGTGGCTTATCACAAAACACATATCCACTTGAAACTCATTTTAAATCAATGTAAATATTATAGCGGAAAAATCTTGCTACTGGTTAACAAATACAAAAAATTCTTGAATGAAGACAAAAATCATCTGTCTAGAATCTTTAAAAAAAACTCCACTGAATCTAGTACCAACACATATGTGAAAAGCATGTTTTTAATGCTTTGGAAGCTGCATCAACATGTAATGGTGAATCATTTTTATAATCATACTTTGGGAAAATAAACAAAGAGTGATAGTTGAAAGAAGTGATCCCCAAGTGGGAAAAGAGACACCACACCATAAAGCAATAAAGAAATTGCTTATAGTTCTGTGATCTTTGGTGTATCTCACAAAGACAGCCTTTTATTAAGTTATGAAGTATGCTTGTCAATACATTGATTGATAATTCAAAACATAATGAAAGAGGTCTTGTCTGATTAATGTGTTGACAGCGTTTCGACCCTCATGCTGGATTCTAGGGTCTCATCAGGACAAAAAATGACCTGGGGAATGGTGAAAGGTTGGAATTATTAAAGCCCTAGTTCGATGTTGAATATTGGTATCACTCTTTGACCCAGAATGGTGCTTTTGTCACCTTAATATAAGAGCTAAGTAGACTGGCAGCATGTTCCCACAGTGGGGAATGGTGTATTTTCTTAATTCTGAAGTCTGGATACAGACACAATGCAGCACCCGTAGAAAGAGCAAATGATGATGAGAAATGAAGTTATTTCTCCTTGTTCGGCCTCCGCTGAGAGGGGCACATTTTTGACACGTTTCCAGGTTTACTAATCCTTGTAATTCTTGGAATTTGTCAAAACCCACTGGTGATGAGTGAGAAAACATCCGTAACGAAGAGTAAGGCAACGCAGCACTTTTCAATGCCTTGCCGTACTCCATATCTATGAGGCCATGCAAGGTCATGCACAGTGAGTTTGCGTTGCCTCTTAGATATGATTGAGAGACCTGCTGCACAAGAGCGTCATGGAAATTGACACTCCAGCAGTGTGGGCCTCTTGTACATGAGGCCCACAGTGGCTTAGCAGGCCTCCAGATGTGTGATTTGGAGGGTTGTATTGTTCATGTGGTATGGTGCAAGTATGAGGCCCACACCTGCTATGTATGCACTGTCTCATTCATCTTGCACAAATATGGATAATGTATCCAATATCTTTTACTGATATGAGGTTGATCATGTGCTTCAGATGCATCATAGCAGGTCATTCCCATATCTCCCATTCTGGAAGCGCTCAGGTATGATGGAATGTCTGAAGATGGATGCTTCATGAGCACTCCCAGGGTGCTTTGCTAGCACATTGATGAACACCACCACTTGGTCCACTATTCCTTGCACATTGCTGGAATATGTGTGCTTCCTATTGCAGTACATGTATAATTTAGTAGAAGGAGGCACCAGTTGCACAAGAGTGCAGTCCATTGCCCCCAACGCATGGAACTTCAGCAATGGCGTAGAAGCCCTGCTTGTTTTCAAGTTGTTTCTGCTGTGTGTTGGGGAACATGGGGTATTGGGGTGTGAGGTTTATGATGGCACTGAGGATGGAGAGGAGGAATGCGGAAAAAGATGGCTCAGATATTCCTGCCACTCTGGCTGTAGTGGGTTGGAATGAGCCAGACCCCAGCATGTGGAGTGCAAGCATCAGCTTGGTGTGCATAGGGATGCTGGTGCACCTCTGGGATGTTGTCTGCAGCTTTGGTGCAATCTGCTATGGAAGCTGGACAATGGACTCCCTCCTGGGTCTGTAATAGGTGATGACCTCCTCCTCCCTGAGGTAGTCCGCTGCTGGTATGTTTGCTCCCTTCTCCTGCCTCCATGGTGATGGTGGTGACTGTCTTCTTCTTGCTCCAAGCTGCAGTGTGAGCAGTTCCATGGCATAGTTGAGCTTACCAAAGTGCTTTGTGTATGTTCTGGGTTTGTATCAATGCCAATGCATCATTTTTACTTATGGGTTGCCTATGCACAGGAATTTTGACACATTTTGGACTCTGCACATCATTTGCCATTGATGAATCATTTTCCCATAAACTTGTAAATATGGATGAGTCAGTTCTGCATTGGGTTTTAAGGGAGAACACCTAACTTACATATGATTAACGTTACCTGATGCAGCCAGTTGTAGCGCAGGTAAAAAACGACACAGGAAAGCGAAAAGTGATGCATTATACCTAATCTGTCACTTTGTAAATATGGAGCATTGAATGCATAGTGGCGATTCAATCTCTTTATAAATATGCCCCTAAATACCAACCACGCTAAATCTGAACTATTCAAAATGTTGGAATTGCGGGAGCTGAGAGTATTGGGGTGTTACAGAAGATGGACATTCCTTGGGTGACAATTGATTTCAAATATTTAGGCATATGAATTTCACTAAATGAGGTGGAACATTATAAGCTGTAAATGGGATGGGAGACAGGTGGTTTTTAGTCCTCAATAAAGTTCTTGAACAGACTGCAGCTGTTGGCAGAATGGCATTGGCTGAGACTATATTTTTACCCAGCTGCTTATACATGTTGCAAAGAGTCACATATATGATTCCAAGACAAGTTTTCATAGTTTTAAATCATTTACTGATGGACATGGACAGGGCGGGTAAAATGAGCAGGGTCAAATTGGATTATTTGAAACTAGAATGGGAACAAGGCGGAACGGACGTTCCAGACATGGAACTGTATTACATGGTAGTCATCTACAACATGTCTTCCTCTGGTTGAATGAAGGAGACAACTGGGATAAGAAGCTACTTAGGGTTAAGCATGAGGGGGAGCAGCTGCCAAACCTGCTGATGAGGGTACAGAGAGTTCCTAGACAAACTTTAAAAAAACAAAAACTTGTGAACTCTGAGAGATAGATCCTAAACCAGATCAGCACCTTGCCCTTGAAACTCATGTGTTTGAATAGAAAAGCTAGAACTATGTCATGTAATTTGTATTAAATGCAGAACATACCTGCCTCAAAAGCCTGATTGAAAATGCCCTAGGACTTAGGGCCAGATGTAGCAAAAAAAAAATTTGAGACTTGCAAATTGCGAGTCCCTGCGACTCGCAATTTGCAACTCGCAAATTGGAATGCAATACGGTGTCTCAGACACCGACTGCGACTCGCTATGGGGTCGCAATGACCCACCTCATTAATATTCATGAGGTGGGTCGCTAATTGCGGCCCCATAGCGAGTCTAGGCACTCGCAAACATGGAGGCCTGCTGTCATCAGCAGACCTCCATGTTCGTGACTGCTTTCAATAAAGCAGTTTTTTTTTTTTAAGTGTAGCCCGTTTTCCTTAAAGGAAAACGAGCTGCACTTAAAAAAAAAAAACGAAACCTTTAGTTTCGGTATTTTTTCAGGGCAGGGAGTGGTCCTTTGGACCACTCCCTGCCCTGACAAAATATTTATGGGTCCATTCACAAAGTCGGAGGGGTCCCATGGTGACCCCTTCCAATTTGCGAGTGGGTTACCATCCACTTCAAGTGGATGGTAACTGCGACTCCATTTGCGGCCGCATATGCGGTCGCAAATGGAATTGCATTCCACTCCGAATCGCAAATAGGAAGGGAACACCCCTTCCTATTTGCGATTCTGAAATGCATATTGCGAGTCGGTACTGACTCGCAATATGCATTTCTGCATTGGGAAACGCGAATAGCGAGTCGCAAACGGCAATTTTTGCCGTTTGCGACTCGCTATTTGTTTACTACATCTGGCCCTTAGTGTTCATTGATCTATTTAATCAGTTGTATTTGTCAAGCAGTTTGCCTACCTAAGGGAAATGTGACAAGCCTGCAATTGTGTACCTTGGTGGGGTAGACTGTCCTTTTTGTAAATGTCAAATGTGCCTAATATTGAAGGGGCCAGTACACCACCACTCTGGAGAGTAGAATTTACTTAGTGAAGCCAAAGAGGTGAAGGTATTCAAGTCTTCCTTGGCCAGTGATGGAGTGTTGGGAACATCAGAGTATTAGAATGGATTGGTGCTGGTTAGGATTTGAAAACACTCCACCTCGAGGTCAACGGGATCTTTGGACCCAGTGAGAAACGTGGTTAACCATATACAATCTTTCCAATCTCAATCACCACATCAACAACTTTAAACACCATGACCAATGTGGCCACTGAAACAAAACTCAAATCTGTGAAAAATGTCAAGCCTTTGTTACAACCACAGAGCCAAAATAATGTGGACTGTGCGAAAAATCAGGTAACACAAATAAATGAACTCCAAAGGCTGACCAACTCTACGAAAGAAAGAAATGTAATCTGCTCAACATCAACACCATTAGACGTTCTAGAAGGATTACACATACTAGCACAGAAACAGATTTCAATTCATTAGTTGAAGACCTTAGTCAAGTAAATTTTACACATCAATACATCAAATTTGAGGAATAATATGTAGGATAACCTACTACTATCACGAATTAGGATAAGCATGTGTGGGGACAGACTATAACATATGCACGAAAGCAAATAGAAAAAGAAGACAAAAATAATTTGGAAAAGTCATCTATCTTGAGCTAAGATAATCTAACTAAAAAATAAAATGCAAGTGTCAACATGCTGCCTCAATAAAAAGAACAAGAGGGACAATTTGCATTTCAATGTAATGTACCTCTCCTGGGATTCAGGTTTGTCAACAAAACAATTAATCTCTGGCAAAATCCATTAGATGCAGCATCAGGCGTAAAGTGTTGATTACGGGCTGCACATAGGAAAATTCCAAGGGGACAAGTTAACATTTCAGGGTGCAAAGGGGCTCTGCTGTGGACAAGACTCAAGAAAGGACTGACCAAAACGTAAAAGTCCACCCCTACACTAAATTACTGTGAACAGTTTGATTGGTTAATCCGATTGGCTCACTTTTACGCATAAGAGCAATGTCCATTGAAAATTAAAACACAAAATGAATTTACAACAACAATGAAAATTCCCAGGTCTGGGTAAAGTCATCTCTCCTTCTGTGCGACACTGAAAATAGCTAGCAACTCTGTTCATTATTTGATACATTCCAACATCTTCTCATGGCTCACAACAGTTTCAGTGATTCTCATGAGACCAGATGATTAAGCAATAGGATCGGTTTTAATTCTGACTCTCTAGCTGCCGACATTTAAGGTCAATACAATAGGACTCTACACTATTCATATGAAACAACCTAACGAAAAAAAAATCATGTTAGAGGAGAAAAAGACTGACTCAATGTTTCATGTTACTGCAATATGAAAAACACCAGGCCTAGTTATGCTAATGCAAAATATTAAATGCACTAATACCATTAGTAATAAAACATATATAATATGCAAACTCATAAATTCTTCATTAATAATATATCATAAAATAGGCAGAAAACATTTTAATATTAATTGCAACCTTTGGTAATGTACTACATTGGATGTGACAGAGATGTGCATTTATTTTTCTGCACACTTTAATTTAAACTAATACATAAGAACTCAACATGAATCATATTCATTTCTAGTCATAATAAAATCACTCTAATGATTAATATATTTCAACATTATTAATTAGAATTTTATGAGGTTATGGTGGGTGCAGCATTTGCCATGGTAGGCACAATGTCCACCATGATTAAAATGTGTACACTTTCAAAATACACGTTAGTCCAGCTGTATAAATTGTGCCTTCTAAATGAAAATGTAAAGTCGCCTAGTGCTGACTTCTGTGCCACTAAAGCATTACTAAAATTTACGCTCTTACAATGTTGATGACTCTTTAAATGCTTTCTTTGGTGATTTGAACGAAGGTGCTTTTATTGGTGTTGGGGTCAGACTTAATATCTCTCATGAGTGAGTCAAGTTTGTTAGGAAAATAGCTGGCAACCTCTTCAGGCCTGGTTTCATCAAGTTTGTGAGAGGGAGTAGTAGATTGTTATTTGAGGATACTGAATAGCCCTCAAATTAGATTTCTACCTGCATTTAGGGCCTGATTCATGTTTGGTGGGTGGGTTACTCTGATGCAAACGTTTTGAGTGCCATTGTAAATAATGCACTTGTAATGCAAGATTTGGAATATCTGCCATGTTTGTGACAGAGTATCTCATCCGAAAAACTCTAATCAGGCCCTTAGTTTGCTAAAGATACATGGATTTAGCTTGAAAAAGTAGTTTCTTATGTATGTCTGTTGCTCTTGATTTGCATGAGGGTGCCATCAGGCTGCTTCTCCTCAATTTTAGGCTCAGCTCTTCATAGGATTTGCCTATGTGTGATTACTTGACAGCAACACCAGTGGGACGTTTTCCTCACTTGTTTTAGTTTTTTGTTAGAAGGTGCAACAAAGTTCAAACGTGTGCTATACATATTCTGGTTGCTTTCTTGAATATGTATTATGAAATTTGAGCTGGAGTGCTTAGTAGATCTAGAATCATTATTCATGGTAAAGTTGGAGGTGGTGCTAGATGCCTTTTTAATGGCAGTGGTGCCCAATTAGAATAATCTTGGACTTCCTAGTGTTTAGGACAGCCTGGGACCAGGTGTTACTGACAGACAAAATGGTTACCTGCTGGCAGTAAACCGATTCAGGTCTAGGTCAATGCATTCTGAAGGGTTTAAGTTGAGCTGTATGAGGGATGTTAATCACTTGAGATGTGCAGCAGCCAAAGCATGTGTTGCAAAGAAAGAAATCATAGGTATGAGTCAAATGATGTCCACATTTGTTCAACATTATGTTCACTCACTAAAAAGGTGCTACCCAAGGCCCACAGCAATTCCCCTCATGAAAGGATCCTCCTCTGACTCATCTGGCCATCCTTAGGAGGCACCAGGAGAATTTCTCATCTCTCCAGATCCCAGAAGTCATAGCAGTATGATCATCTAGCAAGGACAGAGTCTACTATTTGGACTGTTGAAAATAAGGCATCTAATTAAAAGTAATCGGGTCTGGGAATGTTGGGGGACAATACATTGTCTTCCTACAGCCATTGAAAAAGCCATGCACCACTTTCACGAGGCCTAATTCAAAGAGGTAAACGTACACTTCTTTGTATGTTTACCCTTTTGCAGTACTCACAAACTACAATTAAATATATGCTTTACTACTGCAGAGATTCCATAGTGGGGACGGAGAACTATACACATAAAAAGATAGGCCTTACGTATCATTTTATGTGCAGGGTTCTCTGCCCGGACTGTAGAGTCTTCACAATCACAAAGTTACCATTGGATCACAGTTTGTCAATACCGAAAAAGAGTAAACATACACAAAAGTGCTTTTTGAATTAGGCCCACAGAAAATATATGGTAGGGAGACCGTGTGGCATTGGTATGCAGTGTGTAGTGAAAGGGATTTGCCGGTGTGATGTGACATAGGGTGCGTCATTGGTATCTGGTTTGAGCCAGTCCTGATGGTAATTGTGGGTATTATGGGTTCCCAGTTTAAGGTATTGGCAGCCATATGGTTGACGTTTGGTGGTATCAGTGGGTCACCTAGCAGCACCAATTATCTTTGGGGGAGTATTTATATTTTGATGGGGTCCAATATCTGTAGAATATTTTGAGGAGTGAGTATTTGCATTGGTTGGCCAATTCCCTACTAGTTTCTGGCTTTGTGAAGCAGAGGGTCATCTTTTCTCAGATTAGCTGCATGAGGACCAAAGCCTTATTTTGATGATCTCAGCATGAGTAAGAAGCAAATCTCGGATTTCCCAATCACAATCTTCCCTTTCTCGGCATATTCCCTGTACTAGGGTTGTGCACGTGGTTAATCAAATGTTTTTCAGATAAACTACATACAAGTAAAATAACTAATTACAATGGAGAAAAAGTGTGATTTTTTTAGCTCTTATCCACAAAAATAAAACTGTTTGTATTTTAGGAAATATCAATTCGGACACAGCTGGTTTTAGCCCAGTTTTCTGAATCTGTTTTTCTGTATGAACGTGTGAGCGCAGATGGGAGTGTGCCATGCCCTTGTCCTGTGTCTCACTGATGCTCAACATAAGAAGCAAATTGCAATACCAAAGAGTTTGTGTTAGTTTGAAATCATTGATCAGGCCATGATAGTTTCTGAATCTCAGCCTTGAAAAGCACGTGGGTCATTGTTGGACTTCTTTTTTAATGAATTCCAGCAGCCCTTGCAGATAATTAGGGAATGTGCAAAGCCCTGAGCAGCATGCCAGTACAGTGGAGTAATGGCCATTAAAGACACGAGCTTGGGGACTGTTTGGAAATAAATGGTCATTTCACCAGCGAAGGAAAACAAGCTTCAATTTAACTCAACCCCTTCTTCCTGGCTCTTCGCCACGTGCGTAGACCCCTGCTGTCACGCCAATATTTGTGCATCAGTGTTGTTTTTACATGTCAGCTGTGAGTTCTGTCATCAGGCCAAGTTTCAAGGCAGTGCTTAATGTTTGCCTGTTTTCAGGTACACAATCACTTATATTAGCAAAAGTTTAACCTTTTAAGTTCCTCATTAGGAATTGGGTGGAGTGGCAATGCTGCATGTTATGTTGAATGATCACCCTCTACAAATACACATTTTACTGGGCGCAGTATTGTACTTTCCTTTTCTGCTCGTATTTTCCACCTTCTTATTTGGGTTAAACATTTTAGGAAACAAACAGTAAATGACATAGTAATTCCGGGTCCTGCATGTTATTTCTCATTCCCAACTGATGTTTTACAGAACTGCAAACACTCAAGGTGTTGTCATGACACAGCTTAGTTGTATTCTATTTTAAACTCAGGAGAACCAAAGGCTCAATCGGTTCTCTCTGCATTTGAGCATCTGATCTTCAGGGTGGACACAAAACTCAATCGCAAGATATTAATTCACTGACCTATCTAAAAAAATGCATTTTTTTTTACATGTACGGTAATTCCTGCGTTAGTCTGGAATCTTTTTCTAAGCATTATACCATAATTAGTTAGAACGTTCTGATTGGCATGTTTTTTATAACATCAGCTGCAAGGTGAGGTAGGCAAGCCTTTAGAAAGTCACCACCTATGAAATAGTGAGTAACTAGTCTATTCGATTTGTTGTTTTAGAGCAGTGATCTTCAAACTTTTTAATGCCCTGCCCCCCCCAGTTGAAAAATAAAAATCATTGGGCCACCCTCAGAATTTTTCACAACTCTTGTATAAAGATGGCAGTGTTAAAATATGTCTAGACGTATTTAAACATTGCAGTTAAGTAATTTTACTTTTTTTTAAGTGCAATAACATGTTTCTGCTTAAGACAAAACACTGTTTTTATCTGTGTAATGCTTCTTTTGGCCAGAGCCTGGCGCCCCCACCTGGGATCACTTGAGGCCCCTGTTTGAAGACCCCTGTTTTAGGGAAGATTATGTGCTTCCTCAAGCACATTTTCTTGGAAAAATGATTGTTTCTTGTTTTGGACAGATTAGGGGCCTCATTACGAGTTTGTCCACGGATCGCCAAATGCGCAGTAGCAGTCACACCACTGCACTCCTCGCAGTTCGACCTCCAGATTATAATCCTGGTGGTCGGACTGCCAGGAGACCACTGCCACCACCGGGATCACGGATCCTAACGGGTTGGCGGCCTTGGAAGTCGTAGTCAGCCACGGCGGTGCCCATGGTGACACCACTGTGCTGATCACCTCTTCATTTTCTGCCAGCCTTTTTTATGGTGGGATTCCTGCCATGAAAAGACTGGCGGAAAGCCAGTGCTGGGGGCCACATGGGGGTGTAGGCGGAAAGCCAGTGCTGGGGCCACATGATGGCCTTGGCAGTGCAGGGCCCACCCTGCCAGCACCCTCGGAATGACCACTGTCTGCTATGCACATAAGCTCCATGACACATACCGTCTCAAGTCTTGCAAATCTTGTAGTGAAGTGTTACAACGTCACGCATTCTGTTCATGTGATGTAGATTCCATGTAACAGTCATTGTACATTGGGTCAGACAAACCTTTACTACGACACATTAAAGGTTATTTAGTCCTTGGAACAAAATATGTTTCTTCACCAACGATCTATCCTAAAGGACTATTGCGAACAAGAGAGAAACTATCAAAAGTAACCACTTTATGAGACAGCTGCATATTACTTTATAAACCTGTATGTCAAATTTACAGATAGAAATAGTTGAATGCACTGTCTTAAAATTTTCATCTTGATTCATAAAGTAATGGTCTGCATCATTTCATGAATGGATATGTCAGATACAACTGTGGACTTTTCAGTAAGTGTGTGAAATTTTGCAGTCAAGATACATAGTGGCAGCTTCCAGGGGATCGTAAGGTGAGTGTTCTTTGCCGATGTCATAAACACCCACAAATCTGAAACATGAAGGATATTTAGAAATACTTGTCTTTATGACATGTACGTTCTCTTTTCTAAACCTACACCTAAATATACCATGTGCAAGTGTTGCAGTAAGCGTGAGAAATTACAACAAATGCCCCATTTTCTGGTGTTGTGGGTGAAGGTAAGACATTTCAGGTAAGGAAAAGTATTTGCAAGATGTTAGATACTACAGTTCTCTAATGTTCACACACTTTTGGCATGTTTACTGCCCCACTACATCACTAAACTTGTTTCATTCAGATGTAAATTAAAAACTGTAGCCTTCATACAAAAGAATGTTTTCCAAGTGAATAACATTTAAAAAATAAACGAATTTGAAAGCCAGAATTGCCAGTAAGCATGCAATCTGCAGTTTGGGGGTTAGGTGACAGGAAACCAACCATAAAACTATGTTAAGTTCTGGTAATTTGTTCAAATTTAAGAAAAGACCTCAAATGTTTATGTTTTAAACACTTTTCTTCCCATGTAGCATGCCTCTCTGTGGTTTAGACCTTGATACCTCTCGTTTTAAGCACTCTAGACCAGCATTTTCCAAACAGTGGGTCTTCAGCTGATTTCTGGTTGGTCACGAAAAAGCAATAAGAAAGATGCCTTTACATTTTTGTATTTATCTTATCACATTTGCTGTGCTCCAAAGACAAAAGTCAATGCCAGGCTATCTCTTCTGATAAATTGCTGCTTATTCTTTTAACATGGGGATTGGTGTTTACTTTTCTTACTCTGACTGCAAAATGAGAGGAGTGAAGTGAACTATGTGACAATCTTTCTGGGTTACAGGACGTGTGAGAGGAAAGGCTGTAGGATGTTTACAATGCACAAAAAAATTAAAAACCTATAAATGAACTGTACGCATATCTCAAAATATATTCGGAGTTAGTAAAGCAAAAATGAAGCACATTTGTTTTTGTCATTGTGAAATGTGAAAAAGCAAACCCTCGATAGTATTCCCAAGCAAGATCCAGGTGCACCTTAATACTTTATAATTGTGGCTTCTATTTTTTGACTTCACAAACTCATTCCATCAGAGAATGCGTTCACTCTGTGTGTTCATACACAATCATCCCACTTGTGTGTGACGTTCACATCTACATTGTGAAATATGGATGTGACCAAACCATCAGAGCTGCTCACTTTGGATCTAGGGAACCATGTTCAAGTCCCAGTGTTGGCTCTGAGGAAATTACTGACTCTCCAGTGCTTTAAGTAAAATTAATCTGACCTTATCTAATGTAATCTGGTGCTCATGTAAAGTGTTCCAACGCCCCTGAGCTGTATTTGTGCTGTATAAAACTGCAACAATGCAAATTCAAACTGCACCACTGGGCCCTGGCTTAATATAAAATGGATATGAAGCCGTACACCATAACCAGCTACTGTAAGGTTTTTCAAATTTGTTAAAATGACTGGTATCAATACCAGATTTTTCAGAAGCTTTGTGATTTTATTGAACAGATAACAGAGGCCACCACCCTACTCTGAAAAGTGTTGCAGCTCTAGTGCAGTTCACTGGCTGCCACTTTTATTGGGAGATCAATGTCTATGCCACAGTCAAAAAAAACATTTTGAAGGACGTCGTAAAGGTTGCGACATTTACAAACAATTACTGTTAGAAGGGAATGCAAAAATGTTTTAAAAGTATGTTATTTTGGTAATTTACAATATTTTGAAATCATGTCCACTATTATATTAAAAAATTGCCCCTCCTTATGTGCTACATGGTTCTCGAAAGGTGTTTTTCTAAAAAATGGGTTGTGGTACTAAAAAGTTTGGAAAGCACTGCTCTAGAAACATTGTTGGATCTGAAAATGTTACTATGCTTGAAAAACATTACAGTCATTTGTGAATCAACAATAATGGGCGTTGTGGAGATTTATGAGTTGTGACAGGCTGCATAGGCTGCTTAGGCTACGTAAATTTTAGGTATATTTTTAGAACTGCCTAGATTTCAGCATTTTTTCAATCAGATGTTTAGTAACTTTAAGTTGAATAAGTGAGTGTGAAAAAAATAATTTTAAAGAAAGTGTGCATGTTCAATAGTGAACAACTCTTGCACATGACAATATCAGTTCTAAATTAGTTATATCTGGAAAGACCTGCAAGGTTGTTAATACTTGAAGACCTTAAACTCCTACAAAAATAGTCACTACAAAAACACCTCTACTTTCTGTATGTACACAATGTTAGCAGTAAGATGAAAGTCATTATTTAGGTGGGTTTTGAAAATCAGTTAAAGACCTGAGCATGCAGGTGGCATTCCTGCACTATCCATATAATTTTTACTGTCAGACACAGGTTTATGCAGTCCGGTGCAGACAGGACAATGCAGGCCTCACTGACAGGAGGCTTTCACATATCTGCTGACAGCATGACATAGAATCTCTAATAGTAATGTTAGAGGAGAAATCATGGATTCCAGTTGGGAGGGAGATGGAGATTTCCAGAGGGCAGAGGAGGAAGGTGACAGGACTTACTTCAGGTATATGTAGTAATGTAGTAGTCAGTGAATGCAACATTTGATGGAATGTGTGATTGTGCGTTCCATGGAATGCCATGGTCACCTGAGGGTTTGTTGGATTCAAATGGTGTGACAGTTGGGTCCATCAAGATTCGTCAAGAGGCTGAATATGTCACAGCTCTGTTTCCAAATAAACAAGCAGATTTCAATACTTTACTTTGATTTCCTATTCATTTATGGGAGTCGCTACTACATTCTTATTGCCAATGATATAAGCGGAGCTGCGGAAGAACCCACTGTATCGGCACCAACTTTGGAAGCACCGAATAACTTCAGATAAGAATCTTCGTATTGCTTTGGAGCAGGGTGGCTCTAAGTGTATATACAGGGTATTAAGGGACCATGAATAAGCACTATTACAGCGGTTAAGTAAGTGCTCAGCTGACTCATAATTTGTTTAGGACTCACGCGCTGCACTCTGCATTCAGTGACGTCTATATGGTTCAACCAATGCGTTCCAACATATGCTCCACAAAGTGACGCATACCATTCCAAGTCCTGCAAATCTCCTAGTGAAGTATTACGATGTGACGCATTCTGTGCATGTGAAGTATATTCATCATCATATATTGGGTCAGATGAAACCTTTACTACGACGCATGTAAAAAGGATTCAAAAGGATCAAGCTACAATGCTTTAGGCTCACCTCAATATTTCACAGTGACACACACACAAGGATATTTGTTTACAGAGTGTGTCCATTGACAGTGATGCGCACACTTGTACATTTACATAATCAACATATCAAACAACAGTGATACGCACACTCCTATTGTCACAAAGTGTGTCCATCAACAGTGATGCGCACACTGCTACACTTTTATACAGAACTTACCGAACAACAGACACGCACACTTGTACAGTGATATAAAGTGTGCCCCACAACAGTGAAAAGCACACTACATCTATGGTACACTACTTGGGTTACTATCAGTGACACACCAAAGCTTATGTTTTAAAAGTGACACGCACATTCCAAGTAAGCGCATTTGCAGGCGTGAGTCACACAATTACTCATCCTGGAAAATAAAACCAAGCAATAGAGAATGGCACACTGTGATCTTACATCATTAAACATGCAGTTGGTGAATCCACCACCTCCATTATTAGAAAGCCCAGGTGAACCACTTGTTACGTGGAAGAACTGGCTGGGCGCATTTCAAACATATTGGGGGGCTATTGGAGCATCTAGATTTCATACAGAACGAAATAAATTTTTGTTACTACACTCAATTGGGTTTGAAGGATGTTCCATATTCAAACACTTACCTGAAATTCCAGAAGAAGAGGGTGAACCAATTGACAAGTATATGGAAGCAATAAAGAAATTGGAGGCAAGGTTTGATGTATAGCCTAGTATCGTAGTTCTACGCTATACCTTTTTTACATGGAAACAATTACAGGGTGAAAACGTGGATTCTTATGTCTCTGCATTAAGGAAGCTGGTGGCAGAATGCATATTAGAAAATTTTACAGACCAGTTAGTTTTGTGATCAGTTTATCAGCCATTGCATAAACAAAACTATAGAGCAAAAATTGTCCTTAGGTGATCCCTCATTAGAAGAAATGTTACGCATTGCAACATGCATAGAGATATCACGAATCTCTATAAAAGAGTTAGAAGAAAAAAAGAAATTGTTAGTGTGATAAAAAATAGGGACAGCAATGTTTTAAAGGAAAATGGGATGAAAGACAACAGAGATGTGGGGAAAATGGGCAAAAATAATTTCTTCAATCAAATAAAGTTTTGTTTCAGATGTGGAATTTGACACATAATAAACGGGGTAAACTATGTCCTGCAAAGTTTGTTACATGTCGAAATTGAAATAAGGTGGGATATTTTGCCAAAGTCTGCCAGAGTACTAAAACTAACTCAGGTAAAGGAGTTAATGTAGTTTTGGAAGAGTCAGAAGACAAGTACAATAGGTGTTTTGAACAGATACAGAATGATTTGAGGGATACGGTCTTAGTTATTAGTGAAGACGTCATTGCAACAGGTGACCTGTCAGAATGTATAGAGTTGTACATTGATGTGATAGTAGGAAATAAAACATTAAATTACTGGTGGATTCCGGAGCCAACACTACGATGATTACAGAGGAACTTTTCATCAAATTTGGCCAGACAGAGAGTTAGAACCCCCCCCGACAGGGCTCCTGTCTCATATGAAGGTAGAAGAATAGAATTAGCAGGATTTTTTGAGGAAACAATGGTGTTCAGAGGGAGAACCATATTTCGGAAAATTTATGTAGATATAAAAGGGCTTTCAATTTTAGGTTGGTTCCATTAGGGAATATTCAAAATGGTTTTGATACCAGAAACCAGAGATCAAATCTCAGTCATTAGTGAGGATCATATAGAACAACTAAAAGTGAAGTGGTTGGTAACATTAAATAAAAGTCAAGGAAGGTGCTATCCCCATTAAACACAAATTATGCAGTGTTCCTTTCTCTATGAAGGATGATCTAGAAATATAATTGAAAGGCTTGTGTGAGAAAGGAATAATAGAACCTACTGACTTTTCCCTTCGGCTTTCCCTGCTTGTGGTTGCACGCAAACGGGATGGGAAGTTGAGGGTTTGTGTTGACCTGAGCATCCTAAACAAAGCTATTTGCATAGAATCCCATCCACTTCTCAAGATCACAAATTTGTTAGCACTCATACATGGAGCAAGATGGTTTAGCAAATTAGACCTCGCCTCTGCATACCATCAAGCTGTACTTGATCCTAGTTTGAGACACTATAATGCATTTGTTTCACCTGTGAACTTGTTCCAATACTGCTGGATGCCATTTTGGTTGACTTCAGTCACAGCAGTTCTCCAGAAACAAATGTACCAACTGTTAAAAGGAGTGCAGGGTGTAGCAGCCTTCCAAGATGATGTCCTGATATTTGCTAAATCTGTGTAACAGCATAATGAGATTATCGATCGATCGATTTTCCAGGAGAAGGGAGTAGTGCTTAAAATGGTGAAGTGTGAATTTCCTAAAGACAGAGTGGAATACCTTGGCCATATTGTGTCGGGAAATGGTATTGAACCAAGGCCAGTATTGGTTGATGCTATCATAAATGTAGTAGTGTCCAAAGACAAGACTGCCTTGAAGTCGTTTATAAGACTAAGTGAATTTTACTCAAGATTCATGCCAGATTATGCTTCTCCTGTTAAAGTGTTAACAGGATTGTTTAAAAAATCGAGATGTTTAACTGGAATGACAGTGTCAGTAGGCATTTGATTGGATTAAGGTACAGTTAGTGAGCCCCAAAGTGTTAAAACCATTTAATCCTAAATGACTGTGCTGTATAACTGTTGATGCCAGCCATCATTGATTGGGGGCAGTGCTCACGCAAAATGAATTAGGGATAGAGCACACTCTTGAGTATGCTATTAGATCACTTAGGGATCCTGAAACACATTTCTTGTTGATTGAAAAAGAATTATTGGAGTGTTGGTGGGCCATCCAAAAATTCAAACCTTATGTGTGGGGGACCAAGTTCACAGTTAAAACTGATTATAATCCATTAGTCACAATATTGAGTGGGAACAGGATTAAAGATCAAATTCCTCGTATAGCCAGGTTGTCTATGAAACATTTGCAATTCAACTTTGACATTGTACATATTCAGGGAGCGACAAACACGAGGGCTGATTTCTTGTCCCGGAGCTCGTCAACAAGTAAGGATAATGTGGAGGATGAAAGGGGCGAGGAAAATTGTCTGATTGCAGCAATTGATGTACAGGAGATGAGTGCTATAACTGAAGTGGAATGGAAGACTGAAATTGGAGATGAGAAAGTTATCAAGCAAACTATCAAATATGTCACTAAGGTTGGCCAAAAGAGAAGAATGTAGAGGCAGGATGCCAGCCATTTTGGAAAGTAGCACACAAATTGTCAGTAGAAGACAGGTTGTTCATCAGACTGGAAAAGTTAGTACCTCCTGCAGGATTAAGAAACAGACTTATCCAATTGGCACATGAGGGTCATTTGGGAGGGTACATTCACAAAACGTAGGTTGAGACAAACCTTTTGGTGGCCCTCAATAGACAGGGAAGTTGATGAGAATGTTAGCAGATGTATGATTTGTGCTAATTCAGATAAAAGTTTTATAGTAAGAAAACCCTCTTTACAACCGATTGAGGGTCTTTCGTATTCTTAGGCAAAGGTGGGAACAGATTTAGTTGGACCATTTTATGCCCTCCTGTACCAGTGCCGTTATACGTTAGTGTTGGTTGACCTATATTCAAAGTGGGCTGAAGTGGAATTGGTGTCTGAGCCAAATGCTAAAACTGTGGTTGAGTTTTTTGAAAATACATTCATGAGGGAAGGGTTTCCATGCTTCCTATTGTTAGACAATGGGGTCCAGGTTATGAGAGAAGGGTGAAATCAGGATATGTTAAACATGTAAAAACATCTCTATGCCATCCCCAATGCAATGGGCAGGTAGAGCGGATGAATTGCATAGTTGTACAAGGTGGACAATTGCTAAAAAAAATAAGTAGTTAAGAATGTGATGAACTCTATGATTTGGTTCTATCGTACCAGCTCAGAGAGTTCAATGTTGGTATCACCATTTGAAGTGCTGAGAGGAAGAAAGCCTTTCACCAAGATATACTCAAACTGGATGGGCAAATGGGCCAAGTTTGGTGTGTCAGTGGAAGAGTGTGAAGCCATGGTTACACAAAATACAGCTGTGGCCAAAGCTAAACAGAAAGAGAATTACGACAGGAGATCAAGAATAAATGAGGTTAAGCTCAGGATTGGGGATGCAGTTCTCATCAAGTTCAATGGTCACCCTAATGGACTTATACGCACATGGTTGATGAAGTTTGTGGAAATGCAATCAGAGTGCACAGTAACAGTTTAGGGAATGTCAGAAGAGTCATTATGTGTGGTCGAGATCAGGAAGAAGAGCATCCTCAGAGTGATGTATTAGAGAGGCCAAAAAATATGGGTGAGTTTAGTTCTAAGTCTGATTCACGGGATGGTAAGATGGTAGTTCACAGGAGTGAGCGGGTAAGGAGATTACAATCCGATATAGATAAATTGTCACCTACCTGCCAGGATGTTATTATCTAGGTTATTTATGTTAAGGTTGTGCTTTATTTATATTATCTTTTGCTTTCCAACCACAGAGATGTTTAGCCAGGTCATAATAGGATAAAATTGTATGATGGTATTTTATTTGTGATTTTTGTCATTTGTTTTTTGTTTGCCTATATTAGTTCTTCTCATGTAAGTATTAAGTAAAATGCAACTTATTGATTTACTATGCTACTGTAGATAGACTTATGCCATGGGTGGGAGGAGTCTTCTTGTAATAGTTCTTCCGTGATTGCTTTGTATTTGTAAAAGGAGAAGTAATGTCGTAATGTAGTAGTAGCTGAACGCGGCATTCAATGGAATGTGGAACTGTGCATTCCATGAAATGCCGTGGTTGCCTGAGGGTTCATTGGATTCAACTGGTGTGACAGTTGGGTCCAGCGAGATTCATCAAGACACTGAAAGTGTTGCAGCTCCATTTCCAAATAAACAATCAGAATTCAAGACTTCGCTCCGACTCCTTATTCATTTGTGGGAGTTGCTACTACAGTATGACTTTGTTTCAATATTGGCACAGGTTGGGCAAGGAAGTTGCTGATAGTACCTGGGAGGGGGTAGAGGACCAGGGATGTATTTCAAGTTTTAGTATTTTTTGTAATGATGAGATGGGGAGGACTGCAAAATGCAAGGTATTGTTTTTAACCTAGCAAAGTGGAAAGTAGTGACAAGAGTGGTTGAATAGGGTGGCAAGGTGTAAAGGTTTTTCCAGCATATTGGCAGGGGGACTATGCAGAGACGGTCTTTGGGGGACTGGCTGGACATCAGTTATATACTGTGTTTATATACTGTGTAATATGTAGCTACGAGAGGGAGGCTTAAGGTAGGGGAAGCTATGTTATGCATGGCTGCCTCATGGATCCTCTACCCATGTGCAGGTCCAGGGGATTATCTGAACTTGGGAAGTTGTGTTTTGGGGTGAGGCATACATAATAGAAAATTAAACATAGGTATCTGTAGATAACGTGGGTTTTCCAACTCAGAGCTCCACAAAGATCCAAAATGGAAAACTAAACTTCACTCATGTTGTTTATATAATGTCACTCAGATCCACTTGGTATTGACAACTACCCATCTATAATTCTATAGGTGTTATCTGGTGTGCCCTACACAAAATCAGTGTTAATGGCAACTATTGTCAACTGCTGTGACATAAAATTAGTTGTAAACTAGGTGTCAAATGATATGAGGTTAATAGAACATTAGTTGCTTTCCATCTCTCTCTCTGTGTCTCGTTAGAGATAGGGGAAGCATGTTACCACCAGGTCTACTCTATCTACCTTTGTCACTATAGTACAGTGGGAAGAGGATAAAGCAAGGCGGGTGCTTCTGCTGCAACATTTCTCCCACCCAACATTTTCTTACTCAATCGCCAGATGCCCAAGGGACCCAGAAGCAAGACAGGTGTTGTGGCATAGCCTTATTGTCTTTCTCTTCACTCTCGAGGACTTTGCTAACTGAGAGAAGGAGAAGAGAAGAGAGGCAGCTGCTGCTTTTCTACTTACCTACTTGATATCTTCTGGGTGGGAGAAAAAGCAAACATAGTTGTTCCTGCTCTTTAACTGAGTGGTAACAGGCAGCAAAAAAGGGGTGGGGAGGGAGATCTCATAGAAGAATCTCAGTGAAGATTGTAAAATGGCAGGTATCATTTTTTCTATAAAAAGTGGACAATGGAAGCAGGGGGTCCAGAACTTCTTTTTTGCAGCCACATCAGAAGGGTGCAGGTTTATTGTTTATCCCTCACTCATAATCCATATCCTTACCACTTACTTTTCTTATCCTAGAGGAAAGCTCTGGGAATGTGGAAGCAACAGAAGCTCCCTTTAGTAAAATAAAATTGTCTGTTGGTAAATCTCAAAAAGGGTAAATTTTTGTCCCGCTTTCAAGTGACATAATTAACAACTCATGCTTTGTTCCCATTGTCTATAATGTCATTCAGAACACAGAAAATAAGTAGGTATCAATAGATGGTCTGTTTTCCACAGATAGGGTACAAGTGACATCTGGACAATGAGTACATAGCCTGATTTGTCCTTAATATCACTTGAAAATGTAAGGTGGATAACAGCCATTTGTTGATTTACACCTCTATAACTGATAATAATGTGCAGTAGGGAATAGGTCAGTTCAGATAAACCCTTATTTATTAAATCCATCAAAAGCATGAATACATAAAGAGAAACATCTTTCAACAGTTCTGGTGCTCTTAAACTTAGAACTGGAATGATGTGCTGCTATCCCCTTGCTGTGTGATCCTTTTTTGCACCACATGCTCATCCTACTTGCTGTAATGCTATCACAAGCTCAACTGTGCCAGGTGGTATGAAAATAAAAAATTTCCAGCAACCATCATGGAGTACCAGGCCAAAAGACAGGGTTAAGCACTGCAAAGTAAAGACATGCTGCTGATGTGTCATCTGGGGCCTGGTGTCTTGCACTTGTGAGAAGAACACAGAGTGGAACTGCCTGTTCACTAGAAAAAGACTAACTTTGTCCTGACCTTTCCTACCATTCTCTGCTGCAGTGCAATTAATGCACAGCAACATTGGCATTAGAGCTCCCTTAAAGGCTTCTGATTGCCCCTGCCTCTGTCCCCTCAGTTACCATGATTCTGGAACCACAAGTCTCACTTACAGTGCAAGGGTGAGGAACAAATGGAGAATCAGACTTTGTATCAGATGGCTTCCTTGTTAGCAATATGTCTCCTGTAATATGTCTTCTCATCCTAGCTGCAAAACATGTTCTCCTCCTTCAGACTACATACTGAATCGTTTTGTTATTTTGCCTATCAGTTGCCTTCACCTATATTTGATGAGTTTAACTATTCCCTAAATGTCATTTCAGCAATGAAGGTTGTTTCGACAACTTAATCAGATTTGACAGAACACCTGGACTATTGGCTTCACAGTGAATTGAGAAGCCAGCAGAGTCTTTATGAGGGTGCCCATAAATCTTACTAAAACTCAATTAGCTTGAGGTAAAAGGAATGTTCTTGTTGGTAAAAAATGAGTATACTCAGTGAATATTCTGGCTTTTTGCCCACTGAGGTCATGTCCATTGTCAACATTTAAACTTTGGGTTGTCCATGTGTGGAAAACACCTTTTTCATAGCAGGTATATCTGCCTCTACTGCACTGCTGGAACCATCACTCCACAGTGTCGTGAACAGCTCACCTATGGTCATTCCAACGGCAGTGAACTAAGAAAATCAATTTCAACTTCTTCATTCACAATTCATGTTAGTGGAGACATCACCAGGGTTTCTTGAAGGTTGTCTCTACTCATGTTCTGGTAGATTTGACAAAAACTCAGTGTGTTCTCCATCAGTTTGGACAACAGCTAAAACGAGACAATTTGACTCAACAGCTTTTTCTTTGTGAGTGCTTTTTGGTGCCCTTCAGGTGCCTGAACAATAACAGCATGTCACAATTATTTGAAATAAACAGATATATTTATTACACAGTGGCGGTTGCCACTGGGTAAATATAGAAAGGGCCCTTTTCCTTAAGAAAAACATGTTTTTGGTTTGAGTGGAACTTTGGCTCCATTTGCTGAATCTTCATGAACCATTCCGAAAAGGTCTATCCATCTCAACTCCATCCTGGAAAGTTTCAGGGTGATTCTTCGAACAGGAGCTGAGAAATAGTGGGGTTCCAAAATGTGTTTTCTCCAAGCAATTTTGCATGGGAAAATTAGACATAGCTGCAGCCAAAACGACTGAATTGAATTACACCAAATTTGCAGAAAGCTAGCTCTTGGTTCAGAAAGCTTGATTTTCATGACCCGTTCTGTAGTTTTAGAGAAATTAAGGTTTGAGATTTGGGTGTATATCACAACGCGAAGAATTTGTGGAGCCAACAGATATAAAGTAAGATTAGCAGTATTCTGCCCTTGTAGGCGTGGTGGGGGTTCCCAGAGGGACATGGGACCCCTCTGCCTCAAGGGCCAAAAATGACAAATGGTGGGCTTCGCCCAGGGTGAGCCAGGGCTCAAAGGGTCAGTGCAGTTGTTTTTTTTGTGAAGGGGTATGCAGCTCCCCCTCCTCGAGCCTCATTGAGGCCCTGGGGACCTCTATTTTCATGTTTAGGGGATTGGACATGCCGCCCTGCCATCCCCAAGCCATAGTAGGGTGCCGGGGACCCCATCCCTGTGAGTAGTGTTTTTTCTGGGGTAGAAGGAATTGGGCCGCCCCTCCCTATACCCTGTGGCCTAATCCAAGTACTGTTCCAGTAACTCTGTCTGGGAGAGTGTGGTTCTTCCCTGCCAGAACTCTTCCAGACAGAAAGCAGAGCCTTGCTCCCACCCATGGGGGGATCACAGAAAGAAGATGCTGCTGATAGGTAAGAGCAAAGGAAAGAAGCTGGCTCCTGCTGGCACCATAAAGGGTGTTGGCTTGGGAGCTGGCAGAGGCTGAGAGCCTTAGAGCTCCCACAGCACATAAAATGTTTTTTAAAATTAAGTGTAGGCAACAGGACACCCAGGGCATAACTTCAATGTCAGCTCCCACCAGTTCCCACCAAGAGGGTTAGCTTGGAAGTCATCAGGGAGCTTGGAGAGAGCCCACAGTCCCCAACTTAAAATAAAAGTGTGGGCCAGGACACACAAATTTTAAAAAAAGAAAAATGTGTGGGAGGAGATTTATAATTCAGTGCTCTGGAAAGTATCACTCCATAGTGCCCTAAAAAGGCCTTTTTGTCACATTTGTTGGTCCTGGTGGAGCAGGGGCTCCCTTCTAAGCATGTGTTTAATGATCTGTGGTGCTGCAGGGAGCCGAGCAGCCACCCTTAAACTTAAAAAAACACAGTAAGTATCCTGGGTCATTGAATCCATGGCCCCTGGAGAACTTACTATATTTTTAAAGCACTCTGAAACGAAGCTGTGTGCTCTTTACTGTAACTTGAATGTAGGGACACGTGGTCGGTTGTATAGCTGCACTTTGTGGCCTAAAAATGTTTGAAAAAACACTCAAAGACATGTTTAATATTTTTATTTTAAAATGCTTTATTGCAAACATGTGACAATCACTATTACTTAGCATTGCAAGGTGTGATTTTATAAAACATACATTTGATTATTGTTATTGATGAATTTTTGGCAAAGCCAAAAGCTCTGCGTTATACATATTGATATGATGATCCTTGGAAAAGCTAATAGTCTCTTACATTTTATATTTTGGTGTTCTGACCCTTTAACAGGGTTGGGCGTAGAGTGGGGTGTTGGGTGTCATGTGAGAGGCTACACAGACATGCACACGCACACACACACACTGCTCATTTTTCCTGACATGAGGTCACTGTGATGTTTTAAATATCAGCCATTCCAAATTCACAATAAAAAATAAAGAAATCATGTTTAGGATATGGCCACTGTTTTTGTAACTTTGAAATGGTGCCCTGTTTTGGAAAATTGAATCTCGACTTCTATTGGGCTGTTCACAGTCGCAGGAGAATTCTTACTGTTAAACTGTGAATGGAAGCATATGACTTGCTATCAACCCCTCGAAAGCACCTGCCGTCTTTTGGAGCTATCCTTGTGTGTACGCCTTGAGAACCATTAAACGGGTAATATAATACCACCTCTTCTTTACAGCGCTTAAAAGTGGCCAGTATGCGCTTAGAGGTCCTTTATTAAAAAAGGCTATTATAATTACTCATGCGATAATGAGGTTCTTGACGCTTATAGAAGAGTTTAACGCAAGCTATAATCTCAATAAGAAATGAAAGCCAGCGCTTGTTGTAACCATCTGTAGGTTAAATAAATAGAAAAGGTGGTGGATTCTAGAAATGCTCAAAGTCAGCCGCACAACTATCGGAGATAAAAAAACTGTCGAGTTGTGTGGCGTGTATAACTTGCATCGCTCATGTCGAGCGGACCTTTCATGTGAGAAAACGGTCAACAGGTGTCTTTCATCAAAGGAAGAAGAGATGACAAAACGGATTCAGGACCGCCTCTTTGGTTACGATTAAACCCGCGTCCGGAAAGTATTGCAGAACGAGGTAACAATACCGGTGCTTTTGTTGTTCTCACTGTGAATGCTTATTGTTCCATCATCCAAAAGAAATGGCAGATAAAATCTCCTTCAATCATGTGTCCGCTGACTGAACCACATTCTGCACTTCGATTGATGTCTGCAGGACATTTTACTCCTCTGGAATGTGTGACTGCTCATGGCTTATGAAAACAGCAAATATGTACTGCAATGATCTATAGAAGAATAGCACACCCGGGGCCTTGGCACGCGCTGCTTCAGTTTATTATCGATGTAACCAGAGACTTAGACCTTTGAGGAGACAAGTGGGTACAGGGCACAGCCATACAGGCGCCTTTTTCCATGCTTTAAATGTGTGCACTTCTGGAGTTAATACAGTGGATCGACAGGGCCTTATTACACTGATCACGTGACCCAGCCGGAGAGCTCAGGCTGGTTGGAACTGCTTTCTGACGGGAGGGCTCAGAAGGTTGAGGTTAGCGCTATAGGCTGGAGGGTGACAGTGTCGCCCATCCTGTCGGCGTCGCTTGAAGAAGAAGATTCTTTTACTAGATAAGGTTCAGAGACCAGTTTGCTTTAAAGGACTACATCGGGCCCCTCTCGTCATTATCAAATGAGAGGTCCCCAGCTCCTGAAGTCATGGGTGACCCAGACGAACTCCCTTGGGGTGGTGATGACTGATGGAGAAAAGTGGACCTCTGAAGTAGGCTACTGAAGGCACTGCTGGCGTCTTTTTAGGTATCAGTGTCTCCGGGTGGGGGGGTCCCTGTTGCTGGCAAGATGCTAGCAGCAGGTAGGACACATAAGTGATGGATGAATGAAGAGCGAGTGTGCCTGGAGGAATGCAGGATGCCACAATACAACTAGGCTGTGCCAGACAGAAGTCAGTTTGGTCAGGTCTTCAGTTTGATCTAAAGACATTGTAAAACCTTATTACTTCCTGCTCTTACATAGAAATGTTACCTGAGGAAGCACAGGAAGAGAAACCAACAAAGACTAAAGTGGGGCTCACAGCCTCATAATAAAAGATTTGTCCAATGGCAGTAGGGTTGACATTGGGAACGCCCACAGAGCCCAAGAGAAGTACATAAATGCATATGGTCTTTCCAGGACACGGTGGGCGGTTTGACTCTTGGAAAAAGACATATGGATTCCTCCATCACAGGGTGAAAGTGGTCTCAGCTTAGACCAGGCCTGCAGGGAGGTGACGGTGACGTGGATCTTATAAATATAGCTCCCCGATTTCCATATGGTTCCAGGGGGCACCAAGTGGTACAGGACAGGCTGTGTTGCGATGGACCCTTTCAGGTGCCGAACTGTGACAGGTAATTGTGAAGATGTAAGGGAATACCCCCTTCCCCAAAGAAATGCAGTAGAGTGCATGTCGGTTAGATTTTCACAGAAACAAAAGTAAAGAAAATGAAAGTCAACGGATGTGCGGTGAACGAGATGTATATGCACTTACGTTATTTGCACGATGTTGTAAATGGACCTCTCTTCAGGTTCACTGTGTCGATTCAAATGGACTAGGTTGCTAGAAAAACATGACACAAATTGGTCCATTGAATCTGGAAGGTGAAACATGTTATTTCCCTAGAGAGGTTCAGGGTACATTTCAAGTTTGGATACTGGTACACTGGCACCAATGAGCTACGCACATTCCACAAAGATTCAGATTTCTGATCTCCACTAAGGTAGGAAGGTGAGCCCCTCTCCTATTACTGATGCAGAGCCACTATCTATAGTGGGGAGTAGGATGAGAGAGCATGGTCAGTGGATGACTTTTTCATTAATAAGCGGTGAAGAAATGTTTATCTTTAGTGAAATGTAATTTGAGATACTGGTGACACTTCCGTTGTTCCATCTGATTGTGATCACTTGTATTGATTGCTCCGTTACCAAGAATTGATGTTTTCTAACAGTGTTCATCAACAGAAACAATGTGATCTGTATTGACCGCTTTATCTATTAACCTGTATCTATTCTGTGGTGGGTGAAAGCAAAACATTCCACTGGATGAAGCCCACTAACCAAAAGTCCCTGAATATATGCTTATTATACCTACTTTTCTTTCTGGAAACAGTGGTCTGGTGAGACAACCAAAGCTGCATCAAAGGCCATTTCTAAAACGAGTTATTGTCATTAGCAGCCTTCACTTCATAACAAATCTCTTTAGTCCCTTGCTTTTAACATTTTTTAATTGTCTTTTTATGAAACACTAGGTTTCACTTTCACACGGCCTGTCAATATCAGGACCATGAGGCGTGTGATACATCTTGAAGCATGTCCTTATGAAGTGTCTGGCAGGTGTTCGGGACTTTTCAGGCAATGACACTTTCAATAACAGCACTTCAGAGGCAGAAATTAAGTTAAGTTGCCAGACAGCCGGCGTCTGAACCCAGACGTGCATGCACTTTTGGAGGGGACAGAGCTCAGTGACTCAGTGGCGTAGCAGATGGCAAAAACTGTGGTACTTCTTTCCATCGCTGGAGTTATTTTGTTTTGGATTTGGACCCAGAAGTAGTTTGAGAGTCAGGCCACATCTGTTCAGCGCAATGCAGTTGAATTACAACCACCCTGGCAGGTAGCAGACACGCTTTAATCAGTTATGTAATCTTGTGTGCTGTTAAATGTCAAATTGTATGGCAACGTGAGTTTTTCTGTTGGAAATTCTGTAACTTCTGAATAATGAACGTTTTATGTCCTTATTACATAACCACATCTGCAGAATTAAATCCGTGTAAAGGGGTTTGATGCATTTCGTTGACAGGGCAGCCTTTTCCACTTCTTTACCTTTTTAACAACGGAGAGGTTTTAACCCCTAGTGTCTTTAAATGAAAGCAGCAACTTTTGAAACATTGCAGAAATCTTTTTAAATTCACTTTCTGAACTTCCTCTGTTTTGTTTATTCATCTTATTCACAGTGACATAGGCCTATGCACAGGCGTCAGAGTGATGTAAGTTATAATTGTGAAACAAAATGAGGAATTAAGTCTACAAAGTACACACAACGGGGTTCTTGCACCATATTGTGGTCGAAATACTGACCTGTGAAATATTGCATCTGCAATATAGACTACTGTTACATTGTCAAAGTAAGCCGATGTGGAATTATGGATAATAAATGAGAAATTATCAGAGGAACTAGGTGCTGTTTTCTTGATTTTCCTCACAATTCCTCATCTTTCAATGAGATTTCAGGCTCTCAGTTGTAATCCCCGTTAATTAAACACCCCCGAGTTACAGGACCCCCTGTATTTGTAATGCTGTTGGGGGTGAAGCTACTTGGTGCAAATTCGTGGTACTCATAATTCAGACCTAAGTAGTTTACTAAGGATGTTGGCTTGAAGGAATGTAAAAGCAACCTAGCTTTGAAAACTGCCCAGCCTTACAGAATCAAAAGCAGCTCATGAGAAAGCTACATCAATTGGGTTTACCAATGCTTGTTCAATAATATGCACATAGGGAGCAGCTGCCATTGAGCCCATAGCTGAAAATCAAGCACCAGTGCAATAATGAGCTGCATGAAATTGTGAGAGCAGGAATGCGCCATATCTACAAAGATATGGCAGTGCCCCGCTCTCCCCAGCACTGGTGCACAATCAGGCTGCCTAGCGTCCCACACATGATGTCTGTGTCATGTCTAGCATTGGGTTTGTATTGGAAGGAACTCTTTCCAGTTCAAAATACTGTGCTTAGACTAATATTAAAATGTTTCCCACTTTTGGATGTGCAGTGTACAGTGCAACACACAAGCAAGGTAGAAAAAGTAAGAGAAAAAAAAGCATTTTTCTCTTTTAGATTTTGCCTTAGGCAGTACATGCACTAGTGGTGAAATCTTTTGTTAAAAAAAAGCTTATTGGGGCTTAGAGCAGGCCCATTACTTACCATTAATTATGATTGGTTGGCTTCAAAGTCACTCTCGTTCCTTGCTCCTTATAGGTCAGCATCTCCTGCTCGCCTCCTGCCTCCTCCTGAAGCTTCAACAGTTTGTCCCTGCTTTGAAGAATGAACCAAGTACACCGTCCTGCCTGCAGCCAGTGTCCCTCCACTGTCCATGAGATCCCGCAGGTGTTTTTTTTAAAACTTATTTTCACACACTGTATAAGAGTGCATGTATCTGCAGTCTGTCTCCTCATCCCCACTGTCACTTCTCTTGCTCCCTCCTCTCTCCCATCCTCCTCCCACTGTCTGTTTTCTTTCCCTAACCTCCCTCCCCCATTCATGATGTTTTCCCCTGCCTTCCTCCCGCTGTCTGTTGTTTTCCTTCTCCCTCCCTCCTCTCCTCCACCTCCTTTGTGTTGCTTGCCCCTGCCCCCTCACTATGCCGTGGGGTGTTGCTGCTGCCACTCTCCTGCCTTGCACCTCCCTTATGCTTCTTCCCACTGCCCTTCTCCTGCTATCCGTTGTGTATTGAATCCTAGTTTGTTCTAATGGGATAACAGGAGTTAGCTTAGCCGTAGTTTTGTAAACTCGTGCCCCCGTCACCTAGTGACTTTTAACCTACTTAGCTTGATCTGTCTTAGCTCATTTAATTATTTATTTCCTCTAAGATGGCTGCCTTGTTTATAGTTTAGCCACTTGTTATGAGTTTTATTATCAGTGTCACTGCGCCAAGGCGTCAAGATCAAGCGCGAAAGACAAACAAACAGTAGGTGTTCACACTTAGGGATTTTCCCTCTCTATACTTTCGAGGGATTGTTGATATTAATTGCCGTCCCAAGCATGCCTGATATCTATTGTTTTGGAATACACCTACGTCAGAGGAACTTGTAGATCTGTATAAATACATCACACTTTTAGACAGATAATCAGAGGGATTCCGACCAGAGGGCATCTCCACCATCGCTGATACCGATGCTGCAGTGGTCTTGACGCTGACCCAGTCTTCGTGTCCCTACGGAGTCTGAGATAGAGACCTCATTCCAAGCTAACAAGGGTTGGGGGCTCCTCTCATGGACACGGCTTTGGCAGATTAGGTTTAGCAAACCCAGCTTTCCTTTAGGTAGGAGGTTAGGCCTATTCTCATTAGGGTATTAGGGCATATTCCCTCTCATACATATATATATATTTCTTTCATATATTGCAAAAATGGTCGGGGTCTTTATAACCATGACTCTCTTCTTCACAATACTGTTGCTTGGTATATTCATTATCCTAATCATTGCAGTTCATGCAACTTTTCGCAAATTGCAGTTATGTTAAATAAAAACTATTATAACTTCACTGCATCTGTGTTATTGCCTTTGTTTGTATGAGACATAATATATCTGTGAGAAAAGGGTAATTTCCGTTTAACCACGACAACCCTGAGATATCTTACTTTGAGTCCATGCGTAAGCGACTGCTACAAATCACCTTTTACTATTGTGTTTCTGGTGAGGTACTGCTGGTGAGCCGGTAAGGTTTGGACAACAGTTACAACTAGTTGTAGGAAGAGACTTAGGGCCAGATGTAGCAAAAATAAAAATTGCGACTCGCATTTTGCGAGTTGATGCGACTCGCAAAATGCGACTCGCAAATTGGAATGTCAGAAAAAAAAGCGATCCTATTTTGCGACTCGCAGCCGGACTCGCAACGCTGTGTGCGAGTCCGCAGTTTGCGAGGTTGCTGTTTGCGAGTGTGCAAAAAACGAACTCGCAATTAGCGAGTGGGTGTCGCAAATTGCGATTACCTTCAAAGTTGCTTGCAGGTGCAGCAGAACACTCCAGAAAGCATACCATAACACTCTGGAAACACTTCCTGGCACATGATGATGACATCACAGCCAGGAAGTCAACAAATACACCTGGGAGGAGGCAGGACCACACCCTCACTCGGGTGGCTATGTTGTGGAGGATGGCGCATGCGACCACAATTTTTAAAGCGGTAATGGGGGTGTATTGGAGGGCGCCTCCACTGCGGCGGAGGCATCTGAATCTTGCCTTCAGCAGTCCGAAGGTGCACTCGATCAGGTTCCTGGTCCTCTTATGCGCACTGTTGTATTGCCTCTCTGATTCAGTTCTGGGTGTTAAAAACGGAGTCATGATCCAAGGCCTGAGAGCATATGCACTGTCACCTGTTGGGCACCAAAGTACACTGTTAGGAAGTCCAGATAGTCGTGCACAGTGACCTGTGTGTATGTCTGCAAGTGTCTGTGGCTCTACCTAGGAGGTAACCGTCTCCAAATTCCCCACGTTCCAGGCGTTGATGTATCCCACTATGCCTAAAAATGTATGAGTCATGTGTACTGCCAGGAAACTTAGCTATGATGTCCGTGATGACATAATGGGCATCACAAACAACCTGTATGTTGAGTGAGTGGGTACACTTCCTGTTGCGGAAAATGTGTTCCAGATTAGCAGGGGGGCATATTTGAATGTGTGTCCCATCTACACACCCTATGACATGAGGAAAGTGGGCAATGCGGTAAAAGTCCAGCTTGGTGCTGTTAATTTCTGCCTCATTCCTTGGTAAGTATATGAAGTGAGACATGTGCGTGACTAAGGCATCTAGGAATGCCCTGAGGAACCTTGACACTGCACTTTGGGATACCCCACCTGCCACGGCAATGACCCCCTGATAGCTCCCTGAGGCCAAGAGGTGCAGTGCGCATAGTACTTGCACATGCGTAGGGATGGCGCAGCCACGCAGAGTCTTGGGTTCTAGCTGTGGTTTCAGTAAATCTATTAATTCTAGAATGGCTGCGCTGCTAAGGCGGTATTTGTCATAGATCTCCTCTTCAGTTTGCTGAAAAAGAGTCTGCCTGGTTCTATATATCTTCTCCTGCCTGTGGCCCCTCCTCCTCTTCTGCTGGTCTGCGTAGACTCTCCTCCTCACTGCTATCAGGTATATCTCCGCCATCTTGAGTAAGCCAGATGCCTTCTGGGTCCCCTTTTATACTTTGGTAATGGTTACCACCTGCTCTGAGTTAGTGGTAAATGGGACATGCAAACTGGGCTTTTTGCGACTAGTCGCAATTTGCGAGTTGCAATTGCATATGGGTTGCGACTCGCAAATTGCGACTTGCAATTTGCGGGTCGCAAAATGGGGTCGCACCGGATGCGACTCGCAAACGGGTCCCAACGCTTTTTGCGAGTCGGAAATGGGCTTTTTGCATCCCATTTCCGATTTTGCACTGTCGCAAATTGCGATTCGGCCCGTTTGCTACATCTGGCCCCAAGTCACCTACAAACGAAAGTACTGTCATCCTGAGACCAGCAGTCTTGCTCAGAGCAAGAGTCCAAACTACGACATCGCGCTACCAACGATGGTGTTTAGGCACTAATTTACGGATACCCTGACTATCACTGTCTCACAGACAACAGGTACCCTTAGTACCTTTATACGGAGATGTCCACGGTCTTTGGGAGAATCCTCCTCAGCTGAACAGGTAACACCTAATTAAGCTGTAGGGTGTTCGAGCTCGAACTCTTAAAAAGGAAAAGACTGCCCCTTTTTGGTGTTCCGTTTTCTCTAAACAAATATGGCTAATACCAAAGATATTCCTGCAAATGCTAGACATGCACTTACAGAACATTTATTAGCGCATGGCCTTACGGACAAAGGCGGGCATGTTACTCTGATAATAGAAGCAACTGAAGCATACCAAACAGAAACGTTCTACTGTTGGGTCACCTTTCCTGAGGCGGACCAAAGAACGCACACATTTCACACATATGAAACTGCGAACGTACCTGTACGGTACAAAGCATACCAGTATCATGAAAAATCGCTCACATATCAAGAGCATCAGAACTGGTTTGAAGGCGCCCTACCACATGTACTACGAAGAGTGAGGCTAGGTCCTTTAAGTAATGAGGGCCATACGTGGCCTATGTTTGCCACATATACACCTCACCCAGGGATACAAAATATGCCCATCGCAGATTTACGAGTTTTATACAATGAATTAGTGGCATTATATAGACGATTGGTTCAGTTCGTAATGCGAACATTGAACACTACACCAGCGCGTCCCGCACCGCCAGTAGCTGGTGGATATCAATTGGCTACTGGGATTAATCCACAAACAGTGCATACTATTATGGGTAAAGTGCCCACAGAACGGGAAAAAATACCGTTCTGGATTGCCCAGAAAACTAATCAGCCGGAAGCTGTGTTTCCCCATACAGGACCACAGGAAAAACATAGACTGCTCACTATGTGCTTGCCGTTTGGGATGGTTCCCTCGGTGGATGACTGCGCCACATGGGGTACAGTCTTCGCTGCCGTTTATACCACCACACATGGTACCCCGACACTTGCCAATTTACCGGAGGTGTTAAAACAAATACAAAATGAACATGGGGCTGCACCAGCCCTGGATCTGGGGATGAAATTAATGCGTAATTTTGACGCCGTCTCCTCGATAATACTGAGTAATATTAAAGGGGAAGCGGTAGCACTGGCAATACGCCAGCGTCTCCAGGAAACTCCAAATTTGGAACAAGAGAGACAGCTACCGAAAATAATTTCCGATACCTATACTAGTATAGGACGGGATAGTTAGGGAGCCAAACCTAAAAAATTGGAATTACCAAGTGCCGCCCATAAGGAAGGTACAAAGCAGGAACAAGAGGGCTCTAAAAAGCGCTGGGACAAACAAAAAGTTTTCAAAGAAAAAAGAAATAAGAGAGCTGATTCTCCACATCCGGAGAACTCCGAAAGGAGGTATAATCTGAGAAATAGGGAGCACATTAGAACTCAAGACAGATATACTGATTCACGTCCCTCTCGTTCCTTTCAGGACGCACCGGATAAACGTAGCGAGAGAGGGGGCCGTCAAGATCGAAGTCCGGAATACGTTAAAGAAAAGAAAGACTCACCACAGTCTACCATTAAAAAAGAAGAAAAAACTACTCAGCAAAAGCCGCAGTTTAAAAAGAAGAAGGTGGCAGCACTGACAGTTAAAAATGCCAGTAATATTGAGAACGCTGTTGAGGAACAAGACGTGGGCAGTGACTCTGTTAGACAGCGCAGCAGAAGTCACGATATGTCGCCGGAGTCTGAAAGATCGTCTGGATGCGACAGCAACTAGCGTTTATATCGCGGTTGAAACAGCGGATGGCTGCGTTCTTACCCCGATAGGGTTTATGATTTAACAATTCAGATAGAGGGAGACGTGGAACGCACTATTAGTGTGATATTTTGGGATGAACTTACTAGTGATATCCTACTGGCCGAGAGAGACTGGCCACCTGAACACGTCCGCAAGCTCCCTCATGGGGAAGATGTCATTTTACCTTCTTTCTCCGATCTTGTTCCCGAAGCAGCAAAAGAAGCCTATGCTGCTGAATGGGCTTTAGCGCAGGCACCTGCGCTATACCGCAATCATGTCGGTTGGGACAAGGAGTCTCCTTGTCATATTATTCCGGTTAGGTCTACACCCCAACCGCAGCCACAGTACCCTGTTAAACATGAAGCGAAAGCTCCGGTGAAAGAGATACTGTCACAACTTGAGTATCAGGGAGTAATTGAGCCCTGTACGTCTGCGATGAATAATCCATTATTCACTGTTGCAAAGCCAGATCATTCATATAGAATAGTGGTTGATTATAAACACTTAAATAGTCATACACGCACATATGCTATACAAAATTCTCACAGCACAGCACTGATAAACAATATAGTGCGTAAAAAATATAAAACTACATTGGATATATCTAATGGGTTTTTCTGCCAGAATTAATCACATGAAAGTAGGGACCTCAGTGCATTTTCATTTGGCTCCCAGAAACGCTTTTGTCGTTTGCCTCAAGGCTATAAAAATAGCCCAGGCCTGTTTTCAGCCTGTGTAACATCAATTTTGAACGAAATTGATTCCGATGCATTGTCCTATGTGGATGATATCTATCTCACTGACAACGCCCTCGACATTCATCTTGCGAGGGTCAATCGGATCATTTTGGGGTTTGCAGACCTGGGGTATAAATTCAATTTTAAGAAAAGCAGGATAGCCTTTCTTAGTGTGTTGTTCCTGGGATATGAGCTATCAAACGAAGGGAAGAGCCTGGCCCCGCACTTTCTAGAAAAGTGTGCTCAACTACAGCCTCCCAACACACTTAAGAAATTACAGTCATTACTGGGTTTCTTCAATTTTGGCAGAACATACATTCTAGATTATGCCGAACGCATCAAGCCACTTTATGGCTTAATACAGCCCAATTTTTCTAGCAGACGATGGACCATTGAACACACACATATCCTTAGGGATATGCAACGGGACATGCTCGATGCTAAACACTTACACACACATGTCAATAAAACAAATTTGGTCATCAGAATAATTGCTGGAGCAATTGGATTTACTTATGTCACCTTTAATGAGGATGACACAGTGCCAATAGCATATAAATCACATTTATATTCCAATGCTGAAAAGCGTTTTGCACCTACACAAAAGATTCTGACAGCAGTTCAGATGTCCGTCATTAAGGAGAGGCCACTTGCCCAGGGGAAACGCATTATTGTTGTCTCCCCGGTGCAGGCTTTAGAGGCTGTCACTAAAGCCAGTGTTCCAAACGCTAAGGCATTACATCCATGCTGGATTCAATGGGCAACGTCTCTGACCGCCACTGATGTTGATTATGTGTTTGACTCCAGGCTTCAGACACAAGAATTTCTCCAGTATGAACAGGAGTACCCCGCTCCTCTACATATCTTGCCACTGGACAGTTATAATACTATCATTTATACTGACAGATCGGCACAACCGGCTGTAAGTACTAAACATCAATACTCGGTGGCTTGCGCAGCCGTGTGCGGGATAATGGAAGACGGAGTTTTCCATCCTCACAATACCTACACTCAGACCTTAGGGGACTGCACAGCCCAGTTGGCCGAGCTTAAGGCTCTTCTTCTAGCGCTCGAACATACTGAGCCAGGAACACAGACTTTGATCGTCTGTGATTCATATTACTGCGTCCAGTCATGCAATGAATATCTCAATCATTGGAAACTGAACCGGTTTAGAGATTCTAAAGGGAACACCATTAATCACAAAATGTTGTGGGGAAGGGTGGCTGATCATAGG
Source organism: Pleurodeles waltl (assembly GCF_031143425.1). Classification (NCBI taxonomy): domain Eukaryota; kingdom Metazoa; phylum Chordata; class Amphibia; order Caudata; family Salamandridae; genus Pleurodeles; species Pleurodeles waltl. The sequence goes on from NC_090439.1 coordinate 856,899,255, forward strand.
GATAAGCTACCATGTGTCCATGTAGTTCATACATTAGGACACCAATGTGTAGGAATACACGTTGCCGGCAATACATTGGCTGATGAAGCAGCCAAAGCATCAGTAGCTACGGCTTCTGTGGCTGCAGTGACTCGTTCTCGGACGAGGTTGGATAATGAAATACTGGTTGCCGTTACAGCTTCGGCTGCAGGCAAGACCCTTCCGAAGGGATACCCTACGAACTATACTTACCATATCAGTGCACAGAATGTTGCTTATGCAACGATTCCTGGAGTTGGTGATCGCGTAATCCCCAATGAAGACCAGAGGTTAGAGCTGATTACAGCCGCACATGAGGGTGTCGCTTCTGCACATGCTGGCATACAGGCCACTATAACAATTCTACAGCAACGATACTGGTGGCCTGGTCTTTGCAGACCAGGACTAAGCAGTATGTCCTTTGCTGTGACATTTGCCAGCAGATTAAGGGCTCTAATATCAGACGCCCTCCGCAGACGTTAGTGTCGGACAAGCCACTTCAGTGTGTGTACCTAGACCATTGTGGTCCCTTACAGCCTGATAGTGCATACAAATACATTCTCGTGGCTGTGGATTCCTGTTCTAGATTCCTGTGGGTATGGCCACAGCAGTCGGCTGATGCTCGGACTGTTATAAAAGATTTGCTGATCTTTATAGGTACATATGCAGTTGCAGCATTCCGTTCGGACCAGGGCCCTGCATTTGCCTCTAAAGCATTCAGGGACACCATGGGGACGATTGGTGTTGAACTCCATTACTCCTCACCATACCATCCCGAGGGAAATTCGGTCGTGGAGAGGCGGAATCGTGATCTAAAGCAGTCCTTAACAGCTCGAGTATTAGGTTCAGGCCGCAGTTGGTTACACCACCTATATGGGGTCCAGAGAGCACTGAATAATCTGCCAAGACGGTCCTTGGGGGGAAAGTCGCCATATGAGGTTCTCTTTGGGTTACCTATGTATGTCCCCAATCTTGATGCCCCTGGTATGGTGGCAGCAGAAACACCGTTTGACATAAAAGAAAGTCTTACTGTTTTACAGGAGCTTCAACAATTTCGTGATGATAAATCATCTGCAAGTGCTGCCACCTTAGGAATAAGGGAATTGGCGAAAACTTTGACTGGCTGGATTCCTAACGTAGGGGATCTGGGTCGTGAGAAGATCGCTGTGAAAAAATAGTTCGGTCCATCATACAGAGCACCTGTACCGGTCTTGGGAATAAAAGGAACCAGGACTGTCATCCTTCCACCATTGTCTGGTTCTAAATCGAATAGATTCATATCCATTGATGACATCAAATTACACCATGTGGCCGATTCTTCACAGTAGACCAGGAGGTCCCTTGGGTGGTTCCCGATCCCCTCTCACTACCCAACAGGACATCCGTCTACATAGTAGGATGAACATCACTACTACTGACTATGCAACTATGTCAGCTGCTGTCCCAGACACTTCCTCGACCATGGGGAGAGCGGACAATGAACTTTTGTTGGTTCCAGTAACAATTTCTGTGACCACCCCGCTTCAAGATTTGGCTGTATTTTACACAAACACTTCCACGACTGATGACGTTGTCTATCATGAACATCCACGAGCGGTGGATCAGAATTCAGCAGGTCCTGTGTTTGCAGAGACTTCCTCTGGATATTTCATTGACATTGATGATTTTTCTTCGGATTCATCCTCGACTGTGACTGACAAATTTTCGAAAAGTAGTAAGCTGTATCGATGGCTTAAAAAGAACTATTTGATCTATCCATGGAACTATCTATGGTTCTGTTTGACATTTATTGCATTATTTTTATGGATTGGTTTTGTGACTGTTTTCTTTTTGCTGATTAATGGTCACTATATTCCTGATCGCTCCTCTGTGGAGCCTGTTGATGAAATTTTAACACCACATCATTCTTCACATAAGGTCCGACGTGATTTGTCCCCTGTCAATATTACAGCTATACCAATTACTGATGGGATTGTGTGGGACAAAGTTCCATTCGATATTGATAGAGCGGTCCGTACTAGTAATTCGCCTGTATTTTGGACGCTCTTTAGGCCGATGAATCTGTTGACTAAGTGGGACTCTCTGTACTCTTAATCGATTGATTGCATCAAATCAATAATCAATAACGAACATAAGCAATACCTTGTTCGACATAACACTTAACAATTAATCCAGAATACATTTCGACGAACCCTGACCTTTCAGTCAGGAATAACCACACCAGTTTATTCCAAGTTAGTGAATTTTATTTCCCTATATTAACAAAGCTAGCACAATATAGATGTGTCTCAACACCAAATGATAAACATATATGAACATTAATAGCTGTCCATAACGGCGAAACAGGTGCAATCTATGTAGCATTTGAATCACAAGGCATTCGATAATAGCAATGCAAATCACCAATACGATGATCTGTAATGAACTAATTGCATACATTTAGTCAGCATAACAAGATCTCAAATTGCATCGTGCGACAAAAGGAATCCTCATCTAACCTCAAATTAGCATCTGCATGTGGGACTTCATGCAAAAACAATTTAGCAACATTAATTTAGAAAAAATTCCTAACTGGGGACCTTATCAAAATCAGCAGTTGGTTACCTAAAAGAAACACAATGCAATTTTACAATTTTCCTTTCATATTTACCAATTACGATCAGCAATCAAGGAAGTCTTCGTCTCACAGGTACCGTTCTTCGGTCAGCATGGGTACCGTTTCTTGATCAGCATGGGACGGGGCAAAAGGGGCAGGGGTGGACGGGGCAATTGCCTCACGGCGGCAAGGTAAAACTACTACTTCATGCAAAGGGACAAATCAAAGTTAAAGTCTCTAGGGCAAGAATCATTTAAAGTCTCTTTCTCTCGATTAGAGAAAGAATCAAAGTCTCTTTCAAAATGGCGTCGCAGCAAAGTGGGCCATAATAGCTACGAAGTCAAAATGGCGGGATGTCCGATGATAGAGAGAGAGTTTCCTCTCGTGCACCTGGTTTTTATAGACAACAGTTCGAATCCAGTAGGGTCTTCGATTGGAGGGTTCATAGGTTAGCTTCAAATTGTCCAATCAAAAACAACAGTTCTCAAGCCTTTACTTAAGCATACATTATCCTTGGAGATGGGTACGCAAGTGGCAACATTGTCTACCAATTAGCTCACTTTCAGAGCCTCCATTGTCCGCACCTGCAAATCGACCTTGAAGTAAGGAGAAAATATGCCAGGCTGGCACGAAACCTTAAGATAAGCATGTGAACAGTTTCTGTGGAAAAGTACAGCTTCAAGCAAAAATACACGTTTATTAGCACAGTGGAAAAATACGAGCACCTAAACCGTGAGACCGGGCAACTAGGCCAAAGCCTCCGCTAAAGTCATGCTAAGCTAAAGCATTTCAAACAAGCAAATCGTAGCACACGTTTATGATTATGTCGGATTAGTGCAATTCTAATACACCACGTTATATAAAGCTTGCGTATAAATGATGGCAAACTACTCTGAGGGCACATTTTGTCCCCGTACAATCTTTATTAGTTCGGTTAAAGTCACACATGATTATTTCAGCACTACGTTTAAGCGTTAATAAATCAAAACCTTCATTTTCTGCTTCATCAATCCCTCCTCTGATGACTACTTGTCATCACACCAAACCACGCCCACAAATTTTATTCCATTAAAATTCTGTCAGTTCTCTTTTCCTCTTAGTTCCCCTAGTTTGCGCTTTGTATTCTTCTGCCATTCTTTTCATAATTTTCTCTTCTTTTCTTCTTTTAATTCTTTCCATAATCATTATTATTCCCCTTTTTATTCCCCAAATTCCAAATATACAAATTATTACTATTAATATTCCTTCTATTATTTTCAATAGTATCCCATTCCAAATTCCCCCAATCCAATGTCCCACTGAAGCAAGTCCCTTTCCAACCTTCTCCCACACTCCTGGTTCTTTCAGTTCCTTCAAATCTGCACTCTCTTTTGTTAGATTAGCAAGCATAGTTTTAATTTTCACACTATTGTCAGGTATATAGGTACAACAGTGTCACGCACCAAGCATTTTGCAAACACCACCATCCTTTGCTAAAAGGATGTCTAAAGCAAGCCTATTTTGAAGAGTCATAGCTCTTTCCGCTGCAAGTTCAGCATCTATCAGGATTATAGCACCTGAAAACTTCGTCAACATGTTATCCACTATAGTAGACAACTTTCTTATTTTGATGGAATTCAGCACAACTCCCAATGAAGGAATCATGGCTCCAAATATATCTCCTACCACAGCAGCTGCGGTCTCTCTTTTCTGGATACGATGGGATCCAGATGTCTTTTGAATCATCGATACGTCATCCAGTTGATAAACCTTTGGGAATACTATACCCAAATAACATCTCCCCCACCATCCCTTTGGAAGACGATAATAGGCATTATACCCACAAATGTAATATACACCTGGAATGACAGGGTCAAGTCCGTTCATCATGAATGTCCATTTGGCCTTAAAAATAAACGTATGTTTACACTCACTCGCTCCTACAAAAATATTATCATAATAAGATTCACCTCGATATATACAAAATTTCCCTACATGCCAAGCATCTAAAGCTATTTTCCCTTGTGTCTTTATAGCAGCAAAATCATAGTTATCTACTGAAGTCCTCTTATGTAGCTCTTTTTCTAATTTCGCCTTCATTTGTGCCCTTCTATCATCTGTGCGATCTAAAAAGCTTATTTCTACTGCAGAGAGCGAGCAGGTGAGATTTTCCCTATGAGCGTGAGCCGTTTCAAAAGGTTGCATTGGCTCGAAAAATTCCCTCATTATTTTTGCATCCCAATCTTTAGCAGTCTGGCTTAGCTGCGCTATTATAGGAACATAAGCAAAGGTAACATCATAATTCGAATAAAAATACTGTATGTTAGTTTGACCATAAAACCTAGACATTACTATACTACATGTAATCCCATATGTAAGAGGCATGTGGTGATAAGTTACCCCTTCCTTTACTGATGTCAGTATCTGTGTACACACATAACAATCTTTCGCATCCATAGTCTCAACATACTCTGTTAGCAAGCGATAGAAAACGTTATACGATAGCTCTTTCTTATCGTGCAAGAGCCTCTCATCCAATGCTAGTCTTTTCAATGGTGTTAGTTCAGTGACAGTAACAGGAGCAAAAGTAGAAGCCTCAATATTCTCACTCTCACCCTTTCCATGCATTCCAAGCACAATTGCCATTATTATTAGTACACATGTAATTACCAAGCCTATACACACATATTTACAATATTTCTTTCTATTATTTTGCGTAGCGTACCTAGTCATGATCTGTATAGAATCAGAGAGCTAGAAGCACCTATAAATGAAACTATTTAGCAATTCAGTTACAAAGCTGAACGAGCGCAATGTTCACACCGTCTTCTTCAAAAGGCCAGTCACTTATCGGTTAGCAGTCTCAATTCGGCAATAACTCAGTCTTTATCAGTTTAGCAAGTCTCATCCGGTTAAGCAATGTCTCAGCTGGTTGTTTGTTTCACGTTAGATTGTAGCAAGCAATGTCATTTATTGCCCTTTCAATCGACAGAGTCCATAAAACTTTTCTTTTCTATTGGTATCTCTTCTTCTTCTTCGTTCTCGATGCTTAGAGATACAAACTCGTCAGTCCAATCGTCATTGACTACATATGCCCATTCAGGACCGGAATATCTTCTGTTTGGTATCCTTTTCCTTTTCAATTTTGCTTCTCTTTTCGACTCTGCCTCGCTGGCGCTTTCCTCTTTTGTCAAATCTTTTTCCTCACTTGACGATTGTTCCACGACAGTCACTTCCTTTCTTTTCTCTTTCACTTTTGGCCTTTCTCCGTCGTCCAAACTTTCTTTAGTCCTTTCTTTTATTGGTGATATACTTAGTCTTCTCTTTGCACCGTGTCCATTTGATGGACCTGCGATCTTTTCTGTGGAAGCTTAAACCTTTTCGTTCTGTTCTGCCTCGTTCCCTCCTTCTGAGGAATCAATCACGTTCTCTTTTTCTTTTTCTGTATCGTCTGCTTCTGGGAAAGCCCTCCTCTGATCAGGCTCTCCTGCCTTTTCACCTTTTCCGAGCCCTTCGTCACCGTTACTTTCTTCAGGCTCTTTATCACTTTCAGCTGCTTCAGGCTCCTTGTCACCTTCAGCTGCTTCAGGCTTTTTGCTACCCTAAGCTGCTTCAGGTTGTTTGTCACCTTCAGCTTCTGCGTCGCTGTCTGAACTTTCTCCTTGGTCTCCCCCAAGCGAGTTGGTGTCTTCGTCGTCAGAGAATATCTCCTTTTCTCCAGTTTCTGCCTGTTCGCTTTCAGTTCTGTTCTGTTCTGTCTCAGCGCTCAGCACTGTTTTATCAGGCACTGGCAGTTTCAGCGCTTCAACTTCCTCATCTGTGGGACACAACACCTTCTTTGTGTGACTGGCGTGAATCCAGTTGGGAACCCCTGCACACTTCACAGCGGTAGTTGTCGTCAGGATCACTTGGAAAGGGCCTTTCCAACGGGGTTCCAGACACGACTTTCTCACGTGCTTCTTTACCACTACCCAGTCACCTGCTTTCAGTGCGTGTCCTGGACCTTGGATCGGTGGCAAGGTGGTCGCTTCCACCTGGTGAGAAAAAGAGCGAACCACGTCAGCCAGTCCTTTGCAGTAGTCTAACACCATATCATCTGTAATATTCAAAAGCGCGTTTGCAGGAACTGCAGGAAGTCTCATAGCCCTGCCCATGAGAATTTAATGCGGAGACAATCCAGTCTTTCTATCGGGAGTATTTCTCATTGACATTAGTACTAAGGGCAATGCGTCAGGCCATTTCAAATTTGTCGATGCACATATTTTTGCCATTCTCGATTTCAGCGTACCATTCATCTGCTCCACCAGTCCTCAGGCTTCAGGGCGATAGCTACAGTGCAGCTTTTGCTCAATGTTCAGCGCTTCGCAAAGTAACTTTATCACCTCGTTATTGAAGTGACTTCCCCTATCTGATTCTAAAGAGATCGGGAATCCGAAACGTGGTATCAACTCCCTCAACAATAGCTTCGCAACTGTAAGGCTGTCATTTCTACGTGTGGGGTATGCCTCAATCCAGTGACTAAAAATGCACACAATCACCAACACATATTTCAGACCCCCATGCACAGGCATCTCAATGAAATCCATCTGCATTTGACTAAAAGGCCCGCTTGCCCTACCAATGTGGCTCGCGTTCACAACTGTTCCCTTTCCTGGGTTCATCTGCTGGCAAGTGACACATCGATGGCAAACTGCTTCTGCAGCTTGACGAAATCTGGGGTTAAACCAATCAGTTTTGAACAATCTTATCATGGCATCTCTCCCTAGGTGAGCCTGCCCATGATAGAACCGCGCAAGCTGTGATAAGAGACTATTTGGCAAAACAAATTTTCCCTCATGTGAAACCCATAACTCGTCTTGTCTCTTTATACATTGTGATTTAATCCAGGAATCTCTTTCATCCTCCCTGACATTATTTTGTAATGCTTTTAATTCATCTATTGTATCTACGACCTTCAAGGCAAATGCTTCAGCTGGTTCGAGTTCTGGCTCATTTATCGTATTCCAATCATCCCTGAGTAATATACAGTTCAAGGCACAAAATCTTGCGACTTGATCCGCATATGCATTTCCCAGAGACACATAGGCGGTCATTCTGACCCTGGCGGTCTTTGACCGCCAGGGCGGAGGACCGCGGGAGCACCGCCGACAGGCTGGCGGTGCTCCAATGGGGATTCCGACCGCGGCGGTAAAGCCGCGGTCGGACCGGCGCCACTGGCGGGCTCCCGCCAGTGTACCGCCGCCCCATTGAATCCTCCACGGCGGCGCAGCTTGCTGCACCGCCGCGGGGATTCCGACCCCCCCTACCGCCATCCAGATCCCGGCGGTCCGACCGCCGGGATCCGGATGGCGGTAGGGGGGGGTCGCGGGGCCCCTGGGGGCCCCTGCAGTGCCCATGCCACTGGCATGGGCATTGCAGGGGCCCCCGTAAGAGGGCCCCTACATGTATTTCACTGTCTGCTGCGCAGACAGTGAAATACGCGACGGGTGCAACTGCACCCGTCGCACAGCTTCCACTCCGCCGGCTCGATTCCGAGCCGGCTTCATCGTGGAAGCCTCTTTCCCGCTGGGCTGGCGGGCGGTCTGAAGGCGACCGCCCGCCAGCCCAGCGGGAAAGTCAGAATTACCGCCGCGGTCTTTCGACCGCGGAACGGTAATCTGACGGCGGGACTTTGGCGGGCGGCCTCCGCCGCCCGCCAAGGTCAGAATGAGGGCCATAGTCCTGTCCTTTCGTATGGGCACTACACTTTACCACTGCAACTTCGGCTGGCACTTGAATGGCGTGTAACAATTCCCTTATCCTCTCCCCGTTCTTCACTGGGGATCCTGAAGAAGTCAGGAAACCTCTCTGTGACCATAGCTGTCCAAAGTCATGCACAATCCCAAACCCGTATTGACTATCAGTGTAAATGGTGACTTTCATCAATGCAGACAGTTGACATGCTCTTGTAAGGGCTACAAGTTCTGCTACTTGTGCAGAATAGACTCCTTGAAGCCATCCCGCTTCCAAGACCCCTGTTACAGTACATACAGCATATCCTGCTTTCAAAATCCCCATCCCGTCTCTTAGACATGAACCATCTACAAAAAGAATTTGGTCATTTTCATCAAGCTTGGTATCCTTGATGTCCGGTCGAGGTTTTGTGCAAAATTCAGTCACCTGAAGGCAGTCATGCTCGACGTCTTCAGCGTTCTCAATTTCGGCATTTTCTCCAGGAAGCAAGGTTGCTGGATTCAACGTAGTGCACCTTTTCAGCTGCACATTCGGTGAGCCCAGAATTATCGTTTCATACCTTGTGAGTCTTGCTCCAGTCATGTGTTGCGTTCGGGAGCGGGTCAAAAGTATCTCGACTGAGTGAGGGACCATGACTGTTACTGGGTGTCCCATCACTATTCCTTCACTCTGAGTGAGGCTGATACCAACTGCTGCTACGGCGCGCAAACACCCTGGAAGTGCTGCTGCGACCGGGTCCAAAGTAGCTGAAAAATACGCTACTGGTCTGTTTACGCCACCATGGGCTTGGGTCAAGACAGACAGAGAACATGCATCACGTTCATGACAAAACAATGTGAAAGGCTTCGTGTAATCAGGCATACCTAAAGCTGGAGCCCTACACATGCATTCTTTCAGTTCAACAAAAGCATCCATCTCATCTCCTTTCAGCTCAATTTCATCCAAGGCATCCTTCTGGGTCAGTTTCAGTAGAGGCTTTGCTAGAGTCGAGAAGTTGGGAATCCACTGGCGACAATAACCCACCATTCCCAAAAACTTCCTCACCTCCTTCCTTGTCTTTGGTGGACTCATTTGGAGTATACTCGTTATTCTTTCCTTCATTATTCTCCTTGACCCTTTCTCTATCTGGTGACCCAAGTATTTCACTTTCTTCTGACAGAACTGTAATTTGGAAGGAGACACCTTATGTCCATTCCTTCCCAAATGATTCAACAGAGCAATGGTATCGGCTGTGCAGCCACTTTCTGTCTTTGATGCAACCAGTAAGTCATCGATGTACTGTACTAGGGTTGACTCGAATGGCAATTCTAATTCTTCCAAATCTTTCTTTAGAATCTGATTGAAGATTGACGGTGACTCAGAAAACCCTTGAGGAATTCGACACCAACTGTACACTCGGTCTAGGAATTTGAAACAAAAGAGGAATTGGCTGTCCTCATGAAGAGGCACCGAGAAGAACGCTTGTGACAAATCGATGACTGAGAACCACTCAGCATCGCAAGGGACCTGGAACATTATCACAGCTGGATTCGGTACTACTGGGCAGCATTTGACTATGATGTCATTTATTTTCCTCAAATCCTGCACGAGTCGGACCTTTCCACTCGGCTTTATTAGTCCCATTATTGGTGAATTACATGGACTGCTTAACACTTCTTTCAGTACCCCCTGCTTTACAAATTCGTCAATGAGTTGAGCAACTTTCATGAGGGTATCTTGTGGCATGTGGTATTGTGGGGTCTGGGGAAAGATTGCATTGGGCTTTACAGCCACTTTCACTGGTTCCACTCCTTTCATCAATCCCACCTCTTTCCCTGTCATATCCCACACTTCCCTTCCGACTGTTTCCCGTAATTCGGCTGGAATATCTTCTTCAGTTATCATCGGGAAAAGACAAATCAGAGGATACTCTTCATCGACAGTTTCCACCTCATCCCCCTCTACACTGTCCTCTTCTTCCCCATCACTGCTCGTCTGTATTGTTATTCCTTCGTTCGAACACATGATCGAACAACCCAATTTGCACAATAGGTCTCTCCCTAACAGTGCTATCGGGCTTGAGTCACATACCACAAACTGATGTACCCCTTGATAGTTACCGATGCTGACTGGTACCGGATCTGTTATTGGGTTCGTCAGATGTCTGTTTGCTACTCCCACCACTTGAACTGTCCTCCCTGAGAGTGGCATATTTGGTACTTCACTGCTCTTAACAGTTGAACGTGTGGCTCCCATGTCAACCAAGAACGAGACACGATGACCCATTACTTTTCCTTCTACGTACGGACCCCTTTGATCAACTTCCAAGGATGCCGCAAGCACACAATCTCCTTCTTCTCCTGAACTTTCACTCTCCCATACGTTGTTTATTCCACTCTCACTGTGTAATGGGAACTGTTGTACGGTGCCATTTGTGCTCATTACCTGACCCGAGACCTGTGGAGGAACCATCACTTGCTGCTGACTCATTGGTGCCAAGGGTATTTGCATTTGCTGATTAGGTACCATAGGTAACTGCTGTTGCATTGGCTGCATTTGCGTCATCTGCATACGAGGCATCTGCATCTGCTGCGGCTGCATAGGTTGTAATCCCTGCAATTGATTTACGGTCTGAAAATTTGGGCTTGGACCTCTCAGTTTCGGTCCCCTCATTGTCTGAAATGCATTGACATCATTGTTTTGCTGACCAACACCTGCACCTGCACCTGCACCTGCACTTTCCTGCACCACCATCGGGCACTCGCGTTTCCAATGACCTACAATTCCGCACACGTGACACGGCATCACCTTCTTCATTGCCTGCACACCCGTCACAACAGTGTTCAAATCCGGACCATTATTCACAAAACCTCCTCTGCCTCTGCCTCTGGCCTGTGGCTGAAACGCCATGTTTCCCTGTAACTGCGGCTGCAGTTGCGGTACCTGCTGTTGGAACCCTTGCATCCCTTGCAAACCCTGCAAACCTTGCAAACCTGTTTGAGCTGCCTTAAGCTGCATCATCATCACCTTCTCTTTCAACCTTTTCTGTTTCACTTCGATTTCGTCGCTACAGTATTTCGCATAATTCAACACCTCATCAATCGGTTTCGATTGCCAACAAATCAAGTGCGACTTTATCATCTGACTTATCTTTGGCCTCAGCCCTTTCACAAATCTGAAGACAAAATGGAGCATGTCCTTCGCCTCGATTGTTTCCGTGCCACTGTAATTCTTGAACGCCTTCAACAACCTCTCATAGTAACTATGAATCGACTCTTTAGCCTCTTGGGCAGTTCGATCAATCTTCTGCCAATCCACGTTTTTCGCGGGTACCTTCGTTTTCAAATGCTCAATCACCTTATAGTACAAGCTCATCACCATAGGTGATGGTGCGCCCGTCTCCCTGTCTCTCTCTGGTTCACTCGTCGGCCAACCTACAGCTCTTTTGCAATCCTCCCACAAATCTGCCGGAACCACAATCTCGAACAGAGTGTTCAGATCTTCCCAGAGACATTTGGCAAGCTTCACAAACCTGTCAGTCTGTTGATACCATTCAATCGGTTTCTCTCTCAGTTTGGGAAAATCATCCGTAAAAGACTGAATGTCGCTTCTGTGCCATGGTACATGTACTCATTTTCCCCCTGCTGTCTCCCTCATTGGTAACATTGTTACTGTATCACTACTCTGCGGTCTTTTCTCATTGTGCTCTGTAGCACTGTCCCTCCTCTTTTCCTTCCTCTTCACCCATCTGCTTTCCCACTTGTCTAAGCACCTCCACACTTGGGCACTCTGCAGCAATTCTCTAAGATGTGTCTTCATGCCTGCTGACCTCATGTGTTCAAAATCTGTGGTCCCAAAATCTAACCTGTAGCTCCTGCTCAAGTGTTTCATCTTGTCTATGTCAACCCCGTTTCTGTCCGCTGCTTCTTGCAGACTCTTATGTACCTTGTTCACTTCCTTCGTAATCCTGGGACATAGATACCTCAGCTCTTCTTCCGTGTAGGACTCTAACCTATTCACACCCATAGTCCCTTCCACCAATTCTTGTGCTTCCATGTTCAACCTGACCCTATTCATATAGTCTTCTCCTTTCCCACTAGCTGAACTTTGTGTAGAATTCAGACTATTGAACCACTGTGTCAGCTGTTGCACATTCAACCCCATCAATGTAGTGTTCACATCGACTGCCATTGATGGTTGCGGCAACTTTTCAGTATTCGATGTTAGGGGTATTATCAGTGGGGGGCTCGACCTCACCAGTGTTGACTGAGCACATATGGGACTAAACTCCATCAAGGACCCAGACCCAGTTGGCTGAGCCGCTATCGGAGTTATCCCTGGAGTGTTTTCTATGCACCTCCTTTCGGTCTCATTCTGCAGCATTGATCCCTGACTGCTCGGACCCAAGTTAGGCTGACTATACAGAGGTACCGGTGGACCTACAGTAATGGGTAGTGATATCGCGTCTGGGTTCTGTCCATTTCCCATGTTCTGTGGCATGTTCATGCCCACACCATGGGTCATCATTGCCGGCATGCCCATCTGACTCCCCGTCATCTGAGCATGTGCAGTTCCTCCCTGCATCTGCTTTTGGGGCATCAAAAACTGAGTTGATTCAGCTTGTCCCATTGTTTGGTTGTAACCATTCTGTCCTCCCATTGCGGCTGGGTCTAAAATCATTCCCGTACAATTATCGCTGCTGTAATACCTTGGGACCTGCGACTGATAATTTTCTGCTGGTTTTAACACGGGCACATCTGGATATATTCTCCTAACCTGCGGTATCTGCGGGGTGAACAATAAACTCGGGTCCTTAGATCCCGATGATGCTCCTGAACTCTGGGTTTCACTGTTCTGTACCGATGCCGGAGGGGCAGAACTGGTACTTGGACCTTGTCCATCCTCCGCATAAGGTGGTGGACGGTCGTTCAGCAATTGCATTATCAACTCCTCATCCTCTAACTCCTCTTCTCTTCTCAACTTTTCCTCGTCCTCTCTACCCTTGGAACACTTCCTGTCTGTCTTACAGGTAGCTTTCTTACCTGTCTCCTCTTCTTCCTTAGTAATTGCTGGAAACAGTTTTATCCCCTGCAATACATCTGACCTCCACACCTTCTGTGCATTATCCCACCTAGCGTCCGCTAGTGTCTTTTCTACCTTTCTCATCCTGGTCTCAAACTTCTTCTGCTGTTGCTGTCTGGCCATTAGTTCCCAAATCGCTAGAGCCTCAAACTGTGCTGGCCTTGGAGGCACCTTCATGTCGTACATCGTGAATCTCAAATTCTCTAGAATCCTTATATTGAATGTCCCATGTATCGGGAACGCTACGCTCCCATGTTTCTCTGTCAGTTTGTGCCATTGCTTTAGCCAAAGGCACGGAGCTACCCCCTTCTCTTCCATTACAATGTAAGCTGGTGTACCCTCGGGCGGCGTCTTCTCTCCTACGGTCGCTTTAATGTAAGACTCCCCCTTCATCGCACTCCTGAATGCTTTAAAGAATTTCATTTTCTCGTCCTTTTATTTCACAAAGTTTGTAATCAATAGGTGACTTTAATTCCCGGAATACTCTTCACCTGCCTTTCCCCTTCCAATCGAGTCCCACAGACTGCGTCCAATCCGTGCGCGACCCTTCTCTTCAACCAACCTATCCCAGCGCGGCTCCTAGTGACGTCACACTCACACCCACTGCGGCTGACAATGCCTCGCGGCTAGTCTTCCTTCACTCAGCTCCTCTCGTAACAACTTCTTGCATGTATCGCGAGCTACCAAAAAAATAAAACAGATCTGTCGGTTTACTACAGGAAGGGTAACACAATCGCTTCAGGACCTTAGGGACCTTTCACTAGCCTCGGCCGCTATTCCGTCTTTCTCAGTCCCCACATTCGCAAGCAAATCTGACCCGCAGATCTACTCTCAACTTGTCAATGATCTATTCTAGTGCACTTAGAATCTTGTCAAAGCCCGAAGTCGAAGTTTCTTTCACTCCCTAACACACGTACCGACTTGTTGACCACGCCCGATCAACCTACTAAACCGCCCAGACCACAACATGGATCAACATACTCCGGAGTCTCTTGACCTCGCAGGGCCCGTCTCAACAACAACAACCACGTGGACCTTTTTATGCACAAAGCGCCACACGCACATGAAGTTCGACGACTTCCCTACTCTCACACTCGGAGTCGCACCTCCGCTATTTCCATGAAGTTCGACGACTTCACTACTTCTACACTCGGAGTCGCACCTCCGCTATCCTCAAAAAAGAAAAAAAAAATCCTCGCAACCTTTTCACACACCCTGCGGCAATAAGCTGTGCAAGCGCAAAACCCTAACTTCACTCATACCATCGCTAGTACCGCCAACGCTGATTCCACACCTCCATTCTCTCCATTCGCAAGTTCCGAGATCCCGGGAAAGTCGCGGTGGACCTAGCCCATCATCATTCTGTCAATCTATTTTATCCAAGAAAAATCTAATTCAACTTCTCGAATGGGGTCTCAAAATGCGTAACCGTTAATTCAACACCATGTACTCTATGAGTACAGGGTCCCAAAAGACGAAACCGTCCTCTGCTACCATCTACTGATAGAGCGGTCCGTACTAGTAATTCGCCTGTATTTTGGACGCTCATTAGGCCGATGAATCTTTTGACTAAGTGGGACTCTCTGTACTCTTAATCGATTGATTGCATCAAATCAATAATCAATAACGAACATAAGCAATACCTTGTTCGACATAACACTTAACAATTAATCCAGAATACATTTCGACGAACCCTGACCTTTCAGTCAGGAATAACCACACCAGTTTATTCCAAGTTAGTGAATTTTATTTCCCTATATTAACAAAGCTAGCACAATATAGATGTGTCTCAACACCAAATGATAAACATATATGAACATTAATAGCTGTCCATAACGGCGAAACAGGTGCAATCTATGTAGCATTTGAATCACAAGGCATTCGATAATAGCAATGCAAATCACCAATACGATGATCTGTAATGAACTAATTGCATACATTTAGTCAGCATAACAAGATCTCAAATTGCATCGTGCGACAAAAGGAATCCTCATCTAACCTCAAATTAGCATCTGCATGTGGGACTTCATGCAAAAACAATTTAGCAACATTAATTTAGAAAAAACTCCTAACTGGGGACCTTATCAAAATCAGCAGTTGGTTACCTAAAAGAAACACAATGCAATTTTACAATTTTCCTTTCATATTTACCAATTACGATCAGCAATCAAGGAAGTCTTCGTCTCACAGGTACCGTTCTTCGGTCAGCATGGGTACCGTTTCTTGATCAGCATGGGACGGGGCAAAAGGGGCAGGGGTGGACGGGGCAATTGCCTCACGGCGGCAAGGTAAAACTACTACTTCATGCAAAGGGACAAATCAAAGTTAAAGTCTCTAGGGCAAGAATCATTTAAAGTCTCTTTCTCTCGATTAGAGAAAGAATCAAAGTCTCTTTCAAAATGGCGTCGCAGCAAAGTGGGCCATAATAGCTACGAAGTCAAAATGGCAGGATGTCCGATGATAGAGAGAGAGTTTCCTCTCGTCCACCTGGTTTTTATAGACAACAGTTCGAATCCAGTAGGGTCTTCCATTGGAGGGTTCATAGGTTAGCTTCAAATTGTCCAATCAAAAACAACAGTTCTCAAGCCTTTACTTAAGCATACATTATCCTTGGAGATGGGTACGCAAGTTGCAACATTGTCTACCAATTAGCTCACTTTCAGAGCCTCCATTGTCCACACCTGCAAATCGACCTTGAAGTAAGGAGAAAATATGCCAGGCTGGCACGAAACCTTAAGATAAGCATGTGAACAGTTTCTGTGGAAAAGTACAGCTTCAAGCAAAAATACACGTTTATTAGCACAGTGGAAAAATACGAGCACCTAAACCGTGAGACCGGGCAACTAGGCCAAAGCCTCCGCTAAAGTCATGCTAAGCTAAAGCATTTCAAACAAGCAAATCGTAGCACACGTTTATGATTATGTCGGATTAGTGCAATTCTAATACACCACGTTATATAAAGCTCGCGTATAAATGATGGCAAACTACTCTGAGGGCACATTTTGTCCCCGTACAATCTTTATTAGTTCGGTTAAAGTCACACATGATTATTTCAGCACTACGTTTAAGCGTTAATAAATCAAAACCTTCATTTTCTGCTTCATCAATATATACGGGCCTACAGAGATAATTCAAATACCATACGTGTTCAAAATTTCAATGTCTGATGTTATTACACCTAATGTTGTCTCTGATGATTGGGATGTCCAAACAGTTGATTCAATGCTAGCTGAAATGAAGGACTATTCCGCTTTTGGAAATGATGATGTATATTATTATACAATGAATTATGGGGAAATGTTCTGCTATAACAATTGGGGACATCACTACCTACACCGTGCAACTAGATATAGGCCTCTCTTGAACTACACACAGTGGGAACACTGTTCGACACCACTGGTGGGGAGTCCAAAGTATTACAGCGATAAATTTTCATACTTTTCTGGGCATGATACAAAAAACGCAGCGTCGTATTATTTTAAAATACCTCTGGCACAAATTAGAAAACTTTTGCTAACAGATACGAAATTGATTTTTTTCAGATCCCTTTGTTTCCCGGCTCTCGATTGAGGGTTACGAATATTGGAAAGATACTATTGATTTGAAAAGTGTATGGGGGACACAAGATTGGCAGATACAGGGTAGGGAGGCTTTGTTTCGAGCATGCCTAATTCCTGTGCAAATGATTTTCTTAAATGACACTATTGAGCAGACGTCCTGTCTGGGGTTAGCAAGAATTAAAGACCTGAACACGCTCAGTATCCCTACTCCGACAAAATTTAAAGATTGGCAACACTTTCTTAATGTCTCAGAAGACAGGCTAGATGCAATGGTTAAGGCTGGTGACTATAATTCTTCACTTTCCCGTCCCGGCGGGTGGCTGGTTTGGCCCTCCGACACTGATGAGTGTCAAAAGCGTTTCTTAAATTCTTCAGGTTTTTTTTCCATTCACAGGCCTGACCCTCGCTTTCTCTCAGGTCAACATACAGGTATAATTACAACATACAGTGTGGGTAAGCTGTGCCAGCAATGGGTGCAGACAAACACGTTACAGCAACACCTGAACACTCTTTCTGATAGTATAGACTTACAGGATTTCCCGTTAGGTCCTAGGAAACAATGCTCAAAATGGTTTTTATATGCTATGTATAATGAAATTTGGAAACTTTCCCAGATTGAGGCTGCTGCACGTTTAAGGCAACTAGATAAGGAGAATTTGGAGAAAACATTAGCTGTTGTCGACAATGGCATGAACACGCTGTCCAACAGGATTTATTCACTATCAAATATAGTGTTGTCTGCTATTGATATCACTCAGACTGACTTGTCCCGGTTATATCATGGGCAAACACAGCTACGTTCCATCATGCAGCTGGGTTGGACGTTACAGACACTGAAAAGTGGCCACATTCCATGGAAGTACATTAATGGGAGTGAACTATTCACTGCTTTTAATTTTTCCGGGGAACAAGAGACAATGGCTAAAAGGGAGGCTCGTTTCACCCTGCTTCAAGTAGAGAAATTAGATAAGTTGCCCTTCACGGTAGCAGAGAGTCCTTCAACTATCTGGCTCTTGCACGGCATTATTAATTTACCGATGTCAACCTTTCGTTTCTCGAGCTGCCAGGAACATCTTGCGGTGTGACGATATGAGCAGCTAGGAGATAGCTTTATTAAGGAAGAGTGGGAGCTGCCCTTTGACTATAAATGTCTGAACGGCGAACAGGAGGTCTTTCTTAGCGGAAGTGAATGTGAGACTGCTGTTCGTCATTCTATGATATGCAAACAGGTGTCTCTTCATAGTCTTTGCAATGCGGGGGTCGCGAACTTGGCCTGTTTTCTGAAGGGTACTCCCGTCCCCTTGATTCGTCCAGTGTTTCATGTATTTTCCAGGGGCAGTTATGTGGTACTGAACGATGAAAGCTGTTGTGGCTTGCGACCTGGAATTGCCTACGCAATCTCAGTCACAAAGGTCGTTACGTGTTGTGGACATGTTTTGTTTCCCCCCACACGAGAGATAAAAGTATCTGAAATGTGGCCCCACATAGATACTATTAATGTGAACTATGACAAGTTAAGTAGACTAAAGGCACTATTGTTTCAGAAACAGGTCGCCTTGACATCCGCAAAAGAGACGTATGCTCTCCAGATTGCGAGATCATCAGCCGAGATACAATCCCTTTTAAATACCGATTTCCCCAAACACTTTGGAGAGCTGGTATCCAGAATATTCAATGCTTCAAGCACCACTGGGATTGTTCATTTCTTTAAGGCTGTCGGGTCTGGTTTCGTGTCCATCTTCCAGACTGTCTTTGGAGTCATCCCATCAGCCATCCATTCTCTCTTTTCAAGTGTGTTTGGTGGCTTTCCAATTATTTTGGCTTTGATTGGCGGACTACTACTGCTATTTCTTCTGATTCGCGGTGGTGGTTTCTTTCCAGCAACGCAGTGCAATGGAGCCGCTCCCGCCAACTCCACTGTGCCGTGAGCGCATGGTTCGGATCTTCGGTACACCTTTGCTGGTGGAACTGGAGCTTGACTGGTCGTTGTCATTCCGGCCACTTCTCTGGTGTGTACAACCGGTCTTCCGCTGCATATGGTGTCTCTTTGAGCATCTGCCTATGGTCTGTCTTGCTGTTGCACCAACATCTCCTGTGGACCACGAACTGCTGATGTCCCCGATGAGGGTTCATACACAGTCATGCCCCTTGAGACTGAGGTTGCTCCGCGAGGCCACCTATGAGCCTTCCGTTATAAGATCTAACATGGATGAGGACACTGCAGCAAGTATCGATGCACCGGTGAATATGGCTCACTTCTGCTCTGTGGATCCGTTTGTCCGCCCAACACTAGACTTCACTTCGGATGATGTTGACTCATTTTTGAGGTCACTGACTGGTGACTTCAATGACATTCTTCAAGATCCTGCGTATAACACATAATTTGATGACTTTGCTTACCATTCCCGATTCCAAATTATGCAATTATAATAGACGTTTTCTGTACTTGTCATGGTTGATATTAACATCTCTGTATGTTTTACCGTGTTTTCACACACAGCGTTTTTTTTATTAGCTTTTTTATTAGCTTGTTTTTTCCTTTAGCTTTTTTAGTTCAGAGGCAGCTTTTTAGCATTTTTGGGTTCCTGTACCTTCATCATACCTGTTACGGAAATGGGGAGGGTGTAGTGAATCCTAGTTTGTTTTAATGGGATAACAGGAGTTAGCTTAGCCGTAGGCTTGTAAACTCGTGCCCCCGTCACCTAGTGACTTTTAATCTACTTAGCTTGCTCTGTCTTAGCTCATTTAATTATTTATTTCCTCTAAGATGGCTGCCTTGTTTATAGTTAAGCCACTTGTTATGAGTTTTATTATCAGTGTCACTGCGCCAAGGCGTCAAGATCAAGCGCGAAAGACAAACAAACAGTAGGTGTTCACACTTAGGGATTTTCCCTCTCTATACTTTCGAGGGATTGTTGATATTAATTGCCGTCCCAAGAATGCCTGTTATCTATTGTTTTGGAATACACCTACGTCAGAGGACCTTGTAGATCTGTATAAATACATCACACTTTTAGACAGATAATCAGAGGGATTCCGACCAGAGGGCATCGCCACCATCGCTGATACCGATGCTGCAGTCGTCTTGAAGCTGACCCAGTCTTCGTGTCCCTACGGAGTCTGAGATAGAGACCTCATTCCAAGGTAACGAGGATTGGGGGCTCCTCTCATGGACACAGCTTTGGCAGATTAGGTTTAGCAAACCCAGCTCTCCTTTAGGTAGGAGGTTAGGCCTATTCTCATTAGGGTATTAGGGCATATTCCCTATCATACATATATATATATTTCTTTCATAAATTGCAAAAATGGTGGGGGTCTTTATAACCATGACTCTCTTCTTCACAATACTGTTGCTTGGTATATTCATTATCCTAATCATTGCAGTTCATGCAATTTATCGCAAATTGCAGTTAAGTTAAATAAAAACTATTATAACTTCACTGCATCTGTGTTATTGCCTTTGTTTGTATGAGACATAATATATCTGTGAGAAAAGGGAAATTTCCGTTTAACCACGACAACCCTGAGATATCTTACTTTGAGTCCATGCGTAAGCGACTGCTACAAATCACCTTTTACTATTGTGTTTCTGGTGAGGTACTGCTAGTGAGCCGGTAAGGTTTGGACAACAGTTACAACTAGTTGTAGGAAGAGACTTTGGGGGTCATTCTAACCCTGGCGGTCCAAGACCGCCAGGGCTAAAATGACGGGGGCACCACCAACAGGCTGGCGGTGCCCCGCTGGGCATTCTGACCGCGGCGGTTCGGCCGCGGTCAGAAGTGGAAAACCGGCGGTCTCCCGCCGGTTTTCCGCTGCCCAAATGAATCCTCCATGGCGGCGCAGCAAGCTGCGCCGCCATGGAGGATTCTGACACCCCATACCGCCATCCTGTTCCTGGCGGTTCTCCCGCCAGGAACAGGATGGCGGTATGGGGTGTCGCGGGGCCCCTGGGGGCCCCTGCAGTGCCCATGCCAATGGCATGGGCACTGCAGGGGCCCCCGTAAGAGGGCCCCAAAAAGAATTTCAGTGTCTGCTTTGCAGACACTGAAATTCGCGACGGGTGCAACTGCACCCGTCGCACCTTCCCACTCCGCCGGCTCAATTCTGAGCCGGCGTCCTCGTGGGAAGGTAGTTTTACACTGGGCTGGCGGGCGGCCTTTTGGCGGTCGCCTGCCAGCCCAGTGTAAAACACAGAATAGCCGCAGCGGTCTTCCGACCGCGGTGCGGTATTCTGGAGGGGGGAAGTCTGGCGGGCGGCCTCCGCCGCCCGCCAGACTTAGAATCACCCCCTTAGTCACCTACAAACGAAAGTACTGTCATCCTGAGACCAGCAGTCTTGCTCAGAGCAAGAGTCCAAACTACGACAGTTGTGTTGCTGCTCTCTGCCTCCTCCCCCACACCCTTGTGCTGCTTGCCTCATGCCCTCATCCTGCTGTCCATTATGTTGCTGCTCCGCCCCAGCGGCACTTCCCTCATTCACACATACTAACTGAGAATAGTGTTAAACTATGTCTAAGGATAATATTTTACACTGGAAGGTATCCTTCCAGAATGTTACCTATGCTTGACATCACACGCACACACACACACACAAACACGCACACACACACACACACACACACACAAAAATATACCCTTGCACTATATTACAAGGATGTGCGTGATGGTACAAGATAGCCAAAAATGAGCCGGCTCCGGTGGAGAGAGAAACAGCACCATATTGTAGTAGATATGGTACTTTTCTTCTCATCCATTTTTAGTAAACTTTTGTTGGTGCATTGCGTTTAAATTTAGCAAATAAGCGGCATAGAGTGGGCTATGGGTCAACCCCTTGCTCATGAGTGGACGTCTTTGTCTATCTTGTGTGTGGTCCTGCTCCAGTGACTTTCTTCTCTATTTTCGGATTTTTCTCTGTAATTTTAGGTGCAGTTGGTGTTCGACTTATTTTGGAACATTCCTATATTCAATAGTTTTTAAACATTTTCTAGACATTTTATTTCTGTTTCTTGTTCATCTTGGGGTGTTAGTGACACTCAGCTGGGTTGTCAGATAAAATTCTAATGAGACGGCAAAGAGACCCGAGCCAATAATTGAAAGTTGGAAAAAATGATTGCCCCTTTGCCTTTAGGACAGATCTCGAAATCTGATGTGTGGCTAGATAAAGCAGCAGTTTCTGTGACCAACCGACAGAACTACAATAATTTGGTAGGCTGTTCAGTATCTGGCCAAACTAGCAACAAAATACAGGACCTAATTTAGGCCCATATTTAATGGAAAATGACGGAGCAGGACTCTGCGCCAAAATGTTCACAACGTAGGGATGCACCATATTTAATTGAATATGGCGCACCCCTGTGTTGTCCCCTGCGCTGGTGCTAAACTGAGCTGCCTAGCACTAACGCAAGTATCCTTGGACAATCGTGCAAGGATACCTGAATTGAGGGGTTTGGTTGATTATGTGTGGGAAGGTGTCCCTTCCTGCACATAAACAATTACTAATGGTGATTTGGCACTTCTGTGTGTGCTGCAAAGTGCAGCACACACAGAAGTGCCAAAGTGTCATTTTGAAATGATTGTTTATGTGCAGGAAGGGACACCTTCCCACACATATACAATCATGCCTAGCATTTTGCTCTTTCTATGTGTGCTGCAGAATGCAGCACACAAAGAAAAAGCAAAAAACAAGGAGGAATAGACATACTGGATGGTGTGCTAAGTAATGTGTGTGAATCACTGTAATCCGCGCTGTGAGACAACAGAAACACAGTATTTAAGTAAAAGTAGTATGGTGTGTGAATCACCGCGATCTGCTTTGTCAAAGCAAAACCAAACACCGTCAGCCATATAGAAACAGAACACGTTGTTGCTAAAAAAAAACTGGGTATCCTTGATCAGGTGTGTGAATCACCGCGATCTGCACCGTGACTAACAGAGCTCAGCAGACGACCGGCGCACTGTGACGCACACAAGTCAGGCAGTGTCAAACAGGAATGCCTCACTCGTAGGACGGTGTACAGAAAGGCATCATAAACAGGCAGAGTCAGGCAAAATAGGAAAATGTCCGCACGTAAAATGCGACGACATGGCACTGGGAACCAGTCACACCTCACTCCTTGGATGACCTACGAAGATAATGTCACAAACAGGCAGTATCACACATAATATTAAAATGTCTGTACGCCCCACGTCGAATATGATGACGTGTCATAGCAGATTCCTCACTGCAAATCCTCACCAGTTTTTCACAAAGTGTAATATTGCCAATAATAAGCAAATTATGGTAAAATACGAGTTCCTTCTCTACTCCACATTCCTCTTTCACCGCTCCGCATCCACTGCTGGCTCATCATTACTATTTCAGTCTCAGCTATACTCTGCTGAGTAATTTGATTACGATAGTCTCCAAAAGCTGACAAATCAGAAAAGTAAGTGAATACAGGGCGGTACTGTTCTGTGCTAAGCTCCACTGTATGCGCCACATAAATCTTCCTGTACAAAATAAGAAATAATTCCACAAACAAACCATGCGTAGGTCAGTGCGTGTAGCCAGCTCGTTGCCAAAAATCCTGTGTAAGTACTCTGACCACAGGATGAAGATAAATGCTGGTTTATTAGTAGAGGTTACACGGTTGTGGAGCAGCACAGCCAGCAAACACCCAGAGCATCTTCAGTTCATACAATAACTGTCCAACACTTTCAATATCGACATTGTAAGTATGTTCTCATTCACAGCCCAGCACCAGAACGTATTACATAATCAGAGTAATCATCACAGTACTACAGTGTGAGAGCTCTAGATTGCACAACTCCGCTTTATTAGCTCTGCCTTTCCAGTAAAAGGCGGACACAGCCTTATCCAGGCCCAAAATGTGCAAATGGATAAACATATTATGTTACCTGTGGCATAACTTGTAAAAATATAGAGCACCATTGTGGAAAGAATCACCTTCATCAAAGATTGCCACCCCATCAATGACATCACAAATAAGGCTGGGCGAAGTAGCACACTTTTTCTTGTGAAATTTTGTGAACTTGTATGAATATTTCACGAAATTATACTTTCTAAGCGAAATGTGAATTTCCGATGTCTAATGTTTCTTTTTTAACCGAGGCCGCATCTAACATTAAAAAAATCTTGCATAATGCCAGGAGGAGACTAGTTTAAGTAGAAAATGTTTCTCAGTGAGACATTTTCTACTCAAACTAGTCGCGCTAGACGCGCAATTACGCAAAATGGTGTAATGCATATTTTCAAGAAATTTCAGGAATTTCGGCAATGTAATTAAGACTAGACCTAATCACAAATTGATCCCAAAACATAATAGAGTTGATTGCAGTGCTGCAGAGACATTTCCCAATCCACACACTAAAAAATGTGAAGGGTTCCCTGCTCACTTTAAATAATAATCGAGCAATGAACACAACACTGCTATTATACAGTCAACCCTCAGTACTTAATATTCTAAATTCCAAAATTAATTCTAGTGTTTTAGGATGCACAGTACCTCAGTTCCTCAAATACAGCAATACATAATCAGTGTACTTTTATATAATCGTCAAAGCCCTATGTAACTTCCTACCAAGCAAACATAAATTATAGAGGACAATGGATTTCAATTCAAGGCAAGCCAACACCAATGGACAGACCTGACATGTGCTAGAGTGTATGCCTAATATGGAAGGAGCCATTGCATTTGTCCTGAGTTTTGTGGTTAATCAAATTTACATTTAGAGGACCCAGCTCAGGAAAGTCCCACCCAAGGTAAGGTTGGTCAGGACCATGTCTATGTATCTCCAGTCCAGCATTTTAAAAACGTTTGTGTATCCAAATGCACAATATGTTGGACCCACATCCTTGAAATAGAAGGAATAACCTTTTAAGATTAGACCTTGTGTTCCTGTCTGGGATGAAGCCACATTGGTTGAACCCATTGAGTCAGAAATGGTGCCAGATGATAAGAAAGTGTTTTTGCATCTACCGTAATGAGTGACAAGAACCTATGGAAATGACATTCTGCAGTGTTTTGTGCAGTTTGAGAAAGAAGTAAAACTTCATATGCCTTATACATAAAGCAAGTAATATACCCTTTGAAAGCCTCCTGAAACATCAACAGCATTGTAAGGGCTAGTCAGCAAATTGCATTTAAAATTACACAAGTGACCATTCACTTTGGGCAATTTGTCTTTTCGCATTGTATTAATCACACAAAAGAAGTTGTTCTACAGTCAGCAATCCTATGGATGTGTCAGAGTGACTGTTTCCATGAGAAGACTCTGGGTTTGATCCACATCCTGACTTATCTGTTCTACATATAAATTATGAAAACAATTCCCAAATACAGCTCCGACCCACTCTTGGTCCATCACCAATTTCCTCACTTCCTCATTACTCTAATAGTGGAAATTGCTTCTCTCTATACACTAACTGGACCAGCACCTGGCCCACCTTATCACCTTCTCCATTTATCTTTTTCAAGCTATGTTCCTAATTGAATCTTTCCAATCATAAACTCATCTTCCAGTCTAGAATCCACTTCCATTCTCTCAATGTGCATCAGTGGGTAATTAAGTGGTAAACTATGTTTGCCTTGCAGTTGACATGTCAGAGCGTTCATTTTATTCACTAGCACTTTCTGTGCACTCTTAACAAAGTGCATACAAAGCCCTTCATAGTTACTTGAAAAACATCCCATTGACAAGCTCTGTGTGAGAGACCATGTGAGTGTTTCACTAAAAATGTTAAAATAAATCCCCAAAGTCACTGTCTACTGTTAAATGTTGAAGCAAGGCTAGCTGGAGCTTCCAAGTTGACACCAGAGGATGGCATATTCCGATCTGCAATGCAATTTCCAATGGCGAATGACCGAATAGTGATCTATCAAGATAGGTAGGGTGTGAGAATGAGTAACATTATTCTATTTGATTCACAAACAACCTATTCTAGAATAAGATGGGTCAACTGTAAAATGAGAAGAATTATTTTATTTTCCCAAACTGTGTCATCTTAATTTCCTACACATCTATTCCACCAGAAAATCAACAGGAGTTTTTATTAGTTGTGTTGCACACAAAGCCCTGGGGAAAGGCTTACAAATATCAGAGGATGAGCCACAAATATAAATCTCCCCATCCATACTAATGGAAGGGAGACATTGTCACCAATAACCGTAGCCACCTTGTATAAGTAGGTAGAGCTATCCACATGCATAGCTGCAGGAATTTTACACCATTAACATAACCTTTCACTTTAAGTGATGACCTGAGTCCACAGCTGCCCACAATATGTAAAGAGGTGCACCATCCCTTTTCTAGATAAACACATCTCAATTCTAGGTTAAAATAAACATTTAGACCACCTCTACCTGACAAATCTGTTCAAAGATGTTTCTTCAGAGCCAAGAAAAACCCCAATAAGAAAAAACTGTCATATCACATAACTGCCACGCTTCATGCACCCTGAACACTATGACAGATCATGATCATCAGAGAACACAAGCAATTCAGTTAAACAGAACAAAATAGACAATAACATACCTCAACCACAGCATCCATTCCACCTCAAGTTGTTATGTACCAAATTGACCCATTATAATAACACGCCATGGGTCACCGCATAGCCCTCAACACGAAACCTAGGAAAACAAAAGTTTATTTGTCACAAGAGACCCAGGCCCACCCACCAAATGGAGAGCCATTCTAACACGGACTTCCCTGTAAGCATTGATCTGGCAAGTAAAGCACAATATGAAACCAATCAAGGTACAGCCACATACAGTGTAGGTCAGGATATCTCTCTGTACAAATCGAGTGCACAGTTTGGAAAGTGTTGTTGAGTGCTTGCTGATTCCATCCTACAGAAAGGGAGGGCTTGGATCCAGCCAAGATGGGCACACTTTGAACCTGCTCAGCGGCAACTAAATTTATACCCCCAATATGCATCCACTCATCTGCCCACATCTGTCCCGAAATTGTACTCCCTGGTGTGTCGGGGGTTCGGCAAAAATCGAGAAAAAAATGGACTGCACCAGCCTGGAGCCGTGACATACGTGAGAGTGACACAGACTGGCTGCGAAGTGACAGGCCCCGCTCACCGAGGTGGGCACCTGCCAGCTCAGGAGGCACAGCGGATTCCAAGGCTGCTAATTGCCTGAGATGCCGCTTTTCCGCAAGCAGTTTGGGGGAGGAGGGAGGGTGCACGGCCCAGGGCTGAGGCCCATGGCTGCCTGCCACATTAGAGGCGGGCAGTGATGAGCTGGACATGCTGAGGCCTCCAGCTCCCATTGACGCGAGCACCGCGGCTGGGAGCGGTCATGCCGGTCATATAGGGCCTGCCCGACTGCTGCTGAACTGAAAGTCGTGAGGGGATGGAAGCTGCCATCAGGGGGGCCTGCACAGGGCCCACTTAATAATTGGGGTGAGGCACGCTAGACCCTTGGGCATACACTTGGGCCTGGCGACCTGGGCGGATGATATATTCACTGGGCTGAGGGTACTGGAATTGACGGTCTGGGAGACTGGCTACCTGCCACGATTGGCATGACCAGGGACACAGGACTACAGTGGGTTGAGGATTCCCTCCTACCCCCTGTGGGTTGCAGATTGCAGGCTCTCCCCTCCCACTAAACTCCTATGTGTGGAGACGCACCAGGATTGGAATCCCCTGGAGAGATGAGTGGAAACCATGTACAAATTGAGGAGGAGAAGGCAAGATCCTGTTCGGTGTGCAGATCCCTGCTCAAGTAGAGATAATTGGTGGCCCACTGGGTGGCCATCTGTGGCTCTGTTGTACTCTTCGGAATAATCGATCTGCAGTGTCAGTGGCCCAGGCATTTCCTCCCACACTATAATTTGCCCCTAGCTTATTGAAACAATGGTGAAACCCAAGGGACTAACACAAAAATAGGCTGATAAAAATGCTGTGCCCAGACCATCCTCGGGTACCGAGGAACCGGGTACCGAGGTGCCCTGGGGGGAGGAGCCCTCCCTGAGTGCCATTATGGCAGCAATCTGTGACCTCAAGAGCATGCTCAAACCTAAAATAGACACTGTGACAGTAGATGTCACTCTTCTGAGGGCTGATTTCAAGAAAATATCTGAGAAAGTTGCGATGGCCGAGTCGCACAACCACATGTTGCAATCTACTACCAAACGATTGGAAGAACAAGTCCAGTGCCTCACGAAGCAACACACACTCATGGCTGCCAAGGTCGAAGATCAGGAATGCAGGGCAAGACAAAAAATATTAGAATGGCGGGGGTCTCCGATGAGGCAAGGAGGCCTAGAGTGGACCTCTTTCTTGAAGATCTCATTCTCAACACCCTCCGTCTCAAGCGTCTCTCTAAATTATTTTCTACTGAGCGGGCACATAGGGCATGGGTGCTGTGAGTGGGGGCCCCCCTCGAGGACCATGGTAGCCAGGACATTCAATCACCAAGACCGGGATGCTATCCTACAGGTGGCTTTTTTGCATGGGGATCTGCTCTATGAAACCTCTACAATATGCTTCTTTCCAGACTTCACCCTGCAGTTGTAGCGCTAACGCCGCAGTTTTGATGAAGTCAAGATGACACTCCACTCTATGATCTCAAATACATGATGCTATCTCCATCGAAATTGTGGGTGCTGGCAGATGGTAAATCATGGTAGTTTACTACACCGGGGAAAGCATGGGACTGGATCGAAAGCTGGTGCATGCCCCAACAGCGATTCCCCCATTAGGCGAAAAAGGGGTGCCCCATGAGACAGTGTATGGATGATTGGTCAGAGCAGCCTGAGCACCAATCTACTGTGGATGCTGGGACCAGAGACTGACAACTATCCTTGTTGGGCTTTTTGATGTGGCACCTCCCTAACTGTTCAAAGATATACTGATTGGGAGGAGCAGGGGGTTGCATACTGATTGGGATTGCTAATGTTCTAGATTCTGGAACAGAAGAAGCGGTATTCAAATGGGATGTTCCTCATTACAGTCCATATATATTTCAGTTGTGGGGAAATGATACTATGGTAATATGGGGTTCACCAGATGGGTAAGTGTTACCAGATATATCTTGGCGGAGCCAGCCAATCCTTAATGTTTTTTTTTGTTGAACTTAGGGTGACAGGCGCTCTGCAAGTTGGGGTGGTGGGCGTGTAATAGACTACTAAGCAGGGTTGCAGGGTGGGGGGAGTTTGTTGGGGATTACATCATTGCATTGTTATGATGGTTTTGCATGATTAAATATGTTTATCATCAGCAAAATCAGGTACTGCGGGGAGAACATCGAACACGTGAAGAGTGAGGCAGACTCTACCTATGCTCTTTGATGCATTGGGTGAGGTTGTTACACAACCTGCAGCAGCATGCTACCTCACACTGGTTCTGACCCAAAGGTAATGACATGGAATGTTAATGGCCTGGGAAACAAAATTAAATACACTATTGTTTACAGCATATCTGTACACATGCCCTGGACATTGTCATTGCCTATTACATGAAACACACCTGAAAGGCAATCACTAAAAGGCATTAGATCAAATGAGGTATACCCTGCCGGCCCATGCAGGTTTCACCTCTAACTCCAGGGGTACTAGAATCCTTGTTAAATCTTCAGTGTCCTACACACCAGGTAACCCCTGGCTTGATCCCTGGGCCACTTTGTGTCTCAAACGGGCACTTGGGAAGGCCATCCACTCAACCTATACTCAGTCTACATACTGCTGAGGCTACACACAGACACCCTGACAGCGCTTAGTACTCTCCTACTCTGGATGCCATTTGGTACTCTAATTCTTGGGGGGGGACCTGAATGCCACCATGGCGCCGGAGATGGATAGGATGTACGATGCCTTAGGGGGAACTGACACCACCACCTTCCGGACGTTTGTGGATGCACTGGGGCTCATAGATACATGGCATGAACACAACCCAACTGTGAGGCAGTCTACATATATGTTGGCAATGCATGGCAGCTTCTCTAGGCTAGATTATTTACTTACCCACTGCAACCATGCTGGCCAGTTTTGTAATGCATCCCATTTAGCGTGTGATATCTCAGATCACTCTCTGGTGGAGGTGGTGCTCTATGGTCCCATCCAAAGCCGGACACAGCACCGAGGATAGACTCATGGCACCTGAAGGATAGAATTTTCAGGACAAACTTAGAGCGCATACAGAACAATACTTTCAGGAAAATGAAGGCACAGTTGAATCGGCTACTACTGTGTAGGAGGCCTTCAAGACGGTCTTTCAAGGCCATGCTCAGGCTCTGATAGGCAGATCACGAAAGGAAAGTATTGTGCAATGCAAGGCATTGAAAAAGGATATTGCTAAACTAGACACAGAGCTATTGGACAATTGAACCCCTGACCTCACCCAATGCCATAGGCTTTGGCTCCAACAACAGGAGCATAGAGACCTTGCAGAAGATGCAGCACAAACCTGTACTTTAGCCGCACAGCACTGCCTATACAACACTGGTGATAAGGCCGGCAAGCTTCTGGCCTGGCTGGATAAGCGAGGCAAGGCTAGAAATTGGGTGGTGGAGATACTGGATCCTGAGGGGGAGACACATGTTAATGGGGAGGCCATAGCTGAGGCCTTTGCCACATACTACGAAGAAACATATTCCACTGCAACCACCCGCTCTGCTGAAGATAGCGCCAAACTCCATAGAATTATCTCTCTCAAGACCATCTCTATTGATGATAGGGCTGCAAGACCTTGACTTGACAGTAGACGAGGTGGGAAGGGCAATCTGGGATCTGCAGTCCGGGAAGGCGATCAGACCGAATGGCATCCATAGAACTTTACAAATGTGCTTCTGCCAAAGCTGCCAAAAATATGCTAGGTATGTTCCAAGCAGCTATACAGAAAGGTCTTCTCCCAATGGACCAGAGATTGGCCACCATCCTCATAATTCCTAAAAATGTCAATCCCCCCCACTGGACTGTAGTTCATATGGACCTGTCTCACTCCTGAATGCAGAGGCCAAGCTCCTAGCAAAGCTTCTGTCTAAGAGATTGCAGAAAGTAATTAATCCAGTGATCCCCCTGGATCAGTCTAGGTTAATGCCACAGAGGGGCACAAGATTGAATCTCCGACGCCTTTTCAGAGTTCTGTACATGACCGCGCCATAATAGGACATGAACACTGTTCTGCTGTCCTTGGCACGCGGATGGCATTTGGCAGTATTGAATGGCCGTACCTAGTTGCAGCCCTTGACAGGTTGGGCTTTGGCCCTCAGTTTTGTGGCTGCATAAGGCTACTATACTGGGACCCCCTGTCGAGGGTGAGGGTGAAGGGAGCATTGTCCCGCTCCTTCACTCTACATAAAGGCACGAGGCAGGGCTGCCTCCTGTCTCAGGTGATTTTCACACTGGTGTTGGAAACACTAGCTGGATGGGTGTGAAGGAGGAGGAAGTTGGGAGGAAAGAATCTCCCTACACGTGGGTGATATCTTAATATACGCTATGCGGCCTCGCGCCACAATTAACAAAATCCTCCATACTTTTCAGCACTTTGCGAGCTACTCCAGATATCAAAACAACTGGGACAAATCCCTTATTTCCCCCCTCGCTGGAAGAAGGCCCTGTCCTCCCACCCAGATGTGTGGCCCCCGTGATGACAAACAGCTTCCGATACCGGGGCATCCACATAACGTGTAGTGCTGAGGAATTTCTGGGGAAAAATTTGATTCCCCAGCTGGACCACCTCTGTAGTGATGTCGCCCAATGGCAAATGCTTCCAGTGTCCCTGATGGGGGTGGGCAAAATAAAATGATGATGCTCCCCCATCTGTTAGATGTCCTGCAGAATACCCCGTGAAGAGTGCCGAATGACTTCTTCCACATGGTCAATGGTGAACTGCGTAGGCTCCTCTGGGACGGAGGCAGCTCGAGCATTTCCCTTATTAAACTCCAATGAGGGGCATTTGAAGGTGGGTTGGTGGGGTCCCTGAAGTACATATTTACTATTGGGCAGTACAACTGACCATAATCAATGAATGGATTTTCACAGATATTAGGGACTCTGCATATCGAGTCGACAGGGAGGCCATGGGAAGCCGGGGTTACCCATCAATCTTATATGCCAGAGAACAGGAGAACCAACTCCCAAAGCATATGCAGTCAGTAGTGAGGGCATGGAGAGAGATCACCAGATTCCTGGGATGGGAGGACAAACACTGTGACGTGAGCCCGCTATGGGACAGCGACTAGCCAAAGGAAGTGGGACATTTGAAAGGTTTTAATAAATGGAGCATGATAAGTATCAAACACATTCAGGAAGTCTGGAGAGGGGGGGACATTTGTGTCCTTTGAAGATCTGAAAAGGGATTATGAAATGGGAGAATCTGAACAATTTAAATATTTGCAGCTAGATCAAGAGTTGTGATGCCATGTGATGGAAGGAGAGCAATTGCCAGAATCGGCCCTTCTAAAGACCGGCCACTACTAGATCCCATGCAAGACAAAGCCATTTCACTGACGTATAAAAAATGAATGAATAACTTCTCTGACCCCCATTGTGGGAAGTCTGGGAGGGTGACATAAGGTTGCTTGAGGACGAAGAATTGGTAGAGGCACTCCGGAGCCCAAGAGAGGTCGCAATAAGAGTCCGATTTTCTTTAATACAACTCTGGATACTACATTGTGTATACTACTCTCAGCCACTCTTACGCTGATTGCGGTGATGCAGTTCTGCTCTGTGTGCTAGAGGCTGTCGTATCGTGAGGTCTTTCTTCTACATCCTTTGAGACTTTTCCATAATTCAAAAGTAATGGCAAGAGGTAAGGCACATTTTGACCCTGGTTACTTGTCTTACGGTGCCACTGGAAGCCAGATAGCTTATCCTCCACATAACGGGTAGGAAGTGTGGCCCAGGCACCAGAGGACCTAGTTGCTGCTGGCAGCTGGGGTGGCTAAGAGGAACATAGTGAGGTCATGGGGAATAAACCGACCTCCAGGTGTCTAAGATTGGAAGAGGGACCTGGACTGGTGCCAACAAGCTGAGCAGGTGATCTATAAAAGTTGGGGCTGTCTCCAGAAATATGAAAAGATCTGGAATTCATGGCCCTTCTACAGAGAAGTGTGATGAATGTCGGTTGTGGAAGAGAAACCAGGGGTCATAAGTGGGCCTCAGATATCTTTGGGTTGGATTTTGTGGTTTCCAATATCCATTGCTGGTCAACATTAGATATGATAATGAACAGTGATGTGTTTTTTCTCCAAACTGTATTAACACTGTATCAACACATTGATCATGATGATGCCAACTTTGTATGCTGTATGCTGAGCAACTGTTGAATAAAAAGAAAAATCCTACAAAAAGAGCAAACTTTGATAGTGCAAACACTGCAGACCCTGATATACATTTCTGTAATGTGTGCTGGGCCATGCATAGGACTGGTGAGCATGAGGAAACATTCTTCAGAATCTAGACATGAGGAAGCACAGTATTTGAGAAATGGATGGGGCAACTTCCTGATATTGCCTACTCACACACAGCAGGGGATTCGTGGATTCATGGATAAGCACTGTAATAGGGAATGGTTCCGCAAGGCAACACTGCAGTGGGGTGTACAGCTGAATATTCTGACTATAATAGTTTTTTGTCAATCCTGTTAACTCTATAAGGAGTGAATAAACACAAAATAAGAAACACAAGCAAAGAACATTGGGAGACAGAAGGGAGTTATGACTGGCGTACAAGAGGTAAGATGCAGTGAAGGAGTATAGAAAGTCACAGGAGGAAAGTTTCAGACAGGAACAGTCAGTAAGTTGTGTTCTTTTAAAATTACTTAGTTACGTACTGGTAATCTTCATTACTGTGAGACCAGGTTTTCCTGTTGCAGTCTTGAGCAGAGTGGGCAGTTCTTCTGCTAACTATGAAAGGACTGCACTCTTCTCCTGACAAGGTTTGCTCTAGCAGTCTTGTTCTATAGTTTTGGTCATTCCCCCTTGCCCAACAGATAACAACTGGTGCTGAATGTCAATGTAAGCAATGCTCAGCATTTTGCTTCTTTTTGCATTCTGCTCAATTATTCTTTCAGCCCCCCAGAGTGCAAAAGCGCGAAACACTTCATTAATATTTTGTAACTCATTGAAACCGGGACACTATCTGGGTCCAAGATAGAGGCTCCAGCAAGATTTCTGGAGCCACGTTGCTTTGTTCCTTTTGTAATAGGAGAATCAGGAACTGGCAGTGTCTCAGTGTGCCTGCATACATGTGACTATAGAGGAGCAGGCTGGACCTTCCCATCCGGAAACATCCACAGTGTCCCTCCAGGTGATAATTGAGGCAGCTTTAGAAACTGGTTTTAGAACAAGGGTTGACCAGGTGAATCAGGTAGTCACGGCATATGTCAACCATGGGGGAAAGGTATGCAGTCCCAGGTCTATCTCCTTTTACGGAAGATAGTCCTTTGGGCAGAGAAGAATCTTCTCTCTCTGTCGGCAGTATCTCTACTGTGGAAAGAGAATAGGCTTGCCGACAACCTGAGCCAGAGTTTTCCATAATCGGTTTCCCCTCTGTCTATCACTTCAGCTGTTCAACCAGATTGCTTGCAGGTTCCCCCATCCTTGGTTGGAGCTGTTTGCAACCAAGGAGAATGCTCTTTTTCCTCACTTTTGCATTCTTATCCCATCAAAAAAAACCTGGGCAGTGGGTGCCTCTTCCATCCTGTGGCCTTCCGGGCTTCCGTATGCCTTTCCTCCTTTCATCTAAATCTCAGAATCTTGAAGAAGATTCTGCGAGATCCAGTGGAGGTTCTCCTAATAGCAGCAGAGGGGCCCAGGGGACCCTGGTTTCTACTCTTATTGGAACTTTTCACGGGTCCGCCCTAACGATTTCCAATACATCTGTCCCCGTTATGAGTTCCCTTTCTGAAAACAGACTTCCTCAGATGTCTCAAGCTGGGGGTTTGGCTCTTGAGAGACTAACGTTTCTGTCCCAGGGCTGTTTTGTTGGGGAACCAGAGGTAATACAGCTTTCAAGGAAGCCATCCACTCTGAAGGCTTATTGATGCCACTAGTGGAATTTTGAAATCTGCTGTGAGGCTAAAGGTTTGTCCCCATTCTTCTGTGAGCCAATCAAGACCCTTGATTTTTTAGAGAATGGGTTTTCATTGGGTCTGTCTGTATCAACATGGGCATCGATTCAATCCTTCAAGAGGGTCAGAAGTTATTGAAATCGTTCCCCTGGCTTCTCAGCTGTTGAGGAGTTTCTTTCTCCAGATTCTGTTTTCTCATTTTCATATGCTTCCTTGGGATCTCCCTCTCATTCTCAATGCATTAAAGAAGCAGCGTTTTGAACCTGTACTATCTGCAGACCTCAAATTCTTTTCAGCCAATGTCATTTAAATTGTCAATTCTTCAGGTCATAGGCTTAGAAAAATTGGGACTCTGTGAAATCTCCACCCTTTTTGAGGCTGTCTGGAGATAATGTTATTCTCCTACCTTATCTTCTTTTCTTTCCTAAGGTTCCCTCTAAGTTCCATTGTGAAGAATACATTGTGTTGCCAGTCTTTATCCCAATCCTACTTCTCCTGAAGAAGAGAAACTCTGTGCACTTGATGTCTTCAGAGCAGTTTTTATTTACTTGGACAGAACAAGCTATATCCACAAATTAGAATTGATGTTTCTAACTTACAGTTTCTCAGGAAGGGGGTTGCATCTCCCAGGATCCACCCACTCTGTAAAGACTGTGGCAAGAATATAGACATCTACCGGTAATCTTCATTACTTCGAGGCCGGATCTTCCTATTGCAGTCCTGAAAACAGGGCTGTCAATTGATCTGTTTTGCATGGTTACATCAGGGACTTATCTTTTCCAGTTGCTTCTTTAATCCATGATAGGCAAAGCAGCCATCTTGGGGGAAATTTCTAACTTTGTGCTAGGTAATGGAAATCTGTGGAACAGAGGGACTGCTCACACTGTAAGAACTGTGGTAGGGGGATGGATGAGGAGGCGATGCCTTCTTTCTCGTGCATCTGTTACTAACTAAAATCCAGACCAAAAAGTACTATTGCCATTCAGACATGTGAGCAAACCACACCACAATATATCCGTTGCACTATACTCTTGCTGGACAGAAAACCTGGTCTCTCTATTCACTGTCCTTTCTCCTCAATGCCAAGAATAGGTCTTGTGTCTTCTGAGATGCAGGTCTGCAATAGTGAGGGTTAGGGCGGAGTAGCTAACAGGGACCCTGACTTCCCTTTGGTGGCATGCCCCTGTGCTTGGAGGTGAATATCAATCTGATGATTGAAGGTGACGTGGATGGTATGAAGTACCAACTGTTGCTGAAGGTTAAGTCTTACTTGAGGCCACATTATAGATTGTATGCATTGCCCCTCTCAGTGCTGTGGCTTGAGTCCTTTCAAAATGAATGCACTGTTCAGAGTACAGGTGCAAATATCTGCCTGTACAATGAAGTGGGAGAACGCTGCATAGAGTTAATCAGTGTTTTTGTGTTTCTCATAGCCTATGCTTCTATGTTTCGGAGCATCTGTAATTGTATTTCATCTGTTCATGATAAATAATGCTCTGTCTTTAAAACAGTATATCCACAGAAACAGACTTTGAAGCAGCGGCAGCACAATTCTTATGCCTAGCTCTATGTCTTTGGAAGGTGACAAGCAATTAGCACTCGATTATCTCATGCTATACCATATCTGTGAGTTGTATGTTTCGTGATAGAAGGACTTTATCTAAAGTTTGGCGTATCCAGCAAACAGTATCAGGTGTCCTATTTGCCCTAGTCCATAAACATTTGTATACTGGCTGATTTTCTGCACTGTATAGTACTGTGGAAGAAATACATCCAATGAATTCTACTCCTTGGCGTCCTCAGGATTTAGAGGATCGTTAGATTCATCCTAGCTCTAAATGGATCCTGACAGTCCTGATTCAAAAAGGTGACCTTATTACACCTGAAACGGGATTCCAAGTTGCTGAAAATTGCACTTATCCAATTTACTCGTGTGCTACACATATACACTTTGCTATTTGTCCACAGGATTTCACCAGGTTAAATCTGGTAAAATCTTTTGGGCAAATAGGTCGAAATTCCAGTTTGTTCATCCTGGATACTCATGTAAGAATTCTGAACCCAGGACTGCCTTGCAGAGTGCATTAATAATAATTTCCTGCTATTTGCTAACAAGGTTCTTGGGAAATTTTGACCTGCAGTTCGAGCTAAGGCAGATACTGACAAACTTGGAATCCTGTTTCGAGTACAAGCCGAAGTTTGCATTTGAAGTGAATTTAGGCCCTAGTTGTAATCGGAACTATTGTATATTAACATCTATGAGAAGTTCTATAAGTACAATCGTTCAAGGTCCCTGTTTCTTCCCGTTATTGGATGGTTAAGCCTGGCAAACAACGTATCTATAGAGGGTTCACTCCATTCACGTTCATTATGAATAATAGCTATAGCTCAGAACATTTCCCCTATAAATTACTGATTTCAGTTGGGTAAATCTAATTAGTGCAAAATATACAAAGCAAGACTACGACAGCCAGAAAGCATTAGTTTATCACAAGGAAGTCCACAACTGGAAACATTCAGAAATGGCCTAGAGAGGGAGTTGTCACAATTAGTCCATCAAACGCACGAAGTGAGGAGGCGAGAACCTAAATGGGGATAAATGGGAAATTGCAATCAACCACTACTTGTCCCCCTATGGTTTTCTTTCTTCTGCTATGTTGGTCCTGTTCTCTAAAGAAACTTTGAGCCCGCGGTTTGCAACTTCCAATGAACATCGGTGCTTGTTTTTTCAAGGGATTTCGGGGTAAATATAGTGTCAGCTCTGTGCTCTGTTTTCTCAGCTACTAGACAGGTCCAGTGCCAGAACACACCTGCTGGCTGTGAAGAAGACCAGTTGGAGAAGGCGGCAAAAAATAGTGCTAAAGCAATTGCCTTGGCAATTTAAATATCCCCTACCACCTCTATTAAAACTCGCGAGACAAAGAAGTATGACGTGACAATGCAGGCCGTGATGACAAAACGTATTGCAATGGATGTCTATTGTGTTTGTGATGGTGCGTGATGGTGCGTTCATGAGAAGCACGCGCAAAGCACTTACATAGGCAAGAGCAAGGATTTGAGTTAAAAAGTGCAAGCTGCAAATTTCACATTGCATCACATCATTGACTAAATAATGCATCGAATTCCATCCCAAGTATCAAACTCTAGCCTGGATGAAACTGCCAGACGAAGAAGAAAGCGGCGCTTGAAAGAGTGATCCTGCTGTGTAAAAAATGAGCTACACTGACTATTTACTGGTTTTTAATTTTGTGGGAATATCTTTCCGATACCACAAGTAAAAGATTGGTCCAGAGAGCCTTAGGATGTTAACCCCATCGAATGTTAATATTCTAGTGGGATTAGTTTACACTACTGTGGCAGGGTCGGCTTAAGGTAAAGATTGACAGTATATGTAGATGGCACCCCAGTATAAAGGATTGGCTCCGTAGTTGTAGTCCCTGCCAATACATTAATTAACGATATGCATGAACGCTTGGATTTGTGGAGCATTGTGATCATCTTGCAAAAATGATATGTTATTTCGTGACAATTCCCGTGCATTTCCAAAACATTTTAAACTTATATGGTTACACTTATTGCTAACTGTAGAGGATTGTTTGCTAGAGAGCACATTCTTGCTGATGTGGCAGTACTTTCATGATCCTGTGGAGGGATTTTTGATCTGTATTTATGGCTTTTTATGACCTCATTAACATTACACAGATTTGCCCTCTGAAGTCTCAGTCTGTCGCTCTGTGCAACCTAGCTCTGCTCACTAAGCATGTAAGGTGAGTTAAACCTAGGGGTGGGCGGAACTCGTAGAGTTTCACTCCACGCAATTCCTCAGAGTTACATAAAAACTTCACAAGATATAGCAGAGTCCTGCTAACAGCAGGGCCCATTCCTGCTCTGCCCACGAGGCACTGAAGAACTGCATGGAGCAGTTATTGTGGGTGGCAAACTACATGAAGGGACCAGGGCAGGCCGCCCCCTTATGAACACTGAAGGGATGTGCTTGGATTGGACTGCTGGCCTCAGTGTGGCTGGCAGCAGCTAGTGAGTACATAACTGGCTCAGCAAAGGCCTGTCGATCAAGGCTGCAATTATACATTTAATCCCGTGATGTGTTGGACCCAACCCGGTGGTGCGGTACCTTTCTCCCTGGGCACGAACGTTGTCTAGCAAGGTGACAGCAAAGCAGCTGAGCATCTGGTGAAGTACGAGACCAGAAGGGGGTGCAGGGATCCTTGGCTGATGACAGAAGCTTAGGACCTGGGGCATGGCTGACTGCCCTGATAGGGGATGCCTGGCAGACATCAGGTGGCTGAGGATTGGCAGATTTAACAAGTCATCCCACGCCATAAGTGCAGCCAATGGTCCATGAAGCAGGTAACACTGGAAGATCCAAAGGGCTGCCAGGGACATCCTGAACCTGTATAGTGAGCAAAATGTTGAATGTGAGTGAAACTGCCATGTGGGCAGCTTAAACACTTTGGAGGCACCATGTGGAGGGTGCCTCCAAGGGCAGAAGAGAACTTGCTTAATGGCCTGGCTGCAATACAGGCCATCAGCAATTGCAGGTCGGGGCCCCCCAACCTATAAACAGCTGATTGACTTAAAATTTGCCAGGGCAGCACATCCTTATCAAACTGAATGCTTCACAGTGCAGAAAGCACACCCACATAGCAGATCAATCTTTACTTCATTCACTTGTACCTGGGGAACATCCGGAAGAACGACTCCAGAACAACGACCTACGTTGTTAACACAAGTGGAACAACGACTCCCTTTTTCTCTCGCAGAGAAAAAGGGAGTCACCATTGGGAGAGGACAGGGTCAGGTAAGTGGGGCTGGGGCAGGGTTGGGGGTCGTTTTCAAGGGTAGGGGTGGATTAAGGGCTTTCGGTGGGGGGTCAGGGTAATTAGTTTTTTAGGGGCAGGGATGGGGGATCAGGGTAGTTCTGGTTTTTAGGGGCAGGGGGATCATGGCAGTTCTGATTTTAGGGGTGGGGTAGTTTTGTTTTGGGGTGGAGGGGTCAGGGTACTTTTGTTTTTGTGGGTGGGGGTACGGGGTAGTTTGGTTTTTTGGGGTGGGGGTTGGGGGATCAGGGTAGTTTGTTTTTTGTGGGTGGGGGTCGTTTGTTTATGGGGGTTAGGGGGTCAGGATAGTGTGGTTTTTGGGGTGGGGTAGTTTGTTTTTTGGGGTGGAGGGATCAGGGTAGTTTCATTTTTGGGGGTGGGGGTCGGGGTAGTTAGTGTTTTTGGTGGTGGGGGTGGGGGGATCAGGATAGTTTCGTTTTTGATGGTGGGGGTGTTGAGGTAGTTAGTTTTTTGGGAGGTAAGGGGGTTGGGGTAGTTTGGTTTTTGGGGGTGGGGTTGGTGTAGTTTGGTTTTTGGGGGTGGGGGTTTCGGGGTAGTTTGGTTTTTGGGAGTGGGGGTTGGGATAGTTTGATTTTTGGGGGTGGGGGATCGGGGTAGTTTGGTTTTTGGGGGTGGGGAGTTGGGGTATTTTTGTTTTTAGGCGCAGGGTAGTTTTATTTTTGATGGTGGGGTCGGTTGTTTTTAGGGTGGGTGGGGGATTGGGGTAGGTTTTAGGGCTCAGGGTGGGTGGAGGGGTAGTGGGGTAGTTGCATTTTTAGGGCAGGTATGGGGGACGGCATGCGAAAACCACGCATGCCGTTCCACACATGCCTTTACTAGGCGTGCCTTTACATTGAAAAATCATCGTAAAGTCATGCGTGGTAAAGGCATTCATGGAAACAACGTGGTCATTATTCAAACCACATTGTTCAGGCATGCGTGGTTGGCACATGCATTGTTCCATCATACATTCCTTGTACCTACCAACCTACATATAAGATCACTGGGCTGCTCATGCTACTGGTGGAGAATGTCTGGCACCATTTAGTCTGGCTCCTTGGCACTTTGTGGAGTGCCCTGACCACAGACTGCACTTCTAGTTGCAACTTACTAGAGTGCCCATTCATCATAGGTAAACTCGGTTCTTCCACAACAGCACAATCAGGGGCCTCCACAAATAGTATACTAATGCAGGGTTTTCAGCTACTTATCACCATAAAGCTTTATGAAAGGCATTAGAAAGTAACAATGAGCTGAATACTCTACTCCCAGCTATGGAACATTCCAGAACCTCTCTAGAAAACAAAAATGATGCTGTGGCCATGAAACTAAGGGCCTGGTTTATAATTGGGTGTGCTGCCACTCTCCGCCAGGGCAACAGAGTTAAATACTCGGTCACCTTGACTGAGGTGCCGCCAGACAAATTTAGAAATGTTCACTGGCCTAGCAGACATTTCTAGCATTGGCAATAACTGCCATCACTGTGGTTCCTGTCGATTCATTGTAAGTTTTCTGTATGGCTCTGTCAACATGACAGAGCCATATGGTAAACTTACAAAGTTTTTTTATAAAAAAAAAGAAAAAATCCAAAGCAGGTTTTTCTTTTTGAAATAAAAAAACTGTGCCCCCCCTTCGATGGCAAAGGGGGCACTGAGCACTTTTCAATGCCCCTTCCCATCAAGTTTCTCCTGGCAGTGACGGGCATTTGAAAAACAGTTGTATGTCCGCCTACCTAAATTAGGTGGGTTAACATACAGCCAAATCTCTGATGGCCCTTACACCGTTGTCTTGTCTGAGGGGTTGACAATGGCAGAGACAGGTTAGCCTCCACCATCATCACTCCTGCTTTTAAATCTGGTGAGTGGATCATAATGTTGATGGGGAGGGAACTCCTTTGTGACTTGCATCTGTAAAGAGATGATCATAGAAAGCTGGCACATAGAGTGTCAGCTACTATACCTACACTAGAACATTTTCAACCACAAACATCAGAAGGCAACAGAAACCTACTAAACTTGATAGATCATATGAGACTAATTGAAGAGAGAGCAGAAGGTGCACAAGTAGAACATATAGGAATAACATACGTTTTGTGAGCCTAACAGAAGGCATGGAAGGCATGGATACAGTAATTTTCCTGGAGAACGGGTTCAAAAGTTTGTGTCCGCTGCCACCAATGTGAGAAATTGGGTTACTGGTTGAGGGAGGTGCAGCCCTACACAAGCAGCAACTACAATACAGGCATATGTTAACATATATTTGTATATATTACTAATATTTGCATTTTGGTGTAGTGTTTTGTTATATTTGGCTGCTTACTGTGCTAAAATGCAAAAACACAAAGTATGAGTGCATACTTAGCAGTTAAATAAATGTAGAAATATGCCATTTTAAGACTGCATTAATTCTCAAAACACAAAAAAATAGGTAAATATTAATAAGATGGCCAAGGAATAAATATTGATATACATTAAAAAACATAAATACAGTAAAACTGGGAGCCCTAAATATAATGTTAAAAGGGCTTATGGTGCCAACACGCTGTCCATCAACACCTGCCTGCTCCTGTAACATAACGTTTTGTTACAATACTATATTTCAATAAAGAACCAGTTCCCCTTTGCCCTCATTATTGACAACCTAAGATTTCTTTATAGGTATGGTTTATTGCTTAGTAGTTAGTTACTGGTAATGTGTATAGAATGCTGGGATAATAGTATCGAGCTCGTTATACAGGTACTTTGACGTCACATGCACTGCACTAATATGTGATGTGCTATATCTCCATACCTTAAATGTAAAGGAGCACAGATTGTGTTCTTACAGGAATCACACAACACTGACACTGAGGCTGCATGCCTGCACAAAGGATGGAAAGGACATGTTTCTGCAAATTTTACAGTGCTCTCCCACAGCAGACTAACATGGATTAAGACTGGAATTCTATTTCAAACTAAATTGACAAAGAAGACAGATAGATCCGCATAAAGGCAACCGATCGGTGCTTGGTAGTGTCTGTGCCCCGAACTCGAACTAAGCCAATTTCCTGAATCATCTGTCAACGAGATCAATGCAATGGCAGGGACTCCCTGTTTGTTGAGGTAAGACTCTAATTGTGTTTTAGACACAGCTCTGGATAGATCATTAATGCCGCTCCCACAAGCACCTACCAAACACAGGGGGTCATTCTGACCCTGGCGGTCGGTGATAAAGTGGCGGCCAATCCGCCAACAGGCTGGCGGTCCAAAAAATGGAATTCTGACCCTGGCGGGAACCGCCAACAGAACCCGCCACTTTAACACTCCGACCGCCACGGCGGGACAGACAAACAGCGCGGCGGTCACCGCCAACAGGCAGGAGGCAGACAATGTACCGCCCACCCTATCACAACTCACCAACCCGCCACCTTTTCCGGGGCGGGAGCCCCGCCAATAAAAACACGGCGGAAACAGACTACGAAACGGAAAACGCTCACCTCTATACACTCCACGAGGACGGAGGACAGCATGGAGCCCGAATTGAACATCCTACCTGCTCTCGTCTACCTGCTCATCTACCACGAGTACGAACTCCGGCGCAGACGACAACGGTGAGTACCGCACCTACGACACAGGGGAGGGGGGGAGGAGGAAGGGTTACGGGCACACACATACGCATTACACCCACCCCCCAACTATCTACACACCAATGCAGAGCACCAAGCCAAAGTGACCCCACCCAAACCCCCCGGAATAACGAAAAGATAAGATTAAAGTGAGAAACAACATTTATGTAAAAAATAGGTTCATTGAAGTCATGGTAAAATAGGAAAATGAAATAAAAAAATCCAAGTGTAAACATTGCGTAACCGATGAATAGAGGCAAAAAGTCCTGCACAGTCACTGAAATTGCAAATGTCCGTGGGCCAAAGTGTATCAACACATGGGCAAAGCCCACACAGGAGACCTGAGTCCGTTGGAGAGAACACTGCAGGGGCATCAGATGATAAAACTACAGGCACCTCAGGGGGAAGGGAAGGGGGGGCACCACAGCCACATGAGTCCACGACGCCAGATCCAAGAAGGGGCCATCATGCCCACTGTTCAATCCTGGGGAGTGCAAAGCCACAGTCTCTCAAGTCTCTACAGTGGGTGGCTTGCCCACTGTCATATCCTGGGGAGTGCAAAGCCACAGTCCATCAAGTGGATAACAGTCACCACAGGCAATGGAGGAGGCAGGGTGGCCCGAGTGCAGCGTGAACATTAGCACGACACAGAACCGGCACTGTCATTGGGCCAGCGGTGCTTGAGACGGCGGGGCCCAGCGGAGCGGTGCTTGACAGGAAGGGCCCAGCGGAGCGGTGCTTGAGACGGCGGGGCCCAGCGGAGCGGTGCTTGACAGGAAGGGCCCAGCGGAGCGGCGCTTGAGACGGCGGGGCCCAGCGGAGCTGTGCTTGACAGGAAGGGCCCAGCGGAGCGGTGCTTGACAGGAAGGGCCCAGCGGAGCGGTGCTTGAGACGGCAGGGCCCAGCGGAGCGGTGCTTGAGACGGCGGGGCCCAGCGGGGCGGTGCTTTACAGGAAGGGCCCAGTGGAGCGGTGCTTGACAGGAAGGGCCCAGCGGAGCGGTGCTTGAGATGAAGGGCCCCTGTTCAGCGGTGCTCCTCCCGGCGGTGCCCTGTTCAGCGGTGCCTTTCTGCACGGTGGGGCCCTGTTCAGCGGTGCTTGTTCTGTAAGTCAAGGGAGTCAGACCTGGCCACGACTCCCTGCTCAGTCGCCCTCCGACCGTGCATTTGCTGGACCCTTCGGTGACGGTGTGCTGGGCCCTTGGGTGTCCTCCCTCACACCCGGGATGGGGCTTGTGGGGCCCTCCTGGTCCGCGCTCCTGCTGGTTGACTTCTCCGCCCTGCTGCCCTTGCCCTCCTTCGATCTGGCTCTCGGGCCCTTGCCTCCCCTGGATGTTGTGGCAGGTGAAGTGGCAGAACTTTGGTCCTTGGGGGCAGCCGTGTCAGTAGTCCCGCGGCGGCCCCTTACTTTACGGGTCCTCTTTCCAGGGGGGGGGCTGGCTGTCCCCTTGCTGCTGACCGATGTATCACTGCTGGCAAAGGGGGGACTCCAAAAGCCATGCACTACGGTGACCCTTGAAGCCGGGC
This sequence comes from Pleurodeles waltl, assembly GCF_031143425.1. Lineage (NCBI taxonomy): Eukaryota > Metazoa > Chordata > Amphibia > Caudata > Salamandridae > Pleurodeles > Pleurodeles waltl. Next base: position 856,944,197 of record NC_090439.1, read on the forward strand.
TGGTGGTGGCTGAGGCGCTCCTGGGACTCTTAGCAGATGGAGGGGGGGGGTCAGGGGAGGGAAAGAGGTCAAGAGTGGAGAGGTAAACTTTTTTAGGACCAGGGTAAAGGGTAGGTGTAGTGGTTATGGGAGTGGAGGAAGAGGAGGTGGTTGTAGGAGAGTCAGGTGTGCTGTCCTTGGGTGAAGGTGCATGGGCTGGAGGCTGTCGTGAGGTGCTTGGCTGTTAGGTGGGTGGCTGCCTGCGTTTGTGTGTCTTGGAAGAGGGGGTGACAGACACAGTGGGAGAGGACACAGGGGACGTGTAAATGGCAGTGGGGGTGGTGACTGCACGTGTGCGGACTGGACTGGAGGGTGTGCTGGTGATGGAAGTACTGGCTGTTGGTGGGGTGCATGCAGGTGTGAGTAGAGACGTCACAGGGAGGGAGGAGGGAGACGAGGAGGTGGGGGACACAGAGGTGGTAGTGGCTGTTGGCATGTCTGCATCTGGGTGTTGCTTGGGTGAATGTTTGTGTGATCTGTGGTGTTTATGTCTGGATGAGCTGCCCTTGGGTGTTGAGGTGTGTGCAGGCTGGTCTGATGGTGTGGATGGGATAGGCAGAGGAACAGGAGACAGAGACAGGCTGGAGGCAGTTAGAAGCGGGAGGCTGGAAACAGGGACAATGGCTGCCATCAGTGCTGAGGCCAGAGCATTGAACGATCGTTGATGGGCAGCCTGACCCGAATGAATGCCCTCCAGGTATGCATTGCTACGATGCACCTCCCTCTCTACCCCCTGGATGGCATTCAAAAGGGTAGACTGCCCAACAATGATGGTCTGTAGGAGGTCAATGACCTCCTCACTGAGGGCAGCAGGGGTAACAGGGGCAGGTCCTGAGGTGCCTGGGGCGAAGGAGACGCCCGCCTTCTTGGGCGAGCGGGCACGGAGCGAAGGCTGAGGGGCTGCTGGGAGGGCGGAGCTGGTGCGCGGGGTGGCGGCTGTACCTGTAGAGGCGGGGGCACGGATGTTGCCACCACCGCTAGGGAGCTCCCATCCGAGGACGTTTCGGTGTCGCTGGTGTCACCACGGCTCCCCCTTGTGAAGCTCCCCTCGCCCTCCGTATCACTGGTGGCCTCGGTGTCTGTGCCATGGCCCACCGGGGCCTGGTGAGTTGCAGCTCCCTTGTGCTCCAGTGCCAATTCTCCTCCGCCTGATGATGCTAATGCACACATGCACAAGAAGATAAAGAAAAAGGGTGGGGGGAGACATAAAAACTGGTTGAGTGCATGCATTGTCAACACCGTTGGCGGAGAGGACAGACACAAGAGCCTTATGCACTAAGCCGTGCAATTGGGGTACACTACTCCGTACTTGTGACTAGGCCAACAGGTCTAGGGACAACAAACGTGCACATGGGTGATGCAGGTCCATGGATAGCTGTACTTGTCACCCTACAGAGGTGGGGGGCGGGGGCACAGGGACATGGCTAAAGCAGAGGACTACACTACAGAAAGCGCCCTGGCCTAATGTCACCCACAGCCCTCTTCCCCCACCCAGGCACCTCCACTGCGCGTAAAGACAGCTGAATGTGCTGGTACTCACCCCCTTGTGTCTGCTGTGATGTCCTCACGCGCCCATCCAAATCGGGGTAGCCCACCGCCAGGATCCGGGACATCAGGGGGGTCAGGGTACGACTGGCACCCCTCCTAGGTTGGGAGGCCATCCCCAGCAGTGACTCGGCGGTCTTCCTGGTCACGCAGCGGATGTCCTCCGACCTCTTGCGGCAGTGGGTGCCCCGTCTGTTGTGGACCCCCAGGGCCCGGACTTCCTTGGCGATGGCACGCCAAATGTCGACTTTCTGATGGGCGCTGACCTATTTGACATGTACAGGGTGGGAATTGAAATATCATCAATTTTCCGCATGATAGATGCGATTGGCCCCCCCTCCCCAACCTTGCCATGTGGCACATGCTCTCATCTGTCGTGCCTTGCACTCGTCATTGTCTCCCCACCCCACCATCTCACATCCACCATACACAACCCAGGCATAGCCCATTCAACGTGCACACAGTGTACTTACCTGTTGGTCTGGAGGACCGTAGAGTCGCGCATACTGGGGCAGGACCCCATCCACAAGTTTCTCCAACTCTTCTGTAGTGAAGGCAGGGGCCCTTTCCCCAGTCGCAGCAGCCATTGTATCTCCCAGACCGAGGTCACAGCAGCACTTGCAGTATAGGTCCTCTCCTGTGGATGATCAGGTCTCGAGTGATTAACCAGATAGAAAATGGCGGTCACGGCCGCCGCCGCGCGTACCGCCGCGGTGCGTTCTGCGACCGCCGGCGCAGCTAGCCATTGGCTCGTGAAACCCATAGGGTTCGATGTTAACCAATGCGGCTTAGCGCCGCGGTCTTCGACCGCCTACCGCCACGGTGTGTCACGCCAGCGCATTGACCTCACATCCCACTGTCACACTTCTCAGGTCAGGCAGCCGCCATTACAAGGGCCCACAGGGCTTAATTACTACTGCGTCACACAGGCCTAGGCCTTGCATTGCCACTCATACAAGCCATTCAATGCATTGAGAATCGTGTACTGTGCAAGCTGTAGTTACGTACCTGTGGGTTGCTTGACTCTGTGCTCCATGTTGTCCTTCCTAGGCACCGTCCGCTGGGACTTGCGAGGAGAAGGATGAATCCTCCTGTGTACCGACCGCTGGTGGACCTGTCGACAATGGAGGAACGTCATATAATACTTCGCTACCGACTTGACCGAGCCACTATACATGAACTGTGTGCCCAGCTGGAGCCAGCACTGATGTCCCCCATCCGCCAACCCACAGGAATTCCCCCTCTGGTGCAGGTTCTGTCAGTCCTCCATTTTTTGGCAAGTGGGTCTTTTCAGACAACAGTGGCCATGTCATCAGGGATGTCTCAGCCTATGTTTTCTAAGATTTTGTCCAGAGTGTTGTCTGCCCTGACGAAATACATGCGGAGCTACATTATTTTCCCTGAGGAGGGTGATTTGGCCACTGTGAAGGCTGACTTCTATGCCCTTGGACATATCCCCAACATCATTGGCGCCATTGATGGGACCCATGTGGCCTTAGTACCCCCAAAAGACGACGAGCAGGTGTACAGAAACAGGAAAAGTTACCATTCGATGAATGTCCAGGTGGTCTGTTTGGCTGACCAGTACATCTCCCATGTAAATGCCAAGTTCCCTGGGTCAGTGCATGACGCGTATGTTATGCGAAATAGCAGCATCCCTTATGTGATGGAACAGCTACAGAGACACCGTGTGTGGCTAATAGGTGACTCTGGTTACCACAACCTGCCTTGGCTACTGACCCCAGTGAGGAATCTCCGGACCAGGGCAGAGGAACGGTACAATGAGGCCCATGGGCGATCTAGGAGGATCATAGAAAGGACCTTCGGCCTCCTGAAGGCCAGGTTTAGGTGCCTGCATATGACAGGGGGATCCCTAATGTACTCACCCAAGAAGGTGTGCCAGATCATCGTGGCCTGCTGTATGCTTCACAATCTTGCATTGCGACGCCAGGTGCCTTTTCTGCAGGAGGATGGTCCAGATGGCGGTGTTGTGGCAGCTGTGGAGCCTGTGGAGAGTGAAGAGGAGGAAGACGACGGGGACGACACGGACAACAGGGACACAGTCATTCAACAGTATTTTCAGTAGCACCCAGGTAAGAATCCCCCACGCCATTTTACATTTACTTCTGGCCTCCTGCATCTCTACTTTCTGTGTTTCCCCCCAGTTCCTTTCAACTGAATTGTGACTTTCCCTTGGCTTTTCAGAGCTGTATGACCCACTGCGTGACTTCTGGTTTGTTCGGCCATGGAGTAAAGCACATTGACATTGGTATGTTGTCATCACAATGTAACTGAACAATTTTGAACCGTTATGTTTAATACATTTGTTAAGAATACAAGCAGACTCCTGAGTGTTTTAAGTGCAATTAGTGATTTATTTGAAGTGCTACATATAGGTCCATGATAGTAAAACGGTGATGGGTGGGGGTGGAGTGATGTCCATGGCAGAGTCCAGTTCTTGGGCGCACAGGTGCATTGCCCATATGCCTGTGGAAGGATGGAGCAGGGGCAGTTCAAGGTTGGACAGGGTGACGATGTGGGACAGTGGAATGACATCCGGGGGGATCTTAGGCTGGCGGGGGTCTTGGCATCCTACTCTGTCTTCCTTTGTGATCTCAGGCTCCTCTTGCGGGGTGGTTGATCTTCAGCAGGAGGTGGGGTTCTGGTGGCCCGTCGTTGTGTGGGGGCCTCCTGTCCACTAGCGCCGGCGGAGGTGGTAGGCTGTTCCTGGTCCGGGCTGGTGACAGGGGCCCTTTGGGGTGCCACATGGTCCCGCAATGTGGTGACTATTAGGTTCAGGGCCTGGACGATGTTCCTGAGCTCCTCTCTGTACCCCATGTACCGTTCCTCCTGCTGTGCCTGGATATCCTTGAACCTGGCCAGTACCGTCGCCATCGTCTCCTGGGAGCGGTGGTATGCTCCCATGATGGTGGTGAGGGCCTCTTGGAGAGTCGGTTCCCTGGGCCTGTCCTCCCCCCCCTGTCGCACTGCAGCCCTCCCAGTTGCCCTGTTTCCCCGGGCCTCTGTCCCCTGGACGGTGTGCCCACTACCACTGCCCCCAGGTCCCTGTTGTTGTTGGGGTGTTGGGTCAGCCTGGGTGCCCTGTAGTGGCGGACACACCGCTGATTGACCTGTCCTGGAGACAGAGGCATGGGCCCGCTGGGTGGGAGCTGTGCTGATATTCCCAGAGGGGGTTAGGTCTGCTGTGGCCTGTGTCTGTGTGTGGGGAACCGACTGTCCAGAGGTCCCCGATGGTCCGGGCTGGTCGTCAGGTTCCAGGTCGACAGAGCTGCTGTCCTCACTGGGGGCCTGTTCTGGGGGTGGGATGGACATATCTGGACCCTCCTGGCCGGTGTGTTGGCGTTCGGGCCCTGCAGGGGTGAAAGAGTATGGTTATTGCTTCTGTGTGTTCCATGGCGTGCGATTTGTGGGTGCCCTTGTCCCCCAGTGCTGGCATTCCCTTGTGGCAGGAGTTGTGAGGGTGGTTTGTGGGGGTATGGGTATGTGCAGTGGTCATGCATAGGTGATGGTTGTCCATGGTTTGTGTTGGCATTCAGGGTTTGGTTTTGGGTTGGGTGGGTTGTGCTGGTGAGACATTGGCAGGGAGGATGTGTGCTGGGGGGTTGGGGGTGAGGGTGGGGGTGTGGGTTGGCATGCTGGTGGTTGGGGGGGGAGTAGTTGAGACTAGACTTACCAGAGTCCATTCCTCCGCCTACTCGAGCGAGGCCCGCAGGATGCAGGATGTTAAGGACCTCTTGCTCCCATGCTGTGAATTCGGGAGGGGTGGGTGGTGGTCCGCCGCCAGTCCTCTGCACAGCGATGTTGTGTCTGGAGACCATCGACCGTACCTTCCCCCGTAGGTCGTTCCAGCGCTTTCTGATGTCTTCCCGGTTTCTGGGATGCTGTCCCACAGCGTTGACCCTGTCGACGATCCTCTGCCATAGCTCCGCCTTCCTGGCTATTGTGGTGTGTTGCACCTGTGTGCCGAAGAGCTGGGGCTCTACCCTTATAATTTCCTCCACCATGACCCGGAGTTCTTGGTCCGAAAACCTTGGGTGTCTTTGGGGTGCCATGGGGTGGTGTGGATGAGGTGTGGGGTGGTGTTTGTGGTGATGTGAGTGGTGGTGTGTGGTGATGTGTGCGTAGATGTGGTGTGGTTGATGATGTTGGGTTCCTGTGTGTGTTGGGGTTTTCGATTGCTGTTCTCTCTCTCTCTCTCTCTCTCTCTCTCTCTCTCTCTCGCCTTCTCTCCGATTTCCAACTAGTGGGGCTTTGTGGGTGATGTGGGTGTGTGTTTTATAGTTGCTTGGATGTGTGGGGGTGGTGTTTGTATGTGTATCAGGTGTGTGTATTTCAAATTGTCCAATGTGGCTGGGTTTTGGAGCTGGGTGTGTATTTTGACCGCGGCGGTGTGTACTGCCAATGGAATACCGCGGTTGAATGACCGCCGCGTGGATTCGTGGGTCGTAATGGCATGGGCGTGTTTGTGTTGGCGTGGCGGTGGAGGTTTGGTCATCTCCAGTTTATCGCTGCCCGCTGATGAGGCGGCCTTCCGTGGATGTCGGGTTTTTGGCTGCTTGGCAGTTGTGGGTCAGAATGACCGTGGCGGGTTACCGCGGCCGCGGCGGTAGAATGGCGGTCTTCTGACCGGCGGTAAGTGCCTTTTACCGCCGAGGTCAGAATGACCCCCACAATGCTATTCCTCAGTAATTAGATGTTTGGCATCAGTATAACCCTGGAGTATGAGTATACTCATTTTATTTTACCCTTCATAATTTGCATGTCAGACATGAATGGATAGTCTGTTCTGCATTTCTTGGCACTTGTGCTTCCTACACAGACTATTTGGGCAGAGTTGTGTCAGACCATAGTCCATAGCCTGTTGCGGGAAGGTTTGGGCTTGAGAGTTGTACGCATCCCAAGGTCACTGATAACAGGAGCTTGGAGCCTGGGGTACGGGTGAAGCAATATGCTTCTTTGAGTCAGGTAAAACCCTGCCTGGTCCTGACGTACTACATATAGAATTTTATAAGAAACATCCCAATTCATTAATCCTACCCCTAGAGAACCTAGAAAACCTATATCAGACAGCAATAACATAATCAAATCCCCCGCCCCCTTTGAGAGATGCCCTCCTTTTTTCCATTCCCCAACCTGGTAAAGATGCAAGTGACTTGGCTGCCTACCTCCCATTAGCCATTCTCAACTCAGATTATAAAATCTTTACCAAATTTTGGCAACAGGTTTATTTCCATTGCTGTCCCACACTCATACACAATAATCAAAATGGCTTTGTACCAGGGAGGAACACTTCCTTAAATCTCAGACTTTTTATGTATTAAACAGTTTGACTCACAAATATGGGAGAGTGCAGATTGTTGGACCTTGAAAATGCATTGGATTTGTTAGAATGGGATTACCATTTTGCAATTTTGGAGGGGGTTCAAAAGAGGCACTTGTATGTTAAACATGATTGAGCTGCTCTGCTGAGCACCAGTAATATGGTTCAAAACATGGGAACTTATATTGGGCCTGCTGGAAAATCAGAGAGCGACCTGGCAGGCCTCTCCAGTTTCTCCACTCATGTTTGCTCTCACAGCAGAACCTCAAGATATCTGACTGAGGTCAGACGGAGAAGTATGGGGTATCCCAGTAGGTGGTAGAACATACTCAATATCCCTATATGCAGATGATATGCTGGTGTATTTGAGGAATGCGACTACAGTACCTGCTTATATAGCACTAACACTCTACACCGTTTCTGCAGTCTTGGGCCTGAGAGCCAATCAACAGAAATTGTGCCTGGTTTTGCTTGTCCCTGATACCACAGAGGTCCCTTGCTCATTGGAGGTTGAGGCGTTTCAGTGTTAGGGACACATGTTAAGCTGCTTACCTATTTAGTTATTAAATTATGACATAATTAACATGATTTTATGGATGGTAATCTTACTAGAACAGTGACAGCAGTCCTTACCCAAATAACCTTTGGGAAAACACTGCCGATATCGGCGATGGGTCGCGTAGCATTGTCCAAAATGGTCATGCTCCTCGGCTGCCATAATACTTTACAAACCTTCCAATATACCTCCTGGTGAAGTGTATTAGATGTGTCAGGTACCGCAGAGTGATGCTAACAAAATTACAGCTGCCAACAGAGAAGGGTAGTCTGGAAACTCCAAATTTCAAACACTACTACCTTGCGGCCCAGCTACAGTGGGTGTGTCACTGGTTATCCAATTAACAACTAGATGCCTCTGCCTCATTGGCAGCTGTGTGAAGTTTAACAGAGCTCATATAACTATTCCACCCAGTAAACAAAGCTTCCACTCCTAACTCTTACCTCTTGCCACAACGCTTTGTTGCTTTCAGAGAACCCTATGTATTATAGCAGAGACCCAGGGACGTCAATTCACCAAAATGCCAGAGGTAGCGGAAGTGACATCACACCTTAATGACATCACAGCAAGTGACATTATTAGATTTTTCAACCTGAATATCCCCAGGAAGTGGTGTAGCGTGACCTGAAGACATTACAACAATTTTAAATGCCAGCAGTTTATCTTGCAGGCCTCTCATTTGCCGTGGATGCATCCTTATGCCAAACATTACCTACAATATGCCTTTCTGATATTTTTTCAATTCATTCCATCAATGCATTTTATGTAAAATGTACCTCTAGTATGCCACAGCCTGTATTGTATCCTAGTCCCCCCTCTCATGTGCCACCGTTTTTCTTTCTTATGTCAAGAAGCATCTCCCGTGACCTAGCTCCACATGTGCTCCAGTGCCAACATTTTACTCAAGTATGCCAGTGCCAGCGTTTTTCCATAGGTGTCTCGTATGCCACGAATGAATTCTGGTATGCTGCTACCAGTATTTTACTTAAGGGTGACCATTATGCCACTAATTACCGCCAGCATTTTAGTGCCAGTATCTTGTTACAGGTGTCTGTAATGACAAAAGTTGCCTCCAGTTTGCCAGCAGCAGTGTTTTTCCTGCATGACCGTAAAGCCAATAATTACTGTCAGTTGCCGGGGCCAGTAGCAAGACTCCACATTCTTACCCATGCTCCCTTACACTTACACTCCCTCATTCATTCTCACTTACTTGCAATCATTCACGCTTATTTAGTTTCTTGCACTCACTCTTCCTCAGTCACTGACTCACTCGTTCTCACGGACTCTCAATCATCCTCACTCACTACCTATCACTGACTCTCAGTCAGTCACGGACTCTCACCCACCTTCTCACACATGTTCACACATATAGAGACATGTTCACAAATACACTCACTCTCTTTCACAGAAACACACTCTCAGCCACAAGCACGTCCAACATACACTTAAAAACATTTGTTCATTTCCATCATGTGCCACTGGTTATCTCATTCCAGCTCCTGGTGCTCCATTCTATATTAAACTAATAGTGAATAATAAACTATTATTCGCTGTTAGTATAATAAAACATGTGCACAAAACAAGGTTGAAACACCGACGACCATAAGAACAAGCTGCCTCAGTCTTTTTCACACGGACTTTGCTACCTCTGAGGCCAGGGGCCGCAAAGGCAGTCCCATGGGTAACAAAGGGTAAGGTATGGGGGTCACAGCTGCGACCTCTAAATGAGTCCATGCAGAGTCTGTCCCATATTTGCCGGCCATTCCCCTGCCGAGTCTTGTGGGAAGTGCATGCGCCCAGATACTACTGAACCTAAAACTCTGGGGGGGCAGCTGGTAGACAGGAACTGGGTGCCCCTTTCCAAGAAGATGAACTCTCTCCTTTGATGACTCAGTAAACAAATTTCATGTTCGCAAAGGTCAATTAATGGCTTATGCAGCATTGAGGCACTCACTGGAAAATAGTGACATCTAAGCCACAATTGCACAGTTATACAATACCCCACTCTAAGGGAGTCGGGCGTAAACTTGTTAGTTGGCTGACTGAAGCCTTGTGTGAGCACAAACTCATCTCTTTAGCTGCCCTGCAGAAGAAATGGCAAACAGAAGTTTTACAGAGTATATCATGAATGAGAGTGAGAAAGAACACCTGCTGATCATTCTCTAGCATCTAGGAACATCAGGATTAAATGTATACAGTGTGATGTGCTACATGGTGCCGATTTGTTATCTGTCAAAATCAATTAATAATTTCTAAATGTGAACGGTCACTGCCCATACTGCAAGACGAAGCAAACATGATGCATATGCTATGGTCCTGTCCCTCTCTGTCACATGACTGGTTCATGCTCATGTCGCACCGTATGCCACTCAGGGTAATACAACCCTGCATGCATGGGAGGCATGTGCGCTGGGTAAAGTTTGACGTTCTAAAAAACACAAGTTAATGGTGAAATTTCTCCATTTGGCATTGCTTATTTTGAAGCGTGCCACCACATGCCACTAGAAACCCAGCAGCCCTCTTAGTGTACACGATGGAGTCAAGTGTTGATAACGTGAGGTGAAGCAGAGAGTAGGGCTCTCAGAAAGGAAGAGATCTGTGGACTTTGTAAACGTATTTTTGTCACAGGAATAGGGCACACTTTTGATCAAATTCCAAACCAACATTAAAGACATTGCCCTTCCCTCTTGATATATAACATGCTTGGACTCTCCCTGCGAATGTGCAGTGTACGCTGTGTGTGTAGACCAAAATAGTGCCTACTGTGAACAGTGGTATTTTCAATTTCCCTTTTGTTACACTTTTAAAGAAATGACAAACCTTGATGGACATGTCTATTGATAATTCACTGATCAGTAAAAGTCACAGTGATATGCTGTAGGTCAGTGGTTCCCAACCTTTTGACTTCTGTGGACCCCCACTTTATCATTACTGAAGCCCGGGGACCCCCACTGAATCTTTAATAAAATCTAGGGACCCCCCACTGAGTCATTACTAAAAGCTGGGGACCTAATCTGTTAATATTATTTCATTTTCTAAGCAGTCGCAGACCCCCTGAAGAGGCTTCGCAGACCTCCAGTGGTCTCTGGACCACAGATTGGGAACAACTGCTGTAGGTATTGCGGATAGTGCTCGCTATGGGCCCAATTCACAAAGGTAGCCTAAGTTTAGACCAAAAGTCACAAAGGTAAATTACGGATAGTATCTTTACATCCGCACTCAGGCAGATCATCCGTACTCAGGCGGATTATCTGCATTCCCGGCAGATCATCTGCACACGGGGTGGAGGAGGTAATCCTACATACTGACAAACCTGTGTCGGCGGCTACCATCCCTCCACCCAGATCTAGCTGAAACTCCTCAACCCACACCCAATCCCAGCCTTGCTGCACACATAAAGGCAGAGCTGCCACAAACAAACTTTTTTAGACCTTTCAGCATGTCGCTGAATGTGGTTGTTGGCTCGGCCCTTGTCATGCAACAGCAGGATTTGAGGAGGAGGAGGCTGAGCGTAGAGAGGATCTTCAGCCAAAGGACCAACCTTTTTGGGATGTCCTCCTGGCAGATATTATGGCCAGATATAATTTGGCCAGATACTGCTTTCCCCCTGATATCATCTTGGAGATGGTTTGTGAGCGAGTGCAGGATTTTGACTCTATAACCTGCCACTCTCACGCCATCCCAGCCTATGTCATGATACTAGGAGCCCTCCATTTTCTTGCTACGTGGTAGTCCCAGACAGTCTCTGGTGACGTTGTGGGCATCTCCCAGGCAACCCAGTCCTGATGCCTGTATCAGGTATTGAGCTGCATCAAGTAGAGAGCACATCACCACATACAAATGCCCCATGCACTGGCCAGAAGGCAAGGGGTAGCTAGTGATTTCTACCTCATTTCACGCTTCCCACGTGTACTGGGTGCAATTGATTGCACTCATGTGGCTCTTCAGCCACCTCGCTACAATGCATACATCTTCTGCAGCAGACACAGCTGGTACTCCATGAACGTGCAGGGTGTCTGTTATGCCAGTGGTAGCCTCATTTATGTGAATGCAGTGTTCCCAGGCAGTACCCATGATAGCTATGTATTCTGAAAATCACCTCTCGCCCAGAGGATGGCAGCCGGAGAATTTGGCAACATGTGGCTACTGGGCAAGTACCAAGCACCACACAAGTATGAAATGTTTAATTGTTTATAAGATGCACAACCATTAGACAACACTAATCCTCATGCCAGATACATGAACCCAACGGATACAGGATGTACCATTTCATACATCATGGACTGTACTGATGCAAGAGGGACATTTACAAATATCACTCCATTTCCCTCCTCAGGTGATGCTGCATATGCACTCTCCCCCATCTCCTTACACCATACAGATATGCAACCACTGTACCTCAGCAGAGGTACAATAGGGCACACAGATGTACATGAGCCATCATTGAGTGCAGTTTTGGTCTCCTGAAGTCAGGATTTAGATGTCTTGAATGTACATGGGGGGGGTGCTGCTGTACTCACCTTAAGTTGTGTGCAAGATTATAGTAGAGCATTGTGTTTTGCACAACATTGCATTAAATCATGGCTTACACATACCACTGTACCCTCATCTAGGGCTGAATCCAGGCAACCGGGTTGTTGTACAAAACAGAGGGCAGGGTATGCAGGTGAGTGCTACAAGAGAGGTCTGCTTGACAAAGCCTTCTGGAGGGTAGACAAGTGGCCCTACAGACCTCACAGCCATACCTTTGCATGTGGGTGCAGTCACTCACTGCCCTTGCCTGCAAGGGCATCACAACTCTCCTTAGAATGTGCACGCAAATTGATGTCTGCACAGTGCTAAATGGAGTGGTTGCTTTAAGATAGCTATTTCTTCCACTTGACTGTGCCGCCCCCAGAGCATCACAAGTGTGTGTCTGCCCTGGGGGCACTGCATTCAATGTAATGGGACACGCTTTCCCCCTCTGCACCTTTTTAAAGCTTTTTTAAGCTCCATGGTGGTGCAGAGAAAGTGTGTCTTATGTGTAACAAGTTCCCGGTTATATATGTGGAGAGCAGCATGCATCTGTTTCACTGGGCCCACATAATGCTGGAACTACCTAACAATCACCCCCTCAGTGACTATGTCCATTTCTGTATCACTGACTGTGTGGGTTTCTCGTCCACAGGTCATTCAGCCATGTTGGGCGAGGTTGGTTCAACTGTGCAGCAGGGTAGCAGAGGATCCTGCTTGGAGTTGAGGCTGATGCTGAATGACCATTAAATAGATGTCAGCGACTTCCAAATTTTGAAGTGGGTTCGGAGTGCTGCTTACTGCTGATGTTGTATGAAAATCCAGAACACATAAATAAGCCTGAGCCACAATAGGACCCCGCCCTTGGAAGTCTCATTGTGAAAAATCTCCCCCAAGTGCAATCACCGAGGTGCCTGTGCCAGTAGTGTGCATCCTGTTTGCAGGGTCAGTATGGCCAGGGGGGGAATTTGATGTTTCCCCAGGAGACTGGAGGGGTGGGGCTGGTTTTGTTACTGTGTTTTGGGTCTGAACTGGTTCCCCAATCTGGGCCCCCAGTAACAAAGCAGCAATCCTGCATGATCCACATGCTTGCGTTTCCTGTGTCTGTGTGGGTGCTGGTCAGATATACTTGACAGTGCTGCAATGGGTACCCATTCCTGCTCTGACCGTCTGGCCCTGTGTGAATCTGGCCCTATGTGTCCAGGGTTGAATGCCACTACCTGTGCCTACTCTGGACAGACCGGAATCCAATGAATTTCTCAGGAAATGACACAGTGGAAATCCTTGGCAGGAAGTTCATGACAGGAAGTTGCAGGCAGCCATTTTATTGTCCTTCTGAGTCATCCCCACATACAGATAGGGTCCTCTGCCATCCTGCTGCTCTGTGTACCCTAACTGCCCCCATCATGGCTGAGGGACTTGATGAGAAGGCGCCCTCCTTCAGTGAAAGTGAATTGGCCATTTTAGCTGGGGGGGGTGCTGGACAATTACCCACAGCTTTATGGGGACAAGGACCAGCTGAGCAATGCAGTGCACATTCAACTGTGGGAGAGCATTGTGCAGCACTGCAGTGGGTGTGTACCACCGGCAAGCCAGGACATGCTGCAAGCATTGGGAGGACCTGAAATGCTGGGCCCGACAGAGGGCCCAGGAACTATTGCATCAGTCCTCCCAACCCCAAGCGCACAGGCCCCACCTTACGCCACTGTACAGGAGGGTCTGGAGAACAGCCCAGCAGACCCTCTATGCCCAGCTTGAGGGTTGGAGCAGCAGATACCTGGTAAGTGCATGGGCTGCATCATTTTTCTGTTAGTATGATGTGAGTGGTGACTGAGCTGTACCATCATGTGTCTCATGTCACCGTGTACACATTCTGAAAAATTACTGCAATAGTCATAAGGCCAATGCCTCATTGGAACACATTGCATGCAGAATCCAGGGTGCATCCTGGAACTTGTAGTGTTCTGAACAATACTGGGGAAATGGGCTTCACCTTTGCATTTGAAGGAAGTATTGCAATGCCATGACTGGTGAACCAAGGGCCTTATCACTGCTGGGTGCAATGCCAAAGGGATTGGTCAGACAATGTCCAGTGTGGGGTCAATATGTTTTTTGGGTGTTGGATGCGGTATCATGTATGCTTTTTGTGCATCTCTCATGTCTCCTTTTATGTAATCACAGCAACTGCTGCAGTAGTCATAAGGCCAATGCCTCAATGGAGCACATTGGATACAGAAACCAGGGTGCATCCTAGGACTTGTAGTGTTCTGTACACTACTGGGGAAATGGGCCTCACTCGTGAATTTCAAGGAAGAAATGCAATGCCAACACCATGACTGTTGAACCAAGGGCCTCATCACTGCTGGATGCAATGGCAAAGGGATGGGCCAGACAATGTCCAGTGTAGGGTCAATATGTTTTTTGGGTGTTGAATGTGGTATCATGCATGTTTTTGTGTGTTTGTTGTTAGTGTAAAGTATCATTTCCTATATCTTGGAGTAAAGGCTGACTTTGGGATGCTTGTCTCACAAAAAAATGCTGATGACGGGCTAAACCTAGAAACACGTGTCCAGAGATACACAGCACTTGCTGCACCTACTTAGGTGAAAGACTTTTGATTACTTTTTCAACACAAAACAAAGTGACTGCATTTACCATGATGCATTGGGGCTAACTATTTGCTGGAGTGTGAGGCAGTGTGCTCCCTTTTTTCTTTTTGTCCAATGACTGCTCCCTTGAGCTAACGAGCTGACGAGCTCTGGTGAGGCACCTGTGCACCAGTGAGTGGTACATAAACCTGAGAAGACTTTTGGCGGCATTTCAAGCAACCCCACAGACTTTGGCTGCTCTCTGCTGATGACGGGCTAAACCTAGAAACACGTGTCCAGAGATACACAGCACTTGCTGCACCTACTTAGGTGAAAGACTTTTGATTACTTTTTCAACACAAAACAAAGTGACTGCATTTACCATGATGCATTGGGGCTAACTATTTGCTGGAGTGAGAGGCAGTGTGCTCCCTTTTTTCTTTTTGTCCAATGACTGCTCCCTTGAGCTAACGAGCTGACGAGCTCTGGTGAGGCACCTGTGCGCCAGTGAGTGGTACATAAACCTGAGAAGACTTTTGGCGGCATTTCAAGCAACCCCACAGACTTTGGCTGCTCTCTGCTGATGACGGGCTAAACCTAGAAACACGTGTCCAGAGATACACAGCACTTGCTGCACCTACTTAGGTGAAAGACTTTTGATTACTTTTTCAACACAAAACAAAGTGACTGCATTTACCATGATGCATTGGGGCTAACTATTTGCTGGAGTGTGAGGCAGTGCGCTCCCTTTTTTCTTTTTGTCCAATGACTGCTCCCTTTAGCTAACGAGCTGACGAGCTCTGGTGAGGCACCTGTGCGCCAGTGAGTGGTACATAAACCTGAGAAGACTTTTGGCGGCATTTCAAGCAACCCCACAGACTTTGGCTGCTCTCTGCTGATGACGGGCTAAACCTAGAAACACGTGTCCAGAGATACACAGCACTTGCTGCACCTACTTAGGTGAAAGACTTTTGATTACTTTTTCAACACCAAACAAAGTGACTGCATTTACCATGATGCATTGGGGCTAACTATTTGCTGGAGTGTGAGGCAGTGTGCTCCCTTTTTTCTTTTTGTCCAATGACTGCTCCCTTGAGCTAACGAGCTGACGAGCTCTGGTGAGGCACCTGTGCGCCAGTGAGTGGTACATAAACCTGAGAAGACTTTTGGCGGCATTTCAAGAAACCCCACAGACTTTGGCTGCTCTCTGCTGATGACGGGCTAAACCTAGAAACACGTGTCCAGAGATACACAGCACTTGCTGCACCTACTTAGGTGAAAGACTTTTGATTACTTTTTCAACACAAAACAAAGTGACTGCATTTACCATGATGCATTGGGGCTAACTATTTGCTGGAGTGTGAGGCAGTGTGCTCCCTTTTTTCTTTTTGTCCAATGACTGCTCCCTTGAGCTAACGAGCTGACGAGCTCTGGTGAGGCACCTGTGCGCCAGTGAGTGGTACATAAACCTGAGAAGACTTTTGGCGGCATTTCAAGCAACCCCACAGACTTTGGCTGCTCTCTGCTGATGACGGGCTAAACCTAGAAACACGTGTCCAGAGATACACAGCACTTGCTGCACCTACTTAGGTGAAAGACTTTTGATTACTTTTTCAACACAAAACAAAGTGACTGCATTTACCATGATGCATTGGGGCTAACTATTTGCTGGAGTGTGAGGCAGTGTGCTCCCTTTTTTCTTTTTGCCAATGACTGCTCCCTTTAGCTAACGAGCTGACGAGCACTGGTGAGGCACCTGTGCGCCAGTGAGTGGTACATAAACCTGAGAAGACTTTTGGCGGCATTTCAAGCAACCCCACAGACTTTGGCTGCTCTCTGCTGATGACGGGCTAAACCTAGAAACACGTGTCCAGAGATACACAGCACTTGCTGCACCTACTTAGGTGAAAGACTTTTGATTACTTTTTCAACACAAAACAAAGTGACTGCATTTACCATGATGCATTGGGGCTAACTATTTGCTGGAGTGTGAGGCAGTGTGCTCCCTTTTTTCTTTTTGTCCAATGACTGCTCCCTTGAGCTAACGAGCTGACGAGCTCTGGTGAGGCACCTGTGCGCCAGTGAGTGGTACATAAACCTGAGAAGACTTTTGGCGGCATTTCAAGCAACCCCACAGACTTTGGCTGCTCTCTGCTGATGACGGGCTAAACCTAGAAACACGTGTCCAGAGATACACAGCACTTGCTGCACCTACTTAGGTGAAAGACTTTTGATTACTTTTTCAACACAAAACAAAGTGACTGCATTTACCATGATGCATTGGGGCTAACTATTTGCTGGAGTGTGAGGCAGTGTGCTCCCTTTTTTATTTTTGTCCAATGACTGCTCCCTTGAGCTAACGAGCTGACGAGCTCTGGTGAGGCACCTGTGCGCCAGTGAGTGGTACATAAACCTGAGAAGACTTTTGGCGGCATTTCAAGCAACCCCACAGACTTTGGCTGCTCTCTGCTGATGACGGGCTAAACCTAGAAACACGTGTCCAGAGATACACAGCACTTGCTGCACCTACTTAGGTGAAAGACTTTTGATTACTTTTTCAACACAAAACAAAGTGACTGCATTTACCATGATGCATTGGGGCTAACTATTTGCTGGAGTGTGAGGCAGTGTGCTCCCTTTTTTCTTTTTGTCCAATGACTGCTCCCTTGAGCTAACGAGCTGACGAGCTCTGGTGAGGCACCTGTGCGCCAGTGAGTGGTACATAAACCTGAGAAGACTTTTGGCGGCATTTCAAGCAACCCCACAGACTTTGGCTGCTCTCTGCTGATGATGGGCTAAACCTAGAAACACGTGTCCAGAGATACACAGCACTTGCTGCACCTACTTAGGTGAAAGACTTTTGATTACTTTTTCAACACAAAACAAAGTGACTGCATTTACCATGATGCATTGGGGCTAACTATTTGCTGGAGTGTGAGGCAGTGTGCTCCCTTTTTTCTTTTTGTCCAATGACTGCTCCCTTGAGCTAACGAGCTGACGAGCTCTGGTGAGGCACCTGTGCGCCAGTGAGTGGTACATAAACCTGAGAAGACTTTTGGCGGCATTTCAAGCAACCCCACAGACTTTGGCTGCTCTCTGCTGATGACGGGCTAAACCTAGAAACACGTGTCCAGAGATACACAGCACTTGCTGCACCTACTTAGGTGAAAGACTTTTGATTACTTTTTCAACACAAAACAAAGTGACTGCATTTACCATGATGCATTGGGGCTAACTATTTGCTGGAGTGTGAGGCAGTGTGCTCCCTTTTTTCTTTTTGTCCAATGACTGCTCCCTTGAGCTTACGAGCTGACGAGCTCTGGTGAGGCACCTGTGCGCCAGTGAGTGGTACATAAACCTGAGAAGACTTTTGGCGGCATTTCAAGCAACCCCACAGACTTTGGCTGCTCTCTGCTGATGACGGGCTAAACCTAGAAACACGTGTCCAGAGATACACAGCACTTGCTGCACCTACTTAGGTGAAAGACTTTTGATTACTTTTTCAACACAAAACAAAGTGACTGCATTTACCATGATGCATTGGGGCTAACTATTTGCTGGAGTGTGAGGCAGTGTGCTCCCTTTTTTCTTTTTGTCCAATGACTGCTCCCTTGAGCTAACGAGCTGACGAGCTCTGGTGAGGCACCTGTGCGCCAGTGAGTGGTACATAAACCTGAGAAGACTTTTGGCGGCATTTCAAGCAACCCCACAGACTTTGGCTGCTCTCTGCTGATGACGGGCTAAACCTAGAAACACGTGTCCAGAGATACACAGCACTTGCTGCACCTACTTAGGTGAAAGACTTTTGATTACTTTTTCAACACAAAACAAAGTGACTGCATTTACCATGATGCATTGGGGCTAACTAGTTGCTGGAGTGTGAGGCAGTGTGCTCCCTTTTTTCTTTTTGTCACAAAAAAATGGCACAAACATTTCCAAGGGAAACCAAAGGTACACTTCTCCACAACAGTAGGTTGTATGACAAATGTAACATTTAGCTAGCTTTAACAACTATGCACATATGCTAATTAGTTTACAGCACCAACAGGCAGTCTTGGCATGCCAAATGTGGCACCTGCCTTGTAGACTGGCTGATGTT
Source organism: Pleurodeles waltl (assembly GCF_031143425.1). NCBI lineage: Eukaryota > Metazoa > Chordata > Amphibia > Caudata > Salamandridae > Pleurodeles > Pleurodeles waltl. The sequence continues at coordinate 856,962,877 of NC_090439.1, forward strand.
GTCAGGGATCCTCCAATACATAGACCCACAGCTTAGCAAAGGTCATAACCAAGGCCAGATTTGTGTATCTAGACCCATTCAAGCATTTGTGTGGAATCAGACCATGCTACCGATTAGACAACAAGCAATAGTCAGTGTAAGCCTATCCAGTCTGCACATTACAGGATGATCATAAATGCATGCTTAGGGGTGTGGACAGATCCATCCAGACTGTGTTTCATCTTCACTTGTAAACTGACTTTCGAAGATGACTAGGTAGCAAGGACAGGAAACACTGGGCCCAATTTACAAAGGTAAACTCAGACATTAGATCTAGCATCTTTGTTTACCTTTGTGGATCGGGGCTCAGTATTGCAATAATGCCAATGTGTGACTGATGTCAGTACATTACAGTGATAGTACACATCCATTTGGAATCTAAGTCACCTAGATTTGGTTAGTGAGATCACAGGAAAACAAAGTCAGCATTTGCTTCTGATTTGTACACCAGCTACATAATGTTCTCACTACTATTTCAGTGGACCCAGCTAGCCAGAAAGGCCAGGGAGAAGGCCACAGACAGAGGGGAGGCATCCTCAGGACCTCTTTCATCAACAGAAGAGGAAGAGGAGGAGAAGAGACCTGGAACATCTTCAGGCAGGGGGAATGCGCCTACCCAGATGGACACAACATCAGCCACAGACCGGGTGGATGTTTCAGACACTGTAGAGGGGGGCATTGAACTGGACACTTCTGGCTGGGAGAGGTGGGGGGGCATTGTACTCTCCCACTGAAACACAAGAACTGAACCTGCCTAAGTTGTCCCCAGTGTGGGCTGAATCAACACCTAGGCCTGCCTCTGACCCCCCTACCTCTAGAGGCCCCCAATCCATCAGGGCCCAGAGTTGCACCCCCTGCCACTAGTCCCCCTCCAACTTCCTGCCCCAGCACCCCAATGATCATCCCTGTCCCCGACACCCCACATCCCTTGTGTGCAACCCAAACCCCTCCCTGTTATGTCATTCCTGTGGCTGAATCCCAGGAAGGGATGGTGGCATCAGACGGGGATGGCATGACCTCTCAGCTACAGCAGATCCTTGAGGAACTGCATAGGTCGGGAGAGGAAAATGCTAGAGCCACGGCCGCCCTCAATGCCACTCTCATTTCCTTGGGAGCAGCCATGAAACCTGCCCTCTCCCAGCATCCCTTCCATACCACCCTCCATGTGCCTCCCGTTTTGTCCTCCCACTCTGTTTCTCCCCATCCCCCTTGTGTGTCCCAGTCCCGTTGGGTGTCAGGTCCTGCACTGGCCAGCCAGGAAGAGACCGCAGATGCAGAGGATCTCATTGTCATTGAGAAGGAGGACGACCAGGATGACGTGTCACTGGACAATATACTGTGATTAGACTTTTGTTTTAGCCCTTGTACATAGACTAATTCCCCCGATGTTCCCTGACATGTTTTATTTGTTTTGTCCATCCCTCTCGAAGTCCCCTGCCTATTCTGTATGTTTCTCCCTTCCCAATGGAAGGTATTTTTTTTCTTTCAAATCATATTTATATAACAAAATCAAAAAGCACTGTGTCGTGTAGTTCATTATATATCCTGGAATCAAAGTATGGAAGTATACAATTGGTTTAGCTATGCCTTCAACATGATATCTTTGTACACAGATGGTTCTACTAATGAACATGTCTTAGCCACAACACATACATGACCTACAACCACAATAAGCAATTGACCATCATAAACTATTAATCAACTAATATAAATGTGGAATATGTCTTTTATTTTCATTGTTCTGTGCAAACATATATTACAGTGCTCATGGGGTATCTCGTTTGCACCTTTTAAATTTTTCTGGGTGAGGATCTTTGTGATGTTGGGTGTTTTCCGGGGTTCTGAGGTGCAGGTGGGTGTGGTATCTGTGCCTGTATAGAGGGGGTGCTTCCGGGACAGGCGATGGTGGTCCCCGTACAGAGGAAATGCTTTCTGAACAAGGGGTGGTGGTCCTTGTACGGGGGGGGGGTGATTCCTGGACAGGGGGTGGTGGTCCCTGTACAGAGGGGTGCTTCCTGGACAGGGACAGTGGTCCCTGTATTGGTGGTGCTCCCTGGATAGGGGGTGGTGGTCCCTGTACAGGAGGGGTGCTTCCTGGACAGTGGATGGCGGTCCCTGCATGAGGGGTACTTTCTGGACAGGCAAAGGTGCTCCCTGTACAGGAGGGGTGCTTTTTTGACAGGGGGTAGTGGTCCCTGTACAGGGGGGTGCCTCCTGGACAGGGGTGGTGGTCCCTGTACAAGGAGGTGCTTCCTGGACAAGGGTTAGGTGTCCCTGCCCCGGGGTGGGTGCTTCTTGGACAGGAAGTGGTGGTCCCTGTACAGGCGCACTGCTTCAAAGACAGGGGGTGATGGTCTCTGTACATGGGGGTGCTTCCGGGACAGGGGGTGGTGGTCCCTGTATGGGGAGTGCTTTCTGGACACGGCATGGTGGTCTCTGTATGGGGGGTGCTTCTTGGACAGGGGGTGTGTGTCCATGTACAGGGCGAGGATGTGACAGTGCAGTGGAGGGTCATGTGCAAGGGGAGTGTTACCATTGTAGCTTGATGGGGGCCCTGTGCAGGTTTCCTAATCAGGGGCTGGGGGTGATATGGTGCAAATAGATGTGATGGCTCACCTACATGCATTTACTGTGAAGGCTTACTTGGTATCAGTTTGAGTATGCCCTCCATCATCTTCCTAGCCAATGCATGGTGTCTTGCACTCTCTTCCCTGTGCATGGCCATGATGTCATTCAGCCTCTTCCACGTGTCTTTCCAGGATGTATCCCTTCTCTCCAGTACCTGGGTCATTCTGTGCACCAACTGTGCGAGTTGGTGCATGTCCTGTAGTGAGGCAGACATGTCAGACAGTGTAGCCCCTATGTCACAAATGTACTGCCTCACATGTGACTGCTGTTGGAAGAAATCCTCCTCCCATTCTCCACCATGAATATCTGCCAGCCCTCTCCACCTGGGATGGCCTTGGATGCTACCAGCATGTCCAACAGCAGCTGGGTTGGTACCAGGTAGGAGGGTGTGAGGAGCAAAATTGTGCTTAAAAGCTATCTGCTTCTCACCAAGGCTGGCATGTACCTTAGATGTTGGAGAGAAGGCCTGGGAGGCACTGTCAGGGTAGGAGTGTGTAGGGGAACCAATACGTCTGACCTGGATGTGAGGGCTGTAAGGAAGTGATGGTTGTGTTGGGATGTGTGAAGAATGAACAATACCTGGGAATGTGGGAGGAGGCACTATGTTGACCAGAGCAGATGTAGGCTTTGATAGAATTATGTGTGGGCCAACAATAGTGTGCAGGGGATTGGCCTCTACATATATTAGAATATGGGCCTGATCTTCCTCCTCCTTTACTTCCTCCTCCTCTCATGCAGTTCCGGAAACTGACACGGCAGCTTGGAAGAGGAGTGTGTTCTCCCCTCAGAATGCCTGTTGCCCACCACTGGTGGATGGTCCTTCCTCCTGATTGGACTCATCGTCCTCACCACCTGTGGGACGGAGGTTGCAACAGGCTAAGTATTTGCCTTACAGTATCATGATGTGCAACACAGGGATAGAGTCAAATTATCTTCACCTCAACGGTTGTTTCACATGTGACCTGTTTTGTGTACACATACACATGACAGCTCACACAGTGGCATTGAGGTGTTCAATGCAGATGTGTAATGCAATAGCAAACTCACCAGTTCCAACCACAGCACTGTGTGGTATTGAGATGCCCGTTGATGTCAGCTGCTGGACCGGGCTCCTTGGGTGTGTAGCAGAAGATATGGTCCTTGATCCATCAGCTTGTGAAATAAGTGACACCACAGTTAAGGTTCTGCATGATTTATATGTGAGTATGCACACTTGACACACACATCACTGATTATGTTGGGTACATTATACACACGAGCTTCAGATGTAATGCTGAAGTGGCAATATCTGCTTATTCCCTTTCACAAGGATTTGGTTACTGTACATGGGCAGGGTATCAATTGTCTACAAAATTATATGGCACACTTACCTGATGGACGGAGGGCAGTGGGTTTGACTGCTGCAGTCAAGATGTCTCCTAAACCCCTGGATGGTGTCATCCATATCACTGAAGTAGTCCTGGCAGCAGCTGTAATGTAACATACATATCCATAACTAAGTGCAAAGGATGACGGTGATGATTCTACATGTACATCTCAGAGGTATGGACCAGTGATCTATAAGTTACAGGCGGCCCCCAAATCAACCACTTATCACACTTACAGGCAAACATGTATTTGGAGGTTACTGAGAGCTACAGGATGGAAATAACTAGGGTGTCCTGCACTGCCTTCCTTTGGACACACTTTCATTTTTAGGAAGCATCATGCATCCTACGTATGATGTGGAATCTGCTAATTTGTAAAGGAGTCTTCCTCAACATGCAGAGCTGATTCATCATTGTACAACAGGTTTTGTCAGTGCATTACAGTGTACATGTTCAATATATACAATAATCAACCAAGGTATGGGTAATATTCAATCTACTCCCCCCCACCAGATGGAACAACATTGCCCATTGTGGACTGTGAGGTCAGCCATTTCTGCTGGGCACTCTTTTTCTGGCCTGTGCCCCAAATGTACGAGAACAACATCATGGTCTATTTTACCTGACACTTGATACAGTTATGTACAGCACACATCCTGAAGTCATGTATTCTAAAGTCTTCTCATTTGTGATTATAGGGGAAGGGGCGGCAAAGTGAAATAAACATTGGTTTAGTATGACACAATTTGGTCAAGTGGAGAAGCTGGGCTGATCCCCACCTTTACTGGTTTACCGTTGTGTAGTTCAACCACAAGATGTATATGCTTCCCCTCCTCTACGCCCACCTTACCAGCCACAACCCCACTCCCCAAACGCAAGCCTGCGGTATCAGGGCACCTCTCATCCACATCATTACTTTAGCTGTTGGTTCCTAGAATTTTGTCAACAAGTTTCTATGTCATGGACTTTCAAGCACTTTTTGACTACTCCTCTCTCTGAGTGACTTTTGGAGACATATTTATGAACCCCTCAAGGGACCGGAGCATCACTCTTTGTGCGACTCCAGCTGCACACACTAGTAAATAATGTCTATGAGGCCACGGCAAGCCACTTTTCATGGTTTGGAATGGCCTCCTAGCTAAAGAGTGAGTCAAAGCTGCACAAATCACTGTGTTGCCTTACTCTGCACTTGAGTGGCATTCCATGAACATTGAACACTGGGGTTGGGAGTGTTCCCGCACAACACCTATGGATTGTGACATTTCCCCCGAGTGACAAAACCATGTACACCTGGGGAGGCACAAACACCTTATACCTCCTGAGGTGAGTCATGGTGACTTGTAGCATATAGACTTGCTGCACTGATCTACGCAAAATCTTTCTGGACAGCATCACAGGGCATACATTGATATGTGTGTTTTCACTTTACATTCTAGTTGATACATGTGATAAACAACATTACCTAGTTAATTTCACAGGTTTATCACAGTTTAGAGATTCCATGTGATGTATATATGAGTTTACAGACCACAAAGTAAGAGTTATTGCCCTCTCCTGGCCATATTTCCATACCAGTTTGTGCTGATGGTATGGGTTGTTGTGCTCCATGACGTTGCCTCCCTGATGTTGTAGGGACCTCTGTTCCAGTGTGTGACTGTACTCTGACTGTATGTGGCAACAAAAGCGAAAGGTCACCAGGCACAACCAAGAAATTTGTGCAACCTGGCACATTTGTACACAATTGCATCTACATTTCAACAGAAGTGGTATGTGAATGAGGGACATTATCTTTTGCCATTTACCAGTGTTAAAGGGATGAGGAAGCAGTGATGGGCTACTGTTTGGGACTGAGGATTTGGAAGTTGCAATTGCCACCACCAAGGATTCTGGATCTTGTAGTTCAATGGCCTTGTTGAGACACATGAGGGTCTAACTCCCCTTGTAGATTGCATAAACATGGGACATCATTCATGACCACGTTTGTGGAGTATCACTAACATTGCTCATTTTATGTCATTGTTAGTATAATCAAATATGACCTGGCACCACGTTAAGGTCATCTCTCACAGGCAGCACATGGAGCAGGTGGAGGTCTATAGTGGAGAGGACGTCCCTCTCAAGGGAAGTGAGTTGGAGGCGAGCTCCAGTTGGTACACCAGGAACACCTCTATCCTGGTGTACTCCTCCTTCACCCTCCTCTTCTCATCCTGCCACTTCTTTTTGATGCCAGTCACAGTCAGTATGTCCTCCCCCAGTGCAGTGACCGCCTTGGCCAACTGCTGACATAGGGCATCCTTCTCTGCAGAACTGCTGCTGTAGGGTGGGAAACCAAGCAGTCTCTTGTAGTTCCTGATTATGTATCTGAGGATCATGATGATCTCCTACTCAGTGTAGTTTTTCTTCCTCCTAGAAGATAGTATGACCTCTATGTATGCAGAGCAGGCAGGTGCAGTGTAGTTGTGGAGAAACCAGAACCTTGCTTGTGCAATGCTTTTATATGTCTTTTGGTGCACGGTTGCAGGTGGCATTGATGATGGTCAGGTGCATGTAATTACTATGATTCTGGCCCAAGGTCAGATGCTCCATCACAAGTATGGATGCTCCACCCCGAGTGCGGATGATCCGTCCTGAGTGCAGATGATCCGTCCCGAATGCAGATAATCCGCCCCGAGTGTGAATGATCCACCCCGAGTGCAGACGTAAAAATATTACTCATAATTGACCTTTGTGAATACCAAAAAGTCATAAACTTAGATTTTGGTCTGCACTTAGACCAAAAGTCTAAGTTTACCTTTCTGAATTTGGCCCTACGTTTGTAATTATCATGTATAAGCTCTAAATCACCAAGTTAATTAATAATGTTAATGCTGTTTTTTTTTCTAAATTTCTTTATTGATTTTCCAACTATAACAACAGTGTGGGAATGAAATGTCACCCACAATCAATAAGAAAAAATATAAAGGAAACCTTCGAAGCAATGGAGATACAGATCATCATCAGTAATCACTTTCCATATCATGTTGTACTATGGCTTGATCGTGCCTTATAGGAGCGGAGGCAAGTAGTTGAGTACATCTTCAATTCAAAACCATACAAATCTTCAGTATCTCGTGCAGTACCTCATAAGAAAATGTCATAAAGTGACAAAACGAGTAAGGTCCAGGGGGAACTCCGGCATCTACAGCCTTCTTACAACCATTGCTTTTTTTGTTTTTTCTTTCAAGGGGGCACTAGAAAGCCAGGACATTAGGCACGATGAGAGCGACTCAAGAATATTCAGGGATGTGCCATGGGTAGGCTTAGTGTATGTGTTCTCGGTTGTGGGTTCCGTTCAGGGGTTGTGTGCAGTTGGGTATAGCATGCCCTGTTAATGGGAGTTTTATTGTTATAGTAGCCTCTGGTTCACATGAGGGGATAGTGGGTTGAGGCTCTCCATTCGCCCAGAGTGTGCTCATATGAATACTCAGATGATATTATTTTCTGTCTGCACAGCGGATGAGGGTCATGGTGGTCCTGTCATTTTTGGCTTCCAAATTCCTGATGTATATGTCCCAGCTCTTTGCCCCTGCTCCCCACCTCTCCAGATCTGTGTTTGGGACATGGTATTTAGTTTGGCTTTCACCCATTTCGGTAGAGTAATAAGAAAGCTCTTTAGAAAAGGGGGTCCACAAGACTTCTAGGATGTTACTATTGCTGGAGCCTTTTCATCCTTTGCAGGAATCAATGCTCAATGAGGTCAATGGATCTTTAGACCCTGCATAGGATGTGGTAGAGCCATACAATACAATTTCAACACAGAATAATCAAATAAAGAGTATGACCAATTTGGCCATACAAGAAAAACTCCAGTCAGAAATAAAGTTAAAGGGTTTATTACAAACTCAAGCTTAGCGTCATGTAGACAGTTCACAAAACAAAGTTATGAACATACAGAATCACCAAGGGTTGGCCAAGGGGACAAAATAATCTGTTGGGCTTCCGCAGTCCTAGAATAGGAGAGTTACATGGACTTCTCATAGTATCTTTCAAAATACCTTGTTCAATTAGACTAGTAATCAGGGGAGTTGTTCCTGCAATTGTCTAAGGTGTCATATTATACAGGGTGTTTTTGGATGCAGGGCACTCAGCTTCACTGCTACTTTGATAGGCTCAAGTCATTTGATGACTCCTATTTCTTTTCCTGAAAAATCCCAAACCTCAGGTATCACTGTGTCTTTTAAGTCTTCGGGCAAAGCATTACATTTCAACAGTGGGTACAATGTGACACCCGGGTAATGCTTCACAATTTTACAGGGCACATATTCCTCATTTGTTTAGATTTAAATTCCTTGGGTGTACAACTAATAAAACAGTTTAGCTTACACAGTAGGTCGCGTCCAAGTAAATGTACAGGGTTTAATTCACAACCCACAAATTAGTGCTAATCTTCAAATGAACCTATTTTCACAAGGACATGTTCTGTTACAGGGCTGGTTAACTGCTTATTAGTGATTCTTACAACCTAGATTCTCTTTCCTAAAATGGGTAAATCTGGCACTGCTGCTGTTCTGACAGGGGACTGTGTAGCGTCAGTGTCAACCAGGAATAACTCATCATGACCGATCACATTGGCACTGATATAGGGACCACATTGATCTACATCTAAGGATGCAGCTAACATGCAATCCTCATCATCTGAGCTATCAGCATGAAGAAAGTCTGACATTCCTTGTCACTCAGGTTCATAAGGGGAAATTGTGATGCTATCTGAATCGCATTTGCATTTGTGATTTAATTCAAATTCTGTTGGGGAACAACCATTTGCTGTTGTGCCATAGGGGCTTGTGGTACCTGCACCTGCTGTCCTGGCCCACATTCCCATTTTGCACACTGGGTCTTTGAAATCTTTGGGTTTGAACCTGATTATTGCCTTGTACTTGAGCAAATCCAGTACTATGTACCTGGTTAGTCACATTATTAAAGGGACACTGCTTCCGCCAATGTCCAACATTTTCACAAGCATGACATGGATTAGTCCACTTCAAAGTCTGGATGTCTTCCACAACTCCACTCTGGTCTATCTGAACACCACGACCACTACCTCTAGGCTGAACATCATTTGTCACCTCCTGTGGGACTCATTGCATTCCACCAGTATTTAGCATAATCTGTGGGCACTGACTAAGCTTCTGTGCAGCTTTAAACTGCATTACAATCACCTTGCTTTCAACATTTTCTGCTTCATTTCCGATTTGTCACTACAATACTTTGCATATCGAAGGATTTCATCAATCAGCTTATTCTGCCAAAAAATCAGGTGCTGCTAAATCATCTCTCATATATCTGGATTCAATCCTTGCACAGAAGTGAACACAAAATGACCCATGTCTTTATCTCCTATTGTTTCTGTGCTACTACGCTATTTGAAAGCTTGCAGCAATCGTTCATAGTAAGCATGAATTGACTCCTTCGGCTCCAGAGCTGTTCTGCCAATCAAAACAAAATCATCTAGCAATATTTTTTCATCACTTCTTTAGATGGTGCACTCATAACTGGATCTCTTTGAGGTTCACAATCAGGCCAGTCAACATTCACTTTACATTAAGTACACACATCAGTAGGAACCACAGTGTCAAACAAGGTAATCAAATCCTCCCACAGGCATCTTGAAAGTTTCATGACTCTCTGTCTGCTTGTATCACTCCACTGGTTTCTCTCTCAATCTTGGGTAATCATTTGTGAATGACAAAATTCACTCTTACTCCCAGGTACATAAACATAACCTCCACCTGGTATTTCTCCCATGGCATGGGCACCATCTTTACATTGTCCTATGCTTGATTTGCTCCTGCCGGAAGCTAGTTCAGCTTCGCTTTCTCCTGATCTCTTTTCTTAACCCATCTGCCTTTCCAATTCCTTATTGTGAAAGTTAATTCTGGGAGATTTCATGTTAACTATATCCTTTGTGTTGAACAATAATCTATAACTTCTCTCTAGAGGTTTTGATTTCTCAAAATCTACATCATATATCTCTGCAACTTCAGCTATTCTCTCATAGGCCTGTCCTGCATGTTGAGTAATGCCTTTGCACAAGAACCACAGTTTGTCTTCTGTGTAAGTTTCTAATTAGGCTGTATCTAACATTCCTAAAATCGTTTCATTCAATTTCAATCCGGGCACATTCATTGATCTATATCTCTCTGGAGTCTCTCCTGTTCTTGCATTAGAATTCATTACACTGGTCATACTTTCAGGGCTCACATTTTTTAACCAAATCAGTCAGCTGTTGTGCAGTGAAACATTGCAAACTTATGTTATTATTTTGTGGTACTTCTGTTTTTAATGGTCCTATATTCTGCTGACTCTGGGTATTAAAGTTTGACACGTTCTCTGGTGTGTTAAAGGGTACTCCTTGTGGAGTGCTGCAATTTACATTCGAGATCCAATTCGATCTGGGCACAAAATAAGGTGGGATTCCTTGAGGAAACTTGACTTGTCATCGAGTTCTGATCTGCAAATCGAGTAGCGCATAACGGTCTAACAAGAGATGCTGTTCTCACCATCTCTAAAATATTAGACTACATTGATCTCTGCATGCCAATTGGTAATACAACAGCTGATGTAACTGGTGTATCAGAAACTGTCAGAACATTTATTGACTGGGCATTGCTTTCAGACATTTCAGGAGCATGCACAGGAACAACGGGACCTATAGTCATTGGGAATGTTAATGCTTCTAGATCCCTATTATTTGTCTGATTCTCAGGAATTGTCATCCGTACACTTTGTCCTGTTAAGACAGTCCTGAACCTTTGACCTGGCTGACTCAGGGTAGCCTTTGGCACTGACTGAACTGGACTAAACATTGCACAGGTTGATTCAGAATACAATTTTGCACAGGCGGATGCACATAGGGTGACTGCACCACCTGGTTCACATTAAACACTAACATGACCTGGTTCACAACGGGACTTGGTACATTTCTGAACTGTACAAAAACTCTGAACTAGTTGGTTCTCATCAAGAATCTGTTACACTGAATGTGCAGGCGTACTTGGCACTATCTGATTCAGGGTCTGTGCAACTAGACCAGTAGGCACATTCGGGGTTACATTTTATGCTGCTTCACTTCTTGCTTCTACCTCAACTCAATGGTACGGAGGCGAATGATTCATCAGGATCTAACATAAAACTCATCATCTAAATCACTCTCATATGTCGCTGTCTTTTGATCCTCAGCTTCTGTTGTCTGTTCTGCCTTTCTTGTCTTTTTCCTAGTCTAAGGTTTAGTGCTTTCACCATCTTCATTTGAAATAGCTGGATACATTCTGACTCCCTCAATTATGTCTGCTCGCCACATTTTTTGCTCTACATCCCATTTAGTCTTTGCAAGTGTCTTAATTGCTTTCTCCAGTCTGTTCTCATACTTATTGGCTGTTTTATCTAGTGCTATGAGTTCCCTAATATTAAGGGCTTCAAAATGTGTGGGTCTTGGAGGTGGTTTCATCTTATAACGCACTCACCTCAGATTGTCTAGAATTCTCCAATGAAAAGTTCCATAGAGGACAAATGCTAAAGCACCTTCTTTCTCAGTAATTTTACATCATTGTTCATGCCACAAACATCCATGAAATCTTTTAAAAGATTATACATAATGACCTGGAATTCCTTTGGGTGGGGCTCCAATACCCCCTCTCTAACTGGAATAATACATCTCCTCTCAATGAACAATTTAAAGTTTCAAATAATTTTATTTTTAATCAATTTTAATTAATCACAATAACTTTCAATCAAATCAGGAAGTAATTTTAATCCCAGAATCCTTTTCTCTAGATGTTCTCAACCCCTAACCACGCAGCACTGTCAACCAATACCAGCGTAGCTTGATACCAACTGACCTATACCAGTGTGGCACACAATGACTTCACACTCACTTTTTTCAGCACTGCAGTTGTGCCACAATTGTTTCTCACACAATTGCTCACACACACCTAATGCAAAATATTGTGAGCAGAAACCAACAACCTGTCTGCACACTACAGGTTAGGAACTCAAACACTTCAAAGCTGTATGGGTATATACTTTCAGGCTATAGCTTTCACAATTACATAACAAGTGAAACTTGACCAGCAATTCTCACTCTGGCTGATGAAGATCCTCCATATGCACTCAGAATTCACTTAATAACTACAACAACTCACACTCACTCCAAGAAAATTATTGGCACTGTCAATAACATCCCATGACAAGTGCCTCACTGTAGACAATAAATTAACCATGTGTCTTCTATATTTGTGCATTATCTCAGAATATTAGACCGTGATGGACCCGTCATCAAGAATAACAACCCCAGACATTATTTAGCAATAAGAGCCACAATCAAATGAGTACGATGACTCTGCCAGACACTTCTCAACATCACAATTTACCACAATCTTCATGTCAAAATTAATGCAAGTACAAAATCCTATTAATACTCACACATCCGTCTCTTGTAGGCATCAAGCTGGAATCTCATCAGTCTTCAAAACGGACCATGGGACAAAATTTGGGGTGGGCAATTTTTGGACTGGGCAATCACATATGGCCAATCCTGTCTCCCCAACACTATAGTTTTCCATAATTTTGGGAATAACCATCCTCTGCTACCAGATCTGCTGGAGCATTTTTATCCTTCGCAGGAATCAATGCTCAACGGATCTTTGGACCCTGCATAGGATGTGATAGAACCGTACAACGCAATTTCAATACAGACCAATTAAATTCAACAGTTTGACCAAGTTGGCCATATAAGAAAAACTCCAGTCAGAAATAAAGTTAAGGGGTCTATTACAAACTCAAGCTTAGTGTCATGCAGACAATTTGAAAAAAAAAGTCATTGAGATACAGAAACACCAAGGGTGGTCCCAGGCAAAAAACTGAGTTCAATCGAACTAACATTCGTAAAACTAAGCATTCTGCAATGACAATATAAAATATTAACAAGAGAATCTGAGATACAGAAAATAATTGCTGCTCAGCTTTGACAAGCATCAATGCAGTTCAAATCACCAAAGTTTGATTTAGCTGGGCACAGGGAAGCCCTGCTAATGGCCAAATTAAGGGAAAATGTGTGGGGTGAAACTCATGCAGGCAAAATACAAAAAGGACAGAAAGGGCACAAATAATTTGGAAAAAGGTAATCCAGGGCAACTGGGTACTAACTAAGGTGGGTAAAAGGTAGGTGAAAAGGGAAAGTGTCAGCATGTCAGAAGCTCGATCAAGAGTCTTCTGCTAAAGGTTGGGGAAAATCTAAAATCTCAGCAGGGTATTTCACAGGGCCAAAGTCAGAGAGGAAGATACCTCTCCTCGGGGCTCCGTATACAGGGCTCTTCATCTGCAAGGCATCTGTCTGGATCCTGAGTGGGAATCTGACCAAAGTCCAACTTGTCATCGATAAATCAAAGTTAATCTACCAATTTGATTCATTCAGGACAACAGTTCATTTGACGTTGAAGGGGCGTCATCCAGTAACAATTGATCACAGGACTGCAAGATGAAACAATCGCACTATTTCCCAGGTCTGTCATGGGAATGGCATTCATTCATGTGGCTCCACACTAGATTAAAACAAATGTTTAATCTGTTAGTCCACAGTCCAGGATGTTCCACATCCAATATCGAATATCTACAACTCTCTATGTGTAAAACAATAAAAGTATGTTACGAAACTAATCTTCTCACGGGAACGCAGTCTAAAAGTAACATTTCATGTAAACAAAATGAATCAGCATTCTCTGCACAGTCACAAAATACAGGCCTAGCCGGCCTCACTTAGGCTAATGCAAGTGAGTTAAAACAACACATTTGATTAATACATTCTTATAAGCACATTTTAATATACAACTTATACATTTGACATTAATAATTCGTCTTTTTAACATTCATACTACACTAACTTTAAGCAAATTTGCTCTTTTAATACATTTCAGTCAGTACAACGCAGAACTGCATTTATCAATTTTTACACATGTATTTAAATTATTAATTATTAGAAATTCATTGTTGTTTCAATACATACTATTGGTCTAAAGTCTAAATTACAACATAATATCAATTAAATCCTTCAAATATTCTATTGACCTTTTATACCACCAGGGTTTCTAACATTAGTCTAAATGAATGCACATTTAAAATGGCTTCTCAGTGCATCTTTCTACAATCAAACTATTAGTACTTTGATTAACATAATGCATAAACTTTCACATATAGATGATTTTTGTGACATGAGGGACAGCACTACAATTTCAACTAAATCACTATCTGCCGCTTGAAGACCACAAACGCAAACTTTATGAATCTGGCCAATAATTTACCCCCTTTAGCTCTGCGGAGGAGGCCCAACAGGCAGGATTCAGGGCTTGTTGGTATGATGTGGTCTACTAAGGCAGAAGGGATTCCTGTAATGTCACGAGGTCTCATACCATGTGAAGAAAGCCTGCATCAGGCAACCTGCACCTGGGACATTTAGATGCTACCACAGGGAATGTTCAGCGAATGTGCCTCGATATGAGGTATGTCTGATGAAGGTAATTGAATTGTGTATAGGAAAGTTGTGGGTTACAGAAGACCTCTTTTATGTGTTGTGAGATTTTAGCCCATTGTGTATTTGGGATTCTGTCTGGAGGTCTGTTGCCCAGTAGGCTCTGTGACTCATATCTAGCAGCTAATAGTGTGTCACCAATGCATCATATAAAGCCATTATCAATTTTCTTGTGCCACCACAGGAGAGCATTATATGAATTGCAGGCCATGTCTGGGCTTCTGAGTGGCTCTCTCCCAACTGCATTGCTAGCGCATGCTTTATGGAGGTGTATGTGAGGAATTGTCTGAATGGCATCTCATATGTGTCTCTAATGTCCTGAAAGGACTACACGGTGCTCTCTTTATATAAATCTCTCACTAATGTTATCCCAGCCTCTCTCCACTGTTTGACATTGTGCCGTTGAGCAACTGCCGGAGAGGATACAAACTCCATAATGGTGTGAAGGGTAAGTAAGGTGGTGTTGGTTTACCTCCCTGTACATATTTATGCCAACATATGGGAGCTATTTTCATCTAGCAGGTTCTGTGAAGTAGTAGTTCTCACATCATACATAGCCACATGTATATATGTTACCTAATAAGCAGACATTGAACCTCAGTTCTTTTAGTGCATGGGCCTGTACAAAGCCATCACAACAGCCACTGCAGTTGTGCTGCAGCATAGTACCATTCATAACTGGGGACACCTAGTCCTCCCTCAAAGAGTGGTCTCTGCATTGAGCTCAGTGACACACATTTTCTACCCATCCCCCTATAAGGTCAGAAAAGAGTCCTTGTAATTCCTTAAAAAACCTTTTGGGGAGTATGACCGGTAGGGCAGCTAAGAAGTACAGTAGTTGGGGTGGGATGAGCATCTTGGTGATTGCTACTTATTCCAACGGGAACAGTAGAACCCCGTCCAGAAAGGCAGGGAGCACCCGATAGAATTGAGAACTTTAGTTAAATTGCCTTCCGGCAAATCATGTTCTGTGTGATATATTTGTACTTAATTGAATTAATGCGCCATTCAAGTCTAGTTCAGGTAGCTGTCTCTGTTCTGTGGTCTGGTCACTGTGATAAAGGAAATAGGAAAGACTTAGGGGGTCATTACAACATTGGCGGTAAAAGCCGCTTACCGCCGTGCAGAAGACCGCCAACACACCGCAGCAGAATTCCGCCACGGTCATTATGACCCAAAGGCCGGAATCCGACAAAATCTAGACACCCACACACGTCTGCCACACCAAAGGTCAGTGATAAACTGGCGATAAGAAATCCTCCACCATCACGCCAACAGGAATACGCCCACACTATCATGACCCACGAATCCACGCAGCGGTCTTTCAACCGCGGTATTCCATTGGCAGTACACACTGCTGCGCTCAAAATACACACACATTTACAAAACACAACCACATTGGACAATTCCAAATACACACACCTGATACACATACACACACCACTCCCACACACCCAATACAATATAAAACACCCACCCACATCACCCACAAACTCCTACAACAACAATTGCGACAGAAGGCCAGAGAGAGACACCACCATCTACAAACGAGCATCCACAGGCATTCAACACCATCACCCACATAACATCCACGCACCTCACACAACACACCACTAAATATCACCCCACACATCACAACATACACCACCCCACACATCACCCACACCACCCCATGGCACCGCAAAGACACCCCAGGTTCTCTGAGGAGGAGCTCAGGGTCATGGTGGAGGAAATCATCCGGGTAGAGCCACAGCTATTCGGATCACAGGTGCAGCACACCTCCATAGCTAGGAAGATGGAGCTATGGCAAAGAATTGTGGACAGGGTCAACTCAGTGGGACAGCACCCAAGAACACAGGATGACATCAGGAAGAGGTGGAACGACCTACGGGGGAAGGTGCGTTCCGTGGTCTGAAGACACCACATTGCGGTACAGAGGACTGTCGGTGGACCCCCACCTCCTCCCTCACAACTAACAACATGGGAGGAGCAGGTCTCGGCTATTCTGCATCCTGAGGGCCTCGCAGGAGTAGCTGGAGATATGGACTCTGGTAAGTCAAATTTTTCACTACTTCATCCCCCACCCTAGCTGCATGCTATCACATACCCCCACCCTCACCCTCACCCCATTACTCCTAATCCTCACACATGTCCCAATATCACAAACCACCCATCCCAACACCAAGCCCTGCATGCAACACCAAAGCATGGACACCCATCACCAAAGCATGGCCACTGCACATACCCATACACCCCCCTAAACCATCATCGCACAAGGTCCTACACAGGAATGCAAGCACTGGGGAACACGGTCACCCACCCATTGCACACCATGGCACACACAGATGCAATATTCATGCTTTTACACCCCTGCAGGACCCCTACCCAACGTCACCAGACAGGAGTGTCCAGACATGTCCACTCCACCCACAGAAGAGGCCCACAGTGATGACAGCAGCTCTGTCCAACTGCATCTAGACGACCAGCCCGGCCCATCTGGGACCTCGGGACAGTCGGTTCTCCTCACACTGGCACAAGCCACTAGATGGCTTCCCCCCTCTGGAAACAACAGCACAGCACCCACACAGCAGGCCCATACCTCTGTCCCCAGGACACGTCAATCAGCAGTGTGTCCACCACTACAGGGAACCCAGGCTTACCCACCACCCCAACAACAACAGGGACCGGGGGGCAGTGGCAGTAGGCATATGGTTCAGGGGACAGAGTCCCAGGAACACAGGGGAACTGAGAGGGCTGCTGTGCGACAGGGGGAGGACAGGCCAAGGGAACCCACTCTCCACAAGGCACTCTCTAACATCATGGGAGCCTACCACCATTCCCAGGAGACAATGGTAACGATACTGGCCAAGTTTCAGGAGACCCAGCGGCTGCAGGAGGAACAGTATTTGGGCTTCAGGGAGGAACTCAAATCCATCAATTCCACCCTGGGCACCATTGTAGGGGTGCTGAAGGAACTCGTCAACACCAGGAGGGACACTGTGGCACAAGGGGCCCCTGACACTAGCCTGGACGATGAACTGCCCACCACTCTGCCGGTGCTAGTGGGCAGGAGGTACCGCCACAGGACCACCACACCAGCACCCCACCCCCTGCAGAGGGAGAACCACCCCGCAAACGGTCCCTGAGATCCAGGACAAAGACAGAGAACGATGCCAAGACCCCCGCCAAGAAATAAGACCACCCTGATTGTCATCCATTTGTCCCACCTTGTCACCCTGTCCATCCTTAAACTGCCCCAGCTCCACTTCGTATGCCCCTTTGGACAATGCACCTGTGAGACTAATAGACTGGACTCTGCCATGGACATTCTTCCACCATCACCCCTGACCATTTTACAACCCCCTCCATCCAATACTGAGCACTTAAATAAACTCACTTAAAGCACAAAACAATCTGGAGTTTGTCTGTGATTTCGAAATAGTGTATTATCAATTACAGTGCTAAAATGCTCTTTCAAATGTAATGTCAACATACCTATGTCGCACAGCTATAGTCCATGAGGAAACAAAGCAGATGTCACACAGTGGGACCCACATCTGTGAAATCGTAAGGGAAAGTGACAACTCAGTGACCATACACTGGGTGAAAATGACAGACAGTAGAGAGGTAATAGATTTAAATCAGATGTAGCAGGCAGTGTTGTCTTCTTACCTGTGTCTCACTGGAAGTATTGCAGGATCAGCGTGTTCCTGTTGTCGATGTCCTCTTCTTCTGCTTCCTCGTCTTCACTGTCCACAGGATCCACAGCTGCCACAACACCGCCGTCTGCACCATCCTCCTGCAGAAAAGGCACCTGTTGTCGCAAAGCCAAGTTGTGAAGCATACAGCAGGCCACGATGATCTGGCATACCTTCTTTGGTGAGTAGAATAGGGAACCACCTGTCATATGGAGGCACCGGAACCTGGCCTTCAGGAGGCTGAAGGTCCGCTCTATAATCCTCCTAGTTCGCCCATGGGCCTCATTGTAGCGTTCCTCTGCCCTGGTCCTGGGATTCCTCACTGGGGTCAGAAGCCATGACAGGTTGGGGTAACCAGAGTCACCTGCAAATGTCGGGGGACAACTGTTAGAAACACACTAACTCTTAGGGACATCCCCAGAACCAGACACCTAGTCACACTGTATTGGGTCCATGTCCTCACCTAATAGCCACACCCGGTGCCTCTGTAGTTGCCCCATCACAACAGGATGCTGCTATTCCACAGGATGTAAGCGTCATGCACTGAGCCAGGGAATTTTGCATTAACATGGGAGATGTACTGGTCTGCCAAACACACCATCTGCACATTCATGGAATGGTAACTCTTCCGGTTTCTGTACACCTGTTCACTCCTGCAGGGGGGGGGGGTACCAAGGCCACATGTGTCCCATCAATGGCACCTATGATGTTGGGGATATGTCCCAGGGCATTGAAGTCACCTTTCACTGTAGGCAAATCCTCCACCTGAGGGAAAACGATGTAGCTCCGCATGTGTTTCAGCAGGGCAGACAACACTCTGGACAACAAGTTGGAAAACATAGGCTGGGACATCCCTGATGCTATGGCCACTGTTGTTTGAAAAGACCCACTTGCTAGGAAATGGAGTACTGACAGCACCTGCACTTGAGGGGGGATTCCTGTGGGATGGCGGATAGCTGACATCAGGTCTGGCTCCAACTGGGCACACAGTTCCTGGATAGTGGCACGATCAAGCCTGTAGGGGATGATCACATGTCTTTCCTCCATTGTCGACAGGTCCTCCAGCGGTCTGTACACCGGAGGATGCCACCATCTCCTCACATGCCCCAGCGGACGGTGCCTATGGAGGAGAACAGCGAGCACAGAGTCAGCCAACTCTGAGGTACGTAAATACAGCTTGCCCTGAGAGCTTGCCCTCAAAATATTCATAAATCGAAATTTGCCTGTATGAGTGTTTAGGCAAGGCCTAGGTATGTGTGACGCAGTCAAAAATAATGCCATGTGGGCACCTGAAATGGCGGCTACACGACCTGTAAGGTGGGACAAGGAGTATGAGGTAACTGCGCTGGCGTTGTACACCGTTGCGGTTGGCGGTCGAAGACCGCGGCACAATTCTGCATTGGTTAACATTGGACCCTATGGGTCCCAGGAGCCAATGACGATGTACGCCGGTGGTGACGGTACGCACCGCCGCGGACGTGACCGCCATTTTCTCTCTGTTCAATCACTCGATACCTGATCTTCGACAGGAGAGGACCTACACTGCAAGTAATGCTGTGACCTCAGTGTGGAAGAGACAATGGCTCGTGTGTCTGGGGAAAGGGCCCCTGCCTTCAGCACGGAGGAGTTGGAAAAACTCGTGGATGGGGTCCTCCCCCATTACACGCTACTCTACAGTCCTCCAGACAAACAGGTAAGTACACAGTGAACATGTTGTATGGGCAATGCCTGTGTGGAGTGGGGTGGATGAAAGATAGGGGGGGTGGGAATGAGGCGATCATGAAACAATAGTGAGTGTATGTGCGTCATGGCAAGGGAAGGGATGCGGGCCAATGACTATGACAGTGCAGTTGATAATTACTTCTCTTTTTCCCCTGTACAATTCATGTAGGTCAGCGCCCACCAGAAGAAGGACATCTGTCGTGCCATCGCCAAATAAGTCCGGACCCTGGGGGTCTACCACAGACGGAGCACCCACTGACGGAAAAAATGGGAGGACATTCGCCGCTGGAGCAAGAAGACGGCGGAGGCCCAGCTGGGGAGGGCCTCCCAATGTGGGAGGGGTGCCCATCGCACCATGACCCCCCTGATGTTCAGGATCCTGGTGGTGGTGTACCCGGAGTTGGATGGGCGCTTGAGGGCATCACAGCAGCAACAAGGGGGTGAGTACACTCTCATTCTGCTGATTCAGCGTGCATTGTAGGTGTCTGGGTGGGGGAGGTGGGCTGTGGGTTCCCCTAGGCCAGGGCGAGTTTGGTAGTTAAGTTCCCTTCTTCAGGCAGGCCCTGTGGCACCCTACCCCACCTGTGTACAGTACCAACTACACCTAGTTAGGCTCCTGTGACATCTATATGTGCAGAAATCGGCCATAGCCTTGTAAGCCATGTCCCAGGGATTGAATAGTGGACCCCAAGTGCGCAGCGTAGTGCAGTGGGCTTCTGTGTCTGTCGTGTCCGCCAACTGTAGCGGTATTGCATGCACTGAACATGTCTTTCTTCTGTCTCCCCCCCTTTTTTGTGGTCTCCCTGTTCCTGTGTGCATTAGCATCATCAGGCGGAGGAGCAGTGGCACCGGAGCAGGAGGGAGCTGCATCCCACGTGGACCTGGAGGGCAACACTACGGACTCCGAATTCACCAGGGGGACGGAGGGCGAGGGGAGCTCCACGGTGGGGACAAGAGCTGACATCAGCGATACAGACTCCTCCTCTGATGGGAGCTCCCTTGCAGTGGCGGCCCCATCTGTGCCCCCACATCTACAGGTACAGCCGCCACCCCCCCTACCAGTACCGCCCTCCCAGCAGCCCCTCAGCATTTGGCTCGTGCCCGCTCATCCAGGAGGGTGGGAATCACCTTCGCCCCAGGCACCTCAGGCCCTGCCCCAGTCACCCCTGCTGCCCTCAGTAAGGAGGCCATGTACCTCCCAGGTACCTCACTGTTGGGCAGTCTACCATTTTGAATGCCATCCAGGGGTTGGAAGGCAGTTGCAACAAACCAATGCATACCTGGAGGGCATTCACTCTGGTCAGGCAGCCCTTCAGCCTTTTCAGACTCTGGCCTCAGCACTGATGGCAGCCATTGTCCCTATCTCTAGCCTCCCCCCTCCAACTTCCTCCACCCAGACCCACACCCCTGTACCTCAGCCTATCCCAAGCACACCATCAGACCAGCATGCACACACCTCAACACACAAGGGAAGCTCTGGCAAACATAAGCACCACACATCCCACAGGCACTCACGCAAGCATCACACACATGCAGACACAACAACATCCACTGCCTCCACTGTGTCCCCCTCCTCCTCGTCTCCCTCCTCCCTCCCAGTCTCGTCTCCACTCACAACTGCATGCATTACATCCTCAGCCACTACATCCATCACCAGCACACACACCACCACACCCGCTCATGTGCAGTCACCACCCACACTATCATTCACACATCCCCTGTGTCCACTCCCAGTGTGTCTGTGAGCCCACCTCCCAAGGTACACAAACGCAGCCACACACCCACCCAACAGCCATCCACCTCACGACAGCCTCCAGCCCATGCACCTTCACCCAAAGTCAGCAAACGTACACCTCCTACAACCACAACCTCTTCCTCCACTCCCAAACCCCCTCCAGCTACCCGTCCCAGTGTTCCTAAGAAACTTTTCCTGTCCAACCTTGACCTCTTTCCCTCACCACCCCCACCCCTTCAGTATCCTAGGGCCCGACTCTCCAGGTCCTAACCTAGCACCTCAGCCACAACATCGGCGGGACCAGTGGTGCCAGTAGTCACCGGATTATGGAGTGCACCAGGCAGCAGGGCAGCCAGTGTGGCAAGGAGCCCCCCACCTGTCAAGCATAAAAAGTTGTCCAGTGCCCAGCTGGAGAGAGGAAAGAAATCAGCCACCAAATCCGCTACCAGGGGTACAGTTGGGAGTTTGGAGACAGCTGCGACACCATCCAAGGTGGGGAAGGGGAACAGTAAAACCGGCAAGTCTGGGAAGATCAGCACGGCGGACAAGACCGCGAGAAGCCCCACTGCCCAGGAGACGACCGCCTGCAGCCCAGCTGCCAAAGACAGGACCGCCAGCAGCAGCCCCGCTGCCCAGGAGACGACCGCCAGCAGCCCCGCTGACAAAGACAGGACCGCCAGCAGCTGAACCGCTGCCCAGGACACCTCCACCAGCTGAACCGCTGCCCAGGACACTGCTGCCAGCAGCACCGCAGGCCAGGACAAGACAGCCACTAGCTGAACCGCTGCCCAAGACAGGACCGCCACCAGCTGAGCCGCTGCCCAGGACACCCCCACCAGCTGAACCGCTGCCCAGGACACCACCACCAGCAGCACCGCAGGCCAGTGAGCGCCAATGATTCCAACGCTACTGAGTCTGCCACGGTCAGGATGAAGCACTCTGGGCACAAAGCCCCCTCCAGAACCAGTGGAGAAAGGCATCCACTACCTCAGTCCTTGGCAGGATGAAGCACTCTGGGCACAAAGCCCCCTCCAGAACCAGTGGAGAACTGTTATCCACTTGAGAGACTGTGGCTTTGCACTCCCCAGGATAAAGCAGTGGGCAAACCACCCACTGTAGAGACTTGTTAGACTGCGGCTTTGCACTCCCCAGGATTGAACAGTGGGCAAACCACCCACTGTAGAGACTTGAGAGACTGTGGCTTTGCACTCCCCAGGGTAAAGCAGTGGGCAAACCACCCACTGTAGAGACTTGTGAGACTGTGGCTTTGCACTCCCCAGGATTGAACAGTGGGCAAACCACCCACTGTAGAGACTTGTGAGACTGTGGCTTTGCACTCCACAGGATTGAACAGCCGGCAAACCACCCACTGTAGAGACTTGTGAGACTGTGGCTTTGCACTCCCCAGGATTGAATAGTGGGCAAACCACCCACTGTAGAGACTTGTGAGCCTCCTCATGGATCTGGCGTCGTGCACTCATCCGGCTGAGGTGCCCCTCTTCCCTTCCCCTGAGATGCCTGTTTTATTTCTAACTGATGCCCCTGCAGTGTTCTCTCCGTCTTGTTCGGGTATTGAGTGTGGGCCTCGCCCATGCCTTTTGGGCCCAGTGATCCACGGACTATGATGGTGGAATCCCTTGGACTTGTGTTCTTGGTGTATATAATTGTATATGGTATAAATGTATATATTTGTAAATATTTTTTTTATGTATGTAATTGAATATATCACAATTATTTGACTCATTTCCTTTTGTCCTTGCATTCTTCCAGGGGGGGTTGGAGGGGTGTAACTGTTATGTATCAATATGTATTAGCGTGTGTGTTGTAGTGGGTGAGGGTGGGGGTGGGGGTGTTGCGTGTGTGTGTCACTATTTTTTCCCTCCCCCCTCACCTGTGTCGTAGGTGCAGTACTCACTGTGGTCTTCGCCGCCGGCATTCGTGCTCCTGGAAGAGGAGCAGGAAGATAAAGTCTGGCAGAATCTGGAGCTCGGGTTCCATGGCGTCCTGATTCCTCGTGGGGTGTGTAGAGGTGAGCGTTTTCCCTTCGAAGTCCTGTTTCCGCCGTGTTTTTGTTCACGGTGAATCTGCCCTGGAAAAGGTGTCGGATTGGTGGGTTGTAATAGTGTGGGCGGTACATTATCCTCCGCTGGTCTGTTGGTCGTGGCGGTCGGAGTGTTAAAGTGGTTGTCTATGTTGGCAGTTTCCGCCACGGTCGTGATTCCATTTTTTATCCCGCCGGCCTGTTGGCGGTTTTACCGCCGCTTTAACACCGACCGCCAGGGTTGTAATGATCACCTTAGTCCAGTTTACCCTGAGGCCTGACATAGTTCCAAATTCATGTGGTTTGTCCATCAGAGCTGGGAGTGTTGTAGCTACATCTCACAGGTAAATCAGGGCATCATCAGCATATAAAGATATTATATGCCAACTGCCATTGACTAAAATTGACATTTCTGGGCCCAGAGGCACAACTTAGATGCCAGCAGTCCATGGCCACGGCAATTAGTAGTGGGAAGAGGGGGAGAGGGTGGTGATTCCCTGTCTGGTGCCCCTCTGTATTTTGAAGCTGTCTGAACTCACATGCCCCTTTTACACTCTGTCGGCTGTTTGTACAGCATCTTCAACCAGCAGAGGTATTTTGGCCCTAGTCCCATTCTAGCCAACCCCTTCAGTAAAAACTTCCACCCTGAGGTGTCAAAAGCCTTTTCTATCGCTTGCAAGACCATCACATACCCCCTTCTCCTGTGCAGCATTCAACTGCCCCAGTAGTTGGCATCTATTAAGGATAGAGGGTGGTAGGACCATAAGCCAAGGATTCACATCCAGGTTAGGGGAGCACTAATATCACAATTTACCACAATGTTCCCAGAGTGTTCCTAGAAGCTTTCCATCTTCTCTCACCTCATTCTAGATTTTGACCAGTTTCGAGGAGAGTAATTTTTGCAGACAGCATAATATTCCACAGGAAGACAGTCAGTGCCTGGAGCTTAATTACGGTCCATGTGGGTAAAGGCCATGCATATTTCCTCCAGATGGAGTGGTTCATCTAGTTCCGCTCTCTAGAGTGGATTTTGTTTGCGGAAGGGGGATGTCCTTGAAATAAGCCCTTAGCTGGGCAGCAGTGGCCCTGTTGCGCTCTGCATATAGATGACTGTAGCATATGACATATGCCTCATTAATGGCCACTTGACAAGTGTGCATGTAGCTATCATTTATCTTAATGGCTCCTATAAGCTAACAACTTTAATTGTCTCGCAGCAGCCAAGCCAATACCTTCCTTAGTCTGTCTACTTTGTTATGTTGGCAGGTGACATAATAATTGTGATACAGTTGCCCAGTTGAGCCTCCAGTGCTTTGTGTTCCTTTCTGAGCTCCCACAGTCATCCCACTCTGTCCTGTTGCAATGGTATCTCACTCTCGATATGAGATAGAAATGTTTCCAAGTCAATTAGTTCTCTACGTATAGTCCACCTGACCACCCCAAGCAGTAGTGATGCAATGACCATGTAAAATACATTGTGGGCCTATTATTCAGCAACTGTGGTCTGAGCCGTGCCTGTGTTCAGCTTGAAGTACTGGGCAATGTGTATGGCAGTAGTGTCTCTGCACGGTGTGTCCTGCAGGGCCTCTATACGGAAGCCCCAAGTCAGGATGAAGGGGTGTGTTTTCCCCATCCAAGTGTCTTCTGCAAAGGGCAGTGATCCAACAGGGTACATGCTAAGTACTTCGACTTCACCACCTGCTGGGCAAGTGTTTGACTGCAGTGAAATAAATCCAACCTAGTGTGGACATCATGCACCAGGAGGATGAGTATTCTCTGTCATCGGGGTGTAATAGTCACCTTATGTTGCATACTTTCCAACAATCCAGCCAATGCCGGAAACCCTGGGACACCCTGTGACACACGGTTCACACCACCGGTGTACTAGAGTGATCCCTGAGCACATCTGGGGTACAACTGCAGTCACCCCGAATCCAAGATGCACAGGACATGTGGGTCACGGAACCGTGCTGGAGTCAATCCATCTAAAAATGCAGTGTGGTTGGTGTTTCGGGCTTAGATCACCACCATGGCCAGGGGAGATCTGTCTACACGGACCTCAGCCACTACATACCTGCCATCGGAATCTGTGTGGTGTCTGTTCAGTACGAATGGTACTCTGGGGGCCACACGTATCAGCACCCCTCACAAATGCTGATGTGGTGGTGCCATATAGCTGCCCTTTCCACTTCCTTCACATATTATGCAAATCACTGATGTGTGTATTGCAAAAAAAGCTATGTGTGTGTGTTGCAGCATCTGAGATACATGAGTATTGATGAGGAAGCTGTGTGTGTACCCATCATGGATCACCATGTAGGTCATGTCTCCCTGCCCGTGCGTTGTGAGAGGCATCTCTGTGGAATGCATGCCTCCTCGGTATACCCTTTTATCTGTGTAGATAGAGAATGTCGTTTGGCATAGTGGGATTTGTGTAAAGTTCTCTAACCACATAACAACATCCTCAATTCCTCCCCTTTGCCAGTGTGGGTGTAACGTATATTCTCCGGTCATTGAGGCAATGAGTGCATAACATGTATCCATTGTGGTAAGGTGGGTGTGTGTGTGTAGCTCCCCTACAGCCCCCCGGCAGTCCCTACATGATTAAAGATGTAGTCTATGGTCAAACTCGCAGCTGATCCCTCCCACAGACCCCCAGAAACCCCAGCATTCACCCCTAGTGTCCAGTGTGCAACATATGCTGTAGCTAGTTCAACACAAATCATCTGCTAAATCATCTGCGAGGTGGGTCACCAGTTTTTGACCACATCCAGTCTCTTCGGGCAAGGCCCTGGCTCCGTTTGAGTTGGACTCTGACGTGTGGTCTGATTGCAGGACAGCAAAGGAGTTTTGACTGTGTTACAGTGCTTCCATCACCAGCCATGCTCTCTCCTTCACCACTTGCTCCATCCACGGGCTGTTGTATGTTCTCCTGTGTCACCTCCATCTCAGGGGTGGTGTGTGCTATTCTCCGTTGTGTTGGTCTGTGGTGGAAGGCACTTCAATAGCTTTGGAGTGCAGCCATTGCCTTGCCTCCCTGGGTGTTTGATAAAAATGGACTGTCTCGCCCTCCACCACCCTCATTTTGGAGGGAAAAAAGGAGTGGATATTTTAGGACCATACACCACAGCTGCTGCTTGACCTCTGCGTAGACTCTGTGTCACTGCTGTACCTCAGCACTGTAATCTGGATAGGCAGTGATAACACTACCTTCAAACTGTCAGGTGACTTGTGTTTGGAACAGCTTCAGGATGAGGGCCCTGCAGTTCAGCAGTCTTCCTATCATAGGGCGTGAGCTAGCCCCTGATGTCAGGGTACTTCCCGGTGTTCTGTGCACCCCTTCAATGGAAAACAATGCCAGTATCTTCCAGCCAATACTGACCACCTGATCCATTGTTCTAGGAAAAGTTTCTTGTTGGGGCCGTCCAAGCATTCCAGGAAGCCCAGGAAGAGCACATTGCTGCACCATCAGTGGCCTTCTACATCTTCTGCCCTTCATTGTAGGGATGCATTGTGGTGGCGCATATCCTACATTGGCGCCTGGACCTCCTGTAAATGGATTCGCATCAATGTTAAGGTTGATTCTGCCTCAGTCATCCACTCCACCAGTTTTTTGTGGTCCATGCGGAGCATGTTAACTTCTAGAGACACCTTGTCGATTTTGGCCTCCAAAGTGGTCTTGGTGTTGAGAATTGCCTGTAGTAGCCTTTCATACTGGCCAGAGTGTTTCTCAAGAGTGGCTTCGAGGTAGTTCAGGGAGCCCCTCCCTGGTATGGGTACTGTGTGGTGTTCCGTTATGTCTTTAGCGGGGGTAATTTTTGTGGTCTTGGGTTTTACCATTACGCCTCATGGCAAAAACCTATAGTAGTCCACCTTTGCATTTTAGATGAGTGCTGCACCTTCAGTG
The DNA here is from genome assembly GCF_031143425.1 of Pleurodeles waltl. NCBI lineage: Eukaryota > Metazoa > Chordata > Amphibia > Caudata > Salamandridae > Pleurodeles > Pleurodeles waltl. The sequence goes on from NC_090439.1 coordinate 856,990,575, forward strand.
TGGAACACTGGCGCTGCTCTTGGGCTCATCTGGTGGTCTTCTTTTATGAAAAGGTTCTGCCATATTGGGTGTCAGCTGCTGTGCATTGGGGCTGCTCCATGCGATGTGTTCAAGGAGTTAATTAGTACCGACTGCACTATGATTCAGTCGTGGCCAGAACCAGGTGAGTTCTTCAGGTCCACGGGGCTGTCATGTGTGGCTCCCCACAGCGTAAGGGCTACTCTGCACATTCTCTGGCTAGAAGGTGCTCCTGCAAGCATGGGCGAGTCTGGGGCAAATGACTGGTACAATGGGATTAACAACTGTAATGTATGTGGAATTCTAGTTAACATCTACTGTGATAATGCAGTGCCGCTTAACGGTTGAAGGTCTATACAGTTGCAGTTCCCTCATCTGTATTGCGTGGCATGTGTGTCAACTCTTCACATTTGCCAATTGTTGTGGCTTAAAAATAATAAAACCTGTTTATCAAAAAAATCTCATTTATACCTTCGGAAAGTGATGGTGGAATAAATCCCCTCCCACACAGTTGGTCAACACAGGGTGGAGTTAAAAGGGAAAAATATATGCCCTACCGTTAGGCAAGGCACAGCGTTGTTTCCAATCACCTGGCATGCCAATTAATGTAGGGGTGGTTGAAGTGATCTACTAAGCCACTTCCCATTCTTGGTCCAGGTGGAGGGTGTGAAAACATCTGGCCGCTCCAGTGGTGTAGTGCTTAGGGTGTAGAATCACAATATCATGGTTTAAAATCAAGGTGTAGTAATGTGGATTCTGCAATATTAACTTGCACTATATTGTCAAGACTAGGAGACGTGGAGCTAAAGTAATAAACCTACTTCAATATTCATGCATTATTACCTTGTCAACATAGTGGTATTCAATATTGTGGATGTGGAGTTGATATGGTATACAACAGAGAAACACCAAGGCCCTCCACCATTCAACAAGTTGGGTAGGCATTTATAACCCTCCTCAGCACTGAGACAGGCCTGAAGAAATGTATAAATATAAGATCTTGCCTTTGGACAAGGCTGTTAGGTTTATTTAAAATGTTACAAGCCCAACCTTCTTCCCTGGACACTTGACAAGGGCAGGAGAATTTCTGTGATTTTACACAACAGGATAAATGTGTTATCTTCTTGGTCTTGGAAAGGAAAATGGTGTGAGGATTAAAGGTACATACAGGCCCATTACAAGTTTGGCGGTCTCGCTGTGGGACCTCCAAACTCACGGCGAGGACGCCACCGCCACCGTGGTGACGTTCCCACTGTACGTATTACAATGTTCTTGCGGGCTGACCAGCGGGAACAGTGTTAGGAAATTGGCCTCGGCTCCCTTAAAACAAGAGATGTGCAAAATGTTATTTTACCCACTGGTCTTCTCACGAGTGAAGCTTTTTCCCACCTTGCTGGAAGAGGTTTACCATTAGGCCAGATAACTTTCACTTTAATTGACTTCAGCTAAATTGGAAAATGTATACCTTTGTCGTTCTTAAGCTCAGCATTGTTAGCAAAACCTAATCGTGTGCTTACAAACTTTGCTGCAAAGAAGGGAAAAACGTTTTTATTATTCTATCTCAGTGTACAATATCATTCTGCTAATACAATGATTAAACATTCTCCTAGAAAAGCAGACTTTTGAAGTGGGCAGATTTAGAGTGTTGTTGATGTTGTAGATGCTCTTTACTAAGAGAAGTAGCTCTCCATCCAATCATTGGAACTACCCAGAGTTCCTAGTTTGTAGTTTGCGTATGTTATATGTGCACTGCATATTTGCAATTAGGGACAGGCCACATGCGCAGAGTGATGAGGCTTCTTAAAGCAGGCTTCTGCACCCCATAATAGTGGCAGGTTCTATCATCTAAAATTAAACTAACTTCATTCATAACCTTAGTAAAGAGTAGAAATGAGTTAATGTAGAGTATTGCTAAGGCAGTGAAGGAGCACTACTACACAGGCTGATCGAATAGTGCAAAAGGTTCAGAATTTACCCATTGAGATGAGGTTAAGGTTCAGATTCACCCGGTCACATACCTCACCTTTGTGTGGGTGACAAATACTAGAACGGGGTTGTTCACGCAAAACTTGTAATATGTACGGACGTCCCGGTGGTGCTGGTAACCCCTATTACAGGCCCCTTTGGGATTTGCGGTGAACACATAAATAGGCTGTATTTGTTAGAGGGTCTGATAATTATAGGTCTTGGAGCCGCACTGATTGCCTTGCATATAACAGGCACCAAGAATGTATTATCTCTGGATACCTACACGAGTAGAAATAAAGTAATTAAACTTATTTCTTCAAACTCTCAGGGGTGTCAGTCTAAAAACAAATATTTTATGTCCTTTCTGTTATTGTACTCTATATAAGTATTTACTCAGCTATCATTTTGCTTGTACAATTTCCCTTTTGAGGAAGGTATAAACTTTTACGAGGTGGCTTAGCAGCATGCATTATCCACCTTCTCATTTAATTAAGCCCCTCTCAAGCAATTTGATTCTCATGGGTCTCACATTATTCATTTTCATACAGATTGCAGTGTTGCTCTCGGTTATTCTCAGGTTCTTCTAATTATGCTGCCTTCACAGAATTTATACTAGCTAATCTACAGATAATAAAGATTTAACTTTCAGTACATATACAAGTCATCTACATCAAACTCATATAATAGCTTTTCATTAAAATGTGGCATTGGTTCTAGTGCACCTGGGCATACATTAAACACCCCTGAGTTAAAGTGTACCAGGAAAAAAGAAGAGTTTGATAGAATACTATGTGCAATAATTAAAATAGTGCAGCATGACAGCACTGCCGTGGCTATAGCAATGATTACACGAATCTGTCAGTGACATATGTTTAGATGCTGGCTACAGAATCGGCATTCTCCACTTATTAGGTTTTATATGTATTTGCAGTCTAGATTCTCAGTCTTGCCTGGAAGAATAATGAAGGTAAATGTTTTCCTGCATTAAGAGTGGTCTTTATGTTTATGTGTTACCAACTTGTCTCTTTTTAAATGATGCACTGCCTACTAGTTGTTTTCTGCTTACAGGTTCCAAGTCTTATCCAAAGGCTTTGTCGCTGTCTGATTCACTTTCATCCAATTGATCTGTTCTAAACTAACATGTTGTATATCAATCTCGTAAATGAATTTGACTATTTAATAGAAAATCAAGCACCCATTCTCCCTCTCTCACGGCCTAATTTCTTAATGCTTCTTCTCATCGAGGGATTCTACCACAGGTACTCAAACATGCTACACCTACTCTTCCACTAAAAAAGGCCAATGTTAACCTCTAATTAGGTCTTCATGAAATGTTAATTACAGTGGAGTATTTGGCATAATCTTGGTAATTTCATATAACAAAATTCACACAAAATTATCATGACAAAGCCATTACACCACATGTGTATTTTTTGGAGAAATGTTAATGTAAGATATACAGCTTGGGTAATTTCTGAACGCGAGCGGCATTTCTGGTAGATGTTTTACCCGAGCAGACTATAAATCTTAAAGCAAACAGCAGTGTTCTGAAAGTGAGCAGCAGTTCCTTCAACATTGCTGGTCAACCAGTCACAACTCGCTGCTCGGTAAAGGGGCGGGGCAGCGTGGGTGGGCACAAAAACATTTACTTTTATCCCCCCCCAAACAAAATTGTACCTGCTCCGCAGCCGCGCAGCTCCTCTTTCCTGGTCACTGCTGGCAGGTACAGGCAAGGTTGGAGAGAGCACAGTGCGCATGTGTGTTTGGCCACACTGAGGGGAGTGCCCCGCCCCTTTAACAATGAAACGACAATAAACACTGTTTAATATTATTTTAGTGTTAACCCCTTCGCTGCCAGGTCTTTTCCCCCTCAGGTGCCAAGCCTTTTTTTGGTTATTTGGGGCAGTTTGTGCTTGGGCCCTCATAACCTTTTGTCCACATAAGCTACCCATGCCAAAGTAGCATCCTTTTTTTCCAACATCCTAGGGATTCTAGAGGTATTCAGAGTTTGTGGGTTCCCCTGAAGGAGACCAAGAAATGAGCCAAAATACAGCGAAAATGTTGGTTTAAAAAAAGAAATGGGAAAAAAGGGCTGCAGAAGAATGCTTGTGTTTTTTTCCCTGAAAATGGCATCAACAAAGTGTTTATAGTGCTAAAATCACCATCTTGCCAGCTTTCAGAAACAGGGAGACTTGAATCACAAAACCACATTTTTTAACACAATTTTGGCATTTTCCAAGGACATACCCCATGTTTACTATATTTTGTGCTTTCAGCTTCCTTCCAGTTAGTGACAGAAATTGGTGTGAAACCAATGCTGGATCCTAGAGAGCAAACCATTTCTGAAAAGTAGACAAAATTCTATATTTAGCAAGGGGTCATTTGTGTAGATCCTACAAGGTTTTCCTACAGAAAATAACAGCTGAAATAAAATAATATTGAAATTGAGGTGAAAAAAACAGCAATTTTTCTCCACGTTTTACTCTGTAACTTTTTTCTGCGATATCAGATTTTTTAAAGCAATATACTGTTACGTCTGCTGCACGCTTCTGGTTGTGGGATATATAGGGCTTGTAGATTCATCAAGAACCCTAGGTCCCCATAGCCAATGAATGAGCTGCACCTTGCAATGGGTTTTCATTGTATACCGGGTATACAGCAATTAATTTGCTGAAATATAAAGAGTCAAAAATGGTATCAAGGAAACCTTTGTATTTATAAAATGGGCACAAGATAAGGTCTTGAGAAGCAGTGATTATTTGCACATCTCTGAATTCCAGAGTGCCCATACTAGCATGTGAATTACAGGGCATTTCTCAAATAGATGTGTTCTTTACGCACTGTCTTTCATTTGGAAGGAAAAAATGTAGAGAAAGACAAGGGGCAATAACACTCGTTTTGCTATTCTGTGTTCCCCCAAGTTTCCCGATAAAAATGGTACCTCACTTGCGTGGGTATGCCTAATGCCTGCGACAGGAAACGCAACATGGACACATCACATTTTTACATTGAAAACTGACGTGTTTTATGGAAAGTGACTAGCTGTGGATTTTGATCTTTTGTTCAGCTGGCACCTAGAAAAACCTACCAAATATGTGAATTTTGGAAAACTAGACACCTAGGGGAATCCACGGTGGGGTGACTTGTGGGGTTCTGACCAGGTTCTGTTACCCAAAATACTTTGCAAACCTGAAAATTTGGCCAAAAAATACTTTTTCCTCACATTTCGGTGACAGAAAGTTCTGGAATCTGAGAGGAGCCCCAAATTTGCTTCCACCCAGCGTTCCCCCAAGTCTCCCGATGAAAATGATACCTCACTTGTGTGAGTAAGCCTAGTGCCAAAACACAACGTAGACACATCACATTTTCCCAAAGAAAACAGAGCTTTTTTTTGCAAAGTGCCTAGCTGTAGATTTTGGCCTCTAGCTCAGCCGGCACCTAAGCAAACCTACCAAATCTGTGCATTTTTGAAAACTAAACACCTAGGGAAATTAAAGATGGGTGATTTGTGGTGCTTTCACCAGGTTCTGTTACCCAGAATCCTTTGCAAACCTCAAAATTTGGCCCAAAAAACCCTTTATCCTCAAATTTTGGTGACAGAAAGTTCTGGAATCTGAGATGAGCCACAAATTTCCTTCCACCCAGCATTCCTCCAAGTCTCCTGATACAAATGGTACCTCACTTGTGTGGGTAGGCCTACTGCCCACGACAGGAAATGTCCCAAAACACAACATAAACATATCACATTTTCCCAAAGAAAACAGAGCAGCTTTTTGCCTAGCTGTGGATTTGGGCCTTTAGCTCAGCCGGCACCTAGGGAAACCTACCAAACCTATACATTTTTTAAAACTAGACACCTAGGGAAATCCAAGGTGGGGTGACTTGTGGGGCTCTCACAAGGTTCTGTTACCTAGAATCCTGTGCAAACCTCAAAATATGGCCAAAAAAATGTTTTTTCCTCATATTTTGGTGACAGAAAGTTCTGGAATCTGAGAGGAGCCACAAATTTCCTTCCACCCAGTGTTCCCCTAAGTCTCTCGATAAAAATGGTACCTCACTTGTGTGGATAGGCCTCGTGCCCGCAAAAGGAAATGCCTCAAAACGCTATCTGGACACATCAAAATTATCAAATACAAAACTAACTGTTTTTGCGGGGGATGGCACGTGCGTTTTTGGTCCTGGGCTCAGCAGCCATATAGGGAAGCTTACCAAACTCAAACATTTCTGGAAGCTAGACACCCGAGGGAATTCAGGGAGGTGTGACTTGCATGGATCCCCCAATTTTTTCTCATCTAGAATCCTCAGCAAACCTCAAATTTAGCTAACAAATCTAATTTTTCCCACATTTCTGTGTGGGATCACCGCACCGGGACATATTTCCTACAACCCAATGTTTTCCTCTGTCTCCCGATAAGCATGATACCTCACTTGTGTGGGTGGACCAAGTGCCTGTGACAGGGAAGAGCCAAAAACATGTCAAAATTGAGAGGGAACCAAAGCGGATCTAAAAAGGCAGATTGAAAAAGAATATTTTTAGGCTCACAAGTGGGGCAGAATTTTCATCGGTATGGATGCGGCAATGCTGGGTGGTAAGAATTTTATGGATTCCTGCAGATTCTGGAAGGTTCCATCACAAAATATGGGGAACATATGTGATTTCCAGCTAAATTGGAGGTTTACAGGGCATTGTGGGTAAGAAAATGGTGCAGGGTGCATGTGAAGCACACCACCCTGGACTCACCCAGATGTTTAGTTTTCAGATGTGTCTAGGTTTTGTGGATTTTTCTATATGGCAGCGTCCCAAAGTCCAAAAAGTGCAGCCCTCACCATTCCAAGTGGGATGATTTTGAGAGTTTGCCAAGCTCTCATGGCCCAAATCTAAAACCAAAACCCAAAATAATCAAATGTTCTCTAGCTTGCTGTGGGATAACATGTTTTAGTGTGCAGGGGAGAGCTGAAAGACTGTTACTCCCTTCGGTTGGGGTGGGGGCATAACCATGCCCATACTGGTTGGTAGCCACCAGCCCACATTTTATTTTTTTAATTCCCTGGCATCTAGTAGGCTTTCTGTCCCCCGGGGAGTGGATCGGGGGTAATTGCCCCATCTGCCCACTGGTGGGCAGAGCAACTTTGTCCCCATTTACTTGGCGTGGGGTTATGGCCATAGCCCTACCCTCTTTTTTTGAAAAATGTTTTTCCCAGGTGTCTGGTGGGGTTTCTGCCCCCCCTGGGGGGCAGATGAGCTTTACAGAAATAGGCCAATCTGTTCCCAAGGGGGGCAGAAATGGCCTAAAATAAATTTGCCCACCAGGGTCGCTCCCCTTGCGTGAAATTGGCGCAAAACAAAGTCCCTGGTGTCTATGGGCAGATTGGCCTAATAGAAATAGGCCGATCTGCCCCACAGGGAGGCAGAAATGGCCTAAAAACAATTCCCCCCCCCCCCCAGTGGCGCAACCCTTGCCTAAGGGGTAGCTCCCCTTATTAATGTAAACAAATATAAATAAAATCCCTGGTGTCTAGTGGCTTCTCTCTCCCCTGGGGCCTAATCAATATAAGCCGATCTGCCCCCAGGTGGGCAGAAAAGGGCAAATAAAAAAATTGCCCCCTGAGGAGCGACCCTTGCCAAAGGGGTAGCTCCCCTTATGCCAATTTCATAAAAAAAGATCCCTGGTGTCTAGTGGCTTCTGCCCCCCCCAATATAGGCCGATCTACCCCCGGGGGGGGGGCAGAATAACCCTAATAAAAAAATTGCCCCCTGGGGAGCGACCCTTGCAAAGGGCTAGCTCCCCTTATGCCAATTTCATAAAAAAAGATCCCTGGTGTCCAGTGGCTTCTGCCCCCTGTGGGGCAGATCGGCCTAATCAATATAGGCAGATGTGCTCCCAGAGGGGACAGAAAAAGCCTAATAATAAAATGTCCCGAAGGGGAGCGACCTTTGCCCAAGGGGTTGCTGCCCTTTATATGTAAATAAAAAAAGAGTTCCCTGGTGTCTAGTGCGCATTTTGCAATCGGGCAGCAGAAATGCTCAGAATGACATCGAACGAAAGGAAAAGCCTTTCCTTTCTTTCGATGTCTCTGCCTGCCCCCTCCTTCCGAGCGGAAGAGAAATGCTGGCGCTCCCCCCGTGGGAACCGTGGCCGAGGGGGAGGCCAGCTCGTAAAGGCACCGTAGGGGTTAAAGGAGTGCAATGGATGCTATTAGCGGTGGCGACGCTCCTCCGCCATAGTGGAGGAACGCCTCTGTGGTCAACAAACATTTCAAATAGATTATTTACCTGAGTGAGTGGGCCATTGCCATAATTTTAAAAAAGTAGAACTACATATCTGAATATGAGCACCAGTGTTTTGAACCCATGCAATGGGAATCATCTCGAAATTACATTTTTAAGTACAGTTTGTACCAGAACAGACTATTGGGTAACTATTTTATTGCTGGATGCGTTTCACTTAATTATGAGTAATTTCATGCACTTTACCAGTAAATTTCACAGAATTATGCTACTCGAAATAATGCATGTTTCTCCCTCTCCTACCTTTAATATGTTGCAATTATCACCTCATTTCTGGTATCCCCACACAATGCCAAAATATTGCAATCCGTGGTCAATACACAACTTGGAACAGCGCAATATTCTGAATGTTTTTTAGATTGAGTTCGACCCTTTCAAGAACGAGAGACTGCCATCATCTTCAGAGAAAACGTAGACACTACTTCGAATCAAGGATAATCAGTCACAGTGAACCTGGTCGAACACAACATAGTTTTCAAGTGAGTCTTATCTGACACATCTATGAAATGGTCTTTACATATTTTTCCTGATTCCAAGTAGCACATTTTACCAGGTGGAATTGTCACCCTTCCTATACCACTTAACCAATAATACGTGTGGAGTAGAGCAAGGATCATCTCTTTCTCTAATCTTTTCTAAGCATTTCTTCTTTGCATATTTTTTGCAAATGGCTTAGATATGTAAGGGATGAGGCTATCAAGGGGATTGTGATAGAGAGAGGAAAAGGTGAAGGGTTTCAGATAGATCACATGATTCGAGTGTCTCTGTTGGAGTCAGATCTTGGGAATATAATTTTTGGATGGGTTATATGTGTTATATTGGCGCTCAGCAGAATCTGTATCAATTGATTGAGTCCTTGCATAATCATACCTGATGGTGACAGGATAATCTATAGAATGGGGTTGTTTATGGCATTATGTATAGTGACTATCTCAAAATCATCTTCACCATACGTTGTCAAATTGTGCTGTCTGGTTTTTCATTTTTAAAATAATGTGCTCATGCACTGCTAGGTATAACAGCTGAGTATTGGAGAATACAAACCTTGGCCATTGATAGTGTGGTAGTCATGTCGCCAATGAAAGATGATGTTTTCTATATCTAATGTGTCATGTAGAAGAGCCAGTTTTACTGAGGGAGTAAAGGGATGGTATTGTAGTACCAGTCAAACTTCTCTCCAGTAGTCCTGCAGCCTTGGGAATGACCACAGGCTATATAACAAGTCACTCCCCTGTGAACCCCATCTCCAATAAAGATCCTTTCAAATTAAAACAGCTTTAAGAAGCCAGGCAGATGAGCAGTACTAGCCATGCAGGATCCTAAAATGTGATTTTGAGACATGTGTCTCTCAGTTCGATTCTAGCTTCATGCTCCATTACTGTGGAGTGTAGGTGCTAATCAATATAGTATAGGAACCTAAACCTGACAAACAGCAACAAACGGTAACATGATAAATATGCACTCACTTGGCAGCCATTTCAGTTATGTGTGTTGCAATTAAATTGTGTAGAAATTGTGCTTTCTTCACAACAGAACTTCTACCATAAATAGACCAGGCTTCATTGGATGTGCAGGTGAGCAACAGTGAATTATGCTGGTTTATTTTGCGAAGTTTCTTTGTGGAGAAACAATTTCAAACATACAACAGACCTCATTATGAGTCACCAGGGCCGGCATTAGTGCTGATGGCGCCCAGTGCAACATTCTTTTTTTGCACCCCCTCATGACCTCCAACTTAGTTTCCCTCACTACCACCAGGCAAAAAGGCCCCTCATCTCTCCATAGTCCTTCTCTTACATACATTTCATTTGTTTGATAGTGCTTGTAAAGGTTTGTTTTACTATCCACATAACATACAGATCTGTACTTTGCAGCAGGAATATTAACCCTCTGTGCTACATTATGGCCATTCAAAACTGCCACTAGACAAAACTCCCTTCTCTCTCTCTCTAGCAGGACAATTAATCACAAGGGTTATCTTGACATTTGTATTGCTGCCTGAAAGCTGGAGAAACAAGGAACTCTGGTGCTTTTAAACCGTGAATTATTGCTAAACACAGACCCCCCCTCGAGGTCAGCACACAGTGCGGCCACGCCAGTCGCACTGCCATAAAGCCAGCCCTGTGAGAAGCCTTTTGATAGCGAAATAGAAGTTTCTGTTCAAATCGACATTAGGAGGCATTCTGTAATACCGCATGTGCTAATACAGCAGGCAGTGTTAGCATGGTTATAATCTCCGAGTCAAACCTGAACTAATTTGTGAGGACAAGAGGGTGCTTTTCGAAGCACTCTGTTTGACCCACAAAGCTCTTAATGAGCAGGGATTGCACTACTTTAGGACTACCCTGAATTGGAATGTACCTGCGAGAACGTTGTTTTAACACGGTACAGGAAAGCTAGATGGGGTGCACAGGCTTTCAGGGTTGCAGCAGCCAGGCTGCAGAACGAACCCCCTATTCATATTTAGGAGTTTGAGTTCGTTTTAGCCATTTTGTAAACAGGCTAAAACATGGCTTTTCTCATCTGAATAGCTGGAAGGTATGAACTCAGACATTGCTGGCATTTTAATTTGTCTCTCCTGCCCAGTTTTATAGGCCTCCTCTTAGCACTTTGACACCTTTTTGCTCTAATACACTCTACAAATTTCAAATACATATAGAAAAGGGCTTAGCATTATGCAACAGCACGATTACATCAGTGCAGTATAGTCGATTACATCACGTTACTGCCCAATTCTTAAGGGGTGTATCTGGAATAATTCCTAATCTCTCAACATTCTGCATCCCAAAATTACTAATCCCAGCACCACTGACACCACTGAGTTTATAATTGAAGTCAATAGAAAACATCACATAAAACATAGATGCCTTGACGCATTATCACGCGCAATAAAATGATAAATATTGTCATACCACTGCATGTGAAAGCGAGGCAAGCAAGCCTCCTCTTGAGTACATTAAGCTTATGGCAACAACATCATGAAGAAGCCAGGGGGACTAGAGTGACCTGAGCACGAGCCTGTGTTGTGGGCTGGTTAGTGTTCAAGCGGAACACGTAAAAGCTCTGAAACCACCCTGCACAATTAATGCATTCCGCGAGAGCACCGGTCACTTCTTGTGCACCTCTGTTTATGGTTACATTGCGGAGTATCCATAACAGAACGTCCATGTTTTTCACTGCTAATACTAATTAAATCGACACGCAGTGGAATAATGTCATGCTGGAGAATGTTTTAATACATCCCGAATGACTGTGGTGGGGTGTTTTAATTATTTGGAATCTGTTAGCTATTATTTTAACCAATTACAATAATTTGTGTGCAGTTTACCTAACGCATGTAGAGTTTAGACGTAGTTTGGCAACTCTACTATTTATTAACTGACATCTTTTGTCTGTTGTTCATATTTGGATATGCAAATCCTGCAGTACGTGGTAAAACAGCAAAAGGCCAGCGTCGGCATTACCTACCCTGGTGTCACGCATATCAACGGGGCGGCTGCATTACTTCATAACGTACAGTTACAACATTTACGGATCCACTTTATATTTTGTGGTGCAAACAAAAACTGTGCTGGTGTTTGCAGGTGGTGCAGTTGAGCACTATGTTTTGGGGACAAATACTTCTTTCCCATCATTAGACTTTGACCCAGCGCACTAGAGAGTACAACAGAAAAGGGTGAAAGAAGAATTAAGAGAAAGCTAGGAACAGTGACAGTGAAGAAGCATGGATGAAAAAGAAACTGCAAGACTGAGATGAAGATTTAAGAAGTGTAGGGTGGTGGGAGAAAGATGCACGAGGTGGAATCCAACCGTGGTACCTCTAGACCTGTTTTTCATGGTGTGGGGAGAGTCAAAGTGGGGGCACAGAATAAACTGGTGGGCAGGGCAGGCAGGCTAGGAAGCAAAACAGAGACATGCAATGAATATATCATACATTACATGAGACTGATGGCCATAGAGGGCCACATAAACTACTGCACACCACTGAATATGGACACTGACATATTTCCATATTCACACACACAGACCTACAGTCACATTAGGACACACATTTAAATACTATTTAAGTATGTACGACATGCAATAAAACAAACTAACTTTGGCCTTAACACTAAGACCTGATAGAGCGGTCCGTAGTAATAATTTACCTACGTTTGGACGCTCTTTAGGCCGATGAATCTTTTGACTTAGTGGGAACTCTCTGTACTCTTAATCCGGTCAATCTCATCAAAATCAATAATCAATAACGAACATAAGCAACCCCTTGAACGACATAACACTTTACAATTAATCCAGAATACATTTCGGCGAACCCTGACCTTTCAGTCAGGAATAACCACACCAGTTTATTTCAAAGTTAGTGAATTTATTTCCCTATATTAACAAAGCTAGCACAATATAAATGTGTCTCAACACCAAATGATAAACATATATGAACATTAATAGCTGTCCATAACGTCGAAACAAGTGCAATCTATGAAGCATTTGAATCACAAGGCATTCGATAATAGCAATGCAAATCACTAATACGATAATCTGTAATGAACTAATAGCATACATTTAGTCAACATAACAAGATCTCAAATTGCATCGTGCGACAGATGGAAACCTCGTCTAACCTCAAATTAGCATCGGCATGTGGGACTTCATGCAAAAACAATTTAGCAACATTAATTTAGAAAAACTCCTAACTAGGGCTCTTACCAAAAATCAGCAGTTGGTTACCTAAAAGAAACACAATGCAATTTTACAATTTCTTTTCATATTTACCAATTACGATCAGCATACAAGGAAGTCTTCGTCTCACAGGTACCGTTCTTCGGTCATCATGGGTACCATTTCTTGCTCAGCATGAGACGGGGCAAAGGGACAGGGGTGGACGGGGCAAATGCCTCACGGCGGCAAGGTAAAACTATTAATTCATGCAAAGGGACAAATCAAAGTTAAAGTCTCTAGGGCAAGAATCATTTAAAGTCTCTTTCTCTCGATTAGAGAAAGCATCAAAGTCTCTCAAAATGGCGTCGCAGCAAAGTGGGCCATAATAGCTACGAAGTCAAAATGGCGGGATGTCCGATGATACAGAGCAATGATCTCTCATTTCTTCTCGTGCACCTGGGTTTTATAGACAACAGTTCAAGTCCAGTAGGGTCTTCCATTGGAGGGTTCATAGGTTAGCTTCAAATTGACCAATCAAAAACGACAGTTCTCAAGCTTTTACTTAAGCATACATTATCCTTGGAGATGGGTACGCAAATCGCAACATTGTCTCCCAATTAGCTCACTTTCAGAGCCTCCATTGTCCGCACCTGCAAGTCGACCTTGAATTAAAGAGAAAATATGCCAGGCTGGCACTAACTTTAAGATAAGCATGTGAACAGTTTCTGTGGAAAAGTACAGCTTCAAGCAAAAATACACGTTTATTAGCACAGTGGAAAAATACGAACATCTAAACCGTGAGACCGGGCAACTAGGCCAAAGCCTCCGCTAAAGTCAGGCTAAGCTAAAGCATTTCAAACAAGCAAATCATAGCACACGTTTATGATTATGTCGGATTAGTGCAATTCTAATACACCACGTTATATAAAGCACGCATATAAATGATGGCAAACTACTCTGAGGGCACATTTTGTCCCCGTACAATCTTAATTAGTTCGGTTAAAGTCACACATGATTATTTCAGCACTACGTTTAAGCGTTAATAAATCAAAACCTTCATTTTCTGCTTCATCAATCCCTCCTCTGATGACTACTTGTCATCACACCAAACCACGCCCACAAATTTTATTCCATTAAAATTCTGTCAGTTCCCTTTTCCTTTTAGTACCCCTAGTTTGCGCTTTGTATTCTTCTGCCATTCTTTTCATAATTTTCTCTTCTTTTCTTCTTTTAATTCTTTCCATGATCATTATTATTCCTCTTTTTATTCCCCAAATTCCAAACACACAAATTATTACTATTAATATTCCTTCTATTATTTTCAATAATATTCCATTCCAAATTCCCCCAATCCAATGTCCCACTGAAGCAAGTCCCTTTCCAACCTTCTCCCACACTCCTGGTTCTTTCAATTCCTTCAAATCTGCACTTTCTTTTGTTAGATTAGCAAGCATAGTTTTAATCTTCACACTGTTATCAGGTATATAGGTACAACAGTGACGTGCACCAATCATTTTGCAAACGCCTCCATCCTTTGCTAAAAGAATGTCTAAAGCAAGCCTATTTTGAAGAGTCATAGCTCTTTCCGCTGCAAGCTCAGCATCTATCAGGATTATAGCACCTGAAAACTTTGTCAGCATGTTATCCCCTATAGTAGACAACTTTCGTATCTTGATGGAATTCAACACAACTCCTAATGAAGGAATCATGGCTCCAAATATATCACCTACCACAGCAGCTGCGGTCTCTCTTTTCTGGATACGATGGGATCCAGATGTCTTTTGAATCATCGATACGTCATCCAGTTGATAAACCTTTGGGAACACTATACCCAAATAACATCTCCCCCACCATCCCTTTGGAAGACGATAATAAGCGTTATGCCCACAAATGTAATATACACCTGGAATGACAGGGTCAAGTCCGTTTATCATGAATGTCCATTTGGCCTTAAAAATAAACGTATGTTTGCATTCACTCGCTCCTACAAAAATATTGTCATAATAAGATTCTCCTCGATATATACAAAATTTCCCTACATGCCAAGCATCTAAAGCTATTTTCCCTTGTGTCTTTATAGCAGCAAAATCATAATTATCTACTGAAGTCCTCTTACTTAGCTCCTTTTCTAATTTCGCATTCATTTGTGCCCTTCTATCATCTGTGCGATCTAAAAAGCTTATTTCTACAGCAGAGACTGAGCAAGTAAGGTTCTCCCTATGAGCATGAGCCGTTTCAAAAGGTTGCATTGGCTCGAAAAATTCCCTCATTATTTTAGCATCCCAATCTTTAGCAATCTGGCTTAGCTGTGCTATTATAGGAACATAAGCAAAGGTAACATCATAATTCGAGTAAAAATACTGTATGTTAGTTTGACCATAAAACCTAGACATTACTATACTACACGTAATCCCATATGTAAGAGGCATGTGGTGATAAGTTACCCCTTCCTTTACCGATGTCGGTATCTGTGTACACACATAACAATCCTTCGCATCCATAGTCTCAACATACTCTGTTAGTAAGCGATAGAAAACGTTATACGAAAGCTCTTTCTTATCGTGCAAGAGCCTCTCATCCAATGCAAGTCTTTTCAATGGCGTTAGTTCAGTGACAGTAACAGGAGCAATAGTAGAAGCAGCAATAGTCTCATTCTCACCCTTTCCATGCATTCCAAACACAATTGCCATTATTATTAGTACCCATGTTACTACCAAGCCTATACACACATATTTACAATATTTCTTTCTATTGTTTTGCGTCATGATCTGTATAGAATCAGAGAGCTAGAAGCACCTATAAATGAAACTATTTAGCAATTCAGTTACAAAGCTGAACGAGCGCAATGTTCACACCGTCTTCTTCAAAAGGCCAGTCACTTATCGGTTAGCAGCATTTGTCTCACTTCGGCAATAACTCAGTCTTTATCGGTTTAGCAAATGTCTCATCCGGTTTAGCAATGTCTCAACTGGTTGTTTGTCTCACGTTAGATTGCAGCAAGCAATATCATTTATCACCCCTTCAATCAACACTGTCCATGACACTTTTCTTTTCTATTGGTATCTCTTCCTCTTCTTCGTTCTCGATGCTTAGAGATACAAACTCGTCAGTCCAATCGTCATTGACTGCATATGCCCATTCTGGACCGGAATACCTTCTGTTTGGTATCCTTTTTCTTTTCAATTTTGCTTCTCTTTTCGACTCGGCCTCACTGGTACTTTCCTCTTTTGTCAAGTCTTTTTCCTCACTTGACGATTGTCCCACAACAGTCACTTCCTTTCTTTTCTCTTTCACTTTCGGCCTTCCTCCTTCGTTCAAACTTTCTTTACCCTTCTCTTTTATTGGTGAGATACTCAGTCTTCTCTTTGCACCATGTCCATTTGATGGACCTGCGATCTTTTCTGTGGAAGCTTGAACCTTTTCGTTCTTTTCTCCCTTATCCCCTTCTTCCGGGGAATCGATCACGTTCTCCTTTTCCTTTTCTGTATCGTCTGCTTCTGGGAAAGCCCTCCTCTGATCAGGCTCTCCTGCCTCTTTACCTTTTTCGAGCCCTTCGTCACCGTTATTTTCTTCAGGCTCTTTATCACTTTCAGCTGCTTCAGGCTCCTTGTCACCTTCAGCTGCTTCAGGCTTTTTGCTACCCTCAGCTGCTTCAGGTTCTTTGTGGCCTGCAGCTTCTTCGTCACTGTCTGAACTTTCTCCTTGGTCTCCCCCAAGTGAGTTAGTGTCTTCGTCGTCGGAGAATATCTCTTTCTCTCCTGCTTCTGCCTGTTCGCTTTCAGTTCGCTTTTGTTCTGTCTCAGCACTCAGCACTGCTTTATCAGGCACTGGTACTTTCAGCGCTTCAACTTCCTCATCTGTGGGACACAACACCTTCTTTGTATGACTGGCGTGAATCCAGTTGGGAACCCCCGCACACTTCACAGCGGTAGTTGTCGTCAGGATCACTTGAAAAGGGCCTTTCCAACGGGGTTCCAGACACGACTTTCTCACGTGCTTCTTTACCACGACCCAGTCACCTGCTTTCAGTGCGTGTCCTGGACCTTGGATCGGTGGCAAGGTGGTTGCTTCCACCTGGTGAGAGAAAGAGCGAACCACGTCAGCCAGTCCTTTGCAGTAGTCTAACACCATATCATCTGTAATATTCAAAAGCATGTTTGCGGGAACTGCTGGAAGTCTCATAGCTCTGCCCATGAGAATTTCATGCGGAGACAATCCAGTCTTTCTATCAGGAGTGTTTCTCATTGACATTAGCACTAAGGGCAATGCGTCAGGCCATTTCAAATTTGTCGATGCACATATTTTTGCCATTCTTGATTTCAGCGTACCATTCATCTGCTCCACCAGTCCTGAGGCTTCAGGGCGATAGCTACAGTGCAGCTTTTGCTCAATGTTCAGCGCTTCGCAAAGTAACTTTATCACCTCGTTATTGAAGTGACTTCCCCTATCTGATTCTAAAGAGATCGGGAATCCGAAACGTGGTATCAACTCCCTCAACAATAGCTTGGCAACTGTAAGGCTGTCGTTTCTACGTGTGGGGTATGCCTCAATCCAGTGACTAAAAATGCACACAATCACCAACACATATTTAAGACCCCCATGCACAGGCATCTCAATGAAATCCATCTGCATTCGACTAAAAGGCCCGCTTGCCCTACCAATGTGGCTCGCGTTCACAACTGTTCCCTTTCCTGGGTTCATCTGCTGGCAAGTGACACATCGATGGCAAACTGCTTCTGCAGCTTGACGAAATCTGGGGTTAAACCAATCAGTTTTGAACAATCTTATCATGGCATCTCTCCCTAGGTGAGCCTGCCCATGATAGAACCGCGCAAGCTGCGATAAGAGACTATTTGGCAAAACATATTTTCCCTCATGTGAAACCCATAACTCGTCTTGTCTCTTTATACATTGTGATTTAATCCAGGAATCTCTTTCATCCTCCCTGACATTATTCTGTAGTGCTTTTAGTTCTTCTATTGTATCTACGACCTTCAAGGCAAATGCTTCAGCTGGTTCGAGTTCTGGTTCACTTATTGAATTCCATTCATCTCTGAGTAATATACAGTTCAAGGCACAAAATCTTGCGACTTGATCCGCATATGCATTTCCTAGAGACACATTGGCCCTCATTCTGACCTTGGCGGTCGGCGGAGAGGCGGCGGTCGGACCGCGAACAGACCGGCGGTATTAAAAATGGCATTCTGACCGCGGCGGTCACCGCCGCGACCGACCGCCACTTCCCCACTCCGACAGCCACGGCGGTCATGACCGACGGGCTGGAGTCTGCGCACTCCGGTCCGGCGGTCGACCCAAGACCGCCAACGGTATCATGACCCTGCTTACCGCCGCGGTTTCTGGCGTTCGGGAACCGCCATGCGAACCATGGCGGTAGGCACTATCGGGGCCAGGGAATTCCTTCCCTGGCACTGATAGGGGTCTCCCCCACCCCCCACTGCCCCCCCGAGTCCTCCCCCCACACCCTCCACCCCCCTGCCACCCCCCAGAGGTGGTACGAACCCCCTCCCCACCCCCACCCCGACATGCACATACACGCACCCCGACATGCACACACCCCCAACATGCACATATACACACCCCCTACACACACACATACACAACGGGGACACATACCCGCACACATACATGCCGACATGCGCACCCGCCGAACTACACACATTGCCCATAGGCACAGCAGCACTCCCCGCCCGCATGCACGCACTCACACACCCCCTCTACACACTCACACGCACACCCCCATGCACGCACACATCACACAACATCCCCCCTCCCCTCACGGACGATCAACTTACCTTGTGCGTTGGTCCTCCGGGAGGCGACGGGAGCCATAGGGACGGGACCGCCAACAGAAGACCGCCAACAGAAGACCGCCACACAGAAATGTGGGTCGTAATTCTGGGGGCGGTGTTCTGCTGGCGTGGCGGTGGCGGTGGAGGTTGACCAGTCTCCACTTTCCCGCCGACCGCCAGTGTGGCTGCTGGCGGTATTCCGGCGGAACGCTCCCAGTGGTCGGAATACGCGCAGCGGCATACCGCCGCGGTCGGCGGTCTTTACCGCGGCGGTAACTCGGCGGTCTTGCGAAAAGACCGCCAAGGTCAGAATGAGGGCCATAGTCCTGTCCTTTCGTGTGAGCACTACACTTTACCACTGCAACTTCGGCTGGCACTTGAATGGCGTGTAACAATTCCCTTATTCTCTCCCCGTTCTTCACTGGGGATCCTGAAGAAGTCAGGAAACCTCTCTGCGACCATAGTTGTCCAAAGTCATGCACAATCCCAAACCCGTATTGACTATCTGTATAAATGGTGACTTTCATCAATGCAGACAGTTGACATGCTCTGGTAAGGGCTACAAGTTCTGCTACTTGTGCAGAATAGACTCCTTGAAGCCATCCCGCTTCCAAGACCCCTGTTACAGTACATACAGCATATCCTGCTTTCAAAATCCCCATCCCATCTCTTAGACATGAACCATCAACAAAAAGAATTTGGTCATTTTCATCAAGTTTAGTATCCTTGATGTCCGGTCGAGGTTTTGTGCAAAATTCAGTCACCTGAAGGCAGTCATGCTCGACGTCTTCAGCGTTCTCAATTTCGGCATTTTCTCCAGGAAGCAAGGTTGCTGGATTCAACGTAGTGCACCTTTTCAGCTGCACATTCGGTGAGCCCAGAATTATCGTTTCATACCTTGTGAGTCTCGCTCCAGTCATGTGTTGCGTTCGGGAGCGGGTCAAAAGTATCTCAACTGAGTGAGGGACCATGACTGTTACTGGGTGTCCCATCACTATTCCTTCACTCTGAGTGAGGCTGATACCAACTGCTGCTACGGCGCGCAAACACCCTGGGAGTGCTGCTGCAACCGGATCCAAAGTAGCTGAAAAATACGCTACTGGTCTGTTCACGCCACCATGGGCTTGAGTCAAGACAGACAAAGAACATGCATCACGTTCATGACAAAACAATGTGAAAGGCTTCGTGTAATCAGGCATACCTAAAGCTGGAGCCCTGCACATGCATTCCTTTAATTCAACAAAAGCATCCATCTCGTCTCCTTTCAGCTCAATTTCATCCAAGGCATCCTTTTGGGTCAATTTCAGTAGGGGCTTTGCTAGAGACGAGAAGTTGGGGATCCACTGGCGACAGTATCCCACCATTCCCAAAAACTTCCTCACCTCCCTCCTTGTCTTTGGTGGTCCCATTTGTAATACGCTTCTTATCCTTTCCTTCATTATTCTCCGTGACTCTTTCTCTATATGGTGACCCAAGTATTTCACTTTCTTCTGACAGAACTGTAATTTGGAAGGAGACACCTTATGTCCATTCCTTCCCAAATGGTTCAACAGAGCAATGGTATCGGCTGTGCAGCCACTTTCTGTCTTTGATGCAACCAGTAAGTCATCAATGTACTGTACTAGAATTGACTCGAATGGCAATTCTAATTCTTCCAAATCTTTCTTTAAGATCTGATTGAATATTGACGGTGACTCAGAAAACCCTTGAGGGATTCGACACCAACTATACACTCTGTCTAGGAATTTGAAACAAAAGAGGAATTGGCTGTCCTCATGAAGAGGCACAGAAAAGAATGCTTGTGACAAATCGATGACAGAGAACCATTCAGCATCGCAAGGAACTTGAAACATTATCACAGCTGGATTCGGTACGACAGGGCAGCACTTGACTATGATGTCATTTATTTTCCTCAAATCCTGCACGAGTCGGTCCTTTCCACTCGGCTTTATTAGTCCCATTATTGGTGAATTACATGGACTGCTTAACACTTCTTTCAGTACCCCCTGTTTTACAAATTCGTCAATGAGTTGAGCAACTTTCATGAGGGTATCTTGTGGCATGTGGTATTGTGGGGTCTGGGGAAAGATTGCATTGGGCTTTACAGTCACTTTCACTGGTTCCACTCCTTTCATCAATCCCACCTCTTTCCCTGTCATGTCCCACACTTCCCTTCCGACTGTTTCTCGTAATTCAGCTGGGATGTCTTCTTCAGTTATCATCGGGAAAAGACAAATCAGAGGATACTCTTCATCGACAGTTTCCATCTCATCCCCCTCTACACTGTCCTCTTCTTCCCCATCACTGCTCGTCTGTATTGTTATTCCTTCGTTCGAACACATGATCGAACAACCCAATTTGCACAATAGGTCTCTCCCTAACAGTGCTATCGGGCTTGAGTCCCATACCACAAACTGATGTACCCCTTGGTAGTTACCGATGCAGACTGGTACCGGATCTGTAATTGGGTTCGTCAGATGTCTGTTTGCTACTCCCACCACTTGAACTGTCCTCCCTGAGAGTGGCAAATTTGGTACTTCACTGCTCTTAACTGTTGAACGTGTGGCTCCCGTGTCAACCAAGAATGAGACACGATGACCCATTACTTTTCCCTCTACGTACGGACCCCTTTGATCAACTTCCAAGGATGCCGCAAGCACACAATCTCCTTCTTCTCCTGAACTTTCACTCTCCCATACGTTGTTTATTCCACTCTCACTGTGTAATGGGAACTGTTGTACGGTGCCATTTGTACTCATTACCTGACCCGTTACCTGTGGAGGAACCATCACTTGCTGCTGACTCATTGGTGCCAAGGGTATTTGCATTTGCTGATTAGGTACCATAGGTAACTGCTGTTGCATTGGCTGCATTTGCGTCATCTGCATACGAGGCATCTGCATCTGCTGCGGCTGCATAGGTTGTAATCCCTGCAATTGATTTACAGTCTGAAAATTTGGGCTTGGACCTCTCAATTTCGGTCCCCTCATTGTCTGAAATGCATTGACATCATTGTTTTGCTGACCAACACCTACACCTGTACCTGCACCTACACCTGCACCTACACCTGCACCTTCCTGCACCACCATCGGGCACTCGCGTTTCCAATGACCGACGATTCCGCACACGTGACACGGCATCACCTTCTTCATTGCCTGCACACCCGTCGCAACAGTGTTCAAATCCGGACCATTATTCACAAAACCTCCTCTGCCTCTGCCTCTGGCCTGTGGCTGAAACGCCATGTTTTCCTGCAACTGCATCTGCTGTTGCGGTATCAGCTGTTGGAACCCTTGCATCCCTTGCAAACCTTGCAAACCTTGCAAACCTGTTTGAGCTGCCTTAAGCTGCATCATCATCACCTTCTCTTTCAGCTTTTTCTGTTTCACCTCAATTTCGTCGCTACAGTATTTCGCATAAGTCAAGACCTCATCAATCGGTTTAGACTGCCAACAAATCAAATGCGACTTTATCATTTGACTTATTTCGGGTCTCAGCCCTTCCACAAATCTGAACACAAAATGGAGCATGTCCTTCGCCTCTATTGTTTCCGTGCCACTGTAATTCTTGAACGCCTTCAACAACCTCTCATAGTAACTATGAATCGATTCCTTAGTCTCTTGGGCAGTTCGATCAATCTTCTGCCAATCCACATTCTTCGCGGGTACCTTCGTTTTCAAATGCTCAATCACCTTATAGTACAAGCTCATCACCAAAGGTGATGGTGTACCTGTCTCCCTGTCCCTTTCAGGTTCACTTGTCGGCCAACCTACAGCTCTTTTGCAATCCTCCCACAAATCCGCCGGAACCACAATCTCAAAGAGTGTGTTCAGGTCTTCCCAGAGACATTTTGCAAGCTTCACAAACCTATCAGTCTGCTGATACCATTCAATCAGCTTCTCTCTTAGTTTGGGAAAATCGTCCGTAAAGGACTGAATGTCGCTTCTGTGCCATGGTACATGTACTAATTTTCCCCCTGCTGTCTCCCTCATTGGTAACATTGTTACTGTATCACTACTCTGCGGTCTTTTCTCATTGTGTTCTGTAGCACTGTCCCTCCTCTTTTCCTTCCTCTTTACCCACCTGCTTTCCCATTTGTCTAAGCACCTCCACACTTGTGCACTCTGCAGCAATTCTCTAAGGTGGGTCTTCATGCCTGCTGACCTCATGTGTTCAAAATCTGTGGTCCCAAAATCTAACCTGTAGCTCCTGCTCAAGTGCTTCGTCTTGTCTATGTCAACCCCGTTTCTGTCAGCTGCTTCCTGCAAGCTCTTATGTATCTTGTTCACTTCCTTCGTAATCCTGGGACATAGATACCTCAGCTCTTCTTCCGTGTAGGACTCTAACCTGTTCACACCCATAGTCCCTTCCACCAATTCTTGTGCTTCCATGTTCAACCTGACCCTATTCATATAGTCTTCTCCTTTCCCACTGGCTGAACTTTGTGTGGAATTTAAACTGTTGAACCACTGTGTCAGCTGTT
Organism: Pleurodeles waltl; assembly: GCF_031143425.1. Lineage (NCBI taxonomy): Eukaryota > Metazoa > Chordata > Amphibia > Caudata > Salamandridae > Pleurodeles > Pleurodeles waltl. The sequence continues at coordinate 857,013,799 of NC_090439.1, forward strand.
GCGCATTCACCCCCATCATGGTAGCGTTCACATCGACTGCCATCGATGGCTGTGGCAGCTTTTCAGTGTTCGATGTGAGAGGTATTATCAGTGGGGGGCTCGACCTCACCAGTGTTGACTGAGCACATATGGGACTAAACTCCATCAAGGACCCAGACCCAGTTGGCTGAGCCGCTATCGGAGTTATCCCTGGAGTATTTTCTATGCACCTTCTTTCTGTCCCATTCTGCAGCATTGATCCCTGACTGTTCAGACCCGAATTAGGCTGACTATACAGAGGTACCACTGGACCTACAGTAATGGGTAAGGATATCGCGTCTGGGTTCTGTCCATTCCCCATGTTCTGTGGCATGTTCATTCCCACACCATGGGTCATCACTGCCGGCATGCCCATCTGGCTCCCCGTCATTTGAGCATATGCGTTTCCTCCCTGCATCTGCTTTTGAGGCATCAAAAACTGAGTTGATTCAGCTTGTGTCCATGTTGGATTGGGACCATTCTGTACTCCCCTTGCTGTTTGTTCTAGAACCATTCCTCCACTATTGTCACTGCTGTAGTACCCTGGCATCTGCGGTTGATAATTTTCTGCTGGTTTCATTATGGGCACATCTGGATATATTCTCCTAACCTGCGGTATCTGCGGGGTGAACAGTAAACTCGGGTCCTTAGATCCCGATGACGCTCCTGAACTCTGGGTTTCACTGTTCGGTACCGATGCCAGAGGGGCAGAACTGGTACTTGGACCTTGTCCATTCTCCGCATAAGGTGGTGGACGGTCGTTCAGCAATTGCATTATTAACTCCTCATCCTCTAACTCCTCTTCTCTTCTCAACTTTTCCTCGTCCTCTCTATCCTTTGAACACTTCCTGTCTGTCTTACAGGTTGCTTTCTTACCTGTCTCCTCTCCTTCTTTAGTAATTGCGGGGAATAATTTTATCCCCTGCAATACATCTGACCTCCACACCTTCTGTGCATTATCCCACCTAGCATCCGCTAGTGTCTTTTCTACCTTTCTCATTCTGGTCTCGAACTTCTTTTGCTGTTGCTGTCTGGCCATTAGTTCCCAAATTGCTAGAGCCTCAAACTGTGCTGGCCTTGGAGGCACCTTCATGTCGTACATCGTGAATCTCAAATTCTCTAAAATCTTTATATTGAATGTCCCATATATCGGGAACGCTACGCTCCCATGTTTCTCTGTCAACTTGTGCCATTGCTTTAGCCAAAGGCACGGAGCTACCCCCTTCTCCTCCATTACAATATAAGCTGGTGTACCCTCAGGCGGCGTCTCTTCTCCTACGCTCGCTTTAATGTAAGACTCCCCCTTCATCGCACTCCTAAATGCTTTAAGGAATTTCATTTTCTCGTCTTTTATTTCACAAAGTTTATAATCAATAGGTCGCTTTTATTTCACAAAGTTTGTAATCAATAGGTCGTTTTTATTTCACAAAGTTTGTAATCAATAGGTGACTTTAATTCCCGGAATACTCTTCACCTGCCTTTCCCCTTCCAATCGAGTCCCACGGACTGCGTCCAATCCGTGCGCGACCCTTCTCTGCAACCAACCTATCCCAGCGCGGCTCTTAGTGACGTCACACTCACACACACTGCGGCTGACAAAGCCTCGCGGCTAGTCCTCCTTCACTCACCTCTTTTCGTAACATTTTCTTGCATATATTGCGAGCTACCAAAAAATAAAACAGATCTGTCGGTTTACTACAGGAAGGGTAACACAGTCGCTTCAGGACCTTAGGGACCTTTCACTAGCCTCGGGACTTTTCACTAGCCTCTGGCCGCTATTCCGTCTTTCTCAGTCCCCACATTCGCAAGCAAATCTGACCCGCAGACCTACTCTCAAATTGTCAATGATCTGTTCTAGTGCACTTAGAATCTTGTCAAAGCCCGAAGTCGAAGTTTCTTTCACTCCCTAACACACGTACCGACTTGTTGACCACGCCCGATCAACCTACTAAACCGCCCAGACCACAACATGGATCAACATACTCCGGAGTCTCTTGACCTCGCAGGGCCCGTCTCAACAACAACAACCACGTGGACCTTTTTATGCACAAAGCGCCACACTCACATGAAGTTCGACGACTTCCCTACTCTCACACTCGGAGCCGCACCTCCGCTAACTCTATGAAGTTCGACGACTTCTCTACTTCTACACTCGGAGTCGCACCTCCGCTATCCTTAAAAAGAAAATCCTCTCAACCTTTTCACACACCCTGCGGCAATAAGCTGTGCAAGCGCAAAACCCTAACTTCACTCATACCATCACTAGTACCGCCAGCGCTGATTCCACACCTCCGTTCTCTCCATCCGCATGCTCCGAGATCCCGGGAAAGTCGCGGTGGACCTAGCCCATCATCATCTTGTCAATCTGTTTTATCCAAGAAAATCTAATTCAACTTTTCGAATGGGGTCTCAAAAATGCGTAACCGTTAATTCAACACCATGTACTTTAAGAGTACAAGGTCCCAAAAGACGAAACCGTCCTCTGCTACCATCTACTGATAGAGCGGTCCGTAGTAATAATTTACCTACGTTTGGACGCTCTTTAGGCCGATGAATCTTTTGACTTAGTGGGAACTCTCTGTACTCTTAATCCGGTCAATCTCATCAAAATCAATAATCAATAACGAACATAAGCAACCCCTTGAACGACATAACACTTTACAATTAATCCAGAATACATTTCGGCGAACCCTGACCTTTCAGTCAGGAATAACCACACCAGTTTATTGCAAAGTTAGTGAATTTATTTCCCTATATTAACAAAGCTAGCACAATATAAATGTGTCTCAACACCAAATGATAAACATATATGAACATTAATAGCTGTCCATAACGTCGAAACAAGTGCAATCTATGAAGCATTTGAATCACGAGGCATTCGATAATAGCAATGCAAATCACTAATACGATAATCTGTAATGAACTAATAGCATACATTTAGTCAACATAACAAGATCTCAAATTGCATCGTGCGACAGATGGAAACCTCGTCTAACCTCAAATTAGCATCGGCATGTGGGACTTCATGCAAAAACAATTTAGCAACATTAATTTAGAAAAACTCCTAACTAGGGCTCTTACCAAAAATCAGCAGTTGGTTACCTAAAAGAAACACAATGCAATTTTACAATTTCTTTTCATATTTACCAATTACGATCAGCATACAAGGAAGTCTTCATCTCACAGGTACCGTTCTTCGGTCATCATGGGTACCATTTCTTGCTCAGCATGAGACGGGGCAAAGGGACAGGGGTGGACGGGGCAAATGCCTCACGGCGGCAAGGTAAAACTATTAATTCATGCAAAGGGACAAATCAAAGTTAAAGTCTCTAGGGCAAGAATCATTTAAAGTCTCTTTCTCTCGATTAGAGAAAGCATCAAAGTCTCTCAAAATGGCGTCGCAGCAAAGTGGGCCATAATAGCTACAAAGTCAAAATGGCGGGATGTCCGATGATAGAGAGCAATGATCTCTCATTTCTTCTCGTGCACCTGGGTTTTATAGACAACAGTTCAAGTCCAGTAGGGTCTTCCATTGGAGGGTTCATAGGTTAGCTTCAAATTGACCAATCAAAAACGACAGTTCTCAAGCTTTTACTTAAGCATACATTATCCTTGGAGATGGGTACGCAAATCGCAACATTGTCTCCCAATTAGCTCACTTTCAGAGCCTCCATTGTCCGCACCTGCAAGTCGACCTTGAATTAAAGAGAAAATATGCCAGGCTGGCACTAACTTTAAGATAAGCATGTGAACAGTTTCTGTGGAAAAGTACAGCTTCAAGCAAAAATACACGTTTATTAGCACAGTGGAAAAATACGAACATCTAAACCGTGAGACCGGGCAACTAGGCCAAAGCCTCCGCTAAAGTCAGGCTAAGCTAAAGCATTTCAAACAAGCAAATCATAGCACACGTTTATGATTATGTCGGATTAGTGCAATTCTAATACACCACGTTATATAAAGCACGCATATAAATGATGGCAAACTACTCTGAGGGCACATTTTGTCCCCGTACAATCTTAATTAGTTCGGTTAAAGTCACACATGATTATTTCAGCACTACGTTTAAGCGTTAATAAATCAAAACCTTCATTTTCTGCTTCATCAGACCCGAACAGGGACACAATATAATGTGTACATACGTATCTCACCAAGAGCATGAGTGTTTAAACAAGTGACAACAAGTAAGTACCTGATTGTAAGTTTAGCATCAGTCAGGGTAATGGACGACAACCTGCGCCATCAAGGGGGAGTACTGCTTGTGAAATTTAGAGATGACTGCCAGCCCAGCGGCCATATCTGTGTACATTCAGAGGAAATGCCATCGCAGCAGTTCCTTTCAATGTACAAACAGTTTGGTGGATGGGAACCGTCGGTTTGTCATGGCAGTCGAGCACATTTTTTCCATTATTTTTGGTTGTCAGAAAGAAACTCCTAAAGAAGGAACTTGTTTAAAAAAATGTACGCAAAGACTAATGAGCCCCATACCCTCGGAGTTCCTGCTGAAGGTATGGGGGGCATTTATTATTTTTTTCTTTTCCTGACTGTCAGATTTGGCCTGGTAGTGATGGACAGAAAAAAATATATATTGCTACGTTAAGTGCCACCCCTGAACAGGGTGGATGATGTAATGTTCTTTTTCTGATGGCACTTACTCTGTTGAGCCACTTAAAGGACGTTTTCCTGTTTTCCATCAACTGAGCAATAGTAGGATCAGTTGTTGGAAAAGTTAAGGTCCGCACATCACTAAATGAGGCAGGAGGACTGAGGGTTGTGTGGACAGTATACTCCGCTGTGTTTGCAACAGAGTACCCTGTCTGCCAAACTCTAAATTGGGCCCGATGCCTTTAACCAAATCTGAGTCCAAAAAAGAAAAGAAGCTGAGGCAATAATGGAGACGTAAAATACAAATACTGATCTCTGTCTCTGGCTGTGCCAATATCTCTGAACATTTTAGGTGAAGGTGTGTTGAGGAGCCACATTCTTGCTTGGCACCAGCTACTGGGTGTGCCTAATTCCTGGCCAATCTCTAACCAATGGGATAAAAGTACCTGGGAGCAACCCCTCCAGTTTTTCAGTAGTTTATGTTTGCCTTAATGCAACCAGGCCCAAAATGCCATATGCCATGGCATTTTCAAGATGGTGAAAGTCTTCAACAACAATAAACCTGAGGTCTGTTTAGAGGGTCGTAGGGAAATCATAGATGCCCCCCACATCTAACACTAAAATCCAATTTGAAATCCAATTTGAAGCAGGCACTGTATTTAGAGCAAACCCAAAGTCAAAAGTCTGGTAAGCCAAAAGCAGGAGACAGACAGGGGATACACAAGAATTGTCTTGGCATCCTGTTCTTTCCTTTTTAAGTACACCAAGTGTTATGTGTGGCTCAACAGACCTGGCAATCAGGATTTGACAGTGTGGTATCAACGGGGTGCCAACAGTCCCCACTGTGAATATTCTGTGGAGTTCAGGAGTCACCCCTGATTATTTAGGGCAGCATATTGTTTGCTCCTGGGAGGCATATCACACCTCTGTCCTATTCCTGAGTTTGAGCTGACGGAGGCTTATGCCAATTAGCCTTCACACAGTTCAGGCAGGTAAAGAGTTCTATCTAAAAGTTACTTTTACCTAATAATTGTTAGGAATCAAATTTCACTACTGGATTTGATTTTTAATATCTACTAAAATAGTAGTTTAATTCTTTTTCTTGCTGGTCACATTCCTGAGATAGCAGTATTAGTATTTTAATCTGTACACTGGTTTTCTAGGCTTGCAACAGTGAAAAATGTTTTTAGGGCCTTGTCACCTTATGGACATGTCCCACTTTTAAATACCATGCACTATACCTTGTAGGCTACAAGGCTTACAAAGGGCTCACTTACTAATATTTAAAAGCAAAGTTTTACCTATGAAAATTATTTTTTTAAGTGGTCAAGCTACAGATTTTACACTGCAGTAGTCAAGTTACAGTGATAGGCCTGAAGTCATGTTTTCCTTTGTCACACTAATGGATGGCACAAAAAATGTTGAGGTCCACAGGCAATATTTAACTTTTCATATCATGTGTGTATTTCGGTACAAGTATACCATGGCCTTATAGAAGTTAAATAAGACAACCAGGGATTTGCAAATTTCTACATGTTTTAGGGGTGAGAACATATGCAGAGCATATATGCTGGGCACTGCACAATGGTGCCCCAGTGTGCAGAGTCGGAAAACAAGGATCCATTCAGCAAAAAATGGGGTTTACCACTCAAAAAGAGTCATTTTCTCAAATCAATGTATCTCAATCATAGCAAAAACAGAAAAAATACAATTTGAATTCCTAATTGAATGGCACACTGACCCAGTGTGCTATTTGGGTGTAAAAATGCATTGGGACCCAGAGAAAGCAGTACAAAGAAATCTATGGACCAGTTATGAATATGAATGAGGATAAAACAGCTCCGGCATTCCCTTCCACTGTCTATTGCAGGTAGAATTGTGATAATTAAAATGATCTATTGTACCACTTCATTAACATTCTAGTCAGACTCCTGGGATCCTTTTACATTTGATTACACTCATTTCTTATTAGTTTTGCTTAGACCAGCAAGTAATCCAAGCTGAGTTGGGAGGTTTTGACCATTCTACATACAAGGGGCAAGCTAGCACGGCCACAATTAGAGCATTAGCTTTGGGAGGTGCAAGCAAAATATGTGTTCCATTCGTGCCATCTTGAGTAAGGAGCTTCTCATGTCAAGAAAGAAATTAAGATGGTGGCTCCCATCCTGTTAACCATTTGAGTGCAGTTTAACATCTTATGTTGTATGATATATGCTTGGCATAAACTTTTTGGGGTTTTGGGTCTGGCGGATGTATATTCACCTTAAATCACTACCTGCAAAAACCCCTTTTGTGACTGAATATAATAAAACTAGGCGATCTTTATGTGACAGACAAGGTCATGCACTAAATCATTCTAAATAGATGAGGGATTCTATATTTGTGTCTTATACTTTAGCCTTTGTCACTCCATTTGAGTGAGAAAACCTGCTTTTCCAACCAAACCCCTGCACTTGCAAATACCCAGATAAATATTATATAGTTTTCTAAACACTGTGTGGTGTATTTTTGTGGTGTTATATTATGGTATTGTATGATTTATTGCACAAATGCTTTACACATTGCCTTCTAAGTTAAGCCTGACTGCTCGTGCCAAGCTACCAGAGGGTGGGCACAGGCTAATTTTGGATTGTGTGTGACTTACCCTGACTAGAGTGAGGGTTTTTGCTTGGACAGAGGGTAACCTGACTGCCAGACAAAAACCCAATTTCTTACAGGTATCATGACTAATTACACAGCAATTGCAGATGGTAGGTATTCTCCTAGAATGAGAGCCAGGGCCAGGTGGCAGGCTGATGTGGGAAAAACACTTTCCTATGAGATATGGCATCACAGCTTTGTCCATAGCAACAAAAAAATTATGGACAGATTGTGGAACATTGACAAACATTCACCCCCGTCATAGATCTGGGTTAAATCCATTGTATTTTTGCTCACCACACCACCCCAGTTTGGACCTAGCCATATGCAAATAAACCTTGACCCTGCTCCCCATGTGAAAAGTCCATCCCTAACTGGCAGGCTAGGTCCTCCCTGGACCATAAGCAAGTAACCTAGGGCCGGTTTCAGGATATCACCTCTCATCAGCCAGGCTAACTTGAATCCAGTGGCACAGTGGGCATGGGACCCACGTCTGGGCATACCCATCCTACTTAGGGCGACTATAGCAACACAAAGCAATAATGGATGGAATGATGAACATTGTCAAACATTCATCCCCAGTCACAGATCTGGGTTAAATCCATTTTTTTCACACCACCCCAGTTTGGACCCAGCTATATGCAAATCAGTCTTACCCCTGCTCCCCATGGGAACAGTCGAGCCTAAACTGCCAGTCCAGGTCCTCCCCGGACTGGAAACAAACATCCTGGGACCTGTTTCATGGTATCACCCCTCAACAGCCTGGCTAGTTTGAGTCCATGAGGAACAATTATTACTTTATTCTTAGTGAGCAAAAACAATTTTTACAGAGGGAGTAAAGGCTAAATTTCACATTGCTTCATTCAAGCACTTGAGTGAAAGTTTGGTAACCATGAACATTTGCCAGATACTACAGATTGCCCGCCAAGAAGCAGTGTTCAATATGCCAGCACGTCAAAGGTGACTGGGTGCAACATATGTTTTTATGTGAGGAGCTGAAGTGAATAATGGGTGGATTAGCTGATAATATTCTTTTGGAGGCTTTTAAAGTTTAAATTTAACAAGGTCTTGTGAATAAGTTTTGCTATATAAAATCAAAATTGGCATGCTTGTCTTACACTATATCTAGGGTGACTGGAATTATGTACCGGAGGAACCATCCTAAGTGACAGGGGTGACTATGCTGCAAGAAATGCCCAGTTTGCTGTTTATTGTGGCATATTTTGTGATAGTATTACTTGAATATTTTGACATTTTTACAAGTTAACACTATCAGGGCAAACGTTTTCCTCATTAGTAGTCTAATACCGATATATAGTAATCAGCAGCTGAAATGTGACCAGTCACCGTTTGTGAAGGGTTTCCTACTGTGCCACAACATGTTTCTACATTTTTAGCAACTTTTGATCCATTTGAGTTAGAACTATGTTTTTATTAAAATCTGCACGTTATGTATTAGATTTTTTATTATGTCGCACATGTGGTAAATCCATGGTTGTGCAGAAAGCACAAAAAATGCAGAATCACATAATTCCATGGGCTCTAGCTATTTCATGAAAACACAGACTGCTCACTAGTGATCTCAATATATTTTAACACCAGTCTCTCGGTATATAAAAACATGGTGTACATTAAACATGAGTTTGTCCTTATGTGATCGGGGCTAGTGTACCACTAAGTTCATCAACTTGCATGAATTTGGGGACGTTTTGGTGTGCTGATTATAAACTATGCATTATTAACAAGGTGCAGAATAGTTATGTATACTTGAATTTGCATGTGTACACATATGATTCTATGGTCTTTGAAAGAGGTTTGCCATGATTTGGTAAATTGGATTTTCTTGGGTTATGTTCACTAGGCCTCAACACCATCTTGTTAAATGGATGTTTTTTTATTCTCGAATGATGCTGTTCTTAAAGACTACTCTCTTGCTTGAGCTCAGTATTGTGGTTTTTCTTCAAAGTTCTTCTACCTGCCTACAATATTGTATTTATTCACAATGGTTCACTGTTGTTTTGTAACTAGCTTGTTCTAACATCTCTGGATGACATCAGCATAGAGGGGACCGAAACAATATTCATGTAGTGGGGTAGTCCTTAGCTGTTGAGGGTGTATGATGGTCTTTAATCCAATGTCTTGATTTTTTTAAAGTGTAATTCTTTTGCTCACACCATGACGAACCTGCACTTTCCATTTTATTCCATGAGAGGATTTCCTAAATAAACTCTCACATTTGGAGAGATAACCAGGTGACTTTCAGGTTTTACTAGGGATGCTGTCTGATTTAGTACTGATTTTGCTTCTCGGTTAGATACTCAGGTCCTCTTTTTGAGTGTGGTGGTCAAAGGACAGCCACACTCGCGTCGGACCATTGCACTTATAACATAGGTGGGCGGACCCAGCTAAAGACAGTCATCCCCACCAGGATCATACAGACTAACGAGGTGACAGAGGTCAGGTCTGTAACCAGCCATGGTGACGCTGAACGCAGCGCCGTCTAGCTCATTATAATCCCACTTTTCGCCAGTCTTTTCATGGCGGGAACCCCGGATTGAAAAGGCTGGCAGCAAGCCAGTGCCAGAGGCAACAGGGTGGGCCCCTGCACTGCCTATGCCCATAGCAGGGGACACCCTGCCCAGCACCATTGGAGTGTGTACTGTCTGTTTTGCAGACAGTGCACATTCCGAGGGTGCTGGAGTTCTAGGATATTGGCCCTTTCAGGAGCCAAGGACAATATCTAAGCGCTGTTCCCGTCTGTCAGCCTGGCGAGAACATGCCTTGCAATGTTCCTGCAGGTCAGCCCGACGGGAACATTGTCATACACATGGGAAGGATTCCCCTTGGCATGTCTGTGACGTCCTTCCCACGGTCTTGGTGGTCCCATGGTGGGACTGCCAAAATCGCAGTCAAGCCCTTAAACTATTTTTGACTTTGCCTATTACTCTGTATTGTACTTTTAATGAGAGCCTTAATGACAATGACTTTATACATTTGAACTTATAATTTGTGTATTGTACCTGTTTAATTTTTGTAATAAATCTTTATACATTTTCAAGTTCTGCCCTAGACCTCAATTATTAAGTCAGACCTTTCTTACTTGATTCTTTTTTTATGTGCTGATTTGTTCCTTATCTTGGGACATAATGTCTCATGAAATTGAGACATAACATCTCAATTTGCCTTATCTTGGGACACAATGCCTCAGGAAATTGAGGCTTAACACAGTCCCCGGACCACCCTCCCATGGGCGTGCTATTGAAATTTCTGTTAAGGAGCATATTTTAGGAGGACACTGTGCCCTCAGTGCCAACCTTTCATTTAACAAATGTGTTTCCCAGCAGTAGATCCTTCCTCTTTACTGGCTTGCTGTTAGTTTTCTTCATTTGAGGCCAGCCTTCCACCTATTTCAGGAATGCTGCATAGCTGATGTGGTTGCTGGACTTTTAATGTGTGGCATGAAAGCTCTGTAATGCCTTGCCTCTTAAACTATGACTTGAGACAATTATTTCTTTTTTTAAGGTACATCTGAAAATTTGGATGTTTCTGCGAGTCATGTTTGGCTGTACGTGTTGCTCTGGTTCTTACTATTTTGGGCCACTGTTCAATGCTTTTAGCACTAACACAAATATGTCTGTCCTGACAAGTACCAAGATCAAGGGGTTAGTCTAACGCAATTTTGTGATGGTCTTTGCATCACTGCACTAAATTGCTTAGTCATGCATAAACTAGCTTTCAGAAGTGCAATGAGGCACTGCAGACAGCTTTGTATTTTTAAGAAACAGCCAGCCTTGCAACGTGCTGCTAACCGAAACAAGTATGAGCAGGACCCAAGTCAAGGAGTGGTACTCATTGCTAGTTGATGGCCTGGGGTCAACTAAGTTTGTTTGCTTAATAGTTTCACAAATCCAGCTGATGGGCATTGTGTTGACATTGCATCAAAAAACACAAACAGACTTTTGACTGCTGCACAATATGATTTCCAACTTTGGTGTCAAGCGGATCATGATCATCAGCCACTCTCTGAAGCCCTCCCAGCCCCCAGGTGTTTTTTTTTCTGCATGAAGATTGTTGTTGACTAACTTATCAGCATCCATCAGCTTCCTCCAGTCCTCTGACACACATGCAGGCAGGAGGAACCAGGCGCACACGTAACAAGCATTGGCAAAGCCAATAAATCTCACCTGAGAGACTTATTGGTGCTGCCATTGTTTTTTCTAGGGGTAGGCGGTGAGCTCTGCTCTGATGTTGGAGTTAATGGGGCCAAAAACTTTGCTAGCCCCGGCAGCGGTGCAGCACTCACCACATGTCCACTGCAGCCCAGTTATGGGCCACACAGCGCAAGCGCAGACAGCCTGCACTTGCACTGTGTGGCCTATAACTGGGCTGCAGTGCGCACTCGGCCTGACGTCAGAGTGGAGCTGCTGCAGGTTGCGGGGCTGCACCAGCACTAGCTCTGGATCCAGGACACCCTCCTTTCACTGCCCTGAGCAGCCCAGCCAGGACCACGGTGCAGAGGAAAGTAGAGAGCCAGGCCGCTGGCAACCGGGACCCTGGCAGTCAAACCCAGGTAAGACCCTCATTACGCTTTCTCTTCTATGTGCACATGGGGGCAGGCACTGGGCATAGACGTTATTTTCTTATGAGGGGGTTGGGAGTCGGGGGTCTATAGTTCGGAAACTTGCCATCAGAGCTCCACTTCAAAAACAAGCTGACTTGCTGCTGCTAGTGCTGGGCACTAAAGAAAGGGCGGTCTGAGGCTGTGTGTAAGTGCACAGGAAGTGATTGCAAGGCTGGTGCAAGAAAGGGGTGTGCTTGTGTCAAAGCCCAGCTCACCTGAGTCCTTGTTCAGTTCTGATGGAGGTTGAAGACAATCCGACCCCACCCTGAAACTGCTTGTTCCAGCACACTAGTTTTTTAAAACAGTGCACTAAGAACAGAAGCTCAAGGGAAGGGGGGAAGTGGATAAAATAAAATAAAGAGACAACAGCGTTCTTGCGTTTCCACTGTTGAAGTGCTGCACAAATCTGCGGCCCTCTCTGACTTCGGTGGAAACTGGTGCCTAATGAAACATAAACAAAGAACAGATAAGTACATCCTATTCCTAACTGGGTTCCTGACTATCCCTTTATTTATTAGAAATTTTCTTCTAAAAGTACCTCTTGGGTCCTGGTCTCTAGTTTCCAGGTTTGGAATGTGTTACTGCTCTGGGATGTGCTTTCTATTACTCTAAAGCTTCTAAAACATTAAACAAATGCCGTTATCAGAATTATCAATATCAAACATTCATCTTAATATAACTAAAGCCTAAATTGCCAATAGCAGACTCACTTTTCCCATATTTCCAGAATCTTTTATAAAACAAATACTGTACTTTTACGACAAAATACAGCATGTAAGTTGTGCAAGTCCTTGATTTACTGTTTGCCTTGCTGTTAATGGTTTCCACGGTTCGATTCTTAAAAGTTCCATAAAAAAATGTTTGCTTCACAAAGTTCCGCAAAGTATTGTTGTAACAAAGAGTTTGAATCACAATGTTCGTGGAAGGTATCTTGTTTCAAATTGTCTATACACGAATCCAGAAATTGTTGTCAAAGTTCTTTCAGGTAATAAAAGTTTTGCACTTTCTTGTTGCTGGCAAGAGATACTGATCAGTCTAACCTTGTCTTCTTTCTCTTTTGCAGGTTGCTTGTAGGAGAGAGGCTGAGGCAAGGAGGAACCGGAAACCGGAAGAAGGAAGAGCCAGCAGCTGCGCCCATTGAAGCCAATGAAAGTCTGTAGAGAGCAGGAGTGCCAGCGCCGAGGGATCTGTCCTCAGGTAAGCGGGAGGTAGACGAGCACAAGCACTGGGCGAGGCTCGAGGGCTGCCTTTTATAGACAGGGCTGGGTGTGGTCCTCACATGCTGCACATGTTCTTGAAAGGTGTGCAGAGCTGGGTGTGGTTTGAAGAGCTGGGTGTGGTCCTCACATGCTGCACATGTTCTTGAAAGGTGTGCAGAGTTTCAGTTATTATGCAAATGAGTTAAATTAACACATGGCCTAGAGAGGAGTGTTTTAAAGAAGCCTTGGTAAAAGCAAGGCCCAATGTGTAAACAAAACAGCATATTAAACAACATACACAGAAGCCTAGGGGGGGGGGGAAGGTGAGATAACAAGAAAGGCTTTCAATAGTAAGTTTAAAAGGGAGCTATTACAGAACCCACTAGTGCAGTGAGAGGGGACATGCTCTTTGCTGTGCACAAACCCTAACAGTTGCCCCCCTCAAAGGCCCTCCTACAGGACGGGGTTTTCCTGGATTTTTTAAATAAAACCGTCTAATCAGCTGTGGGGCATGTACATGTGAGGCTGGTTCCCATGAATTCTCAGATTCATCATATCCTTTCCATTCTACTAAATAAAACAGACGTCCACTAATTCTTTTTGAGTCTTTTATGCTTTTCACTTCATATTCTAGATTTCTCTTAATTGGTATGGGTGGAGGTGGTGGTTCAGGTAGGGTTTTTGGATTGTACGGCTTAAGCAAGGACACATGGAATGTAGTATGTACTGGATATTCTTTTGGTAAATCTAATTTTACTGTTACCGGGTTTACTATGGCAGTTATACTAAAGGGTCCAATGAAACGTGGTTGCAGCTTTCGGGATCCCTCTATGTTTAGGTTCTTTGTGGAGAGCCATACCTTATCACCGATTTTATACATTGGGGCCTCAGATCTGTGTTTGTCTGCTTGTCTTTTCATGCTTTCCTTGTACTTTAATAAATGTTTCCTGGCTTTGTCTTGTATGTCACCTAACCTTGTTAGTCTATCCGTTACTGTAGGTAACAGAGAATCTTCTAACAAAATGGGTATAGCTCTTGGATGATACCCCTGCAAGAAATAGAATGGTGAGCAAAGTAGAGCTGAATGCTCAGTATTATTATAAACAAACTCCGCTACAGGGAGAGCTTCCAACCATTCACTAGAATAATCAGCCAATAAACAACGTAGCGTTTGAAGTAAGGTTTGGTTCAGTCGTTCAGTCTGTCCATCTGTCTCTGGGTGGAAAGCAGTGGATAATGCCACATCTATTTTCAGTTTTTTACATAATTTTTTCCAAAATTTAGAGTTGAACTGGCTCCCTCGGTCTGACACCACTTTGCTTGGCAAACCATGTAAACGCACAATTTCCCTTATAAAAATATCGGCAAATTCTGCCGCCGTAGGTAATTTCCATAAAGGTACAAAATGTGCCATTTTAGATAAAAAATCCACTATAACCAACACTGTTGTGAAAGATTTTACAGGTGGTAAACCTACAATAAAGTCTACGCTCACAGTGTGCCAAGGTTGCTTGGGTGTTGGCATTGGTATTAACAAACCGTCAGGGGCCTTTTGAGAAGATTTATGTCTTGCACAAATTGGACAGGTAGTGACAAATTGCTTAATGTCCTTTCTTATAGTGTCCCACCAAAAGTGTTTTTGCACATTTTCCAGGGTTTTTACCCAACCAGGATGACCTGCCAACGGTGAGGCGTGATGCCAAATTATCACCTGTGTTTGTAATTCAGAGGTGGGCACTAACAGCATGTTGTCGTGATACAATAAACCTCGTTGTATTGTGTTATGGGAATCTTTTAACCAATCCTGAGGTGCTATTTGCATGTGTGCATTATATAGATCTGTGGTGAAATCCTTCTGTTGTACTGGTGCCAAAAACTTTTGGGGAGGAATAATGGGTTCTCCTATTTTATCTTGTTTCATGTCTGAAGTATGTCCGTATCTAGATAACACATCAGATTGAATTTGTTGTGCACCTGGTCTATAGGTTATTACAAAGTCAAATGTGCTAAATAATTTAACCAGCGCATCTGACGTGGTGTTAGTGCTTTAAGTGATCCAAAAAACTGTAGGTTCCTATGGTCAGAAAAGATTGTAACTGGGTACTTGGCTCCCATTAAATGGTGCCTCCATTCTGAAAAGGCTACTTTGATAGCTAGTAGTTCCCTTTCAGCCACAGTGTAATTTTGTTCAGCTGGTAATAACTTTTTGGAATAGAAGGCTATAGGATGTAACTGGCCATCTACTGCATCTCGTTGAGAGAGAACTCCTCCTAAAGCTACTTGTGAAGCATCCGCTTCAACAAAAAAAGGCAAGTCAGGATCAGGATTTTTCAGAATTGGGGCTGAAGTGAACTTTTGTTTTAGGAGTTGCAAGGCGTGTGCCGCCTCATCAGTCCAAAGAAATCGTTGCCCTTTCCGCAACAAGGTAGTTATTGGGGCCGCAATGTCTGCGAAATGTGCAATAAACCTCCTATAAAAATTGGCGAAACCCAGAAATTTCTGAATATCTTTTACAGAGGATGGTTCTGGCCAATCAGCAATAGCACTGATTTTCTTTACATCCATAGTTATTCCTTGAGGTGACAGGCAGTATCCTAAAAAGTCCACCTTGCTGACATTAAAAGTACACTTTTCTAACTTAGCAAAAAGATGATTTTCTTTTAACTTTGATAATACTGCACAGACATGTTGGGTATGTTCTTCTGAGTTCTTAGAGTAAATGAGGATGTCGTCTATGTATACTATGACACAAACGTCCAGGAATTCCTGTAGGACCTCATTTATAAAGAACTGAAAGGCTGCAGGGGCATTACATAACCCAAAGGGCATTACTGTGTACTCAAATAAACCAAACTTTGTCTTGAAAGCTGTCTTCCACTCATCCCCCTCTTTTACTCGGACCAGGTGGTAAGCTCCCCGCAGATCTAGTTTAGTGTATACAGTAGAATGTCTTAACTGATCCAACAACACAGGTATTAGAGGAAGAGGATATTTATTCTTTATTGTAGCCTTATTTAGTCCTCTATAATCGATACACGCGCGCAGGGATTTATCCGGCTTCGGGATAAAAAAGAGTGGAGATGACACCGGAGATGTGGAATGACGGATGAACCCAGACTGTAGTAGGTCATCTAGGTAGGTTCTTAAATATTTGGTTTCTTCGTCAGTCAAAGCATATACTCTGTTATTAGGTAAAGGGGCCCCTGGGATAAGATCTATACGACAGTCATAAGACCTATGTGGGGGCAGCACACTAGCCTTTACTGGATCAAAGACGTCTTTAAAGTCAGAATATTCAGGAGGGAGACTTGGTTCATCTTGTATAACACTAGCACAGTGTAATAATGTGCTCTGTTCTGTACCTGCTTCTTGATAGCAATTGGTTCTACAGAAAGAGGAATCCAAAGTAACATTTCTATTCACCCAATCAATTTTGGGGTTATGAGTTGTTAACCAGGGTACCCCGAGAATCAAACCAAAATTAGGAGTATCTATCAGATCAAAGCTAATCACCTCTGTGTGCCCGTTCTGACAGACCATAACAAGTGGACTTGTTTGTTTTGTGATTAATCCAGAGGTCAATTCTGACCCATCCACTGCACATACTGCTTTTGGACAAGGCTTTAGGCACATAGGAAGTCCTAAGTTTTCAGCTAACTTATTATCCACAAAATTTCCTGTCGCGCCTGAGTCCAGTAGGACAGGGAGAGAATGCCTCACTTGGGTAGTAACAATTAAAACGACCTGAATTATGAAATGTCTAGGTATGTGCGGTACCATGAAGGCTGCAGCATTAGAGGTTTGATGAAGATGTTTTCTCGAACAAGTAACCTCTCCCCTTGTCGAGCTTAATCGTTTCCCGATTCAGTTGAGGAGGTGGAGGAAACAGCACCCTTTCGTGGATTTTTAGGCTTTACTGGACATTCTCTGGCAAAGTGACCTGCCCTTCCACAATATAAACATAATTGAAGTTTTCTCCTTCTTTCTTTTTCCTCTGATGTGAGTGAACCTCTGAGTGTCCCTATTTGCATAGGCTCAGGTTCAGGGAGTTTATTATCTGGGTCTTTCTTCTCGTGTCTAATACAAGTTAACCGTGATTCCAGTTTGTATTTATCTCCCTTTCTTTCTCCTAGTCTATGTTCTAATTTCACAACTCAATCTACAAAGTCCGAATAGTCTTCTGGCAAATCAACAATATGAGCCAGCGCGTCTTTTAACTCGTCTCTCAAACCTTTATAGAAAAGGGAGACACGCTTTTCTTCTGGCCAGTGTGTCTCGGTGAGTAAACGTTTAAAACTAGTGAGATAGGTCAATAAATCCTTGTTACCTTGTATAAGATTTAAAAGCTCATTATCACTTGCCTGCATGAAAGTGTGTTTTGCAAAAAGGCTGGTCATGGTACATTTAAATTGATTCCAATTATGGAGGATGGGATCATCTCTCTCCATGAAAGGAATTGACCAATTGGCTGCTGTGCCACCCAAATAAGACAAGACGAATGCCACTTTCGTAGCATCAGTAGGGAACTGTTGTGGCTTACAAACGAATTGTAATTGACATTGATTGATAAAAACATGGAATTTGTTACTATCTCCATGAAAACATTCAGGTGCTGCTAAGGGCACAGCATTAGGAACATTAACAGTGACCTCAACTGGGGGAGGCAAAGTTGTATGTTTTGATGGCGCCCCTGTCTCTGAGGAGGTTTTAAACAAAGGCGTAAAAGCTGTGTTCCACTGAGATACCCTAAATTTATACCTGCTTAAATCCTGTTTTAAAGAGGTATTCTCCATCTTTAATCTCTCTATTTCCTCTTGAATATGTTGCAAGATGCAAGACACTGATTCAATATGAGCCAAGTCCTCATTTAGGGCCTGCGCCATATCCGTGACGTCAATGCCCTCTATTTCTTCCCCGATATTCATCGTCCACCAGAACTGAATTTTTTTTTTATTTAAGGCTTGTGCTTCTGTCAAAGCCCAGCTCACCTGAGTCCTTGTTCAGTTCTGATGGAGGTTGAAGACAATCCGACCCCACCCTGAAACTGCTTGTTCCAGCACACTAGTTTTTTAAAACAGTGCACTAAGAACAGAAGCTCAAGGGAAGGGGGGAAGTGGATAAAATAAAATAAAGAGACAACAGCGTTCTTGCGTTTTCACTGTTGAAGTGCTGCACAAATCTGCGGCCCTCTCTGACTTCGGTAGAAACTGGTGCCTAATGAAACATAAACAAAGAACAGATAAGTACATCTTATTCCTAATTGGGTTCCTGACTATCCCTTTATTTATTAGAAATTTTCTTCTAAAAGTACCTCTTGGGTCCTGGTCTCTAGTTTCCAGGTTTGGAATGTGTTACTGCTCTGGGATGTGCTTTCTATTACTCTAAAGCTTCTAAAACATTGAACAAATACCGTTATCAGAACTATCAATATCAAACATTCATCTTAATATAACTAAAGCCTAAATTGCCAATAGCAGACTCACTTTTCCCATATTTCCAGAATCTTTTATAAAACAAATACTGTACTTTTACGTCAAAATACAGCATGTAAGTTGTGCAAGTCCTTGATTTACTGTTTGCCTTGCTGTTAATGGTTTCCACGGTTGGAAGGTATCTTGTTTCAAATTGTCTATACACGAATCCAGAAATTGTTGTCAAAGTTCTTTCAGGTAATAAAAGTTTTGCACTTACTTGTTGCTGGCAAGAGATACTGATCAGTCTAACCTTGTCTTCTTTCTCTTTTGCAGGTTGCTTGTAGGAGAGAGGCTGAGGCAAGGAGGAACCGGAAACCGGAAGAAGGAAGAGCCAGCAGCTGCGCCCATTGAAGCCAATGAAAGTCTGTAGAGAGCAGGAGTGCCAGCGCCGAGGGATCTGTCCTCAGGTAAGCGGGAGGTAGACGAGCACAAGCACTGGGCGAGGCTCGAGGGCTGCCTTTTATAGACAGGGCTGGGTGTGGTCCTCACATGCTGCACATGTTCTTGAAAGGTGTGCAGAGCTGGGTGTGGTTTGAAGAGCTGGGTGTGGTCCTCACATGCTGCACATGTTCTTGAAAGGTGTGCAGCGTTTCAGTTATTATGCAAATGAGTTAAATTAACACATGGCCTAGAGAGGAGTGTTTTAAAGAAGCCTTGGTAAAAGCAAGGCCCAATGTGTAAACAAAACAGCATATTAAACAACATACACAGAAGCCTAGGGGGGGGGGGAAGGTGAGATAACAAGAAAGGCTTTCAATAGTAAGTTTAAAAGGGAGCTATTACAGAACCCACTAGTGCAGTGAGAGGGGACATGCTCTTTGCTGTGCACAAACCCTAACAGCTTGGCCCTCTGTAGCAAGTTTGTGAAGGAGAGCAGTTGGTAAAGGGAAGTGTGCAGCTGTGGAGATCAGCAAGCTCCAGGCCGGTGGGCTGTGTGTCAGCACACGAGGCTTGAAACTGCAGCTTTCGCTGCCTAGGGCACTGACCTGAATGTGCCCGTTCTTGGAAGTGCTAAGCAGTGTCAGACCTGGATAACCAGGCCCAACCCTTATTAGCGCTTCCGAGATCCGGCGCATTCTGGCCAGGGTGCCAATAGTGCAGGCGCAAGTCTGCAGCATGTGGAACTCTGTGGAATTCCACTGAGTTTTAAGCCAACTCTGTGGAAATCCGCGGAGTAGAACTCTGTGACCTTAGCCTGGGCTTATTTTTTTCTTGGTGCTGTACAGCATCAAAGCATAAAGGAAAGATTAAAAAAAATATGTATATAAAAAAATAAATGAAATGACAATGCAGTCTTAGGGCAGTATAATTTTTCATGCATGTGAATACTTTAAACATGTATGCATGCCTACAAAATGATGTGACCCTGTGGCCATGTAATCATATTTCTGTTTTTTAAATTTATTAATAGGGTCCGGTAGTGGGAACAAACATGGTTGGCGGTGTGG
Organism: Pleurodeles waltl; assembly: GCF_031143425.1. Taxonomy (NCBI): domain Eukaryota; kingdom Metazoa; phylum Chordata; class Amphibia; order Caudata; family Salamandridae; genus Pleurodeles; species Pleurodeles waltl. The sequence goes on from NC_090439.1 coordinate 857,033,804, forward strand.
AGGGGGAAAGCAGAAACACACTGAAGAGCAGTGGTTAAACAAGAGCAAGGGGGGGCATACAAAGCCACATGAGTGGGAGAGGGGAAATAAGAACAGGTAGGGGCCACAAGGACACTGAGGAGAGAGTGACACGGACATTAAAGCTCACAGGCATGTGTTAGAGTGGGGACAGAAGAAAATGGATGAGAGCGATACTGAGAGGAAGAGAAACACATGAGGGAAACAGCCTGTAAACACATTCAGTCTCATGGAGCACTGCAACGAAAAGAAAAAGTAGTCCAGGAGGTGCTAGCAGTAGACACAAGTACTTGGGCCTTGCTCCAGGGAGTGCCTAACACAAAAAAAGAGGTGAATCTGGCATGCTTTGACCAAAGTGGCTCAAACAAATGAGTGTAGTCAATGGGAAGCAATGGACAGACTCTGAGCCCACAATAACTAGCAGAATCTCTTGCAAGCGGCAGAGCATGCACTTTCTGAGGTGAAACCTAAAAAGTATGAGACTTGACACATTAAAGACTACTCTCAAAGTAAAGAAACAAAAAAGTGCTTCTGTCAGTAGTAAAGTTGCACAATATGCTTATTTAATATGCACTAGAAAACCAGATTTTTATGAGACAATTAATCCAATTACTGATCTTGGAGCAAGTCATTAACACTAAAGTAACACACTGCTACTCTAGATTTTTTTTTTTATGTGAATCGAGCTAAGTGTCAGTATTCTGTCATTAACTAATGTATTATTAAACATTGCTTGACAGAATTCAGTTGATCAATGAATTGTGTTTATTCATTGAATTTAAATATTTATTGTTATACAGCGTTCCAGGGTCTTATTGGAATACATAATGAGGAAACGCGTATGCAACAAATTGCATTTATAACAGAAATACAGCAAAAAACGATTCTCTGATCCATCCCCAGTCTAGAATAACCCTCACAAAAGAGACACCATTGTTCAGAATGAATATATTTTCTAAGTAATTAGTGAGCGAGGACTGTCCAAATGATCCTTAGAACGTAGTCAGCACCTTGATAGTCAAAGCTAAACATAGTAGTGTATAATGGCTTCCACATTCTTCAGTCAAAAGTCTAAATATTAGCACAAATCTGAAGGACTGTTTTTGTAGAGCAACAATTCATACTATAGCCATGAAACGAACAATGACAAGCATACTTAGGCCCTCATTACAACCCTGGCGGTAAATCCTGCTTCCCTCCGTACCGACGGCTGCCAACATACAGTGTCCATGGCGGAAATCCACAACGGGTATTATGATCCACACTGAGAATTCCCCCACTATACAGACAAGTCCGCCACACCAGAGGTCAGTGATAAACTGGCGATAGCAAAACCCACACCGTTACGCCAACAGGAATACGCCCACAGTATCACGACCCACGAATCAACACGGCGGTCTTTCAACCGCGGTAAACCATTGGCGGTACACACTGCTGCACTCAAAATACACACGTACTTACAAAACCACACCACATTGGACAATTCAAAAGACACACATATACACACCACACACAACACTATAAAACACACACCCACATTACCTACAACCCTTTCAATGAAAAATTTGGAAGAAGCATAGAGAGAGAAAAGCAAAGACTGCACCAGCATCCAGAGGCACATAACACCATCACTCACACAACATCCACGCACATCACACCACACACCCCAACACATCACCCCACACATCACATCAACCATCACCTCACACATCACTCACACCACAACATGACACCTCAAAGACACCCCAGGTTTTCTGAGGAGGAGCTCAGGGTCATGGTGGAGGAAATCATCCGGGTAGAGCCACAGCTATTCGGATCACAGGTTCATCAGGCCTCCATTGCAAGGAAGTTGGAGCTATGGCAGAGAATTGTGGACAGGGTCAATGCAGTGGGACAGCATCCAAGAACAAGGGATGACATCAGGAAGAGGTGGAACGACCTACGGGAGAAGGTACATTCCGTGGTATCAAGACACCAGGTAGCAGTGCAGAGGAGTGGCGGTGGACCCCCTCCTCCTCCCCCGCAACTAACAACATGGGAGGAGCAGGTCTTGGCAATCATGCACCCTAAGGGCCTCGCAGTGGTAGCAGGAGGACTGGACTCTGGTAAGGCAAATCTTTAATACTATGGGCCTCATTATGACCCTGGCGGGCGGCGGAGGCCGCCCGCCAGGATCCCGCCCTCCAAATTACCGCGCCGCGGTCAAAAGACCGCGGCGGGTATTACGAGTTTTCCCCTGGGCTGGCGGGCGGTTCCAGTAAAACCGCCCGCCAGCCCAGGGGAAAACGACCTTCCCACGAGGATGCCGGCTCGTAATCGAGCCGGCGGAGTGGGAAGGTGCGACGGGTGCTACTGCACCCGTCGCGTATTTCACTGTCTGCAAGGCAGACAGTGAAATACATTTTGGGGCCCTCTTACGGGGGCCCCTGCCGTGCCCATGCCATTGGCATGGGCACGGCAGGGGCCCCCAGGGGCCCCGCGACCCCCCCTACCGCCATCCTGTTCATGGCGGCTTTCCCGCCATGAACAGGATGGCGGTAGGGGGGGTCAGAATCCTCATGGATGCGGAGCGCGCTCCGCAGCCATGGAGGATTCATATGAGCAGCGGAAAGTCAGCGGGAGACCGCTGACTTTCCGCTTCTGACCGCGGCTGAACCGCCGCGGTCAGAATGCTCATTGGAGCACCGCCAGCCTGTCGGCGGTGCTCCCGTGGTCGGTGGCCCTGGCGGCCACCGGCCGCCAGGGTCAGAATGACCCTCCATATCCCCCCACCCTACCTGCATGCCATCACATACTCCCACCCTCACCCTCACTCCCATGACTCTACCATCTCCCACACACCCCACCATCATGACCCACCACTCCTACAACCAAGCCCTGCATGCAACAACAATGCATGGACATCCATCACAGACATGCATGTACACCCATCACCAAAGCATGTCCGATAGAGAGACTCACCCAGGTCACACAATCACTACTCACACAAGGCGATAGTGCAAGCACAGTAATAGAGGGAAACACACCCATTGCACAAGATGGCACACACAGATAGAATAACAATGCATTTACACCCCAACAGAACCCCTACACAACGTCATCGGACAGGAGGTGCCAGCCTTATCCAGTCCCCCCACAGTGAGGACAGCATCTCTGCACGCCTAGATCAAGTTGACCAGCCAGACCCATCAGGGACCTCTGGACAGTCGGTTCCCCTGCCACAGTCGCAAGCCACCACAGAACCTCCACCCCCAGTAAACACCACCACAGCACCGACCCAGCGGGCCCATGCCACTGTCCCCAGGACACATCAATCAGCAGTGTGTCCACCACTACAGGGACCCCAGGCAACCCCACAAACCCAGAACGATCAGGGACCTGGGGTCTGTGGCAGTGGGCACACGGTTCAGGGGACAGAGGCACAGGACAACAGGGAAGCTGGGACTGCTGTGTGACAGAAGGAGGACAGGCCCAGGGAACCCACTCTCCACGAGGCACTCAGCAACATCCTGGGAGCATACCACCAATCCCAGGAGACCATGGGCCGGATACTGGCCAAGTTGCAGGAGACCCAGCGGCTGCAGGAGGGACAGTACCTGGGGATCAGGGAGGACCTCAAAGACACACTGGTCACCATTGCAGGGGTGCTGGCTGACATGGCCAACACCATGAGGGAGGCAGTGGCACAACAACGTGCCCCTGACACTAGCCACACAGATGAACAGCCCCCCACCTCCGCCGGCGACAGGGGGAAAGACAGGCCCAGGGAACCGACCCTCCACGAGGCACTATCAAACATCATGGGAGCATACCACCATTCCCAGGAGACCATGGGCACGGTGCTGGCCAAGTTTCAGGAGACCCAGTGGACAATACATGGCGATCAGGGAGGACCTCACCAACATATACACCATCCTGGTCACCATAGCAGGGGTGCTGGCTGACATAGGCAAGGCCATGAGGGTGGCAGTGGCACAACAAAGGGCCCCTGACACTAGCCAAATCGAGGAACAGCCCACCACCTCTGCCGGCGCTAGTGGACAGGAGGCCCTGCCACAGGAACAACAGGCCACCAGCACCCCACCCCCTGCAGAAGGAGAACCGCCCCACAAACGGTCCCTGCGAATCAGGCAGAAGACAGAGAACATTGCCAAGACCCCGCCAGGAAATAAGACTCTCCTGATTGTCACCCTTCTGTCCCACTCAGTTACCCTGTCCACCTTGAACTGCCATTACTCCCCTTCCTATGCCCCATTGGACAATGCACCTGTGATACCAAGAGACTGGACTCTACTATGGACCTTCCTCCACCATCACCCCAGCCCCTTGCACATACCCCTATACTCATTAGCCCCTAAATAAACACCCTTTAATCACAAACCAATCTGGAGTCAGTCTGATCTTTCACAAATGTATTATTACAACATCAGCAACAAATAGCAATGTAAATGTTCATTTGGTCATACCAATGTATGACAGTTGTTGGGCAGCAGTACATTTAGCAGAAGGCAGAATGAGGTACCCCGAGCTGAAAAATTGAAATTGAAATTGAGTGTCCATAGACGGAGGTTAAGAGGCTGGCTTATACAATTTCCTACAGTATTCAGAAATGTGACGAGGAGTTACAGTCTCTTACCTGTGTGTCACTGGAAGTACTACATGATGATGTTCGTTCGGTTGTCAATATCTTCTTCCTCTGCCTCCTCTTCCTCACTGTCCACAGGCACCACCGCTGCCACAAGACCATCACCATGCTCATCCTCCTGCAGAAAAGGCACCTGGCGTCGCAATGCCAGGTTGTGCAACATGCAGCATGCCACGATTATCTGGCACACCTTCTTCGGTGAGTAGTATAGGGAGCCACCTGTTAGATGGAGGCACCGGAATCTGGCCTTCAGGAGGCCGAACGACCTCTCAATAATACGCTAAGTTCGCCCATATGCCTCATTGTAGCGGTCCTCTGCCCTTGTTATGGCATTCCTCACTGGGGTCAGTAGCCATGAGAGGTTGGGGTAACCAGAGTCACCTGCAAATGTCGAGGGATAACTGTTAGACACACACTAACCCTTAGGGACTACCCCATACCCAGACACCTAATCATACTGTATGGGGACCTTGGGCTCACCTATTAGCCACACCCAGTGCCTCTGGAGTTGGCCCATCACATAAGGGATACTGCTATTCCTCAAAATGTAGGTGTCATGCACAGAGCCAGGATACTTGGCATTCACATGGGAGATGTACTGGTCCGCCAAACACACTATCTGCACATTCATCGAATGGTAGCTTTTTCTATTTCTGTACACTTGTTCATTTCTGTTGGGGAGACAAATGCCACATGTGTACCATCAATGGCACCAATGATGTTGGGGATATGTCCCAGGGCATAAAAGTCAGCCTTCACTGTGGGCAAATTCTCCACCTGGGGGAACACGATGTAGCTGCGCATGTATGTCAGCAGGGCCGACAACACTCTGGTCAACACGTTAGAAAACATTGGCTGAGACATCCCTGATGCCATGGCCACTGTTGTTTGAAAGGAGCCACTTGCCAGGAAATGGAGCACTGACAGGACCTAAACTAGAGGGGGGATTCCTGTGGGATGGGGCATAGATGACATCAGGTCTGGCTCCAAATGGGCGCACAGGTCTTGGATTGTGGCACGATCAAGTCTGTACGTGATTATGATGTGTCTGTCTTCCATTGTCGACAGGTCCACCAGGGGTCTGTACACCGGAGGATGCTGCCATCCCATCATCTGCCCCAGCGGTTGTGGCCTATGGAGGAGAACGGTGAGCAGAGGGTCATGTACCACATAGGTTGCACAAGTGTGCCTGCAGTAATGTGAGTAAATCCGTGTGTGGTGTAGTTAGTCCGTATATGTGCCAAAATGTGCTGTGACGCAGTTAGGTGCCATGCCATGTGCCCCCTGAAATGACGGCTGCCTGACTTGTGAGGATGGACAAGGGGAAATGAGGTAACTGCCCTAGCGTTGTGCTGCGCCGCGGTAGACGGCCGAAGAGTGCCGCGTAATTCAGCATTGGTTATAATTGGGCCCTATGGGTTCCAGGAGCCAATGGTGATGTATGCCGGCGGTGACGGTACGCACCGCCGCGGACGTGACCGCCATTTTCTATCTGTTCACTCACTTTATACCTGACCTTTAACAGGAGAGGCCCTACAGTGCAAGTGCTGCTGTGACCTCAGTCTGGAAGCGACAATGGCTTGAGTGTCTGGGGAAAATGCCCCTGCCTTCACCGCGGAGGAGATGGACAAAATGGTGGATGGGGTCCTCCCCCAGTGCACACTACTCTACGGTTCTCCAGACAAACAGGTGAGTACACTGTGAGCATGATGTGTGGGTAATACCTGTTTAGAGTGGTGTGGATGGAAGATACATGTTGGGGGGAGCTGAGGGCTGCATGTGAGGATGGTCAGTGTATGTGCGTCATGGCATGGTTGGGAACTGATGGGCAATTAGTCTTACGGTCCGGACGGATGAGTAATGTCCTTTCCTCCTGTACCTTTCCTCTAGGTCAGCGCCAAATGGTATTTGGCGTGCTATCGCCAAGGAAGTGCGGATCCTGGGGGTCTGTCATAGACCAGCACCCACTGCCGCAAGAGATGGAAGGACCTGCGCCGCTGGAGCAAGAAGACGGCGGAGGCCCAGCTGGGGCTGGCCTTCCAACGTGGAAGGGGTGCCCATTGCACCATGACCCCACCGATGTTCCACATCCTGGCTGTGGCCTATTGGGAGTTGGATGGGCGATTGCGGCCATCACAGCAGCCAGAAGTGGGTGAGTACAGTGTCATAAAGCTGACTCTGCGTACTTTACAAAGTGTCTGGGTGGGGGATGTGGGCTGTGGGTTCCCCTAGGCCAGAGCGAACATGGCAAGGTAGGTCCCTTGTTGGGCAGGCTCTGAGGCACTCCAATCCCAATAATGTTAGTGGGCATCTACTACTGGGCAGGATCCTGTGGGTTCCAGGTGTGCAGCAAATGGCGTTAGGCCTTGTACCCCATCGCCTGGTGACTTTCCTACTAACTGGTAGTGCATGGCCTAGTGCATAGGGCTGCTCCTTTTGTGTTGTGTCCGCCAACGGTAGTGGTGTTGCTGGCATTGACCATGTGTGTTCTCTGTCTTTCCCCCCTTTCTTGTTTTGTCACCCTGTCCTTGTGTGCATTAGCATCATCTGGCGGAGGAGCAGAGGCACCGGCGACGGAGGGAGCTGCATCCCGCATGGCCCAGGAGGGTGAATCCACAGAGGGGGAAGGCACCAGTGGGACGGAGGGCGAGGGGAGCTCCACGACGGGGACAGGAGGGGATACCAGCGACTCCTCCTCTGATGGAAGCTCCCTGGCGGACACCTGGAGGTACAGCCGCCATCCCCCCTACCAGCACCGCCCTCCCAGCAGCCCCTCAGCATGTTTCCCGTGCCCGCTCACCCAGGAGGGTGGGCATCTCCTTCCCCACCAGGCACCTCAGGCCCTGCCCCAGTCAGCCCTGCTGCCCTCAGTGAGGAGACTATTGACCTCCTGAGATCCCTCACTGTTAGGCAGTCAACCATTCTGAATGCCATCCAAGGTATGAGAGGCATTTGCAGCAAACAAATGCATACCTGGAGGGCATTCATTCTGGCGTGGCAGCCCAACAGAGAGCATTTCAGGCTCTGGCCTCAGCACTGATGGCAGCCACTGTCCCTGTGTCCAGCCTCCCCCCTCTAACTTCCACTACCCAGACACAATCCCCTCTACCTCAGCCTATCCCAAGCACACCATCAGACCAGCATGCACACACATCAACACACAAAAGTGGCTCAGGAAAACATAAGCACCACACATCCCACAAGCACTCACACAAGCACCATACCCATGCACACATACCAACATCCACTTCCTCCACTGTGTCCCCCTCCTCCACGTCCTCCACCACCCTCCCTGTCTCATCTCCACTCACACCTGCAAGCATTACATCATCAGCCACTGCCTCCATCACCAGCATGCCTATCACTACACACCGCTCACGTGCAACCACCACCCCAATACCATTCACATGTCCCCTGTCCTCTCCCAATGTGTTTGTCAACCCTCCTCCCAAAGTACACAAAAGCAGTCACACACCCACTCAACAGCCATCCACCTCACAACAGCCTCCAGCCATGCACCTTCACCCAAACTCAGCAGACGTACACCTCCTACAACCACTACCTCTTCCTCCACTCCCATCCCCCCTCCATCTTCCCGTCCCAGTGTGTGTAAAAAACTTTTCCTAGCTAACATTAACCTCTTCCCTACACCTCCCCTCCTGTCCTTCCCCTAAGGCCAGGATGTCTAGATCCCAGCCCAGCACCTCAGCCACCAAATCTGCATCCGCTGTGGTCCCTGCTAGGCCAGTATGATCTAACGGAGCACACGTCAGAGCTGCCAGTGTGCCACTGACAGAAAAGAAGGACCACCCTATTCCACCACCTGCAAAGGTCAAAAAGGGGCCGGCTTCCAGCAGGGGACAGTCACACCACCCACCCAGCAAGGCCTCGCCCAAACACCGAGTGGACAGTGCCAAGGTCCCTGCAGCGACTGTCTAGATGGGGAAGGGTCACAATCCAAAGGGCACATCACCTCAGGGCACGGTGTCTCCTGGTGAGGGGCTGGTGACCACCATATCATCAGGGATGGCAGCCACATGCACCACAGTCACCACCACCGCTCTGTCCGCCACCTGCATCGCCACCTGCACCGCCGCTGCCACAACGTCAGGCTGCAGCATCCTCCCCAAGGATCAGCCATCCGAGGCTGCCAGAGACGGTATGGTGTCTCCATCCACCACAACAGTCACTTGTACCACGGCCAGAACTGGCAGCATCTCCGCCGCAGCCACCGCCACCTGCACCACCATCAGCACCGCCACATGCACAGCCGATTCCACTCTGTTGGACATCAGCCCCATCCCCAGTGGGCAGCCATCGGAGTCTGCAGGTGACGTCCTGGACCCTGGACACGCCACTTGAGACACCACCTCCAGCACTGACATGAACAAGCAATTGGCATCCTAAGTCGCCGCAGGATGGAGTGTGGCTCTGCCTCCATGGAGTATCATGCTACCTGTTCCAGGTACATCGCGTGGCTAAGACATCCAGGTGAGAGGATGTCAACTGCCACACCCCTGGTGCAGCATCACTGGGCACAAAGCCCCCTCCAGAACCAGTGGAGAAATGCATCCACTCACCCAGTCCTTGGCAGGATGAAGCACTCTGGGCACAAAGCCCCCTCCAGAACCAGTGGAGAAATGCATCCACTCACCCAGTCCTTGGCAGGATGAAGCACTCTGGGCACAAAGCCTCCTCCAGAACCAGTGGAGAAATGCATCCACTCACCCAGTCCTTGGCAGGATGAAGAATTCTGGGCACAAAGCCCCCTCCAGAGCATGTGGGCAAACCACCCACTTGAGAGACTGCGGCTTTGCACTCCCCAGGACCAAGCGGTGGGCAGTGAACCCACTTGAGAGGCTTGAGAGACTGTGGCTTTGCACTCCCCAGGACCAAGCAGTGGGCATGAAGCTCCCTTGAGGAGCAGTGGCGTCGTACCATAATCTGGCTGAGGTGCCCCCCCTCCCCTTCCCCCTGAGGTGCCTGTTTTTTTTTGACCTGATGCCCCTGCAGCCTTCTCTCCGTTTTGAGGCAGGTGTCATGTGTTGGCTTCGCCAATGCTTTTTGGGACCACTGGTCCACGGACATTTCATGGGACAGTTTACGGACTTGTGTACTTGATGTAAATATTTGTGTATTCTGATTATTTGCTGTTTTCTTGATCTATCTGATTGTTCCAAAATAACACTAGTTAAACTCATTTTTTTTGTCCTTGCGTTCTTCCAGGGGGTGATTGGGTGTATCTGTGATGTTGTTGGATATGTGTGTGTGTATGTTGTTGTGGGTGAGGGTGGGGATGTTGCATGCCGCATGTGTGTGTCACTCTTTTTTTCCCTCCTCCCTTCCCCTGTGTGCTAGGTGCAGTACTCACCGTTGTCATCGCCGCTGCTGCTGCCTTCTTTCCACTTCGTGGTGTAGTAATAAATACAGCAATATGGGTAGGATCTGCAATTCGGGCTCCATGGCGTGCTGGTTCTTCCTTGGGTGTCGAAAGGTGAGTGGTTTCCCTTCTGTGTACTGTTTCCACTGTGCTTTTGATGGCGTTGGTACCACCCCGGAAAAGCTGGCGGATTGGTGCCTTGTAATAGGGTACATTGTCTTCCGCCTGTCTGTTGGCGGATACCGCCGCTGTGTTTGTTGCTACTGCTGTGGCGGTCGGAGTGTTAAAGTGGCTGTCTGTGTTGGCAGTTTCTGCCATGGTCGTGATCCCATTTGTTTTACCACCGGCCTGTTTGCGGTATTACCGCCACTTTAACACCGACCGCCAGGGTTGTAATGAGAGCCTTAGTTCTTCCTCTTATCAGCTCAGAGATGTCCTGCATGATCTTTTTTTTAGCAAGTGCCTATTTGCCTTTGTGCTATGTGCATCCCTGAAGTTAAAATAAAAGGCATCTAAGCTAAATAAAAACATAAGGCCTTGCTGAGCATCTCTCACTTGACATGTCCTTGGGCACATTGCCAACTCTGCATAAAACCTTAAATGACATCCCACAGATGGAATGCTGAAATGCAGAGCGTGTGGTGAGCACAAAACGCTGAAGACTTTCATTCCTAGAATAGAAATAAATACCTGACTTATAAGAGGGGCATAGCTGTGGACATGCCCCCAAGTCATGAGTGTGATCTTCTGACAGTCGTGGCTTTACAGCAACAACTCTACATATGTTGGACTTTAGTTTCAGATGCTCCATCATACAGCTGTAGCTTAGTTTGAGTGTCTGAAAAATCAGGACTGTTTGAAAGTCACACACATGACATTGAGGTCCATAGACTGCAGATGTGTATGCTTTGAATAAGGTAAGAAAACCGAGGAATGTTGAACCTAACTAATAATATCAGAGAAATTTCATCCCATGTGTTATCAATAGTGGAGCTGTTGTGTGTTTCTTGAGCACAGGCCATTTTAACTGCTTCTGTTCCGCGGACGTAATGGTCACGTCCCACGGCACAGTGCTCCTGTGCAGAGGACGTAACCATTATGTCCTGGCACTGGAGCATTGGGGGAGCACTAGAGATCCCCCCTGGGCCTCAATCCCACCCCCCCCAGGGCAGAGACGAAAGGGGAATCGCTTCCCCTTCTACCCCTGCCCCCAGTGACATCTGATGACATTAGCACGCGATTGCATGCTGACCTCATCAGAGGCCGCCCCAATTGCACTGGAAGTTCAGCTTCCAGTGCGATCAGAAGAGAAATAAAAGCATTTCTATTCCCATCGGGGGTGGGGGCAGGCACAGAGGCATGAAAGGAAAGGAAAGTCCTTTCTTTTCCTTTCATGTCTTTCTGAACATTTCTGCGGACCGATCAGAAAGCAATTGGGCTGCAGAAATGCCCACTAGACACCAGGGAGTTTGTTCTGTGTCTGTTTGAATAAACAGTGAAGAGGAGCGACCCGTTTGGGAAGGGTCGGTCCCCTGGGGGGTGATTTTTACTTAGGGCTTTTCTGTCCACCTTACCCCAGAGGCAGATCGGCCTATTTGAATTAGGCCGATCTGCCCCCAAGAGGGGAAGAAAGCACTAGGCACCAGTGATTTTTTTAAACATTTTTTTTACAGATGGGGAGCGACCCCTTAGGCAAGGGTCGCTCCTCTGGGGGGCAATTTTATTTTAGGCCATCTCTGCCCACCTTGGGGGCAGATCAGCCTATTTTACTGAGGCCAATCTGCACCCAAGGGGGGCCAGAAACCACTAGACCCCAGGTATTTTTTTGCACCAATTTCATGCTAGCGGAGAGACCTGTTAAGAAAGGGTCACTCCCCTAGGGGGCAAAGTTATTTTAGGCCATTTTTGCCACCCTTGGGGGCAGATTGACCTATTTTAATTAGGCTGATCTGCCCCCATGGGGGTAGAAACCACTAGGCACCAGGGATTTTTTTCTTATTTCTCACAGATGGGGGGCAACCCCTTAGGCAAGGGTCACTCCCCTGGGGGGCAAATTTATTTTAGGCCATTTCTGCCCCCCTTGGAAGGAGATCGGCCTATTTCTATTAGGCCAATCTGCCCCCAAGGGGGGCAGAAAACTCAGCAGAGACCAGGGAAGAAATTCCTTAAAAAAAGAGGGTGGGGGTATGGCTATACCCCCACCCAAAATAAATGGCGATAAAATTGTTCTGCCCACCGGTGGGCAGATGGGGCAATTACCTCCGATCCACTCCCCCCTGGGGGCAGAAAGCCTACTAGATGCCAGGGAATTAAAAAAAAATTGTGGGGTAGTGGTTGCCACCCATTATGGGCATGGTTATGCCCCAATTGAATAAAGTCTTTCAGCTCTACCCCTGCACACTAAAAGATCTTATCCCAACGGCAAGCAAGAGGACATTTGATTATTTTGGGTTTTTGTTTTACATTTTGGCCATGAGAGCATGTCTAACTCTCAAAATCGTCCAACTTGGAATGGTGAGGGCCACACTTTTTGGACTTTGGGACGCTGCCATGTAGAAAAATTTACTAGACCTAGACACATCTAAAAACTAAACATCTGGGTGAGTCCAGGGTGGTGTTCTTCACATGCACCCCTCACCATTTTCTTACCCACAATGCTCTGTAAATCTCCAACTTTGCTTGAAATCACACATTTCCCACAATTTTTTTGATGGAACCTTCCGGAATCTGCAGGAATCTACAACATTCCTACCACCCAGCATTGTCGCATCAATACCGATAAAAATTCTGCCCCACTAGCAGCTTAAAAACGTTTTTTTTCAAATTGCCCTTTTGAACCCACTTTGGCTCCCCCTCAATAGCAACTTGTTTTTTTGCTCTTCCTTGTCACAGGCACTTGGCCCACCTATACAAGTGAGGTATAATTTTTATCGGGAGAGTGAGGGGAACATTGGGTGGTAGGAAATTTATACCAGTGCAGTGATCCCACACAGAAATGTGGGAAAATTTGATTTTTTTAGCTAAATATGAGATTTTCTGAGGATTCTGGGTAAGAAAACACTGGGGGATCCACACAAGTCACACCTCTCTGTGCTCCCTCGGGTGTCTAGTGCAGGTGCTACCCCAGCAAAAACAGGTAGTTTTGTATTTGAAAATTTAGATGTGTCCACGTACTGTTTTGGAGCATTTCCTGTTGTGGGCACTAGGCCTACCTGCACAAGTGAGGTACCATTTTTATTGGGAGATGTGGAGGAATGCTGGGTGTAGGGAAGTTTTTGGCCCCCCTCAGATTCCAGAACTTTGCAGCACCGAAATATGCTGAAAAAGTGTATTTTTTGCCAATTTTTGAGGTTTGCTAAGGATCCTGGGTAACAGAACCTGAAGGAGCCCCACACTTTACCCCATTCTGGGTTCCCCTAGGAGTCTAGTTTTCAGAAATGTCCAGGTTTGCTAGGTTTTACTAGGTGCTGGATGAGCTAGAGGTGAAAATCCATAGGTAGGCACTTTGCAAAAAACAGGTTTGCTTTCTTTGGGTAAATGTGATGTGTCCATGTTGTGGTTTGTGGCATTTCCTGTCGCTGGCACTAGGCCTGCCCACTGAAGTGAGGTACCATTTTTATTGGGAGACTTGGGGAATTGCTAGGTGGAAACAAATTCCAGAACATTCTATCACCGAAATGTGAGGAAAAAGTTTTTTTTTTTGCCCAATTTTGAGATTTGCAAAGAATTCTGGACAACAGAACCTAGTGAGAGCGCCACAAGTCACCCCATCCTGTGTTCCTCTAGGTGTCTAGTTTTAAAAAATGCACAGGTTTGGTAGGTTTTCATAGATGCCGGTGAGGCAGAGACCAAAATCCACAGCTAGGCACTTTCCAAAGGTTACAGGGAGGTTATAGTTAGGTTCTGAATGTACTCATACAAAACCCGAGAAATTCCGCAGTTATAGTTTGCTGAATTTCTCAGGTTTTGTGTGAGTGAATTCAGAACCTAACTGTAACGTCTCTGTAACCTTTGTTTTTTTAAGTGAATTTCAAGTTTTTTCTTAATTATATTTGCTAACTATAAAGTCCCTGTAACCTTAGTTTTTTTCAGTCAATTTTAATGTTTTTTAACAGAAAGCAATTTTCATTACTATACATTAATCCAACCACCACCGCGCAGAGCCTTAAGCGGCCAACCCCCCAACCCGCATTGCACATGTCTTTGGCCATGCACAGTAGGAGTTGGCCGTATGGCCTGTCTCTCTGGGTGTGAGAATGGGTGTGAGAGGGTGTATCTGGGTGTGAGAGCATTTGTCTGGGTGTGAGAGTAGGTGTGAGAGGGTCTATGTGGGTGTGAGAGTGGGCATGAGAGTGTCTGATTGTGCTCCAATAGATGAAAGATGCATTCACCGCCAAGAAGGATTTCAGATTGTTTTTTAGTATGGAATCATGGAGTAAACACACTTGCTTTGGCTTCGCCAAGTCCAAGAGTTAGGATCATTTGACCTTTCCAGAAGTGGAGCTTTAACTGGGGCACCTACTATGTTTATATTTGTAAGTACTTCTTGTTGAGGTTTAATTTCTGTGAAATGAGCATTATGGCCAGAACAGAAGCTCACATGCTTGTTTATCCACAAGAGTTCACAGTTTGCACAAAATGTCTATCCAACTGTAGTACTTTCTACAGGTTAGTTAGTAAGGTCTATCTCATTGGGTAAATGTCCCATGTGGGGAATGGGGCTCCCCTCCCCTGGCGATTATGGCTCTGGGGGCCCCATCCCTCGAGGCCCACCACAATTCCATGGGAGTGTGTGCACCCCACTCCCCGGCTCGATCATGACTCCAGGGACCCCATCCCCCGGGCGTGGCCTTCAATAAATGGAGCTGGGGGGAGCCACATGGACCCGCAGATGATTTTGGCCCTGGGGACCCCATCCGCTGGGGCCCAGCCTTAATATATTTTTTTGGGAGAAGGACCACGCGGCAGGGAAACAGATGAAACCTCCGCTCCAAGCAAGAGAGAGCTGTTTGACAGCTCTCACTTGCTGAGACCAGAGTGTTTGCTCTGACTTGATGGGAGCTGTCAAAGCTCCCTCCAAGTCAGAGCAAAATGGTAACCACAGCACACAGCAGGAGCTGGCCCTTCGGGGTGGTTGTCTCTTGGACCGTTATTGGCTCCATGAGGGGGGCCCACCTCCAACTTTTAAGTTATACCCGGGAGGTAGTGTTCCCTGGGGCCCACTCGGACCCCCTTCATTATCCTTTTTCAGTCTTTGGGATGTGGCGGTCCCCAGGGCTGTGTGGGTGTGGGGGCTGCATGGCACCCCCTTAATGTGAGATGAATTGCCCGGGGAGGTAACAGTCCTCATGAATGCAATGTGGCCACAAGGCCCCCGCATTAATTGTTAGTTTAGCCCGGTGGGGTGTGGCAGTCTACGGGGCTGCAGAGGGGACTGCGTGCCCCTCTGCATATAATTGAATATAAACCCCGGGAGGTGGTGGTCCATGGTTTATAAATAAGCCCAGGAGGGGGGCCCAGTGTGCCCCCCTCCTTTATTCTTTCTATGCCCCGGGACCTGTCCCACCTGCGGCCTTTATTAAAACAATTATTTTCTGCAGATTTGCAATCCCCGTTACGATTTCGCGGCAAACATTTTAAGAAAAGAACTTTCTTGCCTGGGGGTGTCCAGCACCCGAGCTGAGGGTCAGGATATCCTTACTCTGGCCACTTTTCTTATTTTTTTATCTTTTTTTCTGGGACAACCGAGTCCCAAAATGGCAACCAACACATCCTTGTGGAAGTGTTGGCAGCCAATCAGATCTCAGCATGAGATCGGGAGGGTCAGCATAGCCTTCACATCACTACATATACAAATTTGTTTTTTTATTAATATTTCAAAAACTACTGAATGGATTTACACCAAATAAGTAAAATGTCTGTTTCTGGAAAAAGGACTAGCTTTCTGCCAAATTTGGTGTAATTCTGTCCATCAGTTCGGGCTCTATTCCTGTTCAAAATCCCTGCGGAGATGAAAATGGAGAAAACGCTTTTTGGAACCCCCGCTTGGGTGGGAGCTGACAGCTCCCACCAAGTCAGAGCAAACACTCCTCTTAGATGAATTGAGAGCTGTCAAACTGCTCTCACTTCATGTGAGCAGAGGTTTCCTCTGTTTCCTTGCCCGTGCAGCAGCTCCCTCTCTGTGACAGCAAAGCCGGCTCCTTCCGGAGGTGGGGAGCTGGCTGGGAATGTGGGTGACTTCAGGCTCCCCCACAGTCCCCAAAATTGTGACTGGGTGCCCAGGAATGTCCAGATCTGGGGTGGCATGGTGAGCAAAAGAACGATGGATTAAACCCAGATCTGTGACTGGGGGTGAGTATTTGCATTGTTCAGCACTCCGTCCATCAACCTTTTGTGTTACTAAAGTTGCCCTAAGTGGGAAGGGTATGCCCAGACGTGGGTGCCTTGCTCACTGTGCCACTGGATTCAAGCTAGCCTGCATGATGAAGGGTGACACCCTGAAACCGGTCCCAGGATGCTTGTTTCCGGTCCAGGGAGAACTTGGCTTGGCAGTTCGGGCTGGACTGTTCCTATGAGGAACAGGGTCAAGTCTGATTTGCATATGACTAGGTCCAAACTGGGGTGGCATGGTGAACAAAAGAATGATGGATTAAACCCAGATCTGTGACCGGGGTGAGTGTTTTTATTGTTCAGTATTCCATCCATCATCCTTTTGTGTTACTAAAGTTGCCCTAAGTGGGAAGGGTATGCCCAGGCGTGGGTCCCGTGCTCACTGTGCCACTGGATTCAAGCTAGCCTGGCTGATGAAGGGTGATACCCTGAAACCGATCCCAAGATGCTTGTTTCTGCTCCATGGAGGACTTGGCTTGGAAATTCGGGCTGGACTGTTCCCATGAGGAACAGAGTCAAGACTGATTTGCATATGGCTAGGTCCAAACTGGGGTGGCATGGTGAGCAAAAGAATGATGGATTAAACCCAGATCTGTGACTGGGGGTGAGTGTTTGCTTTGTTCAGCACTCCGTCCATAATCCTTTTGTGTTACTAAAGTTATAGTTAGTACCTAGTTTCTATAGATAAAGATGTTTTAGCTTGCCTATATCTTTGGGGCTGCTTGACGAATCTTCACAAAATTTTCCCAAAAAATTTGATAGTCAGGTGAGCTGCTGTCTGGAATATTTCGGGGTGATCCATCAAGTGGGGGCTGAGATAAAGGGGGTGAAATTTAAAGCGTTTCCAATATTAATTCCAATAGGACAAGTTTAACAGCGATAGTGCAAAAAACACTGGATGGAACTACACTAAATTTGGCAGAAAGGTAGCTCTTGGGCCAGAAAGAGCCCTTTTTGTTTTTTGTTGTAAATCAGTCCAGTAGTTTTTGAGAAATTTACGGAAATCCAAATTTGTATATATAGGGACGCGAAGGATTCGCAACCCCTCCTGATCTCGTGCAGAGATCTGATTTGCGGAAAATACTTCAAACAAGAAAGTGCTGTTAGCCATCTTGGGACTCAGGTTCAGTGGAGTCCCAGAAAGAAATGTGAAAAAAATTAAAAGAGGCCAGGGCAGGGACCCCTTGACACCTTAGTTCTGGTGCCGGGGCCCCAAAGGGACCCCCGCAGTGCTAAAAAGCCTTTAAAAAAAATATTTACCTCAAAATCACATAGGGGTTGCAAATCTATGGAAAAAAAAAATTAAAACACAGGCGCGGGCTTCCACGCTTGTTTTTAAGTAAGCCCCGGGTGGGTCAGGTCGTGGGGGCATGCAGCTCCCCCCACAGCCCCAGAGATCACCACCTCCCCAGTGCTATAGTAAAAATGTAATGGGGTCTTTTTTGGACCCCCTTTAG
Source organism: Pleurodeles waltl (assembly GCF_031143425.1). Classification (NCBI taxonomy): domain Eukaryota; kingdom Metazoa; phylum Chordata; class Amphibia; order Caudata; family Salamandridae; genus Pleurodeles; species Pleurodeles waltl. Next base: position 857,051,694 of record NC_090439.1, read on the forward strand.
CCCCAGGGGCCACCACCTCCCTGGGGCTTTGAATATCATATATGCAGGGACCATTGGCCCCCCACGCCCTGGGGACCAACTACCCCATCTGGGCTTTGAATATATTATATGTGGGGGGCCCACGGCCTCCTGCACCCCAGGGACCACCACCTCCCCGGGGCAAAGAGTATAAATATGTAAAGGGAGGGTTCCTTTTCGGATCCCCATTAACCCTGGAGACCACCACATCCCCGGGGCTATCTTTACGTTGGAGGGGGGTTGTGCGGCCCCCCTCATGGAGCCACTGCTGGCCCTGGGGACAGCCACACCCCAGGGCTAGCTCCTACTATGTCCCGGGGTGCCCACCCCAGACATAGCTGTTTGCTGTGGCTTGGTTGTAGCTGCAACCAAGCCACAGCAAACACTCCACTGTTTGACAGCAGGACCTCTAAAGCGGGCCCGGTTCTCAAACAGTGGAGCTTTCATCTCTGTCCCCTGCATGTCTGCCCGGGACAGAGATGAAATGCTTCAGCAAGCAGGGAGCTGCTGTTAAAGCAGCTCCCTGCTTGCTGAAGCAAAGGGCATTTTCATAAATAATTAAAATAAATAAATAAATTAATTAATAAATGTGTAGAGACCATGGGGGAGCCCTTGAGCACTCCCTTCGCGATCCCAGATAACCCATAAAGGGCTAAAAGAAAAAGAAAAAATAGCTCAGAGTGAAGGTTGCGGCCCTTCACACTGAGCATTCAGGGTTCTAGTCCAGCTTGACTTGCTTCCCTCTTTTTTTTTTTAAAGTACAAATTATTTTACATTTTTAAAAATTACAGATACCGTTTTCTATTTTAATTTGTGCAGAAATATCGCATTCTAAGTATATCACACATCAAAGCTTAAAAAACTCCCTATCTCTCTCCTTCTCACTTTCTCTCTCTCTCTGTCTCTCTTTCAATCAATTTCTCCAACTCACACACCCACTCAGACACTCATGCACCCACTCACAGACCTACTGAGACACTCACGCACCCAGTCACAAACTCACTCAGACCCTCGTGCACCCACTCTGCGCCCCAGTCAGGCTCTCACACACACGCTCACTGAACCATTGACAGCATCATGCACCCACTCACAAGCCCACACACACTGACACACCCACTAAATCACTGATGTACTCACTCTCACACCCAGACAAACATTCTCACAGCCACTCTCACCCCCAGATACACTTCTCACATCTATTCTCACACCCAGAGAGGCTGCAGGCAACTCCCGCCGTGCATGGCCAAAGAACTGTGCACAGCATGGGGTTGGGTGGTTAGGAGGGTTGGCTGCAGGGTCTGGCTGCAGGCCAAGTCTTGCAGGCAAAATCCACTGTACACAGGTGAAGGCCGTACATGGTACCTGGTTGGGTGCTTATAGAGGGTTGGCCCCAGGGCCGTGCACAGCGGTGGTTGGATTAATGTATAGTAATGAAAATTACTATACGTTGAAAAGACAATAGAAATTCATTGAAAAAAACAACAGTTACAGGGACGTGATAGGTAGGCCAACAGTTTTAAAAGTACAAAACCATAGAAATTCAACAGTTATAGTTAATGTTATCTCAAGTACCTATAACTTGTGCCCTAAGGTAACTATAACTTTCGCCCTTGCCATGCACTGCTAATTAACCCGCAATTAATGGCACTCATGACATCTTTGATTACATCATTGATAATATCAATTTAATATTTGCAGTAAAATTTTTGATGAAAAGTTTTTACGTTGCGGGGGCGCAAGAAATAGTTACCTTAGGTCACGAGTTATAGTTATGCTTGAGGGAACTTTAACTAGAATTGGAGAATTTCTATGGTTTTGCACATTTAAAATGGTAGCCTAACTATAAACTCCCTGTAACCTTTGTTTTTTTAAGTTAGTTTCTATGTTTTTTCAATTATATTTCCTAACTATACCATCCCTGCAACCTTTGTTTTTTTCAGCAACTATAGACATAGATATAGACATAGATATGAAAAACCAAAGATTAAAGTTTAGCTATAGTTTGGAAAACTTACTTACAAGTTTATACTACACAAACTTTACAAATTCTAAAGTTATAGCTATAACTTTCATTTACAATTTAACCACATCTTCAAATTATTATAAGTAGTAGACCTCGTTATACACTCTTTTCTGCTCACTAAACAGACAACACCAACTATAACTCACCATATTTCTGCATATTTCTGCTGCACCTTTTAGTTTCTTTTTTCAAAAAGAACCCTGCTTCTCATATCTTTTTTCCACAACTAGCTAACAACTAATGTATTTAAATTTGCACTAGTTATTCTATTGTTTATTCTGCATGGGCCCGATTCACAAAGGTAAATTTAGACCAAAAGTCTGTGGGTAAAGTTACACTTTAGGTCTACGTTTAGACTTTTGGTGTAAGTTTAGACCACAAGTCTAAACTTACACCAAAAGTCTAACTTTACTATGAGTAAAGCTAGACTTTTGGTGTAAGTTTAGACTTTTGGTGTAAGTTTAAACTAAATGTAGAATTTTTGTCTACACTTAGACTTTTTATCTAGGTTTACCTTTGTGAATCGGGCCCCATTACTCTCCCATTCATATGAAAGAGCTATACACTAAGGATTTAAGTGGCTTGTGGGAAAGATGTTTGTGTGATCATGTCCATACAGAGGACCTTGGCCATTAGGCCTCATTCCTCCATGTGGCTATGGAGATCTTTGGTGACTTGTAATATCCTTATCATGTACGGCAGGGGGTACTATATCTTATATGCAAATGTAAGGCTTTCAAATGTCACACATATGCACACTGAATGCAAAAAATGTGACACATGAGGGGACTGAAAACTTGCCATGTTGGCAACTAGCTTCTAGCAAGCTTTTGAAAAATGTAAGTAAATATAACCATATTGCTTTGAACTCAGAAATATGTAATTTGTCTCCTTCTTTCATTTACAATGTGAACTTTTTCTGTAATGCTGTTCTGCTAATATTATGTCAAGTTGCTAATCCAGGAGAGTGTGATTGCACTCCTCCAAATGTCTTGAGTAGTTCATAATTTTTTTTGCATACTCCTAACCTAACCATGTGTCATGGTCACCCACAACAAGTTTGGTTGCTTCCTCCTAAAGCTGAAAGGACTGGAGCATGACATCTTGGGGAGCTGGCATTTGTTTGAACATTTTGTAATGTGAAATTGATGATTACTTGAAACAAGTGCTTCAGACTGTAATGTGGAAACTTCTGGAACTGTATTGGATAAATGGAGATTATAAACTTTTATGAGGAACATTCAAGAATCCCTTCTCCATAAGCTAAAACGGGCCATAGAAACCAATGAGGAACTCTCCAGAAGGTCAACTCTATAAAAGGCAGCCTCACTCAACCATACCCTGTTAGAAAATCCAGCTGTCAAAAGGAAAACAGCATCCTCACATCCTCAGCCAAGGCTTCAGTCAAGAAGCACCCTTGCGTCTACACGTTCATAAAACCAGCATCCACATGCCCTCACATCCTGCAGACAAGCATCCTTGCATACAAAACCAGTAATCTGCATACAGGAAACAACAAACAACTCATACTTACCGTAAAACAAGGTATTTCACTCACCTGTCTTTTTGCATTGATCCGGAGGCCTAGTTGCTTTGCCATGCCGCTCCTTGGCCACATGAAGGCACTCCCCGCATGTGCAGGAACCTGCAAAAATAAAAGGAAAAAGATAAGTGAGAATACTTTTTGAAAATTATAGCACTAGTGCATAAACAGTAATACAAGTAGTAACCAATTGGCGCTGTCAAGAAAGGAGATTTTAAAGTGTTGCCGAAAAGTTTTAAAGGCAAACAGTAAAACAAGATAAAAGACTTAGGCAACAAGCTAACAGTGGTATTTAGATGAACTGGGAGCTTAAATCTGGTTACAGTGATTGCCCAGCTGCACCATCTCATAGCAAAAGGTTTTCAGGAAAAAGGCTCAAAAGATATCATTGCGATAAAGTTTTTGAAAGGAGTAATGATCATCGAATGTCATGATAATGTTTCACAGGTATTAACTTTGCTGTAAAAGAGCAACAATTATATTATGAGTTATTTTGTGAAGAAGGAATCTATGTTTTCTTTATCTTTATGCTAGTGATTTCTTTGTCATGGACACCAGCTGATTCACTGGGCACAATCCAGAGGTCACGATTGAGAAGAAATCCTTCTGAGGAGAGGTCCAGAGTCACATAAGAAATCACAAGGTGTCATACAATTTATTATTTTATCTCATTTCCCCCTCACCCAGTGTTCAGTGTGAGCGGTTGACCTTTGTCCATTCTCTCGGTGCATTGCGAAGGGTGCATTCTAAATAGCTCAAATTTAAATTCAGCATCACTCCTTACAGGCTCACAAGTCTCTACAGTGGGTGGTTTGCCGGCTGTTCAATCCTGTGGAGTGCAAAGCCACAGTCTCACAAGTCTCTACAGTGGGTGGTTTGCCCACTGTTCAATCCTGGGGAGTGCAAAGCCACAGTCTCAAAAGTCTCTACAGTGGGTGGTTTGCCCACTGCTTTACCCTGGGGAGTGCAAAGCCACAGTCTCTCAAGTCATCACAGTTACACCCCCAAACTCCCCCGGAAGAATGCAAAGACAAAAGGAAATGAGTGTAACCATTGTAATCTATTAAAATCCAGTATGCAAAAATATATATACACTATTAATAAATATATACACCAAGAATAGAAGTCTAGGTATTGCTCCATTTAAGTCCTTGGAACACTGGGCCCACACTGCATGGGCGAGGCCCACACAAGGTACCCGAACATGACGGAGAGAACACTGCAGGGGCATCAGATAGAAATAAAACAGGCACCTCAGGGGGAAGGGAAAGGGGGGGCACCTCAGCCGGGTGAGTGCACGACGCCAAATCCACGAGGGGGCCACATGCCCACTGTTCAATCCTGGGGAGTGCAAAGCCACAGTCTCTCAAGTCTCTACAGTGGGTGGTTTGTCCACTGTTCAATCCTGGGGAGTGCAAAGCCACAGTCTCTCAGGTCTCAACAGTGGGTGGGTTGCCCACTATTCAATCCTGGGGAGTGCAAAGCCACAGTCTCTCAAGTCTCTACAGTGGGTGGTTTGCCCACTGTGCAATCCTGGGGAGTGCAAAGCCACAGTCTCTCAAGTCTCTACAGTGGGTGTGTTGCCCACTGCTCAATCCTGGATAGTGCAAAGCCACAGTCTCTCAAGTCTCTACAGTGGGTGGGTTGCCCACTGTTCAATCTTGGGGAGTGCAAAGCCACAGTCTCTCAAGTGGATAACAGTCTCCACTGGTTCTGGAGGGGGCTTTGTGCCCAGAGTGTTTCATCCTGCCAAGGACAGAGGTAGTGGATGCCTGTCTCCACTGGTTCTGGAGGGGGATTTGTGCCCTGAGTGCTTCATCCTGCCAAGGACTGTGTGAGTGGATATAAAGCTCAACTGGTTCTGGATGGGGCTTTGAGCCCAGAGTGCTTCATCCTGCCAATGACAGAGGTAGTGGATGTATATCTCCACTGGTTCTGGAGGGGGCTTTGTGCCCAGAGTGCTTTATCCTGCTCGTGGCGGACTCAGTAACGTCAGTGCTCTTGGCGCTCATGGGCCAGCGGTGCTTGTGGCGTCGGTGTCCATTGTAGCGGTGCTTGTGGTGGCGGTGTCCTTGGCAGCGGTGCTTGTGGCGGCGGTGTCCTTGGCAGCGGTGCTTGTGGCGGCGGTGTCCATTGCAGCGGTGCTTGTGGTGGCGGTGTCCTTGGGAGCAACTCAGCTGCTGGCGGTCCTGTCTGGGCCTGCGGGTTGGTGCTGGCGGTCCTGTCTGGGCCTGCGGTGCCCTGCGGGGCTGGTGCTGGTGGTCCTGTCTGGGCCTGTGGGGCTGGTGCTGGCGGTGCTGTCTGGGCCTGCGGGGCTGCTGCTGGCGGTCCTGTCTGGGCCAGCGGGGCTGGTGCTGGCGGTCGCCTCCTGGGCAGCGGGGCTGATGGCGGTCGCCTCCTAGGCAGCAGGGCTGGTGCTGGTGGTGGCCTCCTGGGCAGCGGGGCTGATGGCAGTGGCCTCCTGGGCAGCGGGGCTGATGGCGGTCGCCTCCTGGGCAGCGGGGCTGATGGCGGTCACCTCCTGGGCAGCGGGGCTGATGGTGGTCTTCTCTGCCATGCCGATCTTCTCAGACTTGCCGGGCTTCTTGTGCCTCTTCCCCACCTTGGAAGGTGTTGCAGCTGACTCCACACTCCCACCTGTACCCCTGGGAGTGGCTTTGGTGGCTGGTGTCTTCCCCCTCTCCTGCCAGGCACTGGCCAACTTTTGATGCTTGACAGGTGGGGGACTGTCCGTGCTGTGGCTCCTTGCCACACTGGCTGCCCTGCTGCCTGGTGCACTCCAGAATCCGGTGACTACTGGCACCACTAATCCCGCCGATGTTGTGGCTGAGGTGCTAGGTTGGGACCTGGAGAGTCAGGCCCTAGGGGACTGACGGGTTGGGGGAGGTGAGGGAAAGAGGTCAAGGGTGGACAGGAAAAGTTTCTTGGGAACACTGGGACGGGTAGCTGGAGGGGGTTGGGGAGTGGAGGAAGAGGTTGTGGTTGTAGGAGGTGTATGTTTGATGACTTTGGGTGAAGGTGCATGTGCTGGAGGCTGTCGTGAGTTGGATGGCTGTTGGGTGGGTGTGTGCCTGCGTTTGTGTACCTTGGGAGGTGGCATCACAGACACACTGGGAGAGGACACAGGGGATGTGTGAATTGTAGTGGGGTGGTGACTGCACGTGAGCAGGGTGTGGTGGTGATGGAAGTAGTGGCTGTAGATGTAGTGCATGCAGGTGTGAGTGGAGACGAGACTGGGAGGGAGGAGGGAGACGAGGAGGAGGGGGACACAGTGGAGGCAGTGGATGTTGCTATGTCTGCATGTGTGTGATGTTTGCATGAGTGCCTGTGGGATATGTGGTGCTTATGTTTGCCTGAGCTTCCTTTGTGTGTTGGGGTGTGTGCATGCTGGTCTGATGGTGTGCTTGGGGTAGGCTGAGGTACAGGGGTGTGGGTCTGGGTAGAGGAAGTTGGAGGGGGGATGCTAGAGACAGGGACAATGGCTGCCATCAGTGCTGAGGCCAGAGTCTGAAAAGCTTGCTGAAGGGCTGCCTGACCAGAATGAATACCCTCCAGGAATGCATTCGTCTGTTGCAACTGCTTCTCTACACCCTGGATGGCATTCAAAATGGTAGACTGCCCAACAGTGAGGGACCTGAGGAGGTCAATGGCCTCCTCACTGAGGGCAGCAGGGGTGACTGGGGCAGGGCCTGAGGTGCCTGGGGCGAAGGTGATGCCCACCCTCCTGGGTGAGCGGGCACGGGGCAAAGGCTGAGGGGCTGCTGGGAGGGCAGTGCTGGAAGGGGGGGTGGTGGCTGTACCTGTAGATGGGGGGGGGCACAGATGGGCCCGCCACCACAAGGGAGCTCCCATCAGAGGACGAGTTCGTATCACTGGTCTCAGCTCCTGTCCCAGACATGGAGCTCATCTTGCACTACGTCCCACTGGTAAAATCCGACTCCTTAGTGTCGCCCTCCAGGGCCATGTGGGATGCAGCTCCCTCCTGCTCCGGTGCCACTGCTCCTCCGCCTGATGATGCTGATGCACACAAGAGCAGGGAGAACACAAAAAGGGGGGGACGACAGAAGAAAGACATGTTGAGTGCATGCATTACCGCTACTGTTGGCAGACACGACAGACACAGAAGCCCCCTGCACTACGCCGTGCACTTGGGGTCCACTATTCAATCCCTGGGACATGGCCTACAAGGCTATGGCCGACATCTGCATACATGGATGTCACAGGAGCCTGACTAGGTGTAGTTGGCACTGTACCCAGGTGGGGTGGGGTGCCACAGGGCCTGCCTGAAAAAGGAGACCTAACTAGCACACTCGCCCTGGCCTAGGGTAACCCACAGCCCACCTCCCCCACCCAGACACCTCCACTGAATCAGCAGAATAAGAGTGTACTCACCCACTTGTTGCTGCTGTAATGCCCTCAAGCGCCCATCCAACTCTGGGTACGCCACCACTAGGATCCTGAACATCAGGGGGGTCATGGTGTGATGGGCACCCCTCCCACGTTGGGAGACCATCCCCAGCTGGACCTCCGCCGTCTTCTTGCTACAGCGGCGAATGTCCTCCCATCTCTTACGGCAGTGGGTGCTCCGTCTGTGATAGACCCCTAGGGTCCGGACGTCCTTGGCGATGGCACGCCAAATATCCTTCTTCTGGTGGGCACTGACCTACAGGAATTGTACAGGGGAAAAAGAGAAGTTATTTCCAACTGCACCGTCACAGTAATTGGCCCGCACCCCTACCCTTGCCATGTGGCACATGTACTCATCGTCATTTCATGCATGCCTCATTCTCACCCACACCCCCTATCTTTCATCCACCCCACTCCACACAGGCATAGCCCATACAGCATGCTCCCAGTGTACTTACCTGTTTGTCTGGAGGACCGTAGAGTAGCGTGTACTGGGGGAGGACCCCATCCACGAGTTTCTCCAACTCCTCCGATGTGAAGGCAGGGGCCATTTCCCCAGACGCACGAGCCATTGTCTCTTCCAGACTCAGGTCACAGCAGCACTTGCAGTGTAGGTCCTCTCCTGTCGAAGATCAGGTATCGAGTGATTGAACAGATAGAAAATGGCAGTCACGTCCGCGGCGGTGCGTACCGTCCCCGCCGGCGTACATCATCATTGGCTCCTGGGACCCATAGGGTCCAATGTTAACCAATGCAGAATTGCACCGTGGTCTTCGACCGCCTACCGCAACGGTGTACAATGCCAGCACAGTTACTTCATATCCCATTGTCCCACTTTACAGGTCAGGCAGCCGCCATTTCAGGGGCCTACATGGCTCTATTTTTACCTGCGTCACACATAACTAGGCCTTGCCTCAACACTCATACATGCTTATTTCGGATTATGAATCATGTTCTGTGTAAGCTGTGTGTACGTACCTCTGAGTTGGTTGACTCTGTGCTCGCTGTTGTCCTTCATAGGCACCGTCCGCTGGGACATGTGAGGAGATAGTGGCATCCTCCGGTGTACAGAACGCTGGTGGACCTGTCGACAATGGAGGAAAGACATGTAATCATCACATACAGGCTAGATCGTGCCACAATCCTGGAACTGTGTGCCCAGTTGGAGCCACACCTGATGTCAGCTATCCGCCATCCCACAGGAATCCCCCCTCAAGTGTAGGTGCTGTCAGGACTCCATTTCTTTGCAAGTGGGTCATTTCAAACAACAGTGGCCGTAGCATCAGGGATGTCCCAGCCTATGTTTTCCAACGTGTTGTCCAGAGTGTTGTCTGCCCTGCTGAAACACATGCAGAGCTACATCGTTTTCCCTCAGGTGGAGGATTTGCCTACAGTGAAAGGTGACTTCTATGCCCTGGGGCATATCCCCAACATCATAGGTGCCATTGATGGGACACATGTGGCCTTGGTCCCCCTCGCAGGAGTGAACAGGTGTACAGAAACCGGAAGAGTTATCATTCGATGAATGTGCAGATGGTGTGTTTGGCCAACCAGTACTTCTCCCATGTGAACGCCAAATTCCCTGGCTCAGTGCATGACACTTACATCCTGCGGAATAGCAACATCCCTTATGTGATGGGGCAACTCCAGAGGCACTGTGTGTGGCTATTAGGTGAGCACCTGGAACCAAATCAGTGGGAATAGTTGTCTGGGTCTGGGGTTATCCCTACAGGTTAGTGTGTGTCTAACAATTGTCCCTCTCCTTTTTCAGGTGACTCTGGTTACCCCAACCTGTCATGGCTACTGACCCCAGTGAGAAATCCCAGGACAAGGGCAGAGGTACGCTACAATGAGGCCCATGGGCGAACTAGGAGGATTATAGAGCGGACCTTCAGCCTCCTGAAGGCCAGGTTCAGGTGCCTCCATATGACAGGTGGTTCCCTATTCTACTCACCAAAGAAGGTGTGCCAGATCATCGTGGCCTGCTGTATGCTTCACAAATTAGCTTTGCGACGACAGGTGCCTTTTCTGCAGGAGGATGGTCCAGATGGAGGTGTTGTGCAGCTGTGGAGCCTGTGGACAGTGAAGACAAGGAAGCAGAAGAAGAGGACATAGACAACAGGAACTCGGTTATCCTGCAATACTTCCAGTGAGACACAGGTAAGAAGACAAACCTGCCTACTACATGTAATGTAACACTACTACCTCTCTACTGTCTGTCCTTTTCACCCAGTGTATGGTCACTGAGTTTTCACTTTCCCTTACGATTTAACAGATGTGGGTCCCACTGTGTGACATCTGCTTTGTTTCCTCATGGACTAGAGCTGTGTGACATAGGTATGTTGACATTACAATTGTAAGAGCATTTTGTCACTGTAATTGCTAATACACTATTTCGAAATCACAGACAGACTCCAGATTGTTTTGTGCCTTAAGGGTGTTTATTTAAGTGCTCAATATTGGAGGTTTCAGTAAAATGGGGAGGGGTGATGGTGGAGGAATGTCCATGGCGGAGTCCAGTCTATCAGTCTCACAGGTGCATTGTCCAAAGGGGCTTAGGAAGTGGAGCTGGGGCAGTTTGAGGATGGACAGGGTGACAGGGTGGGACAAAAGGATGACATTCAGGGCAGTCTCATTTCTTGGTGGGGGTCTTGGCATCGTTCTCTGTCTTTGTCCTGGATCTCAGGGACCGTTTGTGGGGTGGTTCTCCATCTTCAGAGGGTGGGGTGCTGGTGTGGTGGTCCTGTGGCGGTTCCTCCTGTCCACTAGCACCGGCGGAGGTGGTGGGCAGTTCATCGTCCATGCTAGTGTCAGGGGCCCCTTCTTGTGTCACAGTGTCCCTCCTGGTGTTGAGGACTTCTTTCAGCACCCCTACGATGGTGCCCAGGGTGGAATTGATGGATTTTAGTTCCTCCCTGAAGCCCAAATACTGTTCCTCCTGCAGCCGCTGGGTCTCCTGAAACTTGGCCAGTACTGTTGCCATCGTCTCCTGGGAATGATGGTACGCTCCCATGATGTTGGAGAGGGCCTTCGTGGAGAGTGGGTTCCCTGGGCCTGTCCTCCCCCTGTCGCACAGCAGCCCTCCCAGTTCCCCTGTGTTCCTGGGCCTCTGTCCCCTGAACAATGTGCCCACTGCCACCAGGTCCCTGTTGTTGTTGGGGTGGTGGGTTAGCCTGGGTTCCCTGTAGTGGTGGACACACTGCTGATTGATGTATCCTGGGGACAGAGGTATGAGCCCGCTGGGTGGGTGCTGTTCTGGTGTTTCCAGAGGGGGGAAGCTCGATGGTGGTCTGTTACTGTGTGAGGGGAACCGACTGTCCCGAGGTCGCAGATGGGCCGGGTGGTCGTCTTGATCAAGTTGGACAGAGCTGCTGTCATCACTGTGGGCCTCTTCTGTTGGTGGTGTGGACATGTGTGGACCCTCCTGTGCGGTGACGTTGGGTAGGGGTCCTGCAGGGGTGTAAAAGCATGATTATTGCATCTGTGTGTACTATGGTGTGCAATAGGTGGGTGACTGGGTACCCCAGTGCTTGCATTCCTGTGTGGAACCTTGTGTGATGATGGTTTAGGGGGGTGTATGGGTATGTCCCGTGGCCATGCATTGGTGGTGGGTGTCCATGCTTTGGTGTTGCATGCAGGGCTTGGTGTTGGGATGTGTGGTTTGTGATAGTGGGACATGTGTGAGGAGTTGGAGTGATGGGGTGAGGGCGAGGGTGGGGGTATGTGATAGCATGCAGGTAGGGTGGGGGTTGTAATAGTTAAGGTTTGACTTACCAGAGTCCATTCCTCCAGCTACTCCTTCGAGGCCCTCAGGATGCAGAATCGGCAAGACTTGCTCCTCCCATGTTGTTAGTTGTGGGGGAGGAGGTGGGGGTCCGCCGCCAGTCCTCTGTACCGCAAGGTGGTGTCTGGATACCACGGAACGCACCTTCCCCCATAGGTCTTTCCACCTCTTCCTGATGTCATCCCTATTTCTTGGGTGCTGTCCCACTGCGTTGACCCTGTCCACTATTCTGCACCATAGCTCCATCTTCCTATATATGGAGGTGTGCTGCACCTGTGATCCGAATAGCTGTGGCTCTACCCGGATGATTTCCTCCACCATGACCCTGAGCTCCTCCTCAGAGAACCTGGGGTGTCTTTGCCGTGCCATGGAGTGGTGTGGGTGATGTTTGGGGTGGTGTGTGTTATGATATGTGGGGTGATCTTTAGTGGTGTGTTGTGTGGGGTGCGTGGATGTTATGTGGGTGATGGTGTTGTGTGCCTGTGGATGCCTGGTTATAGATTGTGGTGTCGCTCTCTGGCCTTCTATCGCAATTGTGGTCGTAAGGGTTTGTGGGTGATGTGGGTGTGTGTTTTATATTGGATTGGGTGTGTGGGAGTGGTGTGTGTATGTGTATCAGCTATGTGTATTTCGAATTGTCCAATGTGGCTGTGTTTTGTAAATGTGTGTCTATTTTGAGCGCGGTGGTGTGTACCGCCAATGGAATACCGCGGTTGAATGACCGCGTCGTGGATTCGTGGGTCGTGATAGTGTGGGCGTATTTCTGTTGGCGTGACGGTGGAGGTTTTGTTTTCGCCAGTTCACCACTGACCTTTGGTGTGGCAGACTTGTGTGGGTGTCTGAATTTTGGCGGATTCCGAGCTGTGGGTCATAATAGCTGTGGCGGATTTCCGCGGCGGTGTGTTGGCGGTCTTCTGCACGGCGGTAAGCGGCTTTTACCACCAATGTTGTAATGACCCCCCAAATCTTTTTTTCCTCCCATTTGGCAAAGTTCTTAAATGCAAACCCTTTACTAAGAAGACTGCTACTTTGCTTTTGCAGCACATAATCAGCAATTCCAAATATTAGAGAACAGTTGATTCAAATTTGTGACAAAAGCCACAGTGAAGCTCCTTTACAGTACCATTTGGCAGCCTGTGAAATAGTAGATGTCAAAGTACTTTCTGCAAACATGGACACTTATTTTGCATTCGTAGAAAATCCCACTCTTAGATACAATCATTTCTAACTAGCAAGAAACAACATGTCAAACTAGATTAATTCACCTCCTAACACACTAGAGTCAAGCATGCAGTCCCACAAGGATTTCCCCTCTCACAATGCTGTTGAACTTGTAAGTATGACCTCTAGCAGATATGGTTTCCTCTTTCAATCTGAGCTTTCAAATGTATAATGATGACTCTCTGCTACTACTAGGCCTCATGCAAGACATTTCTCATCCCCCAGCCATTGACCTTTGCTTGGTTGCCACTATACATTGGATGAAATATTCTCCTCTGGCTAATCGTGAACAAAACAGAAATTACAACATTTGGTGTAGACAGACCTTCTGAGTGTCATTTCATTTGACCATTGGGATTATAATTGAATAATCCTTCTTGCTTTCCCCTCATACCAAAAAAGTCAGAAGAAAGGAAGATGTTCTTCTTTAAAAAATCTGACACATGGTAGGCTCACCACACATGACCCTCTTCGTTTAAGTGCTCCTTTAATCATATTTACATTACTGCTTATCATATTATCCACCTTCTTCATGGCTAAACTGAAAATATTCTAAAACAAAGTGATAACAATCATCCTTGGTCTTAAAAAACATGCACACCCTTCACCCTTACAGAACAAACTAAAAACCCTTCATTCAACAAATCAAACTAAATTCCCTCAGCATAATTTGGGAAGTACACACATAAGCTTCCTCAAATACACGAGTGATCTGTTTACTCTAAAATCTTAAAAGAAATATGTCCTCCATGAAAGACTTTAAGCTTTCCATGGCTAAATAAGAAGGAAAGGCTCCACAGAGAAACAACTCTCCTCAGCAGGCACTGAAGTATTGAACTCTCTCCTTCCTGCTTGCAAAGATGCTGCATTTCTCAAAATCTTCAATTCCAAGTTGAAAATGCAGTTGCTGAATAATACCACAACAGGCACCTATTAAACCCTCATTCTGTTTACATAGTTTTTTAATAGAACACAGATGTGTAAAACTACTGCCCCAAACAGATTTCCAAAGGCTCAATACCACTCACCATGGGGGCAGTTAACCCTGGAAAGAAACAGGAGCAAAAAGGGGTTAGGTGCTCAACTCGAACTCACAGTGCAACAGAACCTTTTCCAGCGCCTTGGAGATAGAAGATAAAGAAGTGACGAGAGCCTCCGTTCTGCTCAGGTGTAAATCATTACATAGGAGTTAATTTGTAACAACCGAGACACTTACACAGAAGCAGAATGGTACAACACCTTGCCATGAAGTGGTAGCCAACAATTATATCCAAAATGCAAACCATTGCACGAGTAAGAGGGAGGGGTTTAGGGAACGGATGCCAGGGAGTAGAACCTGCAGTATTCCTCCAGATCAGACCATACATTGCCACCAAGATTATCAAGAACAACTTCAGACAGAGTCAAGCTCCACAAAACCTAGGTGGCACACATGCTGAAATAGACAAGCAACAGGGGTTGGCACTCTTGGAGAGACTCTGTGTAGAGGTTGGCAATGTGGGCTGAAGCATAGACCATTGGGAACTTGCAGCATTAAAGTGTGCCCTGGGATCTTGCTGTATTAAGGCCCGAAATCTCGGATGAAATCTCAATGTAGTTTGAAATCCTTGAATATTTGGTGGCCTTCTGGGGCAACGCCTGTCTATAAAAGAAGCTTCACCATTAACCGACCAACAGTTGATGATGTAACTTGGAGGCGGTGGCACTTAGTGACCTTAAAGAACAACAGTTTCTGCAAAGAACCGACAGTACATTTGGAGACTGGAATACTGGAGAGTGGGTTCATGATTTCACAGTTCAAGCAAGATCTTGTTTTGTGGGGTCAAGAATTAGAGGGCGTCTTGGAACTGATAACGCGTCCTTTTATGTTAATTTCTTATACATTAGGACTCGTTTTAGGCCAATGAATCTTTTGACCCAGTTGAGAGACACCGTAGGACGTGATAGCTGATCAATATGCCAATCAATATATCAATAATGTCATCAATATTTATCACAACAATACACTTCACTTTGGTCAAAGACATTAATCAAAATTGACGACGCAACCATGACCTTTCAGCCATGAATAACCACACCTTTAATAGAATTTTATTAATTTTATTCCCTATTGGTTACAATCTACGAGCAAAAGGGTTAATCTCAATACCAAGAAGCATAATAGCATAGTCACGATGTGGCAACTGTGATAAGATTTCATTAACGCGAGGATCACAAATATTAGAACATAACACGGCGTAAACATAGCTCAAGATAGCAAAGTGCTGAACACACGTCAATTCAACATAGCATAATGTCAGTCGTTTGTCTATTTGCGTCAGTTTAAGTGAACCCCTGTCCTAACCACTGATTAGCATTAGCATGTTGGGCTTCATGCAAAACAATTTAGAACACCAATTTGGAAAACATCTGACTATGGTCTCTATCAAAATGAAGCAGTTGGTACCTAGAAAGGAAAAGCAAACAGAAAAATTACAAATTGCATTGTCATAATTACCCTCCAAGGATTAGGTCAGCACTCAAGATTGGTCTTCGTCTTCAGGACATCAGTCAAAACGCCATCAGTCTAAACTCAACTAAAGGGCATAGGGGACACTTCCCTCGTAAGGAGGCGAGGTGTAAAAATGGGCAGTCTATGGGTGAGGATGGTTTTAATAAGTCTCAAAGTCACCAAACAGAGTGACAGAGTTTCTGGATAAAATCAATAGCATTCCCTACCTAGTTCTAATGACCCTTCTGTGACATGGGTTTTTATCCCTTTTTCGTAGTACATTCCCCCAAAATTCTATTGGACATTTACTATACCCCACTATCTTTAACCTATCAAATTTAGCATTAGGTAATCCCAATTGTCACCCCACATTTATTCACGTTTCTTTGATTGGTCTTCGTAATTGACGTCTTCGGAGGTGGCACATCCGGTGTTACTTCACTCTTTGGCACGTCTTTTGGGTCAGCAGATCCATTGTCCATCGGTCTAAGTGACCTTGTACATTACATTAATCTACATTTCTTTCAATTTGTACATAACTCTTAAACCAAGGCACCGAATATGCGCTTGGGAACGGAATCGACATAGATACATTCGTCTTCCAAGTTGAAGAAAAAGAACATTTGCAGGGTCATGGCCCTTTGCGAGTCAGCACACTGGAAAACAGAAAAATGCACTTAATATGAGAGCTGGGCAGCTAAAACCCAAAGCTCACGCTAACTTAAGGCCTATAAAGATTTTCAATATAGATACAGTAACATAAATGTTAATATAAGCTTAGTTAATCATAACATAAACATTTTATTCATCATTATTAGTTTGCGTATACATTGGTGGCCATTTACCATGGTCACAATTCAGGTGCACGTTTAAGCAAAATTGTTATTATTATTGTTTTCTATGTAGCATCATTACACATTGATATAAGCATTTCATTTTAATATAGGTTATGTAAGCTACGCTCTCTCAAACCCATCACAATTCACAGTGGAAACACAAGATTTTTATTTATAGCAATCACAGTAATATTAGAAATCAGAGAGCCTTGGATAAGAGTGTCAGAGAACTAGCAATTGCCTTGTTGAAAGAATAACAGTTGGGGTTTGCAGAAAGACCTTCCATTCAAAGAGGCATTGTTTTGAACCGTTATTCAGGGTGAACTATGAATAACTCTACACTTTAGAACAGAAATCTAAAAACATATATCATTCAGATTTGTAATGGTATACCACCCTGAACTAGAGTAAATAATTGTTAATTCCTTGTACACCTTTCAAACCTTGGAAATGGTATTTGTGTTTGCAGGGTCTCAGCTTTCCCAGGGCTTCCAAATATCGGTTCCCCAACAAGTCAGCCAAGGAGGAGAGTAAGTTGTTCCTCACCCAGATTAGAGATCTTTCTTTTTTCAAAAGGAAAGACAAGTAAGAGAGAACCTTTATCTATTGTTGGTACATCTGCTCTTGCAGCGACTGCTCAGGGCCCATTCCCTAACACCCTCTCCCTCTCACACTTGTAGTGGTATGTCAGTTGGGTACGACTGGTGGCTACTACTCCATGAGAGGGGCAGGGTGTGGTTCCATTCTGCTTCTGTGCAAGTGTACCTGAGAAGAATGGAGGCTCTCATCGTTTCTATGCCTTCTTGGCTTTGGAAAAGGTTCTGATGAAGGTAGCATACTCCAGGGCTGAGAACGTAGCACTTTGAGCTTGATTTGAGCATCTATCATTTCATGCTCCCGTTTCTCTGTGGATTTAACTGCCCCCACGGTGAGTGGCATTTTGCCCTTAGCAATCTAATTGGCAGTCGGTTTATAGCCCCCTAGAATAATCACTGATTACAGAGGAAACACACAGGCTGCTGTGGTAGTTGATCTACCGCTAGTTCAGTTGACTACCCCAGAATCCTACTGCAGGGAAGACCAAACATTTTTGCAATTCCTTATGCTGATTCACTTACATATTTTGCGCCAGCCACTATCTTCTCCTGATGACCAAACATGTGTGGCCTTCTTGATTTGTACCTCTCTATGGATGCAGTACCTTTTGCTATTCCGTTTTTTATAAGAATGACCCAATACTTTATAATTGGAAAACCTCTTGAGCTGAATTCAATCGCTTTTTCATTGAAAGCTGATTAGCCAAACAGTTGATAACAAACTCATGGATATAAACCTAAGGAAAAAAGGGAATGCTAACATATTTGATTCATTTCAATTGCTTTGTAGAAGAATCAGTGGGGCTGGAAGTAAAGAGGCCCTCGTTTTAGCTGCAGATTAAGAGATGATTTCACGAACACAACCTCAGACTTGCACAGCCCCGATAGATCCGGTTTTGCGCTTCGATAATTGTATTTCTGAATTTCCCAAACCCTAAATCAGAACAAAGGCCAGAGGGATTAAGATTGGAAGTGGTGTAAATTGCCTCTTAATGAAGGAAGAAAAGGAGCATCATCGCAAATGGTATTTGTGTTTCCAAGGTCTCTTGCCTAGCACTTCCAAATTCCTTTCCCTCAACATGCAAGCCAAGAAGTAGTGCTTAAGTCATTCTCCACCCAAATTAGAGGGCTCTCTCATTTTTCAAAAGGAACGACAAGAGAGGATCTTTATTCATCTGTTGGTACATCTCTTAAAAAGACAGCAGGTATAAAGGAATTCTGTCTTCTGTAGTATCTAGTCCCTGGAGTCCTTTCCTAGCCCCTCCCCTCTTAGTCACACAGTGGTTCACCTTTTGTTTTGAGACTGGTGGCTATGCTTCAAGACAGAGGCGGGGTATGGTACCATTCTGCTCCTGCATATCTGGTTATTACAGCTACATTGCCTTCTATACTCTCCAAGCTTCTGTATTCTTTCCCCCATTTTCACTCGAAACATCTCTCTTAATCTGATGTTATACCCTTATCTTCCCAGCCTCCGTATGTATATTATTTCGCCTTCTAATGCATAGTCACGAGATGTGTCTAAAATAAATTGCGCAGAATTAAAAAAAAAATGCAAAAATGCATCTCCTGTTTGGCTTCCTGACACTTCAGTAGTTAACCTGCAGATTCCCAACTCCTTTCATCTTCCTCTGAGTTAGGCACACTCATTATTTTATTCAGCTCAGTCTGCTCCACTGAGACTTCAAGGATCTAAGCAATTTGTTGGTCTTCATCATGGGATATGAGGAACTTCGTTCGGATGCCTGCAAAAACGGCTTCAGTTCTCACCAAGGGTGTGAAAGCAAGATGTTGATCTTAACCCCTTCGCTGCCAGGCCTTTTCCCCCTCCTGTGCCGAGCCTTTTTTTGGCTATTTGGAGCAGTTCGCGCTTAGGCCCTCATAACTTTTTGTTCACATAAGCTACCCACGCCAAATTTGCGTCCTTTTTTTCCAACATCCTAGGGATTCTAGAGGTACCCAGACTTTGTGGGTTCCCCAGAAGGAGGCCAAGAAATTAGCCAAAAAACAGTGAAAATTTCGTTTTTTTCAAAAAAAATTGGAAAAATGGGCTGCAAAAGAAGGCTTGTGGTTTTTCCCCTGAAAAGGGCATCAACAAAGGGTTTGCGGTGATAAAATCACCAGCTTCCCAGCTTTCAGGAACAGGCAGACTTGAATCAGAAAACCCAATTTTTCAACACAATTGTGGCATTTTACAGGGACATACCCCATTTTTACGATTTTTTGTGCTTTCAGCCTCCTTCCAGTCAGTGACAGAAATGGGCATGAAACCAACGCTGGATCCCAGAAACCGCAACATTTTTGAAAAGTAGACAAAAATCTGAATTCAGCAAGGGGTAATTTGTGTAGATCCTACAAGGGTTTCCTACAGAAAATAACAACTGAAAAAGAAAAATATTGAAATTGAGGTGAAAAAAACATCAATTTTTCTCTATGTTTTACTCTGTAACTTTTTCCAGCAATGTCAGATTTTCGAAAGCAATATACCGTTACGTCTGCTGGACTCTTCTGGTTGCGGGGATATATAGGGCTTATAGGTTCATCAAGAACTCTAGGTACCCAGAGCCAATAAATGACCTGCACCCTGCAGTGGGTTTTCAATCTATGCCGGGTATACAGCAATTCATTAGCTGAAATATAAAGAGTAAAAAATAGCTATCAAGAAAACCTTTGTATTTCCAAAATGGGCACAAGATAAGGTGTTGAGAAGCAGTGGTTATTTGCACATCTCTGAATTCCGGGGTGCCCATACTAGCATGTGAATTACAGGGCATTTCTCAAATAGACGTCTTTTTTACACACTGTCTTACATTTAAAAGGAAAAAATGTAGAGAAAGACAAGGGGCAATAACACTTGTTTTGCTATTCTATGTTCCTCCAAGTCTCCCGATAAAAATGATACCTCACTTGTGTGGGTAGGCCTAGCGCCCGCGACAGGATATGCCCCAAAACACAACGTGGACACATCACAGAAAACAGAGGTGTTTTTAGCAAAGTGACTACCTGTAGATTTTGGCCTGTAGCTCAGCCGCCACCTAGGGAAACCTACCAAACCTGTGCATTTCTGAAAACTAGAGACCTAGGGGAATCCAAGATGGGGTGGCTTGTGTGGCTCGGACCAGGTTCTGTTACCCAGAATCCTTTGCAAACCTCAAAATTTGGCTAAAAAAACACATGTTCCTCACATTTCTGTGGCAGAAAGTTCTGGAATCTGAGAGGAGCCACAAATTTCCTTCCACGCAGCGTTCCTCCACGTCTCCCGATAAAAATGATACCTCACTTGTGTGGGTAGGCCTAGCGCCCGTGACAGGAAATGCCCCAAAGCGCAACGTGGACACAGCCAAATTGGTGAAGGAAAACAGAGGTGTTTTTTGCAAAGTGCCTACCTGTAGATTTTGGCCTGTAGCTCAGCCGCCACATAGGGAAACCTACCAAACCTGTGCATTTCTGAAAACTAGAGACCTAGGGGAATCCAAGATGGGGTGACTTGTGTGGCTCGGACCAGGTTCTGTTACCCAGAATCCTTTGCAAACCTCAAAATGTGGCTAAAAAAACACATGTTCCTCACATTTCTGTGGCAGAAAGTTCTGGAATCTGAGAGGAGCCACGAATTTCCTTCCACCCAGCGTTCCCCCACGTCTCCCGATAAAAATGATACCTCACTTGTGTGGGTAGGCCTAGCGCCCGTGACAGGAAACGCCCCAAAGCGCAACGGGGACACAGCCAAATTTGTGAAGGAAAACCGAGGTGTTTTTTGCAAAGTGCCTACCTGCAGATTTTGGCCTGTAGCTCAGCCGCCACCTAGGGAAACCTACCAAACCTGTGCATTTCTGAAAACTAGAGACCTAGGGGAATCCAAGATGGGCTGACTTGTGTGGCTCGGACCAGGTTCTGTTACCCAAAATCCTTTGCAAACCTCAAAATTTGGCTAAAAAAACACATGTTCCTCACATTTCTGTGGCAGAAAGTTCTGGAATCTGAGAGGAGCCACGAATTTCCTTCCACCCAGCGTTCCCCCACGTCTCCCGATAAAAATGATACCTCACTTGTGTGGGTAGGCCTAGCGCCCGTGACAGGAAACGCCCCAAAGCGCAACGGGGACACAGTCAAATTTGTGAAGGAAAACCGAGGTGTTTTTTGCAAAGTGCCTACCTGCAGATTTTGGCCTGTAGCTCAGCCGCCACCTAGGGAAACCTACCAAACCTGTGCATTTCTGAAAACTAGAGACCTAGGGGAATCCAAGATGGGGTGACTTGTGTGGCTCGGACCAGGTTCTGTTACCCAAAATCCTTTGCAAACCTCAAAATTTGGCTAAAAAAACACATGTTCCTCACATTTCTGTGGCAGAAAGTTCTGGAATCTGAGAGGAGCCACGAATTTCCTTCCACCCAGCGTTCCCCCACGTCTCCCGATAAAAATTATACCTCACTTGTGTGGGTAGGCCTAGCGCCCGTGACAGGAAACGCCCCAAAGCGCAACGTGGACACAGCCAAATTGGTGAAGGAAAACAGAGGTGTTTTTTGCAAAGTGCCTACCTGTAGATTTTGGCCTGTAGCTCAGCCGCCACATAGGGAAACCTACCAAACCTGTGCATTTCTGAAAACTAGAGACCTAGGGGAATCCAAGATGGGGTGACTTGTGTGGCTCGGACCAGGTTCTGTTACCCAGAATCCTTTGCAAACCTCAAAATTTGGCTAAAAAAACACATGTTCCTCACATTTCTGTGGCAGAAAGTTCT
Source organism: Pleurodeles waltl (assembly GCF_031143425.1). Classification (NCBI taxonomy): domain Eukaryota; kingdom Metazoa; phylum Chordata; class Amphibia; order Caudata; family Salamandridae; genus Pleurodeles; species Pleurodeles waltl. Next base: position 857,073,351 of record NC_090439.1, read on the forward strand.
GGAATCTGAGAGGAGCCACGAATTTCCTTCCACCCAGCGTTCCCCCACGTCTCCCGATAAAAATGATACCTCACTTGTGTGGGTAGGCCTAGCGCCCGTGACAGGAAATGCCCCAAAGCGCAACGTGGACACATCACAGAAAACAGATCTGTTTTTAGCAAAGTGCCTACCTGCAGATTTTGGCCTGTAGCTCAGCCGCCACCTAGGGAAACCTACCAAACCTGTGCATTTCTGAAAACTAGAGACCTAGGGGAATCCAAGATGGGGTGACTTGTGTGGCTCGGACCAGGTTCTGTTACCCAGAATCCTTTGCAAACCTCAAAATTTGGCTAAAAAAACACATGTTCCTCACATTTCTGTGGCAGAAAGTTCAGGAATCTGAGAGAAGCCACAAATTTCCTTCCACCCAGCGTTCCCCCACGTCTCCCGATAAAAATGATACCTCACTTGTGTGGGTAGGCCTAGCGCCCGTGACAGGAAATGCCCCAAAGCGCAACGTGGACACATCACAGAAAACAGACCTGTTTTTAGCAAAGTGCCTACCTGCAGATTTTGGCCTGTAGCTCAGCCGCCACCTAGGGAAACCTACCAAACCTGTGCATTTCTGAAAACTAGAGACCTAGGGGAATCCAAGATGGGGTGACTTGTGTGGCTCGGACCAGGTTCTGTTACCCAGAATCCTTTGCAAACCTCAAAATTTGGCTAAAAAAACACATTTTCCTCACATTTCTGTGGCAGAAAGTTCTGGAATCTGAGAGGAGCCACAAATTTCCTTCCACCCAGCGTTCCCCCACGTCTCCCGATAAAAATGATACCTCACTTGTGTGGGTAGGCCTAGCGCCCGTGACAGGAAATGCCACAAAGCGCAACGTGGACACAGCCAAATTGGTTGAAGGAAAACAGAGGTGTTTTTTGCAAAGTGCCTGCCTGTAGATTTTGGCCTGTAGCTCAGCCGCCACATAGGGAAACCTACCAAACCTGTGCATTTCTGAAAACTAGAGACCTAGGGGAATCCAAGATGGGGTGACTTGTGTGGCTCGGACCAGGTTCTGTTACCCAGAATCCTTTGCAAACCTCAAAATTTGGCTAAAAAAACACATGTTCCTCACATTTCTGTGGCAGAAAGTTCTGGAATCTGAGAGGAGCCACAAATTTCCTTCCACCCAGCGTTCCCCCACGTCTCCCGATAAAAATGATACCTCACTTGTGTGGGTAGGCCTAGCGCCCGTGACAGGAAATGCCCCAAAGCGCAACGTGGACACAGCCAAATTGGTGAAGGAAAACAGAGGTGTTTTTTGCAAAGTGCCTACCTGTAGATTTTGGCCTGTAGCTCAGCCGCCACATAGGGAAACCTACCAAACCTGTGCATTTCTGAAAACTAGAGACCTAGGGGAATCCAAGATGGGGTGACTTGTGTGGCTCGGACCAGGTTCTGTTACCCAGAATCCTTTGCAAACCTCAAAATGTGGCTAAAAAAACACATGTTCCTCACATTTCTGTGGCAGAAAGTTCTGGAATCTGAGAGGAGCCACGAATTTCCTTCCACCCAGCGTTCCCCCACGTCTCCCGATAAAAATGATACCTCACTTGTGTGGGTAGGCCTAGCGCCTGTGACAGGAAACGCCCCAAAGCGCAACGGGGACACAGCCAAATTGGTGGAGGAAAACAGAGGTGTTTTTTGCAAAGTGCCTACCTGTAGATTTTGGCCTGTAGCTCAGCCGCCACATAGGGAAACCTACCAAACCTGTGCATTTCTGAAAACTAGAGACCTAGGGGAATCCAAGATGGGGTGACTTGTGTGGCTCGGACCAGGTTCTGTTACCCAGAATCCTTTGCAAACCTCAAAATTTGGCTAAAAAAACACATGTTCCTCACATTTCTGTGGCAGAAAGTTCTGGAATCTGAGAGGAGCCACGAATTTCCTTCTACCCAGCGTTCCCCCACGTCTCCCGATAAAAATGATACCTCACTTGTGTGGGTAGGCCTAGCGCCCGTGACAGGAAATGCCCCAAAGCGCAACATGGACACATCACAGAAAACAGACCTGTTTTTAGCAAAGTGCCTACCTGCAGATTTTGGCCTGTAGCTCAGCCGCCACCAAGGGAAACCTACCAAACCTGTGCATTTCTGAAAACTAGAGACCTAGGGGAATCCAAGATGGGGTGACTTGTGTGGCTCGGACCAGGTTCTGTTACCCAGAATCCTTTGCAAACCTCAAAATTTGGCTAAAAAAACACATGTTCCTCACATTTCTGTGGCAGAAAGTTCTGGAATCTGAGAGGAGCCACAAATTTCCATCCACCCAGCGTTCCCCCACGTCTCCCGATAAAAATGATACCTCACTTGTGTGGGTAGGTCTAGCGCCCGTGACAGGAAATGCCCCAAAGCGCTACGTGGACACATCACAGAAAACAGACCTGTTTTTAGCAAAGTGCCTACCTGTAGATTTTGGCCTGTAGCTCAGCCGCCACCTAAGGAAACCTACCAAACCTGTGCATTTCTGAAAACTAGAGACCTAGGGGAATCCAAGATGGGGTGACTTGTGTGGCTCGGACCAGGTTCTGTTACCCAGAATCCTTTGCAAACCTCAAAATTTGGCTAAAAAAACACATGTTCCTCACATTTCTGTGGCAGAAAGTTCTGGAATCAGAGAGGAGCCACGAATTTCCTTCCACCCAGCGTTCCCCCACGTCTCCCGATAAAAATGATACCTCACTTGTGTGGGTAGGCCTAGCGCCCGTGACAGGAAACGCCCCAAAGCGCAACGTGGACACAGCCAAATTGGTGGAGGAAAACAGAGGTGTTTTTTGCAAAGTGCCTACCTGTAGATTTTGGCCTGTAGCTCAGCCGCCACCTAGGGAAACCTACCAAACCTGTGCATTTCTGAAAACTAGAGACCTAGGGGAATCCAAGATGGGGTGACTTGTGTGGCTCGGACCAGGTTCTGTTACCCAGAATCCTTTGCAAACCTCAAAATTTGGCTAAAAAAACACATGTTCCTCACATTTCTGTGGCAGAAAGTTCTGGAATCTGAGAGGAGCCACAAATTTCCTTCCACGCAGCGTTCCCCCACGTCTCCCGATAAAAATGATACCTCACTTGTGTGGGTAGGCCTAGCGCCCGTGACAGGAAATGCCCCAAAGCGCAACGTGGACACAGCCAAATTGGTGAAGGAAAACAGAGGTGTTTTTTGCAAAGTGCCTACCTGTAGATTTTGGCCTGTAGCTCAGCCGCCACATAGGGAAACCTACCAAACCTGTGCATTTCTGAAAACTAGAGACCTAGGGGAATCCAAGATGGGGTGACTTGTGTGGCTCGGACCAGGTTCTGTTACCCAGAATCCTTTGCAAACCTCAAAATGTGGCTAAAAAAACACATGTTCCTCACATTTCTGTGGCAGAAAGTTCTGGAATCTGAGAGGAGCCACGAATTTCCTTCCACCCAGCGTTCCCCCACGTCTCCCGATAAAAATGATACCTCACTTGTGTGGGTAGGCCTAGCGCCCGTGACAGGAAACGCCCCAAAGCGCAACGGGGACACAGCCAAATTGGTGGAGGAAAACAGAGGTGTTTTTTGCAAAGTGCCTACCTGTAGATTTTGGCCTGTAGCTCAGCCGCCACATAGGGAAACCTACCAAACCTGTGCATTTCTGAAAACTAGAGACCTAGGGGAATCCAAGATGGGGTGACTTGTGTGGCTCAGACCAGGTTCTGTTACCCAGAATCCTTTGCAAACCTCAAAATTTGGCTAAAAAAACACATGTTCCTCACATTTCTGTGGCAGAAAGTTCTGGAATCTGAGAGGAGCCACAAATTTCCTTCCACCCAGCGTTCCCCCACGTCTCCCGATAAAAATGATACCTCACTTGTGTGGGTAGGCCTAGCGCCCGTGACAGGAAATGCCCCAAAGCGCAACGTGGACACATCACAGAAAACAGATCTGTTTTTAGCAAAGTGCCTACCTGCAGATTTTGGCCTGTAGCTCAGCCGCCACCTAGGGAAACCTACCAAACCTGTGCATTTCTGAAAACTAGAGACCTAGGGGAATCCAAGATGGGGTGACTTGTGTGGCTCGGACCAGGTTCTGTTACCCAGAATCCTTTGCAAACCTCAAAATCTGGCTAAAAAAACACATGTTCCTCACATTTCTGTGGCAGAAAGTTCTGGAATCTGAGAGAAGCCACAAATTATCTTCCACCCAGCGTTCCCCCACGTCTCCCGATAAAAATGATACCTCACTTGTGTGGGTAGGCCTAGCGCCCGTGACAGGAAATGCCCCAAAGCGCAACGTGGACACATCACAGAAAGCAGACCTGTTTTTAGCAAAGTGCCTACCTGCAGGTTTTGGCCTGTAGCTCAGCCGCCACCTAGGGAAACCTACCAAACCTGTGCATTTCTGAAAACTAGAGACCTAGGGGAATCCAAGATGGGGTGACTTGTGTGGCTCGGACCAGGTTCTGTTACCCAGAATCCTTTGCAAACCTCAAAATTTGGCTAAAAAAACACATGTTCCTCACATTTCTGTGGCAGAAAGTTCTGGAATCTGAGAGGAGCCACAAATTTCCTTCCACCCAGCGTTCCCCCACGTCTCCCGATAAAAATGATACCTCACTTGTGTGGGTAGGCCTAGCGCCCGTGACAGGAAATGCCACAAAGCGCAACGTGGACACAGCCAAATTGGTTGAATGAAAACAGAGGTGTTTTTTGCAAAGTGCCTGCCTGTAGATTTTGGCCTGTAGCTCAGCCGCCACATAGGGAAACCTACCAAACCTGTGCATTTCTGAAAACTAGAGACCTAGGGGAATCCAAGATGGGGTGACTTGTGTGGCTCGGACCAGGTTCTGTTACCCAGAATCCTTTGCAAACCTCAAAATTTGGCTAAAAAAACACATGTTCCTCACATTTCTGTGGCAGAAAGTTCTGGAATCTGAGAGGAGCCACAAATTTCCTTCCACCCAGCGTTCCCCCACGTCTCCCGATAAAAATGATACCTCACTTGTGTGGGTAGGCCTAGCGCCCGTGACAGGAAATGCCCCAAAGCGCAACGTGGACACAGCCAAATTGGTGTAGGAAAACAGAGGTGTTTTTTGCAAAGTGCCTACCTGTAGATTTTGGCCTGTAGCTCAGCCGTCACATAGGGAAACCTACCAAACCTGTGCATTTCTGAAAACTAGAGACCTAGGGGAATCCAAGATGGGGTGACTTGTGTGGCTCGGACCAGGTTCTGTTACCCAGAATCCTTTGCAAACCTCAAAATGTGGCTAAAAAAACACATGTTCCTCACATTTCTGTGGAAGAAAGTTCTGGAATCTGAGAGGAGCCACGAATTTCCTTCCACCCAGCGTTCCCCCACGTCTCCCGATAAAAATGATACCTCACTTGTGTGGGTAGGCCTAGCGCCTGTGACAGGAAACGCCCCAAAGCGCAACGGGGACACAGCCAAATTGGTGGAGGAAAACAGAGGTGTTTTTTGCAAAGTGCCTACCTGTAGATTTTGGCCTGTAGCTCAGCCGCCACATAGGGAAACCTACCAAACCTGTGCATTTCTGAAAACTAGAGACCTAGGGGAATCCAAGATGGGGTGACTTGTGTGGCTCGGACCAGGTTCTGTTACCCAGAATCCTTTGCAAACCTCAAAATTTGGCTAAAAAAACACATGTTCCTCACATTTCTGTGGCAGAAAGTTCTGGAATCTGAGAGGAGCCACGAATTTCCTTCTACCCAGCGTTTCCCCACGTCTCCCGATAAAAATGATACCTCACTTGTGTGGGTAGGCCTAGCGCCCGTGACAGGAAATGCCCCAAAGCGCAACATGGACACATCACAGAAAACAGACCTGTTTTTAGCAAAGTGCCTACCTGCAGATTTTGGCCTGTAGCTCAGCCGCCACCAAGGGAAACCTACCAAACCTGTGCATTTCTGAAAACTAGAGACCTAGGGGAATCCAAGATGGGGTGACTTGTGTGGCTCAGACCAGGTTCTGTTACCCAGAATCCTTTGCAAACCTCAAAATTTGGCTAAAAAAACACATGTTCCTCACATTTCTGTGGCAGAAAGTTCTGGAATCTGAGAGGAGCCACGAATTTCCTTCTACCCAGCGTTCCCCCACGTCTCCCGATAAAAATGATACCTCACTTGTGTGGGTAGGTCTAGCGCCCGTGACAGGAAATGCCCCAAAGCGCAACGTGGACACATCACAGAAAACAGACCTGTTTTTAGCAAAGTGCCTACCTGCAGATTTTGGCCTGTAGCTCAGCCGCCACCTAAGGAAACCTACCAAACCTGTGCATTTCTGAAAACTAGAGACCTAGGGGAATCCAAGATGGGGTGACTTGTGTGGCTCAGACCAGGTTCTGTTACCCAGAATCCTTTGCAAACCTCAAAATTTGGCTAAAAAAACACATGTTCCTCACATTTCTGTGGCAGAAAGTTCTGGAATCTGAGAGGAGCCACGAATTTCCTTCTACCCAGCGTTCCCCCACGTCTCCCGATAAAAATGATACCTCACTTGTGTGGGTAGGCCTAGCGCCCGTGACAGGAAATGCCCCAAAGCGCAACATGGACACATCACAGAAAACAGACCTGTTTTTAGCAAAGTGCCTACCTGCAGATTTTGGCCTGTAGCTCAGCCGCCACCAAGGGAAACCTACCAAACCTGTGCATTTCTGAAAACTAGAGACCTAGGGGAATCCAAGATGGGGTGACTTGTGTGGCTCGGACCAGGTTCTGTTACCCAGAATCCTTTGCAAACCTCAAAATTTGGCTAAAAAAACACATGTTCCTCACATTTCTGTGGCAGAAAGTTCTGGAATCAGAGAGGAGCCACGAATTTCCTTCCACCCAGCGTTCCCCCACGTCTCCCGATAAAAATGATACCTCACTTGTGTGGGTAGGCCTAGCGCCCGTGACAGGAAACGCCCCAAAGCGCAACGTGGACACAGACAAATTGGTGGAGGAAAACAGAGGTGTTTTTTGCAAAGTGCCTACCTGTAGATTTTGGCCTGTAGCTCAGCCGCCACATAGGGAAACCTACCAAACCTGTGCGTTTCTGAAAACTAGAGACCTAGGGGAATCCAAGATGGGGTGACTTGTGTGGCTCGGACCAGGTTCTGTTACCCAGAATCCTTTGCAAACCTCAAAATTTGGCTAAAAAAACACATGTTCCTCACATTTCTGTGGCAGAAAGTTCTGGAATCTGAGAGGAGCCACGAATTTCCTTCCACCCAGCGTTCCCCCACGTCTCCCGATAAAAATGATACCTCACTTGTGTGGGTAGGCCTAGCGCCCGTGACAGGAAATGCCCCAAAGCGCAACGTGGACACATCACAGAAAACAGACCTGTTTTTAGCAAAGTGCCTACCTGCAGATTTTGGCCTGTAGCTCAGCCGCCACCTAGGGAAACCTACCAAACCTGTGCATTTCTGAAAACTAGAGACCTAGGGGAATCCAAGATGGGGTGACTTGTGTGGCTCGGACCAGGTTCTGTTACCCAGAATCCTTTGCAAACCTCAAAATTTGGCAAAAAAACACATGTTCCTCACATTTCTGTGGCAGAAAGTTCTGGAATCTGAGAGGAGCCACAAATTTCCTTCCACCCAGCGTTCCCCCACGTCTCCCGATAAAAATGATACCTCACTTGTGTGGGTAGGCCTAGCGCCCGTGACAGGAAATGCCACAAAGCACAACGTGGACACAGCCAAATTGGTTGAAGGAAAACAGAGGTGTTTTTTGCAAAGTGCCTGCCTGTAGATTTTGGCCTGTAGCTCAGCCGCCACATAGGGAAACCTACCAAACCTGTGCATTTCTGAAAACTAGAGACATAGGGGAATCCAAGATGGGGTGACTTGTGTGGCTCGGACCAGGTTCTGTTACCCAGAATCCTTTGCAAACCTCAAAATTTGGCTAAAAAAACACATGTTCCTCACATTTCTGTGGCAGAAAGTTCTGGAATCTGAGAGGAGCCACGAATTTCCTTCCACCCAGCGTTCCCCCACGTCTCCCGATAAAAATGATACCTCACTTGTGTGGGTAGGACTAGCGCCCGTGACAGGAAATGCCCCAAAGCGCAACGTGGACACATCACAGAAAACAGACCTGTTTTTAGCAAAGTGCCTACCTGCAGATTTTGGCCTGTAGCTCAGCCGCCACCTAGGGAAACCTACCAAACCTGTGCATTTCTGAAAACTAGAGACCTAGGGGAATCCAAGATGGGGTGACTTGTGTGGCTCGGACCAGGTTCTGTTACCCAGAATCCTTTGCAAACCTCAATATTTGGCTAAAAAAACACATGTTCCTCACATTTCTGTGGCAGAAAGTTCTGGAATCTGAGAGGAGCCACAAATTTCCTTCCACCCAGCGTTCCCCCACGTCTCCCGATAAAAATGATACCTCACTTGTGTGGGTAGGCCTAGCGCCCGTGACAGGAAATGCCCCAAAGCGCAACGTGGACACATCACAGAAAACAGATCTGTTTTTAGCAAAGTGCCTACCTGCAGATTTTGGCCTGTAGCTCAGCCGCCACCTAGGGAAACCTACCAAACCTGTGCATTTCTGAAAACTAGAGACCTAGGGGAATCCAAGATGGGGTGACTTGTGTGGCTCGGACCAGGTTCTGTTACCCAGAATCCTTTGCAAACCTCAAAATTTGGCTAAAAAAATACATGTTCCTCACATTTCTGTGGCAGAAAGTTCTGGAATCTGAGAGGAGCCACAAATTTCCTTCCACCCAGCGTTCCCCCACGTCTCCCGATAAAAATGATACCTCACTTGTGTGGGTAGGCCTAGCGCCCATGACAGGAAATGCCACAAAGCGCAACGTGGACACAGCCAAATTGGTTGAAGGAAAACAGAGGTGTTTTTTGCAAAGTGCCTGCCTGTAGATTTTGGCCTGTAGCTCAGCCGCCACATAGGGAAACCTACCAAACCTGTGCATTTCTGAAAACTAGAGACCTATGGGAATCCAAGATGGGGTGACTTGTGTGGCTCGGACCAGGTTCTGTTACCCAGAATCCTTTGCAAACCTCAAAATTTGGCTAAAAAAACACATGTTCCTCACATTTCTGTGGCAGAAAGTTCTGGAATCTGAGAGGAGCCACAAATTTCCTTCCACCCAGCGTTCCCCCACGTCTCCCGATAAAAATGATACCTCACTTGTGTGGGTAGGCCTAGCGCCCGTGACAGGAAATGCCCCAAAGCGCAACGTGGACACAGCCAAATTGGTGAAGGAAAACAGAGGTGTTTTTTGCAAAGTGCCTACCTGTAGATTTTGGCCTGTAGCTCAGCCGCCACATAGGGAAACCTACCAAACCTGTGCATTTCTGAAAACTAGAGACCTAGGGGAATCCAAGATGGGGTGACTTGTGTGGCTCGGACCAGGTTCTGTTACCCAGAATCCTTTGCAAACCTCAAAATGTGGCTAAAAAAACACATGTTCCTCACATTTCTGTGGCAGAAAGTTCTGGAATCTGAGAGGAGCCACGAATTTCCTTCCACCCAGCGTTCCCCCACGTCTCCCGATAAAAATGATACCTCACTTGTGTGGGTAGGCCTAGCGCCTGTGACAGGAAACGCCCCAAAGCGCAACGGGGACACAGCCAAATTGGTGGAGGAAAACAGAGGTGTTTTTTGCAAAGTGCCTACCTGTAGATTTTGGCCTGTAGCTCAGCCGCCACATTTCGAAACCTACCAAACCTGTGCATTTCTGAAAACTAGAGACCTAGGGGAATCCAAGATGGGGTGACTTGTGTGGCTCGGACCAGGTTCTGTTACCCAGAATCCTTTGCAAACCTCAAAATTTGGCTAAAAAAACACATGTTCCTCACATTTCTGTGGCAGAAAGTTCTGGAATCTGAGAGGAGCCACGAATTTCCTTCCACCCAGCGTTCCCCCACGTCTCCCGATAAAAATGATACCTCACTTGTGTGGGTAGGCCTAGCGGCCGTGACAGGAAATGCCCCAAAGCGCAACGTGGACACATCACAGAAAACAGACCTGTTTTTAGCAAAGTGCCTACCTGCAGATTTTGGCCTGTAGCTCAGCCACCACCTAGGGAAACCTACCAAACCTGTGCATTTCTGAAAACTAGAGACCTAGGGGAATCCAAGATGGGGTGACTTGTGTGGCTCGGACCAGGTTCTGTTACCCAGAATCCTTTGCAAACCTCAAAATTTGGCTAAATAAACACATGTTCCTCACATTTCTGTGGCAGAAAGTTCTGGAATCTGAGAGGAGGTACAAATTTCCTTCCACCCAGCGTTCCCCCACGTCTCCCGATAAAAATTATACCTCACTTGTTTGGGTAGCCCTAGCGCCCGTGACAGGAAATGCCCCAAAGCGCAACGTGGACACATCACAGAAAACAGACCTGTTTTTAGCAAAGTGCCTACCTGCAGATTTTGGCCTGTAGCTCAGCCGCCACCTAGGGAAACCTACCAAACCTGTGCATTTCTGAAAACTAGAGACCTAGGGAAATCCAAGATGGGGTGACTTGTGTGGCTCGGACCAGGTTCTGTTACCCAGAATCCTTTGCAAACCTCAAAATGTGGCTAAAAAAACACATGTTCCTCACATTTCTGTGGCAGAAAGTTCTGGAATCAGAGAGGAGCCACGAATTTCCTTCCACACAGCGTTCCCCCACGTCTCCCGATAAAAATGATACCTCACTTGTGTGGGTAGGCCTAGCGCCCGTGACAGGAAACGCCCCAAAGCGCAACGTGGACACAGCCAAATTGGTGGAGGAAAACAGAGGTGTTTTTTACAAAGTGCCTACCTGTAGATTTTGGCCTGTAGCTCAGCCGCCACATAGGGAAACCTACCAAACCTGTGCATTTCTGAAAACTAGAGACCTAGGGGAATCCAAGATGGGGTGACTTGTGTGGCTCGGACCAGGTTCTGTTACCCAGAATCCTTTGCAAACCTCAAAATTTGGCTAAAAAAACACATGTTCCTCACATTTCTGTGGCAGAAAGTTCTGGAATCTGAGAGGAGCCACGAATTTCCTTCCACCCAGCGTTCCCCCACGTCTCCCGATAAAAATGATACCTCACTTGTGTGGGTAGGCCTAGCGCCCGTGACAGGAAATGCCCCAAAGCGCAACGTGGACACATCACAGAAAACAGACCTGTTTTTAGCAAAGTGCCTACCTGCAGATTTTGGCCTGTAGCTCAGCCGCCACCTAGGGAAACCTACCAAACCTGTGCATGTCTGAAAACTAGAGACCTAGGGGAATCCAAGATGGGGTGATTTGTGTGGCTCGGACCAGGTTCTGTTACCCAGAATCCTTTGCAAACCTCAAAATTTGGCTAAAAAAACCCATGTTCCTCACATTTCTGTGGCAGAAAGTTCTGGAATCTGAGAGGAGCCTCAAATTTCCTTCCACCCAGCGTTCCCCCACGTCTCCCGATAAAAATGATACCTCACTTGTGTGGGTAGGCCTAGCGCCCGTGACAGGAAATGCCCCCAAAGCGCAACGTGGACACTTCACAGAAAACAGACCTGTTTTTAGCAAAGTGCCTACCTGCAGATTTTGGCCTGTAACTCAGCCACCACCTAGGGAAACCTACCAAACCTGTGCATTTCTGAAAACTAGAGACCTAGGGGAATCCAAGATGGGGTGACTTGTGTGGCTCGGACCAGGTTCTGTTACCCAGAATCCTTTGCAAACCTCAAAATTTGGCTAAAAAAACACATGTTCCTCAAATTTCTGTGGCAGAAAGTTCTGGAATCTGAGAGGAGCCACAAATTTCCTTCCACCCAGCGTTCCCCCACGTCTCCCGATAACAATGATACCTCACTTGTGTGGGTAGGCCTAGCGCCCGTGACAGGAAATACCCCAAAGCGCAACGTGGACACAGCCAAATTGGTGAAGGAAAACAGAGGTGTTTTTTGCAAAGTGCCTACCTGTAGATTTTGGCCTGTAGCTCAGCCGCCACATAGGGAAACCTACCAAACCTGTGCATTTCTGAAAACTAGAGACCTAGGGGAATCCAAGATGGGGTGACTTATGTGGCTCGGACCAGGTTCTGTTACCCAGAATCCTTTGCAAACCTCAAAATGTGGCTAAAAAAACACATGTTCCTCACATTTCTGTGGCAGAAAGTTCTGGAATCTGAGAGGAGCCACGAATTTCCTTCCACCCAGCGTTCCCCCACGTCTCCCGATAAAAATGATACCTCACTTGTGTGGGTAGGACTAGCGCCCGTGACAGGAAATGCCCCAAAGTGCAACGTGGACACATCACAGAAAACAGACCTGTTTTTAGCAAAGTGCCTACCTGCAGATTTTGGCTTATAGCTCAGCCGCCACCTAGGGAAACCTACCAAACCTGTGTATTTCTGAAAACTAGAGACCTAGGGGAATCCAAGATGGGGTGACTTGTGTGGCTCGGACCAGGTTCTGTTACCCAGAATCCTTTGCAAACCTCAAAATTTGGCTAAAAAAACACATGTTCCTCACATTTCTGTGGCAGAAAGTTCTGGAATCTGAGAGGAGCCACGAATTTCCTTCTACCCAGCGTTCCCCCACGTCTCCCGATAAAAATGATACCTCACTTGTGTGGGTAGGCCTAGCGCCCGTGACAGGAAATGCCACAAAGCGCAACGTGGACACAGCCAAATTGGTTGAAGGAAAACAGAGGTGTTTTTTGCAAAGTGCCTGCCTGTAGATTTTGGCCTGTAGCTCAGCCGCCACATAGGGAAACCTACCAAACCTGTGCATTTCTGAAAACTAGAGACCTAGGGGAATCCAAGATGGGGTGACTTGTGTGGCTCGGACCAGGTTCTGTTACCCAGAATCCTTTGCAAACCTCAAAATTTGGCTAAAAAAACACATGTTCCTCACATTTCTGTGGCAGAAAGTTCTGGAATCTGAGAGGAGCCACGAATTTCCTTCCACCCAGCGTTCCCCCACGTCTCCCGATAAAAATGATACCTCACTTGTGTGGGTAGGCCTAGCGCCCGTGACAGGAAATGCCCCAAAGCGCAACGTGGACACATCACAGAAAACAGACCTGTTTTTAGCAAAGTGCCTTTCTGCAGATTTTGGCCTGTAGCTCAGCCGCCACCTAGGGAAACCTACCAAACCTGTGCATTTCTGAAAACTAGAGACCTAGGGGAATCCAAGATGGGGTGACTTGTGTGGCTCGGACCAGGTTCTGTTACCCAGAATCCTTTGCAAACCTCAATATTTGGCTAAAAAAACACATGTTCCTCACATTTCTGTGGCAGAAAGTTCTGGAATCTGAGAGGAGCCACAAATTTCCTTCCACCCAGCGTTCCCCCACGTCTCCCGATAAAAATGATACCTCACTTGTGTGGGTAGGCCTAGCGCCCGTGACAGGAAATGCCCCAAAGCGCAACGTGGACACATCACAGAAAACAGATCTGTTTTTAGCAAAGTGCCTACCTGCAGATTTTGGCCTGTAGCTCAGCCGCCACCTAGGGAAAACTACCAAACCTGTGCATTTCTGAAAACTAGAGACCTAGGGGAATCCAAGATGGGGTGACTTGTGTGGCTCGGACCAGGTTCTGTTACCCAGAATCCTTTGCAAACCTCAAAATTTGGCTAAAAAAACACATGTTCCTCACATTTCTGTGGCAGAAAGTTCTGGAATCTGAGAGGAGCCACAAATTTCCTTCCACCCAGCGTTCCCCCACGTCTCCCGATAAAAATGATACCTCACTTGTGTGGGTAGGCCTAGCGCCCATGACAGGAAATGCCACAAAGCGCAACGTGGACACAGCCAAATTGGTTGAAGGAAAACAGAGGTGTTTTTTGCAAAGTGCCTGCCTGTAGATTTTGGCCTGTAGCTCAGCCGCCACATAGGGAAACCTACCAAACCTGTGCATTTCTGAAAACTAGAGACCTAGGGGAATCCAAGATGGGGTGACTTGTGTGGCTCGGACCAGGTTCTGTTACCCAGAATCCTTTGCAAACCTCAAAATTTGGCTAAAAAAACACATGTTCCTCACATTTCTGTGGCAGAAAGTTCTGGAATCTGAGAGGAGCCACAAATTTCCTTCCACCCAGCGTTCCCCCACGTCTCCCGATAAAAATGATACCTCACTTGTGTGGGTAGGCCTAGCGCCCGTGACAGGAAATGCCCCAAAGCGCAACGTGGACACAGCCAAATTGGTGAAGGAAAACAGAGGTGTTTTTTGCAAAGTGCCTACCTGTAGATTTTGGCCTGTAGCTCAGCCGCCACATAGGGAAACCTACCAAACCTGTGCATTTCTGAAAACTAGAGACCTAGGGGAATCCAAGATGGGGTGACTTGTGTGGCTCGGACCAGGTTCTGTTACCCAGAATCCTTTGCAAACCTCAAAATGTGGCTAAAAAAACACATGTTCCTCACATTTCTGTGGCAGAAAGTTCTGGAATCTGAGAGGAGCCACGAATTTCCTTCCACCCAGCGTTCCCCCACGTCTCCCGATAAAAATGATACCTCACTTGTGTGGGTAGGCCTAGCGCCTGTGACAGGAAACGCCCCAAAGCGCAACGGGGACACAGCCAAATTGGTGGAGGAAAACAGAGGTGTTTTTTGCAAAGTGCCTACCTGTAGATTTTGGCCTGTAGCTCAGCCGCCACATAGGGAAACCTACCAAACCTGTGCATTTCTGAAAACTAGAGACCTAGGGGAATCCAAGATGGGGTGACTTGTGTGGCTCGGACCAGGTTCTGTTACCCAGAATCCTTTGCAAACCTCAAAATTTGGCTAAAAAAACACATGTTCCTCACATTTCTGTGGCAGAAAGTTCTGGAATCTGAGAGGAGCCACGAATTTCCTTCCACCCAGCGTTCCCCCACGTCTCCCGATAAAAATGATACCTCACTTGTGTGGGTAGGCCTAGCGCCCGTGACAGGAAATGCCCCAAAGCGCAACGTGGACACATCACAGAAAACAGACCTGTTTTTAGCAAAGTGCCTACCTGCAGATTTTGGCCTGTAGCTCAGCCGCCACCTAGGGAAACCTACCAAACCTGTGCATTTCTGAAAACTAGAGACCTAGGGGAATCCAAGATGGGGTGACTTGTGTGGCTCGGACCAGGTTCTGTTACCCAGAATCCTTTGCAAACCTCAAAAATTGGCTAAATAAACACATGTTCCTCACATTTCTGTGGCAGAAAGTTCTGGAATCTGAGAGGAGCCACAAATTTCCTTCCACCCAGCGTTCCCCCACGTCTCCTGATAAAAATGATACCTCACTTGTGTGGGTAGCCCTAGCGCCCGTGACAGGAAATGCCCCAAAGCGCAACGTGGACACATCACAGAAAACAGACCTGTTTTTAGCAAAGTGCCTACCTGCAGATTTTGGCCTGTAGCTCAGCCGCCACCTAGGGAAACCTACCAAACCTGTGCATTTCTGAAAACTAGAGACCTAGGGAAATCCAAGATGGGGTGACTTGTGTGGCTCGGACCAGGTTCTGTTACCCAGAATCCTTTGCAAACCTCAAAATGTGGCTAAAAAAACACATGTTCCTCACATTTCTGTGGCAGAAAGTTCTGGAATCAGAGAGGAGCCACGAATTTCCTTCCACACAGCGTTCCCCCACGTCTCCCGATAAAAATGATACCTCACTTGTGTGGGTAGGCCTAGCGCCCGTGACAGGAAACGCCCCAAAGCGCAACGTGGACACAGCCAAATTGGTGGAGGAAAACAGAGGTGTTTTTTGCAAAGTGCCTACCTGTAGATTTTGGCCTGTAGCTCAGCCGCCACATAGGGAAACCTACCAAACCTGTGCATTTCTGAAAACTAGAGACCTAGGGGAATCCAAGATGGGGTGACTTGTGTGGCTCGGACCAGGTTCTGTTACCCAGAATCCTTTGCAAACCTCAAAATGTGGCTAAAAAAACACATGTTCCTCACATTTCTGTGGCAGAAAGTTCTGGAATCTGAGAGGAGCCACGAATTTCCTTCCACCCAGCGTTCCCCCACGTCTCCCGATAAAAATGATACCTCACTTGTGTGGGTAGGCCTAGCGCCTGTGACAGGAAACGCCCCAAAGCGCAACGGGGACACAGCCAAATTGGTGGAGGAAAACAGAGGTGTTTTTTGCAAAGTGCCTACCTGTAGATTTTGGCCTGTAGCTCAGCCGCCACATAGGGAAACCTACCAAACCTGTGCATTTCTGAAAACTAGAGACCTAGGGGAATCCAAGATGGGGTGACTTGTGTGGCTCGGACCAGGTTCTGTTACCCAGAATCCTTTGCAAACCTCAAAATTTGGCTAAAAAAACACATGTTCCTCACATTTCTGTGGCAGAAAGTTCTGGAATCTGAGAGGAGCCACGAATTTCCTTCCACCCAGCGTTCCCCCACGTCTCCCGATAAAAATGATACCTCACTTGTGTGGGTAGGCCTAGCGCCCGTGACAGGAAATGCCCCAAAGCGCAACGTGGACACATCACAGAAAACAGACCTGTTTTTAGCAAAGTGCCTACCTGCAGATTTTGGCCTGTAGCTCAGCCGCCACCTAGGGAAACCTACCAAACCTGTGCATTTCTGAAAACTAGAGACCTAGGGGAATCCAAGATGGGGTGACTTGTGTGGCTCGGACCAGGTTCTGTTACCCAGAATCCTTTGCAAACCTCAAAAATTGGCTAAATAAACACATGTTCCTCACATTTCTGTGGCAAAAAGTTCTGGAATCTGAGAGGAGCCACAAATTTCCTTCCACCCAGCGTTCCCCCACGTCTCCCGATAAAAATGATACCTCACTTGTGTGGGTAGCCCTAGCGCCCGTGACAGGAAATGCCCCAAAGCGCAACGTGGACACATCACAGAAAACAGACCTGTTTTTAGCAAAGTGCCTACCTGCAGATTTTGGCCTGTAGCTCAGCCGCCACCTAGGGAAACCTACCAAACCTGTGCATTTCTGAAAACTAGAGACCTAGGGAAATCCAAGATGGGGTGACTTGTGTGGCTCGGACCAGGTTCTGTTACCCAGAATCCTTTGCAAACCTCAAAATGTGGCTAAAAAAACACATGTTCCTCACATTTCTGTGGCAGAAAGTTCTGGAATCAGAGAGGAGCCACGAATTTCCTTCCACACAGCGTTCCCCCACGTCTCCCGATAAAAATGATACCTCACTTGTGTGGGTAGGCCTAGCGCCCGTGACAGGAAACGCCCCAAAGCGCAACGTGGACACAGCCAAATTGGTGGAGGAAAACAGAGGTGTTTTTTGCAAAGTGCCTACCTGTAGATTTTGGCCTGTAGCTCAGCCGCCACATAGGGAAACCTACCAAACCTGTGCATTTCTGAAAACTAGAGACCTAGGGGAATCCAAGATGGGGTGACTTGTGTGGCTCGGACCAGGTTCTGTTACCCAGAATCCTTTGCAAACCTCAAAATTTGGCTAAACAAACACATGTTCCTCACATTTCTGTGGCAGAAAGTTCTGGAATCTGAGAGGAGCCACGAATTTCCTTCCACCCAGCGTTCCCCCACGTCTCCCGATAAAAATGATACCTCACTTGTGTGGGTAGGCCTAGCGCCCGTGACAGGAAATGCCCCAAAGCGCAACGTGGACACATCACAGAAAACAGACCTGTTTTTAGCAAAGTGCCTACCTGCAGATTTTGGCCTGTAGCTCAGCCGCCACCTAGGGAAACCTACCAAACCTGTGCATGTCTGAAAACTAGAGACCTAGGGGAATCCAAGATGGGGTGACTTGTGTGGCTCGGACCAGGTTCTGTTACCCAGAATCCTTTGCAAACCTCAAAATTTGGCTAAAAAAACACATGTTCCTCACATTTCTGTGGCAGAAAGTTCTGGAATCTGAGAGGAGCCACAAATTTCCTTCCACCCAGCGTTCCCCCACGTCTCCCGATAAAAATGATACCTCACTTGTGTGGGTAGGCCTAGAGCCCGTGACAGGAAATGCCCCCAAAGCGCAACGTGGACACATCACAGAAAACAGACCTGTTTTTAGCAAAGTGCCTACCTGCAGATTTTGGCCTGTAACTCAGCCACCACCTAGGGAAACCTACCAAACCTGTGCATTTCTGAAAACTAGAGACCTAGGGGAATCCAAGATGGGGTGACTTGTGTGGCTCGGACCAGGTTCTGTTACCCAGAATCCTTTGCAAACCTCAAAATTTGGCTAAAAAAACACATGTTCCTCACATTTCTGTGGCAGAAAGTTCTGGAATCTGAGAGGAGCCACAAATTTCCTTCCACCCAGCGTTCCCCCACGTCTCCCGATAACAATGATACCTCACTTGTGTGGGTAGGCCTAGCGCCCGTGACAGGAAATACCCCAAAGCGCAACGTGGACACAGCCAAATTGGTGAAGGAAAACAGAGGTGTTTTTTGCAAAGTGCCTACCTGTAGATTTTGGCCTGTAGCTCAGCCGCCACATAGGGAAACCTACCAAACCTGTGCATTTCTGAAAACTAGAGACCTAGGGGAATCCAAGATGGGGTGACTTATGTGGCTCGGACCAGGTTCTGTTACCCAGAATCCTTTGCAAACCTCAAAATGTGGCTAAAAAAACACATGTTCCTCACATTTCTGTGGCAGAAAGTTCTGGAATCTGAGAGGAGCCACGAATTTCCTTCCACCCAGCGTTCCCCCACGTCTCCCGATAAAAATGATACCTCACTTGTGTGGGTAGGACTAGCGCCCGTGACAGGAAATGCCCCAAAGTGCAACGTGGACACATCACAGAAAACAGACCTGTTTTTAGCAAAGTGCCTACCTGCAGATTTTGGCTTATAGCTCAGCCGCCACCTAGGGAAACCTACCAAACCTGTGTATTTCTGAAAACTAGAGACCTAGGGGAATCCAAGATGGGGTGACTTGTGTGGCTCGGACCAGGTTCTGTTACCCAGAATCCTTTGCAAACCTCAAAATTTGGCTAAAAAAACACATGTTCCTCACATTTCTGTGGCAGAAAGTTCTGGAATCTGAGAGGAGCCACGAATTTCCTTCTACCCAGCGTTCCCCCACGTCTCCCGATAAAAATGATACCTCACTTGTGTGGGTAGGCCTAGCGCCCGTGACAGGAAATGCCACAAAGCGCAACGTGGACACAGCCAAATTGGTTGAAGGAAAACAGAGGTGTTTTTTGCAAAGTGCCTGCCTGTAGATTTTGGCCTGTAGCTCAGCCGCCATATAGGGAAACCTACCAAACCTGTGCATTTCTGAAAACTAGAGACCTAGGGGAATCCAAGATGGGGTGACTTGTGTGGCTCGGACCAGGTTCTGTTACCCAGAATCCTTTGCAAACCTCAAAATTTGGCTAAAAAAACACATGTTCCTCACATTTCTGTGGCAGAAAGTTCTGGAATCTGAGAGGAGCCACGAATTTCCTTCCACCCAGCGTTCCCCCACGTCTCCCGATAAAAATGATACCTCACTTGTGTGGGTAGGCCTAGCGCCCGTGACAGGAAATGCCCCAAAGCGCAACGTGGACACATCACAGAAAACAGACCTGTTTTTAGCAAAGTGCCTACCTGCAGATTTTGGCCTGTAGCTCTGCCGCCACCTAGGGAAACCTACCAAACCTGTGCATTTCTGAAAACTAGAGACCTAGGGGAATCCAAGATGGGGTGACTTGTGTGGCTCGGACCAGGTTCTGTTACCCAGAATCCTTTGCAAACCTCAAAATGTGGCTAAAAAAACACATGTTCCTCACATTTCTGTGGCAGAAAGTTCTGGAATCTGAGAGGAGCCACGAATTTCCTTCCACCCAGCGTTCCCCCACGTCTCCCGATAAAAATGATACCTCACTTGTGTGGGTAGGCCTAGCGCCCGTGACAGGAAACGCCCCAAAGCGCAACGTGGACACAGCCAAATTGGTGGAGGAAAACAGAGGTGTTTTTTGCAAAGTGCCTACCTTTAGATTTTGGCCTGTAGCTCAGCCGCCACATAGGGAAACCTACCAAACCTGTGCATTTCTGAAAACTAGAGACCTAGGGGAATCCAAGATGGGGTGACTTGTGTGGCTCGGACCAGGTTCTGCTACCCAGAATCCTTTGCAAACCTCAAAATTTGGCTAAAAAAACACATGTTCCTCACATTTCTGTGGCAGAAAGTTCTGGAATCTGAGAGGAGCCACGAATTTCCTTCCACCCAGCGTTCCCCCACGTCTCCCGATAAAAATGATACCTCACTTGTGTGGGTAGGCCTAGCGCCCGTGACAGGAAATGCCCCAAAGCGCAACGTGGACACATCACAGAAAACAGACCTGTTTTTAGCAAAGTGCCTACCTGCAGATTTTGGCCTGTAGCTCAGCCGCCACTGAGGGAAACCTACCAAACCTGTGCATTTCTGAAAACTAGAGACCTAGGGGAATCCAAGATGGGGTGACTTGTGTGGCTCGGACCAGGTTCTGTTACCCAGAATCCTTTGCAAACCTCAAAATTTGGCTAAAAAAACACATGTTCCTCACATTTCTGTGGCAGAAAGTTCTGGAATCTGAGAGGACCCACGAATTTCCTTCCACCCAGCGTTCCCCCACGTCTCCCGATAAAAATGATACCTCACTTGTGTGGGTAGGCCTAGCGCCCGCGACAGGAAACGCCCCAAACCGCAACGTGGACACATCCAAATTTGTGAAGGAAAACAGAGGTGTTTTTTGCAAAGTGCCTACCTGTAGATTTTGGCTTGTAGCTCAGCCGCCACCTAGGGAAACCTACCAAACCTGTGCATTTCTGAAAACTAGAGACCTAGGGGAATCCAAGATGGGGTGACTTGTGTGGCTCGGACCAGGTTCTGTTACCCAGAATCCTTTGCAAACCTCAAAATTTGGCTAAAAAAACACATGTTCCTCACATTTCTGTGGCAGAAAGTTCTGGAATCTGAGAGGAGCCACGAATTTCCTTCCACCCAGCGTTCCCCCACGTCTCCCGATAAAAATGATACCTCACTTGTGTGGGTAGGCCTAGCGCCCGTGACAGGAAACGCCCCAAAGCGCAACGTGGACACAGCCAAATTGGTGAAGGAAAACAGAGGTGTTTTTTGCAAAGTGCCTACCTGTAGATTTTGGCCTGTAGCTCAGCCGCCACATAGGGAAACCTACCAAACCTGTGCATTTCTGAAAACTAGAGATCTAGGGGAATCCAAGATGGGGTGACTTGTGTGGCTCGGACCAGGTTCTGTTACCCAGAATCCTTTGCAAACTTCAAAATGTGGCTAAAAAAACACATGTTCCTCACATTTCTGTGGCAGAAAGTTCTGGAATCTGAGAGGAGCCACGAATTTCCTTCCACCCAGCGTTCCCCCACGTCTCCCGATAAAAATGATACCTCACTTGTGTGGGTAGGCCTAGCGCCCGTGACAGGAAATGCCCCAAAGCGCAACGTGGACACATCACAGAAAACAGACCTGTTTTTAGCAAAGTGCCTACCTGCAGATTTTGGCCTGTAGCTCTGCCGCCACCTAGGGAAACCTACCAAACCTGTGCATTTCTGAAAACTAGAGACCTAGGGGAATCCAAGATGGGGTGACTTGTGTGGCTCGGACCAGGTTCTGTTACCCAGAATCCTTTGCAAACCTCAAAATTTGGCTAAAAAATCACATGTTCCTCACATTTCTGTGGCAGAAAGTTCTGGAATCTGAGAGGAGCCACGAATTTCCTTCCACCCAGCGTTCCCCCACGTCTCCCGATAAAAATTATACCTCACTTGTGTGGGTAGGCCTAGCGCCCGTGACAGGAAACGCCCCAAAGCGCAACGTGGACACAGCCAAATTGATGGAGGAAAACAGAGGTTGTTTTTTGCAAAGTGCCTACCTGTAGATTTTGGCCTGTAGCTCAGCCGCCACATAGGGAAACCTACCAAACCTGTGCATTTCTGAAAACTAGAGACCTAGGGGAATCCAAGATGGGGTGACTTGTGTGGCTCGGACCAGGTTCTGTTATCCAGAATCCTTTGCAAACCTCAAAATTTGGCTAAAAAAACACATGTTCCTCACATTTCTGTGGCAGAAAGTTCTGGAATCTGAGAGGAGCCACGAATTTCCTTCCACCCAGCGTTCCCCCACGTCTCCTGATAAAAATGATACCTCACTTGTGTGGGTAGGCCTAGCGCCCGTGACAGGAAACGCCCCAAAGCGCAACGTGGACACAGCCAAATTGATGGAGGAAAACAGAGGTTGTTTTTTGCAAAGTGCCTACCTGTAGATTTTGGCCTGTAGCTCAGCCGCCACATAGGGAAACCTACCAAACCTGTGCATTTCTGAAAACTAGAGACCTAGGGGAATCCAAGATGGGGTGACTTGTGTGGCTCGGACCAGGTTCTGTTATCCAGAATCCTTTGCAAACCTCAAAATTTGGCTAAAAAAACACATGTTCCTCACATTTCTGTGGCAGAAAGTTCTGGAATCTGAGAGGAGCCACGAATTTCCTTCCACCCAGCGTTCCCCCACGTCTCCCGATAAAAATGATACCTCACTTGTGTGGGTAGGCCTAGCGCCCGTGACAGGAAATGCCCCAAAGCGCAACGTGGACACAGCCAAATTGGTGAATGAAAACAGAGGTGTTTTTTGCAAAGTGCCTACCTGTAGATTTTGGCCTGTAGCTCAGCCGCCACATCGGGAAACCTACCAAACCTGTGCATTTCTGAAAACTAGAGACCTAGGGGAATTCAAGATGGGGTGACTTGTGTGGCTCGGACCAGGTTCTGTTACCCAGAATCCTTTGCAAACCTCAAAATTTGGCTAAAAAAACACATGTTCCTCACATTTCTGTGGCAGAAAGTTCTGGAATCTGAGAGGAGCCACGAATTTCCTTCCACCCAGCGTTCCCCCACGTCTCCCGATAAAAATGATACCTCACTTGTGTGGGTAGGCCTAGCGCCCGTGACAGGAAATGCCCCAAAGCGCAACGTGGACACATCACAGAAAACAGACCTGTTTTTAGCAAAGTGCCTACCTGCAGATTTTGGCCTGTAGCTCAGCCGCCACCTAGGGAAACCTACCAAACCTGTGCATTTCTGAAAACTAGAGACCTAGGGGAATCCAAGATGGGGTGACTTGTGTGGCTCGGACCAGGTTCTGTTACCCAGAATCCTTTGCAAACTTCAAAATGTGGCTAAAAAAACACATGTTCCTCACATTTCTGTGGCAGAAAGTTCTGGAATCTGAGAGGAGCCACGAATTTCCTTCCACCCAGCGTTCCCCCACGTCTCCCGATAAAAATGATACCTCACTTGTGTGGGTAGGCCTAGCGCCCGTGACAGGAAATGCCCCAAAGCGCAACGTGGACACATCACAGAAAACAGACCTGTTTTTAGCAAAGTGCCTACCTGCAGATTTTGGCCTGTAGCTCAGCCGCCACCTAGGGAAACCTACCAAACCTGTGCATTTCTGAAAACTAGAGACCTAGGGGAATCCAACATGGGGTGACTTGTGTGGCTCGGACCAGGTTCTGTTACCCAGAATCCTTTGCAAACCTCACAATTTGGCTAAAAAAACACATGTTCCTCACATTTCTGTGGCAGAAAGTTCTGGAATCTGAGAGGAGCCACAAATTTCCTTCCACCCAGCGTTCCCCCACGTCTCCCGATAAAAATGATACCTCACTTGTGTGGGTAGGCCTAGCGCCCGTGACAGGAAATGCCCCAAAGCGCAACGTGGACACATCACAGAAAACAGAGGTGTTTTTTGCAAAGTGCCTACCTGTAGATTTTATCTTGTAGCTCAGCCGCCACCTAGGGAAACCTACCAAACCTGTGCATTTCTGAAATCTAGAGACCTAGGGGAATCCAAGATGGGGTGACTTGTGTGGCTCGGAGCAGGTTCTGTTACCCAGAATCCTTTGCAAACCTCAAAATTTGGCTAAAAAAACACATGTTCCTCACATTTCTGTGGCAGAAAGTTCTGGAATCTGAGAGGAGCCACGAATTTCCTTCCACCCAGCAATCCCCCACGTCTCCTGATAAAAATGATACCTCACTTGTGTGGGTAGGCCTAGCGCCTGTGACAGGAAATGCCCCCAAAGCGCAACGTGGACACATCACAGAAAACAGACCTGTTTTTAGCAAAGTGCCTACCTGCAGATTTTGGCCTGTAGCTCAGCCGCCACCTAGGGAAACCTACCAAACCTGTGCATTTCTGAAAACTAGAGACCTAGGGGAATCCAAGATGGGGTGACTTGTGTGGCTCGGACCAGGTTCTGTTACCCAGAATCCTTTGCAAACCTCATAATTTGGCTAAAAAAACACATGTTCCTCACATTTCTGTGGCAAAAAGATCTGGAATCTGAGAGGAGCCACAAATGTCATTCCACCCAGCGTTCCCCCACGTCTCCCGATAAAAATGATACCTCACTTGTGTGGGTAGGCCTAGCGCCCGTGACAGGATATGCCCCAAAACGCAACGTGGACACATCACATTTTTTCATTGAAAACAGTGCCTACCTGTAGATTTTGGCCTCTAGCTCAGCCGGCACCTAGGGAAACCTACCAAACCTGTGCATTTCTGAAAACTAGAGACCTAGGGGAATACAAGATGGGGTGACTTGTGTGGCTCGGACCAGGTTCTGTTACCCAGAATCCTTTGCAAACCTCAAAATTTGGCTAAAAAAACACATGTTCCTAACATTTCTGTGGCAGAAAGTTCTGGAATCTGAGAGGAGCCACGAATTTCCTTCCACCCAGCGTTCCCCCACGTCTCCCGATAAAAATGATACCTCACTTGTGTGGGTAGGCCTAGCGCCCGCAACAGGAAACGCCCCAAACCGCAACGTGGACACATCCAAATTTGTGAAGGAAAACAGAGGTGTTTTTTGCAAAGTGCCTACCTGTAGATTTTGGCCTGTAGCTCAGCTGCCACCTATGGAAACCTACCAAACCTGTGCATTTCTGAAAACTAGAGACCTAGGGGAATCCAAGATGGGGTGACTTGTGTGGCTCCGACCAGGTTCTGTTACCCAGAATCCTTTGCAAACCTCAAAATTTGGCTAAAAAAACACATGTTCCTCAGAATTCTGTGGCAGAAAGTTCTGGAATCTGAGAGGAGCCACGAATTTCCTTCCACCCAGCGTTCCCCCATGTCTCCTGATAAAAATGATACCTCACTTGTGTGGGTAGGCCTAGCGCCCGTGACAGGAAATGCCCCAAAGCGCTACGTGGACACATCACAGAAAACAGACCTGTTTTTAGCAAAGTGCCTACCTGCAGATTTTGGCCTGTAGCTCAGCCGCCACCTAGGGAAACCTACCAAACCTGTGCATTTCTGAAAACTAGAGACCTAGGGGAATCCAAGATGGGGTGACTTGTGTGGCTCGGACCAGGTTCTGTTACCCAGAATCCTTTGCAAACCTCAAATTCTGTCTAAAAAAACACATTTTCCACTCATTTCGGTGACAGAAAGTTCTGGAATCTGAGTGGAGCCACAAATTTCCTTCCACCCAGCGTTTCCCCAAGTCTCCCGATAAAAATGATACCTCACTTGTGTGGGTAGGCCTAGCGCCCGTGACAGGAAATGCCCCAAAGCGCAACGTGGACACAGCCAAATTGGTGAAGGAAAACAGAGTTGTTTTTTGCAAAGTGCCTACCTGTAGATTTTGGCCTGTAGCTCAGCCGCCACATAGGGAAACCTACCAAACCTGTGCATTTCTGAAAACTAGAGACCTAGGGGAATCCAAGATGGGGTGACTTGTGTGGCTCGGACCAGGTTCTGTTACCCAGAATCCTTTGCAAACCTCAAAATTTGGCTAAAAAAACACATGTTCCTCACATTTCTGTGGCAGAAAGTTCTGGAATCTGAGAGGGGCCACGAATTTCCTTCCACCCAGCGTTCCCCCACGTCTCCCGATAAAAATGATACCTCACTTGTGTGGGTAGGCCTAGCGCCCGCGACAGGAAACGCCCCAAACCGCAACGTGGACACATCCAAATTTGTGAAGGAAAACAGAGGTGTTTTTTGCAAAGTGCCTACCTGTAGATTTTGGCTTGTAGCTCAGCCGCCACCTAGGGAAACCTACCAAACCAGTGCATTTCTGAAAACTAGAGACCTAGGGGAATCCAAGATGGGGTGACTTGTGTGGCTCGGACCAGGTTCTGTTACCCAGAATCCTTTGCAAACCTCAAAATTTGGCTAAAAAAACACATGTTCCTCACATTTCTGTGGCAGAAAGTTCTGGAATCTGAGAGGAGCCACGAATTTCCTTCCACCCAGCGTTCCCCCACGTCTCCCGATAAAAATGATACCTCACTTGTGTGGGTAGGCCTAGCGCCCGTGACAGGAAACGCCCCAAAGCACAACGTGGACACAGCCAAATTGGTGAAGGAAAACAGAGGTGTTTTTTGCAAAGTGCCTACCTGTAGATTTTGGCCTGTAGCTCAGCCGCCACCTAGGGAAACCTACCAAACCTGTGCATGTCTGAAAACTAGAGACCTAGGGGAATCCAAGATGGGGTGACTTGTGTGGCTCGGACCAGGTTCTGTTACCCAGAATCCTTTGCAAACCTCAAAATTTGGCTAAAAAAACACATGTTCCTCACATTTCTGTGGCAGAAAGTTCTGGAATCTGAGAGGAGCCACAAATTTCCTTCCACCCAGCGTTCCCCCACGTCTCCCGATAAAAATGATACCTCACTTGTGTGGGTAGGCCTAGAGCCCGTGACAGGAAATGCCCCCAAAGCGCAACGTGGACACATCACAGAAAACAGACCTGTTTTTAGCAAAGTGCCTACCTGCAGATTTTGGCCTGTAACTCAGCCACCACCTAGGGAAACCTACCAAACCTGTGCATTTCTGAAAACTAGAGACCTAGGGGAATCCAAGATGGGGTGACTTGTGTGGCTCGGACCAGGTTCTGTTACCCAGAATCCTTTGCAAACCTCAAAATTTGGCTAAAAAAACACATGTTCCTCACATTTCTGTGGCAGAAAGTTCTGGAATCTGAGAGGAGCCACAAATTTCCTTCCACCCAGCGTTCCCCCACGTCTCCCGATAACAATGATACCTCACTTGTGTGGGTAGGCCTAGCGCCCGTGACAGGAAATACCCCAAAGCGCAACGTGGACACAGCCAAATTGGTGAAGGAAAACAGAGGTGTTTTTTGCTAAGTGCCTACCTGTAGATTTTGGCCTGTAGCTCAGCCGCCACATAAGGAAACCTACCAAACCTGTGCATTTCTGAAAACTAGAGACCTAGGGGAATCCAAGATGGGGTGACTTATGTGGCTCGGACCAGGTTCTGTTACCCAGAATCCTTTGCAAACCTCAATATGTGGCTAAAAAAACACATGTCCCTCACATTTCTGTGGCAGAAAGTTCTGGAATCTGAGAGGAGCCACGAATTTCCTTCCACCCAGCGTTCCCCCACGTCTCCCGATAAAAATGATACCTCACTTGTGTGGGTAGGCCTAGCGCCCGTGACAGGAAATGCCCCAAAGCGCAACGTGGACACATCACAGAAAACAGACCTGTTTTTAGCAAAGTGCCTACCTGCAGATTTTGGCCTGTAGCTCTGCCGCCACCTAGGGAAACCTACCAAACCTGTGCATTTCTGAAAACTAGAGACCTAGGGGAATCCAAGATGGGGTGACTTGTGTGGCTCGGACCAGGTTCTGTTACCCAGAATCCTTTGCAAACCTCAAAATGTGGCTAAAAAAACACATGTTCCTCACATTTCTGTGGCAGAAAGTTCTGGAATCTGAGAGGAGCCACGAATTTCCTTCCACCCAGCGTTCCCCCACGTCTCCCGATAAAAATGATACCTCACTTGTGTGGGTAGGCCTAGCGCCCGTGACAGGAAACGCCCCAAAGCGCAACGTGGACACAGCCAAATTGGTGGAGGAAAACAGAGGTGTTTTTTGCAAAGTGCCTACCTTTAGATTTTGGCCTGTAGCTCAGCCGCCACATAGGGAAACCTACCAAACCTGTGCATTTCTGAAAACTAGAGACCTAGGGGAATCCAAGATGGGGTGACTTGTGTGGCTCGGACCAGGTTCTGCTACCCAGAATCCTTTGCAAACCTCAAAATTTGGCTAAAAAAACACATGTTCCTCACATTTCTGTGGCAGAAAGTTCTGGAATCTGAGAGGAGCCACGAATTTCCTTCCACCCAGCGTTCCCCCACGTCTCCCGATAAAAATGATACCTCACTTGTGTGGGTAGGCCTAGCGCCCGTGACAGGAAATGCCCCAAAGCGCTACGTGGACACATCACAGAAAACAGACCTGTTTTTAGCAAAGTGCCTACCTGCAGATTTTGGCCTGTAGCTCAGCCGCCACCTAGGGAAACCTACCAAACCTGTGCATTTCTGAAAACTAGAGACCTAGGGGAATCCAAGATGGGGTGACTTGTGTGGCTCGGACCAGGTTCTGTTACCCAGAATCCTTTGCAAACCTCAAATTCTGTCTAAAAAAACACATTTTCCACACATTTCGGTGACAGAAAGTTCTGGAATCTGAGTGGAGCCACAAATTTCCTTCCACCCAGCGTTTCCCCAAGTCTCCCGATAAAAATGATACCTCACTTGTGTGGGTGGGCCAGGTGCCTGCAACAGAATAAGGCCCAAAACTTGTAGAGATAGAGGGGATAGCACAGCAAGTTTATAAGGACATATTCTTTTATACATCTTTAGACTGACTCTGCTTTGGGGACCCACATAAGTGAGGTGTCATTTTACTTGGGAGGCTGAGGGGAACACTGGGGAGTAGGAATTTTGTGCTGGAGTGGTGATCCTACGAAGAAAAGTAAGGAAAATATGCTTTTTTAAGCACATTTTGAGGTTTACAGAGGAGTCTGGGTAAGAAAATGTTGGGGGACCCACGCAAGCCACACCTCCCTGGACTCCTTGGGGTGTCTAGTTTTATAAAATGTCTGGGTTTGGTAGGTTTCCCTAGATGAAGGGCGCACACAGGACCAAAAACATAGGTGCCCTCTCCCCTCCAAACACAGGTAGTTTTGTAATATATCGTTTTGATGTGCCCACATACGTCCGTGATGTGCCAAACACTAAAATTTTGAAAAGAAACACAGTTAGGTTATGTGAAAAAGACCCCTCACCCACCAACCAAGTTGGTGGCATGCTTCATCATTGGGGTCCCACCTGAGGCACCTAGCGTGTCACAGGTGTGCTGCGACGCCTGATTACAGCGGAGCAGGTTTTGTCATTTTTACCACACATACTGGTTGGATTTGGCACGAGGGTGAGTGATGGTTCAGTGGATCAAATTTTACTAACAAGAGCTTTCACAAAAATGAAATGCACTGTTAGTAACTGAAAGGCAAAAAACTGAACCAATGACTCACAGCTCGTGAGCTGTAAAGCCGCTACAAGGCACCAACCGCTTTACAGTCCATTCACACAACTTTCATACATGACACACACAAGGCCATTCACACCGCCAGCCACGGGCCCAGCACATTACAACACTCACATCGACAGACAGCGCCACTCAAGGGCCCATCACTTACATATGCCCACATGCCTGATACAACAATCACACCAGCTGATGGGAGTGTGTGGACTGGTGTTTGGCTGGCAGTGTGTTGCAGTAGCCAACAGCAAGTCAATATGTACACTCTCAGCCAAGCCCCACTCCACCCACAATGGCATCATTTTTATTTTATTTTTTAACAGAGGAACCCCTAACTAAGTAGAAAGAATTACAAAACTACAAACACAAAGGCTCTAACTAAGAACATGACAGAAATGCTAACCATGAAACTAAACTCATGAAAATACAAAACAGACATGAGTTTACACTCATGGTTGTTCCCAGAAATTCTTCTGGGTGTGGTAATTCTTAAAACAAGCACCGACACACAGCCCAGGCTTTGAAGGACAATCTGGGCAGTACATTCGAGTCTCTTTCCGGATACCTCTTCGAAAACACACTCTACATTTCTTAGCTGGAAAGTCTTTTTTGGGTGTGGGAGGAATGTGCTCAGCAAAGTGGCGATCTTTCAATCTAGCCACATCCTCCACCACTGCTCCTCTAGGAACTCTGGCCTGTTCCACCACAATAAGGCTCTCTATCACTGACTCCTGAAATTTCACAAATGTCATCTTTGACTCTGGAGACCTATCCCTAAACACAATAAAAGCATTGAAGGTTGCTAAGTGGAAGAGGTGAAGTGCTAACTTCTTATACCAAACGTAAGACTTACGAATAGCAGTATAAGGTTCCAACCTCTGGTCAACTCTATCTACACCTCCCATGTGCTTATTATAATCTAAAATGCACACAGGTTTGCGCACTTCAGCAACCTGGCCCCAAACAGTCACAGGGGAAGTACTCTCATCATGGATGGTACTTAGCATGTAGACATTCCTCTTGTCTGAAAATTTCAAAGCTAGCAGCTCCTCGTTCCGCAAGGCAGAGCACTGTCCTCTCTCAAGTTTTTTACAGACAAGCTCCCTTGGATAGCCTTTCCGGTTAGAACGGATTGTGCCACAAGCAACTGTGTCCACTCTAAACAATTCCTTGAACAATTGCACACCAGTGTAGAAGTTATCTACATACAAATGGTGACCTTTGTTGAACAGTCGTCTACCAAGATCCCACACAATTTTCTCAGTAACTCCAAAAGTGGGAGGACAACCAGGGGGGTCAATATTGGAATCCCTACCAGTGTACACACGGAAACTATACACATATCCTGTCCTACTTTCAGACAGCATATACAATTTAATTCCATATCGTGCCCTTTTGCTAGGAATGTACTGCCTAAAAACCAAACGACCCTTGAAGAGGACCAAAGACTCGTCCACACTTAACTCTTTGCCTGGAACATAGACCTCCGAAAACCGATCTACAAAATGATCAAGGACAGGCCTAATCTTAAAAAGACGGTCAGAATCTGGGTGATCTCGTGGCAAGGCTAAAGCATTGTCAACAAAATGCAGCATCCTAAGAAGAAGCAAATACCGATTACGACTCATGGTCGCTGGAAATATAGCTGTTGCCATCAAGGGACTAGTAGACCAATAAGAAGCCAGTGACGGCTTCCTTATCAACCCCATCAAAAAAGTCAAACCCAAAAACTTTTTTAACTCCTCCAAATTTGTGGGAATCCACTGGGCAGCTCTAGAGTGTGGCCTAAGTCTAGGAGCGTTGTCCCTCAAATGCTGCTCCGCATACAAATTAGTCTGCTCAACAATCTCTTCCAAAAACACATCATCCATGAATAACTCAAAGAAATTGATAGGCATAAAGTTCTCTGTATTGGCGTTACACCCCGGGAGACCAGTAAAGGCAGGCAACTGTGGCTGCTCCATGTTTGGGGCAACCCAGACATCAGGTCTTATAACGGGAAAACTTTCAGCCCCAGGTTGCTGCACTATTGGCACATCAATGTCCTCCTCTAAAACAGGCCCTTCATCTGCACTGAGTGTGCCTTCATCATCAGAAGATTCCCCTCCAAGAGAAACATCACTGCCAGAATCTCTGACTTCCTCCTCTGCCTCAGATGCATAGTCCATCTCATAGTCATGATCAGACTGTGACTCAAAAAGCATACCAACCACCTGCTGAGCGGTCATCCTGCGGCTAGCCATGATCTCTCCTGCTAAAATTAACTGGACAAATTCACCACCAACAACCAGCACTGTGTAAGACAAGTAACAAAGTGTAGCTTTGTTAGTAAGAGTTATAAACTCAAAAACTATACCGCTCACTTGCCTGAAAAAGCTTGATTCACCAGCTACTACACAGCAATCACCAATGATATCCCACTAAAAATAAAGAAAGAAAGGCAAATTAGAAATAAGACAAAACAAATATCATTGTGCACAAACCTAAGGACAATTTCACACACAATCCTGCATTTAGTACACCCCCTACAAACATGTCATTCATGCATGGCAACAATACTCCTTTGGAGAAAATTGTTTTTACTTACCTAAAACATGCAACTGTGCAAACTGCAGGTCAACCACCGCCAAAATCGCAAGGAGCCACAGCAAATAAAGCAAAAGCTTTGAACTAGAACAAAAAGGAGGAAAACATTTTTTATCACAAATGCAAAGACTTCTTCAGTTGACAAACACCCCACCATCAAACATTTAGAAATTGGTGCCTAAGTGGATTCTGCCATAGGGGCAGATGGGCCTACTAATAAAATAGGCCTGTCTACCCCAAGGAAGCCAGAAAATACCTTTAGTAGTGTGTCCCCATGGAGAGCGACCCTTGCCAATGGGGACAGCCCTAAAAAAAAACAAAAAAAACACACACAACACTATCCCTGGTGCCTAAGTGGCTTCTACCCGCCTTGGGGGCAGGTGGGCCTAACAAAATAGGCCCATCTGCCCCCAGGGGGTGTAGAAATGGGCAACAGGTCAATGCCCCCCTTGGGGGGGGGGCGCCCCATGACCAAGGGGACGCCCCCCCACAAAAATAAACAAATTTAAAAAATCCCTGGCGTTCTAGTGGTTTCTGCCCCCCTTGGGGGCAGACCAGCCTAAAAATAACAGGCTGATCTGTCTCCAAGGGGTGCAGAAATGGCCTGGGTACATGTGCCCCCAAAGTGGGGGGCGACCCTTGCCCAAGGCCCCCCCCATCCACTAACACACACACACACACACACACTATCCCTGGTGTCTAAGCGGCTTCTGCCCCCCTTGGTGGCAGGTGGGCCTAACATAATAGGCCCATCTGCCCCCAGGGGGTGTAGAAATGGCCAACAGGTCAATGCCCCCCTTGGGGGGGGCGCCCCGTGACCAAGGGGACGCCCCCCCACAAAAATAAACACATAAAAAAAAATCCCTGGCGTTCTAGTGGTTTCTGCCCCCCTTGGGGCAGATCAGCCTAAAAATAATAGGCTGATCTGCCCTCAAGGGGGGCAGAAATGGCCCTAACAGACATGCCCCCCAAAGGGGAGCGACCCTTGCCCAAGGGGGCGCCCCCCCATCCACTACACACACAATCCCTGGTGCCTAAGTGGCTTCTGCCCCCCTTGGGGGCAGATGGACCTAAAAAAAATAGGCCGATCTGCCCCCAAGGGGAGCAGAAAAGGCCAACAGTTCTCTGCCCCCTTGGGGGGGGCGCCCCTTGCCCAAGGGGGCACCCCCCCACACATAAAGGCACATACCAATATAAATCCCTGGTGATCTAGTGTTTTCTGCCCCCCTTGGGGGCAGACCAGCCTAAAAATAATAGGCTGATCTGTCTCCAAGGGGTGCAGAAATGGCCTGGGTACATGTGCCCCCAAAGTGGGGGGGCGACCCTTGCCCAAGGCCCCCCCCCCATCCACTAACACACACACACACACACTATCCCTGGTGTCTACATGGCTTCTGCCCCCCTTGGGGGCAGGTGGGTCTAAAAAAATAGGCCCATCTGCCCCCATGGGGTGTAGAAATGGCCAACAGGTCAATGGCCCCCTTGGGGGGGGCGCCCCGTGACCAAGGGGACGCCCCCCCACAAAAATAAACAAATAAAAAAAAATCCCTGGCGTTCTAGTGGTTTCTGCCCCCCTTGGGGGCAGACCAGCCTAAAAATAATAGGCTGATCTGTCTCCAAGGGGTGCAGAAATGGCCTGGGTACAAGTGCCCCCAAAGTGGGGGGGCGACCCTTGCCCAAGGCCCCCCCCCCATCCACTAACACACACACACACACACACTATCCCTGGTGTCTACATGGCTTCTGGCCCCCTTGGGGGCAGGTGGGTCTAAAAAAATAGGCCCATCTGCCCCCAGGGGGTGTAGAAATGGCCAACAGGTCAATGGCCCCCTTGGGGGGGCGCCCCGTGACCAAGGGGACGCCCCCCCACAAAAATAAACAAATAAAAAAAAATCCCTGGCGTTCTAGTGGTTTCTGCCCCCCTTGGGGCAGACCAGCCTAAAAATAATAGGCTGATCTGTCTCCAAGGGGTGCAGAAATGGCCTGGGTACATGTGCCCCCAAAGTGGGGGGGCGACCCTTGCCCAAGGCCCCCCCCCATCCACTAACACACACACACACACTATCCCTGGTGTCTACATGGCTTCTGCCCCCCTTGGGGGCAGGTGGGTCTACAAAAATAGGCCCATCTGCCCTCAGGGGGTGTAGAAATGGGCAACAGGTCAATGGCCCCCTGGGGGGGGGGCCCGTGACCAAGGGGACGCCCCCCCACAAAAATAAACAAATAAAAAAAAATCCCTGGCGTTCTAGTGGTTTCTTCCCCCCTTGGGGGCAGACCAGCCTAAAAATAATAAGCTGATCTGTCTCCAAGGGGTGCAGAAATGGCCTGGGTACATGTGCCCCCAAAGTGGGGGGGCGACCCTTGCCCAAGGCCCCCCCCCATCCACTAACACACACACACACACACTATCCCTGGTGTCTACATGGCTTCTGCCCCCCTTGGGGGCAGGTGGGTCTAAAAAAATAGGCCCATCTGCCCCCAGGGGGTGTAGAAATGGCCAACAGGTCAATGGCCCCCTTTGGGGGGGGTGCCCCGTGACCAAGGGGACGCCCCCCCCCACAAAAATAAACAAATAAAAAAAAATCCCTGGTGTTCTAGTGGTTTCTGCCCCCTTGGGGCAGATCAGCCTAAAAATAATAGGCTGATCTGCCCTCAAGGGGGGCAGAAATGGCCCTAAAAGACATGCCCCCCAAAGGGGAGCGACCCTTGCCCAAGGGGGCGCCCCCCCATCCACTACACACACAATCCCTGGTGCCTAAGTGGCTTCTGCCCCCCTTGGGGGCAGATGGATCTAAAAAAAATAGGCCGATTTGCCCCCAAGGGGGGCAGGAAAGGCCAACAGTTCTCTGCCCCCTTGGAGGGGGCGCCCCTTGCCCAAGGGGGCACCCCCCCCACATAAATACACATAAAAATAAAAAACCTGGTGATCTAGTGTTTTCTGCCCCCCTTGGAGGCAGATCTGGCTAAAAAGTAGCCAATCTGCCCTCAAGGGGGGCAGAAATGGCCCTAAAATACATGCCCCCCAAAGGGGAGCGACCCTTGCCCAAGGGGGCGCCCCCCCATCCACTACACACACAATCCCTGGTGCCTAAGTGGCTTCTGCCCCCCTTGGGGGCAGATGGACCTAAAAAAAATAGGCCGATCTGCCCCCAAGGGGGGCAGAAAAGGCCAACAGTTCTCTGCCCCCTTGGGGGGGCGCCCCTTGCCCAAGGGGGCACCCCCCCACACATAAATGCACATAACAATATACATCCCTGGTGATCTAGTGTTTTCTGCCCCCCTTGGGGGCAGATCTGGCTAAAAAGTAGCCAGATCTGCCCCCAAGGGGGGCAGAAATAGCCATAACTAATTGCCCCCAAAGGGGAGCGACCCTTGCCCAAGGGGCCGCTCCCCGCGTGCCAGAAACAGGTAAGTAAACAAAAAAAAAAGAATCCCTGGTGTCTAGTGGGCATTCCTGCTGCCCGATCGCAATGCGATCGGGCAGCAGGAATGCTCAAAGAGACACCGGGGAAAAGGAAAAGCCTTTCCTTTTCCCCGGTGCCTCTTTAGCCCCAACCCCCCACCCACCGGGAAGAGATTCTTACCTCTTCTCTCGTCGCCGCACAGGAAGCAATTGGCTTCCTGTGCGGCGAGGATCCCATTATGAAGTCAGCGCGCGATCGCGCGCTGACGTCATTATGGGGGGGTGGGGGGGTCAGGGGTGGAAGGGGAAGGGCTTCCCCTTCCATCCCCGACTTTGGGTGGTGGGAGGGAAGCACACAGAGGGAGCGAGAGCGCTCCCTCTGGGCTGTGTGCCGAGGACGTAGTGGTTACGTCCTCGGCACAGCAGCACTGTGCCGCGGGACGTAACCACTACGTCCGCGGCACAGAAGGGGTTAAAGTAGGTGCTATTGTTCAACGTGTTATGGCGTCTACCTGTCAACTCTCTTCAAGATTTAACAGGATCAGAGGTATTTTCAGACTGCTTACTGGCCACTACTACCTGTGAGTCTGTGATCGGTTTTTAAAGGAGAAAAGAAACAATGGCATGTTTGAGTGGGCAGGTGGGAATAACCTTTGCAAGGGATGCATTTACTATTCTTGTGTTATCGGCTGTGAGTATTGGAAGAAATCATTTCATATAATGTCCTGGACATGACTTACCAACAGGTTGGATATCTTAATTTTGAGAGCTTCATCAGATGGGTCATATTTGAATATTTGATATTACATATTGGTCAAGATTAAGAGCATTGCATTTACTGTGTAAGCTACGGTTTGGCACAGACCAGACAAACAGTGCAAAGTTATAAAGAGGGGAGGTGTCTCAAAATCATTTTTCATGTGCCAAGTCAACTGATTTCCGGTAAGAAACGTTTGTGCTTGTGTAACTGCAAGAATTGGTGCTCGCCAAATTTAAACAGCACAGCAATCTTTTCAGCATTCAGTGCCTGTTCTTAGTTTGGTTCAAATTCATTAAGTCATCTTTGAGGATGTATGACAAAATCTTAAGTGCTAGTGTGCATGCCAACTTTTGTAAAAAATTCAGAAAGGTTGTCGTCAACTAAACTCACATGCACAAAGTAATAGTATGCCTAGCATAATAGCATTGGCAGCTCCTCAGCTAGGTCGGAGGAGCGTCGCCCCCCCCCCCCGCCAGCAGCAACGGCTGCAATTCCTTTCCTATGGAAAGGACAATAAACATGGTTTATTATCCTTTCCTTGTGAAAGGGGCGGACATTGGAGTCACGAGCAGTGAGGGGAGTGCACAGTGCATTCCCCTCAGAGCGCATATTGTGTTTGGCCGGCTGTCTTGGGCCGGCCAAACACACATGCGCAGTAGGGTCTGTCCAGCCCAGCAACTGTGTTGCTGGGCTGGCAAGAGCCTGCACTGGCTCCTAGTCTGCCTGGGAGCACAATGGCTGGGCGCTCCCAGCCAATCCTGACACTGCTCTGAGGAGTGTCAGGATGGGTGTAGGGCAGGCTGGGAACCTGTGCCTGCAGTGACGATGAGGGAGAGGAGCGGCTCAACGGAGGAGGTAAGTGTTTTTATTTTTTTCATTTATTTTATTAATCCCTCCATGCCTCTCTCCCGTGTGCCGCGTCCTGCGTGCCGCCCGCCCCCGTTACACCCCACGAGCCGCAAATTGTTATCAATTCTTGAGCACAAATTAATGCAAAAATTGAATGAAACATTTCACTGGGATGGAGTGGCCCAAGGTTGATGAGGACAAATGTCACACTTGAAGGACCATAATCAGATATCCCCTGTCACACAAATAACACCCTGGTAGGGCATATGCAGTTTCTCTTAACCACACACCTGTTTTCAACATTTTTGTTGTTCTTGAACAAAGAATTAAATATGCAAAAGAGACACACAACAAACAGTTTGCACCTAGTTTAGATGAAGCCCATGCCTGGAATGAATTGTAATCACCTGTCCCAACAGACATACACAGCACCTTATTAGGAAGTATCCAGATTCATTTTGCACCAAGCCAGTTTGCACGTGTATCAGATTTTGAAACATCCAAGAGACACACAACACTCACAGGTCAATTCACACCAAAACAAGGTTCATATGTTTTTAACCCTATTTGGGTGACCCTGAAGGACGTTTTGTTTGGGTGCTAAGGGATCAGCTAGAAGCTTTACTGTGAAGAAACAGCTTGAAAATGTATCTTTGGCTACTACTAGTGGGACATAACATATGATAGCAGAAGATAAGTTTCTTCACTCATCATCACCTTTGGCACCTAAGCAGAGCATATCTTGGCTGATTTAGTAGACTGCAGATGTAGTCACAATACATTCATCTGAAAAGCTATTGATAGGCTGAGAAGAAGACTCTCTTCCCTGGTCCATTATCTATACAGCTGCTCTCACAAGGAAAGTAAAAGAAGTGGAAGATCTAGCACTATCCTCTTCCTTCACAGTATGTGTGACTGGTCGAAACCAACCTGACCACCTCCATGATTGTTGACATTTCTTCACCGCATTGCAATTATCAACACATACTGCAAGGAACACTCTTCCAAAACTCTAACTGCATTTGTCTCAACATACATATTGTGACCAAATGAAATGTGTACATGTTACCACACCTTAACATATTAGTGCATATATTGCAAGCGAAATATACAGCTAGTTGATGTTCCACATTTGCATATGATGTGATATAGGACCAGACCCACAAGGTGAAATCAACAACATCTGCTGACATTCTAGTACCTCTGTCTGCAGCTACTGGAGTGTTAGTTCCAACTTCCCTGAAAGACTGCATCCAGCGACCACTTGTCCTGTGGTCTCTGTCATTGTGAAAGGCACACACAGAATCTAAGATAAAGCTTCCGCCGGGTAAATGACCCTACTGATTAAAATGGCTAGCAAGAAAGGAGGTCTACAAGTGCCATTTGGGCTGTCACCCAAGCAACCAACATGTTCTTAACATCACAACACTTTAAAATCTGTACATAAGTCGATTGAAGGTAACAAATTCTTACTAAAAGACCATTAATGTTACACATTTGATGCAGTTCGACAAATTAAAGGGTTAAAAAATGCCCCTCAAAATTCACTAGAAATACAACACTCAAGCAAATAATGTTGCATTTTCAGAGAGGCAGAAATGCGGGATTACAAAAGATCTGAACATCCGTTTGCTATAGAAAAGCCTACGTTCATGATTTAGATGGATTACTTTGTCACAAACATGACAGACTTACTAAAGGTACATGACAATCTGTGGCATTGTAACCTGTCCACTAAACTCAAAATCGGGCCCTGTAGTTGAAACAATCCATACATAAGCGGATATATACATTTATTTATATGTAATATGTAGGCACAAACTTAAATACAAAGTTGACATTTAAGGGATTTTACTACGTTTTCTTCGTGCCAATAATTAAAACAATCTAGCAGTAAGGTAAAGAAAACAGTTTTTCAATGTGCAGTGCTAAAAAACACTTTCCAGCACAGCTTTCAATCCCTGTACTTTCTCCATAGCCGAGAGTCACCATGGCAACAAGATATGTCATCAACAAATCCCTTTAACCATCAATATCATCATCATCAACCAACTTTATTCGCTTAAGAAACTTAGGAATATAGAAAAAAAATTGGATTTAGATTTCGGTAGACGGGATATCCATCACTGCTGCGACAGAGTAACCCTTCCCCCAAAATCTAAATAAGGCCCTTGATTACTGATTACATTACAGCAGCAGGGGCAGGATGTATCAAGCTCCCGGTTTGCATTTTTTAAACAGCTAATTTCAAGAAATCGCTATTTAAGAAATGGAAAATGGAAAATGGGATTTATGAAAATTCTGAGTCGGTGTTAGCGATTTCTTAAAATTCGCAATCACAATTTGCGAATTGCAAATACCGGATCGCAAAAAATACAAAGCGGTATTTGCAAATCGCAAATGGCGAAACCGACAACCTGGAACAGCCTGATGACATCACAACCAGGAAGTGAGTCAGACCATGCTGTTTCCAGCGATTTCGAAAAGCGCAAAAAATATATATTTTCCAGAAATTTTCAACTGAAAGTAAAGTGCAATATAGTTTGGTGTGATACTTGATCACAAGGAATATTCAGCCCCCTCTCACAACTCAGGCAATCTTTAATCACTTGGTGGTTACAAAGGCACAAAGATTACTCCCTATCGATAACCAACCCAATAATGGTGCAAGCTTAATGAGGTCTTTAATGTAATGAAGCTCCAGTTCTTAGTGACAAACGAAATGGGAGCAACTAGGAGAATGAGATAAGAACCTCCTACAGAATCGATTTTCTTCAAACTGGATGTTGTTCATGTTAGTAAAACCACACATACCTTGTATGTATGTGGCTGTTGAAACACAATGCATTTTTTACATGTCTGGAAAAGCAGCCACTGGTGTACCACCTAACAATGGGGGCAAGTTAAAAAGTGCACCAATTGATTAAATACATTTCGTCTGCTTGACAGAGATGTTAGATTACCAGAAACCTGATGTGTCAAATCTGATTCCAAGATTTTAAAAAACTTACCACCGAGGATAACATGTACCTTGCATATTTCCATGTTCTTGGTGTTTCTTCCTCTCAGAACTCCTTGGGAAGGAGGTATATTGCCCCAATCCAATATGGCAGCAATCCCCAGTTCCCCGATGATACTATCCCACTCATGGTTTCCTTTCCCTTTAATGTAATTTCCTGGGTTTTGGATATATAAGGAGATCAGAACTGCATTTCCATTGCATTACAATGCGTTGTCAGTCCTGTCAAGGGTTTCTACACTTCCTGCTGTTTTCCTGGGTCCTGATTCCTGTCTTGCTCTTCTGGTAGCTCCATCTTGCCCCTATTTCTGCTACTTTCTGTATTCAAGATGCTTTCATCAACCAGTTATAATCTTCTGGAGGTTTTTTGTCAAGTTGTTTTTTCCTCCCAACTGGTCTTTTTCTGGAAGGCACTATTCACTTAGCTGCTTTCTAGTGTCAGTGGCATCATGGCTACCAGAACGGGCTGCCCATACCTATGGCAGACCAAGACTGAAAACCTGGGCAGTCCACTCACATCGAACTCAAGGGTTTATCACCAGGCATTGTTCTCCTCAACCTGACAGATTGCAATGCCCACAAATTGGTTGTGTCTGAGGGACAATGGATCAAGCCCATGTACAAAGAGCATCGGTGGTCCAGGCCCAAGCCTTGCTGAACACTGTACAGCAACAAGCACAAGAACTGCAACAATTATGTGATGAAAACCCAGCCTTATCGCTTACCATAGTTGCAAGGGACTCTGATGTACCATCAGTTTCTTCAGTAACTCTACATTTTTCTGGAGATCCAAAAAATGGGTGGGTGGAGATTGCAGAGTTCCACTAAGTGGAATTCTGAAAAGTGATTAAAATACTCTCTGAGCGCTGCCCATTCTTGCTACATTTTTCACGTTCAGGAGCGCGATATGTGTCCTTGCATTGAAAATTTTGTGCGAACTGCACCACATGATTCTCATGGGTGCGGCCATTTTATTTTCTCTGTCTCTCTGGGCATGGTGCTGGGCCTAACTGTAATCCACCCTTAATCTTTTCAATTCCACCCTTTTCTAAATTATCCACCACTCATTTCTTTTATTTTATCAGTGTCTGTCTTTGTATATTTTACGTTTCTGTCATTTTTTTGTGTTTTCCTGACTTTTTTGAATATCTTATTTTTTTGCTTTTACCTTTACTTCTCTATTTTTTCTTTCTTCCTTCCATCTATTTCTTCCCCTTTCTTTTTTCCACCCAGCTCCATGGCAGAGCAGGGTGGCAGAAATGGTAACTTACCTTGTGGACGTCCGTGCCGCCAAGGGGTAGAGCCTCACCAAATTTTTACTGAGGCAGAGGTGGCAGCAAGTGTGTGTTAATGCAGCACCACACCCTCTCCATGCTGGCAGCATGCCTGGGAGCAGTTATGCCCTTCAGCAGCATCAACTGGCGTGGGGGAGGATACACCAGTTGGTGCATTAGCACACTGGGGACCAACACACCAAGCAGCAGTTGACACACCACAGGGGAAATACTGGACTGAGAGCAGGACCTGCTCGAACTGCTGGGCTTTGAGGTGCCAGGGCTATTTTTTGTTGTATGTGTTCCACAATGCTGTTTTTTTTTCCAGTAGCAGTGCTGACTCTCAGAGGTAAGCTAATTTTACGTTACGATGAGTATTATGTGATCCAGTTTGTGCTAGCCAGGTGCTCAGTCACCACTCCCTAAATGCACTTGTTGGCACGCATTCGGGCTGATTATTTAAGAAGCCATGCAGACTGAGACCCCTCCTGTCACCAAGAATAAGATAGTGGAAGTAGTAGTAAGTAATATTAGTGAGTTAGCATTCCCTTCTCTGTGCCTTTCTTTATGTAGCTCATGCAGTCCCTCCCAATTGCAATCTCCCGGTGATATGTAGTATCATACTACACCTCTATGCATTAATAAAAACCTGAGACCGAGTTGGTCCATCAAAAGTGGTTGAGAAGCAACGATCATTCTTTCCAATTTGAATGCATTAGTAGTGGTACATAGTTGCAAATGTAGTTTAGGAAATTTGGAGTAGGGATTAGGTGTAGGAAATTAAGAAGTCAACTTGAGTCAAGTCTATGTTAGTACTACAGGTGATCTGATTTAGAAAAGTACAATGTTACTGTGTTTCCTTTTGCATGTGAAAATATTTTTGAAGAGATTAAATGTATCACTAATCTATTTTTTTAATCTTCTTTATTTCTTAACTTAGCACCCAAGGGGAAGAAGAGAGCAATGTCCGAGGAGGATCCAGGAGACGAGGTGCCAGTGCCACCACCAGTGCAGCAGCTGGTGGATCTGCTGGCCCCAGTAAGTCTCCCTGTTATATTATTATTATTTCCCTAACTTTCACCTCTCCTCATTTCCAATCATTTTTCTTTTCTTTTTACTGTGCCTACCTACCTTTTTTCATACTTATTTTCATTGTATCTAAGCTTTGTTAAATTCTTGTGCCTTCATGTTTCTATTTTTCATGTTTCTGTACCTGACATTCTCCTGTCTGTACTAGAATGTAGTTTCTTCTGCTTTGTTACTAAGCTTAGATTTCCCTTCTACCCTTATATACCCAGCGGACTGGTACTGTAATACTAAGAGGACAGATTTTTAGGGCAGGTACTCTACTGACAAGATTGCATGCCCAAGTCAGCTTTGCCTGCATGTTTGTGAAGGGTTTCTTTTCTTTGTTCAAGCCCATTGCATTTTCCACCCAAGACCTCACCACAGGTCCTCCGGGATTGATCCAAGTATTCCACTCCTTCATTGTGCTTCAGTGACTTAGCTCTGCCCCTCAATTTTGAAATGATGCGGTTGATTTGACTACATGGATTTTTTCTAACACAGTTAACAGACAAAATTTCTAAAGTGAATGATAAAAGAAGACAGAACCATAGTGATCTGTCGTGGTTGTATTTTATTGAATTAGTGCTTAAAACAATAACAAGGGGAGGCATATCTGGCATCTAATATGTGTAATGTTTTTCCAGTCACACTGACCACCAGTGCAAGTGCCAGCTGCAGCACCAGTGAGCCAGGCACAGCAGCGGTCAGAGGGGGAGAACCAGCAGCAGCAGAGACAGGCATTGGTAAGCCATATTACTCTTGCTTCTTGACAATTACCAGTATACTCACTTC
This sequence comes from Pleurodeles waltl, assembly GCF_031143425.1. Classification (NCBI taxonomy): domain Eukaryota; kingdom Metazoa; phylum Chordata; class Amphibia; order Caudata; family Salamandridae; genus Pleurodeles; species Pleurodeles waltl. The sequence goes on from NC_090439.1 coordinate 857,116,313, forward strand.
AAGGGCACTGCCTGTGAACCCCCTACTTTAGCAACTACAGTGGTGTTGAGTTCTTAATGGCCTCTTCTATCTGCAACTCAGTAGACAGTAGCTCATAATGAACAGATGCTACAAATGATGGGTTGATGGAAAAGCAAACAAAGGATGGACAGCTAAAGGAAAGAATAGGTGCAATGGTATATGAGTGAAAGGATGGGTGAAGGATGCATAGGTAGGTGATAGGAGATGCCTGGGTGGGTGAAAGGATGGATGAAAGAGAATAGGGGTGAAAGGATGCCATGGCGGGTGAAGGGTGGATGGTAATGAATGATGCGTGGGTAAATGGATGGATAGGTGAAAGGGTGGTTTAAAGGGTGGATACTGGATAGGTGAGTGTATGGATGGACAAGTGGATATATGGATGGCTGGATTGGAATGGTGAAAGACTGGACAAGAGCGAATATAAAGCTTAAATGGTGGGTATCAAAGGGTGAATAGATGAATGAAAAGATTAATGGATAATTGCATGGATAAAGAACTAAGGGAGCTCTTCTGGAGAGGGACTTGCCTGTTCAACTATGTCACTTGTTATGCATGGTTATCAAAGCTTTGGTTCAAAGTGGGGGGTATTTTAATTTTCTGCCTACTCCCTTAGCTCATTGTGGTTGTTGAGCAAGGCAGATATGTATCCTCCCAGTCATCGTCATACATCCCTCCTCCCCATAAGTCACCCATGCTACTGTGAGGTACCTGCAGCGTGGTTCAAATTGGCAGTACAATAAAGTTATTGGGCACTGTGCATCAGCTCCAGTTAATGCAGAATTAACAAAGTTGTCAAATGTATTGCAAACTTAAAACAAGATGGATTTCCCTTCCCTCCCAGTGCCCACTCTGTTGCTTCATGGTACTTTAGTCCTTTATTTTTTTCAACGTTCTGTCCCAGCAACCCCCCAAAAAATGAAAAATAGTTTTTGGCATGTACCACATTTATGTACAAGCGATTAATATTTGGGGTGGGCTAGTTGTGGGTAGAAAGGATGGGTTTTCTATTTGAAAATATTAAAACGGAAATAATTTATTTTACGCCGTTTATACCACAAATCTTTATTTTTGTGTTTCAGTTTGCACTGTTTTTTTTCAGTGTAGACTGTTTTTTTTAAAAATCTGCTAAAAACGTGTATGTCAATTAGTTATTCCCTTGCTCTACTGCCTTCCGTAATTATCTTGACCACTAGGCTGTGATTGCCACTACCTACTTTGCCTACAAAAACCTAGATACACACAAACAATATCTTCTTCGTTAGAAGTTGATTGCTAACTAGACAAGTTCACTTCAATCCATAGTTCTCTTAGCTTAATATATGAAGCGATGACTGCTAGCTCAGTCTTCTTACTGCAGGGATTTCCCAAGGTGGCATCTTATATTCAGGTGTTGGTAGTAGTAGTAGCAGGCTAGTGTGCTATCGGGGAAGATACAAGGTGCCACTCCCACATATTTGAACTCCAACTATAGGATTAATCAAAAGGTTATCCATCACTGTCATCTAGATTGAAACAAAACAGAGAGTTAGTGGGTCATATTATATCATAAATTTAGAAAGACCGAGACCAGACTACCATGATGACAGTATGACACACAGCAAAGAAGACATGATATTATAATAAAAACTAGCAATATCATCTTCTTCTGAGCAATGGGGAGCCAGTATTTAAAGAAAACTAAACTTAGGAAATGAAATCCTCAAGTCAGGAGAAGTGGGCTCAAAATGAAGAGTGGGATGGACAAGGTAAAGCGTTTACATAACACACAACACAAGGCCCAAATGATGATGTTGACAATTGATGCGTGGGTGGGTAAATAGGGCCAGTGTAGGCTGTTGCTCAGGTTATAGAAGATCATGCAGTAAGTTGACATCACTTTCACCATATCTGCTCCAGCAAGTATGTGATTCATTTATGGTCTAAAGTTAAGTCACACCTCAATTAAAATCACACAGCCTGGGGGAAGAGGGTTTAGTGGCTTGATGAATCAGTGGGAAAGGAGAGTTGGGGAAAGGTGCCTGTCTGAACCTGTCCGGTAGGTTAGCTGGAGTGTTGAGCTTTGACCAGGTTTTGTTCATGCAGGAGAAGACTAGGGAAAAGGCATGCACGTTGAAAAACAGTAACTGGATTATAGAGTAAAGGAAAATAGGAGAAGGAAGCAAGGTAAGCTTCATAAGGAGTCAGGAGTGTACTAAGAAGACTTGGAGGCAGAGCAAAAACATAAATAGGAGTTTCATGTTTGAGCCAGCAATGCAGCAAGCACACACTTAGCAGCATTTTCTAAATCAATGCTCCTTTGTCCAGTCCACAGAGCTGAGTGAGTACTAGGCCTTGGAGTCTTCATCATCAGGGTTTCTTTCTCTTAGAAGTTGATAACTTTCTCCTTCTACCTGTTGAGGTAGTCCCATCCTGAGTCCTTCCATCCTCCTCCTCCTGATTCTGAGTAACTCCATCCCAGTTCCAAACCCAGTGAGGTAGACCTGTGTAGTGCACTGCTGTTGGAGAACAAATAGAGAATCAGAATTGGAGTATTTTGTTTAGATTTGTGTTTGGTAACTGAACTGACAGGTCTGGTCTCTGAAAAACCAGAAAAAAAGGAGTGGACCATGCTAATAAAGTCTGCCAAGTTTGAAAGGCCAATCACTTTCAGGAATAAAATATTACCCATCAGCCCCCAAACATTGCAAATCATCCAAATCAAGTTTACAAATGTGTTGAACTCCCTCTCTCACTCCACGCCACCACATACATCAACATTGATCACTCACAATAACTCAATATATCATTACTCCTTGGCGCAATAATTAGTAGTTACCTCTTCCAATCCCATCACGTGGTAGATATAAAATTTTATCTCCTCTTTGATGCTAGCAACACATTGTCATTGGCACTGGCAGTCTTTTAATCAATGATCTTCTGGGGTATGCAATGGCATGTGAGGGAGGCAGGCATTGTCTCCAGTCTCCTGAATGTGGAGGCTTCTTCACTGCACACTGGTCCAACTCCAATCCGGCCATCAATGTGACTAAAAAATGGTTGGGCAGCATAAATCCAACACAAGCATTATGTTCCACTAGCTATTTATTTATTTATTTTTGCAGAGAAAGAAGTTCAACGATAAATATTGAAAAAGTTCTATGGTGGAACAGGCATACTCATTCCGGGAAGTAGAAATCATCCTCAAACTGAGGTGGTTCAGACAGAAGTTGGTCAGCTAATACATTTGATTCTGACCAGTCATCCCCCTTGTCCTCCTGTGGTGTTTTGGGAACAGTGTAATCAGGTGGTATGAAATGTAGGTTAATTTTAATTATGGTCAATCTCGCCACATTTTGTGGTAAGAGACTGGTTCTTCTCACTGTAACAATTGCATCAGCTGCACTGAGCGCGTGCTCCATAGACACACTGGCTAAAGGACAAGTCAGATACATTATTGTCATCCTGCTGGACCCTGGTATCTTCCCCTACTAATGCTCCAATGGGTTTTCACCCACATAACCCTCTTTTGGGTAATCTAGATACCAATGGAACATCTTCTTAATGGTTATTAGTGCTACCAATTGCTCAATCTCTTTTGCCATCATCTCTCGACTGGATTTAAGACCTGTCACTTGAAACTAAGCCAATGCAGAGGTTGGATGTGATTCTTCTGTTGCTGTTGTTGTCATAGTTCTTATTGCTGGTGCTGTCTGCTGTGAGGTAAGACTACCCTCTATGGAACTTGAAAGCAGCACCCCAGAACTGCAGAGTTGGACTCTAAGTTCCAGTCGTTCTTCTTCCAGGTCTCTGGCTTGCTCAACAATCCACCTCTTGTATTTTTAAACATCCCTCCAGACAAAGGAATGAAAGTGTGAAGAATGTTTTGTAGCGTGGATCAAGTAGAGTGGCACATATGTACTCTTTGGATGAGATAATCTCATATTGCAACCTTGGATGGATTACAAGTCAAGCGATAGCTTTAACTCTCAACCAAGGCATGTGCTTTTGTGTTTTCGTTCACACCTCTGAGTGCGAACCTTTCACACACCAACTTTCGCTGGTCTAATAGCAGATGCAACAACGGGGTAGCTTGTCCCATCCCACTGTCCTCCTTGCAGCATCTGTGTCATACATTTGACTAGGCCCCATTTGTCCTCATCCATGGTCATAGTTTCCCAATTGCATCCCCTCATCTTTGAATGACATAGTCATAGACCTGTTTGTAATGCTCAAATAGATGTTGTAACATATAATAGGTTGAGTTTCAACATGTTGGCACCTCCTATTTCAGGGCTTTACCTGCTATTCTATTATCAAGTTGAATTTTCCACAATGGCTTCCGGGCTTTAAAAAATGGCTGAAATGAGTGCAGATGCATTTGAAGGCGGTCAGTATGTTGTTGACTGTGTCTTCATCTTTTTGAGAAAGTCTTGTACAACCAGGTTGATGTAATGCACCAAACACAGGACCCTGAAATAGCACCAATCTGCCATGGCCTTGACTATGTCACTGCCTTTGTCCATGGCCACAAATCCAATTTGGGGGACCTCTGCATGCAGCCATTCAGACACCTTGCTGTTAGATTTGCCTGAGATGTTTGCAGCTGTATGCAAATTCTCCATGGCAAACATGGCTACTTTTGCATGCTACCAAACGCTCTTAAAACTTTCTTCAGGGACAAGACCTGTAGATAGCTTTTGCTCCAGTGTGCAGTGATGCACATGTAATCAGTTGCCTGACAACTGGTTCACATGTCTGTCGTCAGGTGCATAGTATGGACAACACTGTGCTGCAAAATTTATCCAACCAATTGCAGCACATCGTGATGCAGCACTGGAACTGCAACTCTGGCAAAATAGTCTGACTTGGAACCTTCCATTTCGGGCAGATGGTTGCCACAAATTCTAAAAATACCACTCCTTCTACAAAGGAAAAAGGGAGAGTGTCAAGTGCAAACATTCTAGCTTACCATTGTACAAACATACTGTTGGGTGGTTGCGGTCGTAGGGCCCCACCTGCCTTAACATGCCTGTAATAGTGGCCAGGATTTTCTTATTTTCTGGGGCCACAGATGCAGGCGACTTTCAAGAAGTAAGGGGTGAAAGAATCTGTGTGCCTCTGGGGCAGTCACTGTATGCCATGGTGTCTCCATCTGACTCTGAGTCTTCCTGTGCCTTTGTGAGGTTGCTGAGACAGGTGATTCTGGTGCACTGCTGGGGACAGGGCTGCTTTGGGTGAGGATGACACCCTTTTCTTCCTCACTTTCAATGTAATTTGATTAGTTGTAACTGATGTTTCCTGCCTCTCCTCACCTTTGCTACCATGACCTCTTTCAGCAATTTGTTTTATGATGCTTCTCCCACCAGATTGCGTGATGTTTTTTCATATGGGTCAACTGGGCTCCAGTACCATAATGTGAACGAGGGTTACCTCGATGAACACTCTTGTGGCAAATGGGGCTTATACCATAAAATGTCATTACAAATCAGGAACACAACTTACAGATGTAGCTCCTTGCTTTATCTCCATTGATTTTAAAGGAGACACCTGTGGTAGTCAGAGAGGTGCATGGGTAAACAGAATAATCCTTAAAAAAACCTTTGGCAGCAATGTTTTCCAGGGGATATGGAATAATCATTTAAAAAATAAATGATGCTGCTCATGCACCTGCAGTGCACTGCAGCCAGGGTGTACAGGAGGAAATTGAATTACACCCAAAGAAACCGAATGCTATGGCGCGGCTGTGCTCCTATGGTGGATGAATGGATGGATCACGGGAAAAAGGAAAAAAATTAAATAAATACATTACAAAAATTTAAAAATAAAATAAAAAAATGAAAAAATAAAAAAATTACAAATCTAAAATAAAAACAAAAAAAATTAAAAATAAGAAATTTAAATTTTACAAATGTTCAAATAAAAAATTAAAATTTCCACCTCGAACTCCAGGGGGAAAAAAACAGGGGATGGACAAAGCAGCGAGAGGAGCCTGCTGGACAGGAAGTTGGAGTCTCTGTGGCAATTCCTTTCTGTTGGGCAAGGAAAGGACAAAACGGCTTCTCGCATTAGAAAACAACTTGAACGGTTGGAGAAGAAAATCCACTTGAAAACCCTTTTTTGAGTAGATTTAGCTGGTTCTTGAGTTGAAAATCTGCTCGAGGTTCATTCACTCTCGCGAGCGGTCCCATAGTAATGCTGTCGCAGCCGGAAGCTGCTAAAACTGGTGTGAAATCTTGTGAGCACTCACTAGCTGCCTCAGAGTATTCTGGTGCTCAAAAGCAAGTGCCAAAAACAAAACTCGCACACACAAATGTAAAAAAATTAACTCTGTTTCACACCGGATGGTGGAATTCGGGAACTCTGCACTGCTCTGCGTAGTGCACAGTTCCCGAATTCTGAAAACTCCACAAGTGGAGCGCAATTTTCTACCCAGGCCTAATCCTAACAAACTAAAATAATTCATAGACTCCCTGACAGTCTTATTTACCTTCCACCCAGAGCATGTTGCTTAGCATATGGCAAAGATTGGTTACCTTATTAGTGCCTTGTCTAGTGCAGCCTTACCTTGGACAACCCCTTTAGTAGCCACAGAAGACCCGTGCCTCACAGACTATGCAACCTTTTTAACACTTTTAGGCAAATGTTTGAGAGACTGGATTTAGTGTTTTCTACAGAAAAAGCTCCTTGTGCAACAAACAAGAAAATCAGGATGTTTTAAACTATATAACCAAATTTTGTCAATTAGTTCCCAAGACCAACTGGGTAGAATGCTCAACTACATATAACCTGAATTTGTCAAACTGAGTAGAATGCGGTCTTGTAACCTTGTTTCGCAGAGGTGTCAGAGAAGAAATCAAAGATGAACTGGTTCACTCCAGTCAAGAAGAGCATATTTCGACCTTAATGGATCAAGCCTTACTGATTGAACATCACCTACATGAACTCCATTCTGAAAAGAGAAGAAGGCAGCCTTCCTCAACATCTGGCATCACAAGAGTCCCTGCCTATAAGATGGACAACTCTCCTGAGTAATCAGTCTTTCCTCCGGGAGAAGAGCCCATGCAAATTGGTGTGGAAAGAGGAGAATTATCAAATTCTGAAAGAGAATACAGGTGTTACCAAGGACTCTGCATGTTCTGTGGGTCTGTGGAACACCTAGTCTGAGGTTGCCCTGTTAGGCCCCATTGGCCTTTGGGAAATGCCAGCTTCTATCCCTTGTGAAAGGGCAAAGGATGGGAATTGCTTCTATCCCTTTCATTTGAGTATCTAGGGATTCACCAACCTCTTTGTTGCTTTTACCCATTCTATAGGAATTTCCTAGTGTAAGAATGAAAAGGTTCTAGCCCTTTTGGACAGTAGGGTGAGTGACCTCTACCTGGACAGAAACTGGGACCGTAAAAACAGTATTCCTCATGTTTCCAAGGAAGTCCGAGATCAAGTTCAGACAGTGGATGTTACACCGATGGTTTCGGGACTTGTTAAAGAGATGACAGTTCCACTAAAACTGGTCCTTGGTAAGCAAGAAAGAGACCATACCCTTCTATCTCATAGCATCTCCCAATCATATTATGATTTTAGGCGTTATTTGGCTGTCACATCATAATCCTTACATCAAATGGGAGACTAGAGTCATACATATCCTTGGCCTCCCAATTCTGCCACATTTTTTTTTATCTATCTAACTATTGGACTCCTAAAGAAATGGCTCATGTGACACCCATTGTATCAGAAGACAACAATCTCTCTCAAGTGGTACCAGTTCAATATCAATTCTGCTCTAACATTTTTGAGAAACCTAAGGAATTATACTTGCCTCCTCAGGGGGAGCTTGATTGCATAATTCCTATTGAGCCTGGAGCTATTACCAGTGAGTCTGGACCTATTAGAGCTTCAGTAGAATGTATTCCCTTTCAGAAACTGAGAAGGAAACCCTAAAGCAATACCTGGAAGAGAAGTTACAGAATAGATTGATAACCCACTCTTCATCCACAGCTGGATCATCTATGTTTTTTGTTACAAATAAATCAAATGAATTGAGATCCTGCATACATTTCAGAGGCCTGAACAAAATCACCATCAAGGAAAGATATCCATTCCCCTTCATGAAGGATATTTTAGCATGGGTCAGGGGTGCTGAAATACGTCCGCGGAGCTTATCATCTTTTATGAGTCAAGGAAAGAGATGAGTGGAAAACAGCTTTTAGAACCACCCTAGGCTCGTTGTGAGTATTGAGTTATTTCGTTTAAGCAACACCCCAACAATTTTCCAATGCTTCATGGATCATGTATTTACAGACATACCTTACCAATTTGTTGTAGTCAACCTCAATGACATCCTGATATTTTCCAAAGAAGCCCAATTACTTCATGGGCATCTCTCTCAAGCTTTTACTAGATTATGTCAAAATTAATTGTTCTGTAAAGTGGAGAAATGAGAATCTGACCACTCAGAAATGGAATGAGACAATCAAGACAGGGATACCAATGGATCACAATAAAGTCTCATCAATCTGGAATTGGCCATCTCCATCGAATTTCAAGGAGACCCAATCTTTTTTAGATGTTGCTAATTTCTACAGACATTTCATTGAAGACTTTGTCCACCTGTCTTGTGACATCTCGTGGGTCTTAAGAAAGAACCAACTTCATGCCAGCTTCTGTTGGGATGAATGTGTTGAAGAAGCCTTTGTCAACTAAAACAGGCCTTCACTCAAGCTCCCATTCTTCCCACCCAGTTCCAACAAAAAGACTTATAGTGGAGATGCATCATCTGACTATGCCATTGGAGCTGCACTGCTACAGCTACATTAAGATGATGGACTTCAACATCTGATTTTTTATTTCTCCCACATACTTTCTGATTTTGAATGAAATTACTCAGTCTTGAAGCTGGAACTTTTAGCCATGGAGATGCTCTGCTCAGAATGGAGACAGTTTCTAATGGGAGCTTGTGAAACTTTTGAGATTCAAACAGACCATCGAAATCTCCCATAACTTTAAAACTAACACTATAAGAATAGTCGTAGTCGTCAAGCATGTTGGGCCTACTTTTTCAATCAATACAATTGGTTCACTCACATTCCTGCTGCAAAGAAAACAATTGCAGATGCTTTGTCTCGAAGGCATCCTTATTCTCCTGCTACCTTAGGTCAGAATTGTTTTGCTCCACAACGAGCAATTGTTACTACCCAGTCGTTTCTTCAGAAAGTACAAGTGGCCTACTCCACTTATAAAAAAAGACTGGCGCGCACTACAAGGTCTAGTCTATAAAATTGGTGAGATGCTATACAAGAGGAGGTCTTTGTTTATACCAACCAAAAGCCTTGAGAGTCGGGGTATTTGAAGTGTGTCATGATTTACCAGATACAGGACACAGGGGTATTGAGACTACTTTAGAACTCCTGGAAATAATTGACCAATAGTGCACCACCAACAACAGTAGAATTTAAGTATCCAATTAATAATTTCAGTCTATTTTGGTCTTCTTTTTATTCTTCTTTCTTTTTTTTTCTCAAAAAGGACACATGTTCATAACAGCAAGAGCCAACTTCATAACAGCAACAGCCAACACGTTTCGTCCATAATAAGACTTCTTCAGGGCTGAAATGCAATAAATGTAAAACTCATACAGAACGTACAACAAAACATATACTAGATCACCAAAATATATATAAAAAATCAAACAAACATATACAACATATACCCAAACCATATTAACAAAAACAACATATATGAAAAATAATGAGACAAAAATAATTAGAACATCCAAACAATAGATATAGAAGACACACAAAACAATCCTAAAATTTATTATTTATACCTTACATCATTTTAAACATAAAAAATATATATAAACATATACTGAATACCCATAAACATTATATTAATGTTCCCAACCTTTTAACATGAACATAATATATAGATAATATAAACCAATTGATATAATAGCCAAATAATAATTAATGCAAAATGCAATAATAAGGAATATATAATTAATTACAAGGGTATTTCATAGTCCATAGACATGTCATCATATAAATCAGTGTTTAAGGTAAAGACATACCATAGAGTTCAGTCCAAATAAGTGAATTGTGTCCACAATAATATTTACAAACGGGAAGGAGTCCCCAAGAGAGCCCTTCTCCTTTGTGAATGCATCCAAAAACATTTTTAAGAGCAGGCAGTGGTCCCATGGACCACTGCCTCCTCTTAAAAAATGAAAAGAAAACTTTTAATTTTTATTCTGTAAATGCATCCTGTTTTTCTTTAACCCCTTCTGTGCTGAGGACGTAATGGTTACGTCCTGCGGCACAGTGCTGTTGTGCCCAGGACGTAACCATTACGTTCTGGGCACCCAGCCCAGAGTGAGCGCTAGCGCTCCCTCTGTGGGGTTTCCCCCCACCCCCCCAAGTCAGGGATGGAAGGGGAAGCCCTTGCCCTTCCACCCCCGACCTCTCTAGCCCCCCCTGTGACGTCAGCGCGCGAGCGCGCGCTGACAATCACAATGCCTCCGCATTTCTCTTCCGATCACGGGGAGGAGGCAGAGAGGCTTCAAAGGGAAGGAAATGTATTTCCAGGGATACATTTTTTTTTTTTTTTTTTTTTTAGTTTTTGTTACAGGGATAATTTTTTTTTTTTGTTTGTTTTGTTTAGTTTTTGTTTTTTGAGGTGAGGAGCGACCCCTTAGGCAAGGGTCGCTCCCCTAGGGGGCAAACTATATTTAGGCCATTTCTGCCCCCCTTGGGGGCAGATTGGCCTATTTTTATGAGGCCAATCTGCCCCCAAGGGGGGCAGAAACCACTAGACACCACAGAGTTTTTTTTGTTTGTTTGTTTTTTCATGTAAGGGGAGCGACCCCTTAGGCAAGGGTCGTTCCCCTGGGGCGGCAAATTTATTTTAGGCCATTTCTGCCCCCCATGGGGGCAGATCAGCCTATTTTTATTAGGCCGATCTGCCCCCATGGGGGGCAGAAACCACTAGGCACCAGGGATTTTTGTTGTTGTTGTGTTTTACAGATGGGGAGCGTTCCCTTAGGCAAGGGTCGCTCCCCTGGAGGGGCAAATTGTATTTAGGCCATTTCTGCCCGTTTTGGGGGCAGATCGGCCGATTTTAGGTCAATCTGCCCCCAAGGGGGGCAGAAACCACTAGGCACCAGGGATCTTTTTTTGCGCCGTAACGCAAGGGGAGCGACCTTGTAGGCAAGAGTCGCTCCCCAGGGGGGTGGGGGGACAAATTTATTTTAGGACATTTCTGCCCCCCCTGGGGGCAGATCGGCCTATTGGTATTAGGCCGATCTGCCCCCAGGGGGGCAGAAACCTCTAGGCGCCAGGGCAAATTGTTTTTTTGTGTTTTTTTTTTTGTTTGTTTTTTTAGAGATGGGGAGCGACCCATTAGGCAAGGGTCGCTCCCCCGGGGGGGCAAATTGTATTTAGACCATTTCTGCCTCCCTTGGGGGCAGATTGGCCGATTGTAGGTCAATCTGCCCCCAAGGGGGGCAGAAACCACTAGGCACCACAGATCTTTTTTTTTGCACTGTCACGCAAGGGGAGCGACCTTGTAGGCAAGGGTCGCTCCCAGGGGAGGGGTGGGGGGTAAATTTATTTTAGGCCATTTCTGCCCCCCTGGGGGCAGATCGGCTTATTGGTATTAGGCCGACCTGCCCCCAGGGAGGGCAGAAACCTCTAGGCGCCAGGGCAAATTTTTTTTTGTGTTTTTTTTTTGTTTGTTTGTTTTTTAGAGATGGGGAGCGACCCATTAGGCATGGGTTGCTCCCCTGGGGGGCAAATTGTATTTAGACCATGTTTGCCACCCTTGGGGGAAGATTGGCCGATTGTAGGTCAATCTCCCCAAAGGGGGCAGAAACCACTAGGCACCGGGGATTTTTTTTTGGCGCCAATGTCACGCAGGGGGAGCGACCCCGTAGGCAAGGGTCGCTCCCAGGGGGAGTTGGGGGGGTGGGGGGGCAAATTTATTTTAGGCCATTTTTGCCCCCCTGGGGGCACATCGGCCTATTGTTATTAGGCCGATCTGCCCCCAGGGGGGGCAGAAACCTCTAGGCACCAGGGCAAATTGTTTTTTTGTGTTTTTTTTTTTTGTTTTTGTTTTTTTTAGAGATGGGGAGCGACCCATTAGGCAAGGGTTGCTCCCCTGGGGGGCAAATTGTATTTAGACCATTTCTGCCCCCTTGGGGGCTGATTGGCCGATTTTAGGTCAATCTCCCCCAAGGGGGCAGAAACCACTAGGCACCGGGGATTTTTTTTATGGCGCCAATGTCACCCATAGGCAAGGGTCGCTCCGGGGGGGGGACAAATTAATTTTAGCCCATTTCTGCCCCCCCTGGGGCCGGCTGAGCTAGAGGCCAAAATCCACAGGTAGGCACTGTTTTCTATGAAAATATGTGATGTGTACACGTTGTGTTTTGGGCCATTTCCTGTTGCGGGCGCTAGGCCTACCCACACAAGTGAGGTATCATTTTTATCGGGAGACTTGGGGGAACGCTGGGTGGAAGGAAACTTGAGGCTCCTCTCAGATTCCAGAACTTTCTGTCACCAAAATGTGAGGAAACTGTGTTTTATTAGCCAAAGTTTGAGGTTTGCAAAGGATTCTGGGTAACAGAACCTGGTCAGAGCCCCACAAGTCACCCCATCTTGGATTCCCCTAGGTCTCTAGTTTTCAAAAATGCACACGTTTGGTAGGTTTCCCTAGGTGCCGGCTGAGCTAGAGGCCAAAATCTACAGGTAGGCACTTTGCAAAAAACACCTCTGTTTTCTTTAAAAAAATGTGATGTGTCCACGATGTGTTTTGGGGCGTTTCCTGTCACGGGCGCTAGGCCTACCCACACAAGTGAGGTATCATTTTTATCGGTAGACTTGGGGGAACGCTGGGTGGAAGGAAATTTGTGGCTCCTCTCAGATTCCAGAACTTTCTGTCATCGAAAAGTGAGGAAAATGTGTTTTTTAGCCAAATTTTGAGGTTTGCAAAGGATTCTGGGTAACAGAACCTGGTCAGAGCCCCACAAGTCACCCCATCTTGGATTCCCCTAGGTCTCTAGTTTTCAAAAATGCACAGGTTTGGTAGGTTTCCATAGGAGCCGGCTGAGCTAGAGGCCAAAATCTACAGGTAGGCACTTTGCAAAAAACACCTCTGTTTTGTTTAAAAAAATGTGATGAGTCCACGTTGTGTTTTGGGGTGTTTCCTGTCACGGGCGCTAGGCCTACCCACACAAGTGAGGTATCATTTTTATCGGGAGACTTGGGGGAACGCTGGGTGGAAAGAAATTTGTTGCTCTTCTCATCTGTCACCGAAATGTGAGGAAAATGTGTTTTTTTAGCCAAAGTTTGAGGTTTGCAAAGGATTCTGGGTAACAGAACCTGGTCAGAGCCCCACAAGTCACCCCATCTTGGATTCCCCTAGGTCTCCAGTTTTAAAAAATGCACAGGTTTGGTAGGTTTCCCTAGGTGCCGGGTGAGCTAGAGGCCAAAATCTACAGGTAGGCACTTTGCAAAAAACACCTCTGTTTTCTTTCAAAAAATGTGATGTGTCCACGTTGCGTTTTGGGGCATTTCCTGTCGCGGGCGCTAGGCCTACCCACACAAGTGAGGTATAATTTTTATCAGGAGACTTGGGGAAACGCTGGGAGGAAGGAAATTTGTGGCTCCTCTCTGATTCCAGAACTATCTGTCACCAAAATGTGAGGAAAACGTGTTTTTTTAGCCAAATTTTGAGGTTTGCAAAGGATTCTGGGTAACAGAACCTGGTCAGAGCCCCACAAGTCACCCCATCTTGGATTCCCCTAGGTCTCTAGTTTTCAAAAATGCACAGGTTTGGTAGGTTTCCCTAGGAGCCGGCTGAGCTAGAGGCCAAAATCTACAGGTAGGCACTTTGCAAAAAACACCTCTGTTTTCTTTAAAAAAATGTGATGTGTCCACGATGTGTTTTGGGGCGTTTCCTGTCACGGGCGCTAGGCCTACCCACACAAGTGAGGTATCATTTTTATCGGTAGACTTGGGGGAACGCTGGGTGGAAGGAAATTTGTGGCTCCTCTCAGATTCCAGAACTTTCTGTCACCGAAAAGTGAGGAAAATGTGTTTTTTAGCCAAATTTTGAGGTTTGCAAAGGATTCTGGGTAACAGAACCTGGTCAGAGCCCCACAAGTCACCCCATCTTGGATTCCCCTAGGTCTCTAGTTTTCAAAAATGCACAGGTTTGGTAGGTTTCCCTAGGAGCCGCCTGAGCTAGAGGCCAAAATCTACACGTAGGCACTTTGCAAAAAACACCTCTGTTTTGTTTAAAAAAATGTGATGAGTCCACGTTGTGTTTTGGGGTGTTTCCTGTCACGGGCGCTAGGCCTACCCACACAAGTGAGGTATAATTTTTATCAGGAGACTTGGGGAAACGCTGGGAGGAAGGAAATTTGTGGCTCCTCTCTGATTCCAGAACTATCTGTCACCAAAATGTGAGGAAAACTTGTTTTTTTAGCCAAATTTTGAGGTTTGCAAAGGATTCTGGGTAACAGAACTGGTCAGAGCCCCACAAGTCACCCCATCTTGGATTCCCCTAGGTCTCTAGTTTTTAAAAATGCACAGGTTTGGTAGGTTTCCTTAGGTGCCAGCTGAGCTAGAGGCCAAAATCTACAGGTAGGCACTTTGCAAAAAACACCTCTGTTTCCTTTAAAAAAATGTGATGTGTCCACGTTGCGTTTTGGGGCGTTTCCTGTCACGGGCGCTAGGCCTACCCACACAAGTGAGGTATCATTTTTATCGGGAGACTTGGGGGAACGCTGGGTGGAAGGAAATTTGTGGCTCCTCTCTGATTCCAGAACTTTCTGTCACCAAAATTTGAGGAAAATTTGTTTTTTTAGCCAAAATTTGAGGTTTGCAAAGGATTCTGGGTAACAGAACCTGGTCAGAGCCCCACAAGTCACCCCATCATGGATTCCCCTAGGTCTCTAGTTTCCACAAATGCACAGGTTTGGTAGGTTTCCCTAGGTGCCGGCTGAGCTAGAGGCCAAAATCTACATTTAGGCACTTTGCAAAAAACACCTCTGTTTTCTTTCAAAAAATGTGATGTGTCCACGTTGCGTTTTGGGGCATTTCCTGTCGCGGGCACTAGGCCTACCCACACAAGTGAGGTATCATTTCTATCGGGAGACTTGGGGGAACGCTGGGTGGAAGGAAATTTGTGCCTCCTCTCTGATTCCAGAACTTTCTGTCACCAAAATTTGAGGAAAATGTGTTTTTTTAGCCAAAGTTTGAAGTTTGCGAAGGATTCTGGGTAACAGAACCTGGTCAGAGCCCCACAAGTCACCCCATCATGGATTCCCCTAGGTCTCTAGTTTCCAATAATGCACAGTTTTGGTAGGTTTCCCTATGTGCCGGCTGAGCTAGAGGCCAAAATCTACAGGTAGGCACTTTGCAAAAAACACCTCTGTTTTCTTTCAAAAAATGTGATGTGTCCACGTTGCGTTTTGGGGCATTTCCTGTCGCGGGCGCTAGGCCTACCCACACAAGTGAGGTATCATTTTTATCGGGAGACTTGGGGGAACGCTGGGTGGAAGGAAACTTGAGGCTCCTCTCAGATTCCAGAACTTTCTGTCACCAAAATTTGAGGAAAATGTGTTTTTTTAGCCAAAGTTTGAGGTTTGCAAAGGATTCTGGGTAACAGAACCTGGTCAGAGCCCCACAAGTCACCCCATCTTGGATTCCCCTAGGTCTCTAGTTTTCAAAAATGCACAGGTTTGGTAGGTTTCCCTAGGTGCCAGCTGAGCTAGAGGCCAAAATCTACAGGCAGGCACTTTGCAAAAAACACCTCTGTTTTCTTTCAAAAAATGTGATGTGTCCACGTTGCGTTTTGGGGCGTTTCCTGTCGCGGGCGCTAGACCTACCCACACAAGTGAGGTATCATTTTTATTGGGAGACTTGGGGGAACATAGCTAAGCAAAACAAGTGTTATTGCCCCTTGTCTTTCTCTACATTTTTTCCTTCCAAATATAAGAGAGTGTGTAAAAAAGACATCTATTTGAGAAATGCCCTGTAATTCACATGCTAGTATGGTCACCCCGGAATTCAGAGATGTGCAAATAACCACTGCTCCTCAACACCTTATCTTGTGCCCTTTCAGGAAATACAAAGGTTTTCTTGATAGCTATTTTTCACTCTTTATATTTCAGCAAATGAATTGCTGTATACCCGGTATAGAATGAAAACGCACTGCAGGGTGCAGCTCATTTATTGGCTCTGGGTACCTAGGGTTCTTGATAAACCTACAAGCCCTATATATCCCCGCAACCAGAGGAGTCCAGCAGACGTAACGGTATATTGCTTTCGAGAATCTGACATTGCAGGAAAAAGTTACAGAGTAAAACGTAGAGAAACATTGATTTTTTTTCACCTCAATTTCAATATTTTTCTTTTTCAGTTGTAATTTTCTGTAGGAAACCCTTGTAGGATCTACACAAATTACCCCTTGCTGAATTCAGAATCTTGTCTACTTTTCAGAAATGTTGCGGTTTCTGGGATCCAGCATTGGTTTCATGCCCATTTCTGTCACTGACTGGAAGCACAAAAAATCGTAAAAATGGGGTATGTACCAGTAAAATGCCAAAATTGTGTTGAAAAATTGGGTTTTCTGATTCAAGTCTGCCTGTTCCTGAAAGCTGGGAAGCTGGTGATTTTAGCACCGCAAACCCTTTGTTGATGCCGTTTTTAGGGAAAAAACCACAAGCCTTCTTCTGCAGCCCCTTTTTCCCATTTAAAAAAAAAAAATGTAATTTTCACTGTATTTTGGCTAATTTCTTGGCCTCCTTCTGGGGAACCCACAAAGTCTGGGTACCTCTAGAATCCCTGGGATGTTGGAAAAAAAGGACGCACATTTGGCGTGGGTAGCTTATGTGAACAAAACGTTATGAGGGCCTAAGCGCGAACTGCACCAAATAGCCAAAAAAAGGCTCGGCACAGGAGGGGGAAAAGGCCTGGCAGCGAAGGGGTTAAGGAAAACGGGCTGCATTTAAAAAAAAGATTGCTTTATTTAAAAGCAATCACAGACATGGTGGTGTGCTGATCCCAGCAGGCCACCATCCCTGTGATTGTAGCCATTCACAATGGGTTGCAAATTGCAACGTACCTTATGAATATTAACAAGGTAGGTCGATTTGCGAGCTGTTGGGGATCGCTAAATGAAACACCTGGAGTTTCATACATTCAAATAGCGATTTCCAAATTGCGATTCACAAAAAAATCACAATTAGGTAATCACTATTGGGAAAATTGATGAATCTGGTCCGTAGTTACTCAGATACAACACACACACAATGCAAAACATGCAACTGGTCTCCCCAGCAGTCTCAACCTGCGAGACATTCCTTCCAACATCTCTGCTGGTAATACATAATTGCGTGCACCTGCCAAGTGACTGGAACCTACCCTGAGTTACACACAAGTGTCTGATTGAGCTCAGCAGCTGCTTTAGCTCCTGAAGATCGCTGCCCTAGGTTCCCCTGCAGAAACCTGGAGGACACCCACATGGTGTTGTTCTGGGCAGATCGCTGCTTCTTATTGTGCCTTCTGCCTCCTCTCAGATTTGGTGCCCCTTCGTGATGAATTGCACATGTCCTACCAACTAAGGCCTAACTTAACCTAGACCCAACCATCCAAGCCAGAACCAAGTAGGTATAAAAAAAACTAGACCGCTGGCCTGATCTACTTCTATCAGAGAACAAGAATTGTGGGTCTACTTCTTATTGGCCTGATCTCCTTTCAATGTAAGATTGGTCTAGGTTGTTGGTCAACAATACTTATAACAAAATCTGAGCTAATCAGGGCTAATCTCATGACAAAACAATCCACATAGAATATTATGTTTTGAATAGTTAGTTTCTGCTAAACACAGAACATTAATACAAAATAGAGTACTTTGCACTATAATACAGCCCTGCAAGCTCCACAGTTGAGGTTTCATCATAACACCTTGCTAAGGCTTAATAGACCTCCGAAGTGTCAATGTCATAGTTGGGATGCTTAAATGGAATAGTGCTTATAAACAGATGCCCTTACCAATGAAGACTAGCCAGTTCCAGCAAACAATTAGTAAACAAATAGTAAATAAATACTAAAATAAAACAAGGAAGCAAGGATCAAGTTCAAAATTCAAATTTCAACTTCAAACTTCAAAATTCAATTATAAGCAAGATCAGACATTTGCAATCTCATTTACAAATATGGCTGACGTTGTGGGCACAGACAGAGTCTAGAGAAAATAGAGAACACAAACAAGGGCAAAAGAGATCTAAATCTGATCTATCAATTAAGGAGTCTCCAATTACAGGGAAACCTGATCCCAGATCAAATATGGACATTAGCCTGGAAAAACTAAATGCCCTACATCAGCAGGCAAGCTGAACCAAGATCAGTACAGACAACTTACAAACTGATATGCATGAACATAGGCAAGAACTTCAAAGTATAACACTAAGAATGAATGAGGCTAAGAGTTGGATCATCAAGGCTGAAGACTAATCTAATACCTTACAAAAGAAACTACATGCCAATGAAAAGAAGATATCCCTCCTCAAAAGAAAAATCACAAACTTGGAAGACAGGAATAGGAGAGGGAATCTTAGAATCTTTGTTTTACTAGAAGAAACAGGGAAAGAATATGAATCCTGCATGACCTTCTTAGAATCCTGGATACCACAAGTGTTAAAAATCTATTTCCAAAGTGAATTTGAAAGGGCCCACAGGGTTCCAATCAGGTCCTCTAGACAATTCAAAGTGCCTTCTTGAGATACACACACAATGAGATAATCTTCAACAAAATAAGATCCCTCAAATCACTAACATCAAGGTTTTGAAAATTGGCATATCCCAAGATTATGTGAAAGGTGCAGTATTCTGAAGAAAAGGATTCTTGGCTCAAAGAGACAGACTGAAATCAATGAACCTCATCTTCTCTTTTGCAGGCCCAGCAAAACAGAGAATTTTGAAAGAGGGGAAGACGCACTTCTTTGAGGAGCCAAAAGAACTCCAAACATTCTTAGATGACCAGTCACAAAACAAAATGGACATATAAGGTCTATCACAAAACACATATAGGATCATATTGCTCAGCCAACTGGCTTACCTGATCTGACTTTACTGCATTTCAGATTTAACCTCAGCCATACTGTCTAAACTAACATACTAATCTACGCCCTCTGCATAATATCAACACTCTTCAAAGCATATTCATTGATGAAATATTTTGTAACTACGCAGAATAGTTTTCCTTGTTCTACATAACAGGTAATGCTTATCTAGCTTTTAACCCTCCAGTCTGATGCAAATATAATTTTGTTTATTCTCCAAATAGTACAAGGGCATACTAATTTCCTCAACTAACCTACTGTTACTTTAAACTCTGCTGCAATGACCTATTAAACTAAAGTTGCTACAATGTGTAATCACAACGCTAGGCTATACCCACTCTTGCTGTCAACTATTAATGCCAAACTACAATAGTACTTACCTATAGCTTACCCCTGATACTAACAGCCCTCACAAATGAGCTGTTAATTTTATCACCATCAGACCCTACTTGCAAACTTTGCTTGAACTCTGTTTGACATTTTTAATATAGGAGCGTTATTGTCTTGATGCATATTACCCCGTGTATACACACTGCAGCAGGTAACAGATTTCATGTCAATTCATTATTATTATAAACATGAGGAAGTTTGTGTTCCTTGATTATGATTTGGACAAGAATGACATGTTGATGCTTATGTGAGAAATGTTATTGTCATATAACACTTATCTTTATTAAATTAGATCTGCTATTCTTATATATTGTTGACTAGAAAGTATTATTGGTGAAGATGTATATTTGCGAAACACGTTGTTGTTGGTATTGCTCTCTCCATGGACTGTCAGCTCCTCCCCTTGTTCCCTCTCCCTTCCATTTAGTGGCTGACCCTTGGATCATCCACCTCCTTACTTTTTCTGTAAGGTTTTCAAAGGGTGGGTATGGGTTGTTTAAGGGTCACTTCTCTTCACTTATTGTTTGCAGTTGTCTATTTTTTGCATTTGCTATCCCTTCTCTTCTTCTATATTTCTCTCCCTCCTCCCATTGCAGATGTCACAACATTATTAGTCAAATCTCCCTCCAGTGATAACTGGCCTACATATTTCCCTTCTAACATCTCAGTAACACACCTTGCGTCTGACCCCACAAACAAACATGATTTTCTACAGACACATGATCTCAACCCTCTACAAGATTTTACTACCATGGTCTTCACATCATTGAAACATGAACACTCACAAATATCTGACACTACTGTTAATAATTCATAACCTTGTCACGTAGGCTCTCATTATCCTAATGAGACTACTGGATTTGGGCAGCAGAATCGCTTGCACTGTAGGGGACTGAGTCTGAACCCACTACAGGTGACACCTGTCGGCCTAATCTGGGTTTTGCTCCGGCTAACTAGCAGTGCCTCATCTCAACCTTAAAGCAGGGATGACTGGACAACCGAGCGCATGACACAATTGACTCCTCAGGGAACTCATGGTCACTCAGATCTCATCCATTTCTCTCACTTACATTAGTCTCACATATACAAGGACAATCAGAGGCAGAATATAGTTCAATAA
Organism: Pleurodeles waltl; assembly: GCF_031143425.1. Lineage (NCBI taxonomy): Eukaryota > Metazoa > Chordata > Amphibia > Caudata > Salamandridae > Pleurodeles > Pleurodeles waltl. The sequence continues at coordinate 857,136,943 of NC_090439.1, forward strand.
GGTTTTATTGAAGTAACTGCATCTTAGATAATAAAGCATGTACTGCAATAACTAGGACGATGAAGCATGACAGGATTAAAATTGCGACAAGGAGAGTGAAACATAAAATAACACTACCATATTGTCACCAGAGTCTTTAAAATAGCTCCTACCTAGGCTAAGTTAGAGCACAGCATGTTAAGCTCTAATCCTGCCCTTCAGGTTCCCATGGGAAGACATCATCCCTCATATCTGAGCAAGAGGCCTGTAGTCTACATAAACAGCTTCAGCGAAGAACTCAGCAATCAGCATACAGTTGTGGTAATCTGGCTGGAATCTCCCTCTAAAGTACATGGGTCAAAGTAGTGTTTTTATAATAAAACAACTGATGTTCCAAGAAAGGATCCCTACGTAAGAGTGTGTATGTTTTTATGAATACTAAAGACAAAGCGTACCACGTTTGCCAGCAACCTATTTTACTGCAGCCTTGAGAAAAGCACAGAGTGAAAGAAATGTCTTGTTTAAGAATGCAGTGCTGGCCTAGGCAATGAACAGCTACATGGAGAAAATAAAACAAGACTGCAAATGTGGCTATTGCTAAAATAATAAAACGAAGCTGAATAAAATATATCTGGGTTAAAGTGCACAGTGGGAGGCCTAGTTTGCTAAAATAACGTGTATGAAGCTGTACAACCTAATACAACAACACCATATGCTGGTTTGTAGTTCCTAACCCCATCTAAAATTCATGAATAATAAACCTTTTAAAGTTCTCTCTGTCAATACTAAAGGTTAATAATCAGTCAGTCACACGCTGAAAAATCCTTGAATATTTCATCAGATTTAAAGGTGACATAATCCTTTAGCAAGAAACTAAATTAGAGCACAAATCTGTATATTCCTATGCTATTAAGGCGTACAGTATTTTTCTGCCTTACCTGCAACTATAATGAAAAATGGGGTTATCCTTCTTTTAGAAGTTGAAGAACACATGAACGACAATGATGGTACGTGGGTGATCACCAAAGTTAAATCCAATCAAACATCCTTCTATATTGTTAACATTTGCACCCCTACAGCTGACATCAATGAATTTGGGATCACCCTAAATAAGCAACTATGTGAACAACCAAATTACTTTGCCATTCTCTTAATACAAAACTTTAACCTCCCTTGGGATACGGTTCTTGACAAAAGCTCTGCTTGTTCATATAAATCTAACAAATCTCATCAGCAATTGAGGAACTTATGCAAAAAGCATTGTCTGAAGGACAACTGACCCCTCCACAATCTAACTGGAAGTGAATTCATATTCTACTCACATCCACACAAAACAGTCTCAAGAATAGACCACTTAATGACCAACAATGTACTCACAGCAGCTACCTCTGCCCCAGTGATCAAACCTATATTAGTCTCAGGCCATGCATGTATTTTATTGGAGTTACAAACTGGCTCTAACCTCCTCAAGCAAAACCAGTGGAGATTTAATGAAGAAGTCCTTAAAGACCAATCCCATATTGACAAAATAAAACTTTCTATTAACAACTTTTTTCACAAGAGCAATAATAATGATATCTCATAAATACCATATGGGATACCCTGAAAGCTACTATCAGGGGTGACCTCATTACTATTATGCCAAAAATAAATGTGCACACAAATCAGAAAACCAGAGAATTAGAACAGGCAATCACATGTTTAGAAACATAATCTTGTCTAATGAAAAACAGGAACTTTTGCAACAACTAAAACTACTAAAATGTGAATATAATAAGTTACTAAGTAACACAGCACACACCTGGGCGAAACATAACAAAATGAAGAACTTTAAAGAATGCAATAATGCAGGCAAGGCATTGGCAAATTATTTGAAATTCAAACAATCCCAAAACTACATCTCATCTATTAAAAACAAATCTGGAAAAATGTTCATAGACCCACTAACAATAGTCAAAGTGTTTAGAGAATTCTATGACGGTCTTTATATCCCCAACAAAACCATCTCAATTACAGACTGAGAGAAATACGTGTAAAACATCCACCTCCCTACCCTCTCAAAACATGACTACATTTCTGTTAATCAACCCTTTTCTTGCCCGGAGATCGTGGAAGCCATTCACTCTCTTAAACTTAGCAAATCTCCAGGTCCAGATGATTTCTCTGCCAGCTTTTATAAAACTTTCCGAAATGAACTGATTCCTCGAATGAAATCTCTCTGTACACACTTTGAGAAAACCAGCAAAATAACAGGTACAACCTCTGAAGCCACCATCACTGTGATTCATAAATAAGGAAAGAATCCACTAGAAGTAAAACACTACAGACCCATTTCCATCTTAAACTTGGACTGTAAAATATACACTAAAATATTGGTGACCAGATTAGAAAAAATACTCTTCCATTCCTCATTCACAGATCACAAACTGGATTTATAAAAGGCAGACATGGATCAGATAATGTTAGACTTTTTTGTCACCTCATTGAAAATGCTAAATATCTAGCTTCCCCCACAATATCCATGGCCTTAGATGCTGAGGAGGGCCTTCAATAGGTGTCCTGGCCTTTTCTATACACTATAATGCATAAATTTTACCTCAGAGATACCTTTAGCCATCAAGCTGTTGCACTGCACTCTCAACCCTCTGCTTGTATTAGAGTTAATGGGCTCCTCTCCAGTAAAATAAACCTATCTCCAGGTACTAGACAAGGTTGCAGTCTTTCCCCTTCCTTTACCTTTTAGTCGCTGAACCTCTTCTTGTCCCAAACTGATCCAACACACTCATAGAAGGTATAACCACTGGAAACACCCACTCTAAAGCTGCCGCCTAGACAGACGATGTACTTATATTCGCCCAAAAGGCCGACAATGCCATCCCAGCAAACCTATCTGTAATTAAATCATTTGCACATGTTTCAGGATATTCTCTTAACCTTGAAAATAACCTCACCTTACCATCCATTGTTAGCAACACCAAATTGAAATGGCAATCCTCACAAATTAAACACATAGGCGTTTATTTTACTAACAACCTAAAAGAAGCAAGAAAAAAACAAAATGAAGAGATTCTCCTTAGGTAAATCAAAGAAGCACTCTCAGCTTTGGTCATTCAGACAAATTACATGGTGGGGACTTACGGAGTGTATAAAAATGATGATCACCCCTCAAGTAAATTATATCACTTCTATGCTTCTGATACAATTGAAAACCAACTTTTTTCATAACGTTGATGCAGTCATCACTAATTCTTTTGGAAAAATAAAAGAGGTAGAATTGCTTTTAAGAAACTGAAACTAAATAAAGATCCTTGAGGCATTAACATCCCCAAACTCTATAAGTACCAACTTGCCTTTCTTATTAAACAAGCTACGTGGTGGATTTACCTTGAAACTCTAAGGGGCATATTTAAGAGCCCCTAGTGCCATTCTAAAGCCACATTAGCATCATTTTATTATGCTAATGTGGTGTTAAACGGCCAAAAACGCTGCACATACATACAAAGTGGCACAATGCATGCATTGTGCCACTTTGTAACCCTTTGTGCTACATTATGCATGCGCCAGACATAATGTATGCAAAGGGGGCATTCCCCCGGGAGGGGGGCCAAAACAATGGCACAAGGAAATCTAGCAGATTTCCTTGGGTCATTTGTTTTGTACTTTTAATATTTTTCCTCAATTTGACCCTATGATTCTTTACTCATAAAAACATCTCAATTTATTTAACGAAGATGCAATGAATAAGTGTATATATGAAACAGTTTGAAGGTGTCACTGCATATGTCCCAAAAAATAACCTTTGTGTTTCTAACATGTTTTCTTTTTTCAGAACAAATAAAGATGTTCAAAGCAAAGTTAATTACGTAATAGTGTACAAATATAACCTTTAGAAAACTCATGATCCTTAAAACAACTTTCAACTTGTATTTGAACATAATGTAACAATGTGGGTTATTAGTTGGAGAAGATGTGGGACCTCCCCAAGTCAGGTCAAATACAACGTTCTGTATTAAATATGGGCTCTTCCCACTATTAGCTATGGCACAGAGCAACCAGGCAAAACTTAGAGAAAGAGTGCAAAATATTTAGTAGAACCAAAACAGTTGAAAAGCCCAACACAACACAATAAAATCAATTTCTGAACATGAAGTCTTTAAAAGTTTTTAGGTTAAAAACACCAAGAAACAGCACAGTGTCTAAGAGTCCTAGTCACCAACACCCACGCTATGCTGTTTCTTTGTACTTTTTACATCCAAGCGTAAAAAAATAGAAGACTCTCAGAATGCATACGTACATCCAGCATCATATGCAAACACAATAACCATTGTACAAGCAAACAAGTACCATTTAACAAATCTGAAGCTTCTCTCTGGAAAAACATACTTGCACAATCATACAATATTTTGAAATATTTCTCAAGGACATCATATTTCATCTTTAGTGACATGATAGCAAGGGTGAAATAGTAAGCTTCCTATACATCCCAAGCCGAAAATGAACACCAACACAGCTCCCAACATTGTACATGCACTTATCTACCTTTATACACCCAAAACCACACATTTGTATGGTAATTCAGCTAGCACCAAGCACCCACAACCACCACTTAAAGTTTTACAGGGTCATGCCAGAAATCCTTTAACAAAACCATAAAAGCAAGAACTGATCTGTAAAACATCTCATTTAAGCTTTCTCACATAATTACATAATGGGAGCTAAGGTTAACTTAGTATGGTGTGTTGGTAGGCATGAGGTAGTGGCACCAATTTAACATGGGAATTTCTTTACCTTTTATGTCTGACAACAAATAGATTTTGCTGAAACAGAATTTGTGTATGCCTGTGTTTGCGAGTGTTAGCACATTAAAGCCAGACCTATTGGCTTTCCCAGTGCTTGTTATCTTTTTTATGGAGAAGCTGCAACAAATGTATTTTATTGTAAAAACAAACACTACCCTTCACCCTTGGGCAGGGAGCGGGAAAGGTGCTCACAATTGCCTCCCTGCCTTCAGCAACATGGGAACATATAGCCTCACCTTTAGACAGAATTGTCTAAATGTATTTAGCCTTGCCCTTGGACAGGGAGATGTTAAAATGCATATTGTGTGACCACTGAGCAACTTGGGGTGTTTAAACAGTAATTTCTCCCAGTGCCCCCTCGACAGACAATTTTATTAAAAAGATAGATCCCCTCTTACTTTTACCCTTTGTCAAGGGGGGAGTCAAAAAAGCATATGCCCCACCTTTTCAGGGTCGGGATACAAAGGAATCTTAATACTCCTTGCTTTTACAAGATATGTAGGGCTTAGAAACATATAAAAATAAACACATGTGCACATTCATTTTTTTGTCATCTCTCCAAATGTAAGCAAACATAAGGAGGGATAAAGAAACCCTGTGCAAGCTTAAAGGGACATTACAAAGAACTCTCTTCCTCCCCATCACCAAAGCCTACCAGTTAGATGTGTGTGAGGGGGAATAAATGCACCCCTTTTCCAATGTGATCGTCAAAGCTATTGGGCAAAGAGCTAAATAAATATATCCACGTGCAAGGTAGAGGGCAAACAAAAATATTGTCCCCAGAGGCATAGAACACTTAAATTCCTGGTGCACATGACCAGTGTGGAACACAAACAAATACACTCCTGAATAGGCATGCATGGTGCTGTGTGCAAGTGTGTGTAAGTGTGTGTCTTTGTGTGCGTAAGTTTGTCAATGAAAGCAATCAGACACAATGGGCACTGCCAGTAGGGAGGAATGTAGGGTGCATTGCATGGGTTCTTTTATTTACACAGGTTTTCATCTCAGAATGTCAGGGAGTTGGAGGGGAAAAAGAGGTAATACAGCAGTTCAATATCACACCTAGGGATGCAAACTGACCAAAGCAGGATTAAATCTTACTAACAGAGAAACTGATAGTGACTCAGAAAGATGTAAAATCCTTTGTGATGAGAAATGAGCCTTTAACAACTTGTCTTTGCTATCTGATTGACTGATAAAGAATTTCAGGGGAGGCTCAGGCTTTGGGTCAACTGAAATCAGTAGAGTCTGAGTCATAGGCAAGGTATGATTAGGAGGTCCACATATTAAAGTATTTTGGTGTTCATAATGGCTGAGGAAAGAGGCTCCAGGTAAAGGAGAAATTAGCTAATGTGAAACGATTTGCTCTCAAATATTTAGGTCTCGCCTATGCAACCCATGCATGCTGTCTCTTCGAGACCTGCTGTATCTACAAAATGGGCTTTAAGCACCATCTATCTTTTTCACTGGTTCCTCTTATTGTCCTTTGTAAATTATGTCTTTTGTTTGGTAAATACACTTAGTAGTCCCTCCTTTTCGACCTTTGTATCCTTCCATGAGGACTGCCCCTGCTACATGTGCTTTTACGCTTCAGGTTATTTAGGATACTTTGAGAGCACTCTTATTTTGTTGGCCAGCCTCTGCTTGTGTTAAGTGTTCATGTTTTGTTTATTTCGTGTTTTGGCTTGTTCCTTTTGTTTTGGTAGCACTATTTTTGTTGCAGAGTGCACGGGTTTTCCTGGCTCAGCGCGGCACCCACTTCATGGACGCCTCAATTTATCTTTTACAGACTCTCGCTCCCCTCCCCGTTATTTACAGGACAGCCCCGGCCCAGCTACACGATATGCCTAAAGGAGTGGTGACAATCATGCTTGTTTTTTTCCGTCAGCATCCCATTTGAAATCACACAAGGCTACTGATAAATAGCAGCATTTTGTTGGCTTTCACCATTGTTTTACTTAAATTTTTCAGATCGGCATGTCTCAGTATTTTATTTTTGAAGGCACAGGAAGAGACAATGCCGAGATGTGAACCCTATTCCCCGAGTCCCAAAGTCGGCAGCTGTAAATGTTATGTCACATCCTTTCTCAGAAACAATCAGCATTTTTGGGGGGATTTGTTTCTGTTTCCCTCACTGAGTTACCCTCCCCCATGCCACCACCCTTAACCCCTTCCTCCCTTTTGTTTTCCTGGGTGCCCCTTGTGAGCACATGGGAAGGACGTTCCCTTGATTACACAGAAGTGTGCTGTTAGGAGGTGGGCGCTGGTGATGTGGATAGCGCTCAACTCTATTTCAAGGCTTCAAAGCGAGAAAAGTACGGACAACCAGTATTCCTCCATCATGCAAAAAGATCAGACACAGACACCTCACTTTATCTTTTACAGACGCTTGCTCTCCTCCTCGTAATTTACAGGAGAGCAGCAGTGCAAACCGTTACCCCGGCCCAGCTATGTGACGTGCCTTAAGCAGTTGTGACGAACATGCTTAATTTGTTCCATCAAGATCTCCTTTGAAATCGTACAAAGGCACTGAAAAATTGCAGCATTTTGTTGACTTTTGCCATTGTTTTACTTACATTTTTCAGATCAGCTTGTCTCAGCATTTTAATTTTGGAAGGCACAGGGGGATAGCTCTTTAAATAAGTATTTCTCAATGCAGTGCTACAATGTGACCATTAGTGTCAAAACTTCCACGCTAAAGAACTGTAGATGTTATAGTACCCAGGGTAATGTGCTGAATGGCTAAATACTTACAAGGTTTCAAAGGAGAGACCCACTGGCTATGCCAGTGCTTGTTTTAACTTATGGCGCTGTGCAGTCAGTAGGTATGTTGTTGAAGCTCTCAAATGTCTGGATGGATGATAAGGCTGAAAATGTTTGGACAAACAACCAGATGCACAGCCATACTCAACTAACCTTTATTAAATCCTATTGCCACTTCAATCTTGTCTGTACTACTTCATCAAACTCAGGGCCTGGTTTAGAATTTGGCAGATGGGGTTATCCCTGAGCCATATTACTAACCCATTATATGCTGTGGGAATCGTAATACGGTGGACGGGATGTCCGTCATGTTTGTGACGGAGTACCCGTCGGCCAAACGCTAAACTAGGCCCTTAGTTTGTAAAAGTTTATATTATACACGTTTGCAACCATGGCTTAGGCAAAAAGGCATTAGACAAGTGAAAGCCTATGAAACTCCCTGTTCTGGGGTTTTCCTTTAGGGTGTTGTGTGAAATAGAAGGCTGTATAAGGAAAGACAATTATCTAGCACTGAAATGGTGCCCTTTGAGAATAGTGGATTTCTGATTGGACCTACTATATTCAGTGCTCTTAAACTGTTGTCTAAAAACAATAATATGCAGCAAAGATATAGTGAACATAAAACAATGAATGAAACTAGATTCGACTAACATTATTGACCATACAAGACCAAATTCATAAAGTAATTTGAGTTGAAACTCAAGTTTAGTTTTCATTAAATATCAATTTATGCTTATAAATGACTTTACGTGCACATACTACTGTATAAATCAAATTGGGGGTGGTTTATGGCATTCGAGGCCAGAGATTCCAAACTGTGAAAGTGAACAATTCTAAACTTTCAAGTGAGTGTCTACAAATATTTTCCAGGTGCCCTCTCACCCAGGATACAGCCAGAAGTGTACTGTTGAGGGCCAACGTAAGGGAGCCATTTAGAGTTCAGCAGCTGAGGATGAGTCGGTAGAGTGTATACACTGTAAATAGATGGAGGGAACATCCACCAATTTTTAACCAGCATTTGCAAAATTGTAAATGATCCTCTAAGTCCAAGGTGGAGGCAGGGAGGACACACTCCAAAAATTGGAGGAGGTTTAGGGAAATACCTAGCGAGTAACGTTTTTAAGTGTAAGTGCAGATTAGCATTACAAGTCCCCCAGTGTAAATGTAGAGTTCATTTTGTACAACAATTTACACATATAAGAGCCTCTCCAGAAATGTCAGTAAATTGCTCAGAATGCCGGGATAGGCCTACATGAGTCCTTTTAACTTTTTTAAAGGATTATTGGCCCCGTAGTGATTTAATGCAATTGAAAATTATTTGGTGAAGGTTTTCTTCGTCTGTGTACCCTCAAGTGGGGTAAGTTTTAAGGATTTATAACTAGCTACCATGGCAGGAAAGGACCACTTTCAGAACCCATTCTCTTCTAGTTATGAAGTTTGCAGGTGCCACAATGCACTCCGTATTTTCTCATGGGTGTCATTAACAACATTAGTGCTGCATGCTAATGTCTCTCAGGTGAATTTTGAACTTGCCTTGGAGCATATTACCATTAGGCGTAATTTGCTTTTAGGGTGTAACTGTTGCTGCAAATGTGCAACAGCACGCTTCACCGACACCACCTGCAGTTAAAAGACCACCAATAGTCTCTGCAAGGAAAAATGATACTGCTTTAATTTTATCCTGCACTAAAGGAAGGACCTAAAAGTTGAATAATCACAATAGCAAACATATGCTAATACGAATCCACATGCCTTATGGGGGTCATAATAGGGATTGGAACGTTGCCTTTAGTGAGGACCCAGCTCCTGAAAAGGCGTTATTATAATGTTTAGTTCTTACTAACTTGACAACTGGATGGCAAAACTTCTGGAAGAAATTATGTTGCTGCATGATTTCATAATGAGGCCTGCGGCAGTAATATCAATCAGGTGAAGTCTGTTCCCCAGGGACTCATCACTCAGAGTGACAAAAACTCAGGCCCCTGCAGCCCCCACAGAGCTTGGGGGCAACCCCCACCTTCCAAGGGGACAGCATTCAACTTTAGGATCATGACTACCCCTGACATGCGGAAGCCTTGGGGAGGCCGCAAACGTTCTTCAGAGTGGTTGACGACCCACCATTTTCCGTTGCGTCACCAAACTCACGTCATACACTTGTAGCTAAAGACCTTTCTACAACCTCTGCTGTCCTCCACACACGTGAGTGCTTTTGCGTCAAGTTCCCTCCGACGACTGCTGCATGAATTTCTGTGCGAATAGCCTTGGCGGTGTGAACCAGTGAAACTTCTGAATGGAACTGCCACCCAAAGGACAATCACAGGTCAAATATTTATCACAAATGCTCGCTTGTTTTTGCCAAGCTAAGCAACATGTGATTATTGAAGGTTACCGACCAAAGTAACTAAATGAAATAAAAACACTCTGTAATTAAAAACAACCCCTGTGGGACTGCCCTTCAATTCTACAACACTGCAGTGTCTCGGATGCCCTGTGTTTTGTTAAGCTACTTCACCCTTGCCAAACAAAATGTTAAATGTTATTTCTTATTTTAAAAAATGCAAAGCAAAGACTAATACGTGCGCACAGTATAGTAACTCTGAAAAACAAACTACGTGCTTCAGTAGTGTTTTTGCTGGAGTAAACCAAAGGGTTTCCAAGTAATTAGTGACAATGGGTAACCCTATCCTTTCACGTGGTCACCCCCACGAGACAGTCCATTTAACTACTCCCTTGTTAACCAATTTGTTCAGGAGCCGCTGACTTTTTAAAGGGCAGCACCTCGACCTTTAATTTATAGTACCCAGAAGGGAAGGCGCAGTGCACTACATACAGAATAAGGGTTCCCTGTGGGAGTTCACACAAAACACCACAAATGCCTCGTTTGGTGTTCTTTCCATTACCACCACCGTGTTAGCAGAGCATACATCAGGACTACACCTGACTTTAAAGAATTACGCTGGAGTTTTTTCATAATCACTTGTGGAAATAGCTTCTGCTATTCCTTCCTTACCAATGTCATTTTCAAACGGCAATGAAATAGCCGTGTCTTGGGGAGCATCGTGTCTAGGATAATGTTCCCCTGCGCTCATACTTATTTGTACACATTCTCATCCTGCTTGCTCGGAGTCCAGTTATTTGCACACTGTTCTCACTCGCGCTGTTTTTAATGCTTTAATTTAGTGATGAGATTGTTGCTTGACTTGCTTCGTGTCTGTACTGCAATTGATGCAAAACATACTCATTGCTTTGATACTCCTTTTCCTGTAACTTTCATTGGCCATTGAAGACACTTGTGAGTTTTTTTAGTTTGCCTCTTAATTTTCTTTGGATAGCCGATAAGTTTCTTTAGGAAACCATTTCTCTTCTATTGTTAGAAAGCCAGCATATGATGTAGGGCAAGCTCCCTATTTCTTCTATAGATGTCACGAGAAGATGAATTCTCTACAGAACACAAAAATACTTTTTTTTATTTTTTATTGAGCAGCACATAATAATATTTACAGCAAGGTAGAGAGAAAATCAAAGCAATAGTCCTGGTTGGTACAGATTTAAAGATATCTCTTAAAACACTACATTTTAAATAGAAGGTGCTATGAAGAAAGTACTAAAGTGTAATTGAAAGTGCAAAGATTCTCGAGTGCTTCTGTGGTTATACATGGAACACAATAAGCCTAAATAATACAAATGTAACATCACTAAAACAAATTTTATAGATGTCATATGGAACTTCACATTTTCAGTATCAAGTGTTATCCAGAAAGTGCTAAATGCAATTCAAAGTGTTAACATCAAAGTAGCTTATAAAAAAAGTACTAAAGTGCTTCGATAGTCATGTAGTTATACATGAGGAACATCCTGGAGTCTCCTAACGTACATAATGGTGCAGTTGGTATCAATAATGGGGCATACATTGTTGGATAACATATGCCCCTTAAGCCTAATCAACTGGATTACCGAAATCATTCACTAATAATCCCCATACTTTCGAGTATTTGGATAGCAGTCCTACACGTTTAGCATAGGCATCCTCAAACATTTTGATTCTTGACATCTTAGCCAACCAATGCCCTAACGAGGGACCCTCTTCCATTCACCATCTCTGAAGTATTAAATTGCATGCAACAGCGGTGCCCATATATAGTAAGCATTGTACGCTTTCTTCTGCCCCTCAAGAGATATTAGAAAAGCCAAACAAAGCAAGCATAGGCTCCTAGGGTATAAGTATCTGGGCTACATCCATAAGCTTCTGAAAGACCTTCTTCCAAAATTCTTGAGAACTGGACATGTAAAAAAAGTATGCCACCAGTCCCCCGCACCATCTAGTTCACAGCAAAAACACTGGTCAGGGACTGCTACCTTCATTCAATGCAATCTGTGGGGCGTATCATAGGCCGCCCATCTTGACAAAAACTCCATTCTTTTAAAATTGGCGGCCCTCGAAGACTTATATCTCAATTCTGAAATGTATTTGCAATCACCCTTAGTGATGGAGCTTCCAGTAACATGGTTTATTTTTATCAGTTGCTCCTCCACTAAAGTACTCTGAATATTAATCCGCATGGCCCTATACCAGTTGCCAAAACCTGTTAAATGACTTGTACAATAGCAGACGCATCAATACATGCTTTTCTGGGCTAAAAATCTTGTATGTGGAGGAAAGGAGGCTTCTTATCTATAGCCCACTAACTGTCAGGGTCCCGACATACACCTTCAGGCGTTGGCTAATTTCATGCCATGCTAGACATCTTTTGTTATTATAGAAACCACAAAGCCTAGTGAATCCTTTCCATTTCCATCGATGCAATACCATACTATGGATGTTAATATCAAAGGCCTGACAGCCTTCAAATAAAATAAAAGCATGACAGCCCAAGATACCTCAAATCTGGAACAGCTCCTTAATACGATACCCCAATTCATGTAAAGAGATACCTGGTGTGCTTCAGCAAGTTGGGTATTTTTAGGAAAGAATACAATTCAATGGAAGATTCTTCTGCCATCTGTATCAACATAAAATATCTATTGCTACCATATTTGACATAATTTGGGATAAGTAGCTCAAGTGTGCAGAATGACAGTAGGTTTGACAGTGAGGTGGAACTAATCCTCATTTTACTATATCTAGCTGTAGAACAGCAATCTTTTTCCGGGGCTGCTTATTCTGCCAAATAAAATCTTGAAATAGTCAGTCAAATTCTCTAAAGTATGACTTGATAATAATAGGAAGTGTGAAAAAGAGAAAAAGCAACAATGGGAGAATAGACATTTTTATGACCACCACTCTGCCATTGATAGACAAAGGAAGACACGTCCACCTGTCTAACAGCATCTTGATTTTACCTAGTGTAATCCTACAGTTTAGATCGAATAGTTGAGAATAATTGTGAGTGACATAAATGGCTAAATATCTAATTAGATGCTGAGACACATACTGAGACTGGTTATTGTCAGGGAGTTAATTTGAAGAGGTATTAAACAATTATATTTCGTTTTCATTTTGATTTAATTTATCGCCGCCAATTGTAGTGAATGCAGCAATTACGTCAAACAGATTCTGAATTCTGAAGCTACACTGCAGGTATAGAATAACGTTGTCTGCGAAGAGTTTAACTTTAGGCATCCAATCTATTGGAGGAATAATTGAGATGTAGCTTCAGATACTAATAGCTAAAGGCTCAATAAAAAATTTAAACAAAACGGGAGACAGGGACATACCTGGAACGTACCCCAATTAAATCTGACCTTCTTTGCTATCTTCACATTTATAATTACTTTCACACTGGCCCCTTGATATAGATTCTATGGCATATCTTTAAATTGATCAGGAATCTGAATTTTGTTAAGATAAAAAATAGTGAATCCAAATATGCAAGGTCAAAGGCCTTCTCTGCATCAATCATACAAACAGCAGCTTTGGTTTTAGTTTCGGTTTTTGAAATGTAATCAAACTTGTGTAGACCATGCTAGAAACTTGCAGACATGCTGGCTCTCTTCACATATGTTTGCTAATAAGCCTGATGGCTGCATATAATTTCTATTGGAAAAAAATCGGCCAGTGCTTGCTTAGCTCTCGAAAAATCTGTTTTTCTACATTCCGAATTTCCTGGCATGGCAGTAGCTTTATCAAAAGCACTCTGCAGTGCTCGTATTTGCGCATTCTTTATTCTTATAAGCCTGATACGTAATTACATTGCCACAAAAGCCGGCTTTGAATTCCTCCCAATCAATCATAGCATCTGCTGTGGCTGCATTAATTCTGAAGAGAAGATAGGTCCAAATGTAGTGCTAGATTCAGTACTAGCTTGTATTTGAACTAAGATGGTAGAATGATCGGAAATGGATTTGTTTTAATGCTAGACATTAGACACTGGGCTTCCCTGGTTACAAAAAATAATCAATATGGGATATTGAGGAGAACTGGCGCAAATGGCAGGTATATGCCTTTTCTGAAAGATATATCAAACAGAATGGATCTCTGAAACTAAAATCCTGCTTGAATGCCTGGATTTAATGAAGGGTATGTGGTTTTAGTTGTTTCTTTGAGATATTTGAGGTGTCTAAAGCAAGATTCTAGATAAAATTAAAGTCGCCATCCCAGATTATTGGACCTGTCCCCACCATTGCCAAATTGTAGATTTGAATTAATGGCTTAGTATCATCAGAGATGGGACCGTAATCATTAACCAAATTCCTTACATTCCCCTTAGTAGCCACTTTAAACTATAACCAATGACCCTTAGCATCTCTAATTACCTCACATATTTGCCAATCTACCGTACTGGCTAAAAGGGTGGCAAATCCATCGTAGCAGCTCCTGCCAAGGGAAAGAAAGCATAGGAGAATCTTTTAGGGATATCAAATTTGGGAAGATTGTCCTTGAAATGGGTTTCTTGCATGAAGATTATTTCCAGTTTTAACTTTGTTAGCTAGTTCAACATTGCACAAGCTTTTTGATTATCGAGAAGGTCATTGGTGTAACAAGAAATAATATTATTTTTTTGGATTATAGAGTCTCTAGAGCAGGTCCTCTACTTTCTGGAGGATATCCCTCTTGCTTTCTATTTACTACTTCTTGTGTATAGCCCACCCAATTCTCAATAATGTAGTTCTCTTCCACACCTTCTTAATGCAGCAGCTCTTTTTTTTCTTTTTCCCCTGTCAGTACACCCCCAACCACTTAGCACCCCCCCACCCCGCAGTGTGCTCCTTCCCTAGCCAGACTCCCCCCTCCCAAATTCCTCCTTAGAGAGAGGAGAACCCTCAACCTTCTCCCAGCCCCTTCCTGTGATTTGAAGTGCCCTTACATGGCACCTAATCACAGTCTTCTCCCTCCACCCTTTGGCCTTTCTCTGGAGGTGCATATTGTTCAAAGCCACCCATAGAATAATGAGGGAATAAGTGCAAAAATACAAAAGTGTGAGATGTGAATGTCAAGTCAGATTTAAAGTATTTAACCTTAATCTCGCTAAGACTCGCCTAATATTGTTACCCAAGTATGGAACATGCCATCTCAAAGTGCAAAATGGAGAAGAGCAAGAAGTGCGGATGTACAGATGCACTAAGGAGCTGATATGCAATATCTAGTGCTAATAGATACATCTTCCATTGCAAGATATCCAATGTACAGATATGAACAGCCTATACATCTTTAGATAACCTAGTATAATTAGTTTATAGTGTAAAAAGAATTGTTGCATATCCAATTGCACTTATTTCCTATCTCACTTTTTTCCTCCCACCAGACTGCGATATTATTTCATAATTTTCTGTAACAGTTCCTGGGCTTCCTCCAAGGTGACACAGAGATGAAATTGTCCTTAGAAAAAGATCTTAGGCTTAAATTGTTGGACAATTGAGGCCTGTGCCCCAATACTTTTGAATTTATTAATTAGACCGATAAACTCCCTGCGTCGACTAGCCATCACTGCTGACATATCAGAAAATACCCTAATTTGAGAACCGTTAAGGAGTAAAAAGGATTTCTTTAGCCTTTGACAAAATAGCCTCCTTAATGCGATAGTCAGCAAAATGTACAATTATTGTCTGAGAGTATTTGGCATTTGATGCCTAATGGGTGGGAACACAATGGGCCCAAACTATGGTGAGATCCTCAGGATCTTGTTCCAGTAGATGTTCCTTAATCAAGTTTCCATATACTGTAGTGGTTATCACTACCTTCCATACATTCAGCCCCTTCTGGAAATCCCCAAAAAGTTTCGATCTCCGTGCACAGTTCTCCATTTCATCCATCTTAATGTGTGAGGCCTGTAACCTTTTCTGTAGGGCATGTAGATTTTTTTCCCAAACAAAAGAGCTATCCTCTATATCAGACAATCTCTGCTCAATTTCATTTATTCTCTCTGGAATTTTCTGCATCATTTCTTCAATCTTCTCAAGTCTGTGATGTATCAATGCTATTTCTTGTATGTGATAAGCATTAAATTCTTGGACTTCAATAAGAATAGTATCCAGGAGGTGTTGAAACTGGAGCTTTGAGGATTGATCTGAGTTGGCTGGAACCATAGCTTGTAATGGACCTTGATCTGATGAGATGTCTGAGCTGTTGTCAAGCTGTGTTGTACCTTGGTGAGTGCACTCTACCTGATTGGACCCACTGAATATAGATTGCTGAATCAATTTGTTGAGTGAGTCAGGGGCTCCCGGCAGCATGCCCAGAGGAGGCTGAACATTGCTCATTATTGGTGTTGATTCAACTGCTGATGAGTCACATGTTCGCAATGGTGAGCCCAATAGGGCCAACGCCTCTATCCCAATGCCAACATTCTCTATCCCTGCCTTGTGGCCCTTTGAGAATAGGGGGTAGTCTTTAAGTATTTGAAGGGTATTCACTGCATTTTCTACCCCATTACCACAGTCCTTTGTGAAGGCCCTTTAACTATCCATTCTATTACTCTCACTAATCCCTTGCTGTGAGGGATTAATGGGAAAAATAGCCACAATAACAGCGGTGTTTTCAAAGGATGCCATACTGCCTGAAGTGCCAAATGCTGCAGCTAATGCTGACAAAGGTAACTCCATAGTATTTATAGTGTCCTGTTATTGTTGACCTCTGGCTATCGAGGCTTTCTCTCTTCTTGTGGAGAAGGGGCATGTCTGAGCCACGCACCTTTTGATCTTTTGGCTGGATGATATTGTGTAGGAGCACCGACTCTCCTTAGGTGCATGTGCCGCATGCTCTATTCCCCAGGTAGTGGTGATCCCCCTGGATAAGGCGAATATAAGTCCCAGTTCTTGCTAAGGCTTAAAATTTAGTGAGTACAGTCTATGAGAGTCACGTACGCATGAACGCAAAAGTGGGGTCGGAGGAAGGGGAGGTCGAGAACCCTAAACATGGACCCTACACTGCGAAGGATGAGTCAACTGTGTCAACTCCTCAGTGCAGCATTTCTCCTTACTTCTGCGAGGTGCCTGTCGGGCTCAAAGAATTTCTGCCACTGGCCCCTTCACCAGAAGATCATCGCATCCATCAAGTCTCTCAGGCGGTCTCCGATGGACTCTGGCATTTCAACCCAGAAGGGGAATCTGCCGTGTCTGCGTGCACAGGGGGTGGTGCTCAGCAGTGGGTCATGCGGGCTAGACCCACACTAACACAAAAAACTCTTGTTGAACTTCCAGTGTGTTTCTCTGGATTTTAAGTCCTTCTGGGGCTTTCTGTTTGGTTGTTCTTCTACTGCTCTCACTCCAGTGTGGAGGCAAAGGCTGCTTCTTTCTGAACCAGAAAGACTTTTGTGGAGCATGGTTAAGAAACACAAACATTACCATATGTGATTTCCCTAATGTAACCCCTCATGTGCTTCTGGTTGACTTTGCTCATTTGTTCACACTAGACCTTTTTACCCTAATTGTTAATCCTTTTTTCAAAATAAATGTTATTGACTCATAAGAAGTTATACATCTATGAACACTGCCTTATCAGATTAAATGGTAATATACAATAATGCAGAAAATATACTTAAAATGAGCTATGACAAGTAAAAAGAAAGTGCATTGAGAATGCAATGTAAATTCAAAGATCATAATTTTAGGATGAAAAGGAAAGAAAAAAGAAGAAGAAAAGGAGAAATAATAGAAAGAAAGGTAATTTTACATGGCTGTGAGAGAATAGAAGATAGAAGCAATATACTTTGGGTAGCAAAATCAACAACATTTTTAAAGATATGAACTGTGTGCAAGACATTATCATATATAATTTGTAAGAAATGGGTCTCAAAGGGAGATAGCAAACTAAATTCTTCCATGGCAGAAGATTCATCTTGTCAGAAGATTTCCGGTTGGAGGTAATCACAGAAATAGCTATAGGCAGCAGTAGGTCAAATAGTTTAACAAGTGTTTTGTTTGGGCCCCGTAAGACATGAGCACGACCTAGGAAAAGTAGACTTTCTGTAAAGGGTATCTGTATTTGAACAATATCAGTAATGCGTTGACATACTGAAAGCCAGAATGTAGACAGAGTTGGACATGGAAAAAACATAAGGAGGTCTGTACCTGATTAAATATAACAGCTCCAGCAAGTGTCATGTTGTGTAAATTTTAGTTTAAAAAGGCAGGCAGGAGCATAGAAAAGTATGTTGTAACAAAAGTAAGGTGTTTGCGTTAGACTAGCAGTGTGAGCACTGGAGTGAAATTTTGTCCAAATTTTATCCCAAGTATTGAGAGGCCAAGAGATACCCAAATCAGACTTCCATAATGTCTCTATATGTGTTTTGTGTCTATTAAGGTCATGTGTGGTCACAAGCTTATATAAGTGAGCTGCTTTACAGTGAATCGTGGTGGGGATAGGAAGAGGAGAGGAGCAGGAATGAGATATGTCTGAAGGGAATTATTTCAAGATAGTTTTGTAAATCAAATTCTGAAGTTGGGGATATTGGGAGTGCAGATGGGAATTTAGGGTATTGGGAGTATAGACGGGAATTTAGATTGTAAATGGATGATAGTTCCAAAAAGGGAATAGGAGAACCTCCACTATGGAGTTGAGAAATCATTACGATGCCTTTGTTTGGCCAGGTCTTTCAGAGTAAAGTTCTCCCTCTTTAAAAAAAAAATGTATTATACCAAATCAGGCTGTTAAGGAACTCATCAATGGGAGATAAAGTGAAAACATAATAAGGTTTGAAAAGGGTACACACATGAGAAATGGTGTTAAGAAGCCAATATTTAGGGGGGTTACACATCAAAAGACTAAGATTGTGTGAAAAGGTGCTATCATAGCTTGATCCAAAGTTTCTGATGGTGTTTGTTGATGACAACAAATAAAGTTGTAGTTGCTTGATGTGAAAGGCTTTGTGATAATTGACCAGATCAGAGAAATTAACACTCCCACTAGATTTTGGAAGCTTTAATCTTGATAACGCAACTCTAGGAGGTTTACCATGCTAGAGAAGGTTGGAAATAATTTTTTGAATTGTGACAAAAAAGCTTTTAGATAAATGAACAGGGAACATCATAAGATGAAAAGTGATAATAGGGGGTCAACGCGACTCAACAGGAAAGATATCACAGGGACCATTTCTGAGAATGAATTGATAGTATTTCTGATAGAATTTCTGAGTTAGTTTTAACTGTATCCTTACGAGTGTTTGTATACCATATTCATACGCATTTAATCTTGGAAGACTTCCAGGAGAGACCTGCTTTTTCATATACAGCTTTAGAGCAGTATTTAGTTAAGGGTAATACAACCGTTTTATCCATGTTTTTTTGATATCCTGATACTGCAGAGTAGAGATCAAGTTCATGAAAGAAAGCAGGAACAGATGTTTCAGGGCAGGCATAAAGAGAAGAAAGTCATGTGTTTAGGCTATGAATTCAATATGAGTAGCATGAACTTTGAAACCAGTAAAATTTGCAGTGGATCTCAATTGGTGAAGAAAAGGTTCTAGTGTTAAAACAAATAGTAAAGGAGATTAAGGGCCCTTTTGACGTGTTCCTCTTTGTAAAAGGAAGTGACAAGCACAGAAAATTGAGGGGAAGAATAAAGCAATGAAATGAGCTGGAGTAAGCTTGGCCTAATACCATGCCACTGCAAGGCCTTCATTAAGAAAGCCCAGTTAACCCTATCAAATGCTTTCTCTGCATCAAGGGGTAATGCTGTTAAGGCCTCCTGTATCTTGTGCTTTGTTAAATATATTTCAGAAGGTTCGAGAGTTATCTGCTACATTTCTGTTGGGAAGAAAGCCAGATTGATGGACATCAATGAGAATAGGCATAAAAGGAAGTAGACGCAGGGCTAAAGCTTTGGAGAAAATGTTGCAATCCGTGTTAATTAAGGAAATGGGTCTATATTTTTATATTGAGTCAAGTCACAGTCCTTCTTGGAAATTAGGCAAATTGTAGCCTTCGAAAAAAAGCCAGAAGTGCAATTGGAGTTGATGAAGCAGGTAAAGAGCTTGAAGAGTTTAGGAAATAAAAGCTTAGCAAAGCTTAACCTTTTAGGAGACATTGGGTAGCTGATTGTATTTCTTCAATTTGAAGCAGCTGTTCAAATGTGGAAAGATCTGGGGATGGTGTAGTTTTTGGTTTAAGATTGGAGAAATATGCAACAAGAGACTCTTCTGATGGTGTGTGTTCTGGGGATTATAGGTCTTTGTATTAAGAGGAAAAACATTACACAATGTTTGAATCTCTAAACACCTGTCCTCCGCTCTGTGCAGTGATGGATTTGATTGCTGATGAATCGCAAAATGAATGCTGGGAAATTAGTGTTTTGAAGCTTTATATGAGGCATGAGAAATTAAATGGGAATTAGAATGTCTGTCTAAAAAGGGATCGCACACTTGATTAAAATGCCCTTCATCTAACAAGTTGTCAGAAGCGAGGTCTTCAAGGGTATGTGATATGTTTTTCCAGAAACTGGAGTCTGGGTGCATAGGGCCATGTACAATGAGTTGTGAGAGTTTTATGTCCTCAATTGTAAGTGTAGCTAGCAACCATCATCCCTCTGAGTCTTGGTGTTGAGAGTGTATGATGGGATATAAAAATTTGGGGCATGGAATTATAACTCTGTTTTTGTTGCTTTGGGAGGGGGATACAAAAACATCACTGACCCACTGCTTCTTTAGTTTAACTGCTTCTAGGTCACTGAGATAAGTTTCCTCTAATGATGCAATATGACATTTCAAACGAGCAAAACATGATAAGACACGCTGACGTTTAACAGGGTTTTTAAGCCCCTTGGCATTCCAAGAAACTGTTCTGAGCTGCATTGAAAAAATATACAGTTTTTGATGGTAAATTTACAAGGCAAAGCATATCTTTAAGCAAAAAGGAAATAAAAAAGGAGTATAGAGCAAAGTGAACAGTGAAGGCACACAACCTTTGCAAAATAGCATATACATCAATATAGCATCACATGGACCAAGGTCCACAGATGCAGGAGAAGAGGAAAATAAGACAAGGAAAATTCCCCACAGGGAAAAGGATAGCGGAACACGTGAGAAAAATGCATAGCACCATTGACTCATGAACAGTAAGAAAAGAAAGAAGATATATGGAAACAGGACAGACTAAGGCCCTCATTACAACCTTGGAGGAAAATGCCACCTACCGCCGTGCTGACAGCCGCCAACATACCGTGACCGCGGCGGTATACCGCTGCAGGTATTATGGCCCACACAGAGAAATCCGCCACTATACAGACACCCACACAAGTTCGCCAGACCAAAGGTCAGTGATAAAATAGCTGTAGCAAAATCCACACCTTTTTGCCAACAGGAATACGCCCACAGTATCAGGACCCACGAATCACCGCAGCGGTCTTTCAACCGCAGTGAACCATTGGCGGTACACACCGCCGCACTCAAAATACACACACACTTACAAAACTACACCACATTGGACAATTCCAAATACACACACCTGATACACATACACACACCACACCCACAACACTATAAAACACACACCCACATTACCCACAACCCTTTCAACAACAAAAATAATGTGAACAGAGAGAGAGAGACAAGCCAGGAGCACTCACTCATTCTGAGCCACAGAACACCATCACCCATACACCATCCACGCACCTCACAGCACACATAACAAATCACCCCACTCATCACCCCACACATCCTCACACATACCACTCACACCACATCCATGGCACCCCAAGGACACCCCAGGTTTTCAGAGGAGGAGCTAAAAGTCATGGTGGAGGAAATCATCTGGGTACAGCCACAGCTATTCGGATCACAGGTGCAGCAGATGTCCACTGCAAGGAAGATGGAGCTATGGCGGAGAATAGTGGACAGGGTCAACGGCGTGGGACAGCACCCAAGAACAAGGGATGACATCAGGCAGAGGTAGAACGACCTACGGGGGAAGGTGCGTTCCGTTGTAGCAAGACACCAGGTAGCCGTACAGAGGAGTGGCGGAGGACCCCCACCTCCTCCCCCACAACTAACAACATGGGAGGAGCAAGTCTTGGCAATAATGAATCCTTAGGGCCTCGCAGGAGTAGCAGGAGGACTGGACTCTGGTAAGTCAAATCTTTACTACTATATTCCCCACACTACCTGCATGCCATCACAAACTCCTACCCCTACCCTCACTCACATCACTCCACCAACTCACAAATACCCCACTATCACAACCCACCCACCCCAATACCTAGCCCTGCATGCAACATCTATGCATGGACACCCATCACAGACCTGCATGGACACCCATCACTAAAGCATGCCCATTAGAGAGTATCACCTAGCCCACAAAAGCACCACGCACACAAGGCAAAGCTGACAGAGCAATCACAATCATACAGGGAAACACACCCATGCACAAGATGGCACAGCCAGATACAATAACACTGCATTTTCATCCCTACAGGACCCCCACTCAACGTCACTGGAGAGGAGGTGCCACCAACATCCAGTCCCCCCACAGAAGAGGCCCACAGTGATGACAGCAGCTCTGCACGCCAGGATCACGATGACCAACCTGGCACATTGGGGACCCCTGGACAGTCAGTTACCCTGCCACAGTCCCATGCCACCACAGACCCTCCCCCTCATTAAACACCACCACAGCACCCACCCAGCGGACCCATACCTCTGTCCCCAGGACACGTCAATCAGCAGTGTGTCCACCACTAGAGGGACCCCAGGCAACCCCACAAACCCAAGATAATCAGGGACCTGGGGTCAGTGGCAGAGGGCACACGGTTCAGGGGATGGTGGCACAGGACAACAGGGAAGCTGGGAGGACTGCTGTGTGACAGAGGGAGGACAGGCCCAGGGAACCCACTCTCCATGAGGCACTCAGCAACATCCTGGGAGCATACCACCAATCCCAGGAGACCATGGGCCGGATACTGGCCAAGTTGCAGGAGACCCAGTGGCTGCAGGAGGGACAGTATCTGGGGATCAGGGAGGACCTCAAAGACACACTGGTCACCATTGCAGGGGTGCTGGCTGACATGGCCAACACCATGAGGGAGGCAGTGGCACACCAACGGACCCCTGACACTAGCCACACAAATGAACAGCCCTCCACCTCCGCCGGCACTAGTGGACAGGGGGCCCCACCACTGGAACAACAGGCCACCAGACCATCTCTACCCTGGACTTTCCTCCACCATCAGCCCAGCCCATTGCACATCCCATCCACTTATTAGTACTTGAAAAAACACCCTTGGAACAAATACAATTCTGGAGTCTGTCTATTGATTTAAATATGAATTAGTACAACATTCTTAAAACATTGCAAATCTTATGTACACAAATGTATACATTGGTATGACCTGTAGTGGGCAGCAGTGAACATACCAGGAGCCAGAGTGGGGCACAGAGATCTGAAAATAGAGATGCCAAAGGTTACAGTAAGTGGCCATAGACATAGGGAAATCAGGCTGCCATGTACAATGTACAACAGACAACTGAAAATAAAAGTGAAGTTAGTGTCTTACCTGTGTGTCACTGGAAGTACTGCTGTATGATATTACTTCTGTTGTCCACATCTTCTTCCTCTGCCTCCTCTTCCTCTCTGTCCACAGGCTCCACCGCTGCCACAGGACCATCTCCAGGCTCATCCTCCTGCAGAAAAGGCACCTGGTGTCTCAAGGCCAGGTTGTGCAACATGCAACGATGATCTGGCACACCTTCTTGGGTGAGTAGTACAGGGATCCACCTGTCAGATGGAGGCACCGGAACCTGGCCTTCAGGAGGCCGAAGGTTCTCTCAATAATCCACCTTGTTTGGCCATGTGCCTCATTGTAATGTTCCTCTGCCCTTGTCCTGGGATTCCTCACTGGGGTCAGTAGCCATGAGAGGTTGGGGTAACCAGAGTCACCTGCAAATATCGAGGGACAACTGTAAGACACATACTAACCCTTAGGGACAACCCCATACCCAGACACTAACATATACTGGGTGGGGACCTTGGGCTCACCTATTAGCCACACCCGGTGCCTCAGGAGTTGAGCCATCACATATGGGATGCTGCAATTCCTCAAGATAAAGGCGTCATGCACAGAGCCAGGATACTTGGCATTCACATGGGAGATGTACTGGTCAGCCAAACACACTATCTGCACATTCATAGAGTGATAGCTTTTTCTATTCCTGAATACCTGTTCATTTCTCCGGGGGGGGGGACACATGCTACATGCCAATGGTACCACTGATGTTGGGGATATGTTCCAGGGCGTAAAAGTCAGCTTTCACTGTGGCCAAATCCTCCACCTGGGGGAATACAAGGTAGCTGCACATGTGTTTCAGCAGGGCAGACAACACTCTGGTCAATACGTTGGAGAACATTGGCTGAGACATCCCTGATGCCATGGCCACTGTTGTTTGGAAGGAACCACTTGTCAGGAAATGGAGCACTGACAGGACCGGCACTAGAGGGGGGATACCTGTCGGCTGGCGGATAGCTGACATCAGGTCTGGCTCCAATTGGGCACACAGTTTTTGGATTGTAGCCCGATCAAGTCTGTATGTTATGATAATGTGTCTGTTCTCCATTGTTGCAAGGTCCACCAGGGATCTGTACACTGGACAATGTCTCCATCTCATTTTCATCCTCAGCGGTTGAAGCCGAGGGAGGAAAACGGTGAGCAGAGGGTCATATTCACACATCAATTGCAATAATGATGCATCTCTTCATTTACAGAACCAGTATGTGAATCCGAGAGTCAGTTGATGTGCCAATGTCTGCTGTGACGCAGTTATGCGCCATTGCCTGTGCCCCCCTGAAATGGCGGATGCCTGACCTGTGAGGAGAAACAAGTGGAAATTAGGTAATTCCGCTGGCATTTTGCGCAACCTCTGTGCAACTTTGCATTGGTTATCATTGGGCCCTATTGGTTTCAGGAGCCAATGGCGATGTACGCCGGCAGTGACGGTATGCACTGCAGCGGACGTGACCGCCATTTTCTTTCTTTTCACTTACTTGCTACCTGACCTTCAACAGGAGAGTACCTACACTGCAAGTGCTGCTGTGACCTGTGTCTGGAAGTGACAATGGCTCATGTGTCTGGGGAAAGGGCGCCTGCCTTCACTGCGGAGGAGTTGGAGAAACTGGTGGATGGGGTCCTACTCCAGTACTGTTTACTTTATGGTCCTCCAGACCAACAGGTGAGTAAACTGTGAGCATGCTGCATGGGACATGTATGCATGGAGTATTGTGTGTGTAAGCCTCGTGTAAGGGGTGTGGCTGAGGGGTCTTGGCAAGAGTGCTACAGGTATGGTGGTCAATGTATGTGCATTAGTGGATGGGAAGAATATGGTGGGCCATGAGTGTGATGGTCCGGACGGTATTACTAATCCCTTTTCTGCTGTATTTTTCCTGCAGGTAACCTAAAAGACTTTGGTGCCCTCATATATATCTAATGCTAATTAAAAACAATAATAAACTGTAAAATATAATTTTATTTTTCGATCTTAACACGTCAGTTTCTATACTTAGTAGAGATAACACATCCAGCCTGCCTTGTTGCATAGTTGTTCTTTTGGGATTTTTGATATTCTTCAACTCAGAAAATGAACGCTCAGCTGAGCAATTTGTGACCATTAATGTTAAACATATAGGAAAGCAAATGCCTACATTTGGAAAGACACACTCAATATTGCCTTCTACAATTATTTTATAAATTTCAGCATGACTGAATCTTGTTTTCACATTTTTTATTGCACTGAACGTATGACGCACATATAAGTAAAACTGCTGAAGCTCAGCTGAGAAACTAGTGTTTAAGTCCTCTGGGTAAGTATCAATCAGCTTTTGACAACATTGAGAATGCCTTTCAATTTCAGTAGATCATGAAGTAATATTAGGTGGTGCAATACTTAGAAAATAAATCTCTCTGCTATTTCTTTATATATCTCTTCTCATCTCAGTTTCAAGTTTGTCAACAATTCTGTAGAAGGAGGTGATACAAAATGTATCGCTCTCCTGGTGCAGTACTCCATCATTGGATAGCTTCTTTCTGATATATTTGTGACTTTGAGATACCTTGTAATCAACATCTAGTAGCATTTCATTTGTAGCTGCTTCATAGTGTAGGAGGCTGGACTGGCTTGTAGTGAGTACCAAGGGGTACTTGCACCTTGCACCAGGCCCAGTTATCCCTTATTAGTGTATAGGGTGTCTAGCAGCTTAGGCTGATAGATAATGGTAGCTTAGCAGAGCAGCTTAGGCTGAACTAGGAGACGTGTGAAGCTACTACAGTACCACTTAGTGTCATATGCACAATATCATAAGAAAACACAATACACAGTTATACTAAAAATAAAGGTACTTTATTTTTATGACAATATGCTAAAGTATCTTAGAGTGTACCCTCAGTGAGAGGATAGGAAATATACACAAGATATATATACACAATAGCAAAAATATGCAGTATAGTCTTAGAAAACAGTGCAAACAATGTATAGTTACAATAGGATGCAATGGGGAAACATAGGGATAGGGGCAACACAAACCATATACTCCAAAAGTGGAATGCGAACCACGAATGGACCCCAAACCTATGTGACCTTGTAGAGGGTCGCTGGGACTATTAGAAAATAGTGAGAGTTAGCAAAATAACCCTCCCCAAGACCCTGAAAAGTGAGTGCAAAGTGCACTAAAGTTCCCCTAAGGACAAAGTAGTCGTGTTAGAGGAATAATGCAGGAAAGACACAAACCAGCAATGCAACAACTGTGGATTTCCAATCTAGGGTACCTGTGGAACAAGGGGACCAAGTCCAAAAGTCACAAGCAAGTCGGAGATGGGCAGATGCCCAGGAAATGCCAGCTGCGGGTGCAAAGAAGCTTCGACTGGACAGAAGAAGCTGAGGTTTCTGCAGGAACGAAAAGGGCCAGAGACTTCCCCTTTGGTGGACGGATCCCTCTCGCCGTGGAGAGTTGTGCAGAAGTGTTTTCCCGCCGAAAGGATGCCAACAAGCCTTGCTAGATGCAAATCGTGCGTTTGGCGTTTTTGGATGCTGCCGGGGCCCAGGAGGGACCAGGAGGTCGCAAATTGGACCTGAAGAGAGAAGGGACATCGAGCAAGACAAAGAGCCCTCACTAAAGCAGGTAGCACCCGGAAAAGTGCCAGAAACAGGCACTACGAGGATGTGTGAAACGGTGCTCGCCGAAGTTGCACAAAGGAGTCCCACGTCGCCGGAGACCAACTTAGAAAGTCGTGCAATGCAGGTTAGAGTGCCGTTGACCCAGGCTTGGCTGTGCACAAAGGATTTCCGCCGGAAGTGCACAGGGGCCGGAGTAGCTGCAAAGTCGCGGTTCCCAGCAATGCAGCCCAGCGAGGTGAGGCAAGGACTTACCTCCACCAAACTTGGGCTGAAGAGTCACTGGACTGTGGGGGTCACTTAGACAGAGTCGCTGGATTCGAGGGACCTCGCTCGTCGTGCTGAGAGGAGACCCAAGGGACCGGTAATGCAGCTTTTTGGTGCCTGCGGTTGCAGGGGGAAGATTCCGTCGACCCACGGGAGATTTCTTCGGAGCTTCTGGTGCAGAGAGGAGGCAGGCTACCCCCACAGCATGCACAAGCAGGAAAACAGTCGAGAAGGCGGCAGGATCAGCGTTACAGAGTTGCAGTAGTCGTCTTTGCTACTATGTTGCAGGTTTGCAGGCTTCCAGAGCGGTCAGCGGTCGATTCCTTATCAGAAGGTGAAGAGAGAGATGCAGAGGAACTCGGCTGAGCTCATGCATTCGTTATCTAAAGTTTCCCCAGAGACAGAGACCCTAAATAGCCAGAAAAGAGGGTTTGGCTACCTAGGAGAGAGGAAAGGCTACTAACACCTGAAGGAGCCTATCAGCAGGAGTCTCTGACGTCACCTGGTGGCACTGGCCACTCAGAGCAGTCCAGTGTGCCAGCAGCACCTCTGTTTCCAAGATGGCAGAGGTCTGGAGCACACTGGAGGAGCTCTGGACACCTCCCAGGGGAGGTGCAGGTCAGGGGAGTGGTCACTCCCCTTTCCTTTGTCCAGTTTCGCGCCAGAGCAGGGGCTAAGGGGTCCCTGAACCGGTGTAGACTGGCTTATGCAGAATTGGGCACAGCTGTGCCCAACAAAGCATTTCCAGAGGCTGGGGGAGGCTACTCCTCCCCTGCCTTCACACCATTTTCCAAAGGGAGAGGGTGTCACAGGAAGTTCTTTGTTCTGCCATCCTGGGCCAGGCCTGGCTGGACCCCAGGAGGGCAGCTGCCTGTCTGAGGGGTTGGCAGCAGCAGCAGCTGCAGTGAAACCCCAGGAAGGGCAGTTTGGCAGTACCAGGGTCTGTGCTACAGACCACTGGGATCATGGGATTGTGCCAACTATGCCAGGATGGTATAGAGGGGGCAATTCCATGATCATAGACATGTTACATGGCCATATTCGGAGTTACCATGGTGAAGCTACATATAGGTAGTGACCTATATGTAGTGCACGCGTGTAATGGTGTCCCCGCACTCACAAAGTTCAGGGAATTGGCTCTGAACAATGTGGGGGCACCTTGGCTAGTGCCAGGGTGCCCTCACACTAAGTAACTTTGCACCTAACCTTTACCAGGTAAAGGTTAGACATATAGGTGACTTATAAGTTACTTAAGTGCAGTGTAAAATGGCTGTGAAATAACGTGGACGTTATTTCACTCAGGCTGCAGTGGCAGGCCTGTGTAAGAATTGTCAGAGCTCCCTATGGGTGGCAAAAGAAATGCTGCAGCCCATAGGGATCTCCTGGAACCCCAATACCCTGGGTACCTCAGTACCATATACTAGGGAATTATAAGGGTGTTCCAGTAAGCCAATGTGAATTGGTAAAAATGGTCACTAGCCTGTTAGTGACAATTTGGAAAGAAATGAGAGAGCATAACCACTGAGGTTCTGATTAGCAGAGCCTCAGTGAGACAGTTAGTCACTACACAGGTAACACATTCAGGCACACTTATGAGCACTGGGGCCCTGGGTTACCAGGGTCCCAGTGACACATACAACTAAAACAACATATATACAGTGAAAAATGGGGGTAACATGCCAGGCAAGATGGTACTTTCCTACACATAGCTTTCAAATTCATCTTGTGAAGTGCACAGTTGGTCAGCTAATGATCCATTCAGAGGTGTACGTTTTTAAGTTCACACCATGTGGCAGTTACCATTCTAATTCTGTATTCCCAAGATTAATGTATTTATTAACCTCTATTATTACTATTTTATTATATATATATTATTGTGTCATTTTTTCATTTATTGTGGGAGCCTCTTTTTGTGGAATCTGGTTCAGCTGCACCATTTGCAGCTTTGCACTATATTGTCCATGGTAAATCCGGCAATGGACCATTTCTGTGGTTCCCCTCATCCCTTGCTTTCCTAAGCATGTGATTATTTTGCTTAATGATTAATCTACCCTTGACTCTGCCATTGTCTCCTAGGCCCTCAGCAGTGTAATGCCTTCCTCTTTAAATCTTTTAGTGCATGCTCCACCATGCTGCACCACTGCTCGTTTTTCTCCCGGCCTCTGAACAGCGACCAAATCATGCCTGAAGGCAATGCTGTCCTTTTATACAGCAGCTGTCTTTTTGAGGTACTAACACTGTGATAACTTCTTTATCTTGATGACGGTACCTGATAGCATAAAATGAGTGTAGTTTCTTCCATTTACATGTTCTTGAAGAGCAGAGCCTGTCTACTGTTGGCCCCTCCTCTTCCTAATCTATCCACGTCCTGGTCTTGCCTAAGGAGAGGACAGGTGTTTGATTAATGTCGACCCCTTCTTCCCTTCAACTCGTTCTTCCTCCATATTTTATTCTGCTTCTCCCTGCACCAGTCCCATTTGGCTCCACCAAGTTCCCTTCTGCAGACACAATCTCATAGAGATGGTACTCTTAGCATGTTTCTTCCATTTTATTGAATTTGTATTATTTTATTGAAAGCCATGCTTCACTTGACACTGAACTGTCGGGTAACAGGCATGTGTTGGACTGCACCTCATTGTTCCCCTATCATCTGTCTAGGATGGGTAAAAGGATAGGTGGTGCATCAGCAGCATACACGTCAGTAACCTCTGATCACACAAGCACCCCAGTTGAAACTACTGGAGGTCGGTGAGGGTCCTTCAACTGGACTTTTACCTAGCTGTTGGGTACCTGAGTATTCAAGATACAGGAAATGAGCTACAGAAAGGTGAGATTTCTAGAGATTGTCTGCAAGTTGGCATAAGTTTAGATTTCCAACGGGCCCCATGTCACAGGTGACACCTTAGTCGGGGTTTATGACTATCCTTGCAAATTGGTGATATTGAGGTCATTATTGCAATGTAAAAGTGAAACAAGACTCATGATGTAAAACGCATGGATTGGCTGTGTCGCATGTGACATGAGGGCATGTAGCAGCTTATTCGTTCACAGAACTCACCTCACGTCCTGACTGGACTGGTCTTAGATTCTTAGAATGTTACATGAAATTAATTTATTGCCAAAAGTTATATGCACATAATACAAAAAATGTACACAAACGTTTACTGGGTACTTACAAACTGTTTCTGAAGGGAATATTACAATTAATGAATGTGGATTAGATTTAAAGTCCTTTAATTGTCTAAATATTTTTGTATTGTTAACGGTGCCAGATGAATGTAGGTCCTATATTTTGCCAAAACAGACCTACACGAATACATTATAATATCTAACAAAGTAGCAAATACCAGCTCCTGTTGGATCGGATATTATGAGGGCTGATCCACTCTCAGGGATCTCGCTCAGGTGGACCAATAAACTAGACACTGTGTTCTGCTCTTCTGCATGTGAGAGTTAGGCAGGCATCAAGAGAGGGCTGGGTGAGGTACTAGCAGATTGTAGCTAAATGGTATAAGGTTTATATAAATTGTGGTTGCATGAGGAGGTTTCGATTTTGTTTTTAGATGAGAGAAAATACTTAAACCAGAACATAATATGCATCACATGAAACAACGTTTAAGAAAAACAACTTCACCGGGCATAGCTGCTAATTTAATCATTGAGCTCCTCGATGAAATTAAAGTACAATGGAGGCTCTTTTAAATCTAATTCTGGTGAACTATGCTGATCAAGAGATGGTCGCCTGTAGCTTTCGCCTACCCATGAGCCGAGGAGATCCATTGCCATCAACGATTATTATAAGGTATGCAGATTGATGTGTCCATTTGTTTGCAAAAAGAGGAAATGTCAAATAACTTTGCAAGGCTGCAATTATGGATCCAACTCCAGAACCTTTGAGTAAGGTAAAAAACCCTGGCCTTTTCCTAGCTTCTTCTGTCTCTTTTGAGTATCAAGTCACCATGATAGCCAGCATCTCTTTCTTTTACCTGAAGATTCTGGAAAGAAAATTCTTCCATGTTGGATGTGCCAGTTGTTAGCACCCTTATTCAGTCCCATTTATATCACTACAATGATTCATATCGATATCTCACCTCCCCACTGAGGGGCATATTTACAAATCCCTAGAACCACCTTGTGCCACCCTAGTGTCATTTTCTTTGATTCTAAGGCCGTATTTACAAAGTGGCGCAATGCCCCTTTGTAAACCCTTGCGCCACATTATGCCTTTGCCAGGCATAATGTATGCAAGGGGGACGTTTCGATGCAGGGATGCGTGTGATCTGCACATCAGCGCCTCTTGCATATACCGAAATATAGACTCGTTTTTTTCTGGGGACCAGGCATTTTCCATCACTGCACCAAGATTCTGGAATCCTTTGCCTTTATAATTTCACTCAGAATCCTGTTCCATCTCTTTTCGAAAACTTAAAAAAACTGCTAGAAAGAAAATTATGAAGTATAATTCAATTGCTCCAAGTGGCTTATGTGTAAGTGTA
Organism: Pleurodeles waltl; assembly: GCF_031143425.1. Classification (NCBI taxonomy): domain Eukaryota; kingdom Metazoa; phylum Chordata; class Amphibia; order Caudata; family Salamandridae; genus Pleurodeles; species Pleurodeles waltl. The sequence continues at coordinate 857,168,770 of NC_090439.1, forward strand.
CATATCAAATAAATATAACAAAAACATAACATAACTAAGGCCTGCATCTTTAAAGCAAGCCTCGAGACAACCAATTCAGAAAAGCCTGTGTTCTTGTCCCTTATAACCAGACAATTATAGGCCTGTTGTTAAGGTGCCTTGTATGGCGAAAAATGATGGAGAAGATTGTGGGGGTTATTACAACTTTGGAGGAGGTGTTAATCCGTCCCAAATGTGACGGATATACCACCAGCCGTATTACGAGTTCCATAGGATATAATGGACTCGTAATATGGCTGGTGGTATATCCGTCATTTTACCGTCACTTTTGGGACGGATTAACACCTCCTCCAAAGTCGTAATAACCCCCTGTGACTAACCAATTTAGTGCACATCTTGAAGAAAGACTCTGCATGGGGGGGATCATAAATCAGATATCCACCAAATGGAAAATACAGAAACAACATTACTAAATGTGAAATAACACTTGGTGGAAGGGACAGTATCAGTCAGCTCACACTTCTGAGAGATGCGGGACTTATCTACAACTTTTGATCCAGTCTACTACGTTATCCTATTACAAAGTCTACGAAGAGTGGACAAACCAGTCTTAAGTGGCTGTTAAATAGTTTATTTCCTCCCTGTAAGTGTGATCAATAAGAGTAACTACTCAAACTGGTGAGGCACATTACACTATAATATTCAGCGGTGCGCCTCAGTGATTCTAACTATGCCTACACATATGTAAACTGCATTGCCACCTGAAAAAAAAAAAGATTTGAAACCAAGAAACGTTGTTCCTATAGCTATATGGACAATGAGAACTATTATTCCAGACCACAGAAAAATACTTGACAGATTCTCATAGATTACAACAAGACATGAACATCTATAATGAATGAAAATTAACTCACTTAAGCACAAATATTATACTTGATGCTTATTTGGACTACAACAGGACTAAAAATAATCCCAGCATTTTCTGACCACTTTAAAATTGGAGAGTGTAAAATTTCAACCATTAAGAAAGTAAAGATCACAGAATTAACGTTTGACTCACAGCTCACTATGAAATAGGAAATAAACGTTATTTAATCATATAATTGCAATTAGTATCATACACCAGATTACGCATAGCTTTCCCAGTTTTAGTCAGTGCAGAATCCTCATTGAGTGTGCCAGAAAATGATTATGGAATAGAATGTGCTCTGCATGTGAGCTTACTTGTGAACGACAGTGCAGCACTCCAGACTGTCACTGTAAGCATAAGCGCCTTTCTTTAAGAGGGGGGCAGTGACACACGCACAGAAGGTTGCAGTTTATTACTGCGCCCCTGTGCCCCTCCCAAAGGGGTAAGGGTGGTGGTGGCATGAAAGCTCGCTTACTGTCTATCACTTCCTAACTGGTGCAGAGTTTTTGTACCTCGTTGCTCGTGTCTGGCTGTTCAACAAAATATCAATATTTGGATACATAAATATAGCACAAAAAAACTATTAGGAACTAAAATATTTCACTTATATACTTTGAATGTAAAATACAAGAATGATGAAATGAAAATATTGTGGGCCAAAGTATAATCAAACACAGGTACGAATTTTGAATTTACTGTAGATAAACTTATAATTCATTTAATTCAGAAATCAAAGGTTATAGTAATATTATAATAAAAAAAAAATATTTAATAATGCATTATAAAATAAAAATAATAAATACAATAGATACTTTAAAAATCTAAAGAAATAATTAAGCAATTACTACAAAATTCTCAAAACAACAATAATAATGATAATAATGATAATAATAATTATTATTAATAATTAGAATAATAAGAAGAATGATAGTAATAATTATACTAATAATAATGACACATCCACTAACTATATATATATATAAAACAAAACACATCTAACAAATATATAAAAAATAAAATATAAAAAATATAAAAAATATTTGATTTAATAAATTGTTTAAAATATTAAAACAACAACAAAAATAAAATAAGTATTAACAATTCTAACTAATCATTAGAATAAATGTTTCCTCACCAATCCATACTTTATTATGATATCCTAAGTGCAATGGGTATGCCCAGACGTGGGACCTGTGCTCACTGTGCCACAGGAAGCAAGCTGCACCCAATTCAACAGCCCCAATCAGGGCTTGTGTTCTGGTTCAGGGAGTATCTTGCCTGGCAGTTCAGGCTGGGCTCCTCCTATTGGACCAGGGTCCAGACTGATTTTCATCTGGCTGGGTTCAAACTGAGGTGTCATAGTGTGCAAAATAATGATAGATTGGGATGCAGACTGAATTGTTGCCAGTGGCTGTGATTAATTCAAGCATTCCAACCATAGCCTTTTTGTATACTTTTATGTGCTACTCACTCTAATGTAAGCAACTGCAGGGAAAGTGTTGGACTTTAGATGGCTTAGATTTACTATTCCTAATCCATTGCAAGCAAAAGTATGCCCGCATATGGGATGGAGATGTAGACATAAAGATAGTGCTCGTAAATGTCTTTTGTGAATTCCAAAAGTCATAAACTTAGACATTTGGTCTAACTTTAGACTAAGGGCCTGATTACAACTTTGGAGGAGGTGTTAATCCGTCCCAAAAGTGACGGTAAAGTGACGGATATACCACCAGCCGTATTACGAGTCCATTATATCCTATAGAACTCGTAATACGGCTGGTGGTATATCCGTCACATTTGGGACGGATTAACACCTCCTCCAATGTTGTAATGACCCCCTAAATGTCTAAATTGACTTTTGTCAATCAGGCCTATGTATTTTTGCTAAACAACTGTTAACCTAATCTCAGCTGTACTTACTGTGCTAGTAATGAAAAAATAGATTACCTAAATTTGACTGTCAAGTGCTCGGTTGTCTGTGATGTTTACCATCAAATCTAGGTAATCTATTTCGAAAATCTATGTAATCTGTTTCAAAACCCCACAGAGAGGAATGCTTTATTACAATACACAAGTTTCCATTCCTGTGCCCTAAGAGGTGGTCTTCTTTATGGGCAATTTGTATGCGTCTCTTGTCATGTAATTTGATTGATCGAGACATCCCCAAGAGACTAGTGAAATGAGTGACTAGTGAAATGCTCCTTTAAAACAGTTTGGTACTTTTATAGGGATGTTTTACTCCAACCTAAATCTAAACCACCTCTAAAAAAATTACTTGTGTCACTACTTTTTTTTCGTCCTGTGAGTAACAACATTGTGAAAAGCATCAAAAAGCAATGGAATGTACTGAACACCAGTGATTTATCATTTGACATTCCTTTGTTGTCTTTCAAGCGGGCTCACAATTTGAAAGATCATCTGGCCAGGGCCTACAGGCCTAAACACAAATCAAATCAAATTTATTATTAATGTTGAATTAATTAAAATCATTACATAAGATAAAATAAATACATTCATTCCCTTCCACCACTTTCCCAGTGTCATCCTTGGAGGCCTATGTTACGCCCCATCAATCATGCAGGATCTTCTAAGACCTTAGCGCGCAACTCTTATATGTTAAGAGGATTTGGTAACTTCTAAAAACATTTCCCTTATTGCACTTAATTCTCCTTTGAGTCCATAATAAAATAGTTCTCTGAGTATACATAATTAGTATTTGCACATCTCCCTTATTGTAGAAGATGGCCCTTACTGAAGTCCATGATGACGTGATCACCAGAAACACAGAGTTAGTGTGCCCATGATGATGCAGAAGTTCCCCAAAGTGCTTAGTGCATGGTTATTATAAAAATTAATGAGATTTGATGCTTCTAGAAAGGTTTGAATCTTGACATTTCTCTTAATACACTTTGGCCTAGAGAAAAGCTTCTATTACATAGCTGTACTTGCTACATGTTGCTGTTTTTCTGCAACCACTTTCATGACTCTTAGGAAGCACCCTCATAGCTCCAAAGATTCCCCTTTTAGGGAAATGCATGCCTTCAAGATCTCATGTTCAGAGCTCATAATATCAAATATAGCCAGAGCTGCCTCATGTTTTTTTGCCTTTCACAAATATATATCCCATGCGTCAATAATTCATCAGAATGAGCACATAATCTGCATTGTTTGCTGCTTTCTCCGTTCATACACCTGTACCAATTGCATTTTAGCGAATCAGACCAAAACGCAGTCTCATGAGCGTGTACTTTGCCTTATTAGGGAGAGGCAGGCTCAGGTAGTTAGGCAAAACACACTGAGTGTAGAGAACTACTGACCAGGTGCAGTGGGCCTTGATCTTTAGGTCTTAAGTCTTGGTCAGCTGATAATGATGTTGCATTCTTCATTAGCAGCTTTGCCATCACTTTGCTGGGGAGGTTTGCACTGATGAAGTCTTATGCCTTCAATATTCTAATGGAGTTAGTTAGGAAGGACCCCCTGAGTTAGGCTCCTGAATGTTCTTCATCAGGGGCTTTTTTTTTATCATACTGGTGTTAGCTGATTTAAATTGTTAGCAATACAATACATATTTTGACGGAGCACTAGATTGTTCTTGGGCAGATTGAATTCACGCCTAATTTGTGCTGGTACAATCTGGTAGGGAAAATAAACAGCAATAGCACACACATTGCCTAAACACAACCCTAACATGATCCAGCCCCTATGTAAACTTCCACCTGTTCAAGGACACTACACATGTGGCAATTGTACAGCCTGTAATTATACTACTAACGCTAGCGTTTTTCAGTATCAGCTTTGACAACAAGATCTGGGTTTCTTTTTAAACTTTAATTCCAAGAAAGCAGTGTATTGCATTTGCTATCCATGCAATTTTACTTACATTAGCCAGACAACTCCAAAGGAGAGGGCCCGTGTTAGTTAACTTAGAAGCAGAATTTGTTGTAAAGTACTTACTGCACCACAAATGCCAAGCACAGCAAGGATCTCTGCCACAATCCCTCAAACATGTCGTCATCAAACCCCTTTTAAAAAAAACCAAACTCGATCCTACTGTGCTCGGTAACTATAGGTCTATTGCTCTCCCTCCAATCCTAGCCAAAATTATGGAAAAGCATATAAGCAAGCAATTGACATGTTTTCTTGAGGATCACGAACTCTAAGACTCCACCCAAATGGGTTTTAGACCCCATTGTAGCACAGAATCAGCCCTACTAGCAGTCACTGAAAACACCCACCAACTGTTAGATCATGGAGGGCATGCAGCCATTATTTTACTTGAGCTCAGTGCCGCTTTTGACACTGTAGATCACAATATCCTCCTTCATAGGCTCTCTAATATAGCGATAGAAGGCATAGCATTAACTTGGCTTTCCTCATTTCTGAAAGGTAGAACCTTTCAAGTCTCTGAACGTTCTTTTTTGTCTAAAATACGTCCCCTCACTTGTGGTGTTCCACAGGGTCCTCTTTGAGCCCTATTCTTCAATATCTACCTCCCTTCTCTAGCTAAAGTTGTAAAACTATATGACCTCTCGGTGGTTACATATGCTGACGATACTCAATTAGTAGTATCCCTTTCTAATGCCAAGGAATCTTCCTTGACAAATCTTTCTCTTTGCCTGGCCGAGATTGGCAAATGGATGAATATGTCCAAACTGAAAGTCAATGACGGGAAATCCGAAGTAATGATTGTAGGTAATGGAGCTCCTTCTAACTTTTCAGCACTATAACGAGAAGTTTTTAATAACCTTTTGCCCCCTAAGGATCATATAAAGAGCCTAGGCTTTTGGCTAGACAATCGCCTCACAATGGAGCAACAAGCTAAAAAGATCTCCTCATCCTGTTTTGGCCTCCTTAGATCTGTAAGGAAAATCATCAATCTTTTACCCCCTTTAGCCAGAAGAATTCTTATCCAGGCCATGATACTCTCTCGCCTGGACTATGGTAATTCCCTTTTCCTTAGCTCTCCTTATTATGTAGTGAAGAAATTTCAGGTTGTACAAAATGCGGACGCAAGACTACTGTTGAATATACCTAAACATCAATCCAAAGCCAAATCAGCCTTAGCTTCCAGAGATTGGCTACTAATAAAACAGCAAATCCGCTTTAAGGCTCTATGTATAATTCATAAAGCTCTTCACAATACAGGTCCCCACTTTCTCAGACAAAGCATCTTACCTAATATTCCTACAAGAACTCTGAGATCTTCCGCCACCCAGCTAGTTCATATATCACGGTTTAAAAGATCATCATGGGGAGGTAACTCCTTCTCAGTCAAGGCAGCTCGCCTTTGGAACTCCCTACCCTTAGAACTTCGTCAAGAACCCATGGAACTACTGTTACGAAAGAAATTAAAGACCTTCCTTTATTGACCTAACTCTCTTATAGCTTTTACATTATTTTATTTCCTGTGTCGGAGTCGTCACCTCTTTTTAGCGCTGTGAGGCCTTCGGGTAGCCATCCGCTTTAGAAATCTGTTAAACTAAACTAATGACTTCACATGGCAAGTTATTGATACTGTAAACAATCAACCAATAGGTGGTGACATTGAACTTTTGTTAAATAGACTAGAATGCAAGTGGATCTTTCAATGTCAGTCTATTACCAAAAGGTTTGAATACATTGGAACAATGGAATGGAATACTTGGTAGGAGATGATTCCTTCAGTATCACCAGTCATCCAACCACAATGGACATTTACCTCACTGTATATATATGTTCACAGTAAATTATGTATAATTTATACGTATATAATTTTTATGTGAATGTCATTTATTTACATTATGCCTTTTGAGTTAATCTCTGTATTTTGCTCATCATTATTTAGCATCTATGCCTGCTCCTGTTTTGGTTTATTGATCATCTTGTTGAGTGACCTTTGTTATATACATGTAATTTTATAATTTTTTTATTTAGATAATTTGTCTATTCTTTACTTTTTTGAGTACTCTTTTTGTTGAATGACCTCTGTAATTTATATGCATTTCTGTATATTTTCAATTGGTATTGCATGGTTTGCCTGTCGCAGTGCTTTGTTTCAATTCATTTTCTTATGATTTTGTTTTTAACTGCGCTATCCATAGCCCCTTTGACACTCCATTTGAACGCACCTTCCCTTTTCCATAGTTTCTCTGTGACTACCGTCCATCTGATGCTGTCTCAGCCCCGACTGACAATTCATTCTTGACACACATGTGTGGGCCTGGTACACTACTCTCAGTCATGGCAACTGAAGACTAAACAGACATTTATTTCCTTGCACTTTTCTGTTCCATGTGAAGAATTCTTCCAGGGAGCATGGGCAACTGCCACACGAAGCCCCTTGCTTCTGCAACTGCCAACCAGATATCCCATCCATCTGAGTGATGATTGAATCTCTGGTGGCATTTGGTACTCAGCTGTCCTCACTTTACCAGCTGCTAGCTCCAGATTTAATCTGGTGAGTTTACTAATGACTTTGGCGTGCCTGATCATTCACCCTTTGGATAGCCCTGATTGGGCCGGGCACTAGCAATGATTCCTTCCCCTGGAACACTCAATAGGTAGGTCCTTCAATTCCTGGGACAACTATGCATTCCCCTTTCCGCCATCCCTTCGACCCCACCTTTTTTCCTAGAATTCATTGGTTGTTTAATATTATACAGGGTCTCTTAACCTACTCATCAGGAGTTCCCCAGGTTTTTCCCATGGATTAGCTCTATCCCTCTTCTCTGCAGAGGCTTGACTTGTGTAAGACAAGTTATTTTATTTTGGTATATCACCCATTAGTGTTTTTTGCCCAACCTCTCTAGTAATTATGTATTTATTTCTGCTTATAGATACTTAATGCTCTCTTCTCATTGTACTGTCCTGATGATGAGCTCTCATTGACCAGCAGTCAAAACGCTGTTGACTACAGACGTTGCATAGACTTTGCCTTTTGACCCCAAGCCCAGAAATCATTCAAGGAGTCAAGTGCCATAAGTCATTTTACTCTTGATGCACTTTTCACTTTTTGATTCCCATTGGCACTTTCTTTACATTTATGAGCACGTTATCACTCATAATTATTGCAGTTCCAAATTGTTTAAATAAACTGTTTTGATTTCACGTAACATGGTTGGGCTATGAACTCATTATTCAGATCACTTAGGGCCTCATTATGAGTTTGAAGGTCCCACTATGGGACTGCCAAACTCACGGGGAGGACGCCACCGCCTTGGCGGTGATGTCTCTCCGGAGCATATTACAATGTTTCCGTCAGGCTGCCTGGCCGGGAACATTGCAATACACGTTCATGCCGGGCTGCCTGGTGAAAACAGTGTTAGAATATTGGCCTCGGCTCCCTAAAGGTAGCTGAGGCCAATGTCCTAATGTTCCAGCACCCTAGGGATGTGAACTGTCTGCAAAGCAGACCGTGCGCATTTTGACGGTGCTAGGTAGGGTGGCCCCCCACACTGTCTTCCTGCCATCCTTTTCACGGCAAAGCCCCCACCATTAAAAGGCTGGCGGAAACTGGGGTTGTAATCAGCCAAGCGGTGCTGAGTTCAGTGCCACCATGGCTGATTACAAGCCCGACCGCCATCACACCGTCGAGATCTATGATCCTGGTGGGGACGGTGTTCTTTAGGCGGGTCCACCTGCCAAAGTTGTAATCTTGCGGTCAGACCGCCACAGCCGCTGCGGTCCGACCGCCACAGCGAGTTTGACGGTCTCATGTCCGCCAAACTCGTAATGTGGCCCTAAATATTTAAGATTGTGTATCCTTTTGATTAATGCATCTTTTGAGGATAGCGGCTTCATTCACAAAAGTAATCATAGACTGGTACTTTAAATGAGTCTACAGTGAACCAGTGTTGCGTAAACATAAAGTATTGCCCTAAATTTCTGGTTTAGCAAATTAGGATGACCCTTGTTTTTGGCTTAGTTCTAGCTGAAGGTGGAAGGGGAGTATGAACATTTTCTATGTTTTATAGAGGCTTTACTATGAGGAAATAGGTGGAAGACCTGATGCCTAGAAAGAGCTAAGAGATAAGGAGCAGCAGATTGCCTGACGATGTCCATTTCTCACTTGTTTGAACAATTCACAGGAAAAGCCATTACAAAAGTATCTGCTAGTACCAATTAGTATATTGAATAGTGAAGTTCCAGGCAATACTTAGCTATCTAGCAGACGCAGTACTGTTCCTTACTCTGCTGAGCATTTGCTGTACCTCTGAGATTGTCCATTTGCAATGAAATGCACCATCGCATTACACTTCTATTCACTTGTCATCGTTATTCCGATTTTTGTTCTTTTCCAAGTTTAGTGACAGAAAAGGCATAACTTCTTCCGTGGGTGAATGTCTATGAGCTCAGAACAAGACTGACAACACACATTAACTGTATGCATGATATGTTCGAATTCTTCAGTTACAAAACTTATGAGGCATATTAAGCATTGCATTAGAAATATTAAATAGATACAGAACAATTACAAGGCTTAGCAATCAAGCAGAACTGACTTCACAGAGACTCCTCAATATCCCTATTCTTTGTATATTAAAAACAAAAAATCTACGGAACTTTAGAAATTCCCAAGAAATGTTATCCCTATTCCACAGTCATCAAAATGTAAAATTACCAGTTAAAAAACCCAAACAAGTAATACATAAATGATGTATGATAAGCAATACCTGTGATACCTAATTTAAAACTGTATACATCTGACCATCTTTTACTTGAATCTTCCATCACCCTTTTAATTATTAAATACTTCTGGGGAATTGGTCTTTGGGTACCTTAACGTTTCTACTCTATTAACATACATTAGTATTGGCAAACAAAGCAAACTACGGAGCAGTAAACACGGATTAACTGTAGACAGTAAAAGAGCCATATGCTACTACAAAGAATAATAGGGAAATGTAATGATGTATATGTGATGTTGCATAGATAAGGAATAAGCTGCCTTTTAAGTGGTCATAATGCATATGGCTACCTGCATTAATATAGTAAAAAAGGAGAATGAAAGTAATAAGAAGGAAATAGAAGAAAAGCACGCTCGGCGTCTAACACAACAGACCAACCCACACAAATATATCCTGCCAGTATGTGAACGGGTATTTTTTAAATGCCAATAGATCACTTTTAAATAGTTCAGAACATGTGCTGCAGGACTGGAGGCCCTAATGAGGAAGAGACAAAGGTGAGGCAGGATGAGACATAAGGTAAAAAGAAAAAGGTAAGGTACTCACAGAGATACACAGAGGTAAAAGGAAGAGGAACGTGGAGAAAGAGGCAGAGAGCTAAGTTCGAGACCAAGGTAGAGAGATAGCAAGAACTAGAGATGGGGAAAAGGATGTAGAGAGGGGGGGAGACACCAAAGGGTGAGGCAGAGAGAGATGTGAGGTAAAATGAGATCAGCAAGCACGAGCTAAAGGCAGCGTTAGAGCTAGGCAGTTAGAGAGCCCGGATAGCCAGAGAAGTATAGAGAAACGCAAGGTAGAGCGGGGGAATGGCAAGGTCGAGACAATCTGGGAAGGGAGATGCAGAAAGACAGGTCGAGTAAAGCAAACGGTGGAGCAGAGTAAAAGGTAGATGGGGTGAAGGGTACAAAATGAGGTGGGTTGTAGAGAGACAGACGTGGGTTACAGAAGACGACGTGATATGGATAATGAGGCAGAAGGTTAGAGATAGAATAGAGTGTGAGGTGCAGTAGAGGAGGTGCCAAGAAAGATGAGGAAGGGTGAGAGAAGATAATGATAGGTAGAAAGAGATGGAGGTAGGAAAAGCACCAGTGAGAAAAGAGTAAATCAGTAAAAGAGGTGAGGTCGAGACAACATAAGTAAAAAATAAGGGAAGGCAGGCATGTCACATAGCGAAGAAATGGTGAGGTAAATTTAGAGCATAGGTAGTTGACATTCCTGATGAAGACTGAAATAATGAAGCCATAGCCATGTGTTTATAATCAATGAATTATTTATAATTGAACTGGCTAACTCTGAGAGGGGCTTTGTAGTTTGAAGCACAACTAAGTGCAATAGACAACCACATAAGAGTTCGCACCACTGAATGGACTCTCCCTCCAAAGAGCTTTTGATATAAAGTGTGTGAATATGTGGCATGCTACTTTAGGTGTTTTTAATATATATCTTACTATGAAATTACATTTGATATGATATATATTTTCAAATGAATTTATGATACAATATTTTTGATACATGTTGTTAGACCTGATATCCTTGACATGGTTTCCCCTAACTTTTTGCCCTCTAACCTGCTGACCTCCTTTTTTGCTGGCTTTAGGACTCTGGACACTTTACCACTGCTAACTGGTGCTAAAGTGCATGTGCTCTTTCCCTAAAAAATGGTACCATTGGCTTAATCTACAACTGGCATATTTAATTTACTTACAAGTCCACAGTAAAGTACACTACATGTGCCCAGAGTCTGTAAATTAAATGCTATTGGTGGGCCAGCAGCCCTGATTATACCACCCACTTTAGCTTTAAACATGACTCAGGCCTGCCATTGCTGAGTATGTGGGTGCAGTTTTAAACGGCAATGTCGACCAGCCCCAAACATTCAAGTTTAATACAGATATCACCCCTAAGATAGGCCCTGGAAATCCATCTAGTGCAGGGTGAAGTGTATTTAACAGGTTGGGCTTATACCTTTAAGTTTTACATGGCCAGGTAGTGAAAAACTCTTAAATTCTTTTTTCACTACTGCAAGGCCTATTTTCCCATAGGTTAATATTTGGATTACCTTATTACATTTTTTAAGTGTAATTTCAAATAGGGAAGGGATAGGACCCATGAGGTTGGTTTCCCTGGAATCACAATTTAAAAACTACAATTTATGGTAATTTCAGATTTTAAATTGTAATTCTGAAAATGCCACTTTGAGGCTGTTGCTGTTTTTTTACCTTAAATCGTCTAGTGCCTCTGCCTGCCTCTGAATTCTTGTCTTGATGGGTAACAGTTGGGCTCCTGTGCATTCCCTCCAGACAGCCACACACAAAGGGAACCTGGGTGTCACTGAGTGGCCATCTGCATGTTGATGGCCCATCCTGGGCAGGATGAGGGGGAGTAGTTGAGTCTTACATCTGAATGGGCTGTGTCCTGAGCCATCACAAAGGGATGCATAATCCCCTGTAGTGTGTCTACAGCCAGGACAGGAACTGCAGGTACTTTGAGCACTTCAAAGGCCTCTCTTTGAAGTCTCCCCACTTCAAAGGCACCACTAACATAATAATATAACTTTACTTTATTTCGGGTAAAAAGCCATAAAAGTAAGCAAAAAAACCACCATGTCATAGTTATACAGTGAATCAATTATAAAAGGAAATAAACGAGAAGTGCCACGTTATACATTAAGGAGCCCTGAATAAGTTATAAAATCACACAATTGTTAAAACAGTACAGAACAAACATTGATCTTAAAATCTTAAAATCCTAGAGTATTAAATATTAGGACATAAAAATATAATGGGCCATTATATCTTAACTCCAATCAATTATCAGCTGCTGTATTAAATAAATCAGATATAAAATCAATTTGTTAAAATACACAATTATAACAATTCTCTGGTTCTTATAGCCCATGCACTTTGCAGATATCTCGCAACTGAAAAAACTATCTTATCAGTTGTATCAGTTGTCAGAAGGCGTAATGATATATTACATTCCCTTATCCCCATTGATCTGCATAACGGGACAATCCACTTCTTCCTAGGGGCCAGATATCTAGGACAAAAAAACATAAAGTCTGCGAGTGACTCTGGTGTCTCTTGACAATAATGACAAAAAGTCAGATTACAGTCCTCCACTCTCCATCTCGCAGTAAATGTCTTGAGCGGAAGGATCCCTAACCTGAACTTAATAAAGAGTTTTGGTGTAGGGAGGATTTACATTGTCCATATAGGCCTCGAATTTGGGGCTACATTTATGGTCCAAAAACTGTAGGGTCTGGCTACCTTGGTTTTTAGACCGAATTTGCACCAGAATGTTCTCCCAATAGCACCTATTTATGCACTCTTTTACTTCCTTAGTCAAGTTATGAGGATCTCTCCACACCTCCTCCATTTTAAGGAGTTTACACATGTCTCTAATGTGTCTGAACCAAGGGATTTTTAATGCACAATCACCCACAAGAAACTCATCTATTGCTATTTGGAAGGTGGACAAATACTCAGAAGTCCAGAGACAGACCCAGTACATGAGTGGTCTTAAAGCAATTTCATTGTGGATCTCATTTAAGGCTAGATCAAATCTAAGAGGTATGAGGGGGGTACTCATCGGCAGCCGCAAAAAATTACGTAGAAAACAGTTTTTTACTGTCGTCAAACACCTTGAATTAGTGTGCCCCCAAAGCTCGGCGCCATAAGTTGAAGCTGCAACTGCCGCTGCTTTATAGACAGTAATGGCGGGTGAGATCTCCCCTTCCGAAATGTTAGCAATTTCCCTCCCTATCACTGTTGACCTCTGTCTGAGAGCTGACAAACTCTTCCCAATCTGCGCCGACCACTGTTGATCATCTCTTAGCCTAAGCCCCAGATAGTCGAATTGACTGACTCTCTCTATCGGACGGCCTGCTATGGTCATTTTCCCCCTGAACAATTTATGTGGATTAAAAGCCATGAACTTTGATTTGGTTGGATTTATTTTAAGTCCTCTACTGGAGCAAAAATTACAGAAAGCATCCAGTTCATTTTGTAGGCCCATTGGCGTTCTCGAAATTAATAAAGTATCATCGGCGAACATTAAAATGGGGACAGAGGCTCCAGCTAACTTTGGGGCATCATGGTTGCAATGTAACAGCTGGTCCGCCACACCATTAAGGAAGAGATTAAACAATGTTGGGGCCAGAACACACCCCTGCCTGAACCCCCTATTGACAGGTATAGCTTCTGTTAAATCGCCACTTTGAGACCAACGTACTTGAGTGTAAGTCCCCTCATGTAGATACCTAATCAGTCTTAATAATTCTCCGTCAAATTGGTAACTCTCCAAAACATTCCACAATAAATCCCGTGGTACCATGTCAAAGGCAGCTTTTAAATCAATAAAAGCTACATACAGGTGACTCTTATTAAGTGACAGGTATTTCCAGCAAAGAAGATTGAACCTGAACGCCTGATCTATTGTGCTCATTCCTTTCCTAAATCCTGCCTGGAAGTCGGAAAGGATATGAGAATCCTCTATCCATGCCTGTAATCTATTCAATATCTGCTTGCAGAATATTTTTTGGCTGACATCAATTAGGCTTATTGGCCTATAGTTAGTAGGTTCTTCCCTTGGCCCTTTCTTGTAGATAGGGGCTATGATTGCTCCTTGCCACGTGGGGGGAAGTCCTCCACCCTTCAGTATCTCATTGCTGAGCGCATTTAAATATAGAGACAAAGTTGTCGGTCGGGACAGATATAGACCGCCTGAGATACCATCTAACCCAGGGGCCTTCCCTTTAAGTACTGATTGGAGAGCCAAGGTTGTTTCTTTTATAGAGAAAAGATCCAGGGCAAATTTAGGTAGTATAGCTGTCCCAACAGTTGATATATTGGCAATAAAAGGCCCATTAGATTTTAGTAGAGGGGCAATAATGCTACTAATTTGAGGTTCTCTATATACATTTCTAAAATGTGACACCCAAATTTCTGGCTGGATTACAGGATAATTCTCCACAGTTCTGGAGCTGCCTTTGCCTGCCACTAGTTTCCAAAATAGTTTAAGATCCTTCTCATGGAGTGCATCTACCAGCCCATTCCAATATTTCGTTTCCCACTCTTTTTTAGCATTTTTTAGTACTACTTTGTACGTAGCCCCGGATTCTCTTATCTCTCGACAGTTCCCTGCCTTCTGGGCTCCCAATAACTGTGTTTTGGCCTGACGACAGGAGTTAGAAAACCACCTCAATGTTCTAGCCCCAATCTCTGTCTGCCTCCTTACTACCTGGAAGTGTGATTTTAGCCGATTGGTCAAAATACTATGCAAATTAATCAGATCCACCGATGCAAAATCGGTGTGCTTCAAGGGTAAAAGCGTTGTTGTAACTATTCTATAAATTAATAACTGATAAATTTACATCATCTTCCACCCGTTCCCATTTCACATTTTTGTAATTGTTCGTCATAGCTAGGGCATTGCCTTTGACCCACTTTGTCAGTGTTTTACAACTAAATAGAGTAGTAGAAAAGGAGGTACTCAGAGCTTGGTGGTCACTATCATTACGAGGGAGAAGAACCATATCGATAAGAGATTTCCAGAGGACGTCGTCTACTAAAACGTAATCTAAATGACTTGAATATGGACCTCTCCTGTATGTAGGCGACGCTGGGGTGTCTGACTTTGTGTTCCCATTTACTATTCTTAATCCCTTTGTTTTTATTAGATCTTCTAATAGGTCTAATGCTCCCCCTGCTTTCTTAGTTGTGACTCGGACCGGCCCAGATCTATCCCATGGATCTGCAAACTGGATTCCTCTTTGCTGATTGTCGTCTCTGCAATTCAGTTGCATATTAAAATCTCCTGGAGCGATTAAACCCTGCCCCCCCCCCGGTAAACAGTTCAGGAGGTCTGTTAGCATACTTATCAGAGCGGTCTGAGACCTTTGGGTGCCAGGTCTAACATATATGTTTGCAATTACTATACGAACAGGCCCCCTTAAACTGCTGTGTTCGACCTCAACAGCTAATATGTCCCTTGTAGGGGTTGTTAGCTCCTTCACCTTTGGGAACAGATCATGTTTTAACCAAATTATCAAACCCCCTGATGCCCTGCCAGATGGTGATGGAAGCGCGATCTTCTGAAAGGTCCAATAGCCTTCTCTATTAATGACAGATGAGGCCCATGTCTCCTGCAATAAGATAATATGGTTTGATCTATAAGACTACACCAATCAGGGTTAGCTATTTTCTGAAGCAGACCTGCCACATTCCAAGATAAAAACTAGATCGGTAAGTCAGATCCATCCCCCATGTCTTGCGGCTTCTCTCTGTTCTCATTTAGGTGAGGCATTACTCCACAGTCCATCTCCTCTGCTAGGTCACTACAATGTGCTTTTGGCTCCACCCCCAGGATGCACAATATCTGGTTACTTGGCATAAAGGGGTCCGAAGCCATTTTACTGGGTATGCCATCTCTCCCAACCTTCACTATGGGGGCTTCACGTCAATCTATGGCTGAAGTTGGACTGCTCTTATGATCCCTTCTTGGAATACATGTGTTCTGGGGTGTTGGGGTATTATATCTCTCTTTAAAAAAAGATTTGCCAATGATTGAGGGATTTTTTGGGCAAGTGACACTTGGGATGAGGTACCGGGTCTCAATCTTAGATCGAGTGCCAAAAGGACCTTTACTAGGCTCTGGCTGCTCAGTTTCAACCCTATGAGGTCTGTTGCTGAGCATTCTCTTGAGTGTCTCTGGACAATGACTATGTCATCCCTTATAATAGACCTGCACTTCTTTACCCCCCTTATCCAATGGATTACTTTGTTCTTGAGGGAATCCCCTTGCTCTTTTTGGCCATAGCTTAGCTTGGGGATATTTATCATGTATATGTCATAATCACTGTGCCTGATCTGGCTTAGTGGGGCACTTCCCGGAGGGCCTATAAAACTTTTGTCTAAAAATTATTTTCTATGCCCCTCGCAATTAGCCTCTCTATTCCGGTTTATATCGCATTTGTTAGAGGCGACCACAACAGGGAGTACACTTTTTTCCCATGAAAGTTCTGTGTTACCACTTCAGCCCTCTTTCCCCTGTGTGTTCCTGTCGTAGATGTTTCAGCTTGTTGGGCTTGCCTAGCTAAAGAGTTAGGATCAGGTTTAAATGAAGATTTCCTTATGCCCCCAATTACGGCAGATATGCCGTCCAGCTTCTCGTATATCATGTGGCTAAAGAATGTAAGGTACTCTCTGAGGCTCAGAATTTCAGCTCTTATTTGTACTAGCTGTGTCTCAACAGGGTGTTCCCTCTGAGTAGCTGAAGATATTAATGGCTCCTCTGTCTCCCTTGACACACTCCTCTCTGAATCAGTGGGCGCCAACGAGGCAAGAGGTAAAAAACGATTATCGCAATTTATAAGGGGGAACGCACTATCCTGCTGGCTAGACAGGCTCAGTTTAGGGCTCTCCATTAAATTAGTTAAAGTTTCTAGCATAATAAATTCTAAATTAGATCCTTGTGATGTAGGTAACGGCAATTCTCTATTCGCAGGGGCGAAGAAGGATTTTACATCATTAGTAGTAGCAGTAATCCCTTTCTTAGGGGGCTTTGAGGGCTTAGTAGTTAACAAACTTTCTACTTCCTCTATAAGATCATCAATTTGGGTCAGTGTACAGTTTTCGGCGGCATGTCGAGGTACTTTCTTTGCCCCTCCCTGCCCAGTGGGGTTACCACTGGCTTTCCTTTTCCCCATCCTGGTAAGTTATTGAAATTCCTCGGGTTGGTTGGCGTAAGGAAAGAAGGAAAAAGAAAAGAAGTGTAAGCACTGCAGCAAATATATGGAGATTTAAACCTGCCCCAGTTACGATAACTAAATGCTGCTATTTTAATTTTACTTTGCATAGGCTAAAAGTTAGGCCCAGTCATGGGGCAGCAGAAAAAGAAGAGGAGAACACCAAGAAAGTACCTCCTGGCGGCCACGTGCCTGTGTGCCACCAAATCCAGAAGTCTTTCGAGGAGTGTCAGGGGGGGCCCTGGCCTGCCTCTTCCTGGCAATGACAGGCCCGCCCTTGGCCCGGGCTTTGCCCGGGCGCGTCCCGCAAGCGGGAGCGCGAAGGCTCAATTTAAAGGGCTCCCGGGCTCTGAAAGCAGCCCCTCCTCCTCGCAGCGTCTGTTCGCGCCTCCCGTGGAGCGGGAGCGCGAAGGCTCAATTTAAAGGGCTCCCGGCCTCTGAAAGCAGCCCCTCCTCCTCGCAGCATCTGTTCGCGCCTCCCTTGGAGCACCACTAGGTATAAGAACTGGACTTCTAACCCTACCAAATCAGTACACTTCTAGACCTGAGGCTATTCTGCCAGGGAGAAGGACTGCTGTGCCTCTGAAAGGACCATCTATCTGCTGGACTCTGATGGACGCCTGTTTTTCTGTGCCTGCCCTGCTACCCTCCTTGCCTGGGAGTGAGAAGAACTGGAGCTGCATCACTACATCTCCAGAACCAAAGCGACTCCAAGGGCTTGCTGGCTTGACTTCTGTTCTGCATTCTCAGGGATATCAAAGACTTCCAACAACCCTGATGTAGCTTCTGGATTATGTCATCTGTGAGTCCTGCCCTGCCAAATGGTGCCAATCCAATCCTGGGCCCTTGGAAGTGGGTCTTCCAGCTGTCTTCTACCAGATTCTCCCTCATTGCACCAGTCGGAACTGACACATCCACTTTGACACTGCTGCATCACCACCGCAGGAGACATCGCATCACCGGCAGTGTGGCTTGATGACAACGCAACACCTGCATTCTAGGGCATCAACATCAACCCATTTTCAATTGTGCGGCTTGGAACCGACGCATCACCTACACCGCTAGGATCGACGTTGACGCGTTGACACCACTGCTCCTTGTATCGCTCCTCACATTGCTCCTTGACATCAACGCAACCCTGAATCACTATACATACTTCAGTGAGATAAGGTTGGTCCCTGTAACTGTCCCGCATTCCATCACGGTTGGCCTGACTTTTCAGATTTCACCTGGTCTAGTGCAGCCATATAGCCCCAGTTGGCACTTTATGCTTTTACACACTATGGGCCTGATTACAACTTTGGCAGAGGGGGTTAATCCGTCCCAAATGTGACGGATATCCCACACACCATATTACGAGTTCCATAAGATATAATAGACTCGTAATACGGCGGGTGGGATATCCATCACATTTGGGACGGATTAACCCCCTCCGCCAAAGTTGTAATCATGCCCTGTATGTCCACATATTCATTAAAAATCTATTTCTCGATTTCTACTTATTAGATTTTTGTCGTTTTGGTCTTGTTTTGTTCATTAAATTTTGCTCTAGTTTTCTAACCTGGTGTGGATTATTTCTCTGTGATGTTGTCACTGTTCTACTGTTTTAAATGTTGCACAAATATTTACACATTGCCTCCTAAATTAAGTCTGCCAGCTCTGTGCCATTCTACCAGAAGATGAGCACAGGTTAAATTGTATGGATCCCCTGAGTAGAATTTGTGGTACCTACTTGGATAGGGTGCATACCTCTGCCAACTAAAGACCCAGTTTCATGCATTTGAAATATAACAATGAAGATTTGGTTAAACATTATGCAATTAAAGATGTTCCGAACAATAATGCATCTCTTGGTCTGTTTAATTAATTTACTACTTTAAATAATATGGGACAGTATTATCTTCTTGACAAGCTTGTCTACTAGGGTCTACGTGCCCTTTTGTTTAAGGTCAACCTCTGTGTAGAAAAGGAAGTGTGTGTTACAGGGATGAGCAGCAGACCACAATCTTTGCATTTGTTTTCCCGAACAGGAAACAATTTTTAAAACCAACCTTGACAATTAAGGAAAAGGGGCTATATTTTAAAAAAATGCTCCCCTTTGGAAATAGATTTGGGGAAGTATGCAGCAGTTCTTGGACCACTACCTCATCTTCTGAGGGTTGGCCTACATAATTCAGATACCAACATGTTTGATACCAACCTGTTTGTAGGGTAGGTATTGTATCAATGGTTTGGGACTGATGTTGCAGTTTCAAAGAATTGATGCATTTATTCAATTGCACTCCCAAATAGGAGGTCTACACCTTATTTATGTCCCCTCTTATTTGTGATGCAAAATGGGTCGCAAACCCCCCTTTTATGAGGGAGAAAGTTATTAGCCCTTAATAGCCCCCACTTCACACAATACAGAATGACTTTCCATTTTGATTTTCTTGTTATATCATAATGACATGGAATCAGAATCTCATTTTCACCTTGAATCTCTTATTCACCAGTAATTGAGTGTTTTGCTGTCAATTATAATACATCTAGAGTGACCAATCTCAATATGGTCCAATGTGTAAATGGACAGGATGAGATGCATTTGCTCTTTCTCTATGGCCAGCCAAGGTGGAGAGTCAGACAATAGTACAGAAAGCCATTTAATTCCAGGCCTAACAAGGAAGGACAAGAATAAAAAATGGATATGCCGAGGATTCCCTGTGTTCTTTTTATTGTTAGCTCTTTTAGAGAGATCCTGATTCTCTTGGGAACCAGGTAAAGTATGGGCTTTATCCACAAAGGTAAACTTACTCTTTAGTGTAAGTTTATGTTTTTTGGAACTCACAAAGAAATGTTTATAAATAGTATCTTTACGAGTGGGGAGGCTCGGCACTGGTGGCAGAGACTCTGCACATATAAAGGTGGGCAGATGTAAAGATACTACTTGTAAAATTCCTTTGTGAATTGCACAAAATCATAAACTTACACTAAAGTGTAAGTTTACCTTTGTAAATCAGGCCCTAAGGTCTGATCTTCTCCACCGAACCTAAAGAAATCCTGGGAAAGCTTTATTGGAAGCATGAATAGCAAAATATTGATGACGGGAGCTGGAATCATCCACACCATTTCTAGTATACTCGACCATGTGATGTACTATCAGTTTCTTAAGCTAAGTTCATACTCACATTTTTTCATTATGTCTAGCTGTACTGTATAAATCATCCTAAAACCAGATACCCAGGTATTTGATTAAGATAATTGCCATCAGGACCTTTGTTTTTTGTAATATGTGAATAGAACAGGTAGTTTAGGTAGAGGACCTGCATTTTCTCCTTATTTAAATTATACAACAAGATAGCTGAGTCGCGATTCATGGCTTCCTGGAGGAAAGGGATAGCATTATGGGTGCCAGCTGTAAAGACAAACACATCAACACTGTAACCTGCAGCCATGTGTGTAACATCTATAGATTAAATATTGAGTTAGGACCAGTACTTAATTTGAGTAAGTGGTTTCTGGTGCTCAGCACGAGTACCTAATTCGCAACTCTGGCATCTATGACCATTTGCCACATGGTGGTGCTGTTTGTCGAATTTAGAGATGAACAGTTGTTTATTAATTCAATATGTTTTACAAATGATTAGTACTTGTCACCCAAGCCATTCTTATAGCTTTGGGGGCCTGGAATCATCTGAATTGTCACAATGGCAGAGATGTGATGGTTGGTAGTTGTATTGGTGCTGTCTTTGAGAATGCTGGTAGGGGCAGTAGGTGGTGCAAGCTCCAATAGCCTGCAGACGAGGGCCATGGCACTGATATTTTGCAAGCTATGGCAGGATCACAGCTTCCATTTAATGGAGGTTCAATATCTAATAAAAATGCACACTCCTTCAGTGTAAATAAACCCAATAGAATCATCAATGTCATCAATGTCCATGGAAAACAAGGCATAGTGGTTCTAATTTGCTGCCCTTCGCCTTCACGTTTAACAATTAGGAGTAAGCATTGTTGACATAACTTTTAGGTAGTCCTTTAATGAGACAATAAGGTACTTGAAGCCTCCTAAGATAATGTCTTTTCGATCAAGACCTGGTTTGTAAATTATTCATGTGTGTTTCTAAAGGCCAGATGTAGGTAGGTTGAAAATTGCGACTTGCAATTTGCGAGTCCGTGCGACTCGCAAATTGCAAGTCGCAATTTGCTATGCAGAAAGGTGTCTCAGACACCTTCTGCAACTCGCAATGGGGTCGCAAAGACCCACCTCATTAATATTAATGGAAAACGAGCTGCAAACTGCCTGCTCTGAAAAAATGTTTTTGTGATCGTTCACAAAGGGGAAGGGGTCCCATGGGGACCCTTTCCCGTTTGCAAATGGGTTACCATCCACTTCAAGTGGATGGTAACTTTGAGTTCATTTGCGACCGCGAAATGAACTTGCATAGCGTTGCGAGTCGCAAATAGGAAGGGGACACCCCTTCCTATTTGCGAGTCGGAAATGCATTTTGCGAGTCGGATCCGACTCGCAAAATGCATTTCTGCATCGCGGAGAGGCTTTTGCGCCACGCAAATGGCGTTTTTCGCCGTTTGCGAGGCGCAAAACCCTTGCTACATCTGGCCCTAAATGTTTTAATGCTAAGAGATGACATGCAAAACCAAACTGGGCTAAAAAGCTTTGTTAATTAGGCAATCAAAAGCCAGTGGTTACTGTTTTAAACGTTGTTTTTCACTCCGGGAAGCGTTTCCTCGAACCCACCTTTATTAATTACCGCCAGAATACAATGTACAAAATATGACATATTTATCTGTCACGAAGACATTTTAATGGCCGGTATAATTGTTGAGCGCTCTGCTGCATGCCCAGCTACACTTGCTGCTTTGGGAAACACTGATGTATTTGGAACATGTCTAATTCCTACTGGAATGCGCCTTCCCAGTTAAACTAATGGGATAATAGTCTTACAGACTGCTGTTGCCAATAGCTCTGCCCTCATTTCCCAAACCTGCCTCCAGCAGTATTGTTTTCAGCATGTCAGTGACCCACAACAGTTCTCCTGTTCATTCGCTCATTAATTCCGGAGCCTTTTTGTCCTTCCAAATGTTGAAATTACACAGCTGTAAAATGTTTGTAACTTGAATTTATATAACCCATGCTACTTCACTTTGAACTGAAAGAGACGTGTGCTGTGCCAAACGTCTTTAGTTCACTCAAACATGATGAAATACCTCACTTTTAACACTTCCCTGGCCAGAAGAGTTGCCTGTTCCAAAGCCCAGAGGTTAATTGGCAGCATATTGCCAGCTACACTGCACAGTACTCAAAAGGTAGGAGTCTTCAAGCATTCCCAAGTTAAACCGCAAAATGAATGCAATCATAACACAGGCCCTGAAATTTTGTGCATGACTCCCCAGGGGCCCTTCAATCATGTATTAGAGACCTATCCTGTGAAACTTTGGAAATACTACTTTAAATTAGCCTTTCATGTATTAATTGCAGTGAAGCGCATTTTTAAGTGACATCATGTAAGGTACACAACACCTAAAAAAGTGAAAAAGTCAAAAAGCCTAAAGGCATCTGAAACATATAAGCAGTAGAGGAAGGACAAACTAGCAACAAACTTGTACAACATATTAGCAAGCAGCAGCATTAATCTAAACAAAGATGGAAAATAATGAACAAACAACCACACTACTGCATTTTATACCACATTAGTGTGACAGACTATTACAATATGGCCTAGCCAAGATACTCCAGCGCAGTTAGCCAAAGCTCATTAATGCCCCTGGGACTTACTGGTAAACTTGATTACTCTGAGTCCAATTCTTCCTCGCAGCAATAAGTATCCGTGAGCAATAGTTTATTATCCAAAACCTTAAAAGCAAAATAAACATTCCAACCCTCCCCTAAGATAGCCAACGTCCTCTTTCCACAAACACATACAAAAGGAAGTCCAAACCCTAACTTCTCTTTGATTTTTTACTTATATGGACCTACAAGCAAGTAGCAGTTAGTGAAATGCTGTTGTATTTATATGGGTGAGGTCTCGCTATAGTGGGCTCAGAGATACTTTCTTTCGATGTCCTGCTATAAGGAACAATTTAAGAGGGGACTGTAATGGTACAGGTTTTCTGTGTAGGCAAAGTCAGCAGCCGCAAAGGCCCTAACAGGACCATACTTACAGCCCTGCAGAGTAAGAAGTGGAACGCCGGCACAACACTGTAGCAAGCGCTGCCATCAGGGCCCATGAAGGTTCCCTGGCCAATGAAGATCAATGAGCTGCATTGCAGCTACAGCTTGCATTGTAAAAGATGTGTAATTTGACAACTGCTCACTGCCAATAGGCATCCAGTGATGCAAACCTACAAAATTTAAAGGACCAACCAAACAGACTTTGTTAGCCTTGATCTCCTCAGAGAGGATCCTGGGTGGCTTCTAGAGTCTATTTATTGAGGAGAAATGTATTCAGTACAGCATGTGTGGATAGGTAAAGCAAAATAAATAAATGCATGTGTGGGGGGTTTATTTTACAGAAATTCGACCTATTAAACAGTCAGGAAAATTTCTCTAAGAAGGTGATGACTAAACATTTTACAAATACACACCTTTTGATGTGAATTTAAATGTGGGACATCATCCATGTACAGGGAGGATGAATTTAAATTTGGCATCACTGTTTCCTTGTTGTGTCTACGATTTAATTGAAGAGCCATTTGGAAAAGAGGGTCATAAAAAAGAAAGCATTAATTTCTGAAATGTTTGTAGAAAGAGAGATATGAGGAACATAGATATGATATAGGATATGTCAGCCTTTGTATGAATATTTTTAAATTGTTCTTTATAAAGTTTTAAAGATACTAATATCTTATAAGAAACAGCAAATGTAAAAGAAAGAATTTACAAATGCAGGGATAAGAAATTAGGAAAAGAGACTGTGGACAACTTATGAGAGTACATGATATCTCTGCATGTTATACATTAATAAAGAAACCCAGAAAGTAATAGAAAAGTAAGGATATACATTAATAAAGAAACTGAGAAAGTAATAGAAACATAAGGAATCAATGCAATTGTTATTGTTATAGGAGAAAAATATAAATGCAAAATATTGATTCCATTTTTAGCTACCAATCTAAAAGGGTTGTGTGGCCTTCTGATTCACAGAATAAGTAGTGAGTGGGGCGTTTGAAGCTATTAATTCCTTTATTCTGGTATAAAGATGAAGTGAGGAATTGACAGAGAATGTTTGTTGTTTAGTCTCCTGACAATAATGAAAAAACTAGTGGGACAGTGGCGGCCCGTCCTTTAGGACAGAGGGGCCACGCCCCCCCACCTTTTGAACAAAGGTCAGCCTGACAGACACTCTCCATGTTCAGCTCAGGCAGCCAGGAGCAGACATGCGCGATTTGCGCACACTCCTGGCTGCCTGAGCTGAACTTTGCTGGGCTGAGGAGATCACAGCTCCTATGGGCGTGACCTCCTCGGCTCAGCAAAGGTGCCTCGAGGACCTCCCCTGGGTGATGAGGAAAGCGTCACCAATTGACACTCTCTTTGGGCGCTTCAGGTTTAAGCCCTGAAGTGCCCAGGGCGAGTGTCAATCAGTGACACTTCGTCACAGAGTGGGGTGGGGTCAGTAGTCTCACTGACCCCATCCCACTCTGTGGCGGGCTGGGACTGCTGCCATCCCTCATTGGCTGACCTAAGGTCAGTCAATGAGGGAAAGCAGCAGTCCCAACCCTCCTGGGACCTGGAGGCTGAAGGTAAGTGTGTGTGTGTGTGTGTGTGTATGTGTGTGATGTTTTAAATTGAATGTTTGGTGCGCGCCTACATGTTTGAGTGTTATGAGTGTTGTTAATGGATGTGCGTGCGTGCGTGAAAGAATGAGTGTGTGCGATCTTTTAAAATGAATGTTTGGTGCGTGCGTGCATGTTTGAATGGTATGAGTGTTGTTAATGGATGTGCGTGCGTGTCTGTGTGTGAAAGAATGAGTGTGTGTGTGTGTGTGTGTGTCGCCCGCCCCCCTCCTTCCTAAAGCTGCCGGCCGCCACCGTAGTGGGATACATTGAATTTGAATGTGGTCAACGAATAGCTTGAACCTTGACTCATCCTAATCACCAAATACTTATATCACAATATTCAGTCTTTAACTCCATATCCTTGTCCATGGACATGGACAAATAGTTCTCATGTAATCCTTTTTGTATTTACTGTAATTTCTACCTATTCCTCATACAAAAAATCAAATTACTTGGGACACAAGTTGGCCGGTGGATCATACTTATACCCTCTCATCAAAATTCCTTCTTCAATAGATAATTCAGGTGATATTTTGTCAAAAGACCTGTTTTGAACACCTCTCCTTTGTCGACCTATTTCTCAAAAAGTCAATTTCTCTTCCCTTCAGTTCAATATCCCATCAAACCTGTTTCAAATCTCTTTCTGATATGCAATTTTATATCTCCCAAATCAATTGCTACCACGTAACACTTCATGTCTTTTCTAAGTTAACTTTCATGCCCCTTTCTTCCTCCCTGAGTCGCTCTGGATCCATAAACAGTTATTTTGCTAAATACATATGCAATATGCTCCACACTGAAACTACACACCAAGAATTGTGTTTTGTTCCCAATATGTTTCCTCCACACCGAGATGTGTGTTTTGCATTTTTTCAGCTACTGTTTTTCAGTCACAGAATATTGTCTTTCCTGTTGAGTAAGAGAATTTGATAGAAACTCCAAAGTGGTATTACCTTTACTTCCCTTCTGAGTAAGACAGATCTTATACTGCAATCATTAACATCAGCTGTCAAAAATACTGACAAATCAGGAATGTTTACCTGCAAAATGGGTGAATTTAACAGTGCCCGCTTAACTGTCTGAAATGCTCCTTTTTGGGCCTGATTTAGGTAATGGCGGACCGGTTACTCCATCACAATGTTGACGGATATCCCGTCTGCCCAAATATAAATCCCATTATGTCCTATGGAGTTTAGATTTTGACTGACAGAATATCCGTCACCGTTGTGACAGAGTAACCCATCTGCTAATATCTAAATCAGGCCCTATCTCTCTTCTCCTACACAGTTTAATTCACTCCCTGTGAATTACTGAAATGGTTCTCCAATTGTGGCAACACTTAGTACACATTTAGTGTGAAACTCAAAGTGCCCATGTAGGTAATTGGGTTACTGGTTGAGGGTGGTGAAACCCTATTCAAGTAGCAATCACAATTCCTGTTGGGTGAAACACAAGCAAATTCCAAACCTTCTGGTACCTTGGCACAAACACAGTCAGGCTTAACTTGGAGGCAGCGTGTAATCTATTTATGCAGAACTTAAACAGTAAATAGTGAAAACTCAAGAAAAATCCCACACCATTTTTCAAACGCAGAGGGAAATGTAATTAATTATTTCACACCAAAATGATAAAGATCCAATCAGTAGAACAGGAGATTCAGGCACAAAATTGTGCTTAAAAGGACAAAGCGCAACTGTGGTCATCTGGTCATGGCAGATCAGGACAAAACCACAAGTTGAGGCCAACTGTGATGGAGCACAGGCTGGGCACATGATCAAGTGTGGCCGGCTGAGGATTGTACCTTATGACTTTGGTGTGTGGTCTGCCTGCAGATCCTGTGCGAGGCTTCATGTCGTCCAACATTGATTCCAATGAAGCTGTGTGACGAGGCTTTGCGGCACTTGGGGTCACGCTGTGTTGGTTCTTGTGAGCTGTGTAGCAAAGGTTGGAGGGGCTTTGTCTCGTTCTACATTATATCCTGTGAAGCTTGCAGCTGTGCAGTGCAGCTTTGCTGGGTTTGCGTCGCTGGGCATCCATTCCACAGAGGCTGGCAGCTGCGACATGAGGTTTAGCAGGGCTTTGCATTGATTTGCGTCAATTTGTGTTGGTTCCGATGGGGACCACAGATGTGCTGGTAGAATATCTTTATTCCCACTTCCAATGGAGGCATCATATGGGGGGAGGGAGGGTTAGAACTTGAAGTAGGCAGAGTCCAGGTTTAGAGTTCAAGATAGTTGGAGCCTTTGCTGTCCCTGAGGTTCTGGTCAGGAGGCAATACAACTAGCCCTTAAAGCACTTTGGTGGTCCCGGGTTCAGGATGCAGGTTCACTTCTCCTCACTCAGGCAGCAAGACAGCAGAGTAGCAGGGCAGCAGGGTAGTCATTAATGCTGCAGAGCAGCACAGTATTCTTGCTTCTGAGTCTTCCACAGGTCCAGAAGTATACTGATGAGTTAGGTCTGAGGGTCCACTATTTATCCTTGGTGACAGCTTTAAAGTAAGATACTTTTCTATAAATTGCCACTTCTAAAGGTGTTTGAAATTGTCCTCCTCCCTTCCCTGGCCCCAGCTTGTTTGGGGGCACAAAAGGCTAGTGTGAAACTCTTTGTGAGTGTGCTGAGGCAGAGATTTCTGATGTACAAGTGTGGTAGGTGACAGCTTCATCTCCCTTTCAAGCCAGAGATAGCCCATCCTGCCAGCACCTATTTAGTTGTTACATGAAACCCCCAAAATCAGAAGTCACAATAAGTACTCTTTAGGTTGCTGTATATGAGGCCACAGTTTCTCCAGCTTGATATGGGATAGAGATTATAAGTGCATTGTGACAACCATTCCTGTTCACACCATTAAGTGCTACTCCAACCTTCTGGCAGCTTCCTCCTAACAATCAGATTATGATCTTCGATCAGATCATAAACTGGCAAATATTAGAAAATTCTCTGTCCCCCTGTCCTCAAACAATGCTTCTGCATATTTTTCTTTCAGGGCAAAACTTGAAACCACCAATTGCTCCCAGATAAACACTGAATGCTCTGAACCATTTCTTCCAAGTGGCAAGAAGTTCCCCGAGGGCTAGCGGAAAGGTGGAATCACAGCATACATGCTTAGCAGATAATAACAATGGAAAAGATAACCGGTGCAGGATTAATGAGAACATCATACTTGTAAACAGAGAATTAATGTTCTATTCCAGACTGATGCAAACAAGAAAATAATAAAACAAAATCCAAAACAGTAACCTACAAGGCCAAGTGTAAACCTTGTTCTTCACTCAATTTTAAACTTAAAGACACGTATATGCTTTCTCTTTGTTTTACTGAGGAGGACAAATCACACTTACAAATCACACTTACAGTGATTTCACATGTAGAAGATATGTGATTAGCACCAAATACAGAGTTCCAAAATGGTCAGCTCGCATTGGCTACTCAGGGCCTCATTATGACATTGCAAGTCCTAGGACTGCCAATGCAATGGTGGCGGTTGGACCGCCACACTCCAGGTGCTCCGACCACCACAGTATTACCCTGGCAGTCGGACCGCCAGGGGACTGCTGTCAATGCCAGGACCACGGTTCCTAATGGGCTGATGGCGGATGGATTCATTGTCAGCCACAGCGGTGCTGAATTCAACGCCCCCATGATGATCACAAGTTCAGTTTCCACCAGACTTTTCATGAAGGGGACCCCCCAATGAGAAGGCTGGCATAAACTCAGTGCAGGCGGCCCTCCTGCCCAGCACTCTCAGAATGCACACTGTGCGCTTTGCTGGTGTGCTACAGTATTGGCCTCGGATCCCTTAAGGAATCCAAGACCAGTACCATAGCACTGTTCCCGCCGGTCATCCCAGTGGGATCATCGTAATACAACGTAGGGTGAGGCAGCCGGGTTGAAGGTCGCCTCATCTCTGTGAGTTTGATGGCCGGCTTGTCCGACCGCCAAACTCGCAATGAACCCCTTAGTGACTTCACTCCCATGATGGCTATAGTAGATGGTATGCGAAAGTGTTTATCACTCAGTTGATCAGTACCTGACTTACCTGAATGTGTACTTGTTTCTAAGATGGTAGCCATGTGACCTGGCTGTAAATGAAGTATGCTTTCTCCATTATCTCAGTGTTGAAAATAATTAGGAAAACACCTCCACACATCACCAAAGTTCACAGTTACTGGAATTTCACAAATAATTCATGGGTGAAAACTGCCTAGCTGTGCTCAGATGGAAATTTCACCTTCAGCTCTCCATGAAACAGGCAATCAGTTCTTCTTGGCCAACACTATGGACTCTCTGTGAGTCCGAGATCATCGCCATTATTAAACAAAGAAGTCGAAGTCTGAAATGGTAAGTCCTCTGTTCTGACTCACAGCATGATAAATAGGAGAGCCCTACATGAAGTAAAATCAAGAGCCAATTGGAAACCATGTATCATTCTCAATAGAAAACAACTACAATGTTCTAGATTACAAAGCTGTTCATTCAGGTGGGACTTTGGGCTTCGAAGAAAGGTTGGAAAGCCCTATAGAAATGCTGCCATACAACACAATTCCTCTTCTGATTCCATAAGCTCCACAAAGAGGTAAAGCATAACAAGAAATAACAGTCTTCCCCCAGCCTCCATGTAGACAGAAAACATGAACATGCCACCTGTCGCTATGACAGGGTTATAGCTGGTGTGTGTGCTACAGAACATACATGGCTAATCTCATGTCATTATTCCAGGGAGAATATTTATTAGATCATCTTATGAAAGCTATTCACTGATATCCACTGTCATGCACAATAGCACCTTTCCTTCATAAGCAGTTTTGTGCCTACAGCTGAAGAGGTTCACATGTACAAATAGTGCATAATTGGCCTTCGTGGTACTTTCAAGCACTCAACCCATCCTATGCATAGGACATCTAGTACACTTCACTGCACTGTAGCAAGAACACGCATATAAATAAATATAACGAAAATATAAATATAAAAATAAAACATACATATACCATGTTCACAATTTTCAACATTTTCCCATATTTTCACAATTATTTCTTTTGTTTCACTACTTCAAATATACTTTGTTTTTTTCTAAACCTAAAATATACAGAACTAAGGGGGTGATTCTGACCCCGGCGGTACAAGACCGCCGGGGCCAGGGTCGGCGGGAGCACCGCCGTCAGGCCGGCGGTGCCACGCAGGGCATTCTGACCGCGGCGGTTCGGCCGCGGTCAGAAGAGGCAAACCGGCGGTCTCCCGCCGGTTTACCGCTGCCCTTAGAATCCCCCATGGCGGCGCAGCTTGCTGCGCCACCATGGGGGATTCTGACACCCCCTACCGCCATCCTGTTCCTGGCGGTTCGCCCGCCAGGAACAGGATGGCGGTAGGGGGTGCCGCGGGGCCCCTGGGGGCCCCTGCCGTGCCCATGCCAATGGCATGGGCACGGCAGGGGCCCCAGTAAGAGGGCCCCGCAAAGAATTTCAGTGTCTGCACCCGTCGCACCCCTGCAACTCCGCCGGCTCAATTCTGAGCCGGCGTCCTCGTTGCAGGGGCATTTCCTCTGGGCCGGCGGGCGCTCTTTTGGAGAGCGCCCGCCGGCCCAGAGGAAATGTCTAAATGGCCGCCGCGGTCTCATTCAGCAGCGGTACCTTGGCGGACGGCCCCCGCCGTCCGCCAGGGTCATAATCAGGCCCTAAATGTCTTGTGCCCCTTCCCTACGTTTACAGTTATCAGCCTTCCAGTAATAAAAGAGCTGCTGTCTCTTTTAATGCTCGCCCCTTTCTCACTCTACCATTGATACATGCCTTGTCTTTGCTTCTCTACAGGCGCACCTTCTTTTTCACCTGTCAACTTTTACAACTGGGTTATTCTCACCAACATAAACATTCATTATCATTTATTCTGCCTCAAATTACAATCCTAGTGAAGTTATGCTGTTTTTATTTATTTTGGCATTTTGTTTCTAGACCATTTGGCGAACTTATTTTACTTTGTCTCCATTTAGTTCTTGCTTATTGAGTTTCTATTTTCATTTATTTCTTGATGGATTATGAAATTTCTCACTGTTTTGGAGTGTCGAACTGGCCTAAGGGGAAAACAGGCAGCGCCCAATAGGATGGTCTGTCAGGTCAGGGTGTGGGCCAGTTTTTTGACTATTCTTGAGCCTGTTTCATGGCCTACTGAGCCAGTTTTTAGGGTTGAAAGTTTGAGTGCAGGCAGTTGCGAATGCATCTCGCTTGCAAGACTTTGTTGTGTACAGGAAAGGGCCTCAAGCCCACCTGTCTTTCATCATTTGTTCATTTGCATGACACACTTCTTTAAAGCCTCATAATTTGTAAGGCCTGGTATCCTTTCCGTTCCTCTGTATGGAGCAGGGACCAAGTACTGATTGATTCAACTTAATTAGTGCCCATCCGCTGCTCTCCACATGATCCGGGTACTATTTCGTTCTTTTTAACTTCTAGTGCCCTACAAACAGAAGTCTTGTGACTGGCAAAAACGTGCCCAGCAGGACAAACACAATTTCAAGGTTTTATTTTTTAAAGCTAACTTTCTCTTATTTTCCAAGTCCTCTTTTCTCATTTTCCACTCATGTTTTTTTTTTTGCTCATGGACGCTTTTCTCAAAAGATGACGATTAACTTGTTTGAAATATTGCAAAGCAACATTGTTTCTTTATTATGTGTTATTTCTGAAATGATGCTTTAACACATAGTCATGCAGTACACCCCAATCCAACCAACTCCAATCTGCCCCACTACAATCCACCCCACTTTACCCTACAGCAATCCAACCCACTCCAATCCAAACCACTCACCCCAATCCAATCCATTACACTTCAACCACCCTACTCCAATCCTCCCAGCCCACCCCAAACTAATCTGCCCCACTCCAGTACCTCCACTCTAATCAAAAACAATCTGCACCATTCCAAAACAATCGACCCCACTCCAATCTAAAACAATATGCCCCACTCCAGTCCAAGCCTATCTGCCCCACTGCATTCAAAACAATCTGCCCCATGCAATCCAAAACTAGATGCCACACTTCAATCCAGAACAATCTGTCCCACTCCAGTCCACCTCACTCCATTTGGCCTACTTCAATCCAAAACAACCTGCCCCACTCCAGTCTGCCCCACTCCAATTCAAAACTGTTGGTCCCACTCCAATCTGCCTCACTCCAGTCTGCCCCACTCCAATCCCAAAGAATGTGACCCACTCCAATCCAATTCACCTCACGCCAATCCACCCCACCCCATCCGAGTTCACCTCACTCCACTTCAACACACTCCTATCCAATCCACACCACTCCAATCCACCCCAATACAATTTGCCCACCCCAATCTGCTCCATTCCAATGCAAAAGAACCTGCCCCACTTCAGGGGAGGAGCCAAAATGGCGGCCGGGATGGATGCCTGAGCGACTTCTCCGTCCAGGGCCTGCCGGAAAGTATCCTCCAGGGCGCCCCCTGACCCTCCATATTTGGCTCGAGGGCGGCGGATCGCCTGGGGAGCGCCGCGGAATCTAGCGGGCACTCCGGCCCACCCGGAATACAGGGTGTGCAGCCGGGGGCTCATCACAAGCCCGGAGGTCACTGGGCCGCCCCCCCCCCCCCCCCCCGGCCTGTTCGCGCGGACCGTGGGGGGCGACCGCGGCGGCTAAGCCGAGTGCGCTGCGATCGGGCGGCACCCAACGCCAACAGCTTTTGGCCGGCAGAGCCGGACGCCTGTACGAGCCTGGAAATTGAAGCAAGGGCTTCCCCCCCGTCCTCCGACTGGTGCCTGCCGCGCGGGCAGCAAAACAAAGGATCTGCGTCCCCCCTACCCGCCCCAGTGGAGGAGGAGTCGCCGGTGCTCAGCTCAGGTCCCGCGGGGGCTTTTTCTGGCCCAGGGGGAGAGCGGAGACGGCAGAGAAGACGGCTCTACAGGGGAACCGAAGGCCCTTGTTGTGGATCTGGGCCCAGGAGGGCCCGAGAGGGAGACGGCGGCGCTCACCGGGGGATGCTGAGGTGAGGAGAGTGCGCTCCTGGGGTTGTTAAGACCCAGTCTGAGGGGAGATACCGTTGTTTGCCCCCCCACCCCTTCCCCTGGCTTTCCTGCCTGCAGGTGATGGGCTCCAGCAAACTGCATGAGGCTGCCTGACCTGGAGTGGAGCTCCACCTCTGAACACATGGGCGGTGCCGCGTCGGCCACAGCCTCACAGTGAGGTGCACCCTGGAAGAGGGCCGCAGTGGGGGCGGAAGATAGTTGCCTGTGCCCCCCCCCACGACTTAACCTCCCATAAAGTGGGAGTCTTGCTCTTCCGGTAGGCTGGCGGCGGCCGCAAGAGACACCACCGGGACCGGTCGAATCGCCTGGCGGGGCGACCTGCGGGACAGCTGATGCCCGATGCTCCCATAGCTCTGGTGGTGAGCTGAACCTTAACTAGGCGCACAGCGGACTCATCCACGCGGCGGGAGCAGTAATTTAATCTGCAAGGGCCTGGCGCTGCTGACATTGTGCGCGTCCTCCCCTCCACAGGCTGCACTGGAAATACTCGGAAGCCAAGAATAAACGCAGCTGGGGCTCTACTAACCAACGCCACAAAGGGGGCAGAAAAGAGCAAGCCACTTGGAGAACAGCAGTCAAGAGGCTGATCCCCCCTTTGGGGAATTGGTGCTAAGCCGCACACAACAACATCCTACAAGGAAACTCCTAGATAGGCACAATGGCTGGAAGGGCCAAATCAACTAAACACCTGGACCGCAATACTACTGGCACAACGCCCAACGACCAACAGACCAACCCGTCCCTACTGTCTTTGGAGAACACTCTAGTGGCGCACTCTGTGCAGTTTGAGAAAGTGCTACAGGCAATAAAGGACACTAAATCATCATTGGAAAATCGGATAGACGCAGTTTCACAAGACCTGAACCTCCTGCGTGTAGATCACCGCAATCTAGCGGAAAGAGTGAAATCGAACGAGGAAGGGCTATCCGAACTATCCCCCATGGCCCAAGATAATCGAAAACAGATCCAGCGCATGGACACAGAGCTGAAAGTGCTCTGGAGAAGGTCGGAAGAGTCAGAGAGCAGGGCGCGCCGCAATAACATTAGCTTTTTAGGGTTTCCAGAAACGATGCGGCAACCTGACGCGGAAATTGCTTTGGAACAATGGCTCATCAAAGAGGTGCTGAACGGAGCCCCATCCAAGTTCTTCTCGGTAGAACGGGCGTACAGAGTGCCGGGCAGACCACCGGCCCCAGGCCAGTCACCTAGACCTTTGATCGCCAGATTCCTCAACTTCAGGGACCGAGACGCAATATTACAACAGTTCCGCAATAAAGGCCCTTACAAGTATGAGGACTCGACCATTAATGCCTACCCATACTTCACGCAGGAGGTACAGAACCAACGGAAGTCCTATGCAAAAATTAAACTGCTGCTACAAGAACACAATATAAAGTACGCCTTGCTATTCCCCGCGAAGCTGAGGGTGGTGTCAGAAGACCGCACCCACATATTCACCACACCAGAAGACGCCTGGACTTGGCTGCACGCCAAGGGACTTGCCCGAACAAGAGAAGACTCGGAAGGAGATGAGGAATGGCAAACACCCACCTCAAGAAAACGGACCAAGAGGCGAACTAGAGGCCAATCAAACGACCGTCAGGCGGCAGAAGAAAGAGCAAGAATACTGAAAGAGACCCCCCTGCTAATGCAGAGTAGCTTCACCTCGGCCAGAAAGCCCCCTGAGACGGGCACAGACTCGGATGCAGCAAGCTCCATATCCACAATAACAGGCGAGCTGGGAGGGACGAGGATCACCCCCAGATCAGCTGACGAACTCTAAACACACCCAACTGCTCTTATGGACTGGCGGCATCAGCACTGAAGGCTCTACAGTGCCCCCCACTCCGGGGAGACGACGAGCGCTGAGGCGAAAGCGCAACCAGCAATGAGCAACTTTGGTATGAAAGTATAAGCAACCGGGAGGGGATGGCCTGGGGGGAGGTGCGAAGGGACGGAGCGCAGAGTGCACACAAAACCGGGGGGCGCCCAATGATAATAGCAGACTCAGTCTGCGGTAAGATGTGAGCCCCGCAAAAGAGCCACATCTGGCATATATGTACACTCCTCCACGGAAATCCAATTGGATACGGGTTGTATATCACATTTATAGGTTTAGAAGTTGTGCACAAATAGTTAGCGGGTTGGGGATTCATTTGGGGAGGTTGGGTTCAGTAGTTTAGTATATACACACACGCCGGATTCACTTAAAACGCAGAGGAAAACGCTGCGCATGACCCCTCTAATAAAAGACAGTGCTAAAGGGGCATTGATAAAGAGGGCTAGGCACAGAGACCACATCCTAAGCACAGCATGCCACCCCAGACACCCAAATGGCGCCATTCAGGGGTAACAATATAAACCAGCTTGTTATGATAACATGGAATGTGAGGGGACTGGGTACACGGACCAAATGATCCAGAGTATCCGCACGCCTTAGGCGATTGGGAGCACACATTGCCATACTGCAAGAGACGCACATTCTAGAGCCGGACCTGCGGGAGCTACGCGCGAGATGGGGGGGTCAGCTTATAGGTAGCACGTATTCGGCTTTTGCAAGTGGGGTGCTGATCTGGACTGCACCTGGGGTCCCATACCACGTATCAGCTCACAAGATAGACCAAGGCGGGAGATACGCGGTAGTGGAGGGCCAATTAGATGGCAGACAGCTAGCAGTGGTTGGGGTATATGCTCCAAACACCGGGATTGTAGGATTCTTGGGATCTCTCACACCGACACTACTGACTAATCCAATGGCTCCCGCCCTTTGGGGAGGGGACTTTAACAGTACCCCGAATGCATCATTAGATAGATCCCACGCGCTGGCGAGCTCTACGATACATAGGAAATCCCCAGGTCCTTTGCAGGAATGGGCGGGTACTATGGGATTATATGACTTATGGCGCCTGAGACACCCGCAATAGCGGGAATACTCATTCTACTCCGTCCCGCACAAAACCCACACTAGAATAGACATAATATGGGGCACTCAGGATTTAGGAGCATTGCTTGGGGAGTCAGAATACCTAGCAAAAACCCTGTCATTATTCACCACTGAGAATAATACTGAACTGGGGCAAGACACGGCAGGCGATTCCCACCTGGCCATTTCAAGTAGCAGCCCTGCAGGACCAAGCATTTGCTGAAACGCTGAAGTCCACATTAAGCCAATACTGGGAGGCAAATGCCAAGACGGCAACGTCACGCGCGATAGAGTGGGATGCACATAAGGTAGTGGTCCACGTTTTTTGCATATCGTCTACGTGGGGAGTAAGACGTACACTACAGATGGAAATTGGCAAACTAGAAAAAGAGCTAAGAGTGGCAGAAATAGCAGTAGCACGTGGTGAGATCCCTTACACAGTCCTAAAAGCAAGGCGCACAAAATAAAATGAGGCAGACAGCAAACTCCGTTGTCACGATTATAACTATCACCTAATGCGTCTACAAACAGAAGGGGACAGGTCAAGCAGAATGCTGGCGTGGCTACTACGCGAGGATAGACAGCAACCCCCAATCGGGGCCATTCAAACCGACACACACGTAATGGCCACTACACAAACTGAGATAAATGAAAGGTTCAGAGAATACTACTCACAGCTATACACCAAACGCACCTCGTGCACCCCCTCGCAACTCGAATCCTTTCTGTCGGGCTCTGCCCTACCACAGCTAACACAAACCGACAGGGAATTGCTAGAAGCCCCCTTAACACTGAGAGAAATACAATCAGCCTTAGCGCAGATGCCCAGGAATAAAGCACCAGGCGCGGATGGCCTCCCACTGGAATACTACACGGCTTACTCGTCCTCCCTAAAACCCCATCTGCTGAATGTGTTTGAGGAAGCATGGGCAATTGAGAACCTCCCTTCATCACAGAGAGAAGTCTTGATAGCGGTGATCCCCAAACAAGAAGTTAAATCCTACAGACCACTATCGCTCCTGAACTTAGACTGTAAAATATTAGGCAAAATTCTGGCAAATAGACTAGCCCCCATCATGCACACTATAATACACAACGACCAAAATGGCTTTATACCAAAGCGTAACACCTTCTTAAATATCCGTAGATTATTGTACATAATGGGTGTCACCCCCCCAGACGCAAACGAAGAAATGGTACTCTCGCTGGATATTGAAAAGGAGTTCAATACGCTCGAGTGGGATTACCTGCTGACCACAATGGGCCGCATGGGAATCGGCCCCAATTACATACGCTGGGTTCAGACATTATATTCGGACCCTCAAGCCAGGGTGAAGACGGGCGGGGTGATTTCCGACAGTTTTTCGATTACAAGAGGCACAAGACAGGGTTGTCCACTATCCCCACTGTTAATTGCAATTGCAATGGAGCCACTTGCGGCAAGGGTACGTTCCATGGCACACAGTTGGGGGATAGTTAGAAATGGGGTCCACCATACAATCTCGTTATATGCAGATGATGCATTAATATATGTTCGGAAAGGGCAGGATGCTGTCCCCTCAGTAATATCACTGCTAGCCAGCCAAGTTCGGAGATCTGTCGGGCTTAGTGGTGAACTGGGAAAAGTCATGTGCGTTCCCACTTGCAAAGTGGCCGCCCGAGAGACAAGGGGCTCCCCTACTCGGGCGCTTAAAGTGGTGCCCTACAATGTTTAAATATCTAGGGATTAATATATACCACGACACAGTAGATCTCAGAGACGGCAACCTGGGCAGGGCGCTGGCCACTATAAAAGGCTTGTTGCAATTCTGGAACAAACTGCCGCTCTCCCCACCAGGGAAGGTGGCGATCGCAAACATGCTGATTCTGCCCAGACTATTATACTATTTCGCGGCTCTACCGATCATTATTCCCAAAAGCTTCTTTGGAAATTTTAACTCAATCCTGCGGTGGCTCATTTGGGGCGGAGGCAGAGCTCGGGTGGCCCTTCACATGCTGCTGCGTCCGGTGGAAGTGGGGGGCCTTGGGGCCCCCAACTTTGAACGCTACTACGCAGCCGCACAGCTGCAGTGGGTTCAGAATTGGATCCACAGACCGGCAATGGCGGAAGCAACGTGGATGTGGACTTGGCTGAAAGGCGTTCCCTTGTTACAATGGTTGGCGTCCAAACACCCCAAGTCAAGAAACGCCAGCCCACTGATGGAGGCTGCGCACGCCTGTTGGGTCAAATATGTACAGGGAGGGTGTTTCGAACTCCCCTATTCTCCATACATCCCATTGGACCACCTCCCAGAGTGGTCGGGAGCGTGCGCGCAAGTAACGGCAGTGTGGACAGAGGCGGGGGTGCAGACAGTGGGCTCATGTCGTTCGACGCAATACAGGATCTCACCAAGATAAATCCTGGCCAATTCCTGACATATCATGCCATAAGCCATGCAATCAAAAAAACATGGGGGCAGGGCAACAGTGAACCAGAATCCTCTCCTACAATCCACCATATTCTACAATATGACGCTCAAATAAAAGTAATATCTAGCCTATATAAAATCCTGAATAAACCTCCCGAGCTGCATGCGGAGAAAGCAAGGGAGAGATGGAACTCCGTCCTCCCCGACCAGATCACACAGGCTGAGTGGCGGAACGCCCTACACCACGCCCATGGAGTGTCAAGGAATCCCAGATTTAGATACACCCAGTTCAATTACACACACCAAACATATCTGTCCCCAGCCAGGCTAAAGCGCATGTTCCCGGACTCAGACCCGTCCTGCCCTAGATGTAAAGCGCCGCTAGCTCACTTCTATCACATGGTCTGGGAGTGCCCTAACATACAAAAAGCATGGTCGGAGGTAGTCCAGGAGATTTCCGAATTAACAGGGCTAATTCTGTCAACAGAACCCAAATCCTGTCTACTGGGGCTTAGGACGAGATCCAAAAAACAAAGACACCTGCATACATTTATAGATTTAGCCTGCTTAATGTACAAAAGATTAATAGCTATGCATTGGAAGGCTCCCACGGCACCCGTTCGTAAAATTTGGAGCATATTAACACTACACTGGGCCCGCCCGGAACATCAAGTATTGAAAAAGATGGCGCGAGAGCGACAACAGCATACAGGAAGTGCCATATGGGAGACACTAGTAGCTAAACTCGAGGCCAAAAACGATGATAAACCCCCATGAGCCGGGAATGCAATGATAGATTAGACAGCATGTCTACATTTACGCACTTTCCGCAAATTGCACAATCCACGCGCGGCATATACAAAGCCGCAACGGCTTGCATACCCCTCCCCCTAACAAACTAGTTGTCCATTGGCCCGAAAACACGCGAATAAACACAGCATAATGGGCTAGCACCCACTCTCCGCACTCTCTGGAAGCGGCAGGCCCTATTCAGAGCCATTACCGCACGTCTGGCGACACAGTCCCAGCAACAAAAAGCCCATACTAGCCACATATGGGGTCTACCCATTAGCTAATTAGCACTCGCTTAAGGTCTTCGCTAAACGCAGTAAGGAATGATGTTGAAGGTTTAACAGTGGTCCGTGACGTGTGTGGTGTGAGGGGGGTAGGGTTATCACATGTTTTCTTTTAAGTAGATATATTGTAATCCTGTGGTTGATGATGTTACGACTTGTAATGTATATCTGAAATATAAAACCAATAAAATATATCTAAAAAAAAAAAACCTGCCCCACTTCAATCCAAAACAATCTGCCCAACTCCCATCTAAAACAACCTGCCCCACTACAATCCCAAACAACCCACTCCAATCCAAAACAAACTACCCCATTCCAATCCAATCCACCTCATCTGACTCCAATCCAATCCACCCCACTCCATCCCATTTCACCCTGCTCTAATCCACCACAATCCATCCCACCCCACACCAATCCGACCCAACCCACACCAATCCAATCCATCCCAATACAGACCAGTCCACTCTACCCCACTCCAATCCAATCCACCTCAACCCAAACCAATCCACCTCACCCTACCCCAATCTACTTCAGTCCAATCCAATCTGCCACACTCCAGTCAGATCCACCCCACTCAAGTCCAATCCACCATACTCAGTCCAACCCACCCCACTCCAATCCATCCCACCCGATTCCAATCCAACCCACCCTGCTCTAATCCAATCCATTCCAATCCACTCCACTCCAATCAAGCCACCACTACCCAATCCACCTCAATCAAATCCAATCCACCTCACTAAAAAAAAAACACTTTAATCCGCCCCAATCCAGTCCAATCTAGTCTACATTAATCCACCCTACTCAGTCCAAACCACCCTACTCCAAACCACTTTAATTTACTCCACTTCAATTCCAGTGCACCCAAAACAATCTACCCCACCCCACACCAACTCAATACACCCCACTCCACTCCAATCCAATCCAACCAACTCCATTCCAAGCCAATCCACCCCACTCCACTCCACTCCACTCCAATCCATCACAATCCACTCCACTCCACTTCAATCCACCCCACCCACTCCAATCCACCTCACCCCACCCCAATCCAATCCACCCCACTTCTATTCAATGCACCCCAAAACACTAAACCACCCCAGACAATCCAATCTACCCCACCACACCCTAATCCCCCTACACAATCCAATCCACCCCACCACACCCTAATACACCTCACTCAATCCAATCAACCTTACTCTAATCTACTCCACTCCACCCCACCCCAATTTAATACACCCCAATCCAATCCATTCAAGTCCACTCCAATCTGATCGACCCCACTACAGTCAACCCCATTACAGTCTAATTCACCCCAACCCACTCCACCTCAATGCAAGCTACTCCAATCCACCCCATTCCAACCCACCTGAATCCAGACCACCCCTCTAGTTGACCTCACTCCAATCCACCCCACCCCATTTCAATTCACTTCATCTCACTCCAATCCACCCCACTGAACTCCAGTCCTCCACACTCTACCCCAATCCATCCTACCCCATCCCAGTCCAGTCCATGGCACTCCACTTGAATCCATCCGGCCTACCCCATTCCAATCCACCCTACTCCAATCCAATTCACCCTACCTCAATACAATCCATTCCACTACAATCCACCCCACTACAATTCATGGCAGACAAATCCAAACCACCCCAGCCATCCCAGTTCAGTCCACCCCACTTCAATCCAATCCATCCACTCCACCGCACTCCAATCCACCCCACCACCATGCAATCCATCCATTCCAATCCACTCCAATCCACCCTAATCCAATCCAACACACCCAACCCCAATCCACCCCTGCCCACTCCTATCTAATCCATTTCACTGCAGCCTACCATACCCCAATCCACCCCACCACATTTCAATCAACTCCACTACAGTCCAGTCCAGTCACAATAATCCACCCTACTCCAGTCCACTCCAATCAATCAATCAATCAATCAATCATTTGATTTGTAAAGCATGGCTTCTCACCCAGGGGGTATCCAGGCACTGTGGTTTGTCACTCCAAACTGGTAGCTCCTCCTCAAAGAACCATGTCTTGAACTTCCTCCTGAAGTTGAGGAGGGTGTGAATGGTATGCAGGTGGGGGAGGTCGTTCCAGCTCTTGGCAGTGAGGTAGGAAAAAAGAGCGCCCTTCGCTGCGGCTGTGTTGAACTCTTGAGACTTGAGCAATTGTTGTAGAACAGAGTTCCTTGGTGGACCAGTGGAAGGAGAGTCTGTGGTTGATGAGATTTGGTCCAATGTTATGGAGAGCTGTGTATGCAAGGGTGAGAAGCTTGAATGTTTCCCTCTTGTGCATGGGCAGTGAGTAGAGACCTCTGAAATGAGGGGTGATGCTGGTCTTCCCGGGGAGGTCAAGGGTGAGTCTCGCCGCTGCGTTCTGTATATGGTCTGGAGACAGTGGAGGAGCTGGGCAGGTAGTCGGACATAAAATGCGCTTCTATAGTCTACTCTACTGGTGATGATGGCTTGGGTTACTGTCTTTCTGGTTTCGATGGGGATCCATCAGAAGATCTTCTGTAGGAAGCGGAGGTTGTGGAAGCTGGAGGAGGCCACTGCATTTGTCTGTCATTTGAAGGTGCATTTCCTGTTGATGATGATGCTGACATTGTGGGCTTGGTCAGTCGGGTTGAGGGTTGTCCGACCGTGGAGGACCACTAGGAGTCGTCCCAGGGGGAGGTGTTACTCCCAAAGATGATCACCTCTTTCTTGCCTTTGTTCAGTTTCAAGCAGTTGGATTTCATCCATTCAGCAATGTGGGTCATGGCCTTGCTGAATTGGTCTCCTGAGAGGGAGAGTACATGTTGAGTGTTGTCGGCATATGAGATGATGATGAGTCCGCGGGAATGAACAATCTCGGCCATCGGGGTCATGTAGGTGTTGAAAAGGGTGGGGCTGAGTGAGGATTCCTGGGACACACCGCATATGGTTCTCTTTGGTTCCGAGGTAAAAGGTCGGAGGCGGACAATCTGGGTGCATCCTGTGAGAAAGGCGTGGATCCATTTGAAGGGGTTGCATTGGATCCCAATGTGGTGGAGTCTGAAGGTGAGGGTGTAGTGGGAGATGGTTTTGAATGTGGCAGAGAGGTCGAGGAGGATCAGGGCCACCTTTTCTCTGTGGCTGTGGAGGAACCTGATGTCATCCATTGCGATGATAAGGGTGGTCTCGGTGCTGTAGTCGGTGAGGAAGCCACATTGAGAAGTGTCCAATAGATTGTGTCTTTCCAGGTGTTCGGACAGCTGTTAGTTGATGACTTTTCCCAGACCCTTAACTAGGAAGAAGAGCAGTGAAATAGGGCAGTAATTTTTTAGTTTGATGGGGTCGGCTGATTGTTTCTTAAGGAGTTGCTTAACCTCTGCTCACTTCCATGCTTCGGGGATGGTGGCACTCCTGACAGAGGTGTTAAGGATGGGAGCGAGCATGCAGCTGATTTCCTTCTGGTCCAGGTTGAGGTTGTAGTGGGGGCATGGGTTGTTGGGTGAGCCAGAGTGGGTCAAACTCATGAGGGCTGCTATTTCCTGGATGGATAGAGGCTTCCAGTCAGTGATCAGGTGGCTGGGAGGGTCACCTGATGTGGTCAGTAGGTGTTTGATGCTAGTGGGTTGGGGGTGAACATTTCTATAGATGGCTGTGATCAAGTCATGGAAGTAGTTGGCTATCCAATGCACCCCACACCCTAATCAACCCCACACAATCCAATCCACCCCACACAATCCAATCCACCCCACTCAATCCAATCCACCTCACTCCAATCCACTCCATTCTACCCCTCTCCAATTCAGTACACCCCAATCTGATCCACCTCACTCTGATCCAACCCACTCCAGTCCAGCCCACTGCAGTCCACCCCACTACAGTCCAATTCACCCCACCCCAATCCACCCCAGTGCAATTGACCCCACCCCAATTCAGTCCACCCCTCCAGTCCACCCCACTCCAATCCACCACACCACACCCCATTTCATTTCACTTCACCCCACTCCAATCCACCGCACACCAATCCTCCCCACTCCACTCCAATCCTCCCCACTCTACTTCAGTCCACCCTACCCCATCCCAGTTCAGTCCACAACACTCCAATTGAATCCATCAAGCTTACCCCACTCAAATCCACCCTACTTCAACTCAATCGACTCCACTCCAATCCACCCCACTACAACCCACCCCATCCCAATCCAATCCACCCAACCCCATCCCAGTTCAGTCCACCCCACTCCAATCCAATCCAATCCAATCCATCCACCCCACTGCATTCCAAACCACTCCAATCCACGCCAGTCCACCGCAATCCAATCCAAAACATCTCAGCCCAATCTACCCCTGCCCCTCTCCAATCCAATCCTCCCACTGCAGCCCATTGCACCCCAATCCAATCCACCTCACAACATTTCAATCTACCCACTTCAATGCAATCCACTCAATTCTACCCCACCCCATTCACTCCAATCCACCCCACTCACTCTAACCCACCACATTCTACTCCAATCCACTCACTCTATCTCAATCCAATCCACCGCACCCCATCCCAGACCACCCCACACCAATTCACCCAGTCCACCGACTTCAATCCATCTAGCCACCCCAATCAAAAACCCCATCCCACTCCTATCCAATCCACCCCACTTCAAACCAATCCCCCTAATTCCAGTCCAATCCACCCCATTAAAGTCCAATCTAATCCACCCCACCCCACTCCAGTCCAATCTAATCTAGCCCACCCCACTCCAGTTCACCCAACCCCAATCCACCCCAGCCCTATCACTCCAATCCAAACCACCCACCCAATCCAATCTAATCCACCCCACTCAAATCTACCTCTATCCCATCCACCTCACCCCTTTTCAATCCACAGCAATCCATCCCACCCCACACCAATCCACCCCACTCCACTCAGTCCACCACATTCTACCCCAATCCAATCCACCCCATTCCACTTCAATCCAATTCACCCTACTACCTCAATCCACTGAACCCTAT
Source organism: Pleurodeles waltl (assembly GCF_031143425.1). Taxonomy (NCBI): domain Eukaryota; kingdom Metazoa; phylum Chordata; class Amphibia; order Caudata; family Salamandridae; genus Pleurodeles; species Pleurodeles waltl. The sequence continues at coordinate 857,213,255 of NC_090439.1, forward strand.
TCCACTCCACTCCACTCAATTCTATGACACTGTCTGCCATTGAACCACTGAACTCCATTCCCCTCTACTCAACAACAACCTACTCCTCCTACTCCAGTCTACAACACTCAAATAAATCCACTCTGACACACTACTCCACTCCACTATGACACTCCATTTCACTAACTTTTAGCGATGTTGAACAGCAGCCCCATTGGTGTTCAACATGGCAAAACACATTGCCAAAGCCAATAGCTCTTGTATAGGCGAGACCTATTGACTTTGCCAATGCTTGTTACTATTAATGTCCCTGAAAGTAAAACAAACAGTGCCTGCAGCAAGCTCAAACACGTGCAGTCTTCCATTCCTTGCAAAATATGTTTGCAGCCTGTCTTTACAAGATTAAAACTGTCCTGATTTGCAAACATGGCCCACTTTTTTGCCTATCAAATTCACTATGGGGTCCGCTTTTATTTTGGTGGTCGGGCCTATTTTCTGTCCCAGCCCGACCTTGCTGTGTTTTTGTACCTTAATTTCCTTTTCTTACAAATCAATCAAGTCTCCCTTTAACACTGTTTTCTTTCCAGTGTAGTGAGTTGGGTCGAAGGTCTCCCGAGTTTGAGTTGTTTTTCAAGGGACAGTGGATACCTTTGGCCTGGCCTTAGTTCATGGAGGACTCGGTCTCACCACGAGGAGCAGCACCACATTCACAGTGGTTTCAATTACTCCAGAATCCAACCGCATGAGAATCATCGGAGCAGTTTATTTTTTCCCAGATATCAATAACAAGAGAGCCAGCAGCGCCGCGCTTGTAAGGCTTTTAAGAAAAGAAACATATGACTGCAACATCCTCGGAATCCATATCAACAGCTATAAAACTGTTGATCTGAGATGAGATAGTTTTTCGAAACATCGCCAAGAAACTCCATAAAGTGCATGTGTTTTTTTTAAAGCCAAATTGAGATAGAAACAGTTTGTTCAATAGTGGCAATCATGGCATTGAAAAAATATGAGGCTTTTGTCTAATTGCACTGACATTTGTCGTTTTAGGTACAGGATCTGATGAAATAAATGTACGGGGTTGCACTTTCTATCTCTGGCCTGGGTTAGCACGTGCAGGGTCAGAGTTCAAGTATAATTCTTCCTGGGGACACGTGCATGTTTTTACTGCACTCACGGAATGCTTCTTTGCATCACTTTTTAATAACTGACTGTAAGTAGCGCTTGATGCCAACAGTTTCGTGGTAGCTAGGCGCTTTGAATAGCAGGTGATAGTATTATTCAGTTTACTGGTGGTCTATGTTCAGGCCTCGAAAGCATGGACGGCTGGGTTGGTATTGACAGGATCACACCTAGAGACTTGTAGGTCACATTGTCTTTACGTCGTAGGATGTGTGGTCCGTAGGTCAGAGATGTCAACAGCTTGCTTTGTCCCTAGAGTATCACTTTTGCAAAAAGTAGAAAATGTGCCTATGCTAAGCCCCTATGAAGCTGCTGTGCTGATGCACTTAGACTGTATCATACCCCTGATCAAATCTAGCTCCAGAGTAAATAGTATGTCTTTATGTATTCGTTTACTGGATGGCCGGTGTGATTTCCCGGGGTGTCCTTATCAAGGAAAAAAAAAAAAAATCTTTCAATATGAGCCTCTTACTTTCCACTGAATTCTAAAATTAAAATTGCATGTTAAGATTATGTTTTTTTAACAGGGCATAATAATTATTTGGAAGAAATATGAGGTATAATATTAACGGTAATAATGATACAAAAAATACATTTTCTCAAACTATGCTGAAAGGTGGAAGTTGTGCTCTATATATAAATGAATTAAGAAGAATTTAAATATATTTTTTATTTCAGGGCCGGTTTGATATCTGTATACTGAGTCATGGTCCTGGGGATTATCTATGAAAATACCGGTTTCCGCACCTCGGTTGGACAGGTGCAGCCTGGTCTCTCTGATGCATGCACCTAACCATTAGTGTGACAACTTCCCTCTGCTGTGAACAGCAGCGATGCTCATATTACACTTTTCATCTTTATGAAGTCCGTACTCAGAAAATGTCGAAAAAGTATTCTTCCTCTTTTTTTAATACCAATTTCTTAGTTATGGATAGCTTAGTAAAAAGTACACTGAGCGAGAAAATATGTGGGCTGTCCATCTGGAATAGGTGTGTAAATCACAGAGACATGGCTTAAATGTTGTGCAGCGGTGCCCAAAAGCAATTTTTCCACAGCTGCAAAATTTTCATGATATGGCCATCGATGTTAGATTATCTATGAATACAGAACGCAGTCAATTTTTGTTCGTCGCAGTGTATGATCTATAAGTCTAATTGAGTTGTAAGGTCCACCTCTAATTCCGGCAAATTGGCTAGGTGTTACTGTTATATGGACATGTCAAAAATATGTGTGTGTGAGTGTTTGTGTGCACCTGTGTGTGTGTATTTGTGTATGGGTCTGTATCTGTACATAATCATTCTGGTTGATTGTGTGACTGTGACAATACAACAGAAAGTTGGAAGTTAACAGCCAGACTTAAAGGAGAGCACGTCTTCATTTCCTCTGAGAACAAAGAATAATATAGATTACCACGGTGTTAACTCTACATTTGAGCTACACTGGAGTCTTCTTACTGTTGCCCATTTAGAAGACCACCAGACACCACATATTACCTGAAGTCTTTGCCACCCCTATAGAATCTGATCTGGAAAACAGAGAAGCAGCAGACACTGGGATAGCTGTGACCCAGGTGGGCTCCTGAAGTGCTGATGTTTCCAGAGAGCATCAGAAGGACAGTGATTCAAACAGGGAGGACTTACCAGATCAAGGGCCTTATTTAGGGTTTGGAGGATGCTGGTCTTAAGTCAAAAAGTGGTGGATGGAAGTAATTTATATTCTGAATCCATTGATGTGAATAGCACTTTACTGTAGGGGATGAGACATCTGCCACTTTTTGGTGGATTCCTGCTTCATCAAATCCTAAGTTTGCTGCTAAGAGAAAATGAGAAATTCATGTAGCATTATCCATCTCACATTCATCTATTCTGTTTTCAAATTTTTTGCAATGTACTCTATTTAAAAAAGAGGCAAATCAGTTTACTAAATCCCCACGGGTTAGCCATTGCCTGTTTCTGATTGCATAAGAAAGATATGTAGGAAATGTGACATGTAAAAATTAGGTAAATTTGAAGGTGTAGATGTACTCATGGGTAAAGTGTAACTCACAACATTTTTGCTATTCCCCATTTCCTAGTGGAGATATATGCTTACATATTATTGACTAAGGAAATACTGAGATACAAAAAATTTGAGAAACCTAATATTACCTTTTTATATGCTAAACGGAGTATACTGCACTATTGACTACAAATATATAACATATATTGTTGTAAATAATATAGAAAACCATATATATATATATATACATATGTATATATATATATATGTATATATATATATTTATATATATTTACTTAAAAAACAAAAGGTTACAGGGAGAGCTTTTAAGCGTACAAAACCATAGAAAAGTCACCTGTTATAGTTAGAGTTATTTCAAAAAGCTATAACTCACTCCCTAAGGTAACTATAACTTGCGCCCCTGCCATGCACAGTTATGTGATCAATAATTTTACTGCAGATGTTACAGTGAGATTATCAATGATCTTATCAAAGATGTCATAAGTTCTGTAATTTGTGGGGTAATTAGGAGTGCATGGCTAGGGCGCAAGGGCTTACGGCCAGGCCCTGCAGCCAAACCCTGTAACCACCCACCCGCGCAGCACAGCAGGGGTTGGCCACAGGGTCTGCCTTCAGCCAACCCCTATAACTACCCAACCCTGCACTGTGCATGGCCTTTGGCTGTGCGCAGGAGGGGTTGGCTGCCAGCCAACCCTCCTGCATGCACCCAAACCCAAGCTGTGCACCACCGTCGGCTGTGCGCAGCATGAGGTTGGATGCAGTTGGTGGGTTTTTTTCTTGTTTTTTTTCTGGAGTTGAAGATTGGATTGGGTGAAAAAAAATAGGGCAATTTTTTTGCCCATGATGGGGTCCCTAAGAGATCCCTCTATGTGTCCTTTATCCTGACCCCTAATGTGTTTTTTCACTGCTAGTTTCCCACCACCTCCAGACCGATGCGACAAAAGAAAATGGCGGCCACAACTTTTCTGTCAGATTGCGACCAGCCAACCAGGGCCTTGCTTTTCTCCTGGGTCTGGGTCTGGGTCCGGATCCGCATCCTTATATTTCTATATTTGTGGCTTTAAATTACTCCAAAAACTACTGAACGGATTAGCACCAAACTACGCACAGAATGATCTACCAACAGACTCTAGCTTCCTGCCAAATCTGGTGTAACACCGTTCAGCGGTTAGGGCTGTAGATGTGTCTAAAGGCCCTATGTAAAATTGAATGCGGAAAACATGTTTTGGGACCCCCTTTTTTCTCAGCCCCTGCTTGATGTATAACTCCACAACTTTCAAGATAACAGCTGAACTGACCAAAGTATACATTTTGAAATTTTTGTGAAGATTTGTTAAGCGACGCCAAAGTTATAGGCAAAAATAAAGTGCTCTGTCTATGGAAACTAGGTCCTAATTATAACTACCTAGTGGCAAGTGCCACTAGGTAATATATATATATATATATATATATATATATATATATATATATATATATATATATATATATATTTTGAAACAACGTGGTTGAAAAGTTACTGGGCAGCGAACTCCACTGCCGGTGCTCAGTGACAATCGAATTTATGTGATACTGAAGAACTTCACCGCACTCCACGAGGTACAACTACACGCATATTTCATTGGAATCAAACAACCACCAACGCGTTTCGACTCACCAAGGAGTCTTGATCACGGTAAGTGAGTCTCTTTTCACTTTCCCTTTTTATGTACTCAATATCCTTTAATCATGAACAGTGCATTATGGATATTGTAGTTTACACAGATTAAAAACTAACCCAATCCCATTTTAAAAACACATAATTCTCATCTTTTCTGTTTTCCAATAATCCTCCAATCCTTTTTGGCTATTTATATTCATTAATCTCTACATTGTTTACTATTACTATTTCAATTATTTTACTTATTCAACTTTACATTTAATGGCATTGCTTGTGACCATTTACTAATAAAGCACAGGCTATTTTTTTATTATGTTATTTTGAATTAAATGTAGTTCTGCATCCATATTTAAACTAAAACATTTTTTGCATTTGTTTCAATTGTGTTTCACATTTTTCCATATTTTCTCAAGTCCACCAAAGGTATCAGTAACCCTTACTTCAAAGCAGTAATACTACTATTGAACCTCAACACCACCATCATAAATATCAACTACAAATTCAGCCCCTACATAGCATCTTTTCCATCATCACAAAATGCCTTCCCAAATTTTTAATAATTCTAAATCATAAGTGAACATGTAATTCCTGGTCCATATTCAACCCATATGGTTTTTGTGTGCGGAGCTGAATTATATATCTACTCTCCAATTGTCGGAGCTTGAAGATTCTATCACCCCCTCTCTCACTCTTTTTGATTTGTGCTATTCCCACAAACCTTAATGATCTCCAATCATTTGTATGTGTTTTGTCTAGCTCATGTCTTGGTTAGTAATAGCTCTGGTGTGCTCCAAAATCCTTTTCTTAAGCGGACATATTGTACTCCCAATGTATCTTAGTGCACATTCACACTCAAGCATATACACCACATATTGGCCATCACAAGTAATTCTCTGTGAGATATGTATGGCCTTCCCTTTATAGTCTGTGAATGTTTTTGTATTCCTTGCAATCTGGCACACTTTACATCTATTACATTTATAGAAGCCCACTGCTTCAATATTCAACCAATTCTTTGTTATTGGTGCTACATAATGGCTATTCACCAATATGTCTCTCAATGAGCGTGACTTTCTACAGTATATGTTATTTGTGGTTTGTAACCTATCTTCTGCATTAGATCTTGATCACTTTTTAATATTTTCCAATGCTTTCTAAATATTGTTTCTATGTTCTTACTTTCCTTGCTAAACGTAAGAATTAGATGAGGGCATACTTCCTCCTTGTCCCTTTCTTTTTTCACACGTTTGTCTATCAGTGTGTCCTTACGAGGTATCTTTTTTGCTCTTTTCTCACAAAGATCAATGTTCGCTATTGGATACCCTTGTTGTATTGACAAATCTTCACAAAAGTTTCCCCAATAATTTGACAACATGTCAGCTACTGTCTGGAAAGTTTCAGGGTGATCTCTCAAGTAGGTGCCAAGAAAAAATGGATCTCCCAAACGTGTTTTCTCCATGTCAATTTCCATAGGGATTTTGAACAGGAATAGCGGACGAACCACTGGACGGATTCACATCAAATTTGCCAGAAAGCTAGCTCTTGGTCGAGAAAGTGAACTTTTTGGGATTTGGTGTAAATCTATTGAGTGGTATTCTAGTTATTAAATGGAAACCAAATTTGTATATATAGGGCCGTGGATCCTCCTTGGATCCTACTCTGATCCTCCGCGGATTCAGAGGAAAAGCAAAGCCCTGATTAGCTGGCTGCAACCTGACAGAAAGGTTGCGCCCACCATTTTGTTTCTCACACTGCCTGGAGGGTGGGAAAAAAAAGCAGTGTAAAAACATATAAGGGGTCAGAATACAGGTATCCTGACCACAAAGGACACATGGAGGGATCCTTTATGGACCCCTCATTGGTAAACAAATTGTAACATTTTTTAGCCGATCCGCTTATTTGAAGATCCTCCTTGGATCCTGGGGAAAAGAAAGGCCCTGATTGGCTTGGCACAACCAGACACAAATATTAATGTGTGCATTAAACAAACATAGAAATTCACTGAAAAAAACAAAGGTTAGAAGGATGTTATCATTAAGATGACATTTTTCCCATACACAGCCATAGAACTACAGCATTTATAGTTATACTTTTAATTATACTTATCTAAATAAACTATAACTTGTGCTGGAAATTAACATTGGGCAACACGTTATAGTTTCCTAACATATGTATAACTATAAGTATAGCTATAACTGGTGAATTTCTATGGTTTTTTATGGGTAAAACATCAAAATATCTATATCTATCTATATATATATATATATATATATATATATATATATATATATATACGTATATATACATATATATGTATATATGTACATATATATATAGATATCCAACAACAAAAACTGCTAAGTCCTTTTGCCATGACGCGGCAGACCAGGACGGGGTAGCACCCCCCTGAAATTACAGTCAAATTCCTCTCACTCTTAGCGATCTGTATTCTGCTGAGTAAGACAAAAGTCCCAGTCACATGGAAATTGCTGTAGTGAGTGTTTTAATGGCACACAAACCACACACATATATATATATATATATATATATATATATATATATATATACATATATATATATTCAATAAAAAAAAGGTTAAAGAGAAGTTACAGTCAGGAAAACTTTATTCATTTATTTTTATGTATACAAAATCAAATTATACTAAACAAACATTAGAAATTCTACAGTTATAGTTATAACAATGAGTTATAATGTGTGTGCCTCCTCCTTGAGTTTCTTCAGGCCCGGGGTACACCATCCCCGGGACCAATTTTAAAAAAAGGGAAGTTGGGGGCTGGTCGCTCCCCCTTCCCAAAGCTGAGATTAACATCGGGGACTCTAAGTCTACAGTGTTCCAGGAAGCCCAACTCAGGGACACTGTGGTTCCCTGCCTGGGAAAGTGCGAGCAAGCCATGCCCACACTCTCCCAGGCAAGGAAGAGATCTTTGCTCCTGCCTGGTAGGAGAAGTTAAAAATTGCTGCTCCCACCCAGGTGGGATGAATGGAATGGTGCCAGATACTGCCAGCACCCAGCATGGTGCTGACCAGGGTGTTGGCGTAAGGTGTAGGGGCCTGGGGGAGATCTCACACCCCCTAACATGTCCTGCATTGTGGATACCCTGGGTGGGCACTTGTGCACCCACCTAAAATATAAAAAATAGCCCACTCCCTCCAGAGAAGCTGGATGGGGCCATAGGGGCCTTGAAGCTCCTCTTGTGGCCACCAACAAAAATTGGTCTCTGGGAGCCCTGGTGGGCAGCAGGGCATCTACTTAATGAAAAAAAATGCTGTATCTCTCAAACGCCCATGATGGGTGCTGGCTGGGGAGCTGGTTGGGGACTCAGGACCCTGCAGCTTTCCCCCCGCATCCCACAAACCAAAATTAAAGATGTGGCTGTCCTGAGTGGGCGTGAGGGCACCCACAAAGATGTTAGAAAAAAAGAGCCACTCATTTATTATTCATGGCAAGGAGAACTCCATAATGCTCTAGGGCTTTTTTAAAAAATACATATTCTTGATGGTGATTTCCCTTTCAGGGGCACCACCTAACATTTTTTTTAATATTGTGGGTGACTGAGAGCACTGCAGCACCCCCTTCCTCCCAGCAACATTAAAAACCAAAAAGTCTCCTAGGACATTACATTCATGACTCTAGGTGAACGTACCAAATTTTTCTAAAGTACTCCTAGCTGAAGCTCTATGCTCTTCAGCTGAAGTGCAAGACCCTCTTGTGGTTGCTTTTATGATTACATTTTGTGGGCTGGAAAATCTCAAACTAGAGACTCAGAGATGTGTTGTTTTTTTAAATAAAAATGTATTAAACTTTTTTTACAGCAATCACTTAGAATTATATATTGCATTGTGCTGCTCACCCCTTGATAAAGCCAATAGTCCTACTTTTGATATTTTGGAGTAGTGATCGTTTGACAAAGTCAGTAAGTATGCCTGACTGTGGCCAAGCCCTGCAACCAACCACACTCTGCACATGGCCATAGGCTGTGCACTGCAGGAGGTAGGGTGCTTCCAGGGGGGTACTCAAAGGCCTTGCGCAGGAGGACAGCTGGGTGCTAGTGAGGGGTTAGGCGCATCCCCTGTTATCTTGGTCGATGCTTAATCACAGCAACATATGTTGCAGGGCAGATAAGAGGAATCATTTTCTGCTTAATATACTTTCCTAAAGTCAATTAGCTTGATACTATTTCCTGGATTCTTACTATTTCTGTCCAGTGCTCACATTCTGCATCATTTCCTGAGGGCACCTGCTTATCTTTTAGAATTTGATGCCCATTCAATCTGAGTTCTACCAGCACTGTTCTCCAGCCAGAAGAGCTCCGGTGCCTCTTCTCCACTTCCCCAGTTTTCTCTGTTCAGGTATATGAGTTGTTGGCATTTCCAGCGAGATTCAGGGATGGCCTGTACTTGCAGCGAGTGGAGGTTACATTCTGTAAGTTTGAAAACAGAGCAACCCCTGATCAAAAAAGACTGATGGGTATTGCTTCCCTTTAAAATTCTGGATCTCAAAAGCTGCTGTTCGAGAACAGAGAATTCCTGTTATTAGTACAAAAGACAAGGAGGGTCCAGGTCTATCCAAAAGCAATTTATATGCCGGGGAACTTATTTCTGTCTTAGTGAAAAATGTGAATGATCAAAGTTGTAGAAGGAGCTTTCTCCTCCTGGAAGAAAACCAGTGCGACCTGTGTCTTCTGGAATTTTTATTGTAGTTACAATTGGATCTGAAACTACGTCTTTTTTCTTACTTTACCCCATACATTTGTGTCTAAGGAACATTCTTTAGAGTCTAGGAATGTTTGGAGAATGATGGAAAAAGTCATGGAACTGTTACTATTAGTCCTGGAAGTTGACACTTACCGACTTTTTTCACCACTGGAGGACTGTAACAAGGAAATCTCAGAATGGTGGTTTCAGAAGGTTGCTAACGCTCTTGTTGAGAAAGATACTGCTCGTGTTGAGAAAATCTACTCGAGTGGCAGAAAGAAGTAACACCCTTTGGCGCACCACGTGGTGTAGTTCACTCTAATTTTACAGCATGGGCCATGCTCCCAGTGCTAAAAATCAGCACGAGCAGCGCGATGTACCAGAATGCCACCAATCATGGTACTCTGCATAACCTTGTGGAGTTTTTAGATAATTCCCCGGAATCCCACAGAGTGAAACTCCAGGAGTTCTTCCCAGGCTTATTTATCGCAATATCATACCAAGATATTCCTGAAGTGGAATTTCTTTCCCTAACAGCCAAGTAAATCAAAAAGTGCATATTCTTGTCAAGATATTTTAGTGTAATGGGACAAGATCAGATTCCCATATCAGCTTTAAAGTCTATTCTGAAATGTTGGGGTAAGGTCTTTGTACTGTTGTTTTCCTGGGGCTGTGAATCTAGAATTTTACCCTGATCTTGGACACGAAGAGAATAATTATAATAGATTATAATAGAAAGGCCCACAAAATAGCCCTAAGAAAAGTAGACAGATTGCATCGCTGGATGCAGTGGGAAAGATTATTGCAAAGAGCATTCATGAAAAATTTCTAGAATAGGCTTAAGAGGAGAACATTGCATCTCGTGAGCAATCATGTTTTAGGTCAAGTATTTCAACAACTGACAATATGGCCGTTTTGCTGTTGAGTTTTGACAAATATGTTAAACAAAAAAGTCAACCAATTTATGCTGCCTTCATAGATTTTTCAACAGTATCTGCCAGCGTGGCTCATCCTCTACTTTAGGAAAAATTGGCATGATTGGGAACCCCTTGGTCCTTATTGAGATAAACAAGCACCTTGTGCCCTTTAACTTTGAGTAAAGCATTGTTGGGTTTAGATAGCATATGATTAAAACTGTGAATGAATTTAACACATGAGTTATTTATGTGACTTCCCCAACCTATTTTGTTTATGTAATAGTAAATTCTATGTATAATTATGTTGTAAGGCATTTTCTTAAAATCATTGTGCAGAAAAACAAATTGGACCTTTTGGGGTTTGCAAGAGAAGGGAAACATTGTTGGAAATTGTATAGTGGTATATTTGAACGAGAAAACACGTACCCTTATTTAGGAAGAATCTTTTCACAAAAACTAGATTGAAAATCCAATATTGCACATCTTAGTTTTGATTGCTTTATGTCACATTGGAGTAAGCAACTAATTTTTATAAATATGTGGGGACAAGACATTTTAAGCACATTATTAAATCAATATATAGGTCCCACCCACTTTGTCATATGGCATGGAATACATTCCTCACAGACTGTAGAGTATAATACAAAAAGTGAAGGAAATATATTTACATGCATTCTTCTCAGTATCACCCAGCACTCTTGTACAAGCTCTCCAATTAGAATGACCATTTCCTAGTATCTATATTTTGCTTTGTTTCTCCATACTTTTTGGGTTTTAAAGTTTAACATTTCAAATAAGAAACACTGAGATGGATTTGAAAGGAAGAACTGTTTATAGGTAAAAATGTGATGTGTATAAAATGTGATGTGTTTTTAACCAAAATCTTAAGCACCAAACCTTTGATGAAATTCACATTAACTATCTATCTGATTGAAATGTAGTTACCTGAGACATACTCTCAAACTTGGTAGATTGCACTCTGACTCCTTGACAAGTTACAGTACAATTGGTAAATTATTATAGATAAGCTGTACCATATCTGGCAATGACCCTGAAAATAAGATCAGCCCCTTATTTCTTTTAAAGGTGGCAAGATGACCCATAGCTGCAGGTTCAGGTGCTTGAAGAGGTACTCTCATAGAAGAGCAGATATGTTCTCTATATCACAGTGGAGTACAGGCCCTGGATTTTACGCTATTTAAATGTTTGGCACTTGTACAATATTGATCCAGATTTTTAGATCCTTGTCCTAGCATTCTGAAAGTTCGCACTAGAAGAGATACTTTGGCATTTTTACTACCTCTGATAAATGCAAGGCTATGTTATTGTATTTTTAAATTTCCATTTTTAAAATCTTTCTTAAATAGGAATGTGTTGCTTATTGCCCTCAGTTATGTGTCAGCACATAGGAATGGTTTTTCTAGCTTTATATGCAATTTTCTGTATATATTGTTGTCTCTGACTTTGGGCTAAATCAAAGAAGATTTAGTTCCCGCAAGAAAAAAAACACAAAGACAACCTTGTACCTGCTCTCGCTAAAAAATGTCAATCTGTTCCTTCCAGAAAGTGACTTCAGAACCTCTGTGTGTAAGGAAACAAACATTTTGCAGGTTTCCCTCCCACCTTTTGCCCCCCATTTGAACTATTAGCTACTGCTTTTTGACTCTGAGAAAGGGGCGGCTCCTCCATTAGTGCAGTGGAGGGCTGCCACCTTCCCGCTAGCAGCGACAGCTGCAAAACCTTTCAAAGAAACTGATAATAAACATAGTTTATTATCGTTTTCTTTTAAAGGGGCGGGGCTACGGGATGACATGCACTGAGGGGGAGTGCACAGCACTCCCCCTCACTACGCATGGATGTTCGGCCATCTCAGGCCGGCCAAACACACATGTGCACAGGGCTCTCTCCAGCCCAGCAACACGTTTGCCGGGCTGAAAAGATCCTGCACAGGCCCTCAGTCTGCACGGGAGTGCCCTGGCTGGGCACTTCCATCCAATCCTGATGCTGCTCTGAGCAGCATCAAGATTAGCTGCAGGGCTGTCTGAGAGCCTGTGCCTGCGTACAGCAGAGGAGTGGCGAGACACGACGGAGGAGGTATGTTTTTTTATTTTCTTAATTTAATTTTTATTTTCCCCCGCTCTGCATGCCGCCCCACCCCTTCTGCACCCCGCAAACCACCACTGCTCTGAGAGTGCACTGAGGACTGCTGTCCAGACCTTGCTGAAAGTGTTCAGTCCCTTTACAAATGTTATGTTTAATTGTGTGTCCTCAATTGGTAAGTACTGACTTACTTATACGTCCCTAGTATATGATACCCAGGAAACGAGGGCATGTAAGGCAGTGTCCATAAAAGGCTACACCTGCGTGTGACAAAGTGAAAACATGGCTCCCGACCTGCCACTGCAGACTGGAAAGGCAGTGCCACACTGTCAGTTCAATTTTGTCATTGCTAATAATAACAAAGTCCCCAAGTCCCTTAATAGTATATATAAGTCTCCTCTAAGGAAGGCCTAGCAGGCCCCAATGGCAATGAGCTGTATATTTTTAAGCAAGATATTTAGTTTCATATATGTCTTAGCAGCAAACCCATAAAAGTAGTTGTTTTGCTGAGGAGAGTTAGTAGCCCCATTGCCTAACACAGACATACCGATTGGCGTCCCAGCCTGGCTAACTTCTGAATGGGATTACCTAACTGGGTACTGTAAGGTATCAAAATAATCGTGGCATTAAATGTGACTTGACGGTTAAGTTGACATTTATATCACTTTTAAAGTTAAAATACTTTTAGAAAGTTGCCACTCTGTGCCCCAGCTAGTTCGGTGGCCGCACAAAGGCCCTGGCACACAGACAGAATCCTTACTGCCTGGGCAGATGTGTGAATGACTACCAGGCTCAGTAACAAAGACAGCTGTCACAGAGTTAGGTGTGACCTCCTCCCCCAGGATGGCCACTCATGGTGTTAGCCCAAAATGGGAGTTTCAAAGTGGAAGCCACCTTTGAAGGGCAAATGGTGCTAATACTCTCGACGAGGGCTAACTTTTTTGCTTGGACAGATTGGAGACAGGGACAGAGAGGGAAAGCCAGTGTCAGAGCAATTTGTTCATGGGCATGTAGCCTTTAGGTAGCCACACGTTTGGGTTGAGCTACCATGCTCCTTACAACCAAAGGAAGGGTCATGCTGTCGTGGAAGGGGCAAGAATGCTACACCAAACAGAAACTGTGTCACCCAAAAGGAGGGACCCACTAGCTTTTGACTAATGAACGCGTTGTCTCCTCAGGGCACTTTCCTAGGATAAATTTGGTACCCCTGGCACCATAGTCTTCAGTATACCATGGATTTGGAGAAAGGAGCAAAGGAGGACCATCCTGCTGGTGTTGAAAGTGCACAAAGAGAGGCTGCACTATCAGAAGGACTTCACGTGCTGCACTTTGGGCTAGTAAGGTTTAGATTATGTCAGTGGCTCTGGCTCAGGGAAAAGTTGATTCCCAGCCTAGATTGAAGCAGTGACTCCAAGAGTCAGTCGGCTTCCCCCTGAAACAGAACAGGGACATCAAGGCTGGAAGAGCCCAAATTGCCAAATTGGTAGCCACCACAGATGTTTTTCAGCTACCAGGCACAAGGCTCTTCAAGAGACTTATCTAAGATAGCCAAAAGTTGCACCTGTATCTGCTGAATCCATGGGTGCTGTCTGCTCTTGGATTCATCACCCAAGAGGGACACTAGCCCCCATGAAATATTTGCAGGCAGACCTCTGTGTCACAATAACTGAAGGCATGTCGCAGCAGTACTTCTACCATAGCAAAGAGGACTTCATGGTACTCCAATTTCAGTGGCCAAAGTCACTCCATCTCACCCGTGGAAATGAGGTTTCACCTAGAACGTATCCCTTCTGACCGCACAGCATCAGTAGCATCCTTGAGCATCTTTTCCTCCTGCATCCCCAGCATCAAGACCACTCCACTGTTCCCTATGGTGGTTACATCCTAGAGACTGGAACAGGAACTGGACTGGAAAAGGGTCTGGTGTCCAGGTAATTGTCCAAAGTGTTCTTTCTGGCCTAGACCTCTGCCCTGTCAGAACTGGTCACCCAACTTGGGTCAGAGTTGTAGAACTAACTCTTTCAAACTTTTCAAAAGTTTATAAAAAAAAATTGGCCAGTGTTAGCGCTTGATATAAATGTTATTTGATGCTTTAAAAATTTATATCTCTGGGACCCTCTGACGGAATTTGGTAATGAAGGACTTTAAAAATTCATTAAAAATATGCTCTATTTTTATAAATTGTTGTTTTGTCTCTTTCTTGATGTATGCCTTCCTTATTCCATTCTTTGGTGCTGTTGAACGCTTTACCCATAGTTCCTTTGCTAAGCCTTACTGACCGCAGCCACAGCTACCCAGGGTTGAGCTTGAGGTTGAGTAAAAGAGCCTGACTGGATCCAAGATGGTATTTGTCAGTGTACTGTACAATAAGGGCACACAGCCATATCATATAGTACACCCAAATCCTTACACTGTTCGAGCCCATGTACTCTTGCAGCTGAATGATCATAATGCCCTACTCCATAGCTTCCCATACTGCATACTGACAACACTTAGGGGCACCCTACATGCCAAAGCATGTCTCATCCATGGCTTGAAGAAATATTATCACATCACCCCTACAATGAAGGAACACCATTGGCTCCCCTTGCCAGCCTGCAATATCTTGCAAACCAGCTGCATCATTTACAAAGCCATTACAACCAGCACTCCCTCTTATCTTGCAGACAAGCTCACCATCTCTGTGGGTTCTCAGTACAGCAGCAGCCAAGACACCATCAGACTGCAGGCTAAGAAGTGTAACAAAATAAAAAGTAAGACAACAATGCCTTTTCATCTACCCACTCAGGATCTTGGATACAGGACCGCCCCAACACTGCTGAAATTCAGAAAAGAGTTGAAGACTCCCCATCACTATATCACTACTCACATCACTACATCACTACATCACAACGCATTACCCATCCATAACTCAACTTTCCGTCATTGCTCGCTGGTCACATGCAGTGCTCTGCTGCCTTTGGGCTAAGTGCGCGCCAAAGAAATACCTTATACTGGCACAGAAAACTGAAACTGATATATTTGTAACACCTAGCCCTCATTCTTAACTTTAATGTTGTTTTGTGTTCCTATATTGGCACTATTATTTGAGGGGTGCTTTGTTGGTCGTGTGAATCTTCCAAGGATATGCTTGGGATTCCGCAAAGAAACCTGCTTTTATTTGGATTGTTTTGACTGTGGGAGCTCAGGCATAGCCCATATCAAGGCTGTGGCATCTATCTCGTTGACTATCAATCCAGTTTCATCATGCCCCTACCAGGTCTTTTCAAAATGGATTTAAACCAGTTTTAAACACTCTTAGAATGAGCAATCTGTTTTTTTCTTGATTTCATTTTGCACGAAAGGGTCATTAAATTTGTAATGTGTGAAAAGTAAATCCGCGACAGTGATGTATATATGTGCAAAGTCCAGTGCAAACGTGCCCCTTGATGTATATTCACTGACATTCGAGCAAGACAGTGAAGAATCGTTTTGAGGAAGAATTTACACCGCAGATGTTCATCAGTATTTAACAATTCCTTGAAAAAAAATAGCCAAAAATATATTTGGGTTGGATGATATTGACTCTGTGAGTAGGTAACGGTTTCTTTATATTTTGAATTACATAAACACTAAAAAGACAAAAAGCAAACAATTATCCTCCGTGCTCAGAGGCGTCCATCTCCCAAGCCTGAGTCGTACGTCATCCAGAGTGCTGACTGATTTCTAAAGCTCAATTGTATCAAAAATATACTTTCCAATTTGTTTTCATTGAGTTTTGCTTCCCCAGTCGTCATAAATCACTAAAAGTAAAGTCTTGCAGCTCCCTGGATGCTAACGTGCTCTTTTGGCTTTTAGACCTGTGTGGCTCGCAGGCCAATTTTTCAAACAGGATTTCACAGCTATTTAGTACTGCGGTGTATTTGCTACTTGTGATCTGCATTCCAGAGGTAAGCATGTTAAAACGGCTAAGGATTTGCATCGAGCTAAGTGATTATTGTAAGCGGGCTGCTGTGAACGATGTTCAGCTTTTGTCAGTGAAGGTTCTGCATGGCCATGTTCAGCGTGGCTCCTTTTGACCGGTAGAGGGCGCTGTGTATTCTTCGCGGAACGGCGTGCTCAAGCTTTATTACAAAAGGGAACCACGGATCGACATTCTTTCTTGCAATAAATGCTTTCATTATACTCGTTGTTTATCTTTTTCACTAATAACCCTACCTGCAACAAAACAGGGAGCAACAAAACAAAAAACAAATACTTAAATCACATGCTAAGCGTGTATTGCTATGTGTGTGTATATTTTATGCGTTTTTCTTATAGGCTCTTTGCATGTTTATTGGAAGTTGTGAAGTTATGAACTAAGCCGTTGCACCGGTTGACAGCTATTTCACCATGCTCTGCTATTATCGGTGAAATAAATACGGTGGGATGATCCAAAAAGCATTCAGGAGTATGGTAAATAGCACTACGGGAGTAGCCTTTACATACTCTCATAAGCCTCTGTGAATCAGCCCCAAAATATCCAAATCCATATTGGTAAATCAGCAAAGAGGCAAAGTTCTTTCTGACTGTACGAACTGTATATGAATGTTCCCTGACTATTTCCATTTCATTCCTATGATTTGGCGCTAATTCACAAAGGCGAGTTAGAGTATGTAAAAAGGACTACAGAATAATTTACGTACCACAAAATGCTTTTGTAGACAGACCGACTGTGTTTTTACGATGCATAAACCTCATTAAGTTCTAAAGTCCATCTTTGCTTTGGAGTAAAGAATGCATCTATGTAGCTCTTTAGTGGGCACGGACTGACAACGGCACAATCTCATTGCTAGAACGCTGCCTATATGAGCACCGAAGTTTGCTAATTCTTCACAAAATGCAGAACAGCATTCATGCGTTTGTCACCAATACGGCTTAAGGTCGTGTCTACCTAGACTGCACTTTTGGTGGTGGCATCCCCTGCGCTAGCTCTTGTATAGGGCTGCCTTGAGCGATGTGGAGCCTCCTTCCATGGCGAAGCATAGAGAATGCGTTATGTATCATTGGATCTGTATTGGAGGCATAACATTCTAGTACAAATTCATATGTGTAGACAAACTCAGGAGATTGTGGTGCATTGGATGAGTTCTGTGCATTGTTGCACCCAAGGGTTATACCCCAAAACCGGTGAGAGCTTGAAACCACTCCCAAGATGCTTGTTTCTGGTCCAAGTAGGACCTGGTCTGGCAATTTGGGCTAGACTGTCCCCTCTGGGAGCAGGGCCAAGACTGATTTGCATAAGGCTGTGTGCAAAACTAGGGGTGGCATGGTGGGCAAAAGAATGATGAGTTTAACCCAGATCTGTGACTGGGGGTGAGTGTTTGAAAAGTTTCAGCACTGTCCATTATCATTTGCTGCACTCAGGCAATGCTCTTGTTTTTTTGAGAAATTAACACATTTCCTCTTGTTTCTGCGTGCATCATCTCGGCATATTTTGATGCGAATGGGCAGTTTGCCAAAGACTTTGCAATCAGCAGGTGCAACTTAGTCTTGGCTTAATCCAGAATTCCAGAAGTAAACCAGGAATACTATAAGTGCCACTCCCAGCAAATATTTGTGAATCGAGTTTTGTGTAATTTTGTAAAGTGTTCTATTATTTGCTATGCAATACAATTTAACTGTAAACACCTGAATGGTGGAGGGAGTGGTAAAGCCTTAGGATAATCCAAAGGTGGACTTTTCTCCATGTGTTATCCCCAGGCGGACTTTGCAGGACATTTAAGGAGTGCACACAAATGTTTAGGGAGCTCAGGAAACACCTTGGGGCCTTAAACATTTTTATATCCTGTCCTTTAAATGTACCAAAGAACTGTGTACGAATATGCGTGAAATATACTTGGAATACTCCTGGCTTATTAATTAATTTCAAGCCTAAACCTTGAGCACTCCTGTGTTACCCTTGGCTTAGTTGTGGAGTGTAGGAATACTAAAAGTTTAATTTGCAGCAAAATTTAAGTGAATCGCTCCCACTGGTGCTAAATGGTGTTAGTAGCATACACACCAACCCTCCCGATTCAGACAAGAGACTACCGATTTTAAGGCTGGTCTCCTGTCTCCAAATTCCTGCATGTCAAAGCCTGATTCCTCGGTTGGCTTCTGCCAACAGGAACTTGTCTTATGTGTCTTTGAGTGTGCACTGCCAGGAATAGTGCTTTCTCTGTGCTCCTGACTGACAAGAAAGACAAATATATTTGCATTTCTGATATCCGATTCTGCAGCAGCACACTTACATGTCCCATACATGACAGCAGAACCAATTCAGGACTTAATAGAAGTCAATGGGAGAAATACATTCTCACAATTTTTTTTCCAGATCTCTCACTTTTCTATTCTAAACATTTGGCATGTACGTTGCCGCACTGCTGCATCCACACTTATAGGCACAGCGGCTTTATCTTTTCAGCTGCACTGGGGTCGGCTCAGTAAGATGCTATGCACTGTGCCTGACACTGGGTAACTTCCTAGACTCAGAGCCAGCGAAAACATTTGAGAGTTTGACACATGTATCCTCACTAAAGCCATTTTTTTCTGTTGATATTCCTAATACTCCTGTAGAATGTTGGAGTATTTCAAGGCACATAATAAATATGTAAGGGAAGACCATGTTTAAGGTCCGAAGTACTCGTCTTGTGTTTGAAGCAAGTACTTTTTTTTAATACTGCTGTGAGATAAAGGGTCATAATGTGTCCATCTGCTATGTGAAAAATGTTACGCCTGAGTCTAATTATTTTTCCTAAAATTAATTTTAATAAAAAATGTCCCTACGAAATTTACTTTGGTGAAATGGGATAACGTATGGAACATTTGTACCAGCCTTTCGCTGCATTTAAGCAATTCTTGTGAGGGATAAGGCACAATATACAAGGATCACCACATACATAATATGACATAAACTAACATAACATAAAATAACTTAACAAGAGAAAAAGAGTTGTAAGAGACTGAACATGTTATAACTCGGGGAAACACTATATATCCTGGGCCGCTTACAAGACCGTGGAGGATGGAAAGATTAGGATATAGTCTAGGTTAACAGATGACTATATTCTCAGTATTGTACTTCCACAAATCAACTTAATTGATCGTTGTGGCCAAATTGGTTCAATTAAAGTCAACTATGACTATGTCTCCTTGAATCTAATGGGGGTATTAAGTTGAAGCCTCAGGAGGTATTAATGGTGCCCTTGATAAGATGGAGTCATCTAGTAACCATGATCAGCTGATAAGAGTTATCTAGTAACCACGATCAGATGATCAAAGTAAACTGGTATACTTGATTATGTGATCAGAGTAATCTGATAACCAGATCTGAGTGAGTGCATTATAGTACAAGGACAGGGATATCTTACGTGCTGCATAATACTTGATACTTAGTGAAGTTGTGAAGATCTGTTATTCATTGCAATCTTTTAAAATAACGATATGTGGATTTTACATATTGGTTGTTAAATTTACAATGTGAGAATTTTCAATCATATTTTTATATCCGTGATTTTTTAAGTGAATTTGTTGCAGTGGACTGAGACTTTAATTAGGTGACAGAATAACGTAACAAACACAAATTTAGAGTATGAAGGGGAGTTCTGCAGTCCAGTTGTGTGCCACCTAGGTTTTTGGATGTCATTGAACAGAGAGATGTGGTATTGCAAAGATGACTGAAAGTGACATCTCCATCAGTAACAGGAATTGTGTCATTGAATTAAATGACAGAATGCATCCAAAATGGTCTACTGTCTTCAAAAGCACCAGGGGCCCTTTCTTAAGGTCTACAATACATTTGTTTGGGAACTCATCCATTAAGTGATGAAGCTACTGTCTGAGTTTCTCTCCGACCCTTATTTTTTCAATGTCATCACTTTTGTCTTTGAAAGCTAAGGGCCAGATTCTCACAGGTAAATATGGTTGCATACGGCTGTTTATGGGCACAATTAGATTTTTTACACTTGCAAGGAATTTACAAGGACATTCCTAGCCTTAGTAAATGCATTTACAAGTTCAGCCATCACTGCCACGGGTAAAGAAAATTATTCACTCACAAATACCACTCTGGTGGTTGCTGTAGGGTTTGGTTTACTTTCAAAGTTTTGGATCGCTCCCAACCGTGTATATTTGATGGCATTCCCAAACTCCTCTCTAACCTCTTCTGACCCCG
Organism: Pleurodeles waltl; assembly: GCF_031143425.1. NCBI lineage: Eukaryota > Metazoa > Chordata > Amphibia > Caudata > Salamandridae > Pleurodeles > Pleurodeles waltl. Next base: position 857,233,998 of record NC_090439.1, read on the forward strand.
TCAATGGTCAAAGATGTGCTGCAGCCAAGGACGGAGAGGCTCCTCTTCAGGGATGGCAGGGGGAAAGGGTCATCCCCACATTTGGTGTGTGTGTGAGTGAAGGAATTTGTCTAAGGGAAAATCTTTGCATGTGGAGGAAAAAAGGGTGTGCTCCACTCCTACTGAGTAGACAGCAGTAATAAAATCTTGTGGGAAGAGTCACCCGACATTACCAGTAGTACACATGGAAACCTTAGTCCGGTGTAGATTCGTACAATTTGGAATAATAGCAGCAAAAAGTAGTAAATCTGCATCTGTCCATAGGTGTAAATCTACTTGAAGATTTACTATATTTTTCATGAATCAAGACCTAAGTATTGACCTTTTCCCATAAAAGTATTCCATCCGTGTGGAAAACCTTAAGTTATTTCGGTGGCAATCTTGCATATTAATTTTGAAGAGACAGGAAATTCCTCACAAGAGGCTGATGTGCCTGAGCAATGGTTTTTAAAAGCACTCAGGCGTGTATCCCTGAAACACTGATGGACTGCACATGGTGTCGTGCTCCAGAATTGGTTCAATCTTTTTCATAAATCATTTTATGTTACTAGCCTTTATTTTCTGTGGATATGCACACATTTTTTAAACGCAGCACATGTAGACCAAAAAGCCCTTCCATTTATTACACTATTTGGGAGGGACAGTAATTTTCTTCTGCTTTAGAAATTTAAATCTGCTCTCAAAGATATAAAAGACACTTTTATCTGCCAGTTTAATTATGATTTTCATAATACACACTTTATGCACTTGGATTTACCGCAATTGATTTTCCAGATAAAGATAAAGAAAAATGCCCAAAATAAATAAATAAAGCAGTAAACAAATAAATGCAACAGTAATGTATTGAAGAGACTCAGTTTAGCATTGATTTTGTTCACTTGAGTATCCATTTCCCGTGCCCCTTTTGCACTAAGCATTGATTGCTACAGAACACCAGCACTGGCCACCTCCTATTCTGATAATCGCCATGGCCTGCCTGCTTCCATTTGCCAGTGTTGATATAATGAGGTATATCTTTAAAACCTCAAGACGGAAGGAACGCCAGCTTGCTTTGATTTCTGTTTCCAAATAGTATAAATTGTATTCACATGAGGAAAAGCATTACTTGAGCTTCCCCTAATGCATCTGTTTACATTTCAGACGGGTGTACTTTATCACACAGTCATTGGTTTACATTATGGAAGGGGGGTTGTGTAATAAGAAGTTAGCAGAAACCGCAGGCATGCCTTTGAAATAACTTTAATGGTAATTTGTGTTGAAATATGTGAGACTTGATGAAAGCAATTGTAGAGAAGAATTACAATTTCCTTGCCTCCCGTCAACTTAGAGTAAGTCAGAGGAATAAATGTGCTAACCATTGAAAATCATTTATTACACAGATCAATAATATTTAGATAGATCTGATGACTGAACATCATTTTTAGCAAAACACATTTTTAAGTCAGTGGCATACGGTGTACATTTCTAGTAATGAGTCAAGCACTACTGAATTAACATGCTTTGTGCAGGCGGAAATCTTTTTTTAAATGGGGGACATTTTTCCATGCTCCTGCATGGAGCTTAAACGTGTTATCTGCACTGAATAATTACCTAGGGTGGTCCTGTTCATCCGGACTCCCTGGTTACACATTTCTGTGTGAAGCTCATCACCCCCAGAGAAGAAAAAGATAGTCCCAAAGGTGCAACTCTCCCTCTCTGAACTCATCCCTGGTGGACTGTCCTCAACCACGCACTCCATTTAACCCCCCAGGCCCGAGTAAGGCATCTGCCTTGACGTAAAGCCCCCAGTGCTCATGCACTCTTCTGGATCCCTCTAATTTCCTCTGGACCTCTCTGCTCATACCTTGTTGCTAGACTGGGCTGCGTTATCCAGGACTTTAGAAACTTCTCCTTTAATGCAGCAAAGATTTTATGGATCTCGAGTGTGCCATTCGTGCACCTTTTTTTAGAAGTTTAGTTTTATTTATTGAAATACCACAATATATATTGGGCCTCATTTAGAAAAATCTGACGTATCACCATCGATGCGTCAGATTTCTTGCGCTTCCCTCACATCCCCTACCAACGCTATTGATGTCCTGTAATTGCAATAAAGAGCTCCATGATGCACATTTTCACTGATGCTTCAGCATTTCTGATGCATCTTTTGGCGCTAAACTCATGCATTGCTGGAGTAGCGTTGTTAAACTGATGCAACTCCAGCAATGCTAGGAGTCTCCCACAGGAAACATTTCTGCATCAATTTTACTCCTGCTCTGAGCAAGCGGTAAAATTCTGACCAGTGAAGTCGCAGAATGATGCAGTGAAATGTAAATTTCACTGCATCAGTTCTGCGTGGCTTTTCCTGTGAGGATGCCTAACCTGCATACATTGTACCTCTTGCAGGTAAAATATGACACAATACTTTACAAACTGACGCATTCGGCCCAATGTGTCGGTTTGTAAATATGGAGCAGTTTAGTGCATTGCTAGCAGCACTGCTGCGTAAAAAAAATGATACAGCAGTGGTGCAAAGGTCTTATAAATGATGCCCATATAGTTTACAAAATGTGGTGAGTGTAAGAGGGCACATTGCACTGTGTAAACATGAATGATACTAGTATACAGAACTCATCAGTGTATGTATTCCTTTCATTTTCAGTTTTCATCATTCTAATTAACAAAATGTAACAGTAGGTATCATTGCACCCTACTTCACCATTCTATACCACTTGAAGTTTTGTTCCTTTAGTTCTCCATTATCAATAGTCTTCTATATTTACACATACAATACACACACACACACACACACCCTCATTCACACCTACACAGATAACAAAGAAAATGGAAAGAATATGGTGAAGAAGGGACGTTACTGGAGAGGAGAGGACGATGCATCTTTTCACTCGACACCCATATTGAAGCTTTAAAGACACTGTCTAATCTTCATTCGGTGCCGCAGGTTACAAGGAGCAACTAATTTTTAGGGTTAAAAACACTTCTCACTTCTTCCACATTTGACCGAGACCGAGATTGAGGTGTATTTTCTAGGGTTAGGCAGGAATTTGTTGATCAAACTATACATCTCAGAAAGCAGTGCAACTCTTTCATAAACTCTATCACTTACCGCGACGTAAATTCTTCAGTGATTAATCTTGGGTATCTGTTAATGTGCCCATCAGCTCGTATTGGGTTTGTGCACCATTCCACTTGGCAGCCAGGCGTGCACTCATGGGCAAAATAATTCTATACATAATGTCAGAGAATATCCCACTCCTAGAACCCAATTTGAGATTAGCAACACTACAAAGTGTTCATTCATAGTTTAATTTACCATGAGCTTGCGTAATACACACCTGTTAAATGATCAAAGTACTGAGGCAGGATTAGCACACATGGCAGTTTGTGACACTCATCACAAACTCAAGTCTCTGTACCTTTTGAGTTCTGAAGCATTCCTGGTAACCTCAGCTGTTCACGACACCATCGGCAGGGAAGCCTAAGAGCAGTAGCCATCAGCTGATTGGCAATTGCCCAATGTTTTGCACTGCTATGAGGTGGCATATTTGCCTACAAGCTATGGTGACAAGAGATCATAGTCTGTAACACAGGTCTCACACCACTTGATGAGGTGTATTCACAAAGGCAGGGCAAACCATTTTCCCTCAGGGTACCCTGACCCCCTGTACTACCTTGGCTTGAGTACCGTGTTTAACAATCAGGGAGGTATGCTTAGGGAATGCGGTAGAACAACATAAAAAAACAAAAATAGTGGCAAAGTATAGAACATAATGCTCCTCACTAAAATTAATCAAATTGTAATAATCAAATACCACAATAATAAACAAAAGAAAAAGGGGCAAATGGAGAATATTAAGGAGAAAAATAGTTCTTGAAAAATGTTCACCCATTATTGAATGGTTGAAGGTCAGCTTAGCACCAAGTGTATTCACTAGTCCTCCTCAGCCCATCAAGAGTGTTCACAAAGGTGGGGTGAATTCATTGTCCTTGGATGATGCACACAGTGCAGTACTGAATTGATAGTATTGTTACATTTGGTTCCAATATTATTGTCTGCAGTGACATAGTCTCTGTGGGTTTGCCGTAGGCTCAACCATTAGTCCTAAAGTACTTGCAGTTTTTTGGGTAGGCAGGTAATATCATTTCTTCTAGTGGACTGCGGGATCCTTTTCTCAGGACCTTTCAGACTCTAGGAACACCGATACCCATAAAGCAGCACCCAGCAGGATGGAGCCCACAGCAGACAAGAGACTCATTTACACTTGAGAGTCAGTCAGGAGGCTATAGTTAGCAGAACTGCTACCAAGCTCTTCCTGAAATGGTTAAGATAAGTCTCTTTGTTCTTCCTCTGCATGTGAAAGAGGTATCTTTTTTCTTCTCCTTTAGGACTTCAACCTAGGGTCTGACCTAGCCTTTTAGAGACACCAGCATATGAAATATTTGGGAGGTACCTCTGAACAAATCTCTCTTTGGGGTGTGACCTACTACACCTTAAGAACAGAATTACCTAAGCAAAATATTTTGAGACTTGACCTTTAGGTAATGAAAATCACCATCGATGTTCTGTCTAAGCTGAGATGACTGATGCCTGCTTCACCCAGTGCAAAACCTCTCTCTGTAAGGGATTCTCCTTCGGTCAGTTGGACAAAAGATTGGATGTTTTTGAGGATTGAGGAGACGCAGTGCCTAGCATTCTGTTCTGTGAACAACGACAACAGTGTAATTTTCACTTTGAACGAACCTACTTGACATTTTGCTGACTGTGCCTGTGAATCCTCTGCAATGAATCTTCCAATTATGTAGAACTTCTTTGAACACATAAAGGATCATAATTCCCAAGAGAACTTATCGGCCTTCCTTAATGTGTATTGCGCTCCAACCCATTTGAGTAATTACACTTTTATTCATGTGTTAAATGAATAAATTGTGAAATTATTTTACCTATTTATCAAAAAGAGATAATCAAATTCTACTTTCAGAATTTTTTACTTTGGCCCCAGATCTAACGGGCAGATGTACAAAAAAGCAATTTTGCATGTCTTAAATAGCGACTTGATAGAAATCACTATTTAAGAGAGGCATAATGCTATGTACTGAGATACCAGTTTCCTAGTGGCGATTCCTACGAGGTAGGAATCGCTATTAGGAAATCGGTATCAAGAAATCCCATTGCATTTTAGTCAATGGACCGGTTTCGCATTTCCTATCACTATTTAGGAAATGCAAAACCAGGGATGGCAAAGGGCAAAAGGTCCCCCTTGGTGCACCCCAAAAATAGGGGTGCACCTGTAGAGCACACATAAGTCTGAGGGGCATGTGTGTGCTCTATTGCAATTAAAATAAAGCACCTTGGGACGCTTTTTAAAATTGCACCTGTTTACCACCAACTTCATGTTGGTGGTAATTGCATCTCCTAAATGCCTAAGTCGCATTTAGGAAATGCTTTGTACATCAGAATAGGAATCGCAAATAGGAAATCCCTATTTGCAATTTCCTATTTTGGGAATTTCAAATTGTGATTTCTACAGGGTAGTAATTGCAATTTGTGATTCCTTAAAGGCCTTTGTACATTAGAAAAGGCTGTTTTGCGTTTCTTAACGGCCCAAAATACTATTTTGGACTGTTAAGAAATGCAAAAGAGCTTTGTACATCTGGCCCTTAATGTTTTTGAAGATTTTATGAATAGATTTTAGGAATAGCCACTACCAGTCCAGAGCCCATGCTTTACTGTCAATTTCTTGATATAGGTTTAGCAGAAGGTGAAAGTTTCCCAGCTGTTGCTTTAGCACAAAACACCAAATGAGATATGTCTGGCTATAGGAACTCACAAAAGATAAGTATACAAATGATGAGTCCACTGTCCACTGTATAATAAAACAGGTATTAATATCTGAAACCTTATAGTGATAGCTGATTGGTCAGGCACAATACAAGCCATACTTTAACATTTGCTACACAAAGGGGCATATTTACAAGAAACTTGTTGCGTCGACCCCGCCCCACACCACTGGCGCAGGCATAATATGGCGCAAGGGTTTACAAAGTGTGCAATGCAAGCATTGTGCCACTTTGTAAATACGGCACGGGAGAAAGGCCTCCTTAATGCTGCCTTAGCATAAAAGAAAATTACGCTAGAGTGGTGCAAGGTGGCACTAGGGGCTTGTAAATATGTCCCAAAGAGATACAACTGCAGAAATGCAAAGAGAGAAGGGGATTGTGGCCTGTATGCCAAGCCCCAGACCAAAGAAGAGGCCAAACCAATGAATCCTAAAAGTAAAATGCCAACGAGTTCACCATAGCCAGAAGCGATTTTTTACAATGGCTGACCTAGAGCCCACCTAAAGTTTAAATCCTTGCTAGAATCATTGGGCAAAATGCAACATCTGCTTTCATAGAGCTATCTAAGACAATTTCAAAGAGAGTCATCTTTCTATTTTATTTCTGCTAATGATCTTGGAGGACTTTGTTCACCTGTAACTCAGGAAGAAAGAAATTTTCTGGACTCACCAGTACTCCTGTAGCTCCTCAAAATCAGGACATATCTAACCCTAAATTATTATGCTACTATTTAACCTCCTGCATCCACACACATTTGAATAGAATCGTGGATATTCTTGTAAAACAAAAATTGATGACGGTGGCCATGAGATTAAGGTTTGCATTGTTCGTATTTTCAGTGTAGTTCTGACAAGTGATACTCAAACAGTGAGTCTTTTTGTGTGTGTGAGGTCTTTCACCCAGGAAGATGCTTCTTCCTAGATATTCCTCTAAAAGTGTCCACTGCGCAGTAGAAAAGCTTCAAAATAGTTCTTCAGAACTTCTAACAATGTGACTTTGTAGTTTCCCTCCCTCCCCCAACCAGTGGAGCTAGATCTTTTCTGGTATTAGGAGTTAGAGGAACAGCATTAATTTTAATTCTTTTTGTAATTTATTTAATAGGATTTATAAAAGGGTAGAGTAACTTTCTGATGCTTCAAAGTGCTAAATAAGAGACACAAATTCAGGAGCGAAAGAGATGATAATGGTGTGAATGTCATTTTAAACCACAAGCCTGTGAGAGGAGGAGAATTTTTAGATGTTTTTGTTGTTTCTGAGGCCTACCACAAAACAACGAGGCGGAGGAGGGAATTTCAAAGTACAGAGACCTTTCTCCAAACATTTGTATCTGACTGCAGGAGGCTGCAAGGGCGTCAAGAAGCTGAATTAAAGCATATTAAGTTCAAATATGCAACTTGGGGAAGTACCCCAGAAAAGAACAATGCAAAGTTCTGTGGACCCTAGTACCACTTGACTTTTTCTTCACCTATCCTAAAAATACATTTTTCTTTAGAGTACCATTCTAGACAGCCATGGGATGCCTAGAAAGCTAGGATAACCATCTGGGCAATACATTAAAGGACACGGAGGCATGTGTCCTGTCTGTAGAGGCATCAATTGTTTGATCTATTTATGTTTACGTTCATCTGAGCAGGTAGAGGGAAGAGGTGAGCTACACAGGCAAAGACAGCTTTCTCAGGATGAATACCATGAGATCTGCTACGCTATCCGTAGCCAGGCTGTGCCCATTGGGTGCCAGGCTCCTTCCCAATGCTCTCCTTCATCCTCTCTGGTGGTTGGCTGTGATATGAAGTACACCCTCCCTCAGCTTGGTAGTGATGTGAAGTAAGCAGGCGGAATGTGAAAATCTGTGGCATTCAATGTGTTTCGAGCTTTCAGATTTCTTTGGTTTCATGAGGTTCTTTGAGATGTCTTTTATAGTTTCTTCTTCTCACCTTGATATTCTCAAATAGTATCGGCCATTGGTTCCAGGGCATCACAGAGCGGAGGGGGCAATGTGGGTACTCCTAATGAATAACCCTTCCCATGTCCAGCCTTTGCAATTGTGATCCACTTACCACAACCTTGAGTTTCAAGGGTTGGATCTATGTTACATTGACTCAGGAGAGAAAGTTAAAGCAAAGTATTTCATTGATATTTCGTCCTGGTGATTGCCCATTCATCATTGAGGGACCGAAAGAGTGAGAACAACAGACACATTTAGACCACTCAGAAGGATATCTTTCTTCTAATGTTTTCTATCGCTTGTTGTATGAATATGTTGAGACGATGAATGTGAGAGAGTGTTTTGTTTGTACACAAATTTCTTCATCAAAGCAAGATGGAGTAACATACCATAGTTTGCCATTAACATATGGAATTAGTTGTAGTCTTCTTCTAACAAGGCTATATAACCAGGAATACATTTAGGGGGTCATTTTGACCTCGGCGGATTTTTGTAACGACCGCCGAGGGACTGCCGTGCGGAAGTGGTGGCGGTTTGCCGCTCGGCCTATTATGACCGTTGGCAGCTCTCCGTCCTTTTACGGACGGAGAGCCGCCAACAGCCATACAGGCGGGAGGCGGGGAAGTGGAGGTTGCTCCACCGCCACGCCAACAGAACACCGCCCAGCAAATCACGTCCTGTGATTCGCAGTGGCAGTGTTCTGTTGGCAGTGTGGTGTCAGTGGAGCTGCCCCCATGGCTCCTGTCCCCTCCTGGAGGATTGTCGGACCAGGTAAGTCGATCGTTCGTGAGGGGGGGTGGGGGGGTGTTGTGTGTTGTGTGGGTGCATGGGGGTGTGCGTGTGTGTATTTAGAGGGGGTGTGTGAGTGCGTGTATGCTTGCAGGGGTGTTGTGTGTATGGGAATGAGTGCATGTTTGTCTGTGGGTATGTCTGTATGGATGTGTGCGTGCATGTTTGTATGTGGGTGTGCGTGTCTGCCTGTGTGTGTGTATGTAGGCATGTATGTCGGTGTGTGTGCTTGTAAGTGTGTAGGTGGTGCCTGCGTGCGTGTCGTGTGGGTATGGGTGATGTGATGTTGGGGGTTGGGGTGTGTAGGGGGGCCCTGCCACCTTTGGGGGGTGGCAGAGGTGGTGGGGGGGTAGGGGAGGGAGTCGGGGTGGGGGAGACCTCTATCAGTGCCAGGGAAGCAATGCCCTGGTACTGATAGTGCTTACCGCCATGGATTTCATGGCGGTTCAAACCGCTGGAAATCCGCGGCGGTAATCCAGGTCATAATACCGCCGGCGGTATAGTGACGGCCGACGGGCTGGAGACCAAGGTCTCCAGCCCGGCGGGCGGAACGGAGAACCGGCGAATGACCATGGCGGTAACCGCCATGGTCATAATTCCATGAAGTAAGACCGCCAGCCTGTTGGCGGTCTTACCGCCGGTTCTCCACCTTCCGCCAGGGTCATAATGACCCCCTTAGTATTTCTACTCTAACCTTGACGTAATGTTTTCTTTTGTTCCGATTAATCAGCATTTGAGTACCATTGTCAAAGAAAGAAACATTGACATTGTGGGAGGTTTCTTTGAGCCTACACTAACATTTGGGACTGCCTAGGGACATTGCAACAACCTTACATGCTTGCTTTCACCAGTAGAAAAGTCCTTTTTAGATCAAACTGACGACAGGAGAAACACTCTGAAGGAGAAGATAAAGAAAGGGTTAGTGAAGAGGACATTTAGAAACTATTATGCATTTAGTGAAACTAAAACCCAAGGGAAGTTAGCTTTAGATGCTCAACATGTAGGAAAGCTTTGCATTTATAGACCACAATCTAGATTTGACACTAACTTTGTTAGAACAAGTGAATGCAGACAAGTATTTATTTTCAAGAATAGATGGGACTTCATGCTAAACGGCCAGGACCCTGTTATTCCAGGAATTTATTTCTCCTGTGGAAAGATTGGACTGGTGACTTGGTTCCGCTGAATAAAATCTCCAGAAAAATGACTAAGTCCTAAGGTAAACTTTTGACCGATGCCTTCCACGGGCTGTAGCCAAGCAGGGCTCCATCATGGTTGGCCTCAAACTTTGACTTTTCCTTGGTCGAGGTGCGACCCGATGACCAGATTGGCGTGATCATTTATAAGTGCTAAAAAAGCATTGATTCTTTAAAAATTCATATCTCCGGTTCCGATTTTATTTGTTTTGGTGTCATTTCAAAGCAAAAAATATTTAACATTTTCTAAAATGTTTCCTGTGTTTTATTTAATTACTGTTTTGTGATATTTGAATGCTTTACGCTTTGTCTCCTAAGTTAAGCCTTGTCGCTCGTTGCCAAGCTACCAAGGGTTGAGCTAGGTTTAATTTATTGAGACCTAACTGGACCTAAGTGGAGGTTAGTGTCCTATAGATAAGTGTAGGTACTTACTGGCCTTACCAATAACCCATTTTCCAACAGCCCCCATTTGGACTATTAGCTGCTGGTTTTTCAACTCTGAGAGTGCACTGATGCCTGCTAACCAGGTCTCAGTGCCAGTGTTGTAACCCCATCCAAATGACATGTCAAATTGGATACAATTGCAAAGGCCTGACTTACTTATAAGTCCCTAGTATAAGGTATCCAGAGTACCCAGAGCATATGAGACTGAGGGCCTCATTATGACCCTGACGGTAGAGAACCGCCAGGGCCAACGGGGGCGGGAGCACCGCCGACAGGCCGGCGGTGCTCCCTTGGGCATTCTGACCGCGGCGCTTTGGCCGCGGTCAGAACGGGAAAACCGGCGGTCTCCCGCCGGTTTTCCACTGCCCCTAAGAATCCTCCAAGGCGGCGCAGCTCGCTGCGCCGCCGAGGGGATTCTGACAATCCTTACCGCCATCCTGTTCCTGGCGGCTCGCCCGCCAGGAACAGGATGGCGGTAAGGATTGTCGTGGGGCCCCTGGGGGCCCCTGCAGTGCCCATGCCAATGGCATGGGCACTGCAGGGGCCCCCGTAAGAGGGCCCCGCTAGTATTTCACTGTCTGCGTAGCAGACAGTGAAATACGCGACGGGTGCAGTAGCACCCGTCGCACCTTCCCACTCCGCCGGCTCGATTACGAGCCGGCATCCTCGTGGGAAGGGAGTTTTTCCCTGGGCTGGCGGGCGGTCTTTTGGAGACCGCCCGCCAGCCCAGGGAAATACTCATAATACCCTCCGCGGTCTTCTGACCGCGGAGCGGTATTATGGAGGGCGGCATCCTGGCGGGCGGCCTCCGCCGCCCGCCAGGGTCGTAATGAGGCCCTGAGTCTCCACTCAGGGCTGCAGCCCTGTTTGTGCCAACCTTTGGTTCGCATGGCATAAAAAGATTCCCAGGCTCCCACTGCAAAATGGGAGAATAGTGTTTTCACAGCCAGTTTGACTTTGTGATTCAAACCAATGGCAAAGTTCCCTTACTCCTTAACAATATATATGTCACCCCTAAGGAAGGCCTTTGGAGTCCTATGGCCGGGAGCAGAGGCATAGCTTGGTCAGTAAGATTGGGGAGGTGTGAGCTTTCGATTTATCAACAATGACACTGGCATACATTGTTAAAATGCATTTTACAACAAGCAGGGTGCATAAGAGGGGCTAAAGGGGCAGTGGAGAAAGCGATGAATGTGGATTGCTAGGAGCACTAATTGTGAAAAAACACAATATTTTGTAAAATAACCAACATTGTTGAAGACTTAAAAAACAGAGAGGGAAAGAATTTGGGGGCTGTTTTTTTCTCTGTATCTATAAAAATGTATGGTGAAATTCAGAAGCCACTACACCATATCTGACATAAAGCACCTGTACCCAGCTATTTTGCAGAAATACATTTATTAGGGGCATATAATACCCCAATCCTCCTCCCCTTAAGCTACAACCCTGGCAGGAAGCTGTATTTTCTTAAGTGAGACATGTGTTTTCTGATGTATTTTAGCAGAAACTCTTCCAAATTGTTATTTTACTGTGGGTAACATTGGTATCCCCAGTGGCCATCACAGGGTTACTGGGTGGCACCCCCAACCCACCTAATGTTTGACTGGGACTGCCAAACTAGGTCATGTAAGTTAACAAATGGATTGTGGAATTGAATGCGACCTGATGGCCAGGTCAAAATTAATGTCACTATTAAAGGTTGCCAATCTGTGCTCTGCTCATCCAGTAGTCTCACAAAAGCACACACACACAGACAACTTTCTGACCACCTGGGGAGATGAGTGAATGACTCCCAGAATCAGGAACAAAGGCAGTGCCGCTGCAGCGAGGTGTCACCCACTCTGCCAGTATGGCCACTCAGGGGGTTAGCCCAGAGGTGAGCTTCAAAAGGGAAGCTGCCTTTGATAGGCCAACCCAGCCGAACACCACAGAGCAGGATGTTTTTTATTCCAGTAGACATCATGGAGACAGGGCCAAAGATGGGAAACCTGCCCCAAACTGGTTTTACCATGGGCGTGTAGCCCATCTGTAGCCACACCTCACAGCTCTTGACTTGCCATCTTGAAAGGGGCAAAAATTTGTCATTCTGGGATAGCCACATGTATTGCTTTTGCTTAAAGAGGAAACAATGCCAAATAATGCAGCATTCTTAGTCTGAGTAGTGAATTTATTAAGGCACTTCCCAGGTAGCACATAAAAGGGACACAATATATGAAAATAAGCATTTAACTCAAATTAAGTATAAAAAGTGTAAATATACAAGCATGATCACAGCATTTAAGCAATCACAGAAGGTAAGAAAGTAATGTGCAATGTATCAAAAGTGAGTATATATGTCTATATATATATATATATATATATATATATATATATATATATATATATATAAGAAAGTGAATGAAAAATTACGGAAAGCTGAGCAAATTCTGAAAGTAAAGAAACAACAAACGTTTTCGAGAGATCTGAAAGACTATGAAAAAGGGCAGATTCTTACGTTTGGAAGAAAAAATGATATGGTCAGAAATAAATCAGGAGAAAGATTTATAACTGCCAGTTTTTCCAAAGAAAATACACTAAGGACTGTGGGAGATGTGGAAAAGGTACAAATGGATTTAAGAAAGGAGGTGAGAGACAGTGAAATGGTGAGAGTGATATGTCAATACAATCTGATAGTGGAGGAGTAAAAGAAAACATTTTAAAGGAATTCGACCTGATAGCCCAAGGAAGATCAATGGGACAAACAGGAAGAGGAAGAGAATCTCACGAGGGCGAGGAAGAGGAGGAAGAACAAAAAGAGAATTGGGAGTGTTAAAAGAAGGCCCAACGGGAGTGCAAACAAGGGGCCAAAGGACAATGAAGTAGTAGACAAGATTACAGTGATTAATCTTTCGGACAGGTATATATCTGATTCAGAAAAAGAGGTACTATCATTGGGATTATCCTTTTGTCCGGTAACATCTTTTAATTATACTCAAAGTCGAATTGATTTATTTCATTTTGTTAGAAAATTGAAGTTAAAAAAAATGGTTTGGAACTAAAGTAAAAATCAAAATACTAATGTTAAATGTATACCTTCCAATTTAGAGATAAAGGATATAGAAATGTTACATACTTTGTGTGATTTGGATGATAATATTGAGGCAGGTCCAGACCCTGTCCTGAATCTATTACAAATGGGTATTGACATTAATGAAAGGTGCTCTAGTAACGTCAAGCCCAAATCCACTTTTTCCCTACCGGTCAATTGTGATGCGGTTAATGTTTTTGAAAGAGGTATAATTGAGGCCATGAAAACACTGAGATATGCTAAGAGGTCTAAATATGATAATCTGCAGTTGAAACATAGGAAAGAGATTGAATCGTTGCGTAATGATAAAGATATTATAATAAGGAAATCAGATAAGGGCTGAGGCAGTTGCAGGACAAGAATAATTATTCAGTCTCTAGCAGAGAGGAAATGATAGAAGCTAAAAAGAAAGTGTTTGGAAAATTGGATGAGTGGAGAGATCTGGGACTTATTGAGTGGGAGGAATATCAATTCCTTAAGATTGAATTCCCTAAAACAGCAGCAATTTATTTTTTGCCTAAGGTGCATAAAAATGTTGATGATCCTCCAGGCAGACCTATAGTATCAACAATAGGGAGTTTATTAGAAAACATCTATAAGTATGTAGACTTTTTCTTACATCCTTTTGTAGAAGCACTACTTTCGTACATTAAAGACACTAGAGATTTTAAAAGGATGATAAATGGAATTATGTGGGAGGAAGACTTTCTCTTAATGAGCCTAGATGTTAACAGCTTATACACGTGTATACCCCATGATAATGGTATTAAAGCATTAAGACACTTTCTAAGAGCTAGGTCCCAGTCACATCTTTTACACACAGAGATGTTGTTGGGTATGGCTTATATGTGCTTAACTGGTAATTTCTTTCACTTTTGAAAACACATTGTACTGTCAATGCTAGGGTACTGCGATGGGTACCTGTTTTGCTCCCAGCTATGCAGATTTGTACCTGGGTTGGTGGGAGGAACAGGTGGTCGGGAACATCACTGGTTTTGAAGATCAGGTAGTCCTCTGGGTAAGGTACATAGATGATATTTTTTGTATTTGGAAAGGCAGTAAGGAGTCAGCAATAGAATATGTGACAATATTGAATGACAACTCTTTAAACCTGAAATTCAGTAGTGAAATACATCCCTTTGAGTTGGAATTTTTGGATGTGAAAGTTACTGTGGTAGGTAATAAATTGGAATGTGAATTATTTAGAAAAGACACGGCTGGTAATAGCTCACTTTATGCCAAGAGTAATCATCCCAAGAACCTAATTCAAAGTATCCCATATGGAGAACTATTACGGGCTATGAGGAATTGTAGATTGGTTACAACTTTTGAAAAAGAAGCCAGCATTATGAGTAAAAGATTTAGAAAGAGGGGTTACTCGTCAGATAATGTAGAAAAGGCATTGATGAAGGTCAAACAGGTTAAAAGAGATGATTTATTGGTAAATCAATCAAACATAGTTAAAAAGGAAGACAAACAGATAAGATTTATTACAACATATCATAATAAAATAGGAGAAAGAAAGATTTTCAATAACTTTTGGCCAGTATTAACAATGGATTAAAATATAGGAGAGATAATAAATGATTTCCCCACATTTACTTTCAGAAGAAGTAGATCTCTGAAGGATACATTAAGTCAATGTTTGGTACCGAGGATAGAAAAGACAAAACACATCCAAGGTTTCTTCATTTGTGGAAAATGTGAAGCTTGTAAGTACAGTGAAAACTGTAAAGAAATAAATTTTCCGGGGGTAAAAAGACCCTTTTACATTAAGAAACATGTAACATGCCATTTGGATTTATGCTTTGAAGTGTCCTTGCAATAGATTTTATATAGGGAGTATAATACACATGGCAAAAAAAAGAATATTAGAACATATGAGAGCAATTAAAAATGAGGATAAGTCATATCCAGTAGCTAGACATTTTAAAGATTATCATGAGAAGAATATGAATAAATTACAGTTCATGGTCCTGGATAGGGACGTGATTAATGTAAGAGGAGGAAATAGAACATTAGAATTAAGGAAATTGGAATCCCGATTAATTATTGGTTGTAATACCATGGAACCAGAAGGATTAAACAAGGATGAGGAATTAGCTGTTCATTTGTATTAAAAGGATAATTTGTTTGAAATGAGAGATTAGAGTTGCTTTGAGTAAATGCACTATGTGGAACTTACATTTAAATTTAGGATGATGTTCATATTAGATTTTGATGTAGGTTTTTTATTGATGTTTTCTAATGAGTGGATTCTAATAGATGGTTTTCTTTTTGTTTTGTAGAAACAAATAACGATGGTTGCTACAAAGCAAAGGAGCTATTATATCATATAAAGGCCATTTGGAAGATGTAAAGGCGGGACAGTAAAGCAGTGTTTTCTTTCCTCTAATATCATTTCAGTTTTTGTATATGCTGTGTATGAATATAAAAAAGATATATACGTAATAGGTTTGCTGAAATGCCCACTTGGCATGTAGTTATTATTATCATTATTATTATTGTTATCAATTAGATGGATATTGTAATGAGGACAATAATTCATATTGGCATTTTAAATATTATGCAAATATGCTGGATGTTAAAGTTATAAATCAAAACCATATATGACAATCGATTGGATAAAATTGAAAATATGAAAGTATAAAATGGACAGCAAATACAACAGGAAATGTATATTTTTTATTAATTAAAAATACAGTTGCCATGATAAAATAATGGACTGTAATGCAAGATATACATTTATTGGTAAACGGACAAAAAACATGGCCGCTGAAAAAAATGATGCTCTGTGTCCATTGTTTAGTGTTGTTGAAATGTTTTTGGTGTTAAATAGAAATTAAAATATGGACAAGTGTTACCCGTGAACAAGGGAGCTTTGACTCCTTAAACGCATCGGGTGGGTGTTTGTTTTGCCGTAAAAAATCTTTTCAGAGGAGACATCGTGTGACTGAAGCCTTTTCTTGTTGGGAGGAATGACGTTAGGAATAATACGGGGGCTCGCGACCCCGCTTTAGTCTGCCGTGCAGGGCTCAGACCAACGCGTTTGCTGATAAGGATTGTATATATATATATGATATCAAGATTTAAAATGCATCACCATGGGGAGTATGTTCATCATCCTTGCCAGCCAGACTGGAAAATCCTGGATCAGCCAAGGCAGGAGACCCCCAAATTGGGATCAAAGAGGTCCTGGGCAGTGCGTCCACTCCACAGGTGAGTTCCTGTCTTGGTGTAAAGTCTCTCCATCTTTTATACCTTAAAACAAGCTCATGGAGAGATTTCTAGAAAACCCCCTCCCCTCTATTATTAAATTAAACAGTGGCTGTACTTCATCTGCGTTGAAAACATGCAAGAGAACTGGCCAGGTTCCCATGCGTATTTCTGAGGCAAAGCTGTACATTCCTCTGATAAAAACATTCTCAGCCTTGTTCACTCGTACCTAGTACACAGCCCCCATAATATGTTCCAGCATGGTAGGAGAAGAGAAAAACAAGTTCTGTGTGGAAAACAAATTCTGTGTGGAAAAACTTATGCACTAACTGCAACTGAAGCAGGACACAAAATGGAATCACTCATACAAAATGGGATTGATGGTCAAACATGGAGTCAGTGGTTAAATACAGATAGCATTACACCAGATGGCAAACATCACCGGAACTTCATCACTAGGTAGGAGTGGACCCAGTAGCCCATTGACTAGTACTGTGTGGTCCCCTCAGGGCTCTCTCCTGGGATAAATATGGCACTCTTAACACGCTGGTCCTTCTATCACACTGGAATCAGAGAGCGGTCCAAAGAAGCACTGCCAGGCTGGACCCGCACAACAAGAGGTTGGACGCTTAGAAGGACTGCACCTGCTACCAAAGACTAGACTGTGCCTAGAGTTCCTGACTCTGGGAAAAGTTAATTTCTGACACCCAACAACAGCAGTGACTCCAAAGATCAATCGGCTGATCTCCAGGGACACATGTATTGAAGTTGCCCATGTTGCAAAGTTGGTAGCAACTGCAGATGTTTTGCCGCTACCAGTCGCGGGCACCCAAGAGGACAAATCTGATATAGCTGAAACCTGCACCCATGTCTGCTTCCTCTGGGAGTGCTAGCACTCCAGGATTGAATTTGTCATATCCAAGAGACACTAGCCCCCACCAACGGATTTCACTCCAACCATGGTGCAGACTGACCACTGGCTGCATGTACATGCCCTGCATGTGTTGCACAAATAACACTGATACAGAGGTAATTGTTAAACACAAATCTTTTATTCATAACTCTGTGCAGAGTCAGTGGTAGTTGTACAATGCTTGCTTGTCCATTTTGTGACCAAGGAGGGCATGGATATCCCTTTTATGGCAGCCAAACCTCCCATTTGCAGTGGGTTTTAATTTACTATCAATAGAACATAAGAAATGTGCAAGATATAACATAAGCCATATTAGTAAGAAGCATGGCAAAGCCAATAGGTCTGGCTTTAATGGACTAATTGAAGCAGACACAGACATGCACAAATTTTGTTTGCATACATAATGACGTTAAAGCCAGACCAATTGGCATCTTCCCCTAAATCATTTGTGCTACATGTCATTGATAGCTTTACTTTAAAAAGTGTTAAGGCATATAGAGGTTGCAGTTGCACCAGGGCAAAAACTCTTGTATTGGTAAATGCAATGGTATGACTTTAGTGCTTTTCCAATTCCTTAACACTTTCTGGTCTTTAAAATAACTGCTAAAATTACTTCAGATGTTGTGATATATGTACATTATTATGCAAGGAAGGTATGCACAATGAGGATCAGGAAACAGTTAAGGCAGGAGAAGCTGGAACCATTTGCTATGTTTGGAAGTATTTGCTATGTAATGCACAGCTGTTGTGACTTTAGCAGGCTCTTTTCCCCCTCTCTCAACAGGCAGACAGGCAGTCTTCTAGCTGCCTCAGGTCAGGTATACAGCTCTTCCAGCAAGGGGTCAGACTTAAGTAATGCTCCTTCACCTCTGTGAAGCTGGCTGTTAGTCAGATACCAGCTATGGCTGCACAGGAGTCTCCTGAGAACTTTTTACAGCAACATCAGGCAGGAGATGTGCATCCTCTGTATTCATCTTCAGAAACGTTTCGGGTGGTTTTCCTTTTTAAGTTATGTTTGCTGTTATGTTAATATTCTTGATTAAGCACTTTTACACCATTGGTTTCTTGGCATTGTAGTAGCTCATGGAATGCAGAATAGGTAGTCAGGAAGCCTCACTGGCCTAATAGTGGTAAGCTTGATTGAACATCCAAGATTGAATTTTTTTCAGAAAGGAAGGAACTCCTTTTTCAATTGTAGATGGTCTGGAGAGAGTTCCCCAATAAAGGTGCCTGGAGGGAGAAGCTGTTACGCCATATGTACAAAAAGTATGTGGAATCAAGTGAACAAACCAACGAGGCTTGTTCTCCTGGTCATGAGATAACTCTTTTCCATGATCTAATTGAAAATGAAGAATGGTTGTGATGATCATGCTCTGGGAGTCTATTAGGGGATTCCTCCTTACGGAATAGGTGGTCTCACACACCTTATAGTGTCATGCTTCATCATTTGACCACCTATCCCCACCCAGGTAGGACAATACCACCTGGGCGGACTCAATCTCGTTGTTAAATGAACTCTGAGGGACTGCTGAAATTATATATTTCTGGATAATCTGGGGAGCCAGTTGTGTGAGAGATAAAATAAAATTATCTAACAGATCACCAGTGTGTCTGACACCTTCAATGATGGTGTCTGTTGGTAAGATTAAAAACACAGTTGGGACACTATTGGGTATAATGACTCATAGTGTCACCCTGTCCTACTGGCCAACATGTTTCTGCCCGGTCATCTAGCCAGTACTGGTCTGGGGCATTCGTCAGGGCCTGGGATCCCTCCTAAATTTATAGTGAATTGAGTGCCTATCCTAAATTAAAGGTAAAAGGCTCATACATAATACATAGTGGAACTACCTGAGAATTAGCTCAGATAAGGGAGGCCCTATAAAATAAGGGCAGGTAACCCCTGGTCTGGAAGAGATGCCCCTTGTAGCCACACATTCGTCAAAGGGAGCAATCTGCATTTTACCTATTAGGGTCCCAACCCCAACTGCTTCTTACACCCCCATTCATTTTTTGGAAAATCTAGGTGAATTTTCCAAATCTAACTTATGTTTCCAAACTGTTTGCCAGACACAGATTTTGTGTAGAGTGATGTCGCTCACAGAAGAGGAGCCTCCAGCCTGGAGTATCTTCAAGAGAGTTGCAATAAAACGTGAGGTTTCTGCACCTGGTTGTCATCAACCAACCTGAAAGTATGATCATGGATATGCAAAATGCTGGACCCCCACTAAATGGCACCTTGCCTACCAAAAATCTGAAGGAGCGTTGTCTAAATTTCAGTGTCTAGGTCTCCTCTTTCCAGCTTTAGGAATGTTAGCAATACAGTTCCACTGTCTTGGAAAGTAATCTCACCGGCATCTTGTGCAAAATGCCAGGTCTGGGATATCCCAAATGGATTCTACAGACATCCATTACTCTGGCTTACTAACACACACACTGCATGTACCAAGCAAGCTACACACACAAAGACACACAACCTACATGTAAGATGCTGGCTAGTAGGCTTCTGCTCTAGTGACACCCATGAAAATGCCTGGTCACAAATATGCACTTACAAAACACAGTATGGTGCCACCACTACTCTATAAGCTAAATCCATTAAATGAATAATGGTCCACTGTCTGTCAATGAGGGCACACTTGATGAGTTCTTCCATGTCACAGGACAGGTCAAGTGTGTTACCTATGTCAATAGGCCTGTCTGCACATGATAGATTTGCATGACACCAGGGCCAAAATCAAGAACCACGATACTAGATGCATGCAGCTGAGCTTTCACAGAAGCAGAGCACAACTGCAAACCAGATATGGGACAATCAGATCCCAATATTTATGATTATCTAGTTTGCATTTGTCTACAAATCATGTGTATCAATATAATTAGTATTATAAACAACTCAGCAGGTAGTATGCAGATTAAGGCAAATGTAACTTATGTGCAATTCATATTTTATCACACATCCCTAATCTTTTATTTTATTCCCCATTCAAAACTGCCAAAGCATTAACAGTCAACTAGCTTATATGGCTGTATTGAATGACTAAATCTAAATTATGTCAAGCCATATATAACTTCTCTGTGTATCATACGTTGTCATTGGGTAAGCAGTCAGAATGTAGCCATTCAGCATCTCTCTTCACTTGTCGATGTGTCTAATCTCCCCTGCACTGACACCTTATATACCTTTATTCCAAAAACATCTTTTGAAGCAAGGCGTGGGTCATTTATGGTTTGCTCCTGCTTTGCTATAAATGTGTGCAAACAATGTCTCCATGCTGAAGCATATGAAAGCTCATACCACTTTTTCCTTCTTCCTTCCAAGACAGATCCCTGCAAAGTAATTTTTCCTTTCAGCCACAGTTGCAGTGGAAGCATCAGAGAAGGGCAAAGTTTGCCTTCTCTTTCTTGCTAGATTGAATGATAGAGATGGTAAACTGGAAACATAGCAATCAATCATACATTTGTTAGTATTACAATGGTTAGCATTACCATTCAGTTATTTAACTTTTCCTAGACCCTGTACATATTGCACACATCTGTTGATATTAAATACATTCAATGCTATGTGCAGTTCAGTTTTTATTGCATGTAATCTGCATTTGTACCACACAGAAGCCCCACTATACATTGCACTGTATTGACATTCTCTGAATTTTTGTTTTCCTATTGTACGCCACTTTCCACATAAACAAAATCCTTAAATCTCAATAAATCACCTGATGTTATGGGAAATCTAAAATTCAGAGTGGTACAAATGCCCAACATCCATAGGGGGGGTTCCCTCCTCTATGGCAGAGAAGCATCGCCCCGCTGATGAAAGCAGAAAAATAAAGGGATAATAAAATTATTTTTTAGGTCGGAGTGAGGCCAGCATCCTACATAGCAACAAGTAGAGGAGGAGTTGTTGTGTGCTTCTAAATGTGCATGTCAGTTTGGCCAGACGTCTAAGGCCAGTCATACTTACATGCGCACTTAGAACTTTCAACTCGGTTGTGTTGCATAGCCAGGTGGAGAACAAGTGCAGTGTCCCACTCCCTCCCTGAGCGGCATTTCTGGTAACAGCATGAGAGAAGCGTTGGGATTGGGTGGGGACGGCGGAAGATGAGAGGTGGCTGGAGTGGTGGAACATGGATGTGGCAGGTAAGTTTTTTTTTTTATTGCAGCCCGCGCCCCCACCCTGCACACTGCCCCCATGCCCTTTGCACCCCCCACTCCATGCTTTGTCCCCTGTCCCCCCACCCCTTCCTGGCAGCAGCTGCTACTTACATCCATACATTCAAATGTGGGTACATTGAAAAATGCATTGGTTTATTTCACCCTAATTTCTTATTAAGTAAATATTTTATCATCAAGTGATGGTTGGTTGGTGCACAATGAAAAATCACTTTAGGTCACAGCTTGGTTGGTTACTCTGGATATTGCATATTTTTGGATGAATTACAGTCACTATCCAAAGAGTCTGACAGATGCAATGGTAAAAAGCTGTGTAGGATTAGGGCAAGCAGTACCTAGAAACAGGACATGTTAGTTAGTTTCCCAGAACCATCTCAGTGTTATTGTGAGTTCAGGAATCAAAATGTCAATAACAACTCTTGGTGTATACTCTATTTCCATAAGAAAGCGAATTCAAATTTGCAGCAAGCTTTGCATGACACTGTAATTTCTTTGCAAACTTACATGAATTATTTCAACTAAGGCTGACAAAGTGCATTGGTATTTTCATTAATGTAGCTGTATGTCACATTTGTGCCCAGTTCTAGCCCTAAAGAATGATATTCCAAAAAGCCTAAAACAATCCTGAAATTATTATGACTGTTGACTTCTGGCCCCAAACCTGAAATATTCTCCCTATTGTAAGACAAGTGTCTTTTGGTGGTTATAGAGAGTTGTTAACTTTTGACTTAATGCCTATCTGAGTAAGGCTAAATTACACAAAACAAAAACCTTGGTTGAAGATGAATAATCTTTAGGCCAATTGGTCTATCATCACCACATATTTATCTTTACAATTCTGTTGTGCCCATTCTTACACCTGACGAGGTTATGAGGTCACCTTCAGATACCGTGTGATATACAACTTCTTAAATGGTAGTAGTTAACTTGCCTTCTATTACATTGCAGAACCATGTTTTTTCTCTAAACTTGAACACTGTGGGGCATATTTATACTCCGTTTGCGCCGAATTTGCGTCGTTTTTTTCGACGCAAATTCGACGCAAAACTAACTCCATATTTATACTTTGGCGTTAGACGCGTCTAGCGCCAAAGTTCATGGAGTTAGCGTCATATTTTGGCGTGAACACCTTCCTTGCATTAATGAGATGCAAGGTAGGCGTTCCCGTCTTAAAAAATTACTCCCAGGCATGTGCGTGGTATTTATAGTCCCGGGCAAAAATCAAGGGGGCATGACTCCTGTCTTTGCTAAGACAGGAGTCATGTTAATGGCGTCTGGGCGCCCAAAAAAAATGGCGCAAATCGTGTTAAGACGATTTTTTTGCCTCAGCCTGACTTGCCCCATTTTGGGACGCCCAAACGCCATTTTTCCCTACGCCGGCGCTGCCTGGTGTACGTCGTTTTTTTTCACGCACACCTGGCAGCGCCGGTCGGCTAACGCCGGCTAACGCCATTCAATAAATACGGCGCCCGCATGGCGCTTCAAAATGGCGTTAGCCGGCGCTAATTTTTTTGCCGCAAAACTGCGTTAGCGCAGTTTTGCGTCAAAAAGTATAAATATGGCCCTGTGTATTTAGACCATAAAGGAGTGTAACTCCACTATTTTAACTGAAGCTCAGACTGTCTTCATTTTGGGCACTTTTACTCTCCACAAATGAGAACGAAATTGACTTCTAAAGGCTTAGCTATAAGAAAATCTGCAAAATGGGTTGATTGTTCCATCCTCATCACAGCCTAGGACACCTTTGTTTTTGGAATCAATTACCTTGCATGGAGTACAGAGGATTAAATAAGATCACATTTAATGAGAGATGTCATTTGCCCTTTATATCAGACATTTTGAAATCAGTTGAAGAAAAACAACTCTTTACCAAACTAGGTTTGCAAGGATCATACGATCTGCTGTACATCAAACAAAGTGATGAGTGGAAGATGGCTTTCTGCATCCCTTTTTGGAATTATGAATAACATGTAATGCTGTTTAGATTTTGAAGTCCTCCTGTTATGTTTCAGTACTTCTTGGATCCAACATTCTCTGATTAGCTGAATTAGTTTTTCTTATTGTATTGGATGGACACTTGGTATATTCTAGGACTTTGATTTAACATCAAGATCATGTGGGTATGGTATTGTCTAGGTTATCAACAACACTAGCCGTACTGGAATATGTTAGAGTTAAAAGAAGTATCAGTGGTTTGTCTAGGGATCCAAAGAATCAACTATTCTGGACGAGCCAACTCATACAAACATTAACCCTTTCACTGCTATGAATTTTCCCCTTAGAATCCAAAGCCCTTTTTCCTATTTGGATTAGTTCATGCTTCCATAACGAAGTTTGAGTCCTTTTTTCTCAACATCCTGGGTATTCTAAAAGTACCCAGGGTTTGTGGATTTCCCTGCAGGGGACTGAGAAAATAGGTAACACATAACTAGTTTTTTTTGAGGGGGGTGAAATAGGAAATAAGTGCTCCACAAAAAGTGACACTTTTTTCCGTAAAAATGGCATAAATTAAAGTTTTGCTGTTTTAAAGTCATCATCTTCCTCACTTTCAGGAACATGTAGGGCTGAATCCCAAAAACCTTTTTACCATAGTTTTGGTGTTTTTCAAAGAAATAGCCCATTATCTCTAACGTTTGTCCTTTCAACCTACTTCCATTTTGTGGTGGAAACCAGGGTGAAACCCATGGCTGATTCTGGAAGGCTTTAGATTTCTGACACGTAGACAACATTATGAGTTCAGCAAGTGGTCATTTGTGTAGACCCCTCAAGGTTTTCATAAAGAAACTAACTGTTGAATTGAAAACATTTAAAAAATGAGCAGGAAAAAAATGTCTATTTGTGAAAACATTTTCATTTGTAACTTTTTGTTAACTTCCAGTCACAATGGGATATTTACAAAATAAATATATCATGATGTCTGCAAGACCCTTCTGGTTTTGGGTATATATAGGGTTTGTAGGTTTTACAAGAACGATGGTACTTAGAGCGAACAACTGAACTGCACCTTACAAACCTTTTTATTGTGCATTGGGTATAGAGCAATTCACATGCTAAAATATAAAGAGTAAAAATGGTTATCAAGGAGACCTATGTATTTCTGAAATAGACACTAGATACAGAGTTTAGCAGCAGTAAATTGTTCAACTCTGAATTTGTGAGTACCCATAGTAGCATGTGATTCAAAGGGCATTGTTTAAACAATGTGCCTTCTTTCTTACACACTGGCTTACATTTGGAAAGTTCAAATGCAGAGAAATGACATTGATAATAACAAATGTTCTACTATTCTGTGTTTCCACATGATTCCTGATAAAAATGGTGCCTCACTTGGGTGGGTAGGCCTAGTTCCTGCAATACGAAAGGGGGCTGTCGGAAACGGGTACCCTGTTGCAGTAGCCCCCCACACTTTTTTGCCAGGCTTCTGGATGCAACATGGACTGGAGTGGACAGGGATCCTGCTAAGCAGGTCTCCTGTCCCAGTGTTCTTTCCCTAAAATTGCAAAGGTATTAATACAACTGGCAACACCTTTAGTTGCCATTATAAGTCCCTAGGAAATGGTACTTAGGTACCCAGGGCACGGTGTACTAAGGGTATGCCCCTGAGGGCAGCAGCACAAATTGTGCCACCCCTATGGGCATGCATCCAGAAGCATTCACCACTGCCATAGTAGGCTGAGTGTCCTGGTGCAGTCCTAAAATGCAAACTTCAACATGGCACACAACCTGTGTGCCCTATCCACTACACATTGCATGCAATATAGGTAAGTTACCCCTCTGGCAGGAATTTCAGCCCTAAGGCAGAGTGCAATATAATGTGTATGTGGGCATAGATGCATGAGCAATATGCCCCTACGGTGTCCTTGCCAATCCTGGGACATGATAAGTGAACAGAGCAGTCATTTTAAATGCATGTGCTGGACACTGGTCAGTACGAGTTTTACAGCTACGTGATGGCTACTCTGAACCCTGAGTTGTTTGGTAGCAAACAACTCAGAATGCTAAATCCAGCCTGGTACCAGTATTGGATGTTTTGCAAAATGTACTCAGGGGCCACCTTAGAGGTGTCCTCTGCAAAGCTAACTAACACTGGCATGGGGGTGAGAGTTCCTGCTCTCTAGATCACAGAACAAAGCACTTACTGGGTGAAGGTGTCACACCTCCCTCCTCACCAATGTGCACTGCCCTGCTAGTGAGCTTCAAAGGGCTTACAGTCTTTGAAACTCGACCCCTAGGCCTGCTGTTAACAGCAGATGGCTGCCCTCATTGCAAACTCTCACTTTTGGCAGGAGCAATGGTGGGAAAACACACAATGGATAGGGGGAGTGGCCACCACTAGCTTGCTCCACCCCTAAGGTATTGTATGTGAGGTGACCCCTCCATTTCATTGTCCCCCATCCTGCATGGTAGAAAAAACAGCCTATCAGGGATAGGGAAGTGACTTCTGCCCACAGGATGTGGTCACATAGTGGGTGTAGCCACCCTAAGGTAGATGACCCACTGGTCACTACTAGGTACTCCCCTAAACTCCCACTAAATACATATTTAGTTTTCACCCTAGACCAGAGATTCAGATTCCAAGGCCACAAGAAGACCAGCAACAAATAGGACCCAAGGCTTGAGAACTGAAGTCCTGCTGCATCAAGAAAAGGGTGCCAAATCCTGCCTGCTGCACCTAGGACTCGATAATCACTGCTCAGGGGTTGCTTGTACATCAGACGGACTCTAAAAATCCCAGAGACCCTCCATTTTTCTAAAAATCACTGAAGATCTCCCTCCAGAGTGAAGGCATCACTCTCTTGCAACCAAGACCAAAAGACCAGTGAAGTCCAGTTCACTGATCGGCTGCTGACCAAGGAACTGGATGCAACAGCCAGACCAAATTCCACCTGGCAGACTCCGAGGACAAACCCTGCAAGTGTGCCAATTTTGGGGGCACTCTGATTTCCTGTGGCTGAACCGTGCAATAGCCAGTGGTACTGGTCCCCAACATCGGACATCCAAAAGGACAGTCCACTCTGGATTGCAGAAAGGACCAGGAGGAAGCCCCAGTCAAGGAACTTCAGAAAACACCACAATCACTCACTGGAGTGACCCTGCTGAGGTGCAAGTGACTCACAAAGTGACCTACCTCCTACTTCCAAGGGTAACTTCGTGCACAGCTCTTGGATCACTGATTTGCTCTGCATCTGGCAGCCCTGTACTGAAGATCCAGCTGTATTCTAATGGTCCCCCACCCCTTCCGACCGCAATACTCCAAGGGGACCCACTGGACTCATCTCAAAGTCCACTTGTGCAGTGCTTTTCCAAGTGGTCCCCCTCAGTGGCCTTGCACCATCTCCAAAGACTTTCTGCAGCTGCTTCCACCAAAACTGGGAGCTGCCTGAACTTCTCCAGCTGGTCCATAGGGCCCACCAGCGACCTCGACCTACAACCAAGAGAAGACTTTGATAAATGTATTGCCTGAACTTATATGCATTTTTAAAGCATTTCTTTAATGATTCCTATGGTGCATAATTAGAATTGAGACATTTTCTAAACTTTGAAAATTCACAGCTTAAAAAGTGCTTACCCGATTTTGATGATCTTGGTCTTAAAAACGTAATAAGTAATATTAAGTTGTTTAACAAATTCTCCAGCCTGTTCTTCGCTACCTTTCCAAATGCAAAAAATTTCATCAATGTACCGAACCCATAATACTACATGCTCATCAAACATACGCATATTATACACCACTTGCTCCTCCCACCAGCCTAAAAAAAGGCCTGCATAACTTGGAGCAAAGCAAGTACCCATTGCAGTCCCTTGCAATTGTCGATACACTTGGTGGTTAAATATAATGAAGTTGTTAGTTAGACAAATTTGCATCATATAGAGTAACATTTCCGTGTGCTGTAAATATATATATTTAACCTAGTGGCGGTTACCACTAGGTAGCAATAGTTAGGACCTAATTTCTAAAGAAAAATAATTTTTTGTTTTGTTAATAACTTTGGCATAGTTTCATGAATCTTCACAAAACTTTCTAAAAAATTTCACGCTCATGTCAGCTGCTGTCTGAAAAGTTTTGGGGTGATCTGTCAGGTGGGGGCTGAGAAAAAGGGGAGTCCCAAAATGCGTTTTCCCTAGTTATTTTTTCATAGAGATTTTGAGCAGCGATAGCATGAAAACCATGGACGGAATTACACCAAATTTGACTGAAAGGTAGCTCTTGGTCCAAAAAGAGGCCTTTTTGTTATTTGATGTAAATCCATTCAGTAGTTTTCTAGTTATTCAATGAAAACCAAATTTGCATAAATAGGAACTCAGATCCTCCTCTGATTCTGGGGAAAAGCAAGGCCCTGATTGGCTTGTTGCAATTTGACACAAATATTAATGTGTGTGTTAAAAAAACATAGAAATTCACTGAAAATAACAAAGGTTACAGAGACGTTATAGTTAAGAGGTTGACATTTTACCCATACAAAAAAATAGAAATTCAGCAGTTATAGATATACTTATAGTTATACATATCTGAAATAACTCATGCCGGAAAGTAACTTATATATATATATATATATGTACATATATATATATATATATATATATATATATATATATATATATATATATATAGACATAGATATTAAATACATAGATAGATAGATAGATAGATAGATAGATAGATAGATAGATAGATAGATAGATAGATAGATAGATAGATAGACAGATAAATATTTATATTGCCACTGCCAGAAAAAAAAGGTTACAGGGACATTATAGGGGCCACCACCTCACTGGGACCAGTTGGATTATTTAAAGAAGGAGGGGAGCAACCCGGTCCCAATCCCGGGCCATAATACAGCCCCTGGAACAACCACGTGCCTGGGACTGGCCAGTGCACAACAAAGCAGGGGGGACTCCCCAGGGCCTGGTCATTCTATCTTCCGAGGTGCCCACCCTCAGGAGATAGCTGTTTGCTTTTGCTTGGCGGGAGCTGCGACAGCTCCCACCAAGCGAGAGCAAACTATCTCTGCTCACTGCAAGTGGGAGCGTGAAAACTGCTCCTGCTTGTTGGGAGGGAAGTTTTCATCTGTTTTCCTGCCTACTGTCATGCATACAGGGAACTGCATATTAAGCAGCTCCCTCTGTGCAGGAGCAGTGCCGGCTCCTGCAGGAGGTAGGGACCCAGGTAGGACCGTGGGGGCCTAAAGGCTACCCCCACAGTCTCCATCACATTGATGAGCAGCTTGCTAAAAGGCCCCCTGAGTGTATTTCCCACTGAATTTGGAGATGCATTGTTGATGCACAGGAATATGATTGTATCTCCATCAAGCAAAGAAGCACTTACTCCTGTAAAGTACAAATCATCCTCATGTCATGCACATGGCCAAGGCAAAGCAAGTCTGTTTTCCTTGCAGTTCCACCTTAAAAGGTTATCTGAAATCCTTGATGCAAGTGTTTGCATCATTGCTCTTTTGAGTGCAATATCTTATGGAGTGATACTACGAGAATGTAAAATGACCTAGAAGCCTCGCTCGTTTGGTCACACACAATATACATTAATGTATGGAAGATCTTCCTGCCTTTTTCCAGGGTGACAGACGTTTCCCACCAATTATGAATATACAATTCTTGATGTAGAGGAATATGATCACATCTTCACCACCAGAGAAGCACTTCATGCGTGGTGTAGGGTTGGATGGATTTAGTGGGTAGGCTGCAGGGTCTGGTCACATTTACTTAACGTTAAAAAAACATAGGAATGAACTGTTAAAAAAAATGAAGGGTATAGGGACTCTATAGTTAAGAAATGAATTAAAAAAACCATAGACATTCACTCAAAGAACCCAAGGGTACAGGGACGTTATAGTTAGGCTCACATTTCAAACATACAAAACCTTAGAAATTCAGCAGTTACAATTAGAAATATTTCAAGTAACTATAGCTCATGCCCTAAAGTAACTATAACTCGCTTCCTCGCCGTGCATTGCTAATTACCACATAAATGACATCAGTCATGACATCTTTTATGTCATCATTGAAATTACCACTGCAACATTTGTAATACAATTATTGATGAGGAAACTGTGCACAGTGGGGCCTCGAGTATATATTCTGTACATTGCCCAGTGATATATATATTGTTTGTAGCACCTCGCGCTTTGCATTTTGGAAGTAAAAATAAGAAAATAAATTCCTTTTAAAAAAAGCAAATAGTTTGTACCACCTTGTGCTGTCTCCAGGATCTGCCCAGACGAATGGATTGTTGACTGGGGCGGGCATTCTCAGGAATAAGGATCATGAGAAATGCAGTCGTCAGGGCCAGGTTTGTCCATAGCACCTCACACTTTACATTTTGGAAATAAAAATATGAAAATAAATTCCTTTAAATAAAGCAAATAGTTTGTACCAGCTTGTGCTGACTCTTGGATCACCACTGGCTTTCACAAAGCACAGGAGCACTCTTGGGTTAACTCTTTTTAGTAGCCTCAAGCATGACGCGTTTTGGCTGCTGCCTTTTTCAAATGCTGGATACAAATGCACACTCGCTCATCACATTTTAAATCCAATATACTTATTAATAGAACAGTTTGCATGGAGAAGGGACTCAAATATCCAAAGTTTTTACTTAGTTTAAATACCGCCATGGTAATGAGTGTCATTATTATAATCCATTTATTGTTCCCCTTTCGTCGCCGCAAACTGCAGGAGCCCAAAATTACCAGGCGATACTACTCACAGTGATTTATGCCTCTCTGTGTCTTCACATTCCAATAGTTGGTAAGGAAGCCAGTTGGTGGATATA
This sequence comes from Pleurodeles waltl, assembly GCF_031143425.1. NCBI lineage: Eukaryota > Metazoa > Chordata > Amphibia > Caudata > Salamandridae > Pleurodeles > Pleurodeles waltl. The sequence goes on from NC_090439.1 coordinate 857,264,403, forward strand.
TACTGTATATATATTGTGCATGCCACTTGCATGACAGGAGGCACCCGTCCTTAAAGAGTCTGGTAGTGACAATGGCATTTTGTAACCATAGGCACCTGTCCTTAACGAGTCCGGCAGTATATATATATATTTCAGATTTAGAGTTATTTCAAGTAACTATAACTTGTGCCCTAAGGTAACTATAACTCATGCCCTCACCATGCACAGTTTTCTCATCAATAATTTTGCTGCAGCTGTTACAGTGATATTATCAATGATGTCATGGAAGATGTCATGACTGATTTAATATTTGGGGTAATTAGCAATGCATGACGAGGGCGCAAGTTTTAGTTACTTTAAGGCATGAGTAAAATCTGAATCTAACTATAAACTCCCTGTAACATTTGGTTTGTTAGTGAATTTCTAAGGTCCTTTTTTATTCCTTTTTTATTCTATTTCCTAACTATAACATCCCTGTAACCTTTGATGTTTTTAGTGAATTTCTAGGGTTTTCTTAAAGTTAAGATGCCCATTGTAATGCATAGTGGGGGTGGAGGGTTGGGGGGACAAAGGGCTCGTCTGACCTGGCATTGTGCTGCCACCATTCACGCTTGCTGCTCCTGCCCCCACCTCCTTGCCATCCATTGTCCAAGTCCATGCCCCTGCTCTCTCATTACAGCCATATGTGGCTGTTGTTTTGTCACTGCCCTTACTGCCTGCCCTGAACAGTTAGCTTGCTGCCCCATCCACCTCCTCCCTACTCTCTGTTGTCAGAATCCATGCATCAGCCCCCTCTTTCCTGTCCTGCCTTGCTTGATGTGCTGCCACTGCCCTCCATTTAGCTTGATCTTCCTGTCCACTTCTCCTGCCCTCCTTTGCCCAGGTCTATGCCCCATCCTTGCCATCCTTCTTAACCTTTGTTGACCCTACCCTCCTTCCCTTGCCCTTTGATGTCTGTTAGTATGCCCCTGTTTGCTCCTTTTGCCCACTATGTTCCATGGACATGCAACTGCCCCTCCTTTCTACTCTGAGTGTTCTGTTCAGCTGCCACTGCCCCTCCCGCCTGCCTGGTATGGTCAGATGGCTGCTCCATGTCTCTGCCACCTCCACCCTGCCTGTCTGAGTTCCATGCCCCTATCCTCACTGTCCTGTCCTCCATGGTCCATTTTGCTGTCACTTCCTTCTGCCCTCCATGCTCTGTTGTGTTACAACAGCTCCTCTTGCCTGCCCTGCATAGTCTGTGGTGAAACCCCTTCCCCTGTCCTCTTCTGTCTGTGACCTGCCTCTACCCCTTCCTTCTGTCTACATGGTCATTTGTGCATCCTCCTAATCCCCCTTGCCCACCATGGCTGGTGTGCTGCCACTAACCCCCTGCTTTGCATGCATGGTCTTCTGTGGTGTCACAGCCTTTCCCACCTGACCTGTAGTGTCAGCTTGCTGCCCTTGACCCCCTGCCACCATCCCTCTTTTGTCTTTGTGAATGCCATTACAGTCTCACTACTGCCCTCCATTGTGTGTTGTGCTACCACTGTCCATTCCGCCTGCCCTCCATGGTCAGCTTGCTGATCCAGCCCTGTCCCCTTGCCCCCTGCCCTATGTTTTCCATGTGCAGGACCCTATCCCGTCCCTCCTGCCTTGTCTGGTCTATTGTCATGCCCCTGCCCCCCTCCCCTGCCCTTCATGGTCCATTATGCTGCAATCGCCCCTTTTGTCTATACAAAATGGTCAGCTTGCTGCCCATGCCTCCTTCCCCTCTGCTCTTGGTTGTCCATGTTCACGGCCCTAACCCCTCCCTATTGCTTTCCATGATCCATTGGCCTGTACTTACATCCTGCTTGCCCTGTGTGGTGTACTGTGCTGCTGCAACCTTGACGCCTGCCCTGTAAGGCCAGTTCGGTGCCCTTGCCCATCTCCCTCCTGCCCCCTGTTATCCAAGTCCATGTCCCTACCCCATTCCTCCTGCCCTTCGTGATCCATTGTACCATACTAGCCAACATTTCACACTTGAAGACTTTTGAGCTGTGGTCATCAGGGCCCCCGCGACCACTGAAGGTTCCACTACCACCTGCACCCATCCTGGGTGCAGCGTGAGCCAGCTCCATTGGTTTGGTCTTGCCTGACGGGTGCAGTTGTTATCTCTGCTCCCGGTAGGAGGGAGCAAACCTCTTGCAGTCAGGGAACCTCAGCTTCCCAGGGGATAGGGTACCTGGGACACTGCTGCCATCAGGCCTGTGGGAGGGGGTCCGTAGGGCCACTGGATGGCTCTGTACAAAAGATAACTCAGCCCCGCGGGATGGGTCCCTGGAGTCCTTCAGAAGACTCAGGGAGGTGAGACGCATGCTCCCTGCGCATTAAACATTGATCAGCCTTGGGGGATGGGGTCACATAATGCCCCACAATATTGTTTGAAGCAGTAAGTCTCCTGGGTCATTAAATCTTTGATCCCTGGAGAGCTTCCCATTATTTTCAAAGCACTCTGAGCTGGAGCTGTATAATTTTCAGCTGGAGCGCAGGGACGCCTTGTGGTTGATTCTGTGGCTGTGATTTGTGGCCTGAAAAATATTTAAAAAGTCCCGAAGACATATCAATGTTTTCTTTATTAATTTGTGTCAATCACTATTATTAAAAAATGCAATGTGTAAATTTATAAAATATACATTAGGTTATAGTTATTGGCAAGTTTTTGAAACAGCCTGCTTTATATGTTTTATTTATATTCATGTGCTCACCCCATTACAAAGTTAATAGGCCCACTTTTTTTATTTTGGTGATCTCACCGTTTGACAAAGCCAGTAGGTCTGCCTTCTGTAAAATGACACCTTTTATATTTTTACATGACATTGTCTTGATAGATAGATAGATAGATAGATAGATAGATAGATAGATAGATAGATAGATAGATAGATAGATAGATAGATAGATAGATAGGTCCACCATTAAAAAATTGGGTTTTATGATTGCTTAGGTAACTTTTTCTTCCGTGGGCCTTTTCGCTATCAAGGACCTGGGCTGTTCCTTGAGTGCCAAGTAATCTTATTTGCTGACCACAGATAGAAACAAAATGATGTACCTGCCATTCCAGGACTTCTGGACTTTGGTAAGCACACCCTAACCCTCAGGGAATGTGGTGGGTTCTGTTAAAAACATTACAAAATACTACAGGAAGCCTGTACCATGATACCATGGAATCCAGTGCGGGAAACTATAGAACCCCAGGTACTGACTATCGAATTGCAGGTACCATTGTACTGCAAATCTTAAAAAATAAAATAATAATTAGCCTGGCCCTGGAGAGACTAGGAACCACACAACTGAGGGTGGGCAGGAGGGACAGAGAGAGCACAGACATGGAGGGGATGGGAGGACAGAGGTAGGCCACGGACAATGGACGCAGGTGGGAGGGCCAGGGTTAGAAAGCTAACCATGAAGGCATGGAGGGGCGAGGGCAGCACACGGACAATGAAGAGAATGCAGGAGGGACAGGGGCACAATAAGGACATGGATGGCAGACTGAAGGGAGAGCAAGCTAACCACAGAGGGTGGGTGGGAGGGTGCTGGGCAGCACATGGATAATGCAGCACAAGAGGGTGGGGCAGGGGATACAAACTGAATATGATGGAAAGGGCAAGTAAAGTACACAGATAGCACAGGGCAGATGGGTGAGGTAGGGACATCACATTTACCATGAAGGCTGTGAGGGAGGGGCAGGTGCAACACATGGACAATAGAGAGCAGGCTAGAGGGGCAGGGTCTACAAGCTGCCCACAGAGGCAAAGCATGAGATGCAGGGGGAGCACACAGGCCAAGGAGGCAGGAGGAAGGAGCAGGGCAGCACATGCACATAAACAATAGAGGGCAGGAGGGAGTGACAGGGGAGTTCACACACTACGGAGGACTGGGGGAGGGACAGCACAGGCGTGAGTCGCAGGTGCAACAAAATGACAACAGAAGGCATGCTTGAGGGCCTGCACACAGAAAATAAAAGGCAGGATGGAAGGGCAGGGACAGTAAACTTGCCATAGAGGGTAGGCGGGAGGTGCAGGAGCAGCACACACACAACAGAGAGCAGGCAGGAGGAGCAAGGCTTCATGTTTACCAATCATTGGATGGCAGAGGGAGGGGTAAGGGTGGCACATAGACCATGGAGGACAGGTGGGAGGGACAGAGGCAGCACATCGACAATGCAGGACAGGTGGAAGGGCAACAGGTGAAAAAGCCAAGGGGAGGCAGGAAAGGCAGAGGCAGCATATCGCAAAAACAGCACAGGAGGGAGGGGAATTTGCAGTGAGCTGAGTAGAGAGGGCAGGCGGGCAAGTAAAAGGCAACACACAGACAATAGAGGGCAGGCAGGAAGAGTAGAGACAGAAAGTTGAGCATAGGGCCCGCAGAAGGGGCAGCGACAGTGCCCCAATCATAGAAGGAAGGGCAGCATGCTGATCATGGAGGCAGGCAGAGAGGCAAAAAGCTGATCAAAAAGGGCAGATGGGAGGGCTTGGGGGGCACATGAATAACAGAGGCAGATAGGAGGTGCAGCACACAGACAAAATAGGGCCGGTGAGAGGATGAGGGGCAGCAAGCAAAACATTAATGATCATGCAGGAGGGGCACGGGCAAAATACTGACCTTGGAGGGCAGGTGGGTGGGGGAGGACAGCACACAGAAAGCTGACCACAGAAGGCATGCAGAAGGGGCAGCACCCAGGCAATGAATGGCAGGCAGGAAGGGCAGGGGCAGCACACAGACAACCGAAGACAGGAGAGAGGGACAGCAAGCTCACGACAGAGGGCAGACGGAGGGCCGGGGCAACATGTGGACAATGCAATTCAGGCTGAGAGGCAGGGGCAACACACGGACCGTGGAGGGCAGGTGGGGGAATGGCCAATATATGGGCTAAGGAGTGCAGTTGGCATAGTCATGGGCAGCACATTAAAACAGGCCCTTGCTGGTAGATGCAGCACAACCACAGATGGTAGAAGGTGTGGCAGGGCAGCAGATGGGCACAGAGGGCAGGCAGCAGGTGTACAGACAGAACACAGATCACAGAGGGCAAGTGATAATAACAGAGGCAGTACACAGACCAGAGATGGTAGGCAGGTGAGGTAGCGACAAACCATGGACTGTGAAGGGCAGGTAAGACTAGCATGGGCAGCACACAAGCAATGATGGGCAGGCAGGAAGTGCATGGTCAGCAACCTGACCAAAGAGGATGGGCAGCAAGGACAGGGGCAGCACATGGACATGAAGGTTGTGAAGAAGGGGCAGGAGTAGCACACAGACCATGAAGCATAGGTGGAAGGGTCAGGGGCAGCCCTCAGACATGGAGGGAAGGGACAGCAAGCAATTACAGATGCTATGGATGGCAGGCAGGATTGGCAGGAGGAGCCCACGGACCAAGGTGGGCAGGCAGAATGGGCAGGGACAGCACACAGACATTGGAGGCAAGCAGGAAGTGCAAGGGAAGCAAACTGACCATGTAGTGCAAACAAAAGGGAAAGGGTCACCTAACTGAATGTGAAGGGTAAGCAGGAGGAGTAGGGAAGCACAGTCAGGATAGGCAGGGACTGCAAACTGACAAAGGGGGGTAGGTTGGAGGACAGTTGCAAGATATGGACCACAGAGGTCAGGAGAGAGGAACAAGGATAGCAATCTGACCACTGAAGGCAAATGTGTGTGCAAAGGTAGCAAGCTGACCTCTCTCTAAGGATCAAGGGGCAGGGGCAGCACACAGACACTGTAGGTAGGAAATATGAGCAAGGATAGAATATGGGCAATGGAATGGAGAGCAGGTGAGCAATGCAGGGGCAGCACAAAGACAATGGATGGCAGATGGGAAGGCAGAGGTAGCAACCTGGCCACAGAGGGCAGGAGGAAGGAGGAAAGAGAGGCATGATTTATGATATAAGAACTAGTTGTGAGAGGGAGGTTTTTAATTCTTAGCTGAAAGTACCTTGGCGTTCCCTGGAGTAGGTAGACCATATTGTTGGTCAGGGATCATGGGGGTGAGGATATGCTCCTCAAGTGTGAAGAGATTGATACTTGATATGGCCTGTATCATGGAAAACATCTGTTTCACTTGCCTCCTTTTATCATGC